>NC_061473.1:7500000-8750000 GCF_022581195.2 Helicoverpa zea | reverse complement strand
AGTTTGTTCATCACCACTTCTTTCCAGCCATAACACTAAGAAATGTTAAAATGGGCTAATTTTTGGGGGTGATGTCCTTTTGTAACTTTTAAAAGTAATAGGTTAATCAGCCTACATTCAATCTTCTTCTTTCGAGTCGATGACATGTCATATATTGAGACTACACTATGTCAGCCCAATATGCCGCCACAGCGAGAGCACGGCCGGATGCGCTCATTAAGTCCTCCCATTCATTCAATAAACAACTTTGACATATATTTGTTACAGGCATTTCAGATGAAGAGATGCCTGGACAAGTCGAAGCTGATGGATGCTCTGAAGCACGCCTCCACCATGCTGGGAGAGTTGAGGACTTCACTCCTGTCTCCTAAAAGCTATTATGAGCTTTGTATCCTTTTTATATAAAAGCTATTTTGATGTGCAGTTTTTATATTGGGTTTAGTATTTATATTTTGTAATTAAATAATAAGTTTATAGGTAGATTGGTAAGATTAAGCTTAGCTGTAGGATTTCATTATTTTAATGTAAGATTCTACCTATGCCATCACAACTTTGGCAGCTGTCAAAGGTAGTCAGAAGCCAGAAAGTTTGTCAAACAGTCTTACCAAGGGGTATTTGGGGGAGAGGAGGTATTGGGTTACCTTACCTAGGTAACTTGATTGACTGGGTTAGATTAGCCGTCCCTCCAGGTAAAACTTTAACACTTTTTAGTTCTGGTTGTACTGGTAGCCAAATCCCACATAGTTATGAAGATGATGACTTTATAAATAGTAGCTAGCTTTTAGTTTGATGTAAATACATTTTATATAGTTTTCAAAGCTGTAAATAAGGGCAAAATACAAACATCAATGTACTGATATCAGATATTGAATGAACAGTGCTTTCTCTTTGATTTCTAACACATAATACAAGGTTTTAAGTTACATGAGATTCATCTTACATGTCTGATAGATAAGTGATCATGTATTAATTTCTTTCATTTATTAGATCAAATTATACACAACTCTCTATTTATTAGAGCAAAGCTGAAGATTTTTTTATCATTGAACTAATGGACCAATTTTGAAAGTTTTTAGTTAAATAGCCCATTTACCTAGAAAGACTATAGGCTTCTATTTTTCCGTCTGCGGAAGGTAGTTGCCTGCCGACGGTGCGTAAACAAGAAATAGCTAGTACATAATATACCACCATTTTACAAGTCCTCAAAACTCCTTCAAAATCCTTAACCAGCGCCCCAGACATGGCCATAACGGATGAGCTTCGTCACCTCGAGCTGTACCTACTTGAAGAGTTCCAAAAAGGTCGCAAGGTAGCCGACCTCTATGAGTTGGTGCAATATGCTGGCAACATCGTCCCGCGGTTGTACTTGCTTATAACTGTGGGGCTCGTGTATATCAAGACTAATAGTAATCTGAGGAGAGATTTATTGAAGGTACGTAGTTTTTTTTAAATTATAAATGGCAATAGTTTTGGTTTAAAAGAGGTTGTAAGGTGGCCGACCTCTATGAGTTGGTGCAATACGCTGGCAACATCGTCCCGAGGTTATATCTGCTTATAACTGCGGGTCTTGTGTATATCAAGACTAATAGCAATCTGAGGAGGGATTTATTGAAGGTATGTATTTAGTACATAATAGTTTTTATTTTAGAAAAAGGTTATAAATGTAGGAGTTCAGTTCCAGGTCTACTATGTACCAATGTCTATGTTATGACCTCTTTCTAAGTATATCTTATAGACCAATAACGTCAAGGAATCATCTTGAGGAAACTTGGACTTTAAAGTCTATATTCGCCAATCCACAGTGGTAATAATTGTCACTCATTCCTTCTCTGTACGAGAAGAGGCCGCAGCCCTGCAATGGGATGGTAAAAATATGCAATTGAATCACTCATCAAACATCCAACATTCAACTTTACGAGTAACCACAGAAGGTTCAAGCTTTACCAAACCCTCAAATATGCCTTAACTCCTCAGGATCTTGTGGAGATGTGCAGAGGAGTACAGCATCCGCTCCGAGGTCTCTTCTTGAGGAACTACCTCCTGCAGTGCACCAGAAATGTGCTACCTGATACCTCGGAGGCACAGAATGAGAATGAAGGCGTTGTGAGTATGGATAGAGTCCTATGAGAATTTTTTAAATGTTTTTTTAGTGTTTTTTTATTATGTATGGGTTTTGTATGCTATATAAATAAATAATTTATAAAGGTTATTACTAAATTCAATATTTAAGTTTTTCTTAAAAGTTATGGAACTTTATTCTTGAAGTTTACGATTTCAGGATCTAGTATCCATTTCTTCTTGATAATAGCCTCTTGTTATTTTCTTATTCTCAGTTTCTGAAATATGTCATATTAAAAAACATTTCTCTCTTTTAAAACGTAAACCTCGGTATTGATTACAAATACTAATTTTTATTTGTTGTTGTACAGGTAAAAGATGCGATCGACTTTGTCCTGATGAACTTCGCTGAAATGAACAAACTGTGGGTCAGGATGCAGCATCAGGGTCACTCCAGGTAAACACAAATTTTGAGCCTTCTGTGATGTTTTGTCCCTTTCTGCAGAGTATAATGATATATGACAGAAAAAGGCAAAACAGTTATTACATAAATATAATATCTTAGCTTATAAGGCTTTGAAATTAAAAAAGATTGTAGTTACTTATGATTCTTATGTAGAATTAAGTTTTGACTGTTTTTTTGTCTTTTTTATATTTTTTATATCTTTGTCCCCCAGAGACAAAGAGCGTCGCGAACGCGAACGTTCCGAACTACGCATCCTAGTAGGCACGAACCTAGTCCGCCTCTCTCAACTGGAGTCTGTCACAGTGGAAGACTATGGACGCCTGGTGCTGCCCGGCATCCTGGAGCAAGTCGTCAGCTGCCGGGACGCGATAGCCCAGGAGTACCTCATGGAGTGCATCATACAGGTCGGTTGTTCCTCTGCATCAGGTCACAGTGGACATACTGGTGCTCCGAACAAAATAACCCAGTAATAACTCCCAATGAAGAATTAATTTTTCAGACCTATTCAGAAGTTTGGAGCTCTAAGGCCACAAACAAAAAAAAAGTTTATAGTATTAGTTTAGATTATAAATGTGCATTTTTATGCATATTAAGTTCACCTCCTAAAAAAATTTTTGGGTTTTACTATGCCAGTTACATATAGAAAACAGTCAAAGGCATTTTAAACTATGTACCTTCAAACATGATGTTGCTACCCATTTTGACTTTAGCAGAGTATTTTAAATAGCATGTCAAAACAATAATTACCTCTAAACAACATATTATAATAATAAAATGTGTCAAGAACTCTTCTTCTTCCTCCTGCCGTGTTCCCAATTTTATTTGTGGTCGGCGCAATATGTCATCCTCTTCCATTTTCCCCTGTTACTCGTCATACTGACACTCACAAATAGCGTCAATAACTAAAACCTATGTTTTCACCCAGGTGTTCCCCGACGAGTTCCACCTGGCGAATCTTCAGCCGTTCCTGAAGTCGTGCGCTGAACTACAGCCAGGAGTTAACATCAAGAACATCATCATAGCGCTTATTGAACGACTTGCTACTTATAGCCAGGTAATTTATACAAATTATCTTTCTAGCTGTTGAGAACCGTCCCATAATTGACGGAGAAATGTTATTTTCGCATTTATAATACTAGCTTTGACACATGTCTCGAGGGAACTTCTTCCCATACATGGATAACAAGTAGCCTATATCTTATCATGAAATATAAGTTATAGTTATGCTACTGCCAAGTTTCATCAAAATCTATCCAGTAGTTTCAGCGTGAGAAACTAATAAGTATGTGTATGTTTAGCGCGCTGGTACAAATATACATGCTTGCAAACTGTCGCATTTTGCTGTGTTTACGTTTACCCAGTGAACGTAAAGTGATCTAAGAAAAAAAATGCTTTTTTCTATAATGTTTTCCTTTTTTATGAGAGTTTATAAAATAAATTTTTGATCAATTACAGAGAAACGAAGGCAACATAAACCTGAGCGTGGTGATGGAAGATGGCAAGGAACAGGAGGTGCAACTCTTCGAAGTGTTCTCAGACCAGGTGGCTGCTATCACACAGGTTTGTACATATTAATATATGGCGGCTATCATTTGTGCTCTTTTTTTTTCCGACGTCAAAAATCATGAAATGACCCCTCCCGCTGTGGGTTAGCAGCGGCGAGGGAGTGTCAGACTCTTACTGACTAAAAACCGTTGTGTTCCGTCATAGGTCTTTTGTGTACCAGGGCCGCGGTATCTCTTTCGAACAACCCGCAGTTATTATTTAAGGCTCACTCTTAAACATGTTAACTCGTATGCCGTGATGGGAATAAGTATATGGGGATAGTTATAAGCATAAGTTTTTGTTATGTACTGGTATTAAATGCCCAAAGGTGCTGCTCCCTAACAGGGTCCACAATTGTACTTAGCTGTAAGTCTATTGTAACACCTTGACAAATTTGTGGCACGCAAATAAATGACATGAATATGATGTGAATATGGAAACGGCATGACGGTACCTTATGTCATCATTCATAAACATATTTATTTATTCATGTACAGTAGCACTAGCTGCCGTGTCCCGTGCTAACTTTTTCGCGATAAATCTATCTGGAAACAACACTGTTTTTCTTTTAATCGGACCAGTAGTTCAGTTCAACGTCATTTTTATAATACTTACATAAATCTTTAAATAAACATTGTCTATGTAATAAATTGCGATATTTACTACATAATATATTATTTTGTATTATAAATATATTAATAAATAACCACTATTATTTCGTCGTTTTTTCCCTATAGTCTCGCACAGACATGCCCCCAGAAGACATGTTGTCCCTTCAGTTGGCACTACTGAAGCTAGCGCAGCGCTGCCACCCTGACAAACTCAACTATGTCGACAGAGTTCTCGCTCACACTGACAAAATTTGTGCTGATATACATCAGGCTAGGTAAGTTTGTGATATATTCTTTTGAGGTAAATTAGAATGAATTCTGTTATGATTTTACCCTCTTATTAATAGAGTTAAAGTTATACCAAGGAATAAGAAAGGAATTACTGTACATTTTCGTCTGTTAAAACTTGGATTAACTTGAATGCATGGCGAAAGAAAATTAAGGGGACTAAATGTCTATCTATTAAAATTATGCATCTATGTATCGATACATATTGAGATTAACGAACATAGATATTCAAGCGAACTTTTGCGAAAACTACATTCATAAATACTGTTTTCTTACATATTAATTGAACACCAAAACCAAAAAAAAATTTTTATATAAACCTGATCCTATATTTCTATAACTTAACCCCCATTAACGAAATTCTACAACAAAATCTCACTTTTCAGCGGCAAAACCCACTTAGAACACAACACAGCAGTTTTCAAAGAACTCATGAAGATCCTCAAGCTGCCGGCAGACCACTATAAGAATATTCTGACACTGATCAAACTTCAGAACTATGCGCCGCTGATCAAGCATCTGAACCATCCGGGCAGGATAATGATCGCTGTTCATCTGATCAACGATGTTTTGGAAACTGATTGCATGATTTCTACGCCAGAGGATGTGAGTATTTTTATTTTAACCGACTTCCCAAAAAGGAGGACTTTATCAATATGTTTTTTTTATCCATATTTGGATCGGTCTAGGGTTATTTTTGAATAGATTTTACCATTATTTTGATGGGGATAAAAGTGTCTTTTTAGTAATATACATATTATGTAAATATGCTGCTTAACTGTTTAGGCTCTTGTCTCCAGCATTTTGTGGATTTTGGTAAAAGATGTGGGAAGGGGCGTTTGTACCACCATTTACTTCTTCCCAACACACATATAAAAGGGGTGAAGGGATATATTGAAAAGCTGTCTTTTAGAAAATTTACCTAAAACATGGATTTTTTTTAGTAAAAAAAAAATATCTTTGTCTTTAAGGGAAATACAATGAATGAAACTTTAAAAACACAGCTAGTTTTATAAAAAAAATATATATCTAATGCTTTTTATACATATTCGTACTATTTTAGGTGGAAGCAGTACTGGCTATGTTAGACGTTTTAGTAAAAGACCAACCGGACCAACCGACTACAGAGCCTGATGTTGAAGATTTCATGGAAGAACAGGGCTTGTTAGCAAGGTAAGTGTCTTATGGTCTACTGGTCTACTGGATCAGTAGTAGACTTCGAGTACAGAGCCTGATGTAGAAGACTTTATGAAAGAACAAGGCTTGTTAGCAAGGTATATTATGTGTCTATTGGTCTACTGGTCTATTTAGTCTACTGGTCTACTGGATCAGTAGACCTCGAGTAGAGAGCCTGATGTATATGATTTTATGGATCAACAGGGCTTGTTAGAAAGCCATCTTTATTTTGGTCTATTGGTCTACTGACCCAGTAGTCCGCGGGGATTTATGTTAAACACTTAATGAAAGAAAGGCTGGTTAGTATTTTGGCCTACTTGTCTACCAACTTATTACACTGCGGATCTTATGTAAATGAATTTATAAAGAAATCATTTCATTCAAATCACTTCATTCTAAGAACGGGTTTTTTTCAAAACAAAAGAATAAGGTAGGAAAAAAATATGCGACACAAGCACGCGAATTGGTCCTCGCTCAGCGACCCTAAGCGAGACAGAGTCGCAGGCTTATTTTCAGCGATGGCCAACACTTTTCGTCTATTGGCCTCTTAGTCTACTGGTCTTTTTGGCCACTGTTATATTTGATTCGTCTACTAGACTTGTTGGCCAATACGTTACAAGACCGTTTTTTCTAGGTTAATCCACCACTTCAAGTCGGACTCAGCGGATCGTCAGTACCTGATCCTGTCGTCAGCCCGCAAGGCGCTGCAGGCGGGCGGCGCGGCGCGGGTGCGGCACAGCTTCCCGCCCATACTGTTCCACGCGTACAGTCTAGCGCATACATACAGGGAGCTGAGGGATACTGTGAGTATTACTGCCCGCCCATACTGTTCCACGCGTACAGTCTAGCGCATACATACAGGGAGCTGAGGGATACTGTGAGTATTACTGCCCGCCCATACTGTTCCACGCGTACAGTCTAGCGCATACATACAGGGAGCTGAGGGATACTGTGAGTATTACTGCCCGCCCATACTGTTCCACGCGTACAGTCTAGCGCATACATACAGGGAGCTGAGGGATACTGTGAGTATTACTGCCCGCCCATACTGTTCCACGCGTACAGTCTAGCGCATACATACAGGGAGCTGAGGGATACTGTGAGTATTACTGCCCGCCCATACTGTTCCACGCGTACAGTCTAGCGCATACATACAGGGAGCTGAGGGATACTGTGAGTATTACTGCCCGCCCATACTGTTCCACGCGTACAGTCTAGCGCATACATACAGGGAGCTGAGGGATACTGTGAGTATTACTGCCCGCCCATACTGTTCCACGCGTACAGTCTAGCGCATACATACAGGGAGCTGAGGGATACTGTGAGTATTACTGCCCGCCCATACTGTTCCACGCGTACAGTCTAGCGCATACATACAGGGAGCTGAGGGATACTGTGAGTATTACTGCCCGCCCATACTGTTCCACGCGTACAGTCTAGCGCATACATACAGGGAGCTGAGGGATACTGTGAGTATTACTGCCCGCCCATACTGTTCCACGCGTACAGTCTAGCGCATACATACAGGGAGCTGAGGGATACTGTGAGTATTACTGCCCGCCCATACTGTTCCACGCGTACAGTCTAGCGCATACATACAGGGAGCTGAGGGATACTGTGAGTATTACTGCCCGCCCATACTGTTCCACGCGTACAGTCTAGCGCATACATACAGGGAGCTGAGGGATACTGTGAGTATTACTGCCCGCCCATACTGTTCCACGCGTACAGTCTAGCGCATACATACAGGGAGCTGAGGGATACTGTGAGTATTACTGCCCGCCCATACTGTTCCACGCGTACAGTCTAGCGCATACATACAGGGAGCTGAGGGATACTGTGAGTATTACTGCCCGCCCATACTGTTCCACGCGTACAGTCTAGCGCATACATACAGGGAGCTGAGGGATACTGTGAGTATTACTGCCCGCCCATACTGTTCCACGCGTACAGTCTAGCGCATACATACAGGGAGCTGAGGGATACTGTGAGTATTACTGCCCGCCCATACTGTTCCACGCGTACAGTCTAGCGCATACATACAGGGAGCTGAGGGATACTGTGAGTATTACTGCCCGCCCATACTGTTCCACGCGTACAGTCTAGCGCATACATACAGGGAGCTGAGGGATACTGTGAGTATTACTGCCCGCCCATACTGTTCCACGCGTACAGTCTAGCGCATACATACAGGGAGCTGAGGGATACTGTGAGTATTACTGCCCGCCCATACTGTTCCACGCGTACAGTCTAGCGCATACATACAGGGAGCTGAGGGATACTGTGAGTATTACTGCCCGCCCATACTGTTCCACGCGTACAGTCTAGCGCATACATACAGGGAGCTGAGGGATACTGTGAGTATTACTGCCCGCCCATACTGTTCCACGCGTACAGTCTAGCTCATACATACAGGGAGCTGAGGGATACTGTGAGTATTACTGCCCGCCCATACTGTTCCACGCGTACAGTCTAGCGCATACATACAGGGAGCTGAGGGATACTGTGAGTATTACTGCCCGCCCATACTGTTCCACGCGTACAGTCTAGCGCATACATACAGGGAGCTGAGGGATACTGTGAGTATTACTGCCCGCCCATACTGTTCCACGCGTACAGTCTAGCGCATACATACAGGGAGCTGAGGGATACTGTGAGTATTACTGCCCGCCCATACTGTTCCACGCGTACAGTCTAGCGCATACATACAGGGAGCTGAGGGATACTGTGAGTATTACTGCCCGCCCATACTGTTCCACGCGTACAGTCTAGCGCATACATACAGGGAGCTGAGGGATACTGTGAGTATTACTGCCCGCCCATACTGTTCCACGCGTACAGTCTAGCGCATACATACAGGGAGCTGAGGGATACTGTGAGTATTACTGCCCGCCCATACTGTTCCACGCGTACAGTCTAGCGCATACATACAGGGAGCTGAGGGATACTGTGAGTATTACTGCCCGCCCATACTGTTCCACGCGTACAGTCTAGCGCATACATACAGGGAGCTGAGGGATACTGTGAGTATTACTGCCCGCCCATACTGTTCCACGCGTACAGTCTAGCGCATACATACAGGGAGCTGAGGGATACTGTGAGTATTACTGCCCGCCCATACTGTTCCACGCGTACAGTCTAGCGCATACATACAGGGAGCTGAGGGATACTGTGAGTATTACTGCCCGCCCATACTGTTCCACGCGTACAGTCTAGCGCATACATACAGGGAGCTGAGGGATACTGTGAGTATTACTGCCCGCCCATACTGTTCCACGCGTACAGTCTAGCGCATACATACAGGGAGCTGAGGGATACTGTGAGTATTACTGCCCGCCCATACTGTTCCACGCGTACAGTCTAGCGCATACATACAGGGAGCTGAGGGATACTGTGAGTATTACTGCCCGCCCATACTGTTCCACGCGTACAGTCTAGCGCATACATACAGGGAGCTGAGGGATACTGTGAGTATTACTGCCCGCCCATACTGTTCCACGCGTACAGTCTAGCGCATACATACAGGGAGCTGAGGGATACTGTGAGTATTACTGCCCGCCCATACTGTTCCACGCGTACAGTCTAGCGCATACATACAGGGAGCTGAGGGATACTGTGAGTATTACTGCCCGCCCATACTGTTCCACGCGTACAGTCTAGCGCATACATACAGGGAGCTGAGGGATACTGTGAGTATTACTGCCCGCCCATACTGTTCCACGCGTACAGTCTAGCGCATACATACAGGGAGCTGAGGGATACCGTCTGTATCTATACTTATTTATTAATACTTTATTACACATATTTTTTATTAAAATGTTTTGAAAATTCATGTACAAAGATGAGCTTAAGGTAAGCAAAGCATATCTTCTTCATATTCTTCCGAGCCTTTTCCCAACTATGTCGTGGTAGGCTTCCAGTTTAACTGGATGCAGCTGGGTACCGGTGTTTTTACATAGAGCGAATGCCTATCTAAGCACCTTAACCTAGTTACCCGGGCAACCCTGGCAAGACTGGATGTCAAACTTTCTGTCTTCTGACTACCAGTAACGACTACCAAAGATGTTAAAATGAAAACCGGGCCCGACAGTTTATCGTGTTTTCCGAAACACGGAAGATCTCGTCATGTCAGGATACTCACCCATCCACGGATTGACGGCGGCTAACGTTACCTTACGATTGATCGATCGTCGCACCTTCAAATTGTAAAATTCTGTATCCACTGATGCTACCTAAAATTGGTTTTTGCACGGCGTCGTCACTCGTGAGGACAAAAAGTTTGGAGAAAATCAACAACTATATATCTTGTTTGTTTACAGGACGAAATGTGGGAGAAGAAATGTCAGAAAATATTCCAGTTTTGCCATCAGACTATCAGTATGTTAGTCAAAGCTGAGCTAGCGGAATTGCCTTTGAGGTAAGTTTAATAAGTAACCACTAACCACTACCTTGAGTACGTGGATTACCAGAATTAGGAATTTTATTTCGATGTGTAAGAAACTGAAAACTATTGTTTTACTTATTGCGTCTTAGTAGATCAAAGTATATTTTGTGAGAATACCAAAATCTGCTTTTCAAGTAAACCAACGGCGAAGTTTTTTGCATTTATTTGTTTATTTTTACGTAGATTATAATAAAATGACAATTTTCCATAGATTATACCTACAAGGAGCCCTCGCGATCAGTGAGATAGGTTTCGCGAACCACGAGACTATCACGTACTAGTTCCTTTCGCAGGCGTTCTCGTTGTACGAAGACGAGATATCCGATAGCAAGGCAGTTACGAATACTGGCGGAAATAATAAAATTAAAGATTAAATATCACAATGAGACTGGTCTTGTCGTAGAGTAGACCAAGGTCTACTCCCAAGTAGACCAGGGTCTACTTAAGGTTTTACATCAATTTACTTTGCCTTTTTATATTAATTTTCTTTAGATTGTATCTACAAGGAGCCCTCGCCATCAGTGAGATAGGTTTCGCGAACCACGAGACTATTGCGTACGAGTTTCTCTCGCAGGCGTTCTCGTTGTACGAAGACGAGATATCTGATAGCAAAACAGTTAGGAATGCGGGCCGAAATTATAAAATTAATAATTTAATATCATAATGAGACTTTGGTCTTTTCGTAGAGGAGACTGTGGTCTACTACCAAGTAGACCAAGTAGACCAAGATCTAGTCCCATGTAGACCAAGGTCTACTCCGAATAAACCAAGTAGACTTACGTCGTCTTAAATTTATAAAATTTACCTTGCCCAATCTCGATGATTTTATAGCTAGTTTTAATTATATGAATTTTCCTTAGATTATACTTACAAGGAGCCCTCGCGATCAGTGAGATAGGTTTTGCGAACCACGAGACTATCGCGTACGAGTTCCTCTCGCAGGCGTTCTCGTTGTACGAAGACGAGATATCTGATAGCAAGCCAGTTATGAATACTGGGCGAAAATATAAAATTAGAGATATCATAATGAGACTTTGGTCTTTTCATAGAGTAAACCAAGGTCTTTTCCCAAGTAGAAGTCTACTTAAGGTGTTTCTTCAATTTACTTTGCCTTTTAATTATATTGGTTTTCTTTAGATTATACCTACAAGGGGCCCTCGCGATCAGTGAGATAGGTTTCGCGAACCACGAGACTATTGCGTACGAGTTCCTCTCGCAGGCGTTCTCGTTGTACGAAGACGAGATATCCGATAACAAGCCAGTAACGAATATAGACCGAAATTATACAATTAATTATTCAATATCATAACGAGACTTTGATCTTTTCGTAGAGTAGACCGAGGTCTACTCCAAGTAGACCGAACTCTACTACCAAGGAGACCAAGATCTACTTAAAGTTTTTTTTTTCAATTTATTTTGCTTTTACTTTGCAATCTAATTAGATATATTGATTTTCTTAGATTATACCTACAAGGCGCCCTCGCGATCAGTGAAATAGGTTTCGCGAACCACGAGACTATCGCGTACGAGTTCCTCTCGCAGGCGTTCTCGTTGTACGAAGACGAGATATCCGACAGCAAGGCGCAGTTGGCTGCTATTACGCTGATTATAGCTACTTTCGAACAGATTAATTGCTTTGGTAAGTTTTTTGCAATACCAATGTGTTTTAAAATACATACGTGAAGTTTTCTACATATTTTTCATATATTTAGCTCCAATTTACAGGCTGTTTCACAAAAGTATAGTTTCTAGACTCGTTAAATAAATAATGATATATAATTTTCTTTTCCATTGCCAAAATTTTTACACTTCATCTTTATTTAATAAACTAACTTAAATTAGTGCTTCATAACATTTTATACCTACACAAAATATCCATCTTATATCATTAACAGTAAATAGATACATTCGCAACTGCAGGGATTGTTAACTTAATATGTATTTAAAACCTAACAAATAATAAACTATCGTTCGAACCTGTTCTTGTTAAAATAAACCTCATAACAATAGAATAGACTATATTTATTTGTAAAACATAGTTATTGAAAAAATAAAGATCTTATGTATGTCTTATTTGATGTAAATTCTTTAGGTGCTGAAAACGCAGAGCCAATGCGTACCCAATGCGCTCTAGCGGCCAGCAAGCTACTGAAGAAGCCCGACCAGAGCCGCGCAGTGGCCTTGTGTGCTCATCTCTTCTGGAAGGCCGCTAAGGATGGAAAACAGGTATGAAGATATTTTTGAAGTTTTAAGGGATGTTTTAAATAATACCTGGTCTTTTAACGCAGACTTAAAATTATTGTATTATGGTTCATTATTTCTCAGTACAATTCGGATTTCTAGTAACATTTTATTTCTAAGATCGATGACGAAGAATTTTGAAAATAATAACTATTTCAAGGTAGGTGTGTGTATGGACGAAGATGAAACGACATTTTGAAAACTTGAGGAATTTATGTTGGTTTTAAATTTGTTGAAAATACATTCCTGCTACTTTACTTTGTCTTAAATATGTATTATTTTATTTATTATAACTGTCGCAACGCGATGGTCGTCTTGTATGCTACATACAGAGATGTATTGCTGAGGAGTTTGTTGCGCCAAATCTTCACGTTAATAACACATTTGAAGTGCTGAAGTATTTTTGGGGCTGTCTCATGTAATTTTGACGTTCAAAAAGTGCTGTTTGTAGCTTAATTTGAATTCATATAAATTCAGAGTGTAATTTTTTCATCCACAGTGGCATCTAAACGAGGCATCTCGTGCACTAGACTGCTTGAAGAAGGCAGGCCGCGTGGCGCAGCAGTGCATGGACGGCGGCGTGCAGGCTCAGTTGCTGGCGGAGCTGCTGGGCCGGTATGCGCTACTGCGGGAGCGGGGCAACGAGGCGCTTACTACTAACCTTATTGACGCCGTGAGTATATCTTCAATGAGGAGTAATGCCAGGATCATCGACATATACTAATGGACATACCTTAGAGATGAGAATGTGGCACTCCGAAAGACAGAGAGGAAATGAAGTTTTTGTCAATCTTTCCATCAGTTGCACAAAGCTCCATTAAGGTTGAAGCTTCATTTAATCTATTGCTTTTATCTTTTTGACAAAGATATTAGTTAGGATTGTATTGAAATATTATACCTGCACTGATCGGTACCTATCCATACAGGTTTGTCTGTACCGGCAACCTGTTTCTTTATGTAAGCACCCTAAGGCTGGTTGTCAGACGCTAGCCAGAGATGTTCAAATTACAGTTAGGACAATTTTATGTGCCTTTCGAAACACATAATATTTTTGTACAAAATAAAAAAAAAACAAAACCTTCATATTCCCCCTTTAACTGCCACTAATATCAACTTATTTATCCCCAGGTGATCCAAAAAATCCGCGAAGAATTAGCGAACCTAGACCAATCTGAGGAAGTGGAACAGATCACGAAGCACTTCCACAATACACTGCAGCATCTCAAGAACAGGATGGAGTGTCCTGACCCTGAGGGCCTGGGCTATGAGGGCCTTAATCTGGCTTAGGGTAACGCGTATAAAGGCCTTACCTTGTCCTAGGCTCTAGTCTAGCTTAAGATATAGGGTAAAATTGCCTTACCAAGTTTAAAAGCTAAGGTAAGGGCTTACCTTCCTTCGAATCTAGGGTAATAAGTCATTACCCTGGTTTGGAAAGTAGGGTAAAAAGCCTGGTTTAGAAGCAATCGAAAGAAGTTACATTGTCTAAGAAGCGAGTGTAAGGTCTTACCTCTATTAAGAAGCGAGGGTCAGAATACGTTACCCAGCTTATAAGCTAGGGTAAGAAGAGCTTAGGGCATAGAGTAAGAAGCCTTACCCTAGATTAAAAGTCAAATGTGTTCGGATTAGCAAAAATTGAAGTGATTTTGTGATTTTAAACAGTAATTTTTGTGGTGTTTCAAACTCGATATTAAGTTTCACAAATGTGCACGAAGTTGTCAATGTATTTTCATGCATCATAAAATTAAATAATAATAGTTCAAATATCACAAAAAATACTTTAACGAAGAAACTATCTGTATTACATATTGTTGATAAAAATTATGGTAAGCTGGTTCTATTGCCTTATTTGGTAAATTTTGACCGAGTTAGGGTCAATTCCCACTGAAAGAGCAGCGGCCGGCAGCGGCCGTAAATGCAAGTGATTGAGCGCGGCGCCGCGCTGGGCCGCGCCGCGCCGCGCTCTTACATTGTCCGTGCTCTTACGGCCGCTGCTCTTTCAGTGGGAATTGACCCTTAGGTAAAAATTGGAATGTTTGTTACTAAACCACATTCCTGTTATTTTAATATTAAAGTTAATTAATCTCATGTTATGTTAAGTGTAAATAAGTTACGAATATAATTTCTAATGTATTCTATTTAAGTTTTAATACGTAATGTTTTATAGAAGCAATTATATTTCGTGTTATTTTTATTGTGGTTTTATTTTATTTCCCTGTCGAAACTTTTCCCAATTTATGCCAGAGGCAGCATCCTTACTAATCTATACTAATATAATAAATAGGATACATTTTTTGTTTGTTTGTATCCTAGAGGTGCCAAAATTACTGTTGGAAAGATACACTCTTTCTGAGTAGCAGTGGCTATATTTTATCCGGGTACGGTGACAGTCAGTTGTTCCCATGGGACGCGAGTGAAACCGCGAGAAAACTGCTAGTATAATCATCACCTGCGCAGAAGTGATTTATTGGTTTATGGCCTCAAGTGGACGGTGCGCAAAGCGATCCCCACTCTTCCGCCGTGAGCTCAATATCCGTGCCGGTAACTATATATCGGGTGTGTCGTTCACAGTCACATTAAATTCTATCGCATATACTTTATGGTATTCTATGGCGAATTGTAAAAAAAATAACCTAATCCATTCAGTGGTTTAGCCACAGGAGTCATTTTTCGTTTTTATAATTTACAACATCATGTGTAAAGCAGAGATAAAGTTAGGAGTATCGAATGTTTTGATCAGTTGACAGCTGTCAGTTTTCAAGGGAGAATTACAGTTGTTTGTATATAATGACCATAGATATAATATTACTAAACAAGATTGCGCACGCTCAAAATATATATTTACGAAAATGAACTCTATTCTAACGCAATAAGGTACTAAATTGGTTGCATAATACACAGAGGCAAATCCGAGCCGAGAGGGATAGTTCGAACGGAGGCTGTTTGTCTCTTTCTAACACCTTGCCAGCATAAAAAAATGTTGTGATCAAAAGTTTTGTCTTCCCAAAAACAATTGAATCACTTATATTTTTATCTTATTTTAACAATTGTAATTCAACAAATTAATAACAATCGCACTAATTTATTCGTATTTATTATTAAAACATAAACAACATAAATTTTTATTTTGCTTTTTTTTTATTTTCTAGCGGTAACCCTGAACATTCTTGGCGCGTAATCAGCATTTAAAATTTTGTTTATATTTTTTTGTATTAAATCAATTTAAACTATTAAAATGGTAAAAAAGTGTTGCGTTTCTACTTGCAAAAGTGAATCCTATGGTGGTTGCAATATATCGTTCCACAGGTTAGCTAATAATAACATTTTCGTAAACCAAACAACTAGGGTGCCCATGAATTCTTGTAACGAGTCAAAATATGGGTGATGGATTTTAAAACTGTTGTACTATTGTTATAGCTTCCCAAAAAATGAAGAAAGGCGACATAAATGGCTCAGCAGTCTTTATATGAAGTAGAAATACAAAAAAAAAACAGTCTTCACTTCGAATCTTCCTGCTTTTATACTGCTAATTTCCGCTAATTATTAAATGCCTTTATTAGTATCTTAAGGTCACAAACTGCGTAAGTTAAAACTTCAATACTAATCTGTGTTTAATAATCTTAGCAAATTCGGATTTGTCTCACATAGCTTAATCTCATAGTCACCCTATTAGAAAGGGACAGACAGCCTCCGTACTAACTGTTTCACTCGGCTCGTTTTTTGGGTTTATATGCGCAGTCCTGTTTACTAATATTATGTCTATGATAATGACTGACTTTTATATGGTGTTCTAATTTTCGCACATTTTTATTCTATTTACTTTGTTTGAAAAATTCTTTTTTTTTATTTTTACGTATTTTTCTTTTTTCTTTGCGTTAATGGACATATATTAACCAGTATATTAACGCATTTCATTTAATGTGATTATGAACGACACATCCGATATATGGAGTGACTGCTTACCCGACTTACGTGGTCAATCTACGACGCCTAAGTGAACTTACTTCTAAACACAGTGAAATATCGAAAAACAATTTTCTTTGAAATAAAACGACAATTCTTATACAATAACATACATTTATTTCTACTTTCTATACATAACTACAATATCCTGTTGCCCTGAACATTATTTCTGTTGTTCATCATAATCTTCTCTTGGCGTTTCTTCTCTTCCTTGAAAGCTTCTCTGTTAGCCTTCTTCTCAATTCTTCTCTCTTTCCGATACTCTTTGAGAAGGCGTTTCCTTTCTTTCTTCTCTTCTGGGGACTCGTCTTTAGGCCTGTAAAGAGAAATTAAACATTTGTGAACATAGGCAATTATAATTATACTTTTTTTTTTTACTTAGAAGGGTTTATTTACATAGATATTTACAATACATATTTACAATAAAAATCAAAAACTATCCTTGTAAAACAAACAACTAAAAAGCGTCAAAAAATTCGTCCCCATCGCTGTCAACTGGGAGCGTGCCCAAGAGGCTGGCAGCATTACAAAGTCAAAGTCAAATCATTTATTGCATTTAGGCCTTTACAAGCACTTATGAACGTCAAAATTATAACTAAGTTTGATTCTAGTTGCCCATTCCAAAAGTAGCTTCCTATGGAGAAGAACGGGCAAGAAACTCCATGGTTACTCTTTTTAAAAATAATATAGTATTACAATTTGTATGTATTGATACATACAGTAAAAGCATGCGAAGATCATGTAGAATCGCAAAGACAAATGAGGATAAAGTGACAATTAAAATGCTACATGGTGTTCACATTTACAAATTGGTTTATATTTTGGTACAAAGTTACAAACAAATAATCAAAAGATGAATACAATTTTATTTGCTGGTGTAATTTTAATTTGTTAATTAATTAGATATTGTCAGTATGTTCTATGGAGCAGGACCAGCATGTTTCCAAGCATTTTTATCTTGAATGTATGTATATATTACCTCGTTGGATCGCCATGCTGATTCTTTGTCAGAGGTAATAGCCAGCCTTCTGGTCACGAGAAGCGTCAACCAGCCGCCTAAAGAGATCTTTAAATAGAATGTGGGCATTCGGACTCCACGACCCGAGGGTTTCGACCCCAAACGGTTTGAAAATATAGTTTCCGACAAGGCCACTATATTTCCGCCGCTTGAGGTTCTCCGCAGCCGCAGCGGCAGCAGCAGCACAGCACGCAGAACTTGGAAGGTGTGATGGCGCAAGAGTATCGACACAGGTTGCGTCCCATACTAAAAGCCTACCCATCTTCCAAGGGAATAACGACATGCCGTCTGGTCTCTTACCGTCGTCGCGTGCCAAGCCGCTTGGTTCTAATACAGCTGGTACCCCGACGGCAACAAGAGCCCGACGAATAATGTCGTTGATATTTGCGTGCCGCGCAATACGGCCCGCACTACGGCTGCACGACAGGCCGTGGTGTCCGAGGCTGGTGACAGCCTCACCACAGTGGCAGCGATGAGGGGAGCAGCACGGTGCTCCTATACGTAAACAAGTAGCGAGGCGGAAAGTTGTATCGTCAAACATGGTGCCAATGTTTGACGACGGTAGTGCCTGAAGCCAAAGCCCCGACTCCCATCTACCCACAGCCAGTAGGCGCGCTCGCTCAGCAGGAGTAATTGACGTTTCTATCAAACTATTCCGGGTTACTCTGCAGAGCGGCTCATCCCACTGTCTTTGGGAAGATGGGTTGCTGGGTAAATTTTCGTTCGGGCAAGTAATTTTCCATGCATCCATAGCCTCGGCTAAATACGGCACCTCGAAATCAGCTAGTGTTATTTCCTGGTTAATTTCTCAGTGCCGTGAACTGAGCATATAATGCCGGTAAACTAATACTGGTAATTTTGCGGACGCCCAGACCTCCCATCCGGATGGGCAATGTGGCTTGTTGCCAGGCTCGGTCGTCTAGGGCCACATTGAGAATGGAGCTGAGGGTATGGCGGATAATTTTATCAATTGGGTCTAAAAAAGGTAAAAGGTGGCTATGTTTAAAGAGATGAGAAGAACGGAGGTAATGTGTAAATTTAGGACCAAAACAGCAGTGTCGAATAATTGTGATGGCCGAATGCATTGTAATTTTCTGTAGGCGTTCCGAAATATCGTTGAAATTATCATTTTTTTCCGAAATAAATGTAGAAAAAGATTGTTCTAGGATTGGAGCCCCAAGGAGGCGGAGAGACTGTTTATCTATAATTTTAATCTGTGGTGCTAATGATTGAAATTTGGATATTGTCATTATACTTTTATATTATAGCTACCTTTCCCGTTATATTGGGTGAGTCGTACCTATATAATCACATTAAATTCTATGACATATACTTTATGATATTCTATGGCGAATTGTAAAAACCCATTCAGTGGTTTAACCACAGGAATCATTTTTCGTTTTCATAATTTACATCATGTTTCAGTTTTCAAGGGAGAATTTCAGTTGTTTGTAATGACTGATTCTGATATGGTGTTCCAATTTTTGCATTTTTTTTTTATTTTTACGTATTTTATTTATTTCTTTGTGCTATTCGACATATATTAACCAGTATATTATTTAATGTGATTAGGTATGACCCACCCGATATATCTTCCTACAAGCGCTATACTTAGGTATATATTAACTTACCGTATAGAAAGTACGCTGAGCGTAGACAGCACAGTTTCGGCATTAGTTCTGCCGTCTTCATCGTCGTCACTGGAAGCGGCGCCCTCTTGCATGGCGTTGAACTTGGCGAGAGATTTGACGGTCAACTTGTTATCTTTGCCCAGAACGTCCTTGGGTATGCCTCGGGCGTTCAGCTGGATTTTTTGGGGTTTCTGAGAAAGATAAACATACATACACATATTTTCCAATTTAAAAACCACTTTATTTTCTTTAAAATATGAAGGTTTTTATAGTAATCATTTTATAAAAATCTTTTTCGTAATTTTGTTTTCGATATCGCAAAGTCGAAATAATGTCGAAAACTTTTACGATTTTGCTGCATTTACTTAGTACTCAATTAAGCATTTATATTTTAGCATCCCGTATGTAATATAGATGTAATATTGTTTAAGGTAGAAACAATATGACCCCATGGAGCACAGTTCAAAGAAGAGAGATACTTTTACAGCAGCTTATTACAAATATTATGAGACATTTACCGTTGTACCACAAAAACTTGTAAACATCTGTTGAACATTTGTCAAAAAAAAAATCAGATTATGACGTTGAAAAAAAGGTCCGTTTTGCAGCCACACTTTTTTTAGACAAATGTTCAACAGATGTTTATGTTTTTGTAGTAAGGCTGTTAATATTTAACAACAATTTTGTGTGGCACTAATGACTGACCTTAGGCTCCTCAATGAGTTTAGGATGGTTGTATATATTGGAGTAGGTAGACAGTATGGTCTCACAGTCCCATTTCTCTTTGGGGTCCGCGTCCACCGTGACCAGATCATCTTCCGATTCCTCTGCTATTTCTTGTAGGCGGTTCAGTCTGTTGAAGTATAAAAGTATTTTTAATTTTGTTAAAGAAATTTAGTAATATTTAACAAACTAGAGAGAGACTTCATAATTGTGAGACGTTAAAAAGACAGGTGTATTTTTTTCTTCTTACTGTCACTTATTCAACTTCCCAAAAAAATGTTTACCTGCAATTTTTTTTTTTTTAGTTGTGGTGGGACATAGTTAAGGCATATCGAGATGAGCTGAGTGAGTTGTGGAACTTAATTGAGTAACGAAACATTACACAATTATATAACGCGTTAACTGTTACCCAAGGTCTCAACAACGTCCCGCGGGAACCTCTTTCTGAAACCGGCTGAAAAGTTGTTCACGAAAAGCATTTTTACATAGGGAAGATGGTTTGATTATTAATTTTGAACTTCCAAATATGCTCTCCGACATTTTCACCCCCATTTTTGACCTTAAGGACCTCCTATCAGGCAAGAAGTAAAGTACAACAAGAGAGTACTCCTCACCTAGCGATCTCCCTCTCCTTGTCGAGCTGGTAGCGTCGCTGCGACTCCTCGAAATGCTCTGCAGCCTGCAGCAGCATGTCGTGTGTCTCCGGCATGAAACCCTCGATCTCTTCCAGGTCTAGAGCGCCTACTTCTGTGTCATCGTATTCGGCGAACATCTGTACAAAAAAAGAAAACATTTAAATAAAACTACTTTTAGGGATTTTATCGCTGTTATATTAATTTTTTTTTGTATGTCTCTACCAGACCTCGGGACTATAGAGTCCCGGATTTTTGGGAGGCAAACGTGGGGCCGAAGCCAACACGCTGAAGCCCTTTTGAGACAACTTTAATGAAATGGTGACACAAAACCGACGATTATCCCTGTATACATTATAGAAATGTACCCAAGGACAATCCCCGGTTCTGTGCTAAACTATTGCTAACTATGGATGAAAACTACTTGGGCTATTGTGATGGGATGCTAGTGGACTAGGAATGGGGAAACTACGGGAACTATGGCACCTGCCGATAACAATGTAATAAATACACGTAAAAATGGCAGGTGGAGACTCGCCAACTCACTTACTGGGCCCTCGGGAATCAGTCGCTAAATCGCAACAAGAGGGCAACAGGGACATGAGCGGCTGAGAAGGGTGAGGATACCTCGGCGGACTTTAAACGCAGATCACGCGCTCCCTGTGGGTCCAGCATCACCGGCCCACTCGCCACTTACCACGAGGCACCTACCCTCCGAGTGGGCTGTTAACCCTGCTCTAGCGTCCACTCTGACCGGCCGATGAAGGCAAGCCAAGAGGCGGGAGACCTATCCCCCGTCATGCTTCACTCCGGCAAGCCGGAGATGGGGGACAGTATACTCTCCCTGGAGCACTCGGATATATAGCCCCGCGGGGTCGGTACTCCCCGTCATCCGCCTCAGATGCCCTGCGGGGCTTATATTAATATTATTAATGTTTCGGATCCTTTACAGCATCCATCTGTAGTAGTTTTATTTAAATGTCTAATATTCGCGTACGTGTCAGAAATCAACAAAAAAATAATAATTTTTAAATATGGTAAATTAGATTTGAGTAGATATCTTACTTTTGTTATATAATTATAATCTGCCTTTTGATAACAGAGTTTACCCTTTACTATAACGGAATGTAATCTTTTCCATCCATAACGGATTGTACTCTACGCCTTAATGGAATTTGCTCTTCCCGTAATGGAATTTATTCTTCGCACAATGGAATTTACACTTTAAACCAACTCATTTTACCCACTTACCTTTTCAAATCTATTATCCAGCAGTGTCAAGCCCTGGTTGCGTCTCATGACACTTGAAGACATGGAGTACTGAGAGAATCGCGACTTGGTGTCATCTTTGTCACGCGCGTCCCAATTCGGCATGCGGACTCCTCTCGTAGCTCTGTCGCCCTGGTGGAGAAGATGAGGAAGATTTAGAATACTATTCTTAACTACTTATAACTCAAGAATGGCTGAACCGTTTAAGCTGATTAGAAAGGAAGGTAGCTCAGACCCGGGAGAAGGACACAGGATTAGTTCGTTTTTGTCACCATCCAGCTATAAGAAGCAGTTTACTTGGGACGTGGGTCTAACCGCGGGCAACATATATGAAATATGTTTAAACAGGTTCAAATATAATTACATAATATATTATTTGTTTCATTTGGCTCTATTTAAAAAAAATATATGTTACATACTAACATTATATTTATGTCGTGTCGTCGTATAAAAAAGTCGTGGTGGCCTAGTGGGTAAAGGACCAACCTCTCAAGTATGAGGGCGCGGGTTCGATCCCAGGTCAGGCAAGTACCAATGCAACTTTTCTAAGTTTGTATGTACTTTCTAAGTATATCTTAGACACCATGGACTGTGTTTCGGATGGCACGTTAAACTGTAGGTCCCGGCTGTCAGTGAACATCCTTGGCAGTCGTTACGGGTAGTCAGAAGCCAGTAAGTCTGACACCAGTCTAACCAAGGGGTATCGGGTTGCCCGGGTTACTGGGTTGAGGAGGTCAGATAGGCAGTCGCTTCTTGTAAAGCACTGGTACTCAGCTGAATCCGGTTAGACTGGAAGCCGACCCCAACATGATTGGGAAAAGGCTCGGAGGATGATGATGAGGATGACTAACATTATATTTATATAGATAATACAAGATATAGTTAAATAGTCAAATAAAACTCACAGAATCACTATCATCATCAGAATCGAGGTCTGACGCGAACGCCTTGTCAGAATTGCCGTCGTCTGACATGCTGTCACCGTCTTCCTCATCCTCATAGTCTTCATCATCAGATCCCTCACCACCTGAAAAATTATATATTTTTTAAGAATCATATTTGTTTTATTTACTTTTCAAAGTTTGTATGTACTTTCTAAGTATATCTTAGACACCAATGACTGTGTTTCGGATGGCACGTTAAACTGTAGGTCCCGGCTGTCAATGAACATCCTTGACAGTCGCTACTGGTAGTCAGAAGCCAGTAAGTCTGACACCAGTCTAACCAAGGGGTATCGGGTTGCCCGGGTAACTGGGTTGAGGAGGTCAGATAGGCAGTCGCTTCTGGTAAAGCACTGGTACTCAGCTGCATCCGGTTAGACTGGAAGCCGACCCCAACATGATTGGGAAAAGGCTCAGAGGATGAGGATGAGGGATTTGTTCGTATTTATTTTTCATTTATGGTGGTGGTGGAGGATCAAGTCCTTAGTCCAGAAGTTAAATACCTCTATTTACTTCGATGAGTACACAAGGAAGTACTTAGGGGCAGTACATCAGGGAGTATGTAGGGGGAGTACATTAGGGAGTACGTAGGGGGAGTACATTAGGGTGTACGTAGGGGGAGTACATTAGGGAGTACGTAGGGGGAGTACATTAGGGAGTACGTAGGGGGAGTACATTAGGGAGTACGTAGGGGGAGTACATTAGGGAGTACGTAGGGGGAGTACATTAGGGAGTACGTAGGGGGAGTACATTAGGGAGTACGTAGGGGGAGTACATTAGGGAGAACGTAGGGGGAGTACATTAGGGCGTACGTAGGGGGAGTACATTAGGGAGTACGTAGGGGGAGTACATTAGGGAGTATGTAGGGGGAGTACAAAAGGGAATGAATAGGAGGAGTACATAAGGAAGTATATGAGTGACAACATAGGGGATTGAGCAAGTGAGGTATAAGTTTATGACATTGAATGAGGGATAATGTTCTCAAATAATAAACATCAATAACTTTACTTACCTTCAGCCATAGCAAGATCAATGAAGTTGTCTTCCAATTCATTCTCAGGGTCATCAAAGTCAAAGTCATCATCCAAAGCGGCCACCACTTCAGGATCCAAATCCAGACAGAGACCTAGAAATAAAAAACATAAATAAGTAAGGGTAATCAGTTAATAAACCAAAAACGTTTAATAAAAAAAAAACTGTATCCAATTTGGTTCATTTATTTAAGAACTACATTGCCACAAATTTTTAGTTGGGTGCGGGAAGTGGTTTAGGTGGAACTGTAGTTACCGGCTAATTGGAAATAAAGTATACTATTATGATAAATAAGGATTTTTTTTTTGTACTTAAAAGTCCTAAAACCACTGAACCAAATTGAAAAATTCTACCACTGTTGGGAAGCTACACTATCCTTGAGTCTTGAGTAACATAGGCTGCATTTTATCTCAAAATGGGCAGTAGTTCTCACAGTACATATGTGAAACCGGGAGAAAAATACCTTGTGGGGCAGCTTTGTTCAGTAAACCAACATCTTCTTCAACTTCTGAAGCGAACACAGAACTGGGCAGGTTCAGTGCTTCTGTCACAGGAATTGTGCCTTCCTCTGTTGTAGCTGCAGATTTCTCTTTACGTTTGTGGATTGGTTTCTGTAAGGTTAAAAAAAAAGTTTTAAGTTTTTGTGATGATGTATGTAACAAAAACTTTATCTACTTTAGCAAATGACTTATGTGTTTTACCAACTACTCTCATCTAGAAAGACATTGTTATTGTTACACAAGATAATCTATACTAATATTATAAAGCTGAAGAGTTTGTTTGTTTGTTTGAACGCGCTAATCTCAGGAACTACCGGTCCGATTTGAAAAATTCTTTCAGTGTTAGATAGCCCATTTATCAAGGAAGGCTATAGGCTTTTTATCCGGGTTCGTGTAGAGGTTTCCACGGGATGCGGGTGAAACCGCTGGCAGAAGCTAGTAAGGTATAAGCCTTCTTCAAGCTGTATTGTATGCCCATGATGAAGGATAACAGATGAGGTCATTCTCATTGTATGTACTTTTTATTTTATTAGCAAATTCTTTCAATAAAAAATTACTAAATAAAAATATGTTTAGTAACTTTGTCAGATGAAGAGTATGTAGGAAGAAACATGCTGCACTGACACCAAATAAAATTGGGTTAGAGGCAACAGGATAGAGATAGAATTATTATTTACTGGGTCTGTTTATGAGCATATTGTATACTACTACAGAAAATAAATATCTTACCGGCTGCACAACAAGTGTGACTTCTCGTGAATCCTTGAGATGTTGCAAGTAGTTGTAGTCGTCATCAAAGTAGATGCCATACTTGATCTGTTCCTCTCTTCTCTGTTCTGGAGTTAGATCCTGTAAGGTTAAGAAAAAATAAGTGTCAATTCGTAGAAAATGTGGGTTAAAATAACCTACTGTCAAAAGTTTCAATGCAAATTGGACAGACAAAAAATGATGGTTTGATGGAGTTTAGTAAGGAAATGCTGCAATAAACAAACCTATGAATATAACCATTCATGTATACAATTTGTAACACCATTTATGGGTCTATTTTTAACATCTGAAAATGCTAATTGCTTTAATGCTAATTGATTAAATACAGCTTAAGTTAATTGTATGATTAGAACACTTGTTACTCAAGTAATTAATGCATGTTGTGTATTCCAGCATTTCCTTTCAAGCAAGACGGTTGTGCTGAAAAGCTCTCAGACAATTATTTACAACAGTATTTTTGAACCAAAATATAGCATGTACTCACTGGGTCTTTTTCTTTCTTCTGTGGTATATTAGCACTGACGGGAACTAAAACCCTTTGCGGGGCTGTCTCATCTGCGGCCAAAGGATCCCTTTGTGAACGATGTACCAAGTTGAAAGTCACTGCTTTCTTACGATCTATGAATTTCTTTTTAGTTTTCGGCTGAAATTAGGTTAGGCGTTAAATATAGAAAAAAAACTTCAGATATAATTAGGTGGATAAAAGTAATGTAATAAGTTACCATTTTGAAGCACGTTTATTAAATGTTCAGGGTAATATTAGTGGAATTAAATAACAAATACGCGCAAAACATGTGTTGTTTTGAAAAGGCGTACGTCAAATAGGGATGTGAAAAAATAATCGATTATGGAAATAATCGATTTAAAATCGATTTTTTTTAAAGTAAAAATCGATTTTGATGCTTATTTTTATTTATATGAATAATCGATTAATAATCGATTTTTTTTTAATAATTCAGTCTATTATTACCGATTTTTCATCTGCAACCCCCGACATTAAGTTTGGTCTTCTGGCCCGGGACGCAAACTACCAAAGAATACTATCTCTATGATGTTATATTAACGCCATCTATGTATCTATGACGGCATTCCTTCTGTATCTTTAAGACAGTTTAGTTGATAAGTATGTCATTCATAATTCGTTAGTGAAACTCCGTAAAACGAAAGCTTTTCGCGACTAAAAGTTTCGAGTGTTATAAAGTGTTATTAAAAGTCTAGTCAACGATGTCTACGCCTAAAAACAAAAACAAAATTAAATTTAACAAATATTAAAAAAAACCGTAACCAACGAATTCAAATTTAAATGTTTTTCACATAAATCAACAAAATTTAATTATTCAAATATTAAAAAAAAAAACTAAAAATCCATAGCCATCGAGTTCACATTAAAATGCTTTTCACAAAAATTAACAAAATTAAATTATTTTTAATTTATAAATCAATTGATATACTATTTTTGGGACTCATTGTGAAAATAATTGATAAATTAGGAAAAAAAATCGATTAATATAAAAAATCGATTATTTTCTTATGAAAAATCGATTGTTAATTAATCGATTTTTCATAGTGATAAATTAATCGATTAATAAAAAATCGATTTTTTATGTTAAATGTCACATCCCTAACGTCAAAGAGAATGTTTTTACGTTTAGAAACACGTGGGTAGAAATAAACGTTCATTTATGACTTTTTTGAACGAAATGTTGTTGTCAGCGTTTGTATTCACGAATTGCTTCCTAAAATGAACACACCTAGCAAACATAGACAAAAATATTTTGTAGAGTTGAGTTCCATGTTGGCCAACCTCAGAAAAGCAAATGTCAATGTCAATACAGGCTGTCATAACAAAGTAACCTTAAAAATGTATTTAGCGAAAAATTCAAACATTTTTTACAATAAATACAGAAGAATCGTATCAAAATGGACATGTGCAACTTGTGTACGTGTGAAAAGTACAACTGCACCAAAAACCAAGACATATTCTCATACCATTCTTTCTCCAAAGACTATATTCCCAGCTCGATCAAGTAACGCAATAAAAGAGGAAATTCAAAAGGTAAATTGACATAAAAGCTTATTAATAATCAATTTTGTCATCTTTACAACTTCCCTGCAATCTATAAAGCCTATAAAATACTAAATAAGGTATAATTCCAATTTTTTTTGGTCAACTTAAAAGCTGTTTTGTTTTTCAGACTGCACAATTTGCTGAGCTTTATAACTGGCAAAGGAAAAACTTAACAGGGCCAGAGTTTGTACTGCATGATGGTCCACCGTATGCCAATGGAGATTTACACATGGGACATGCTGTTAATAAGGTAAATAATCATACTGCACCTAATGAAAAAAAAATCTAAAAAATCAGAACAACGTCTAGGAATTTTAATCAATAGGATAAGTTTCACAACAAGGTATCTTCAAGCAAGCTTCCCTATTTTTCAATTGTTCTTTGCCATTAATTGGAACAATTATCTAGCTTTGTAAAATTTTAATTAATTAATTCTCCAATTTTATAAAATGCCTTACTTTTCCAGATAATTAAAGACATAAACAACAGAAGCCAAGTGTTACAAGGGAACCGCGTCCACTACGTCCCCGGCTGGGACTGTCACGGTCTACCCATAGAGTTAAAAGCTCTACAAAAGGCCAAAAAAACTTCAAAAACCAACCAAATTTCTGACCCAGTCCACATAAGAGAAATTGCTAGAACATTTGCTTTAGAAACAGTTGAAAGACAAAAGGAAGCTTTTAAAAAATGGGGCGTAATGGCTGATTGGGACAAACAATGCTATTTAACGTTAAAAAAGGAATATGTACAGAATCAATTGAAACAGTTCTATAAGATGTATAAGTCTGGATTGATATTTCGGGCTTTGAAACCTGTTTATTGGTCACCTTCTTCTAAGTGAGTTATTTTTTTTATAACCAGCCGAATACCAAAATGCCACTGATTTTTCAGGACTGCTCAACAATAACTTTATACAAAAAAATTGTTAGTATAAGTAGAACTTGAACTTAAGTAATCTTTCAATATTTTGAGGCAAGGTACATTGCTTTACTCTCCTATCCTATCCTAGTTCCTAACTATCTTAGTCATTTCAGCAGCTGCAATGTTTTTATTGCATGTTTTGGACAAAATAAATGCTTTTAAAACATTCATAGACAAGAGTATAATGGTATATACTTGCACTTTCATCTATACTATCTTTAATCCTACTTCCTACTTATATTATAAATGTGAAAGTTTGTGAGAATGTATGGATGTATGTTTGTTATTCAATCACGCAAAAACGGCTGGACCGATTTGATTGAAATTTGGTATGTAGATAGGTGATACCCTGGATTAACATATAGGCTACTTTTTATCAACACACCACGCGGGCAAAGCCGCTATATTATAAAGAGGTAAACTTTGTTTGTTTGTTTGTTTGGTTGTAATGGATAAACTCAAAAACTACTGGACCGATTTTAAATATTCTTTCACCACTAGAAAGCTATATTATCTGCGAGTAACATGGGCTATATTTTATCCCGGTGCGGGTAGTAGCTCCCACGGGATGCTGGTGAAACCGCGGGAAAACGGCTAGTTAATGAAATAATGATTCAGTTGTAACCTATTTTATGTTGACATTTCAGGACAGCATTAGCTGAAGCTGAGTTGGAGTATGATCCTCAGTATAAGAGCAAAGAAGTATATGTCACATTCCCTCTGCAGAATATACCAGTTGTAATTAAGGATGCAGTCAAAGGGTATGTAGATTTGTTAATTAGTGCATTGTCTGAGAGAATTACCTACCTTCATAACTCAGTCTCAAAGCTCATGGGTAGTTCGTAAACAAACAAAGTCATTTTCAGATGGTCTATGTTACCAGGCAGTAAATAAGGATTCATTTCTGTATACATATCTATCACATCACACTATTTTTATAACATAAAGACCAAAGTTTGTGATTGTGTCATAGACGGCTGAAGGGATTTTGATTGATGACATTTTGATTTTTAAAAAGATTTTGATTTTTGATTTTTGATTTTTACCGGTGCTTTACAAGAAGCGACTGCCTTTCTGACCTCCTCAACCCAGTTACCCGGGCTACTCGATACCCCTTGGTTAGACTGGTGTCAGACTTACTGGCTTCTGACTACCCGTAACGATTGCCAAGGATGTTCAATGACAGCCGGGACCTACAGTTTAACGTGCCACCCGAACACAGTCATTGGTGTCTAAGATAGACTTAGAAAGTACATACAAACTTAGAAAAGTTGCATTGGTACTTGCCTGACCTGGAATCGAAACCGCGCCCTCATACTCGAGAGGCTCATATATCATATATCACCACGACTCATATATCATATATCATCATAGATGCAGAACATAATAATTCCCTTAAAACCCAGGCAAGTTTTCAATAAAAAACTGATTTATTTCCAGGCAAAATATCTCAGCAGTAATTTGGACGACCACTCCTTGGACACTAGTAGCCAACCGCGCGATATGCTACAACCCTCAGATGCGGTACAGCATCGTATCCTCAGGCCGTGGTCTGATGGTGGTAGCTACAGGACTGGTGAAGGCTCTCGGAGAACTGCTGCAGGAAGAGTTGAAGACTGTGGCTGAGTTTGATGGTATGTGTCTACAAAAAGTTCTAAATTACAGCCTTTTTTATAGTCCCATTGCTGAGCACAGGCCTCCTCTTACATGGAGAAGGATTGAGCGTTAGCAGTTTTAGAATAAACGTACCTTCTCCTCTCCCCCCCCCTCTTTTTATTAAGAATAGCCGTTTCGACGTGGTTTCAACTGCGTCCAGTAGGAATAACCTCATGTAGCTGGATAGAATACAGTCTTATGTTACCCAGGGATAGTTAAGCTTTCCAATAGGGAAGGAATATTTTAAATCGATTCAGTAGTATCAGAGAAGACAAACAAATTATGTTATGTTTCTGTACTAATATAATTAATGTTTTCCCTTTATTAAACTAGTATACACCTTGTATATAATCCGATAAAAAACTCTTTTCTTAAAGCGGTTTCAAATGAGCTGATTTTCCGACAACTGCTACCGCTTCAAATGACACTTAACTACGCAACAAAACCTGCTAGTGTGAAATTACTCTTAATATATAGTAACTGTTTTAATTTGTACAATTTACAGGTACTAGTCTCAAAGGTACAACCTACTACAATAAATTAGTGAATGAAACGCTTCCCTTCCTGGAAGGAGATCACGTGACGGAAGTGAAGGGCACGGGCTTAGTACACACTGCGCCCGCGCACGGCCCCGAAGACTTTCTTGTAGCTTTGAAGAATAATATGACTGTGGTAAATTTTATATATTTGCTTAATTAAACATAGGTAAAAAATAATTTTGTTTGTGATAAAAATTCAATGAATTTTTATCTAGTTTGAGTAATTAACAATCTAGCTTAAGTATTTTGATTTACTTAAGGAGACTATTCAAGATTGTTCAAAGTAAGAGTTCATCATTTAGTTAATTAAAAAAAAACAAAACTAGTTCTTTCTTCTACTTATGTCATAAGTGCTATAGCAGTTTATAAATAATCGGCAAACCTTTTTTCTTATTCCACAATTCTCTATCTAACGTCGTTTCCCAAATATGCATGAAATCCTAAGCAATAATATACGTACATACATATTCTGAAAAATAACCAATTCCTTCTTTATTTCACCCAGCAATGTAACGTCGACGAATCAGGCCGCTACACCAACCTGGACCCTGACCTGAACGGCCAGTATGTCCTCACTGAAGGTCAGGATACCATCATCTCTCGCCTAGCTGATGATGTGATACATTCAGGAGTGTATGTCCACTCTTACCCTTTGGACTGGAGGACTAAGAAGCCGGTTATTATAAGAGCAAGCCAACAGTGGTTTATTGATACGGCGGCGTTGAAAGAAAAGGCGTTGGTAAGTTTTAGAAAAGTATTATGGTGTATTTATTATCTATTTATATGTTCGTAATGGTTATCCTTTCAATTTTTGAACTTCTCTATCTTAACTTTTGAATGTTGCCCTGACAGCCATACATTTCTTACAAATTTTCGTATAACTTTTGCGCTATGCAAGTGTCCAACACTACCCCTATAAAACTTTTCAACTTTCCCCAATCCAACTTTCAACTTTCCTCAACTCAACTTTCAACTTTTCTCAGTCCAACTTCTCTCAATCAAACAACTTTTTTCAATACAACTTTCAACTTTACTCAATTCAACTTTCAACTTTTTTCTAATCTAACTTTTCTTCCCCAATCCAACTTTCAACTTTCCTCAATCCAACTTTCAACTTTCCTCAATCCAACTTTCAACTTTTCTCAACTCAACTTTCAACTTTTCTCAATCCAACTTTTAACGTTTCCCAATCCAACTTTCAACTTTCCTCAACTCAACTTTCAACTTTTCTCAATCCAACTTTTAACGTTTCCCAATCCAACTTTCAACTTTCCCCAATCCAACTTTCAACCTCTCTCAATACAACTTTCAACTTATCTCAAACCAACTTTCCACATTCTAGACAGCTCTAGAGGAAGTGGAGATCCTCCCTCCGTCCAGCAGCTCGCAGTCCCGCGTGGGGTTCCGCGCTCAGTTGGACAAACGTCAGTACTGGTGCATCTCGCGGCAACGTGCCTGGGGAGTGCCTATACCCGCGCTGTATAAAAAAGACAACTCTCATTAACTAAATGTTTCAGTGTTACCCAATATTAACCTTGAATTACTCCAATACAACTTTTCTTTTTTTCTCAGTCCAACTTACAACTTTCAACGTTTCTCAATCCAACTTTCAACTTTCCTCAATACAACTTTCAACATTCCTCAATACAACTTTCAACTTTTCTCAATCCAACTTTCCACCTTCTAGGCAGCTCTAGAGGAAGTGGAGATCCTCCCCCCATCTAGCAGCTCGCAGTCCCGCGTGGGATTCCGTGCACAGTTGGATAAACGTCCGTACTGGTGCATCTCGCGGCAACGCGCCTGGGGAGTGCCTATACCTGCGCTGTATAAGGGGGATCACGTTTTGGTGGATGAGTAAGTAAATATACTTAATAATGGCGTCAACGGCCGATTTCGGCCACGGCGGCTGTTCTCACTTAAGGAGATCAGCCAGCTGCGCAGGACATATTATAGTGCACGAGCATTTGCGCAGACACAGGTGCACTCCCTATTCCTTCACTCTCTGCGCCCGATGGGACGGCAATCCGACACGACCGGAGAGAGATCAGGCGCAGGACCGACATTTACGTGCTCTCCGATGCACGGGTGAATCAATCACCAAATTCCAGACTACGGGCTGCTTTGTGAAAGTTTAAGAAAACCCACAAAGCGATTTCGGCCCGACCCGGGAATCGAACCCGAGACCTCGAGCACAGCAGCCGCGCTTGCGACCACTAGACCAACGAGGCAATATACTTATTTGTTATATGTATATGTTACCGTAGTAAGATTACAAACATCGTTAGATTACAATCTATCTCGAGAGATTGTAAACTGTCGAATTATTGTGAACCGTAACATCTGATTGCAATTTAACGCATTATTTTTCGCTATATTATAATCTATCGATGAGAAATTGTCAAATTGTCAACTGTCCGAAAGCTCTCTCTGATTGGTCAGTCTTTTTGTAAGATCGACCAATCACGACCAGCCGTTCTGTTCCCATGGAGTTCCCGTAGAGTTAGGAATGAAATAGAGGTGTCAGTTAAATAAAATAAATGCTCTTCAAAAATTCTTCAAGTATTAAATTTATATAAAAATAACTCTTATAAAAATACAGTTAGGTATTTTGTCTTCAAATACAAACTAATATTTAAAAATAAAATAAAAGGGGTGCTAATTAAACAGGCTTCTTTTTAATATCATTATTCGCCCCCAAAAATGTATGTTGCCTTCTAAATTACTAAGTCAGCCACAATTAATAAAGCGTCGAGCATCTAAATAATACTATCTTAGCCACGAGTTATCTTCCACTCTAAATACAACTCAGCATGATGGTTATTTTTTTGCATCTAAATTTGTAGCATGCATTCTAACAGTAAACTTCGGGGCTCCGGCGGTCCCATGCGAGCTTATCGTCGCAGGTAGTTTCAGCGCTCGCCGCCGCGGCTGAGGCTGGCCGGCTCCGCCGGCCAGCAAGCCGAAGCTGCGATAAGCTCGCATGGGACCGCCGGAGCCCCGCAGCGCCGGAGCCGTGACAGAAGTTATGCTTGCTGCATGTTGCATGCTTACTTCCATGCTGGGTCAATTAATATGGGATGTGTTATATTTTAAACAAAAAACTCAGTAGGTACCTACGAGTTAAAAAATTAGAAGGTAAATAAATATTTTTATGATGTCATTTAATAGTATTTAAGAAGTTTACTGTTAGAATGCATGCTACAAATTTAGATGCAAAAAAATAACCATCATGCTGAGTTGTATTTAGAGTGGAAGATAACTCGTGGCTAAGATAGTATTATTTAGCTCGCAGGCCGCCTCGCCCCTCCGCGCCTACGCGGTTTTGAATTGCGCTCTAGGGGTAGGGCAGACAAGACTACGTGGAGTCGGTTTTGCAGCGATTCGTTTTCGTCACTAACTTCAATTTTTAATACAATTTTTAATTGTGTGTAATTTGAGTCTTAAAAATTAAGTACAATTTTTGATTTTATAAAAAATTAAACCGTCACTTATTTTTGCACGTCAAAGAGCTGTGACACCGGGAGTTGCAAAGAACATTGTCTTTTTTGACGTTCTACCAATCAGCGCGCAAGATGCATTCCGTTCTACGCCAGTTGACAATTTGACCGCTCTACATCGCTCTCGATCTTACAAAAAGACTGACCAATCAGGGAGAGCTTTCGGACAGTTGACAATTTGACAATTTCTCATCGATAGATTATAATATAGCGAAAAATAATGCGTTAAATTGCAATCAGGTGTTACGGTTTACAATAATTCGACAGTTTACAATCTCTCGAGATAGATTGTAATCTAACGATGTTTGTAATCTTACGGTGACATATATATGTTACTGTAAAATGAACAAAAGAATTGAAAACATTTTTAGAGACATGTGTTGCTGGGGAGTTTGTTCCGCCACTTCTTCCCAGCAAAAATACATAGGAAGTGGTGAAGGGTGGGCGTTTTGGGGGCTGTCTTTTGTAAATTTTTGAATAAATGATTATTTATTTTGATTTTTGGACGTATGTGAGCTGTTTTTAGTTTTGGCAGTAAAGGTATCTTTGGTTAAACAAAGTAAATGTAATAATTCAAAAGCGTAGTAAAAATTTCAAGAGATATTTGTCTCTTTAATTTAATTATAAAGAAATGAACGGATTTTTATTTCAGACGTATCATAGACAAGCTATGCTCTCTAATAGAGTCTCGTGGCGCCGACGTGTGGTGGACTTGTGACGTCAACGAACTGCTGCCCAATGACGTCATAAAGGAACAAAATCTAGATAGCAAAGAAGTTACTAAAAGCAATGTAAGTTCAGTTGCTTTCAGAGCGGAATAATAATTTCTTTTTATTTAAACCTTTCTTATCAGGCGACTAAAGCCCATAGATAGACCTTATATACAAATGTTTAATTTGTTTATATCAATTGGTATGTTATCGGAAAAAACAAATATTATGTTTCGAATTTAAGCAACAAAATATTTTAAAATTATTTTGACAGAATGTGATCACTTGTGGTATCTTTAATAATCATTTATTTACTTATATCTATAGTTTCAAATAATTACATTTACTCTGAAGGTCAGCCATTATTATTTATTTTATAGTATAGCCATTTACATGCGCAATACCGTTGCGTTGTTCACTAATCCACAGTCACTAGCAACTAACTTCAGACCGGCAAAGTTATTTGACAAGAGCCCTGGTTGCCAGTTGCCCATAAATAAACCAGTATTCCTTCCACTAGTTCTCATTGATGCGGCTCTTTCCTCAAAAGGCCATTCCAGACCGCGTACATGGTGACACTCACACATAATATTATTTGATTTATAACATGTTTGGACTTTAAAAGAGACTATGACCCTTGAGTTGGTTTCGGCGTTTCTTCTCAGGGATCAGTCATTAGGAAATGCCGACCTCAGCGTTCTTTAAAATGACGCATAAAAGTGATTTAATGTCCAACTTGCAAAATAAACGATTTCATTAATAAACCACTATTTCTCTCCAGGATATAATGGATATCTGGCTAGACTCCGGTCTATCGTGGAGCACGTTGGACGGCCGGACGGCGCAACTGTACTCTGAAGGCGTTGATCAGCTCACGGGGTGGTTCCAAGCTTCTTTGCTAACTTCTGTCGCTTTGACTGGGAAGGCACCTTATAAGTGAGTTTTGGAATTTATTGCGGGTCCAAGGTCCAAGGTCCAAGTTTACCGATACAATTTTTACCTTACTTTTAAGAAATAATGATGTTTATGTTGTCGGTGAACTTAGACCCTAATACATATATAGTCAACAAACAGACCTTCATTAATAGTGATATTCTAAAGGTCTTTTGTTACTAGCTTCTGCCAGCGGTTTCACCCGCATCCCGTGGGAACCTCGGCACGAACCCGGATAAAAAGGAGCCCATAGCCTTCCCCGATAAATGGGCTATCTAACACTGAAAGAATTTTTCAAATCGGACCAGTAGTTCCTGAGATTAGCGCGTTCAAGCAAGCAAACAAACAAACAAACTCCCCAGCTTTATAATATTAGTATAGATGTATAACGATAATCAAACCATAACCAGCCGAGTTGACCGACGGGCGGCAAGTATTCGGCTGGTTATGGTTTGGTTATCATTATAGTTACTTGGCGCAACCCATCCTAACTACGGTGAATATTAAATTGCTTGAGTTTTATGTATATGTCTGTCTGTATGTTTGTGACATTTTAGTTGCCAAATGTTTAATAAACCCAGTTATTTAAGAACATTATTTTAGCCTTTCGATACTGATTCAAAACTACTGATGAATAGGCTGATGAAGATAAGCACACATATGATAAAAAGTCGTGAATTCCTATTTACTTAAGAGATATTTTTTCTGTCAAATATTCCTTTTAATTTTTAAATGTATCTTTTTCATTTAATAACCATACCAAATTAAACCTGTCTATCCTCTTCGTAGGTCTATATTCGTCCACGGCTTCGTAGTAGACGACAAGAAGCGCAAGATGTCCAAGTCTATAGGCAATGTGATAGATCCCCTCACTATCATACATGGCGGTAAGGATAAGAATAGCCAGCCAGCTTATGGTGTTGATACTCTAAGGTAAGTCTTGCTTATCTATGATATTATTTAATATTATAATAGGATAGTAATGATAAAAAAATAATTGATTTATTTTAAAATCAAATTTAAGCTTTTGAGGCAAAAGGTTGAACATTTTAAGATTAGATGACCACATTCTATCTTAATCAGTTCATGGGAATAGGTACAATAGGCTAAATAATGCAATTTGTACATTATGTAATTTTGACCATGTTGCCACTAACCCGTTGTATCCCGGTGCGCAGATTAGCTATAATTAATGATTAAGAGAAGGTTGACGAATCACTGAACTCGAAATAAAACGACAAAACTATTTTATCTTCTAAATTCTAAATTGTTACTACTTTTTTATGGCAACATTTCTGTGTAGTATTGCCATTTCAGATAAACATTTATTTTTCAGATGGTGGGTAGCAAGCCATTCAACTCAGCATTCCCAAATAATAATCAGTAAAAAACTCCTAGACGACTGTCAAAGCGAACTCATTAGAATAAGAAATATCATGAAATATCTACTAGGAGTCATAACTGATCTACAAAAAACAGATTTCTCAAGAAACCCAACCTTAAATTATTTCGACAACTACATGGTCAAGGAAACCGAGGATTTTGTCAACCAAATAAACGATAGTTATAATAATTTTAGATACAATAATGTAGCTCAAAGTATACTGCATTTTATTAGTAATAAAATATCTGGTTTGTACTGCCATTGTATAAAAGATAGATTGTACTGCTCTCAAAAAGATTCTGAAGAAAGATTGTCAGCACAGTTGGTAGTTCATACGATTCTAGTCTCTCTTAGCAAAGCTTTAGGACCTATTTTACCCCATTTGATAGAAGAAGTATGGCAACACCATCTGTTGCACGAAAAACCGTTCTTTTTCACCGAAAAGTTACCGGTTTTGAAATCTATAGATGTAGATACGTCACTAATGGGCGCCATTTTGGATTTGAAGAGAGAAATATGTGTGTTAGCGAAAAATGAAAATTTGAAGAAGCTCGAAGCTAATATTGTATTAAATTCAGATTTATATGATAAGTTAAATGTATTAAATAAGTCAGACGGAATAAATGACAGTGTTCTGTGTGAGATTTTGGAGCTGTCATCTGTCACTTTGACAGGTAAAAATGGCGGGAAAGATGCTCATATTGAATTGGCACAGAGTAAAAATGGCCAGTGTTTACGGTGTAGAAAATATAACGTTATTGATGATAGTGATAAATGTATTAGATGTGATAAAGTATTAGAAGGGTTATAAATCATTTTTAATTGTATTTAGCTGTAGAAAAATATTTTGTTAAGTTAAAAAAATACAGTAATTATGTTATTTATTTCCCTTATTATAACAAAAAATCATGTAGATAAATGAATTATTATAATAAATGCCTTAAAAATGAAACTGTACTTAATTTTATTTTTTACATTAAATCCAAATTAGTCGACGTGATATTTTTTATATCTGGGAATCGTTATTTAGTTATAATATCACTGTGGGTGCAGCAGTAAGAAGCATAGGTACTGTCTAAAAGCCACCCACGTTCCCTTTTCTTTTTAAACATTTGTTTTACAGGGCCGCGTTTACTCATTGGAACAATCCCAGAGCCCCAGCCCTAACTTACTAACTCTTAAATTGTGTTTATCTATGGAGTCATGGTTTAAATATTATATAGTTTTATAACCTAAATATCAACCCGATGATGACGCAAATAATGGCTTACCTCCAAAAATAATATGTAAACGCAATTCCCCAAAATACATGACTTGCATAAATTCCCCCAGCCTACAAAAGGCTACAAACCTACATACAAAACGTTCCGGCGACTAGTTTAATCCGGATCAAACCGGACCGAGCCAATTATTCCTGAACTATTCGGCTGAAACGTCCACTAATCAGATTTGCATCGTATTTATGCGTCCACAAAATTCTAGTGAAATGCTTTATTCTATGCCTGTTATTTACATTGGGAATTAAACGTGACGTGGTTTTTAACCGAGCAAACAAGAGTTTATTTTCGTATGTTTTCGTATCTCAGAAAAGCGGGTGAGCCTTACTTGTGTGTGTAAATCATCATCATCATCTCAGCCATAGGACGTCCACTGCTGAACATAGGCCTCCCCCCAGTGCCGGCTTTAACTCTACTAGCGCCCTGGGCGAGATTTCTACGGCGCCCCCAACTGCAATTCAAACCCTTACGAAAAACAGAGACATATGTAGTTACCGATTGCGCGAGCGAAGCGAGCGCGAACTTTTTTTTTATAGTTAACAAGTCAAAGCAAAAATTACCTAAAATGTAGCCCAATCGTACATAAGTTATTGCTGGTTAGTGAATAAAAAAACAGGGGAACAGAAGTGCTGATTGCGCGAGCGAAGCGAGCGCGAAATTTTTTGTTATATTTTAGAACTCAAAACAAAAATGACTTAAAATGTAGCCCAAACGTATATAACTCTTTGTTGGTGTTGGCGCCTGTGAATTAAAATTTTGGGACTTAAAGTAGTACCATAAATAGAAACTAGAAGTTAATTTCTTAATAATAAAAGGACTTAAAAACGACGTTACGTTTTTGCTAGGGTAGACAAAAAATGTTGAAAAATAAAAACAACTATAAAGTGAAGCAAGCCCGAAAAAGCTTTTTTGAGATTTGGATCACTAAAAGTCCTTAACATATATAATAAAAGGCGACTGTGAAGTGAAGAAGCCGCGAGCGAAGGGAGCGCGAATTTTTTTGAGTATTTGGACATAAATTAAAAGTAGCTATATGTGAAAAAAAATGTAAGTGCAAGTAAAGTAAAGAAACCGCGAGCGAAGCGAGCGCGAACATTTTTAAGTTTTGGGACATAAAAGTAGTGTATCTAACGCGCCCGGCATTGTATGACAATACATTAATTTAATTGAAATTTCTTGGTCAAGGAGCGTACCGCGGCGCCCCTGAGCCTACGGCGCCCGGGTTATTCGAACACCCTGCACCATAGGTTAAGGCGGCCCTGATGCTATCCATACATTTGGATACAGTTCTTGTAAGCTGCGAGCTTTGATGAAATTTAAAACAAAAATAGCAGTAAAATTCTGATCAAGGATTGGTTGGGGGCGCCTGCGGCGCCCCTTATGTCCGGCGCCCTGGGCCGTCGCCCAACCGCGCCCTATCCTAAAGCCGCTACTGCCTCCCCATTAGATCTTCACAGATACCTGTTGGAGGCGACCTGCATCCAGCGTCTTCCTGCGACCTTTATAAGATCGTCTGTCCATCTTGTTGGTGTAATATCCTCATAATCTTGGTGTGTAAATTTACATGCACATTGTCTTTGTATGCGTAAGCTCGGGAGCGGTCTGGTGGTCCGGTGGTCCGGTACTGCCCGAGGCGCCGAGTCATACACTTTGCATGTACTTTAACACACACACAAGGATGGCTCACCTGCTTTCGTGAAAACAAACCTGCGTATATATTTACCTTCGGTTGGAGATCTCTTTGGTGTTAGGTAGTATTTTCTTTCGTTTGGAGGTCTTTTTGTCAAAACGATTATTTTCTATAATATTTTAGAAATACGGTTCAACTGTGGTTTAATTGAAGTCATCACGAGCTTATTCCAGCATAGACTCTACTTTTTTTAATAAGTAGTCAGTGACATTCACCTAATATTTTTGCCAAACGGTTACAAAAAAAAAATATCCACAAAGCGAAAGTATTTTAATCCTTCACTGAAAACCAAATTAACACACAACAACGCAATTTAGCGTTGAATTTACAAAGTCTCGTTTTAATCCTGACCTAGAGCTTAGTTAGTCGGATACATAATTTTGTAACACAGTAATGCATAGTAAATTGGTTGTAATTATGTTTTTAGTTGAACGCTCCACCGTTGTGAACACAGCAAAGGATTAGTAGTTGTAATCATGTAGGACCACGGAGGAAGGAAAGATAGCGGAGATGCTATAAGGAAGGTAGGTCAGGCGCCTTCTTGTAGGTCAAGCAACGTATGGGAGCAGTTACTGGAACAAACGAGTTGTGGTTCCTTGCCAAATCAAAAGTAATCTGTCAAAGATTGGTCTTGATTGATAGGTGATTTTATTTTGAAAATGGTGGGTTGTATTATACAACTTCTACATAACAACGAACTAACAACTTGTATAGGCGTGTAAGAGCGAAGCTAGTAACGTTCGTCGTCCCTCGAACACCCGTATTTTAGCGCGCTTCGGAAGAGATTTTGCTTTATGACATCTCCGTTAGTTATTTTGTTCTCCATGTGTAGGACTCATCAGAATCTAGTTTATTCATGAGCTGTAGGAAAGTCGTTAAAATTAGAATGTTTTTTTTTCAACATTATATAGCGATGTAGTACCTAGCTGTTAACGATTATGATGCATCTATTATAACGAAAATAAGAAGGAAAAATTGGGGACTTATTGCGATCTTCTAAAAGGGGCCTCAAAATAGGAAAGGTCAAAATGGGGACTGGGAAGGTCAGAACAGTAGGTCGTCAAAAATCCATTGCAAATTCTAATATAAAAATCTTTTTTGATTTTTTGTTATTACTGATAGACAGGCATGCATTTGACCACTGTCTCTCCTAGTGTATTCAGAGGTGTAGATTTTTCGATACTCTAAAAATACGATAGATGATTAAAAAATCTTATAGGACTTAAGCCAGTATAAAATATGCAGCTTATCAGTGCAGTTGTGTTTAGGTAAGTCAAATAATAATTACTATTTGCCTTTTGATTGTGCGGCAATCAATATTTCAATTTACCTAGCTTCATGATTTAATTTGTTATGCCTGTCGTAATTTAAATAATTAGTGGACGCACGGAGAAATGTTTACTCAAAGATAATTAAAAAAGTTTAACAAATTAAACATACTAGAACCTTCCTCGAAAATCACGCTGTCAAGTGGTAAAAACTGCTTGAAAATCGATGCGGTAGTTTTTGAGTTTCTCGCGGATAGACAGATGCGGCTCGGCACTTTTTTTAATAATATGTAATACCTAGGTAGAAGATTAATAGCTGATTAAAAATGTGTTCATTGTACGAGAAATGTACCTACGTTGCGCGTTGGTTCATTTAATTGTCGATTTTCGTACACTTGAACTTCACCAGTGCCGTCGTGTCTGGGTGCTTTGGGCAGAACGAGACATTTCCAACATGGTTCCTATTCGGAGCAGCTACTGCCGCTTACCAGATCGAAGGAGGCTGGAATGCTGGTGGTAAGTATACTTTTTCAATGCTAGGTTAGTTTTAGGTTCTAAATAGTTTAAGGTTCTAAATTAAATTAATAAATCACAAGAGTTGAGTCTAATCGATTGGTGATCCGTACTTATTTGTACATGCGAGAGTGAATTTACTATGCTTACACGTAAAAACAGCTGAATCGAATTAGGATGAAAAGCACACGGATAGACGTTACTCCAAGGTAACGTCTATCCGTGTGCTTTATCTACCAGCGCGCGAAGCAGACGAAGTCTCGCATTAAAACAGGCTATAATTTGATAATTATAGTCAGTTCATCCTTTAGAGACATGTTCACTTGGCAAACAAATCTTGGACCTTTTCTTTAAATTTGCTCATCATCATCACAGGACTCTTCTCGTTGTAGGCAGATTGAAAGGCCATTGTAGATTTTTACTGATTTTAATTCATATACGTGGGATCGATATTATTTGAATAAAAGGCCACTCTTTTAGCCCTTCTCTTAAGGATTTTTTCTCATTCAAATATTCCAGATAAAGGAGAGAGCATGTGGGATAGACTACTGCACTCCACAAATGACATAACCCTGGACAGTTCCAATGCTGACGTGGCTTGTGACTCCTACCATTTGTGGAAGAGAGACATCGAAGTGGCTAAGGAGTTGGGCCTTAATGTGTATAGGTCAGTTTCTTTTGTCACAGTAACTTAGGCGATTAACACACGGCACCGCGCACCACCGCGGTAGGTGGTGAAGTGGATCTCATGTCGCATTGACCTGTATTAAATCCGTTGATGCCTAACACACGTTCACCGCCTGACCGCGGGTTCGAGCGGTGCTCTTACCGTCACCGCCCCTCCACGCGGCCGGCGGCGCTGTTGGGCGGTGCATCACACACGGGGCGCCGAAGTTTTGCCAGTGTCTGTGATCAAACTGGTCAAATCCGCGAAAAATCCATCCGCGCTGACACGCGCGTAAAACGAGCTACGAACCGAGAAGCCGCTATGCTGCCACTACCCTCCGTGGCGGTGCGCGCTACCGTGTGATAATCGCCTTAGAGGAGTATATAATTTTTTTCGAATCTAATCACTATTTTTGGATAAATAAAATTAAGATTTGAATAATCTTAAAGAGACGGCATAACAAATGCTGCTCTTTAATTAAGCCGATGCCTTGCCCATGCGCAGTAGTATCCTTTCGTTCATACCTTTGGCTTTTGCCAAAGTTTGAGTGTAAAGATGCTTGACGAAAGCTGTATGAACATTTAATATAGGTATTTACCTACCATTTCTAGGTTCTCAATATCCTGGCCTCGTATCCTCCCGTCTGGTTTCCCCAACCAAGTCAGCGAGGATGGCAAGAAGTACTACAGCAACCTGATCGACGGTCTGCTGGAGAAGGGCATACAGCCTGTTGTGACGATGTACCATTGGGACTTGCCGCAGTCTTTGCAGGATCTTGGTAAGGTAGCCCAAGCCAATAGTAACTGTAGGTTCGCCTTCGCCATGAATTTTATCTGGTCGTGAAAACATAGATCCTCGCGTTTTGGGTTTATTGTAAGCATTTAGATAAACAGTCGATGATGCATATGATGATGACCTATGTAATGGTAAGGAGACTTAACATTTGGAAATACCTGAAAAACTAAAATCTACGTTCCTTAAATATGAGTTGCAAAATTGTCTGCAAATAATGATGCAAGGTTTATGGTCCATGACGTTTTTTTAAAAAATCAATTGTCTTTAAGTAGCCATGGAAGTTCTATAGATGATGACGCTGTATGCTTGAGTAATTAAGAACAGCCCTCCTTTTCAGGTGGTTGGGCAAACCCCCTCATCGCAACCTGGTTCGGAGACTACGCACGTGTATTATACAACCTCTTTGGAGACCGCGTGAAATATTGGATCACATTGAACGAGCCGCTCGCGATCTGTGATGGCGGCTACAACAAGATGGCCGCCCCGTATTTAGATGACATGAAAATTGGCGGGTATTTGTGTAATAAGCATGTGTTGTTAGCTCATGCTGCGGCGTATCGGGTCTATGAGAAGGAGTTTCAATCGCTGTATTATGGTAAGACTAATTTTGATTGACTAATTATTTTCATCATCATCATCAATTATTTTAGGTCAAGGCAAAACTTTTGAGTTTTTGAGCAGGACTGAAAACGTGACTTATACCTGTCCTATAAGACCTCAAAACAGAACTGCAGATTTAGATATTATTATCTAGCCTTCTCAATGTATTGCAACTTAACATGTCTCTGACCTGTCTCATCTTAGAGGAAGTTTTCATAAGGCTTTGTCTGTTATTATCTAAACAAAATAATGTATTTTGTGTTCAGGAAAGTTGTCAATGGCGAACGTTTTCTTCTGGTTCAAGCCGGAGAAAACAACTGATGAGGAGGCTACGAAACTTGCTATCCAAATGTGGGTGAGTTATTAAGATATTTTTATGTCCGAAGAAATAATGGTTGACAAGCGTCAGAAGCAGTAAGGAACAAGGACAGCTTCCACTCCAGACGGATCCTAGATAAGGCTGAGCGGGAAACATGCCTGACACCCTGGCCCCTTCAGACACCAAGCTCAGACCCAAAGGCGTGACTTCTCACGTCCAAGCCAAAATTCCATCCCTCCGCTCCGCAATGACAACGCACTAAACTCGAATGTTTGACCACAGAGCAGGATCGCTTCCTGTCATAGACAATTTCCTGTCAAACTCGACTAATCGATCCTTAGTACGAATGCATCAGACCGAAAAATTAATCAAATGATTTCCGAACAAAACATATAACCTCGTTAAATAATTCCTACTAATTATTTAATATAAACAATTAATTAAAAACCTTTTGATTGTTTACGATTAAGAATAAGATTGCACAAAACACAAATCAATTGGTTATGTATTTTTGATAACAGATGGCGTTTTGCAACGTCACAGTAACAAGCTTTTTGATGAGGGTTACGGGAAGAGGTTTCCCCAGGTCGCGGTTGAAATCGGGGGAACAGCTAGTGAAGTATATACGACTTTTAATGTGCTCTCCGATGCACGGGTGAATCAATCACCAAGTTCCAACTACGGGCTGCTTTGTGAAAGTTTTAGAAAACCCACAAAGCGATTTCGGCCCGACCTGGGAATCCAACCCCGATCTCTCTCCGGTCGTGTCGGATTGCCGTCCCATCGGGCTATGAGAGTGAAGGAATAGTGAGTGCACTTGTGTCTGCGTAAATGCTCGTGCACTATAATATGGCCTACGCAGCTCGCTGATTTCCTTATATGTATGAGAACAGCCGCCGTGGTCGAAATCGACTGTGGACGCCATTATTATATACGACTTTATATAGTTTCTTGCCAAATAAATGTATAACCAAGCAATAATGTATAGGAAGGCAGATATGCTCACCCCATATACTCCGAATCGGGTGGCTGGCCACCAGAACTAGAGAAAATACTGGCAGAAAACAGTAAGAAGGAAGGTTATCCATATCCCAGGTTACCTCCTTTCACTCCTGAAGAAATTGAATTCGTTAAAGGTAAGGATTTTGAGACAATTATATAATGTATATGGGATTATATGTATAGTACGAAGGAAGCTTGTGCGGAGTTAAGTCCAACATTTAGTTGAATATAATAATAATATAAATCGGGACACCTTTTCACACACCGTCGGTTAGCTCCATGGTAAGTTATTAACTTTTGTTACGGGTGCTAACACAACTGATAGACTACATATAGCTACGTATATTATATACATATTTTAAAAATACATATTGTAACATCCTGACCACGTCCAACAAGCATGCTCATCACACAAAATGTCAACCGAACCGGGAATTGAACCCGGGACCTCAGGTTCGGCAGTCCGGCATGGTGACCATTGCACCCCATCGAGGTCGTCAAGTTTATTATAATGTACCCGGTTAGACTGTAGGCGAGCCCCAACGTAGTTAGCTGACTAGAGAGAAAAGCCTCAGACGATGGTTAAAAAGTTTGTTTCCTTACATTGCATTAATCTCAGGAACTATTAATTGGCCTGATTTGTAATTTCAGTTTCAGAAAGCTCTTTTATTGAGGATTCGATCTTACCGTTTTTCAGGTACTTACGATTTCTACGCGTTAAACCACTATACAACCCGTCTAGTGCGTAAGGTTGACCCTGAGAAAGCTGGTTCCTGGCCTTACTACGGCTGCAAGGAGATCGGCGTCGACTTTGTGAACCATCCTACTTGGAAGACGGCTGTCATTGACTGGTTTGCGGCAAGAAACTTTTTAAACATATATTGTATAGGGTCATCATCTACTTAATCCAAACTGTAAATTTGTCCCAGTTAACATTGAACCTTATACTTAAGAGATAAAGTTGAAAATCTTCTAAATATTTGACACATTGTATATAGTAGCTTGATGTTCTAGCGTCTATACAAAATGATATAATCAGGGAATGATGAAAATTCCCTCTAGGCAAGTTGTAAAGGCGAAAATGATTGGTTAGTTAAAATATGCATACATGGATAAACTGATTCCGACACATTAGTTTTGAAGATAGATGTGACCTTAAAGCTTTCATAGTAAGTCTTGTTTCGGTGCGTGAATTAGAAATTAGAATCGGCCCAAGACGCTTTTTATTCAGCTATTCCCCAGGCTACGGGTGAAACCGTGCTAAATTCTAGCAACATTCGATCTTCCTATGTCATCCTCTTTCAGATATACCCTGAAGGTCTTCGGGAACAATTGCTCTGGATCAATAACACTTACGGAGTAGACCAGGTCATGATTACAGAGAATGGGTACCCAGACCTCAATGACGATCTATTTGACGTCCAACGAATGACGTACATAAAGACTATGTTACAACAGGTATGTTCTTATTACAAAAACTGAAACACGTGTCAAACATTTGTCTAAAAAGTGTGGCTGCAAAATGGACCTTATTTCAACGTCTTAATCTGACATTTTTTTTGACAAGTCTTAAACTGACGTTTAAAAGTTTTTGTGGTATGACGGGTAGTGTATACCAATATTGTAAAGTTAAATGTGTCTGTTGGATTGTAAAACTCTCTGGAACTTCTGGTCCGGTTTGAAAAACTCAGCTGGTGTTAAAAAAAAAAATACAAAAAAATATTTAATAAACACGTCCGTGTCTTGGGGTTAATTAATATTAATTTTAACAAAAAATCCTATACATGTTTTTTTTAAGTTTTATTTATTGCTTTTGTTTTGACTGGTAATAATTTCATGTATCATCTATACGTTATACGACACTGATTACACGAAAAGACTACACCTACTTGACTATATTATATTAAACTAGCTTCCACCAGCGGCTTCGCCCGCGTGGTGTGTTGATAAAAAGTAGCCTATGTGTTAATCCAGGGTATCACCTATTTACATACCAAACAATCAAATCGGTCCAGCCATTTTTGCGTGATTGAATAACAAACATACATCCATACATTCTCACAAACTTTCACATTTATAATATAAGTAGGAAGTAGGATTTTTGGTGTGTACCTACATATATACGTAGGTAAAAAAAAAGTAGGAAGGCATCGTATATACACGATTTTTTTCTATACAAGGCCTAAGTCATATTATGACCGGCCTTTCCAAAAATTTACCTATTTTTAAGTTTGAATTAATCGATTATGATAGACATTATGTTTACAACCTTAACAAATGCGATGTGAACATGAACGCTTTATATTGCGCTGTGAACGAAACCATAGCGCGATCTAGCTGTGGAACTTGAGGCGCCATCTATCGAGCACGCAAGGAGTTTTTAGAGAGGAAAATAAGCGCAGAGGTTGAAATATAATGATTCTAATAATAGTTTTTGAATTACCAAGATATTAAATATGTGTGAAATACTTCTTCCTAAGTAGCTAAGTCCAGTGGTTTGTAAAATAAAGAATGAACAAGATAATCAAACCTCGAGTGGGAGTATAATTAATTTTGGTGCATATCCTCAACAAGAGTAATAAAATAAATATCATTAAAATAAAGTCGTCGAAAAATTTTAGGTAGGTATGCCAGTAATACGCGAATAAATATATCTTCTTTCCTTCTTTAGGCCTAAGTCATTTTACTGATCAGCCTTTCCAAAAAGTTTTAAAGTTACAAAGCGAATGTTTTCTTGATACAACAAATGTGAACATGAACATTTTATTTATATTGCATTGTGAACGTAACCATAGCGCGATCTAGCTATCGAACTAGAGGCGCCATCTATCGAGCGCAGGTGTAGTTTTTTGATTCTTCCCATCTTATATTTTTTGTCAAATGAAAAAAAAAATAATTTCTGGCACTTACGTGTCCTTAACTTACAGCATCCAAGTAGTTTTATTATAAAAAATACGGAGATAAATTCTTCTTACGTCACAGTTATGTAAATATTTGTATTTTAAAGTGATATAAAAGTGACATGAGTGATTGAAAATTTCAATTTTTAAATGCTATATTACTGGCCAGTTTCATTCGCCTAGTAGTTTTTTTTTATGAGTAAAAAAATCCACAATTTCACATTTCCCATTATTATATACAAGTTTTAAGTTTACAACATTATATGTACAAGTGCGATATTGCAGGTATTTCTCGCCATAAACGATGGCATCCACGTCATGGGGTACACAGTATGGTCAATGATGGATAACTTCGAATGGGTGACTGGCTACAAGTAAGTAGAACACTGCAAAAAGAGGATTGTTATAAGTTTCACCGCTATTTCTGTCTGTGACATTGCAGCTGTTCAACAGATGTACTGATTTATATGCAATTTTTGTTTAATGATGGCTAGTATTTCAGTAGTGGTAGGTACACTTAAAATACCGTAAATGTCGGTCCCACGGCTGATCTCTCTCCGGTCGTGTCGGGCTATGAGAGTGAAGGAATAGTGAGTGCACCTTTGTCTGCGCAAATGCTTATGAACCATAATATATTATGTCGTGCGCCGCTGGTTGATCTCCTTAGAGAGAATAGCCGCCGTGGCTGAAAGTCAGGGTGCGTCTACATGGTGCATGTAGCTGAAGCAAGTTAACATGCGCAAGTGACAAGAGCACGCGGGTGGGTATATTGCTTTGGTACATGCGCGAGTCACTGGATCCGCTTTTAAAATGCAAGTAACCTGCGCATGTGCCTTAACAGGCGCGAGCTATTTTAACCGTGTAATTGCACCCTCAGCTAAAATGATATTATTATAATGTTTCAGGACGAAATATGGACTCTATGCTGTAGACTTTCTCAGTCCTAATCTAACGCGAACGCCTCGTGAGTCGGCGAGGTTCTACTCAAGTGTGACTAAAGGAAGAAGAATACCAAAATACCGCGTACTGGTTGATTATGAAGATGTTTAGAATTAACAATAGTTGCTGGATATATATTTGTTGTTTAAATAGTTTGTTGTTTTGTTCAGGTATTACTGTTTTAATTATATCTTGCAATTAGAAATCAAAACCGGCCAAGTGCGAGTTGGACTCGTGCACGAAGGGTTCCGTACCATTATTTATAAAACGGACAAAAAAAACACGTTTGCTGTTTGGCAGCCCCCCAAAATATTTATTTAATTCTAGTTTACAGATTTAATTATTTGTTGTTATAGCGGAAATAAACATACATCATCTGTGAAAATTTCAGCTCTCTAACTATCACGGTTCATGAGGTACAGCATTCATTTTAGCCTGGTGACAGACGGACAGGCAGAGGAGCGAAAACAATAGGGTGCCGTTTTACCCTTTGGGTACGGAACGAAACCCTAAAAAAGACTTGCAGTTTCTAGGATCCCTTACATCTTTTAACCTTTAGGTAGTTTACTTCTAGAGAAACTGATGCGAGAAAGTAAAGGATGTATATAATTACTAAATAGCTAAGCACCTAAGAAAAAAAATCTTATTGGTGATGGAGAGTTGGTTCCACCACTTCTTCCTAATAGCTTAAGCATTTTAGTGGCTGATTGATTGTTGGTAATTAGCCCATTTCTAATTTTACGTCAAAAAACTTTCAACTTTCACAACTTTTCAAGAAAATAATTATATTTTTGTATTTTATAAGAGAATTCAGGAAATAAGATACTTAGTTATTTTCTACCTAGCAAACCTATAGCGGAAACAGGAAACATACTCAATCGTTTTGACTTCAAAATCAATAATTCCCATTGTATTCGACAAATCGTAGACTATTGACAACATACAGACTTTGTTCTCCATGTAAGTATGTAAAAAAATATGTATGTGTTACGATTCATGTCTTTGATAAAGAATTCTGAAAGGATGTCCCTGTCACACTCATAAAGTGACTTGGGATGTACTTAGAAATCAAATGTGTATGAATATTGTCAGGAAGCGAACATTTCTACGAATACTTACCTAATATTGTAAAGCTGAAAAGTTTGTTTATTTCAACGCAATTTTCTGAGGAACTACTGGGCTGTTTTGAAAAATTATTTCTGTTTTAGATAGCCCATTTATCGAGGAAAACTGTAGACTGCTTTTTACCCGGTTGCGCGGAGTACTATTTATATTTATTTACATGCATGTTTTACGAGGTACGTAACTACTCGTGGATAAGTGATACTTGCAGCTAACTAACAGTACTTATTTTTATTTAACTGAGAAACTATTAATTTACAAGATCACTGCATGAATTTAAAACACAGTTTCATCAATTAATTTATTTTTTTCAAAATATCAACATCAAAAACTATCTCCAATCCCTACTAATATTATAAATGCGAAAGTAACTCTGTCTGTCTGTCTGTTACGCTTTCACGTCTAAACCACTGAACTGATTTTAATAAAATTTGGTACAGAGATAGAGTTGACTTTGAGACAGAACATAGGATATATTAGAAACATAATATTAGAACATAGGTTATATTTAGAAATAAGCAGTACCTTTGTACTATTTTATATGCTATGTCTACTTCTTTTATATTTTCACTGTGTACATAAATTGTTAAATAAATAAATAAATAAATAGGATAGTTTTTATCCCGGACTTTTGGAGAATTCTCTTGGAAACGCGATATAATCGAACAATACGCGGGTGAACCCGCGGGCGGAAGCTAGTCGATTTATATAAGGGCCTATACCTATATAACTTTAAAGACATACTTCCCAGGGTACAAGATTTATAGCGATTTCACTAATACACTTAAGGGACTCTAAAAAGTAGGGTTCCGCAATGAACGGCCTAATAAAGAAACATGTAAACATTTAGTGGAACTAACCCAGAGTTGCCAGATATTTGGTAAACATATTTAATATTAGTTAAATCTAAAATTAAATTTCTCCTTTTTTTTTAATAGTTTGCAGATATTTTTTATTAACTGTTATTGGAGTTTTGAAAAACTTAATTAATTTATTGTTCTATGGTGAGCTACCACTAAAAAATATGTGCCCAAACGTTATTTATTGATTTCGGGGACATTTTAGAAATGTTCGACCAGAACCGGACCAGAAGAAACATAAATTGTGTGCCTCACAGTGGCTCACACCGGTGGTATCTCACTCTAGGTAGGTATGTATTTTTTAGTTCATTCTCGTAAGGTATGGTATTTCAATTACTTATGTAATAGTGATGAATGAGGTCTATTCTTCATTAATGTCCTACGTGTTAGAAGTCAAATACTTACAAAAAAATATATATATCAAACTCTCAAATAAAAGCAATGTTGCTTGTAAGCATGTCACATGTACAGTTTATATTTAATTTTATACATACAGGTTTTATTAAATGGGTATATTGTCTACAAATATGGTTCCATAGCCTTTTGCATTTCAAATATTCTGAATAAATAATAACGTAATTCAGAGCAACCGCGGAGCCTTGCAAATTATCGCGTCACCATAATTTTACGCATTTATAAATAACGTACACGTTGTATTTATCATATTAATACTGAAATTTATTGTAAAATAAATTGGAATGACATGGATTTAACTACCATGGTAAAACACTAACGTCCCCACTCAGAGACATTTAATGGTTACTTAAGCCATTCCTTAGTGAAGGATGTTTATGACATTCCGTCACTAAGGAGTGAAGTAATCATTAAATTTTAATGATTACTTAAGAGACATTGTGCAAATTATGATTGATGGCCTTACTACAAAAACTTTAACAACTGTTTTACACTTGTCTAAAAAAAATGTGGCTCCAAAATGAACCATATGTCAACGTCATAATTTGACATTTTATTAGACAAGTCTTAAACTGACGTTAAACGTTTTTGTGGTAAGATGGTTAATGTCTCTGAGTGGGGAGGTAAATAAATGTAAACTAATTAAGTAATTAATTAATTATTATCCAAAATATAATAATAATCTATATTAATAATTTCGTCAAAGGGTACGGTAGACTCGATCGAAACCTTATATGAATAACAAAACATAAAAAAAATATTAATTTTGAGTCGACAACATATATCCGCAAAATTCGGATTATGGAGAATTTCGTTAAATTTCAATTGCACTGACAAGCAAACCACATTGACATATAACTATAATTTTAAGCTCGATGGCAAACCACAGTCGCCATCTTGGGTAGTTAATAAACGTTGCTTAGATACGCATCGCCAACGTTTAGTGAATCTTATCAAAAAATACTTTTCGTCAGTCGTTGACGTTTCGCGAAAATATTGTTTTTGACACTTTTTTATGATATACTTTTTGTTATGTGTTTTTTCTTTAAACCTAATGGTACGTTCACACACGCGCGTTCAAATCGACATTCAACGGGCACAGTCACGTTCACGAGCGTGTAAACGGTACGCCCGAGCCCGTGAACGCGCCCGTGCCCGTGAACGCCGCGAATCGGTCGAGTGTCGGTTTTTTGGCAAAGTTCAAAGGATGAATGTGCGGGCGCCCGGCGACTGTTTACACGCGCGCGGGCAGTCAGTCTCTCCTGCGCTTTCGTGACGATTAAACGTTCTAAGAAAGTCGCTACGATCGAAGATAACAACATGGCGGAATGGTTAAGTCGTTCATCATTTTGATTATTTTTCCAATAAAAATAAGTTAAGCCAAAGGCTATGACAGCAACAACACCGAGATCCTCGCTGCTCGCCATTCTTGCACTGACTGACACGACGGCGCGCGTGTGAACAGCTTGAATGTCCGCCTGCCCGCGACGGGCTGCACGCCGCGCAGCCCGCCAGGCAGCCCGCCGGGTTGCGCGGCGCGCGTGTGAACGTAGCATAAGATTGGCCGATTGCGATAAAAACCATAGAAAGAAGAATAATAACCATAACCTCAAAGTCGAAGTTTTAGTTCAAATGTCATTTAGTTGTTCAAATGTCATTGTCATTTACTTTGTTTGGATTACACACATCATGCCGAAAATCGTAAGTATTTCATAAAATGTTTCGTTGGTCGTGTCTCTGTCTTCGTTTAGTCTTTTGTTTGATGATACCTATATCATTTTGTTAACAGCCGAATCTCCGTGCATTTGGTAAACATTGTCACAATTGTGGAAAGTGGATGGAGCGAAGGGCTCTTCGTAAAGATGGTGTGTAGTATTTTAGTAGGTATGTAGGCAGGTTGTGTTTTTAAGTGAATTTTGTTTTGTTTTCTTCTTAAAGTGTGGATTGTGAGCCTTCTGCATTTAAAAATAAAATAAGTACTTATTTACTTCCAGTGACATGCAATTTTTGTAATGGCAAAATATTTGCACGAGATGGCAAACAAAAGCAAATGTGCAGTCGATGTGTGGAATGCGACAACATTATACTCGGTAAGCGGCTCAATATTTTTTCTCTATAATTCGACAAATAATAATAAATGACCACACGCATAGCCTGTGTTGAGGTGTCATGAACACATACAGAAACAGACACGATTTTTTCACCATTTTTCTCGATAATGAAATGAACCCCTTCATGCGCAAGTTCTACTTGATCTTGGCTGGCTCTTATTATACAATAGACATTATTAATTGTATAATATATTTTTGCAGATAATTTCAATTATTGCGAGTGCTGTAGCTGTAAAATGAAAAATAATACTTATTACCAGATAGAGATGTGAGGATATACCTACATACATTCACAATAGTTATTATTATTTGAATATTTATCTAATATATTTTCTCCTTTAAGGTCGATAACGAAGAGTTGAATGTTAGAACTTATGAAAATATTATTTACAACTCATTTCGAGAAGCTGCTCAAGCAAGAGGGCTCCTTTTTGACGATCAAGAATGGGAAAGATGTTTGAATGAAGCAATTGATTTTAAACTTCCTCGGCAATTATTTCGAGTTCGAAGATTCGATGATGTAAAAATTCAAATTATCAATACCACTGAACAAGGCTTCAAAGGTGATAAATATTTATCGAAAAATGTTATATATAGAGAAATTTTGTGATAATCAACCTCTGATGTATAATAGAGAATATTTTTTTATAAGTACCTTTGCCAAATTCTCGGATAAGTACTCATTGTAAAATTACAATTTACATACCTACTTCCTAATATTATTCTTGATTTAGCCAATTTGGATAAAGAACCACAATTTCATATTTTATTTTTAAAATTAGTAAGTACTTATCTACCTGTCAAAGTAAAGAAAAAGACTGAGTGCTTAAAACAAAGAGGTTTACACAGAGTAAACCTTAAATTATATGTTTTGTTAATTTGTGTTAGTTTATTTTGAATGTTAATTTGAAATAAAAATAATTTGTGTAAAAACTTTTGCAGTTTTTATTTATTATATTTATTAAACACTAGCTTTTGCCCGCGACTTCGTTCGCGTGGAATAGTGACTTCCGGCAGATTTTTGGTTTTACCCACATAGTTCCCGATCTCGCGGGATTTTTGAGAAGTTCCCGCTCCCGCAGGATTTTTGGGATAAAAACTATCCTATGTCCTTTCTCGAGTTCCAAACTATGTCTGTACCAAATTAAAACAACATGAACCGAACTCGTGTAACGATCGACACCATTGCGCGTAGTACTAATAGAACTTTGTAGTAAAACTTTTATTATATTAATATTAATTTTTTTATACCTTTTTACTGTTTATTTACATTTTTCTGATGGATTTTCCGATGAATTAAAACAATAACATGAACCGAACACGTGTAATGACACCATTGCGCGATTAACGCCATCTATCTACGGAGCATAGGAACAGCTCGACATTTGACCAATAGATGGCACTGTATGTCCGTAATAAATTTTATTTTTTATTTTTATTTTTTGTAATAAAAACTATCCTATGTCCTTTCTCAAGTTTCAAACTATGTCTGTACCAAATTTCACACAAATCGGTTCAGTAGTTTAGGCGTGAAGAAAAGACAGACAGAAAGACAGACAGACAGACAGACAGAGTTACTTTCGCATTTATAATATTAGTTTGGATAACGAACGAAGCTATACGAATCTATGCCTTGCTTATTCCTTTAATATTCCTTGAGACCCAATGACTACAGAAATTTCTACCTACATTTTGCAACTAGACGTGTATTATGAGTCAAATTTCACCCGAGCGAAGCCGGGTTTTCCACTAGTATAATATAATTTCGACTCAAAATCTTGACTCTAAATTACCAGCACAATGTTTTACATCCCCAAGGTGTATAAGCAATTTAATTGAAACAAAGCTAGGCGAAGGTGATATCAGAGGTGCAGCCAGAATACTCTTCAGCAGTGATGTTGTGGCGCCATGCTCTCCGGATACTCTTACAGCCCTGGAGAGCAAACACCCGGCCCCCGCTGATGGTCTTTCCTTTCCCGACCCTCCCCTTCCTGATACAAACACCCTCACAGTTACAGGTCGACAAGTGGTTGAGGCTGTAAATTCTTTTCGAAGCGGAACCGCCGGTGGCCTCGACGGCCTGACTCCGCAACATCTTAAAGATTTAACGAGCTCGGGCGCCGGGGACGCCGGTGCGGAGCTTCTTAAGGAGCTTACAGCCCTAACCAATGTGATGCTCTCCGGCAGTGTGCACGATGCTGTCCTCGACGTCTTATATGGCGCTAATCTGTGCGCCCTTAAGAAAAAGGACGGCGGTATTCGTCCCATTGCCGTGGGAACAACATATCGTCGTATAGCAGCCAAAATCGGTTGCAAATTTTACAGTGAGGAACTTTCGAAAAAATTCCAGCCCCTACAGTTGGGATACGGTTCCAAAGGGGGCTGCGAGGCTGCCGTACACGCTTTGTCGGCCTACCTAAATTGTGGCAAAGGAGAGGTCATCCTGAAGGTTGACATCAAAAATGCTTTCAATTCCGTAAACCGGGACACCCTGTTGGCTGAAGCACAAAAAGAATTTCCCAAAATTTATAGTTTTCTCTATCAGTGTTACAGGCACCCATCAAAATTACTTTATAAGGACAACCTATTAGAATCTGCAGTCGGATGCCAACAAGGTGATCCCCTCGGGCCAGTAATTTTCAGCCTAGCCATTCACCCGATCATTCGAGAGCTAAATTCCAAATTCAACGTTTGGTATCTAGATGATGGGACCCTGGGAGGCGATGTAGAGACCGTATTTCAGGATTTCATTCATTTAAAACATAAATTTCATTCCATTGGTTTAGAACTAAATTGTACAAAATGTGAATTATTTATTACTGACACGACTGACCATCGACTGACAGACAAATGACAATATCCAAATTTCAATCATTAGCACCACAGATTAAAATTATAGATAAACAGTCTCTCCGCCTCCTTGGGGCTCCCATCCTAGACCAATCTTTTTCTACATTTATTTCGGAAAAAATTGATAATTTCATCGATGTTTCGGAACGCCTACAGAAAATATCAATGCATTCGGCCATCACAATTATTCGACACTGCTGTTTTGGTCCTAAATTTACACATTATGTACCTCCGTTCTTCTCATCTCTTTAAACATAGCCACCTTTTAGACCCAATTGATAAAATTATCCGCCATACCCTCAGCTCCATTCTCAATGTGGCCCTGGACGACCGAGTCTGGCAACAAGCCACATTGCCCATCCGAATGGGAGGTCTCGGCGTCCGCAAAATTACCAGTATTAGTTTACCGGCATTCATATCCTCGGTTCACGGCACCGAGAAATTAACCAGGAATATTCTTACTCCAACACTGGCTGATTTCGAGGTGCCGTATTTAGCCGAGGCTATGGATGCATGGAAAATTACTTGCCCGAACGAAAATTTACCCAGCAACCCGTCTTCCCAAAGACAGTGGGATGAGCCGCTCTGCAGAGTAACCCGGAATAGTTTGATAGAAACGGCAATTACTCCTGCTGAGCGAGCGCGCCTACTGGCTGTGGGTAGATGGGAGTCGGGGCTTTGGCTTCAGGCACTACCGTCGTCAAACATTGGCACCATGTTTGACGATACAACTTTCCGCCTCGCTACTTGTTTACGTATAGGAGCACCGTGCTGCTCCCCTCATCGCTGCCACTGTGGTGAGGCTGTCACCAGCCTCGGACACCACGGCCTGTCGTGCAGCCGCAGTGCGGGCCGTATTGCGCGGCATGCAAACATAAATGACATTATACGTCGAGCTCTTGTTGCCGTCGGGGTACCAGCTGTATTAGAACCAAACGGCCTGGCACGCGACGACGGTAAGAGACCAGACGGCATGTCGTTATTCCCTTGGAAGATGGGTAGGCCTTTAGTATGGGACGCAACCTGTGTCGATACTCTTGCGCCATCACACCTTCCAAGTTCTGCGTGCTGTGCTGCTGCTGCCGCTGCGGCTGCGGAGAACCTCAAGCGGCGGAAATATAGTGGCCTTGTCGGAAACTATATTTTCGAACCGTTTGGGGTTGAAACCCTCGGGTCGTGGGGTCCGAATGCCCACATTCTATTTAAAGATCTTTCTAGGCGACTGGTTGACGCTTCTCGTGACCAGAAGGCTGGCTATTACCTCGGACAAAGAATCAGCATGGCGATCCAACGAGGTAATGCTGCCAGCCTCTTGGGCACGCTCCCAGTTGACAGCGATGGGGACGAATTTTTTGACGCTTTTTAGTTGTTTGTTTTACTAGGATAGTTTTTGATTTTTATTGTAAATATGTATTGTAAATATTAGTATTGTAATTAATAAATAAACATCCACGTTTGTATTGTCGAAAAAAAAAAAAAAAAAAATAAGTAATTTAAAAACACATGCTGTCCTGTAATCTTACCGATAGAAACTTAAAATAACTAGCTAGACTTTAAGGTATTTTAAAGTTATTAAAATTACGCATTTTTTTCGCACATTCCAATCAATGAATTTACAACCAAAATAAAAATTACAAAAAAAAAAAAAACTACCAAAAAAGTTTTTAACCCTAACCTGGCAACACCAAAGTTTAACACTTGCAACGGGCTCAGTAAAGTGTACCACATAAATAACTTGTTCACGGCTTATTAGATTTATTTGGCTACCTTCCGTCTTGTGCCGAACACAAATCAGCGGGTTCCGTATCAATGTTCAATTTAAATTACTATTGGGTATCGTATTTGTAAGTTTCGGTAGGCTATTTTGTTTTGTTGTGGTCACCCAAGTAGTAGTTTAAAGTCCCTTTGCGTAAGGTTTATATGAGTATGGGTGGCGCAATATAGGTATCTTCTTCTTCCATATCTTCCTAAAAAAACTATAAGTAACTAAAAAATATAAATGTAGGGAAAACCCCGTAACAATTAATGAGACTTTGCTTAGAATAACGTAAAAAAAATATAGTGACAAAGAAAATAATTAATAGACGAGATATTATATAGAGATATATAGAGATTCACTCTTTAATAGATAGTCAATCCATGTAAAACAGTGGTACTCAGCTCCATCCGATTAGACTGGAAGCCGACCCCAACATTGTTGGGTATAATAGGTTAGGTTAGGTTATACACAATATCGACTGCAAGCAAGCAATACCTCCTATCTGACATTTTTGTTTCAAAAAACCAAAAAACTTGTATCTACCATAAACTACCTTTAGATTCAAAATAAAAACAAAAAACTTTATTAATCAATACTATGCTTAGAAAAAGAAAACTTGGATTTTCAGTATCTCATTATACCTTCCTCGGAATAAGGATTTTATTAAGTTTTATTGTTCCCCTTTAAAATCCACCCGGAGTCCGATAGGAGGTATTGCTTGCTTGCAGTCGATATATTACACTATATAGTATACATTTAGTACTCTCTATAATAAGTAGATCTTTTTTTTTTAACGACCGACGTCAAAAATCATCAAATGACCCCTCCCGCTGTGGGTTAGCAGCGGTGAGGGAGTGTCAGACTCTAACTGACTAAAAACCGTCGTGTTCCGTCATAGGCCTTTTATGTACCAGGGCCGGGGTATCTCCTTCGAACAACCCGCAGCCCCATTATAAGTAGATCTTGAGTTAACTATTATAGTAAAATATTTCAACAAAAATACTCAAAACTGAATCTTAAATTCAGAGAATTTTACCGTCTATCGACTAGCAGCCATTCTCAATATTCGATCTATCTATAATCCTGCTTAGTACAGATAGGAATTTCACATTACTTGTAAGAAGATGATGTCAGAATTCTATCTCTAGTAAGGAAATCAACATTGGCCCGATACTCCTAAGTTAATAATGTTAAAATTGAATAGAAATTGAATCGCAATAGCAGTTTTAACCTAGTGGCCATTCTGCTAATAATATAAGTCCAATCGTATTACAACGACATTCGATTGGTTTGCAATTGGTCTGCTATTTTGGTGTTTTTAGTCTATACGGTAGTTTTCTCTACAATCATATTGCAATGGTAAATCATTTGCAGACAAAATGATTCATTATTGAATGACAGAAAAGGATAAAAACGTTTATTTTAAAGAAAAAATAGCGGAATGCCACATACGCTTCAATCGTAATTGAGTCGGGATTGGATCTCAGTCGGATGTGAATCGTATGTCGCTTAAGTAAAATAGCGGAATCTTGCCTCAGGCAGATAGATATAATATTAGGAATGGGTAAGACGACTAGCCTACAACATGTTTAGTATTACATACTAAATACCACAAGTGATTGATATGTACCCTGTGACGTCACGACGCAACTCAACCCATTTGTACTCCACTAGAAGTAGCGATGGCAAATTCGATTTAGTATAGAGCGTTTCATAGTTCGAGTTAGTAAATTGTCATTTTAAGGATTCTCAGGTAATTATTCATTGTGATGTTCTTCTATCGATGTTGACCAACAACCCGGTTCTGAATAGAAAGACTAGTTTTGGGGTTTCTTAATACTGGCTGTATCTACTTTTGCTGCAAAAGTATCAGGTATCAGGTTCATTATTTGCAAGTTTAACAATATAAACTAGAACACGAAATACATTTTAACATTTCTAAGTTTATTTCCGTGTATTTGCAAACCACACACAATGAAAGCTAAAGGCACCATTGACCCGGTACTAATTCAGATGCACGGTAGTACCCGGGTAATCGCAGCGCCAACATTCTACCAGGAATAATCACTATGCAACGATGCAGTGCAACCATGGACTATGAAATGACGAACAGAGATGCCATCTTCTTCCTCCTGCCCTGTTCCCAATTTTATTTGGGGTCGGCGCAATATGTCATCCTCTTCCATTTTCCCCTGTCACTCGTCATACTGATACTCACTCCCTTCCTATTCATGTCATCTTTCAGGCAATCCATCCATGTTTTCTTCGGTCTTCCTCTTCCTCTCCATCCATCTACATTCATACTTAGCACGTGCTGAGCACACACTTTGTTGCTTCACGAACAGAGAAGCCATAACAAATTGAATCAAAGCCTTTATTTGCGGTTATTTGTGACGCATATAGGACACAAAACAGACAACCAAATGTATGTACAAAAACACAAAATAACATGGTGTAATTGTAAAACAAAAGAACAATGTAGAAGAAATATGCGTCACGAGAACGCGAAATGGTCCTCGCTCAGCATATACAGCGGCCCTGTGCGAAAACGGAAAATGTCATAAGAAAGTGACTCGCCAAAATGCGGGTGTTCAGGGGACAAGGGCATTTACTAGCTATCGTTACACGCTTTTTTGAAACCCGCTCATTTTTTGTACAACCAATAATCCTACTTATCCTACTTATATTATAAATGTGAAAGTTTGTGAGAATGTATGGATGTATGTTTGTTATTCAATCACGTAAAAACGGCTGGACCGATTTGATTGAAATTTGGTATGTAGATAGGTGATACTCTGGATTAACACATAGTCTACTTTTTATCAACACACCACGCGGGCGAAGCCGCTGGCGGAAGCTAGACTTTCATAGATATGTCAAAAAGTGTATTAGTCCACTGGTAACTGACCGTTTTGATCAATCCCACTGTGCGTCAAAATAAAATTTAAAAAATCATTTATTAATTCCTGACGTTCAAAACAAGACTTTTTGAACGTCAGGAATTTAAAAAAGACAGCCCACCCTTCATCACTTCTTATGTATTTTGCTAGGAAGAAGAAGTGGCGCAACAAACTCCCGGCAACACATGTCTGTCTGTAGGTTAGACCGTATTTGACCTAGAAGAAGGCGCCTGACCTACCTGCCTTATGGCATCTCCGCTATCTTTCCTTCCTCCGTGAGCACAACGTTCAGCCCAAGCCGCGGGGCCTGTACTATGTGCTTACCCTTTGTTCACGAACCAATGGCTACAATTTAAAGGTATGCCCTTTCAAATCAAATAACTTTATTTTCAGGCTGCATTGGCCCATAGATAAATACCTTAAAGACTAACGTACATATTTATTATGCCTCGTTGGTCTAGTGGTCGCAAGCGTGGCTGCTGTGCTCGAGGTCTCGGGTTCGATTCCCGGGTCGGGCCGAAATCGCTTTGTGGGTTTTCTTAAACTTTCACAAAGCAGCCCGTAGTCTGGAAGTTGGTGATTGATTCACCCGTGCATCGGAGAGCACGTAAATGTCGGTCCTGCGCCTGATCTCTCTCCGGTCGTGTCGGATTGCCGTCCCATCGGGCTATGAGAGTGAAGGAATAGGGAGTGCACCTGTGTCACCGCAAATGCTCGTGCACTATAATATGTCCTGCGCAGCTGGCTGATCTCCTTAAAATGAGAACAGCCGCCGTGGCCGAAATCGGCCGTGGACGCCATTATTAATATTACAAAATTGTTAGTATATAAAAAAATTTAATCTATGTTAGTAACACTCCACTGTGCACTATGTCACTGAGCGGTCCTGTAGCACTTGTCCGCGGAAGCGACGGAACACCACGTCCTGTGGCCAGAAGTTCTCGTCCAACACGAGGTGAAGGAAACACGTCGGTACTCGCACCACGAATGCCTTGAAGTAAGCGTTATGGGCTTTTTAACCGACTTCGTAAATAGAGGTTTTTTGTGGCTATTGTGCCTTTATGTTTGTACTAAGTTCCTCCCGTGGTTTCACCTGTGTCCTGAAGGAACTATTTCCTGCACATGGACGAATGATATGGCCAAGTTTTATCACAATATATACAGTAGTTTTTACGTGGTAGGTATAGGAAGAAGCATTCATAGATACATACAAATGTTAATAGAATATATTGTTTAGCCAAATAACATTGTTTTGCTTTAGAAGTCGCTGGTAAAAAGAACACAGGACACTCAAGACCGATTTCTGAAACGTTTTCAATCTTGATTTCATAGCAATAAGGTTGAAAACGCTAAATCAAAAAGTCTCAAGAACCGAGACGAGAAAGCAGAGATGGCATTTGTTAAATAAACAAATTCCATACTTTATTAGCTGAAAGCAAGTTGTGTCTCACCGTTATTTCACAATAAAGTGAATTTCGTACGAATACCGGGATAGCATGGACATAGAGTTATTTTATTATATGAATACTTACTGCAAGTATTTTCTCCTATATGCAAGATAATATGGCCATTTTTTTTAATAGAAAGGGAGATGTTTTCATTATTTGATAAGATACATACTTTCAATCAAATTCTAAACTTCCTCACGTTTTAATTTTTGGCTACTTCGTTCATAAAAATAAAAGCTACTTAAATGACTGAAATTTTATCCTAAACCTGACGAATACAAAGCATTGTATTCGTCAGGTTCAGGATAAAATTTCAGTCCAAGTAAGATTTCGGTTTTCTGCTGAACCGCATTAAAATTGGTTCTGACAATCTTACGTATGTACAGTACATACAGGATTAAGGCCGCGTTTCCATTGACGCGGAGCTGGGCGGAGACGGGCGGAGAAGAGCGGTGAAAAGTGGTCAGTGTTTCCACTGAAGCGGAGCTGGGCGGAGAGGGGCGGAGAGGAGCGCAGCTGGGCGGAGAAGAGCGATGAAGATTTTGAATGCACCTAGTGACGTAACGAAGACAACTGACACACTGCACGCGAGTCACGCACCGCCCCGCTCCGCACCGCTCCGTGCCGCCCCGCTGTCCTCCGCTCTGCACCCCAATGCTCGCTGTCCTACGCACTGCACCGCCTCGATGTATGAATATTCGCTCAGCTCTGCTCCACCCCGCTCGTACTGTTTCCATTGAAGCGGAGCGGAGATTTCAAGCATAGTCATTGGTCAATTTGTGCACCGCTAAGCTCCTCTCCGCCCCGCTCCGCGTCAATGGAAACGCGGCCTAACTGAGATACAAAGTAGTTTAAAGAGGTTTTTTTAGTTCTATACCGTACATAATGTTAAGTAGAAATAAATGCAGGTATAAACAGCGAATAAATTAACGAAATATCTAAAATGCCTCCAAAATACTCAATTCAAACAAACATCGCTAAATCCATTTGCAAAATCTAGACTCCAATAGGACGCTACTCCTATTGAACTTCCGTCTTCCACTCTTCGAATGATGAGGTGGTTCAACGGTTCAATCAGTGTTCGGTGCAGCTGCCATAAAATGCAGTCGGCTATCAGTCTGTCAGTGCAAGCAAACTTGCTTACATTCCGAATCGGTAATAGAAACCTACTTGTATTGTTGGGAAACATGTCCTACGAGGGTGCGACGCTGTGCTATAGATTTTTTCTACATGCTTATATTAGCTTCACTTGTATGTATGTGATAAAATCTTGGAATATTAATTGCGCCCTCTTTCCGGTCATCGATTAGGATGAAATTTTGCACACGCTCTGAGTTCTGATGACAATACATGACTAGCTAAGAAACTAACTGCCTCGTTGGTCTAGTTGTCGCAAGTGCGGCTGCTGAGCACGAGGTCTCGGGTTCGATTCCCGAGTCGGGCCGAAATCGCTTTGTGGGTTTTAGAAGACTTTCACAAAGCAGCCCGGAGCCTGGAAGTTGGTGATTGATACACCCGTGCATCGGAGAGCACGTAAATGTCGGTCCTGCGCCTGATCTCTCTCCGGTCGTGTCGGATTGCCGTCCCATCGGGCTATGAGAGTGAAGGAATAGGGAGTGCACCTGTGTCTGCGCAAATGCTTGTTCACTATAATATGTCCTGCGCAGTTGGCTAATCTCCTTACATGAGAACAGCCGCCGTAGCCGATAATCGGCTAGGAGGACATCATCATCAGCTAAGAAACGTCATTACAAATCCAATATGGCGGCCTCCCCAAGATGGCGGACTCGCTGTTTGAAATCCGGTCCATGATATGGGTATCAAATGAAATGGTTTGCTGTAAATCCAAAGAAACCGAAAATCCAAGGACTGAACTTCCACTCTTCGAATGATGAGGTGGTCCAATCAGTGTTCGGTGCAGCTGAGATAAAATGCATTCGGCTATCTGTCAGTCAGTGCAAGCAAACTTGCTTACGTTCCGAATCCGTAATTGAAACCTACTTGTATTGTTGGGAAATATGCCCTACGTGGGTGCGACGCTGTGCTACAGATTTTGTATTTTAGTGGTGATCGGCGCAGGACCGAGGTGAGGAGGTCGTGTCGGATTGCCATCCCGTCGCGCTATGAGAGTGAAGGAATAGGGAGTGTACAGGTGTCTGCGCAAATGCTTTGGTGCACTATTATAATATGACCTGCGCAGCTGGCTGATCTCCTTATATGAGAACAGCAGCCGTAGCCGATAATCGGCTAGGAGGACATCATTTTAGTGGTATATTTTAGTATTTTTTTACTACTCTTGGATATTCTTCCTACTTCTGGATTTATTTATTTTAGACTTTACACGGGTGTATTAATTATTTTCTTTTGGGATTTAAATATCTGTTTCTGTTAAGGTTTCATTAATTTTAATACATTAAAAAAATTAAAACAGATATTCATTTACCGCAACTAAAAACTGCATCATTTATATGCATTTTTACGTTTCTCGTCAAAATATACTACATATTTTTAGCTGGCATTCGTCAAAAGCGTAGCATCCTATATCACCATATAGCTCCCGATGATACGTAGGACACAGGAACTACAGACTACGTTAACGTGACAAGCTACCTCTACAAGGCCAGACAGGCTCAAAGCTATTGTATGTAGCACGGATGGATCCCGAGGGAACGGTCATTGCTTTGAAATTAGGAACTACATAACTTATAGCCGGGTGCTATAGATAGGAATCGAAAAGGATGCTAGCTTTTTTGTCATTTTATTCTAAACTACTCTTGGCAGTCGTTACGGGTAGTCAGAAGCCAGTAAGTCTGACACCAGTCTAACTAAGGGGTAGCGGGTCGCCTGGGTAACTGGGTTGAGAGGGTCAGATAGGGCAGTCGCTCCTTGTAAACCACTGGTACTCAGCTACATACGGTTAGACTGGAAGCCGATTCCAACATAGTTGGGAAAAAAGGGCTCGGAGGATGATGATTTATTCTAAACTAGCGACCCGCCCCGGCTTCGCACGGGATAACAGTATTTTTCCATGTTATTACACATAATATTACAAGGTGTAATATTATTCAATATTATTTATTAAACTAGCTTCTGCCAGCGACTTCGTCCGCGTTAGAGTCGGACTTTGTGCAAAGAGAGGAAGAAATAATAAACACCAGCCCCTCCAATTATCTAAATCTATGCGTACTTACTGCTACTTTAAGTAATAAAATGTAAACTATTAATAATTTGTAATTTGAACGAATATTTAAACACAAAAATAACTAATAGATACCAACCTATTTTATAAAATAACAACAAAAGAAAGTTAAAAATAAATTATTTAAAACCTAAAAGTCGCGCAATAAGGTTGAACGCTCTGAACGTCTGTTCGCATCAATCGCACCAACAGCCAAATATTGTATGAAGCTCGCGCAGCCACCGCGCCGCGAGTCGCGTCGAGCGCGGCGACCGTTGCACAAAAATGATCCTTATAGCGTGCGTGATTCAGTATTCACGCGCGGTGGCTTATTACCGTTTTTCATGTATAACTTTGGTGTTTCTTTACCGATTTAAGTCATTCTTTTTTTAGTTAATAGATAATACTGTTAACTATGTTTAATTAGTGTGAGTGAGTGTTATAAACGAAATAGTAGACAAATATAATCAGAAAGCTCCGAACTGCTAAGCTACCGAGAGTTTTACGTGTTATTGTGAGTCAACCATAAAAGATAGATATATGCTGCCATGGGATATTTTTTACATAATTTTATGAAGAATATTTCCGTCGTACATGGTTTCTGTGTAGCTGTAACCATTAAGGCTGCACACGCGACGGAAGCTTAAAAAATGGAGTAACTTCTCCCGTTTTCCCAACATTTACCTTCACTGCTCTGCTCCTATTGATCGTAGCGTGATGGAAAGTATCCTATAACCTGCCCAGGAGTATGAAGAATATTTGTGCCAAGTTTCATTAAAATCCGTTTAGTAGTTTTTGTTTCCATAACGAACATACAGACAGACAGACAGACAGACAGACAGACAGACAGACAGACAAAAATTTTACTGATTGCATTTTTGGCATCAGTATCGATCACTAATCACCCCCTAATAGTTATTTTGGAAATATATTCAATGTACAGAATTGACCTCTCTACAGATTTATTATAAGTATAGATATTACAAGGTGTAATATTATTCATTTCAAAACAAAGCACTATTTTTTTACTGGTAATAATAAGCACTTTTTAGGCTACCTCTAGGCTAAGCCCCTCTCGGCTCAAAGAGTATTTTTATCAATCATCCTGCATGTATGTAAATATCTACAGATAGGTACATAGTTTTTTGGTGATTGTGTGAGACACACGGTTGCACTGGCCGGCGCATGACGCATTCTATTTTAATTTTAAAACGAAAGTATTTGCGACGCCGGTTCAAGGTTGCAGATTAAGGAAAAATACAAAATAAATATGTATTGTGAAGACGTGTGACGATTGCTCGTAGTGCATATTAATGTCATTTAAGTACTTTCTACAATATGTCTAGTGAAAAAACTGGTGGCGAAAGCGATTCAATTGTTGCAGGTAAGGGATTACTTAATTATTAGGTGTTTAACTAGGCTTGTGACTCAGTAACAGCTGTACAGTCAACTTCAGGTCAGTGGTAACAGTTTGCCTGCCGGGGCTGCGTTTTGTTCGAAAGAGATACCGCGGCCCTGGGGCCCGATTCTCCTAATTTTACTTAAGCGCCATTCGATTGACGTTCGACTCGATTCGACTGAGATCCAATCCCGACTCGATTACGATTGAAGCGTATGTGGCATTCCGCTATTTTTTCTTTGAAATAAACGTTTTTATCCTTTTCTGTCATTCAATAATGAATCATTTTGTCTGCAAATGATTTACGATTGCAAAATGATTGTACAGCAAACTACCGTATAGACTAAAATCATCAAAATAGCAGACCAATCGCACACCAATCAAATGTCAATCGAATACGATTGGTCTTTTATTAGCAGCAGAATGCCCGATATGGTTAAAACTGCTATTACGATCATATTGCGATTCGATTTCTATTCGATTTTGACATTATTAACTTAGGAGAATCGGGGCCCTGGTACATAAAAGGCCTATGATGGAACACGACGGTTTTTAGTCAGTAAGAGTCTGACACTCCCTCGCCGCTGCTAACCCACAGCGGGAGGGGTCATTTGATGATTTTTGACGTCGTTAAAAAAAAAGTGGTAACAGTTTTATAGGAAAATGGTACTTATTACTATTAAGTTAAGGAGCATGTCAGTTACCACTGATGTGCGGTCTACCGTACGTTTCGATAGGTAAAAGAGAATCGAGAGATAAGGTTATCCGTGAATGGTGTGATGTTTTGTGATGTTGTGTCTGTTTTTGTTCGTCTGTGAAATCGCATCGCTGGATAATTTTATTTTTTACAATACTAGCTTTTGCCCGCGACTTCGTTCGCATGGAATAGTGACTTTCGGCAAATTTTTGGTTTCACCAAAAGATGGCGCTATATGTTCGGAATTTTTATTTTTACATTTTTTTGTAATAAAAACTATCCCATGTCCTTTCTCAAGTTCCAAACTATGTCTGTGCCTTTCACACAAATCGGTTCAGTAGTTTAGGGGTGAAGAAAAGACAGACAGACAGAGTTACTTTCACATTTTAATATTAGTTAGGGCTTCACATGGGTGACAGACTTGTCATTATGAGTTCTTCCGTGTTACGGAAGGCATCTTAAAGTGATGGGTCCTGGCCGTTTACAGGTAGTTAGTAGTTTGTCTGACAGTCTTACCAGGCCAGGGGGTATCGGTTTGCACACATAATTGTCAAAAAATTAAACAGATAATAAAAGTAAGAGGTATATTCCGAAATGCACCTACATTCATGTCGATTTTGATGATGCGGGATTCTTAAAAAACCTACTCAGCAGAGCCTTTTGGGTACATTACCGAGTGACAGCGATGAGGAGCAATTGTTTGATAACGTTTATTAGTTTTTAGCTGTTTATATACAGGAATGACTTTTATTCATCATCATCATCGTCCTGCTGCCCTTATCCCAATTTTATTTGCGGTCGGCGCAGCAAGTTTTCTCCTTCCATACTCTTCTATCTGCCGTCATCTCACAAGTAATATTCAACAGAACAAGTAACAGAAATGAATTTTATTAAGTGCAAAAACTTTGTCAACTTATAGTTAAATAAGTTTTATAGATACGTGTATTTTTAATTTGTTTTGTACTAATACAAAACAGAATAGTTATTGATAGCGATTTATGTTTATTTGTTGATTTTTAAATAGCACTAAATGTGGGTATTTATTATACATATACTTAGAGGGAAAAAAAATCAGCAGAGAAAAGTCAAAACACGTTGGTGTATTTAGATTCTTCATTTGTAAAAAAAATGATTGGTTGCATGCAATTATACGTTAGCACTTTAAGGTCTACTAAACTCTCGATGTTGACTTTCATCAGCTCACAGCTTGGAAGATGTGGAAGCGGGCAGGGCTCTGCTATCAGCTGCCGACAGTGGTGATCCAGATTCAGCTACGCAAGTATACGTGTATGTACAACTGCACATATAATGATGATGATAAAGCCCTCCTAGCCTATTATCGGCTACGGCGGCTGTTCTCTTGCAAGGAGATTAGCCAACTGCGGAGGACATATTATAGTGCACAGTATTTGCGCAGATACAGGTGCACTCTCTATTCCTTCACTCTCATAGCCCGATAGGGCGGTAATTCAACACTACCGGAGAGAAATCAGTCAATATATATACATTACATATATATGTATATCCATATAACCATGTAGTATCAACCAATGACATTATGGTCACGTTTGCCCCAAAATCGTTTGAAAATCAATTAGTAACTGCCTTTTAGGATGCATCTACACGGTGCAAGTGGCTCGCGCATGTTGAGGCACATGCGCAGGTTGCTTTTAAAAAAGTGCGGGTCTAGCGACTCGCGCATGTACCAAAGTAAAATACCCACCCGCGTGCTCTTGTCACTTGTCACTTGCGCATGTTAACTTGCTCCAGCTAAATGCACCGTGTAGTTGCCGACCTTACAGAAGATGACTAGACGACTTGTAGATGGTCGTCTCTTCCAAAACTTGCTGGTATCGGTTGCTTAGACGTTTTTGCTTATATTCTGTAACATAACGATTTTAGGGAACAACGATCTGGTCAAATATTATACAAATCAACTCGGGAGGCATATAATGAGTCGGAGAAGTCTTCGAGTGACGAAGAAACGTCGCTAGCGGTCCCTACATACACCCAGCCGATCACGCGTTTGAACTCTTTGCTGCTCAACGCTACCAAAAGTGGGGATCTACAGGACATTGAAAGGTACAGTTTCAGGGGTTTTGGCGTTATCTGGTAGTGTTATTTTGTACATTAAGTGCTATGCCATGCTGATATTGACAACAAAATCCTTTACACGAGGCTGTAAATAAATATATGTTTAAATAATAATTAATATTCATGGAACTTTTAGAGTACCCCGCACTCTGCAAAATTTTAGTGGGCCGATAGTAGTTTGGTTCATAAATAAATATGGAAAAGAACGGTTGTAAGCACATAACAAAGATCAGGTATTTGGCCGGTGTCAAACCGACTAAAAGTAGAATTGTATCTCAATTTTCTCAAAAAAACTTTACCAACCATCGGGCCAACTGTCGGTCGACTGTCCAGTCTGTGGTATGCGGGTATTTACTCTTTAGGCTACTTTACCTTACACTGCCAAAACATGCCAAAATTATGTTTCAGGTTAATCAAAGCTGGAGCTAACCCAAACGCGACGTGTTGTATCCACGGAGTATCAGTTTGTCACCTGGCAGCCTTGAGGACTGACGAAGCTCTCTCCATTCTCCTCAAGGCTGGAGCAAAGAAGTACAGGCTGGACAAGAATAAACGGACTCCGCTGCACTTCGCTGCTTGGGCAGGAAATGACAGGCAGATTGCACTCTTACTTGATACATCTAATGGTACATAAGTCTTTGTACTTTCAAGCGATTTTTTCCCAAGCCTGACAAATCCCATTGCTGGGCAACTCCCCATTTTGTCACCACATCTCTCGATCTTCCGAGAGTTCCCATCAACCACGGCTGTAGGCGTTCAGGTCATCCCACCTCCATAGTCCATTTACAAAAACAATGTTTAGGTTTGCATCTTAGCGGCGCTTGTAAAATTGCCCAAAACCAAGTTTCTTCATACCCTCGAAAGCCGTTCAAATGATATAATTATGTGTGACATAAGATCATGAGAGAGGCTTAATGCCTCGGAGATCTGTTCCGTCACGAATGATACAGGAAAACAGACGTAAATAAAAATTCAAATATTAAAGATTTTTAGAACATACTGGTTCCAGGAGACAATGGAAATAGACAGGAGGAAATTGAGGATCTTCGTCAAAATTTAAAGGAATTCGTGAATGAGAAGCAGATGCTTTTCAAGAGCGACTGCTTAGATCCTCAGTGGATGGACAACAGGATATATCACAACTGCAGAGAGTTTGCAGATGACGTAAGTTAACACAGGTCTCATTATCGTTTCAAAAATTCCTTTCATTCTCATTTAAATGAGCTTGATGGGAGCAGTATTCTCGAACAGTAGAAGCGATAAATAACACTTCTACTGGTTCTTCGTTTTTCTTATTCTCTTAAGTAGAGTCATCACAAATTATTTGTGGTTCAGGCCGACGCTTGAGTCACTGGGCAAAAGTAATAAGTATCAAAGGTTTGTACCACACATGTGCAAACTTTTGCTAAGTAATTGCATCAGGTTTTATCTAAATATTTAAATAAAATAGAGATGGTATTCTCCTAAAAAACACTGGTACTCAGCCGAATCCGGTTAGCCTGGAAGCCGACCCCAACAGCGGGCTCGGGAGATGATGATTCTCGTGTCGCCGATTATAGGCCGTGGTGGCCTAGTGGGTAAAGCACCAACCTCTCGGTTCGATTAAAGGTTCAGGCAAGTACCAAAGTAACTTTTCGAAGTTTTTATGTACTTTCTAAGTTTATCTTGGACACCAATGGCAGATAAAAAGGTGAAGGAAAACATCTTGAGGAAAGCTGGACTATAAAGTCTAAAATTAACAACATGCATTGAGCAAGCGTTGTGATTGACGCTCAATCTTTCTCCGTGTGAGAGGAGGTCTGTGGCCAGCAGTGGGACGATAAAAAGGCTGTAACGTATTCTCTTGTCAGCTGCCTGAGCTGTATGGCGACTGGACGGCGCTGCACGCGGCGAGCGCGAGCGCACAACCCCGCTGCGTGCGCAAGCTGCTCGCAGCCGGCGCTGACGCGAGCGCGCGCGACATCAGCGGCAGAACTCCCTTCGACGTAGCCGGAGCAGCCATCTATTACAATCAGCACGTTGACGTTCATAAGTATGTCCTTCTTACTATTAGGGTTAGCTCTTTTTGAGAAACCTTTTTTCCGTGTAAGCGATACAGAGTAATAAAAATACCTACTGAGTAAAGTATTACTTTGGTGCAGGTGGTCTTTAACGTAATGCCCTAATAAATAAGCTAAACTAAACAAAAATCATTCTGTAACCTCCTGCAAAAATCACATTCTAAGCGGCAGCGGTGACCCGTTTCATATTTTTTGGTGTTACTTACTGTACGCAGCAACAGTGGCACCAAAAAATGTCAATGGTTTCTGAAAGGTTCGCTAATGAGTTACCGTCCTGGTTAAGTCCTGCTCAATAAACTCTCACTACAGAAAAACTGTCCATACACTTTACTTTAACATACATAGTAATAAACGTAACTGGATTGTAGTTTTACAGAAGTAATCAAAATACTTATTAGAGAAGATCGTGAGAATTTAAGAACTGAGAAAAAGAAGAAGATCGGAACTCCTCTCCACAGAGCAGTGGAATTGGGCAGTTTGGAAGCTGTGACAATACTCATAGATGCCAAAGTACCTTTAGACGCAGGCGATTACCAAGGCGAAACTGCTTTGCACTTGTGTGTTGAAAAAAAGCTCAAGGAACATTTGCAGGTAATCATGATAGAAAGAGAACATAACGCCTTTTAATTGTCTACATTTTGATAGATGTTTGTGCCTATCAAACGGATATAAAAACTATCAAACGGATTTTACAAAACTTAGCAGTATTATATTGAAAACCGCTGGCAGAAGCTGGTTTTATATAAGTTCATATTACTCAGACTTTTAAACACAAAGACTGTCTTCATAATGCAGCTAAACCCCATCATGAATGAGAAGCCCTTTTGATACTTAATTACATAAATGACACTCGTATACTAATTGATCAAAATAAAAATTTAAATGCTTTGTCATGTTCAAGATTTTAGCATCTCACAAAGTAGCAGGTAAGGATGAACCAAGACCGATAGATGTTAGAGACAGCCGTGACCGAACAGTTCTTCATAAAGCTGTATCTTGCTGGTATCTTGGGAACCCGGTGTGAGCATTCTAATAGAAAACGGAGCTGATATCACTGCACAGGTATGTAACTTATAAAAGGACGATGGACGTTTTTGTACCCTGTCCAACAGTGTTGATTATGGTACCATTGCGTAGGTCTTGGCAAGGCAAAAAGGTTCACTATGACGACTAGTCCCAAATCCTTGTCCCTTTCGCGTAACATCGACGAATAGCATGTGGAAGGTACAAAAATCGTCAACGTAGATGCAGTTCTTGAATCCAACTGTATAGAATAAAAACTGGTAAAGTAAATAAAAAGCAAGAATTTGGCCTTCTTAGAATATTTGCCTGCCGACTGCTTTAAAGAAAGTCGGTGAAAGAAAACCTTTGCAGTTCACACAGAACTATGTTTTGTATTTGATAAAATAAAAAGATAATAATAGAAAGTATAGAAAATGTCTTTATTCAGAAATAGGACCCACGTTTGAAAACCAAAGTATGGTATCAAGTAGACCCAGGGAAGTGCTTCGTTGCATATGTTTTATGACTTGACTGTTTCAGGATTTCAATCAAGAAACGGCAATACATTTTGCAGCCGCGATTGGCAACGTGAATATTCTGAATCAACTCCTAAATACAGAGAAACATAAGATTGTCATCGACATGACTAACGACAAAGGAGAAACCGCTTTGTTCAAAGCAGTGTCGAACGGTCATCTTGAATGTGTAAAGTGTCTTCTTGAGAAAGGAGCAAATATTATGAAAACGTTCTCAAATAAGATGAATCTGTTTCATATAGCCGCCGAAAAAGGGTACCTGGAAGTACTCACAGCCTTATTAGATCACGATTATTCCATTGCTAGAACAATGATTAACGAACTGACAGAAGACGATGATAAAGGCTACAGTCCTATTCATTTTGCCGTGCAAAATAATCATCCGGAATGCGCCAGTATACTTTTTTCCAGAAATGATTATCGACATCTTAGAACTTCTTGCGGTATAAATAAAGGCTCGATGCCTTTACACATAGCTGCAATTTACAACAATGTGGAAACAGCAAAAATTATCTCTTTTAAAAGTGAATTTACCGATCAAATAACAAATGATATGGAATGGACTCCACTGCATGCAGCCTGTCACTATGGCAGTAGAGATATGATCAAGCATCTTCTTGAAGGCGGGGCGGACTTATCTCGAAGAACAGATGGTCCAAACGAATGCAGAATCACAGCTTTTGATATGCTTATGAACAACTTGCCAAAGCCCACAGAATTCATGGAAAATATCTTCGATTCGTATATTTCGACAAACGATTTAAATCTTCAAGACCCAAATTGTGAAGTCACAGTTAATTTTCAGTTATTTTTACCTAAACTTGATGAAAATGATCAGATTAAAGTTATAGATGCACTGCTTAAGACAGGAGATCGGTATGGTCAGAGTCGGCTGCTGCTTCACCCATTACTAGAAAGTTTCCTGTACTTAAAGTGGAAAGCCCTCTTGCCATTTTTCTATACAGTGATATGTTTCTACGCTTTCTTCGTCTTATCGTTAACTTTATTTGTTCTTTCTGTATTTTTTTATAAAGACATAAAGGACACTGCTCCGCTTGTTCTCAATTCTACTCTATGGGTGGTGGTATTATACATCACGATATTTTTGACAGTGTGTCAGGTTAGTAAACTTTTCATTATCATCGTGAGGTTATCACAAGGCTCGTTTTGATCTATGTTTGATGTATGTTTTGATATTGTTTGTTAATTTTTATAGTTCGGCCATTCAGAGAATGCGTTCCTGACACGTCGCGATTGAACTGACGACGTAACTACATTCATTGATTATTGATATAATAATGTTGTTTTAATGCTCCTCAATTGTTAAAACGGTAAACAACCAGCAAAAATATTTTTATCGTAACTGCAACGCCATTGCAAAGTTACGTCGTCAGTTCAATCGCGACGTGTCAGGAACGCATTCTCTGAATGGCCTAACTATAAGTGGCTTTGTGTACGTTTCTGAGGTATTAATATTTAAAAGTAGAATGACTAGTACCTTATTCCAATCAACATTAACAAACGTCACAACTATTTGTATATTTGACCATCTCGGATTTACTATTAATGCCGTCATGTATGTTCCAGGAAGTTCTATACTTGAACCTGAGCAATGGATATTTTCGTCAGTTAGAGACTTGGGTAAAATTCAGCTCAGTTTGCCTGGCTGCCATATTGCCTTTCACATTAATTTATATATTTTTAATGTACATATAACAATTTTTTAGCAACATTAGTCTATTATGTTCAATAAATGTTTGTCTGTTGTTCGGATTCTCTCTCAGTTTTATGATACAGTTTCACTCTCAGCCGCCCTTCGAGTCGCCATGGGCAGCCCTCGTGAAGACCATAGTGATGATGACCTCAGAGTTCGACTATGGAGACTTAGTTGAAGAAAGTGATCCTGCAGTGTTCGTGAAATCCATACTCGTAGTGCGCGTCTTATTTCTTATGTTTGTCATATTTGCAGCTATTGTTCTCATGAATCTAATGGTAGGAGTAGCCGTAAATGATCTTTATAATTTAGAAGTCATAGGCAACGTCAGACGACTGGCTAAACAAGTAGAATTAATAGGAATTCTAGAAAACCTTTACAACGGCAGTCGTTTTAGGGGTATTCTACCTTATTGGCTGGAAAATGTGTTACGAGGTAAGAAATGTCAAAAAATGTTTGTTATCCGTCCCAACGATCCAAAATCTAGAAATTACAAAATGTTACCATCACATGTAAGAGAGGCTCTTTTTGAGAAAGCGCAATGTCGGTATAAGCAAACGGATGACGAAGTAGGATCACTAAATTATAGAGAGAAGCTAGATGAAATACATAATGAGATGGCTACGGTTAAAACCATGATGTTGCAAAATAAGTCACAAGCTGATATAGATTGTAAAGAAATAACGAATAAAATAGTTAAGATTGAATCGTCAATAAGTCAAATGAATTCTTCAATAAACGAACTTAATAAAATGTTAGCACGATTCACACGCGACACTAAGGACTCTCATAGACGGCGGCTACGGTGAGCAGATTTCATTCGGTCGCTGCAAGTGCGGTGGGCGGTTGCAGTCGGTAGCTTGCATTCAAAACGAAGAACGAAAAACGAATTCAACGCATAAATGTGATGAACCGCGCGGTTGTGAATTGCACTGCATTTTATTTTAACCGGAAGAATCTATTGAGAGTCGCACACTGAGACTTTTTAGTCGTCCGATATTATTGATAAGTACATGAAAAGAAAATATTTTTTTGTTTGTTTAATTTTGCTCACTAAAATAAAAATGATTTTTTGTTTGTTTGTACCTAAAGACCCCACTGTTTTGCCGAAGCTGGGAAACTTTTCATGAAAATATATAGGGGGAATCGGAGAAAACCGTATTAAGTCATAAGTAATATTATAACGTAATGCCTCAAGAAATAAGTTCACATTATTATAGTCTTGTAGCACACTAAATACTCTGCTAAGAATCGGTGTGATTTACTCTTAGACTGGTACTAACAACCAGTGAAACTTGGCCTTCGTTACATCGTATACAGACTCTTTTACCTTAACTTTTTTAGGGTTCTGAGGGTAAAATGGGACCCTATTGTTTTCGCTCCTCTGTCCGTCCGTCCGTCCGTCCGTCTGTCACTAGGCTGTATCTCATCAACCGTAATAGTTAGAGAGTTGAAATTTTCACAGATGATGTATTTTTATTGCCGATGAAAACTAGAATTAAATAAATATTTTGGGGGGCTCCCATACAACAAACGTGATTTTTTGTCCGTTTTATAAATAATGGTACCTACCTACGGAACCCTCCGTGCGCGAGTCCGACTCGCACTTGGCCGGTTTTTTATTTTACTCATGAGAGGCGGGTGGCAGGTCTTGTTACATTAGCCAGGAGTACGCAACCAGAATAATGATAAATCACAGAAAAATATGGCCTATTTTGATACGGAGCGTTGATTGGCTCTTGTTGTTTTGTACGTTTATTTACAGGGTATATGTGTACTGTAAGCTAAGTTAGTAAATTAAGATTTTTTTCTACAGTTATGCCATATCGATTTATATTGAAAATAAAGAGATTTTAAATATGTTGCCTACTGTCTAGTTTTATTTATTTTATAGAAGTTTCGGCTTTCATGTCTCAGAAAGGTAAAGTTGAAGGTTATTTATGTAATCTAAACTTCTATACTAATATTATAAAGAGGAAAACTTTGTTTGTTTGGTTGTAATGGATAAACTCAAAAAGTATTGGACCGATTTTAAATATTCTTTCACCATTAAAAAGTTAGGTATATTATCTGCGAATAACATAGGCTATATTTTATCCCGGTGCGGGCAGTAGCTCCCACGGGACGCGGGTGAAACCGCGGGAAAACGGCTAGTAATATTAAAGAGGAATATTAAACACCTTAAACATGCTCGCACATTGCATACTATTTAGTCGGCACTTGGTAGGTTTTTTTTTCTAGAAAGTCGTGAATTCAATCAAAGTTTTAAGTCGGACAGAACTAATACCTAATCGTTGTTGCGTGTTACTTCCATTCATCTTCATACTGATTTATGAGCAAAAACCAACTATCGGCCGATTAAATCTTTGTAGTGTGCGCGCACTCTTAATCATACTCAGTAGAATCACTTAACATTCGTAGTTGAGTGCAATTAATTAATAATGTTTGATTAGTGAGTGAAATTATCGACATTAATGGCTTGCTAACGAGCTTCGTAATGGAACTGTGATGTAGCATCGTAATAAGGCCTTGTAGGCTTACGTGCTTATAAATATAATTAATATTTAATTACCACAAGGAGCTCGTGAAATGAGGAGGGATGATACGCATGCAACAAAGTGTGTGCTAAGTATGAATGTAGATGGATGGAGAGGAAGAGGAAGACCTAAGAAAAGATGGATGGATTGCCTGAAAGATGACATGAATAGGAAGGGAGTGAGTGTCAGTATGACGAGTGAAAGGGGAAAATGGAAGAGGATGACATATTGTGCCGACCCCAAATAAAATTGAGAACAGGGCAGGAGGAAGAAAAGGAAGGAGCTCGTGAAATAAGTCGTGGTGGCCTCGTAGGTAAAAAACCAACCTCTCAAGTATGAGTCCATGAGTTCGATCCCAGGTCAGGCAAGTACCAATGCAACTTTTCTAAGTTTGTTTGTTCTTTTTAAGTATATCTTGGACACCAATGACTTGACTGTGTTTCGGATGGCATGTTAAACTGTAGGTCCCGGCTGTCATTGAACATCCTTGGTACCAGTCTAACCAAGGGGTATTTGGGTTGCCCGTGTAACTGGGTTGAGGAGGTCAGATTGGCAGTCGCTCCTTGTAAAACACTGGTACTCAGCTGCATTCGGTTAGACAAAGAAAATGTTACTCGGGAATAGTGTAGCTTTTGAACAGTGAAAGAATTGTTAAATTGGTTTAGTAGTTTCGGTGCCTTTAGATACTTAAAAAAAGGTTTCCTCTTAATTATTTTGGTATGAATTACCCTCAATATTTTTAGTCCCTCCTAAATAACAGCTTCAGCTTAAGCTTGACATAAAACCTCGTGTAGATTTTTCGAAATGGAAGCGTTTTAAATCGTTTGCAAAAACTACTCTTCGCACTCTCAAATTGAAAACCATGTGTATACCGAAATGGGAATACATACATGAAAACATTCGTTCGTACTAAAACAAAAATGAATAAAAACATTATATTTCTCCATAGAGCATTGAACCAACTGGATACGCAAATGCCGTGCTTGCCTCTCCGAAGTTACATGACAAATGATAAGAATTTATTTTACAAATAGGTTGAAATCATGGAGAACAAAATGACTAGCGGAGATGTCAACACGTAATATCTCCTAAGAAAGTAGCGCGCCAAAATGTGGGTGTTCGGGGGACGAGGCAGGTTACAAGCTCCGCCATTACACGCCGTCTTTAGAATCCGCCCGTTATTTTAAAAATTAAATAATCAATCGAAAAAGTCAGATTGGTTTAGATTTGACAAAGAACCCGAACGCCCGCGTTAATTCTAGTACCTAATTACGCCTACCATACATTATATTGACCTACAAGAAGCCTACCTTCCTTATGGTATCTCCGCACCTTTCGTTAATTCGTGGTTGAAATCAACACGTCCTTTGGAAAAAAGGGAGATGAAGACTATTTCCTGACTATCTTTAGAAAAAACAAACTCAAATGTCATAGTCAAGTCAAGTCTTTTACAATTCAATGATATATATTTTACACAAAGACTGGCAGTCATACTCGTGTGCGTGAGAATTTTGTTGTGTGTGTGTGTAATAATGTAACCTCGCCTCTGAAATAAACAAAATTTTCCACATTGAGAAAATGCTTTCAGCGATTCCGATTGGTTAGCTGCTCTAAGTGTTTCCCTTTACCAGCGTTTTAATAATTTCGAAACTAAAACAACCAATATGGAATTGTGTAAAAAGCGAACTTAATAAACTGGCCAAGCGTTTGTTGCACAGCTGGATAATTCGAATTATCCTAACCTAACTAATTAAGAATTCTTAATGAGGTATGTAATAATAAATTAAATACAACATGTAACAACTAACGCACAACCTGAAAATAGTTTTTCAGAATCATTTACTTCATGGATTTATATTATTTTTAATAGAGATATTTTTTTCCCAAGAAGATATTAAAAATACAAAAATTATTGTCATATTAACCATGTTGTAACGCAAGTTGCAAAATTGCACGATAACTGCTTGTGCTGAAGGTTCTCCTAGAATTTATATAACTATTTTAATAATAACAATGCATATATACAACATGTAACGTAATTAACGCACACCCTCAAACACCCCAATAAGTTAGAATATTATGTTATAATCATAATACATACACTGAATTCTTAATTTATCATGTATATGCATTGTTATTTACTAAATTAGTTACACCAATTCTTGGAGAACTTTTTGGTCATACTACTACGCACGCAAATATCGCGCCGCGCGCCGCTCGACTCGACACAACATAACGAAACTACGGAAAAAGTCGACAATACACGAAGTGTTATTACTTTAAGTTACGGTCTATTTGAATTTGTTTTGACTGTACAGGGTTAATATGACAATAATTTCCGTAGTTTTAATTATTTTTGGGATAAAAATTACCTATATTAAAAATGATATAAATCGATTCAGTAAACGATTCTGAACAAACTAATTTCAGGATGTGCGTTAATTAAGTTACATGTTGTATACATGTTAAATTATATGTATTTATGATGCATACCTATAGTCCACAATAAAGATGATTTGATTTGAAACTAAAAATTCAGTGTATGTATTATGATTCCAACATAGTATTATAATTGGGGATTTTGAGGGTGGCCGTTAATTACGTTAAATGTTGTTTGTATTGAAATTAATGAATGCCGTCACAAAGGGATAATTTAGAAGCAAATCAAATAAATAAGTTTAGAAAACATGAATGGAAGCTAATGCCAGTGTTTACGTGTCTAAAGAAATACTTACAAATGACGAACAATGGACAAAACAATAATCTCTTTATTAACGGTAACTCATGTTTCAAGCTTAGAGCATTAACCCAACCGGAACTGGCTGGAGCACAAATCTGTACGCAAAAAAGTCTGATAAAGCAACGCAACAAATAGGGATAACTCACTCATACATTTTCGATCACATCTATTGTTATGCACCCACTCGACAAAATGAAAACAGAAGCCCACATGATACGAAAACGGGTAGATCTTAACTTTGGCATAATATGTTGAATTGACACATATATTCTGAAAGAAAGCTGATGAAACTTACATAAAGCTAGCAGATTGAAGTAAAGCAAATACTACTTTTATTTCTGTATACGGCCATAGAATAGAGTAGGTGCCTAAGGTACGGCTATAGGCGTCTCCAGTTGGCTGAATATCTAAGCTTTCAATACAAAACTTTTGTCACAAAATCTCATTTGAAACAATCAAAATATCAATTATAAAACGCGCGGAATTTCCTTAACCAAGATTCCAAATTCAAAATACAAAAGTTGGCCGAGTTCTAATTTTGAAAAAGGTTCTATTCTGTATTCAAAATGGATACGCCGTTTTAATTGGCCGCGATTCATTTTGGCGGGAAGACCGTTATTTTGCAGTAATTGAATTATTAATTCGTTCGGGAATGGCGCCATAATGATAATGGTTAAGATGGTGTCTTGCAGTTTATGCTGGAATTCACTTTGAGGATGATTGATTAACCAGCATTTTTAATCACTTTTCTTATTTTTGTGAAAAATACGGAGGGACAAAAGAGCTGACGGTTGAAGTTTGTGATAGCCTACTGAATAAATAAATAAATACGTGAAAAAATTATAGATCCTTACAGCAGTAAAATACAATATTTATAGATAATTAATTACCCACTACTCTTTTACCTAAGTGCAAAAATTAAGTCAAATTGACGTCATATTGAAACTCTATACTAACGTAGTCACAATCTTTTAAAAAGAACAATAATAAAAAAAAGTAAAATTTCACACATTGTCAAGAACTCGTCAAAAATCACATCATACGTCATTCTAAACATCAAACAAACACCAAGTCCAAATTCATACAAAAATGCACTAAAAACACGTAGAAAACAGAAACCCCAAAAAATGCTAAACAGTTCTTCAAAATATAAACCAGGGTATATAGAAAACTAACATTGCTTCGGATACACATAATGGGGAAACCACCTTACAAATACACGGACTCAGAAACTGATGACTCTTGTTCTTCCACGGAGGATAAGAAGAAAAAGAAGTTCTCGTAAGTCATCTGCCTAACCTTTTCCTAAGAATGTTGAGGTCGGACTTAAGCTGAGTACCAGTGTTTGATATGAACTGACTGCCTGTTTGATCTTCTCAACCCAGTTACCCGGGCAACTTGATATCCATTAAAAACTGGGTGTCAGACTTTTTGCCTTCCGAAAGACGGAGGAACTCTTCATGACATGATGGTCACTCAACCACAGACCGACCGGACCAAGCGTTGCTTAATGTTATGATCAATCGCTAATGCTAAAGCTACTTTTATCCTTCTCTGTGTGAGAGGAGGCTTATACCCAGCAGTGGGATGATAAAAAGACTGATAACTGATGACGATGATGAGAAAAGCTGATGATGGACGGCAACTTCCCGCGTCTTCATAACAACTGAGTTAACGACCTAAGAAAATGAGACTTTTGATGTCCTCCTAGCCGATTATCGACTACGGCGGCTGTTCTCATATAAGGAGATTAGCCAGCTGCGCAGGACATATTATAGTGCACCAGCATTTGCGCTTACACAGGTGCACTCACTATTCCTTCACTCCCGTAGCCCCATGGGGCGGTAATCGGACACGACCGGAGAGAGATCAGGCTTTCTTCTTTCAGAAGAGAGACTTTTACACAGTTTATACTATCTTTAAACTTTATATTTTCAGTATCCTCAAATACACGAACGGAAACGTAAAGAAGAAGAAATGTAAGATCCACAGCAAGTCGGAGCCTGAAGATTCAGACCACCCCATCAGGAGTCGCAGCAGCCAGAGAGTGAGATACAAGCTACCAGGCATACTGAAGAACTCCACCTATGAGAGAGATTATTATATAGACTGTGAGTATGTGTAGAAACTATTGGAGTTGACTGCGTCGTTGTCCTCAAGCACGACTGCTATGAATGAGGTCTCGGGTCTCGGGTTTTATAAGACTTTCACACAGCAGCCCGTAGTCTGGAAGTTGGTGATTGATACACCTGTTGGTGAAAGTCGGTCTTGCGCCTGATCTCTCTCCAGCCGTGACGGACGCGGTCGATCCATAGATGGGTGACTATCTTGTCAGGACGAGTTTGTCCGTATTTTAGATTGCGGTGGGAAAGGAAATTTCGCATAAAGATGTGTATTTCAAAAATAAATCACCTGTTTTACGATATCTAAAGTTCTTTTTAAATGTTTGTTTTTTTTTTGAGCAATGTGCGACATCGTTGAAAAAATGATTCCTTTTAATAAAAGTTGATTTGAAAATCAACTTGAAAATTGCCCTGACCGATTCTACTATTTTATTTCATGGTGATTCATACTTTAAGGGATACTCTTTATAAAACTTGCAGCTGCATCTGTATCTCCAGCATCTGAAGACGAGGAAAGTGAGCCGGTGAAGCCACGGCGTCAGGATAGATGCCTGGTGGGGCGGGTGCCCCGGCCTGCGGGGGCGAAGCCCGGCAGGGGCGGAGGCGTCGCCATCATCGTTAAGAAGAATGTCAGTGTAAGTACCTACTTTATAATTTAAAATGCGACCTGCCCCGGCTTCGCACGGGTGCTGTAAACGTATAGACCTTCCTCTTCAATCACTCTATCTATTAAAAAAAAACCGCATCAAAATCCGTTGCGTAGTTTTAAAGATTTAGGCATACATAGGGATATAGGGCCCGAGAAAGCGACTTTGTTTTATATTATGTACCTCTAGTGATGTTATACTGCTGATATTCGAAAAGAAAAATCACCACAGTTTTACAGTTAGCTCAGTCATAATAAGTTTTATGTGCTGAATAATTTCCAGTGAGCTGATTTTTAATTTTACAGAAAATAAAGAGACTCGTTTTGTAGATAATTTCACGACCGTTAGAACATTGGGAGATGTCGACAATAAGCTGATTTTCGTGACCTTTTTGATTTCATTTTATAACGTAGTTAATTATGCAATATCAATTTTGATATCAAAAGACATCGTCATTGCAAAGTCATGATAAAGATTTTGGTGTAAAATGCTTAAAATGTCTGACTAGGTTTGAAAATTGACGAAAACAAATAAAGCTGTATTGTGAAATAAATGTCAGTGATCGTCAGTCTGGCAATATTTATGTTCCGACTGGTTAGCATAATAGCTACATATAGAGAACTAAGCTCACCTGAAAACATTTAAAACGGAAATATATTTCGAACATTTTAAAATGTCTGAAATTCTATTTAGAACAAAGCGACTGGCTGAGAGCTAAATCGTATTGTCAAGCGTCTAACAATTAGATGCCTCGAGGCATACACGCGAGGCAGAGTTGTACACTCAAGTTAGCAGGACTCAATACGGGGGAATTTTAAAATAGACTGGGTTTTAGAATTTGAAAAATAAAGAAATAGGAGGATAAGTGCAATACTAATTTCGTACTGGCTGCTGAAAGAGGGCAAACCCCAGGAAACTACTTCCAGCATCTGGATAAAAAATTGATAACTTACATTCTTCAGATGTCTATATGTAAGTATGTCATGTTTTTTTCCATGAAAATCCATTTGGTAATGTTACACGATTTCATAATTATTTAGTGTACTTTTATGACTCGGTGAGATCGTAAAGGAATTTTGATAGATATTCGAATAAAAACTACGAGATTCCCTTGGGCTTATTTAAATCTATATCAAATCTCATCAAAACAGCTTCACTCCTTTACAAACAAATTTATTAACGCAAACAGAACTTACAAACAAATTCACAATATTATTTCAAATTACAAATTCCCTAACGCAGACTAAAGATTTTTCTAGAAACATTTTGATATTTACTTGTATCACAATTTACACTCATCCCTTAGTTTAGAGGTACCCTATACAGCTGGTTATTGTCGTCCAGGGTCCCAGTAAGGGGTACGTGTCTCTAAGGAGTCCTTTCTAGAAGATTCCGCACGTATTTTCCGTTTTAAAACAAATGACAATTGATTTTAGTAGTTTTCTTAGTGGAGGTGACTAACCTTTTCTCGTTTTCGATATTTTTTGTATGTAGGTATTACGGTAAGACTAGATTGCAGCTTTAACATAACAGTGGTTAATAATACAAAAAAAAAATAAGTATAGCTGTTTTTATGGATTTAATCATGTCCTCAGTGGCGTGCACTTGGAGAGGCCTATGTCCAGCAGTGGACTGCTATAGGCTGATGATGATGATGATGAATCATGTTTAGAGGTAATCCAGTCTACCTTTTTCCTCTAAAGTAACTTCAATGTTTCTCTTCTCTGTTAGTGTGCCAACTGTCATCCAAATCGGTCCAACCATTTTTGAGAGAAAGCTTAACAATCAAGAGGAGAGGTACAAAGGAAAAAAAATACGTTAAGATAAAAAATCACAATGCTTCAAAAATCGAATTGCAAAAGTTTTATAATATCTTGGGCATAACGGGTCTTCTATATTCTATATCTTAACCAAATATAAAAAAGAGTATTTGACATCCAAAAAAACAATAATTGACTCGTGAAGGATTTGCACCTCCGTCCTCCGAGGCCGGCCTGCTCCCAAGAAATGAATATACCTACATAGGATACGGTGAGCAGGCTTCGACTCCCGACGCTCTTAACTACTGAGCTAACGAGTCCTATGAACTGTATGACGAAACTACGATACATATAAACCGATAAATTGACAAAAAAGGCCAAAAAGAACATTGAACATTGAACAGTGATTGCAGGATTCGAACCCGGGTTGGTTTTCTAAGGGTAGCGGCGTTTAAGATTCTGCTATTTGTCTGGTATAGGAGAAGATGAAATAAGGGTGTGTTAGGCGGTATAATTGGGCGTCGGTTTATGTAAATTTTGAAAGCGATAGATATTTATAAGTACATATTATTTAGCGTAGGAAGGCGTAGTTATTTTGCTTTGTAATATTAGGAATGTTAAGGAAGGTAATGATAAATGTTTTATACCCTTGAGTCTTATACATTGGGTTTATAAATTATTTACCTTTATAAAAAGGAGTCTGTTTTTTTCGCATTAAATTGTATGGCTTGCCACAGGATCACCTGCCTACCCTTTTCTCAACTATGTTATGGTCAGCTTCTAGTCTAACCACATGCAGCTGAGTACCAACGTTTTACTTGGAGCGGCTGCCTAACTGACCACTTCAATCCAGTTACCCGGGCAACCCGGTACTCCTTGGTAAGACTGGTTGTCAGACTTTCTGGCTTCTGGCTACCTGGAACAACTGCCAAAGATGTTCAATTGATAGCCGTGGCCCTCCGATTTCACTTAACTCGTCATGCATACCCTCTTTGTCTGTTGAAATTGTATAGAGTAAGCATATTAAGTGGTTTAATTGTTTTCATGGTAGGATCATTGCAGGTTTACGAAGATCGTCAGAGCTCGGCGACTGGCTCCAAAGGGAAAAAGTCCTCACACCGGAAGATGCTATCGAAGAAGCGATCTTATTGATTAAGGTGAGTCCTTATCTGCCTAGCCTTTTAGTATATTGGAGTCTTCTTAATGTGAGATAGGAATTTTAGTTGGTATGTAAGAGCCCTGCCTCATTAGGACGCCAGTGGCGATGTCGCCGGCTACGTATCTAAACAGTTAATATTGAAACGTATGGTACCTAACTCACTTGGCGACGGTTTGGAAACGTCGCCAAATATAAAGCGTGGCCACGAGCTACAGCTCTCTACGTGGCTTCTGGACATTCTAGCAGCTTGGCGACGTTGCCACTGATGCCACTACAACGTACACGGTAAAGAGCACTTCGCTCACTCAGTCGCCAGTGTGGTTGCCCGTCAGCGTTTCTTCAGCGACGACGTAAACAATTGACTGTCGAGACGCGATGGCCACTCGACTTGGCAACATTTGGATGCCAGAAGTAGCCAGACCTGCGCAGCTGGCGACGTCGCCATGGCGTCTTAATGAGGCAGAGCACTTAATGTATTTTGTTTGTTGTGTTCTAAAGGTAAAATGGTTGAACCTGGTAGAAATAGATTATCCAGAAACAGTGCCTTAATGCCAAGAAGTTTTTGCGATACGGGAGTAAGACTTCTTACAAGTAACAGAGGTTTGGCAATATAATCGTAACTATGGCAATAAGAAATAAAGAAAACTGGAATACTCTGCATAAAATAATAACTGGGGTTCACCCAATAGAATTTGATACCCCTTAAAATTTGCCATAACTCAACAAATTGGTGATTCGAACCAAAATATTGAATCGCCAATTATTTTTTCAGTTCAGTAGCAGATTTGGTCATTTTTATTTGGTACCGAGCTAGCGAACGTACGGGCTGAAGCCACGCTTTGCGAACCCTCACCGGTGGAACATAATTGGTGCAGTTTCAATTTTTCTACTAGTATGTCAAGTTTTGAAAACGATAAAAACTATGTTTTTTTTGGATTCATTTTGTTAAAAAAAAAATAAGCTTTTGTGTTCAAAAATAAAAACAAATAGATTGAAACAAAAGACAATGAGCGTTTTGGTCTACCTCTCCTTTAGCATTAAGCTATGTCTGTCAAAATACTAAGAATTGGCAAGGGGTAAGTTAAGAAAGAATGTAGCGCTTAAAAATACCTTTTGATTGATATGTGGTTCATAACTAAAGGGGGAATATTATTCCTTAACACAATACAAAGTATCGACAATATGCCTTAGTTTCACTAGGTATATCTTTTGAAATACTAACAATTGGTAAATAATATGTTTAGATGGAATATAGCGCTTAATGACCTTTTAATTGATATATGACTCATAACTAGAGATACTCTTTTTTTTTTGAAAATTGTAATAAATAGTACATGTTAAGAGTGGTTAAGATTTGTATGTTTATAGGTTTATATTGAATTGACTCAAAAACTAGTGGACCGATTAAAAAAGGTAAATTATCCATGATTAACAAAAGCTACCGAAGGAAACTAATTCCCACATCCGGATAAAAAGTCTATGTCCTTTCTTAGACTCTAGACTATCTGTGGAAGTTGGTAACTTCCATTCAAATCGGTTCCGAAGCTTGGTCGTGAAAGCGCAACACACACGTACAGAATTACTCTCATCTATATGTATGTATACAACATGTAACTTAATTAACGCACATCCTGAAATTAGTTTGTTCAGAATCGTTTACTGAATCGATTTATATCATTTTTAATATAGGTAAATTTTTATCCCAAAAATAATTTAAACTGCGGAAATTATTGTCATATTAACCCTGTACAGTCAAAACAAATTCAAATAGACCGTAACTCAAAGTAATAAGACTTCGTGTATTGTCGGATTTTTCCGTAGTTTCGTTATGTTGTGTCGAGTCGAGCGGCGCGCGGCGCGATATTTGCGTGCGTAGTCGTATGACCAAAAAGTTCTCCAAGAATTGGTATAACTAATTTAGTAAATAACAATGCATATACATGTTAAATTAAAAATCAGTGTATGTATTATGATTATAACAAAATATTCTAATTGGGGTGTTTGAGGATGTGCGTTAATTACGTTACATGTTGTATAAAAGAAAGTCGTGTTAGTTACTCCACTTATAACTCAAGAACGGCTGAACCGATTAAGCTGAAAATTGGCAGGGAGGTAGTTTGAGCCAGGAGAAGGACATAGTTTTTATCACCATCCGGCTACGGGAAGCAGTTATCTCGGGACGCGGGTGAAACCGCGGGCGGAAAGCTAGTTTATAATATTAGAAAGAATATTCTCGCAGTTTTAGCACAACCTATTCTCGCCTCACATACAGCCTCACCCTTTTATAATATTAGCGTATAATATAATAAGTAGATATCAGGCACAGCGCGATTTATTATGAAGCCAGCGAGAGCTCCGAGTTTATGTGCCCCATGGGAACGAGAAAAGAAATGGTATGCCCTTCGAAACTATTACCATTCGCTTGTGTTCTAATAATTCTTTGTTATTTTCATACTGAAGTTGAGTTTTTTCTGTTTCTAGTAAGTATATTAGCTTACTTATGTATGTTTCACTTTGGGGACTATTACTCGTACTTTAATAGTTTTAATCTTTGAGATATATGGAAGTTAACTCTATTAATATTATAAACTAGTTTCACTCATGTTCTGTGAAAAGTACTATTACTAAGCTGAAGAGTTTGTTAGTTTGTTGTGAAGGCGCTAATCTCACGAAAAACTTGTCCAATAAAAAAAAATCGGCGTTAGATAGTTCATTTATTGAGGAAGGCTAAGGGTTTTTTGTCCGGGTGTGCGAATTATTTCTGAAGCAAATCCAAGGGCGGAAGCTAGTATATTAACAAGAATTAAGTGCACTCTCCAGATATAAAGCTGAAATAGACATGAACAGATAATAAAACTATTTTATGAATAACAAATATACTAGCGAAGAATTTATTTATTTTTTATAACGAATTTTATGTTTCTCTGCGATTGAGATTGAATTGGGATTACACATTTGTTCGATTCTTCAACTTTAGTTTTTTCTTATTATTTTTGGAGTTCATAAATATTTCTTTAGCTAAGGTCAATGACACCAGAGAGATTCCAGCAGTGCTTTCACACAAGCGGATTTTCCGAGCGTGTATACGAGCGAAATCATACAATAAGTACCAGTGCTAAAGATGCAGCGAAACCGAGCGATAGATTCATCATCATCATCATCAGACGTTCTTATCGTCCCGCTGCTGAGCTGCTGCCTCATTTCACACGGAGAAGGATTGAGCGTCAATTATCACTCGTGTTGGTGATTTCAGATTTCGTAGAATTCGTTCGTATTTCAGGTTTCCTCAAGATGTTTTCCTTCACTCTATTATTATAATCAGTAATTGGTATCCAAGACATGCATATAAAGTGCATACAAACTCAGAAGAGTTGCATTAGTACTTGCAATCGAACCCACATACTCATACTTGAGAGGTTGGTGCTTTGCCCATCAGGCCACGACAAAAATCCGTTCGTGTGAAAACGCTGAGTTAACCAAAAGTTTGTGTATACTGTGGACACACTATACCAAAATATTAACACAAACAAAAAATATTATCTCGACAACTACCCTCGAAGCATCTCGATATTGGAAACGTAACAGTGTAATATGAACAGCTCAGTCCGTCTGTGTGTCTGATATCTTATTCAATAAAAACATGTGCAACTCTCTTCTGACTGTGAGATGTCTGATATCGTGCGGCTGCCGTATACGTAGTGTTGTAACGTAACGTTAAAATCATTCAGGTTGGAATTTCTGAATCAATTCAACAAAAAATCAATCACGGTATATCCGTTTGAAGTCAAGTGAAGATCAGATTTTTTGCAGATTTCATTAAATCCCAACTGTTAAGAGAATTAAGTATAATGAAAGCTTTCAGTAAAAGTATTATAAGATCTAATGGGTAGTTTATCCATATTCGAGTCACGATATTACAAACAGATAAGTACAACGATACGAGTTAAAGTTAGGACGAGTTTTCACCGGTGGGGGTGCAGTGCTGTGACTCATTCAAATGTTTACAGTACCAACAAAATTACCACGAATTGCAATACCTAATTGTGGGCGAAATCTATGTAGCAGTGGGCCCGTGCCGATGCGTACATAATTTCCACAAATTTTCGTGGAATCTCACCATTACGCTTCGGTGTAACACACATCCACTTTATCGGGAGACGCGTGAATTGACACATGAAGATCTGAGCAAAGAATTGCATTTTCTTATCGAGTCGTATTCAACACAAATGTACTCGCTCGGGAACGTTTCAATTCTAACAAACACATAAACCCAACTTAAGTGTATTGATGGACATTTAATTTTATGTGGGTCTGTGACCAATGTTTGGCCAATATGAAAATGGCTTTGGCTGATTGGGTGTTGGTTTAAAGGATACTGCTGCATAAAGAGTTGACGGTATTATAGAAACAAAAACATATATTCGTCAATATAAAGGAGACCATAGTAGATTTTAAATGATATTTTTACAGTTCGATATATTTTATCCATTGGCAAACAAATATTTATTATTATTATCGCTTACACTCAAAAACCACTTTTTACAGTATATTTTTTCAAAAGTTTGAAAAAAATATGTCGGCTTAAAATAATAAAGATAAAGATAAAGATAAATTTATTCGCAAATATGGGTACAATACAGGTGACACAGATACATTACAATAGTTCAGCCATATTTTATTTTATTTTAGTTGATATTCACAACTTTTAATCAACTATCTTCTACTGTCAAATAGGCTTAAAACGCTTAAATTTTCCGTTAGACGACATTTTGTTGGGCCAACATTGGCGCCAACACAGCTGACACTGTGCAATAGCTGTACACACGTAGAAACAAGTTTTCACCATCAAGAGGCTATAAAATGCTCATACCGTTAAAGCCAAGCCATAAATAGTTAGGTCTTAAACATTCTTAGTACGTCTATAAAGAAGATTATTAATTACTAAAGTACTGTAAGTACATGTTTCTTTTGTTATTTCATTGTGTAATTTACTAGTATTATACAGGAATGAATTTTATCCAGTGCGCAAACTTTGTCAACTTATAGTTAAATAAGTTTTATAGATACGTATATTTTTATTTTGTAGTGTTTTAGTACAAAAAAAAAAGTTATTGATATCGAAAGATGTTTATTTTGTAACCGATAGTACGGTCACAGTCGTCATAGTATGCACGGCGGCAACGCGAAACCGGTTTACTGACGGAGCTCCGCTCGGCGCGCGTAAGAATAGTTGGTATCCATATTTTGCTGATTTTAGGGCGGACAAAAATATGAAAAAAAATTTTTTACTGATGATGCAGATATGTTCTGTTAACGATTCTGGACGACCAGTTTTTTTTTGCGCACTGCTTAAAATTCATTCCTGTATAAGATAGAGAGTTGCAAGTAATTTCTGTCATTTAGGGTCGTAATAAGTTATTCGCAAGTTTTTATCTGCGTAAAAAGGAAACTACTTCCCGCCCATAGATAAGAGGTAACTTATATGTCATTCTAATAAATGAGATTTAACACTGCCAAGTTATATTTTAATCAGTTCAATAGAATTAAACAGACATATAACATTTTTCTATATATTCAATCTTAGTTTGATTTGATTATATGATATTCTTGGCTATGCTATGCTAGCTATATCCCGCAGTTTCATCCGTGTCCCAAGGGAACTTATTCCTGAACCAGGATAAAAAGTATCTTATGTCCTTTCTCAACGCTCTAGCTAGACTAGCTAACTTTTGCAGTTAAATCGTTTCAGTAGTTTTGACATAAAAGCGAGATAGACAGACAGAGTAATTTTCGCATTTATAAGATTAAAGTTAGGATAAATGTTTTGTAAATAAACATACACATATGTATATACGAGTGACATGCGAGTAACATTGCAAAGGTCACAAGGATTTTCTGACTTTATTCATTAATCAAATGTCAGAAGGGTCACGTAGTGGCATTTGAATAAATATCACTCGCTCTGAATCGGAAGGACTTGTGTGCAAATTGGGCTAACCAAATTGTTTAACTGTCATATTTTAGGATCAGTATGTATTGTAAGTATGTAAAGGGCACACAATCTATTTTAAGAAATAAATGGCTAAGTGCAAATCAGACTGGAGTACGACTAGTTCCACATAATAATGTGTATTATGAAAAACAATAGTAATTTCCAAAAACAATAGTAAATTCGGGCACTAGCAGCAACTGCTAGATTTAAAAAGAACGTGTTTTTGTATTTGTTGTTATCAGGGGGTTATACTTTAGTTACAGAATCCTAAAAAGGAGAACGTTCTCGAGTCGAATATGGCATTTTGATGATTTGATCCTAAAGTATCAGGAAACAAGAATTTATTTACCTTTAAGAACTTTTTTTATATTAAATTCTGACCATAAAACTCCTGTAGAAAACTCCAGGAACTTTATAATATTCTTACTAAGAAGTTTTTCTCTGTACTACATAATTTAAAGGTGGAATTTTTAATATCACCTTAGCAGCCGTTTGCCGGCTGATCCCGCGGGAAATCAGCCGCTTCAATGATATCAATGTTACATAAGGAGTCATGTAAACCTGCCTGGTTTATGATCCGATCGGATTTTTAAAGTTCCATTTTTTCTAAAGATTTCATTCAAAACCTTTCCTGGTGTTTAGCTGTACAACAGCCAGTATTTTATAGACATGAAATACTGGCTGTTTTCTGTAGTTTTACCCACTTTTTGGAGGAACCACGTTCCACAAAATAGGGTAAAAATATCTTTTCTCAGGATGTGTATTCTATTTAAATTGATCGAGTAGTTTTGGATTGAAAGCGCGACAAACAAGTAGACAGAGTTGCTACATTACCGGATTTTATTTTATCATATTTTACTTTAATTGGATCTGTTGATTTATCGTAAAAGCATATGTAAAATAAACTGCTATTTATAATATTAGTGACGTGAAGCAAAAGTCGTTTTCAAGGTTTCTCGTTTAAGTATTAAATAAAAAAAACATTGAGCCTTTGCTTCGAGCGCCAGAGTTGTCGCGTCGCTCGATAGATAGCGTTGGCGTCGAGTTAGATCGCGCTATGGTTTCGTTGCAAGGCTTTACATATAAGGGGCGACTTTGCTCGGAACAAACTGATTGAGCCCTAGCAAGTGGGTTCAGTCTGTCCCACTACTGATATAAAAATTTTTGGAAAGATCGTGCCCTTTCTGGCAGGATCTTGTTTAACCCTTAAATATTTCCAAAGTGTGGATTAAAAAAAAAATTATAACAATGTATTTATTTTGTTGTGAGAGGTTTATTTTATTTGTTTGTGCTTTATTAAGTATTAATTTGATACAAACACTGTTACTCGGCTATAGAGTCGATAGACAGATGTCGAGGTTAACGGCCGTTCCTAACATTCTATCTATCTGTTGATTTGCTTACCAGAGATAGAATTGACATTATTTATTTATTTAACTTTATGCAAAATTCATTACACAGGCGGACTTAATGCCACAGGCATTCGTTCCAGTCAACCTTAGGGTGATGCATATATAATATGGTAGGTGCATTATTAATTAAAATTAATAAAAGACATGAGTGACAACTAACGAATGACAAAATTGAATATTAACTATAAATAGATGATATTATCCTCATTACAATAAAGGTATTTTACTTTAAGTTAGAAGTTTGACGCTCAGACTATGTAGGTTCAAGCTGAAGCTGCACTACGAACGATATGTCACCCTAAGGTTGACTGGAAAGAATGCCTATGTCATTAAGTCCGCCTATGTAATGTTTTTGTTGCATAAAGTTTAATAAATAAATAACTTTGTTGTTAGAGAAATACAATACATACTTATAACAAAATAGAGAAGATATAAATCAACCAACCATGACGCTTCATAAAAATCTGCACCACTACGCAGACCGCGTAGCATCGTAGCTTACTACGCCGTAGTAAAAGTCGTAGCTTAGGTCCTACGCCGTAGTAAAACGTCGTAGCTTAAGGTCGTCGTTACGGTAAAGTAGTATACCTCTTTATGACCATTAACAATGTGTTTATATGACACACTATTATCCTTTTTTTGGTTGACAGAGTGTTTGTTACGGTATAAACCGCATTGTATTTGGTGGGCTATTTAAATTTTTATGTAGGTTTGTGAAAACAGAATATACAATCGAATTTGAGTTAGTGGGTATATGGAATAATAATCCAGTGATTACATGAATGGATAAAAAAACGGATCTTTTTAATATCGTGTTTAACACGTAGAAAATAAATAACACTTTACCACTTTACACGTACCACAAAACTTTTTAAACGTCTGTTGAACACTTGTATAAAAAAAAATCAGATTATAACGTTCAAATAAGGTCCGCTTTGCAGCCGCAATTTTTTCAGACATATTTGGCCTTACTACAAAAACTTTAACCACTGTTTTACGCTTTACACAAAAACTTTTTGTGGTAAGACGGAGTGTTTAACAGATGTTTATGACGTTTTTGTAGTAAGGCTGTTTATTTTTACCATTTAAAATATTAAAAGTTAACAAAAATTGGTAAAAAATTCACACATCAAACGCGGACCCATGTGCTAACAATTTGCAATAAGCGCGTTGACGAATCATCCCCTTGCTGCCGTATAATTCATCAAGCCGTCACTCACGTGTGACGTCATTGTGATGTCATTATGATGTCACAAACACAGACAGTAAAATATTCTATGAGTGCATTGTTGTTATTTTAACCTTTGACAGGTTTTTTCTGGCTACTTTTAAAGGTCATATAATTACATTGTTCGGTACAAAAAAGGGAGGATGTTTTGCTTTTTTAAAATTATCTGAGCACTGAGATTTGAATTATTGAGAAAATATTAGCTGCGGTATCGAATACCCTTCCCATGTGTACAATTTTTCTTCTGTATTTTGTTACTCTTTCGTGGTAAAAAAGCTTGTATTAGCATATTGCAGAAGAAACTATTATATACTACTTTTTATCTATGCGAGCTAAGGAATGCAAACGGGATGCAGGTAAAGCCGTAGACGAAAGCTAGTAATTCATACTCCAACCTCTTCACGGCCCATAAATATAGCCATACTCCCAATCCTGATGCTGAGCTCATCATACGGTCTCCATAGAATAATGGCACTCGACGCGGGATAAATTGAAAAAGTTCCATCGTCTACTTGAGAGTTACCCGACTGCGCTCAGCCTGAGGGGTATTGTGTTTACCTGTGGCAGTCTGGTTTGGTACTGGTTTGTAGATTTGTTGCTCTTTTACCGAAAATCAAAAAGACTTTTAGGGATCGAGAAAGGCTTGGTACCTAGAAAGTGGTCAGAGAATTTTGGTAAAAGTTTCTTTGATATCTACTGTAATTGGCTCTTTCTAATGGAACTAAAGGGCAATTATCTTCAACAGCAGGTTTAGTCACATCCCGAGGGAGCTACTCTGCGTATCTGGATAAAAAGTAGCATACTTATAGCCTTCTTTGATTAATGGGCTGTCTAATGTGAAAGTATTTAACACTATAATACCATATTAATTTAAATATTTACTTTCATAAAAGCACTGGTACCCAGCTACATCCGGCTAGACTGGAAGCCGACCCCGACATAGTTGGGAAAAATGCTCGGAGGATGAGGATGACTTACATACATGTTCTGCTTGTAGCTAAATACACAAATACATGTAGGAGTAAATAACTACTTTTATGTACCTAATATCTCTGCCTATCCCCTCAAGAAATACAAGTCCTGATATTACCTAAGAGGAAACTAACTCTCAAGCAACATGAAGTTGCATAAATCTTCTGTTCTAAGTAACGAAGCTATGATCAAACAATTTCTTGAGTATATCGGAATTCTCGCACGTGCTCTAGTTAGAAGCAGTGTATCTTGTAATATACTAATAAATAAAAGACAATTGCATGCGGCAGAGATGAGAATGTTAAGAGGTATGTGTGGAGTTACGCGAATTGATAGAGTGAGGAATGAGTATATAAGAGGAAGTTTGAAAGTAGCGCCGGTATCAGAAAAACTGCTTGGAAACCGGCTGTCGTGGTATGGGCATGTGATGCGTAGGAATGAGATTCATGTTGTGAGGAAGGTGATGAGTATGAACGTGGACGGATATAGTGGAAGAGGAAGACCAAAGAAACGATGGATGGATTGTGTGAAAGTAGATATGGTAAGAAAGAATGTTACTTGTGAGATGACGGCAGATAGAAGAGTATGGAAGAAGAAAACATGCTGCGCCGTCCCCAAATAAAATTGGGATAAGGGCAGCAGGATGATGATGATGATGAACTATACAAGATGTTGCTGGTACTAGTAGTCCTTCGCATCAAAAACATAAATATAGGAAACGGTTTAGGGAGCTGTCTTTTGTTAACGTTCGAAAAGTGCTAATTTATCTGTCATTCTATTTTACATTTTGCATTCGTCTTATACACATATACTCAACATTTGTTGACGACGATGCCTAAATGGAAATAAATAGACACATGGAAAGCTGAGTAAAAAATATGTATTAAGTCATCTCAAAGTTATTTATTACAAACTTAAATCGATTATTTTTTATTGTATCAAGTGTGTGCAAGCCCTTATCCAGTTATCAAGTTATCACCTTTCTTAAACAGTTTATCAATTGATCTAAAAACACATTATAACAATTTTTCAATTTCTATTATATGCGGTTATTCGTTATAGGGTGACCATGAATTATGTACGATTACGAAACCATAATTAAATTAATAAAACGCGTCAAAAATTGGTCCTCATCGTTATGAATACAGGTAATTATAGGTAAAATTTTTTTAATTAAAGAATTACTTGTTTATTATTATCCAAATAAGCAAAGAGATAATAAATAAAAATATATTTATATAAATAAACTCTAAAGGAAATCGTGGGTGAGTAATAGCCGTATGATCATAAGGTTAAGCAATGACTGGCGTGGTCATGACGTGGGTGGATGACCATCTTATTATGACGAGTTCCTCCGTGTTTCGGAAGTCACGTTGTATTGGTAGGTCCCGGCAGTCATTCGAAAAGGTCAAAAAGTGGGCAGGTAAATAAGATGGGAAGTCAAAATGTGGGAGGTAAATAAAGAAGAAGAACCACACTATTATTATAAAAATGGTAAGCAAATAAAGTATGTATATTAAAACATTAAATGCGATTACATATATTCTTTCCAAAATAATATGTTCTTTGTTTTTTCTAAGCATTTATAAGCAAGAAATACAAACGTAAGAGTGTCAGATTAAAAGGAAAGTGTCTTGTTTACGTATATTTCTAGTTTCTTAAGACCTACCTTTACTTGAAGTAGTACATTAAGAGGATTCTACGTAACTTGAGTAGCTCAAAGCTCATTGTTTTGTACTTAGAGAATGTTAAACTGATTTCCTTCAAGACATAACACAAGCCCAAAACAGAATACATTATTTTCGCTGTTTCTATGAAATGTCTAGTATCTAATTATAACAGCATTCTACATATCTAATTTATTATTCTTAACAACTTCAGTAGTTCTTGGATTTACATAGAGGTTATCTAATAATTTAATAAAGCTAAATTTGTTTCTTGAACGAACACAGTAATCTACGTAGCTACTGGTATCTACTATTTCAATAAATATTTCATTGTTTAAATATGATTAGCCTATTTGTGGAGGGAAACTTCAGATGTTTTTTTTTTGTTCCTGAGTGTGAAGTAGTTCTCATGAGACACTAGTGAAAATGCAAGCGGGAGATATAGTTCGGCCATTCAGAGAATGCGTTCCTGACACGTCGCGATTGAACTGACGACGTAATAACATTCATTGATTATTGATATAATAATGTTGTTTTAATGCTCCTCAATTGTTAAAACGGTAAACAACCAGCAAAAATATTTTTATCGTAACTGCAACGCCATTGCAAAGTTACGTCGTCAGTTCAATCGCGACGTGTCAGGAACGCATTCTCTGAATGGCCGAACTATAGTAATATTATAAACAGGTATGTAAGATTGGATCTTCTGTGTATCGTCCACATCATTGTCAAAAAAGTATTCTTCTTCCTATTAATATCGGAACAGCTAGTAATGTATACAATGCTAATAATTTTGAAATGACAATCATCTTTTTCAAGTTGGTTATACCAATAATGCAATAACCTAACATCTCGGGTCACCATAAAACGACCTTGACACTTGGAATAGTCTTCAAAAACACACAAACCTAGCACACCCTACCCCCATTTTTACGTCAACAGAATATAGTTAGGAGAAAGTTTGATTTTTTGCCAATAAACCCTTAGGGTAGAGCATGTTATATTAGTTTCTGAGTTAAGTGCACGCCGAAGAACTTTGGAGAATATTCTCCAAGCTTAGAAATGATGTGATTATGTTAATCGGTCGATTCTTGCGTTTTTTCGCGGGAAATATGGCCCGTTTTGGGATTTAAAAGGTGTTTCTTGTTTGTAGTTTATTTTTTGTTATAGGTAACACTGTTTTGGAATGAGTTTAGTTTTTGAACTAATGTTGAACACGGCGTCACTTGTTTTTTTATTTATTTATTTATTTAACAGTTTATGTACACACACAGAATACAGACAAGAAGAAAAATAGAACAGATAGTACAAAGGCACAGCTTATTTCATAAGAAATCTCTTCCAGCTGGCCCGTTATGAGAGAGTTAGAATAGAAAGAGTTGCAGATAGAGTGCGTAGTAGTTTTTTTTTAAGTTTTACCAATCTATAGGTACTGATAATATGGTAAACAGGAATATTTTTTTGTTTGTAAGTCTGTTCTCATGTGAGGAGATTAGTTCAATGCGCAGGACATTAATAGTGCACAAGCATTTGCGCAGACACAGGTGCACTTACTATTCCTTCACTCCTATAGCCCGATGGGACGGCAATCCGACACGACCGGAGAAAGATCAGGCGCAGGACCAACATTAACGTGCTCTCCGATGCACGGGTGTATCAATCACCAACTTCCAGACTACGGGCTGCATTGTGAAAATTTCTAAAACCCACAAAGCGATAGACGAACGAGGCAGTCAAGGCCTACAATCATCATCATCTTCCGAGCCTTTTTCCCAACTATGTCGGGGTCGGCTTCCAGTCTAACCGGATGTAGTTGAGTATTATTAATATAAAATAGTATTGCTTTACAAGGAGCGACTGCCCTATCTGACCTCCTCCACCCAGTTACCCGGGCAACCCAATACCCCTTGGTTAGACTGGTGTTAGACTTACTGGCTTCAAGTCAAGGCCTACAATATAGGCCAGCTAATTAGCAAACACAGCAATAGGCTGGCATCACACATCCTTACATATGCTCTTTCTGTTGAGTCCATTAAGTCACGACTGGCTCCGTAAGCGGTGGTAAGCAGCCAGCTCACGGCTGACGGACGGAGTCATGAGGTATCACTTATTCATTCATGGGCGTAGAGTAGGGGGTAACAGAGGTTGCAGTATTTTGTTAATGTAATATAGACTGTAAAATAGATGACGTTTTGGTTAAGATAACATGGCCAAAAAAGCAATTTTATATATGATTCGCTATAATGTTTCTTCTGTGTTTTGCATTGCATTAAAAATATGAAAGTTGCAGTTAAAATTAGCACAGTATTAATTGTACATTTAAAAATGATCGTAAAAACTTCAAAGTTAATTAAAAGAAAATTATCTAAGTCATTAGCATAAAAAATGGATTACTATGAAAAAAAAAAAAAAAACAAAATAAGAAAAACGTAGGAAATAAATTATAAAACCAGTAATTTAATACGCGGTAATAATATATCAATGTAACTGTTTGATTTGTATCTTCCAACAAATAATCAAGACACTACACTAACAAGCACAAAAAAAATACACGAAAAAGTTTTTAATCCTTTTGTCTTCTCTGTCGTAAACTACTCTATGGCACGTGCTAATGAGTACTTATAATGAACAAACATCTAGACACTTGTCGACACAAACAGAGTCACTAATAAATGGCCTTGTATTATTAATTCACGCGACTGTACCGCTGTGTGCGACTGTACCGGGAAAAGTCGATCGAACCGCTCTGTAAGACGATTTTAATGAACGCCTTTCAGTATTTGAACTTTGATATTGATTTTGTTGTTAATAAGGGGTGATAAGTTGTTGTTTTTAATTTTGGTATTACTAATTTTAATTTAATTTTACCAATATTCTTCAGGAAAATCTTTGTTCATGTATGTAGAAGCTGAAGTTCAATTTTTTTTTTAATTGTAGTTCCTGCCCGCGGTTTCCGCCGCTTCCCTAGATAACTGCTTTCTGTAGCTCGATAGTGACAAATATCCTGTGTATTTTTGCCGGGTCTAAGCTATACTCTAATTTTCAGTTTTAAGGTTCAGCCGTTCTTGAGTTATATAGTGTAACCAGTGTAACTAACACGACTTTCTTTTTATTTAAAGGAAGATGTTTATCAGATTTTAAATTGCTTGGCTACAATTCATGCACCTGTGATCCTTCATTACCCTTTATCTCGCTATTAACCAATACTCAATTCACACATAGAAAAGACAAAAAACAATTGAAGAACCACGCAAAACTAAGCCACATCTCCTTTCATCACAGCACCAGCTGTAACTCTTGGCTACAATCCGTGTGAGCAAGGCACGTCACGCGCGGCTTCACGCCGTCACCCTCAAGCCTGTGGGTTACACACCACGCATAGACTGCCGGAGATACTACGCAGATACGAGGCGAATATACGGGTGTATTTTGTGAAGAATTAGTCACAAATAAATGTCTAAAAATGTTCAGTATCTAATTACGTAGATAGGATCAATTTCAAAGGCTTCCATTGCTGTTTCACAGCTGGGTAAGCCTTAATGCTTTTCTGACTATCTACTGAATCGATTAAAATGAAAGATACACCTTTTAAAACTAAAATGCTCTAAGTTCATTCATCCAAAAGCTAAGTCCCACATATCTCACTTCATCACAGCACCAGCTGTAACTCTTGGCAACAATCCGTGTGAGCAGGCACGTCACGCGCGGCTTCACGCCGTCACCCTCAAGCCTGTGGGTTACACACCACGCATAAACTGCGGGAGATTCTACGCAGATACGAGCGGAATATACCGGTGTGTGTTGTGACGAACTCGTTGCATATAAAATGTTTAACATGTCCAGTTGGTTTGATTTACCTTGCCTTTTTTCCAAAAAATACAATATCTATTTATAAAGTAAGTATTCTTAGTTAAAGACTCAAAGATCGCAAACGGTTCATAATTTGGTCATTATATTCACACGGTTATTACGGAATATTGAACTTTTTTCTGTAAATCATCAATTGAAGATCTATGAATAAGTCCTATATATCTCCCTTCATCACAGCAGCAGCTGTAACTCTTGGCAACAATCCGTGTGAGCAGGCACGTCACGCGCGGCTTCACGCCGTCATCCTCAAGCCTGTGGGTTACATACCACGCATAAACTGCGAGAGATACTACGCAGATACGAGCGGAATATACGGGTGTGTGTTGTGAGGAACTTGTCACAAATAAAATGTCCATTTGGTTTGGTTCACCAACCCTTTTTTTTTATACAATAACTAATCATAAAGTTTTCTTAAGTATTCTTAGTTAACGAGACAAAGAGTTTATACGGTCCAGAATTTGGTCATTATATTCGTGGTTAATACGGAATAGTTTTGGGGTTTTTCTTCAAAACTTCTCCATCTTATCGAGTAAGCTGCAGGTTTAAACACCTAACAAGCCAGAGTTTTCTCAAGTCCACCTGACGTTCCTGGTGTTGGATTCTAACAATGACTGCCACTGAGTAGCATTCATGGACGCTTTACGTGGTCTTTAGTTGTGAACACAAAAACTTAAATGTAATGTCAAGATATATTTGCAACGCGTAAAGCGTATGTTCGACAGTTTCCTTTCCCGTATGTTTTCACCTTCGTAATGTATATGCAAGCGGATCAAATGAGACTTACTCGAAATGTATATTTTTTCCTCGATGCTTCATATACACATAAATCACTCGGATTCACTCGCTCTAACGTGTCATTTATGTAGTTCGTTATAGGAAAGAAGTTTGTTATTACACGGATGTACCCAATATCTGATTTGCACTGTCATAATACATATATTATGAATACGTAAATATTTAATGCTATACATACAATGTAACACGTGAATAGACTCTATCCGTCTTACCACAAAAACTTTTAAACGTCAGTTTATGCCTTGTCTAAAAAAATGTCAAATTATGACGTTGACATATGGTTCATTTTGCAGCCAAAATTTTATTAGACAAGTGTAAAACAGGGTTTAAAGTTTTTGTAGTAAGGCCATATGTAGCTAATAAATAATAGAGAAGATTTTTTGACTATTTGTGTCTTGCAGGCTACGAAACCGATTTGAAAACTTTTACTGTCGGGTAGTCAGAAGCCAGTCTAACCAAGGGGATGACTGGGTGTAGGAGGTCAGATAGGCAGTCGCTCCTTGTAAAACTGGTTTTCAGTTGAATCCGGTTAGACTCGGGAGATGATTCCAAAATCATAAAAGTCTTTATTGAAAATTAATTTAACCACTTTTAAATGATTTTTAATAGACTTTGACCCAAAAAAAGGTTCGAGAAAAGCTTGTATGTAAACCTGCAATAAAATGGTATTGCGGCTAGATTCGATGCATGGCAACGCTGCCCCGGGCAATGCAGTTTTCTAAAGTGCATTTACTGACGTCTTGCAAATATCTAGCCAATATTTTTGAAAAAATATTTAGGAATTGTGTTTTGTTTTTAAATTTAACGCTGTATTTGGTTGGCATACCAAAAAATAATTGTACTCTTTACTGTTGAATAGATCGATAATAATTTGATAATCGATCTCAGTGGCGTGCACTTGGAGAGGCCTATGTCCAGCAGTGGACTGCGATAGGCTGATGATGATGACTGTTGAATAGACTATTTTTTTAAAATGTTATTGTGATTTTATGTAGTAATCTGGACTAATATATTAAAGAGGGAACACTTTTTGGTCGTTTGTAGTAAAGGGTCCGAAACTATAGAACCGATTTGGTTTTTTTTTCACTACTCTCGTCCCGAGTAACATAATAGGCTGTATTTTATCCTGGTACGAACTGTAGTTCCCACGGGATGCGGTTCATTTTTTAACCGACTTTCAAAAAAGGCGGTTCTCAATTCGAACAAGTATATACCACGTATTCTTTTTAAATAGGAAGGTATATGTCTGTTGTATGGTATGTTATAAAATAAATAACTATTAATTTTTGACACGGTTTCACCTGTCTAAATCTCAACTAATCAAGCCGGCACCAGTCATCCCTCTCGGGCCATTAAAACGGCGGATAGTGTCATAATGTAACATGTGAAGTTAAATTACTATATCTATTATTAACAGTTTCACACAACTTTGAGATTGTTTAGTCCCTGTTGTGTTAATTGGCGTAAGTTAGAAGCGATTCGCGTTTTTAAGGGCCCTAGTATAATGGAACCTTAATGTCTAAATGTTACACCAGTGTCTATTATTACGGATATTGTAGAAAAAGCCGTCTTCTATTTTCAGGTTTTACGCATTTAGTGTTACAAGGAAGTACATCCCGCACATAAATATAAGTCTCTCTCTCTCTCTATGCCCAGTTTTCATCCAAATAGATTCAGCCATATTGGTGACAGAGCGTGTCAAACAAACTCATTTCCACATTGCTTCCGCATTTTGGTCATAAATGATCAAAATAACAATGACTGAGTAAGAATTATTAAAATGAAAGTATAGCCTTTCTATACTTGAAGCTATTATTCCTGCGCGTTGATTTTCTGATTATATTGTTTAAGTTTCTTTAATTTTAACTGAAGATGATGTATGCATGATGTGTTCTCCTGTAATTGAAGGAGTCACAAATCTACAAATAACTTTTTTATAATTACGCATGTATGGTGTATCCTTTGTTGGAGTTCCTTTTGAATAAAATAAAATAAAATAAAAGGTTATGGAGTAAATATAAAGTTCCATAATTAGTTTTTTTTTACAAAATTCGGTGGCATAGTTCTTGCACACAAGTTTAAGTTTGTAACTTGTCCCACACACCACTGTTCTAGGTTACGTATTATTGTAACAGTGTTGATGTAATTATTAATTTTAATGTCGTCGACACATGCACAAAATTACAGTGACCTGATTAAAAGTTTTAATTATAGCAAATTGTAGCATTTGTTGTTGCCGCGTATCTTCAATCTAGGTAACGTTTGTGGGGTGAGCAGGAAATTTTATTTCCTTAATAAAACAAAATAGATTTTTCGTTTGAATACCTTAATTTTTGTTTTGTTTTATATACACTCTTTTGCAAAAAAAAGCGGGGTCCTATGCGAAATCTTAGTTTTAAGGACTTTATGTGTATTTCAAAGGGTTTTAATGATTGTAGTATGTTTCTAGCATCAAAAGGGTTAGCCAAGCATGCGTGAGAGTGTATTCTAAATTTGAATGTTGTACAATTGCTAAGAAGTTGGTTAAACCTTGCTTTGGACTACTTGCTGGCAGAATGTTCGTCAGTGTTTTGAAAATTTTTTGAAGTTTCAGAAAAATGATAATGCAGTTTTTATTAATGATTAATGTACCTTTTTGTTAGGTCAAAACATTTTTGAAAGACTATGCGTATTTGATAAAATTTTCACCTGCTCTAAATGGGCTATACTGATGATTAATGGCAATGTTAAGAGTTTCGATATTTTGGTGTAAAGCGTTCTATTGTTTAGATATTGTACCCATGTGTTTTAAAATATCGCTTTTTCATAATTAAACACTATTTAGAGGAGTACCAGTACTTTGGGCTGCGACTAAACAAATTTAAAGTAACGCATGCTTGGCTAACCCTTTTGATGCTAGAAACAAACTACAACCATTAAAACCCTTTGAAATACACACAAAGTCCTTAAAACTAAGATTTCACATAGGTGCCTGCTTTTTTTGCAAGAGAGTTTAGTTCTAGTTTTATGAGCAATAATGATGTGTGTTTGATGTGGTCGCCTACAATTGGGAGTGCACATCCAAGCTATCCCACCATATGATATATTAATGTAAATGTGCAGCCTTCGTTTGTTATTCAAAGAAAAGAATGAAATAAATAAATAAAATATGACAGCGGTAAAAGAGAGAACATTATATGTTTATTTGTTATTCTGTCTTTCGCACCGCTTCTAAACTAGCCGCTTTAGCATAATCCATCGCGTACGCGTTACATTCCAAGCAGAAAAATGGACAAAAGCAGAGTAAAATGGCCAACAGATGGCGGTACAAGCTTCTATTGAGTAAAAACTATCCATATACCTTCTTTAGTATTTGGTGTTTCTTTTATACTCAATAAACAAGAAGTTTATAAAATGATTAATTTCTTATAGCCCAAACAAGCGACAAGAAATACCTGTCTCAAATATAACATCTTACCTGGTATTATGAAGGATTGGCAGACATAACGTAATTCGTTCTCTTAAGCCAAAATTTTAGCGTACCACAGCTAAATCAAGCCAGTATACGCCGAATTAGGCTTCGCAAAAGTAAACTACTTTAAATTAATTACAGCAGTGTTTGTTTGTTACGCCAAACCGGGGAGTTTGGCGTATTACATCAATCACAGTATATTAATTCAGTGACGACCAAGTTTGCTATACGCCGGGAGTCGGGATACGAAACGGCGTATTGTACTCGTAATACGCCATTGCGGGTCAGCGTTGCATTAGTTTTAAAATGTAATTATGTGTTCGTTTCGTGTTCTGTTTGTTGTTTTGGGTTAGTTCTGGTCACGTTGTAAAGTTATTGTATTTAGTAGAAATACATAAATATGTTGGGACATAATGAACTTTCGATGACGAAGTTGGGAGTTTCAGTTCCGGTTTGTCGTATTTTAATACGCCATTTCGTATTTTTCCATTTCTTTCTTTCTTTTATTTTTTTTCTTTATGTTTCTCTTAGTGTTTGTGTTTTGATTTTTTTCCCAAAACATAATAAGATTATATAGTTATGTAACTCATGTTTTATCTGTCTGTATATTATGTTCATACATACTACCATGTTACGAAGAAGCCATTAAAGCAATGTTTGTTGTGTCCTAGTTAACATCAATCAAGTTTAATTAATTTACCAAGACTGAGTTACCAGGTACTGATAAACTAGGAGTTACGTGACTATGTGGCTCATATTCATATGTTATTTTATGTATATTGAGTTATACATAGATTTAAGCATATACAGTCGACTCTCGTTAATTCAAACCTGCGATAATTCGAACCTCTCTTTAATTCAAAGTTATCACGAGTTCCCTACAAAATCTCTTTATATTTCGAACTAAATCAATACATTTTTATGCACTTGGTAATTCAAACGAAAAAATCATTGCTATGTAACAAAACGACGCGTTATTTCGAATTCCTAGTCGTCCAACACTCGACAATTCAAAGTTGCAGAGAGAAAGGGGCGGAAAGAGTGAGGTTAGTCAGAGTCGGAGAGCATTCTGAATTCAGAGTGGCAGCAATCTGCTCTGTAGCAAACCAGTATGACGACGGGGTTGTTTCGAAAGATTACTTAATTCATATTATGAATAAGTACATGTGTGTACACAAATGTATTTTTAAACTTTTGACATTGTTATAGAACAGCAGTCAATAAATAATAATTGATCAACACTTGATAATTCGAAATTCTATTTATTTTCTCTCACAAATTTCGAACCATTTAGTATTTCAAAAACTCGATAATTCGTAATATTTTTAGAGTCCCTCGAGTTTCGAATTAACGAGAGTCGACTGTACCTACAATCATTTGCAGTACTATAGGTAACATACTTAGATGATTCATATTTTTATTATGTCACTAGCTTCCGCGTCTCGACGGACAACTTCCCACACATGGATAAAAGGTAGCCTTTGTGTATCATAGTATGTAGAATAGGTTTTCTTATAATTACGTAACAAATTAAAAATACAACATATTTCTTTTCTTTTATTTAATGTTAAAAACAAATCCAAACTAATATTATAAATGCGAAAGTAACTCTGTCTGTCTGTCTGTCTGTCTTTTCTTCACGCCTAAACTACTGAACCGATTTGTGTGAAATTTGGTACAGACATAGTTTGAAACTTGAGAAAGGACATAGGATAGTTTTTATTACAAAAAAAATAAAAAAAATAAAATTATTCCGGACATATAGCGCCATCTATTGGTCAAATCAAAAATCTGCTGGTAGTCACTATTCCACGCGAACGAAGTTGCGGGCAAAAGCTAGTGTGTACTATATATACTTAGTTAAGGAAGCATTGAAATACTCATCAGTATCAAATGAGATGTTACAGAGATTACTCGATACAATAGACAGAAAAAAATCAATATGGTATAACTTTTTCACAAAGATGTTTGTAGTAGTATCTAAGTTGTAGTAGTAATAAGTATACATACACGTGTAATCCTATCAATATAACCCAAATTATTATTATAATAAAGTCAGTCTTAAATCATCATTCGGTCGTTTAACTCATCTCCTGGCATGCGCCTTACATGTTATTTCTGAAAAAAATTGTCACACCGATTTTATTTCTTTAATAAAATAAATAAAGGTACAAAAACTAAGTCCTGTACTCCCGTTTCACGGGGCTGTGTTCGCCACTCGTCTCGCGAGCACTGTGTCGTCATATATCATTCATATTTGACTACACCTGCTCTGACTAGCGACGATTTTAGTCGCGTACTTGTGAACTGTAGTTGGCACTGCGTTTTTGTCTTGTTTAGTTTAATAGGTAAGGCGTGAGGTATTAAAAAATAAGTTGACATAGGGTATTATAACAATAACATAATTTTAATAGGTTGTTTCTTTGGTTGGCGATACGCTCCATTTGTAGCGATTTCCCCACATCGGAAAAATACTACGAAGTGTTGTTTAATTATTTTGCTATACGCAACAAGTAAATAAATATTATGAGTTAAAATCAAATTAGCGTTCCTGATTCGAATAAAAAAAACCTTATTTCATTGTTCCCCACAAAGTTAAATAATTAGTTCTTCAATATCACGCTGGTGTGGCCATTGGGAACATAAAAGAAAAAGGCTTTCCAAGTGGTGTAAATATGTAACAATACTTTTATTAATTTAGAGGAAATTATATAAACGTGCTCACAAGGAAAAATTTGTACAGAGTGACATTCATTTCTTTTGTTCTTGACATTTTAGAAAAAATTAAAATTAAATACATCCTCCAATGAGGTTTTATATGTCATGAACATTCATAGAGAACTCAGTTATCGAAGAAGGCAATTTCCGAATTTATTATTAAGATTAAACTGCACATTATTCTAAAGCAAACCAAATATAAACTAAAAAAGGCTAATTATGTTTATTCAGATTGCAAAGTAGTTGCTACAAGCTTTTTCATACACAAGCCCTACACGCTTATCCAATTTTTTTTTAATAATATTCTCAGGTGTTTTTTTGAATTTGAAATAAGCATATTTACATTACATTTACATAACCAATACTTTATAGTGTGTCAAACCACAAATGTAAAAAAAAAAGATCTATTTTTACAAGTTCTACATTTCTTAAACACAAAACAGGCATTCTATTTTTCCATCAATTAGTTGTTTACCTGTTATTTTGAGCTGGCAAACTAAATAGCGGGTAAAACGTGCAGCCATCAGCGTTCACTAACGAAAGCTGATGGTGTGTCAATGTTTACACGATAGTCAGATGTCACAGTGTAGAAACACCAGTGTCATCAAAAACTAGCTGTTTGTCACGGTTTTACCAGAGATGAAGAGGGAAGGACTTCGTGCAGTAGGATAAGCAGTAGTCTATTTGTTAATTCTGAATACCAGCTTTAAAGCATTCCAAGTTTGTTTAAAATTGGTTCAGCTGGTGAAAAATTACTTCTTCACCAAACATAGACTAACTAACAAATATAAGCGCGAGGGTCGTGCATTCTCTATATATCAGATTCTAGGTGCTTTTTTTGTGGGGCATCGTCACATGACCTCCAGCTGTAAAACCCACCATGTTCCTTCTGAAGCCCTTTATGTACCAGGGCCACGGTAACTCGTTCGAACAATCTCGCATCCCTGGCAGGCTTCATCCCTGGTGGGCTCCACTGACAAGTGGATGATGGTACATTCTGTATTTCATTCCTTTTAGTCCCCATAGCCCAATGGGGCTATGAGGTTGAGGGAATAGAGAGACAGCTTTCCATTTCTTTTAAGAAGGTTTCATAGAAAAAACTTGTTAGATTAAAAATTCATTCAAAAGTTTCCATAAAATTGTACTACTGTTATTTTCAGTCTGCAAGCTTCATTATTTCGTAATCGATAGCACAATCGCCAATTTGGCATATTTTTTTGTTGCAACAATTTAAATAACTGACTGCCCTGAATTATGTGGAAAGAGCTTAAAAAATTTACAACTCTCTGTATTGGTGTACCTGGTTGTTGCGATTGATGAAAATGTGGTTTCCTTTTAGGATTCTGTTTTTTTTACAAAACAACAAATACGTCATGCTACACTACAAAGTGTAAAATTGATCTGTACTAATATTAGTTTGTTTCTTTGTTTGAACGGGCTAATCTCAGTAACTATTAATAATATTTTTTAAAAAATATGTCATACATAAGTAGCCCATATCTCGAGGAGAGCAGTACCAACTTGGCTCGAGTCGAACCGCTGACAGAAGCTAGTTACTTAGACATAAAAATAGATGTTTAAAATATATTTAATGAACGTCATCATGGCATGTATGATATAAGTAACATGATTTTGCTCAAAAATATCTCCGAAAATCCTCTTCATCATATTATGTTTGCATAAATATATCCGAAAAATATAACTATTTGTAGTTCGGATTAAGTAATTTTCAAACTGGGTCAGTTTAATTGTCTTTCACTGTAATACAGATAATGTTAAATGCAAGTACATATACCGCATAATACTGAGCTGGTTTACTGACTAATTGATTAGATCTGTTCAAAACAGCATCCACTTGGATAGATTCGTAATAATAATGAGTTTCTCAGACGTTAACTGAGGCAAATTGATATAGTGTTTACTTGCTATGTCTTGAGGCAAGATGATAATTATATATCCGCAAGTACCATTGTTACTTTTTTAAGGTGTTCGTATTAGAAATATTTTCTTTCGTCCTGGTATTCTCTAAGTATATCTTGGATAGCAATGACTGAGTTAAGGTGATCTTGAGGAAACCTGGACTATAAACTAAAGTTTGAAAACACCAAGCCACCTTGTGAAAGTTTGTTTAACGCCCATTCTTTCTCTGTATGAGAAGAGGCCTGTGGTCTGTACTAGGAAAATAAAAATAGGTTGATGATGGACCTATTTAGGTTACTCATTTTTCTTGTTCAAGAAATAGGCTATCGAACTTATTTTAGTTCCTGAAAAACGTTTTTTCTGTGTCCTAAAAATCTAGTAAATAAACGTTAGTATTTTGATAAATGATTCTTTCGAACCATTTATCTTGATCACGGTAAATGTCGGTAGACATACGACAATATCGCTTTTTGCTTAAATGGGTGGCTTTCAGTACTTATTTTTGTAGTATCATCGGCCTAGCCTTTTCCCAACAATATTGGGGTCGGCTTCCAGTCTCACCGGACTCAACTGAGTACCAGTGTTTATCATGAAGCGACTGCCTATCTGACCTCCTCAACCCAGTATCTCGGGCAACCTTTGATCTGTCTGGTTATCAGACTACCCATAACGACTGCCAAATATATTAGATTTACAGCCACATCCTATTAATGATTTAAGTCACAAATTGTGTGTCTCAAAGACATGGAATAGACAGCTACATTAAAAATTAACGATTATGAGTTACTAATTCCTATTTCAAAGACACAGAATAAGAGGCAAAGAAGATGATTAAAAACCCCTTCCTCGCAGATATGTTTAATCAAAACAAAAGCATATCGGCAAAGTTTCCAAGATAAACATGTTATCAAAGGTATGTGCCGCCAAGTTAAACGCGTTCAATTTAAGTTACGCGGCGGCTCACTTTGTTGTAATTCTGTTAAAGATACACGAAACTTTTATAATTAACTAGTGCATCTAAGTTCTGCGACGCTTTTGTAGATTTTAATTAATTGATTTCTTTGAGGTATGTTTAGTAACTTAAATTAAAAATATAGTATTGTATTTATTGTGATAATCTTATGCAATAGTTTATAAGTATTTTTTATATTTTTGTATTGTATTTTTATGGGTCTAAGTTGCCTGAAATAAAGGAATAAAAATAAAAAAATATGTACAAGTTGGTTTTTTGTTTTGTATGTTTATATTTATTACATCTGGGATTATTTTATTTTACCCCGTGTTTAATTCTTTATAAAAAAGTTGCAAAAAAGAAGCTTGATATAAGGGTTTTCTGAAGTCTGCCTGACAGAAAAATTCAGACTGACTAACAATTGACCGACTAACACCGAGGCTCTGAATAGCTGTATAGATATAAAAATATTTATAAAAATGCTAATTAATCCTATTTTCAAAAAAATTATCATGATGTAAAAAAATATTCCACCACGGCTGCCATAATGTATTATAGTGCTTATTTACGTAGATATTTACAATACATATATAAAACTATCCTAGAAAACCACGGCTGCCTGTCTCGATAAACACAAATATTTTCATCAATAATTTGTACAAGAAAGAATCAGTATCTCATTTAAAGCTGGGTAGTAGGTACCTCTATTACATTGTGCAATTCAGACGGACGTTTTATATATTTTTATGATATTCTCGCTACTAGTTTTCTTGCTACTCAGAAAAGCTTAGTAAATAGTTCTTTGTTCGAGCGTCATTAGATTTTCTATATAAAATTCTCGGAAACAGATTGTTATTTTTATTAGCTTATTAGCAAAAGAGTCGCTTTTTATCATTGAGATTTTTAATAAGTTTTCTTTGTATTTGATACTTAGATCACTAGAGTTGGAAGTATTACAGAAATATATCATGAATTAATCAAAAATAATCTCTCTTCAAAAGTTATCAAATGATTTTATCCAACTTTTGAGCATTAACAAAAAGGCCTTTCTGCTTATGACGGTTAATAATTAAGTCACAAAAAGGTATATGGCCAAATCACTTAAAAGGCCAAAATTCGTCCCCAAAGTTGTTCTCCGATAAATAATTAAAAAACATCATTAATTATTTTCATAAGAAATTAATCGAATTTTCCGAACAGCACCATTGGTTACCTGCTAACATTTGTGCAATTTTATACCGTAAGTTTAATTCAACCGCATTGGAAATTCGACTTTCAGGTTCTTGTCATAAAATTGAAAATGGAAAGCGCTGTATTGTGGCTTAAGTCGTTGTGAAAATTAGTAGAACAGCATGGAGGTGTTCTATCATTTTCTCGCAGCCAGTTTTCGTCCGAAGCTCAGACCGAGCGGACGTATAAAATTCTAAGCGCTATCCTCGTCGCGTAATAAAATAATGTTCGTATAGTTATCGTGTAACTAAAAAATACTAAAAGTAAAACTAAAAATTTGTTTGATTTGTTGTGTAAAAGTGTCAGTTTTAACAACAAGATTTAGACAGCTTCTCAATCATCTGATATAGTCTAAGAAAAAAGGTAAGATTTTTCTATTGAAGATTTGTAACTGCGAGACGTTTCCGAAGGGTCCTTTTCACTTTCGTTTTAATGAAACGATGTATTTTGTATCGAAATAGTTAATTATACGGCTTTTCCTTGAGTTAGGAAACACGCAAATAGAATTTTTTCATTAAGCTTTTTTGTTTTTGACGTATTTCGTGTTTTCTTTCAATGAAATCATTTTTCCTGCTTTTCTGAGAAATGAATATAGATTTTTTGATATTTTCTCTTTATATTCAAATGACATTCGTTTTGCTATTTGGTATTTGAAAAGAGTTTACAGAATAATGGACTTGGATTTTTTAAACTGATTACCAATAGGAGTAGGTTCTGAATTTTGATGTTTATATTTTTTTATACTGTAGACAGGTAATACATGCATAAGACAAAAGCACTGTCGATAGCTTTGTAGGTTTATTATTGGGTAAACCTTAACTAAGTTTGGTGATGGTACTATACTGAAAGAAATATCTAAGAAAATAAAGTTTATTTCAGGGACCTGTATTTTTTTATCAGTCTATTTTGGCTCTGCTGCTTTGATATAAAACTGGTGAACCCTAGATAGAACTCTTTCAAATACCTATGATACATGAATTAAAATGTATTATGTCCTACGTACCTACATAGATTTTGTACGTCTACAAATCGTATATCTGGTATCTGTGGAGATCAAAGGGGGAGGCCTATGTTCAGCAGTGGACGTCCTATGGCTGAGATGATGATGATGATGATGAAATCGTATATATAATCTTGTGTAGTGACTGTCCATTTAGGGAGATTAGACCATTACCATAATTAATAGTCAGGTTCCTAACAGAGTGTTAGGCTCAAACATTTCCTGTAGTGTAGAATATAGACCAACCAATAACTTTAGTTTGATTATAAATTCCACCTGAGTCCCTAAGGAACTATTTACTGCACCTGGATAAAAAACGGCCCTTATCCTTTCTCAGGCTTTGGACTATCACAATTTTCGTTTAAATCAGTTTAGTAGTTCTAAAGAGACAGATTACTAAAGCTACTTTTTCATTTATATAAGTAAAGTTTTAAAACACAAACATACAGATTATAGTCTCCTTTCCTTTTCATTATAAACATTTGTAAAAATAAGGCAGAAAAATACTCAATTCATCGCATATTAAGGACCTACTCTCACAAGGAAATGTGATAAAACACGACGAATCTCACATAAAATCAAAATTACTTAACAAAACTACAGAAGGGTGCCGTCAGTGAAATAGTACTGGGATTTACGACGGAGATATATCTAAGGGTGGAAATACACTTATCGCAAGATAGGTATTTGATCTTGCTCCTTTTGAAAGACTGGGCAGATGATGATGACTGGATACTGTCCAGTGCCAACTAAGTTCCCAACTATGTGAGTGTCGGCTTCCAGTGTTTTGTATAATGATATTTTTAATATTTGTATACGGTACTTCAAACCATACAGACAAAATTGTGGTGCTGGGGAGTTTGTTCCACCACTTCTTCTTCCCAGCAAAAACACATAGGAAGTAGTGAAGGGCGGGCGTTTTAGGGGCTGTCTTTTGTAAATTTGACTTTCAAAAAGTGCTGATTTTCAGCCTACTTTGAATAAATGACTTTCCTTCAGGATGCTATTGAAACCACTGGTGAAAGGAACCGAAAAAGTATGAGTTGCTGGGGAGCTTGTTGCGCCACTTCTTCTTCTCAGCAAAAACACATAGGAAATATATAAAATAGTAGGACGTATGAAGGGTCGGCGTTTTGGGGGCTGTCTTTTTTTTGACGTTCGAAAACAGCTGATTTTTCATCCTTAATTAAATTTTAAATAAACGTTACTGAGTAAGGTATTTTGGACAAAGATATAGGATAAGTGTAACACTACCCTAAAGAAATATATTTTTTCTCTGAGCCTCGTGTTCGAGAAACTGTCGAATCTATACTTATCATTGCGAATATCGTAAAGCTTGTCAAAAGGAAACATTCTTTTAGATAAAAAACATTGACGTTTTAGCTACGCGTTTTAGTAAAAGAAATTGAAACATTTTTCTTAGGGTTCTTTGATAGTTTTACTTAGAATTCGGTCGCTTGGAAACTGTAGGATAATGCGGTATTTTAATGTTTAAAACTGGTAATCTTTTTAAGCGTTTATAAAAAGACGACAATAGCATCATGCCTTCTAACACTTACAATTCAACAACCTTCTATGATATAAGGCCGGTTTTTCCATTATCTGTTAACTTCTATCTGCAAAAAAAATACGTAGGTTTGATTTATCTATACAAAAGCTGTCAAAACGTCAAACGTTTTCTTCATATAAAAGTTATCTTGCGTTAAAACGTAATTTTATATTTTTCTTATATCACACTAGCAAAGATGAAATTTTGGTACTGCCATAGATAGATACTAAAAAAAGGCGTACGGTTTAATTCTTTTGTATGAAGAAAGTCGTCATAAAGCAGTCGGTTGGAAGAATGTTTCCTTGAACATGAGTGGAAAATATTACACGAACGTGCCAAAAAACATACAGCCTATACTTACACTTACTAAACAGCATACGGAAAGATATATTTTACTAAATCGGAACTGAGCTGTTCACTGCAGACCATACTTACAATAGATGCTAAACTCACACCAAATATCATGTAAAACTATGTTATTACTGCCGATAAATTGTATTGTATATGATAAAATACTTATTTATAAGTTCACTATATAGTTTCTACCCGTTATTTCACCCGTTCGTTCCGGGTTTACTACTTCACGTTTAAGAATAAAAAATAGCCTATGGCCTTCCTTGATTAATGCTATGCTATATTGGCTATCTTTCACTAAAATAATTCCTGAAATAAGCGTGTTCAGGCAAAAAACAAACTCTTTGGCTTTTGCAACATTATTAAAGATTAAAAATACTTGCCTTGACCGAATGAGTATTAAGTGTTTCTTAGGCTTCCTTGACTATGGTGAAGGAACAGATCGTAATGATAACATTGAAATCACCAATCCGTATTAAGAAAGCATGGTGATTAACGCTCATTCCTTCTCTATATAAGAAGAAGCCGATGCCCTGCAATAGGACAATAAAAGGCTTACTACATCTATAATACCTATTGAGTTACAAGCACTTACTAAGAAAATATAAAAAATAAACACAGCTGGTGAGCAATAAAACTTTTTTACGCTGACCCGTTTTAGCTGCCTTCAAGTGTATTGTTACCTAAATAACTCGATAATAATTTACAGAGTATTATATTAAATTATAATAATAATTTACAGAGTATTATATAATATTAATAGTACAAACATTGGAATCTAATATTGCTTAACTGTATAAATAAAATGTCTGTCTATCTTGACATTTCAGAAATGTATTTGTCAGTTCAAGAGTAACCGCACACTGCAAACTTTTAGTAGGCCGATAGTTTGTTTGGAATCATAAATTAGTATGAAAATAAATAATAACAAAGATTTTGAATTTGAAATTGAATATTGTAGTACGCTCGTTATAAAGATCAAGCATTTAGCTGGGTCTGCGGGATTGTTTGAAAGAGTTACCGCGGCCCTGGTCCATAAAAGGCCTACGAAGGAACATGATGGGTTTAAGTTAGTAAGTGTCTGACACTCCCTTATACTGCTAACCCACAGCGGAAGTCATTTGATGATTAATTTCCCATCAAAACACGTATTCAGCCGGTATTAAGCCGATTGAAAACTTGGATTGGAATCAAGATTTTCTATAAAAAAAATTGACAAGCATTGTGTCCGGTGTCGGCCGACTGTTTAGTCTCCAGTGTGCAAGAACGCTAAAGAATTAATTGTAGCCTTCTATTTGAATTACGGAACAAAATGTTTTATTTATTATTTAGTTAAATATTAAATTAATTCGCCTTCTGTAAGTTTGCTATTTAATGTTGCGAGTTATCAAAGGAATTTGAAGTTGTAGACTGTATCTTTGGTTTGTTCATAGCTTTAATAAAATGAGTGAAAAGGGACACACAATATTTTTGTTTATTTGTCCTTAAGGCGTTGACCCCGCATTGAGCAAGCGTGGTGATTAATGCTCAATCCTTCTCCGTGTGAGAGGAGGCCTGTGCCCAGCAGTGGGACGATAAAAAGGCTGTAACAGTAACAGTAACAGTAAGGCGTTGAGACTACCGATTCTTGGTAGGTATAAGTTCTACTTTATACTGTTACGGGAAATAGTTAACTTTGGACACGAGGAAACTACGGGAAATAAATAGTAATATAATTTACAAATTCCACTGAAAAAAAGTGTTCCTTTAAAATAAACGTTCATTATAGTTCAGAAATTAAATAGAAAACAAAAACGATATCCTAACTTTAGTAAGTTGAACTCAATATTTTTCTTTTATCCCATCCGTGTAGATTTTGAAAGTTCATTAGAAGTTCACTACATTATTTCTCTAGCGTAACTTTGCTGGAAATTTCTAGTATCTATTTAAGTTGGTATATTTTAGCAGGATGGGGAAAACTTTCATTATAATAGGTATTTTAATAATGTTCAACCTTTCCTCCTCATTAAGCTACCTTCATCATCCTCCGAGCCTTTTTCCCAATCATGTTGGGGTCGGCTTCCAGTCTAACCGGATTCAGCTGAGTATCAGTGCTTTACAAGAAGCGACTGCCTATCTGACCTCCTCAACCCAGTTACCCGGGCAACCCGATACCCCTTGGTTAGACTGGTGTCAGACTTACTGGCTTCTGACTACCCGTAACGACTGCCAAGGATGTTCAATGACAGCCGGGACCTACAGTTTAACGTGCCATCCGAAACACAGCCAATGGTGTCTAAGATATACTTACTCATTAAGCTACCTTGTCAAACTTTAATATAATAAAAATTACAACCAATTTCTAATAAATCTTAAGGTTAGCTGCACTATTTAACCATCACTACATACTATAATTGACAGTAGGTATGATTGGTACTCAGTAAATAGTACTTATTTCTAAGACCTCATTCCACCATTTAAATATATCGATGACCAAGCCATAACCAGCCGTTTACTTGCCGCCCATTGGTCACATCGGCGATTTGACTACTGAAAATGGTTTGGTTATCGTTACCTATAGTTAAATAAATGGTGCAACTACCCTTAGATTGTTTTATTTTGTTTTAGAAATTGGTTTCACTTTTTAAAATCATGCAGTAGCTCTAGTAGTTGTAATATGTTTTGAATTTTTGTTGTTTACCTATATTACTCGTGGATAATTTACTTACAGCCAGTTTCTTCATCAAAAGTTAAAGCCAAAGTAATGTCTAAAGTAAAAGTAACGGTCAAATTCAATTTTTCTATTAGTTTTGCTGTCACTTTAGCCTTGAAAAAACGAATTTGACCGTTACTTTTACTTTAGACATTACTTTAACTTTAACTTTTGATGAAGAAACTGGCCGTTAGTTTTCTAATAGTAAAATAATTTTTCATATCGTTTCAGTAGTTTCGGAGCCTTAAGGGTACAAACAAAAACATGCCTTCTGGTTATCATGTTAGTACAGGTAACATATCTTTCTAAGTCATTTAAATATTGACTGAAAATATGACAAAATCAGTCGGCGGAACGTAAAACATGAAATATTTTTCTCGTTCTCAGGTGTCAGAATATTTGATGGAAACTCCTCTATTAAGTTTCTTTGTATTGACAACAACATAACTGATTCTAAAAGATTTTTTTTCAAATTGCTCCAATAGTTTCTGAGAGAGCGCTTTCAAAAAAATTAACTCCTCAGCTTTATAAAAAGTATTAAAACCCTGTGAAGTTCCGTCAAAATGATTAAAGCTATTATTGCGTGAGAGTAACAATCATCCATACATTTAAACTTTGATATTTGAGTAAACAAATGACTAACTACGGATTTCAACAACCAATCCATTCATTGTTTTCCTACTACAAATTAAAATACATAATTTATATGAAACTAGTGTCAAAATTCGACTTTCCCTTCCACGATGTTTTTGATAGAATCGTCGTGACGTACCTATAAGGTGTCCTATCATATTTTCTCTCCTGTTCTCTATGTTATGCAATAGTTCTATTTAGTACTTCTTCATTGCTAATTCTAAGGAAAGAGGGGAAGGGGTCGTCTAGGGTACAGCTACATGAAGCAAATTAAAGAGAAGGTGAATGTTGTGACGTATAAGGAAGTTCAGGAGTTGGCGCTAGATAGGCGTAAATGGAAGGAGCTGCACCGACAAGAGCAGGGCTCGTAAATTGAAGAGAGAGTGTCAAAATTCAATGCCCATTGCAAAATAATGAATATATCGGTTATAGAAATCTGAATACACCAAGTGCATTTTGACGCCCATTTTCATAATACATCAGCTAAGCTTCCATATTCGCTTGTGGTTGCAAGTTTTTAATGAAAATGAATGGACAGTTTCTTTAAAAGCTTTAAGCTGCGTCTTAGCTTACTTCCAAGTTAGTCGGTCGGCTGGTTTCAGTTGAGGAATACGGTTGATGTTTCAATCTTGCTGTAAGCTGTTCTAAGATTAAACTAGTTTTGAATTTATTTTCGGAAAGTTATTAATGGTTATTGCCAAAACTTGTATGAGGGCGCGGGTTCGATTCCAGGTCAGGCAAGTACCAATGCAACTTTTCTAAGTTTGTATGTACTTTCTAAGTATATCTTAGACACCAATGACTGTGTGTTCGGATGGCACGTTAAACTGTAGGTCCCGGCTGTCATAGAACATCCTTGGCAGTCGTTACGGGTAGTCAGAAGCCAGTAAGTCTGACACCAGTCTAACCAAGGGCTATTGGGTTGCCCGGGTAACTGGGTTGAGGAGGTCAGGCAGGGCAGTCGCTCCTTGTAAAGCACTAGTACTCAGCTACATCCGGTTAGACTGGAAGCCGACCCCAACATAGTTTGGGAAAAAGGCTCGGAGGATGATTAATGGTTATTGCCAAATTAATGACTTCATTGTTATGTATGAGAGTAGCTTCAGTCAGCGGTTTCATACGCGCTTTCCGTACTTGGATAAAAAGTATATCCTACAAACTTCCTCAATAAATGAGTTATCTAACACTGAAATATTATTTTCAAATTGGCGCGTTTAAGAAATAGAATTCTTTAGATAGGCATTAGGCACGGTGGAGTGATGACTTGCGCAAGACGGCTGGCAGGAGCTGGATGCGAGAAGCCGAAAATAGATCTCAGTGGCGTGCACTTGGAGAGGCCTATGTCCAGCAGTGGACTGCGATAGGCTGATGATGAACATTAATATTATATCATGTAGCATAGCTACCTATCACATAGACACACGTCAAATTACAAGAAACCCTGTAGGTATATCTCAACTTTTAAGGCCGATGTATATCGACAACATATGTATATACGTCTGTTTCCCTTTAACAATTGTTTACTTTAAAAATTGACTTGAAAATCCATAGTAAACAGTTGTTTCACTGCAAATTTCAATAAACAATACATTCGTTTTTTGCATAGAGATTGATTTTTCATATACCTAATTTTTATGAAGCTATAGTCAAAAACAACTCACAGCCAGTTTCTTCATCAAAAGTTAAAGCCAAAGTAAAAGTCAAAGTTATAGTAAAAGTAACGGTCAAATTCAATTTTTCTATTAGTTTTGCTGTCACTTTAGCCTTGAAAAAACGTATTTGACCGTTACTTTTACTTTAGACATTACTTTAACTTTAACTTTTGATGAAGAAACTGGCCGTTAGTTATTGAAATCCGCAGTTCATTTAAATAATGTTTATGTTGTTGGTGTACTATAGTTCGGCCATTCAGAGAATGCGTTCCTGACACGTCGCGATTGAACTGACGACGTAACTTTGCAATGGCGTTGCAGTTACGATAAAAATATTTTTGCTGGTTGTTTACCGTTTTAACAATTGAGGAGCATTAAAACAACATTATTATATCAATAATAAATGAATGTAGTTACGTCGTCAGTTCAATCGCGACGTGTCAGGAACGCATTCTCTGAATGGCCGAACTATAGTGCTTAATGCTTATATTATTTTGGAAGCCAGAAATATCTAAAAGTCTAGCTGTCAAGACTTACTTCGCGAGAAGGGATAATAAATTCAGTGGTTTATTCCGAGTCAGTGACTCGAAAAATATGTTATCCATACAAAATTGACTTGTTTCAAATTGTGACATTTTTGCCAAGAAATCGGGCCGGCAAAGTTTTAGTGTATAGTGTTTTTATAATTATTAGCTACTAGACGTTTACCCGCAGTTCCATCCACGACTTGGAAGAACTTCTACCCATACCGGGATAAAATATAGCCTTTGTTACAAGGGAAGAGTGTAGCTTTCTAACTGCGAAAGGATTTATCAAATCGGTTCAGATGTATCGGAGCTTTAGGCTGCGTCTCCACTGAGGCGGAGACGAGCGGAGCGGAGAGGAGATGTGTGGGGATCGACCAATCACATTACGTGAAATCCACTTCTCGTCTTTTTCATGTAACGTGATTGGTCGATCCCCACACATCTCTCCGCTCCGCTCGTCTCCGCCTCAGTGGAGACGCAGCCTTAGGGTACAAACAAATAAAAAACGTTTCCTCTTAATTATATTAGGATTCCCCGCAGTTCCGCCCCCACGTCCTCGGAGAACTACATCCCGCACCCGGTTAAAAATGTAGCTTATGTTATGTTTCAAGTTCTACACTACTTAATTGTGTACCTAATTACATTTAAAATGATACAAAAGGTCGAAAAATCCACTTTTGTGAAAGCCATATTAGTAGGTAAAATTTCACAAAGCCTTATTTCTAACCGACTTAAAAAAAAGTATTCTGTTTTTTTTTTAAGTTTTTACAAACCCTTCAACATTGCTAAACAAAGAAAATCCAATAACAGTTTTGTTAACATGCTTTAACCCCGACCACAAACCCCTTATATAGAGGGTGTAGTCAAATTATAACCCCTTTGATCCATGGCTACAGGGTGCTACTGCAAACTATTTGGTAATTGGCTGATCATGACTAGCAGAATCGACTTTGTCAGTTACAACTAGGGTTGCCACATTTTTTTGTTAAAGTTAAAGTAGATTGGTTTTTATAGAGATGCTAGCTTTTGCCTGCGACTTCGTTCGCGTGGAATAGTGACTTCCTGGCAGATTTTTGGTTTGACCAATAGGTGGAGCTATATGTCCGGAATATATTTTTTTTTTTTTTAATATTATCCTATGTCCTTTCTCAAGTTCCAAACTATGTCTGTACCAAATTTCTCAAAAATCGATTGCGTATTTTAGGCGTGAAGAAAAGACAGACATACAGACAGACAGACAGAGTTACTTTCACATTTAAAATATTAGTTAGGATGTATACATCATCCATCATCCTCCGAGCCTTTTTCCCAATCATGTTGGGGTCGGCTTCCAGTCTAACCGGATTCAGCTGAGTACCAGTGCTTTACAAGAAGCGACTGCCTATCTGACCTCCTCAACCCAGTTACCCGGGCAATCCGATACCCCTTGGTTAGACTGGTGTCAGACTTACTGGCTTCTGACTACCCGTAACGACTGCCAAGGATGTTCAATGACAGCCGGGACCTACAGTTTAACGTTTAGGATGTATACAAACTATAATAAATACAAAATAGTATACAAACTATATCTTCTTTTGATGTATTTAAAAACATGTTTGTATCAAATGCGTATCTCTACTTACCAATCGCACTATTTAAATTAAAACTTTTTAACAAATTTAGAGTTTCTTTGTTTCTATCGTGTAACGAAAAAATACTAAAATAAGATGACAAAAAAATAAAAAAGTGTTTTTGTGTTCTTTATTTATTGTTATCAAAAGGTATAAGGTAGGTACCTGGCACTTGATTCTGCTAAGTTTATAATGTGACAATTGGATAACTACTGTATCGCAGGGTATTCTGATATACTATAAGAACAATCGTATTCCAATGACGTTTCATTGGTTTACCATTGGTCTATGTCATTTGCAGACAATATGATTCATTATTGAATCACAGAAAAGGATAAAAACATTTTTCACAGAAAAAATAGCGGAATGCTACATACGCTTCAATCGCACCTAATTGAGTCGTGATTGAATCTTAGTTGGATATCAATCGTTTGTCGCTTAAGTAAAATTAGCTGAAGTAAGCCTCTGAAATAACGTATCCTAATACTAATACTTTATTTTAGAGCACGGGTGGCAACCCTAGTTACACCTTACCACTATGCAGTATCGAAGCTCTTTATGTATTGCTATTTTGGCGTTTTGAAAGGCAATGAAAGGTCATCCATTTTTTTTGAGTGTCGATGTTTTTATTTAGAAAGAGGCCAACCTTGTAATGAAGGTTTTATTGGTGGTGGAAATTGCTATTTGTCAATAACCTATTTGTATTGTTGTAATATAAATAACTTGTGAATAGTCAAGACATATTTTATGTATATGTATAGAGAAGACATATTTTATGTATATAAAAATACTAGTAGGTAGGTAAATCCAAAAGGGAGTCGAATTGCCTCTTAAACTGCCCTTTTAAGACAAACTCAAATAATAAAATTAAAAATTTACTGGCAACATCACTTCATGATGTAACAGCAAATAAGAATAAACATATATAAAACTAAAGACTATGTAAACTACACAGATTGCTTCTACATTTTACCTAATATCTACGCAACAGAAAAGGGCTAGTTTACGCTTGCGGTTTTACCTGCGTCCCAAGGGCGCAACTTCCCGCACGTGGATAAAGAAGAATAATTACATCAAAATCATTTATATAATAGTTTTTGCATGTAAGAGTACCGAACATATATTCCTACTTCTAGCATATTTACGCGGTGTAAATAATAATAAATCAGTCTTAATTGTTCAAAACAAACCAATATATCAAGATAATGAACTTATAACGGAAATCTGCCAGTTCTCGCGTCAATTTATAAGGCTAGTTAGTATTTTGGTCAGCCAATCACAAGTAACTAAGTTACTATTCGGGCTATGAATTGATTGCTCAGATTCGTACATCTATCAATACTAATGTGGTTTGAGAAATATCTGTATTTTAGCGTCAACATTTTATCTTTGATTAGTGTTTGTGTTGTTCTTTTTTGGGTAAATAAGTAAACACAAATATGTAAACCTCACCGGCAATTGCATTTTTGAGCCGTTTGGGGTTGAAACCCTGGGACCATGGGGCCCAAGTGCCCACAGACTCTTTCGAGAAATTAGTAAGCGATTAGTGGAGTCCACTCGTGACCAAAGAGCTGGCCTATACTTCGGTCAAAGGATATGCATTGCCGCAGCCAGCCTTTTGGGCACGATCCCAGCTGACAGCGATGCGGATGAATATTTTGATACTTAGTTTTAATATTTCCCTATAATAAGATCATTTTGTAAAACTATTGAATAAATAGTAAAAGTAAATAAGTAATGTAGTAATGTGTTAGAACAAGTTTTATATGTTACGCTAGCCTACGACCGTGAGAATTAGTTTGCGTATCCTGATATCAAATATAGCCTAAGTATATGTTTCTCGGGAAGAGAGTAGTTTTTCAAAATTGCAAGAATTTTCAGTAGTTTCGGAGCCTTTAGGGTACAAACAAACAAATAAAAAATGTTTCCACTTTATTCCATTAATATTTTTAATCAGGATTAATTAAAACGTGGTTCCCACAGCATTAGAATTTAGAACATTCACTGGAATTTAACACATGAACCGCAAATAAACTAAAATAATAAACAACGAACACAAAATTAACACAAAACAAACAAAATGCATAATACATAATACACCGCATGAACTAACATTCACTATAATGGTTCCGTACAGAATTTGTCAGCTCACGGAGCGTGTAATGTAACGTCCGTAGTTGATATTGTGCAGTGTGACAAATAGACGAATTTCCATTATTTGTGGGTAAATTTAGATGATGTTATCACAGGTGGGGAAAAGGTGGGGTTGGTTTTGACCAGTTTTAGGGCGGAATAACTGTTAAAGTTTTTAGGCGAGAAGAAATAAGAGTAGAATGGGAATTATTGGTGTCTGCCCAGTACTGGCTTAATTGATGTTCATTTACTTATTTTTATGTCATCAAGCCCTAGCAGAATATTAACAGTGTAATTTGAATGTAATCTCGATTCGAATCGGAATGAACTTTTTAGTAGGCCTGATTTGAAATGTTCGCTTTGATCAAACTATTATAGATTGACCATAAGTTTGTAGTTTGCTATTTTTTAAAGTACTGTTTTAAAGAAACAAATATAAATAAAATTATGGACAATTACTATTTTATTTATTATTTATTATTTAACAGTTTATGTACACACACAGAATACAGACAAGAAGAAAAATAGAACAGATAGTACAAAGGCACCTGAAAAAAATCATCATAAAAAAATATTTTGCGAATAAAATTAGTCCCCATTTTGACTCCAGTATAGCTAGTGCCAATTCATCGAACACAACACAAATATAGAATATTCGTGTTAAAATCACAGAAATTCATGTACCTAATTTGATCCCCTTAGGAATAACTGGAAACTGAGGTTTACAGTTCCATAGAATTTCGACTGAACACAATATAGTTACTGTTCCGCGAACAAATATTATAATATTCGTTGACATAATAACGTTATTATTAAATAGCTATACTGAATGGAAGCTGAAACTAGTTTATTATGAAATCGTTTTGGGAAACCTATTCATGAACGTTTTTGGTGGATGTCTTTTGCAAATAAGTAGAACGTAAAATATATTTTAGTAAAATAATTTTAAACAGCTAAATATTTCGTTTAATGTTTTACGATCCTATCTACTACAAGACGTGTTGATTTTATTGAAAAAAAAAAAATAAAGTAAATATTTACAGAACTACCAATATTTACGATAAAAATTAAAACTATGCTAGTTAAACTAAAAAGCGTCAAAAATTCGTCCCCATCGCCGTCTGTGTGTCTATGTGTCGTCTGAGAAATAACAATAAACGCCAACTTTTTTATTTCTGAAATGTTTATAGAGAAAAATCATTATTACTACATTTCTCATGCTTTTAATCCAATAAAATCTTAACCCTTTCTATCCATATCACCATTAACTTCCCATCCTCAATTTCCCACCGTTTTCTCAAGTCATCCTCCCGAGCCTTACCCACAATAACCCTTTAAAAACTGACAAAGAATGTTGCCTTGTAAAACTGTAAAATTCTATACTCTCTGCCCCTTTTTCAGACCATTAACGTCGCCCCAAAATGCTTGAGTTTGAGTAATTAAGGCTATCGCACTTTGTTGTAATAGAGCGATGTTATTTTAAATAAAACAATGGGAAGAAAATTGATCTCTTAAAATTCTTGCCGCGAATTTTTTTAGAAATTTTCTTTTTTTAGGGTTGCGGAAGGGTAAAACGGGACCCTATTATAAAGCTTTGTTGTCCGTCTGACATCAGGTTGCATCTCATAAATCGATTGTTTGACAGTTGTTGTTTCGTTTGTATTCGATGATGTATTAGAAGTTGCAATACATGCCTACTAAAACCCGTAGGCGCAGCGTGAGCAAGCACTCCACTAGGTGGATCTAGCTGGGAATCAGTGGATGTTGCTGAACATCGAGTAAAGTGGCGAACTTTAGGAGACACCTTTGTCCATTAGTGGTGACACGACGACACACTAAACACTTGATTTAAATATATAATTAAGGACAGAATTAGCAACAGACGTGATTTTTTGTCGGTTTTGCAGATAATGTTACGGAACCCTTTACTGAGCCAGTCCAAGTCACACTTGATCAGTTTTTTTTCAGTTTGTGAGTACAAAAATCTTTGTAAAAGTTTGTGGTTTAAATTTCTTTTTAAAGGTTTTTCGTTAATTGGCTTTTGTAGTGATTCGTGTGAGTCTATAGATGGTTTGACCTAGGTTACACAAAGGGTGTTGGCACCGCCATTGCTTTATAAAAGGTGTTTTTTATAATGTATTGTTATGTTTTGTTTTGTTTGATTTTGTGAAGGTCAAGGTTATTTGTAGGTATAAGTGTCCTTCAAAAGATGTCACATATTTTTTAAAGTCAATACGTATTAGCTACAAAAATCACTCAAAATTATAATAATTATACCTACTGGTTTTTTTCCGGCTTCCCTTAGGTATTTAGAACAAACGAACTTCAGCTTTATATTATATTATTACTATAGAGTTTCCTAAACTAAATACTAAACACACCGTTTTCGCCCAGTTTTACTCACGTCCCTTTAGAAATACTGCTCGTACCTGGATAAACATAGTCTATGTTATATGAGAAGAATGTAGCTTTCCAATAGTGAAAACATTTTCCAAATCGGTTCAGTAGGAGCCTTTGAAAAGTCGTGGTGGCCTAGTGGGCAAAGAACCAACCTCTCGAGTATGAGGGCGCGGGTTCGATCCCAGGTCAGGCAAGTACCAATGCAACTTTTCCAAGTTTGTATGTACTTTCTAAGTATATCTTAGACACCAATGACTGTGTTTCGGATGGCACGTTAAACTGTAGCTCCCGGCTGTCATTGAACATCCTTGACAGTCGTTACGGGTAGTCAGAAGCCAGTAAGTCTGACACCAGTCTAACTAAGGGGTATCGGGTTGCCCGGGTAACTGGGTTGAGGAGGTCAGATAGGCATTCGCTTCTTGTAAAGCACTGGTACTCAGCTGAATCCGGTTAGACTGGAAGCCGACCCCAACATAGTTGGGAAAAGGCTCGGAGGATGATGAGTTGCAGAGCCTTTGAGGTATAAACAAACACCCACAAAAATGTATCCTGCTTATTATATTAGTATAGAACAGCAAAGAAGTATTCGATTACTACTTAGATAGATTACTTTAAGTTCCAATAAAAATCAGAAAAGTGATTAAAAATGCTGGTTAATCAATCATCCTCAAAGTGAATTCCAGCATAAACTGCAAGACACCATCTTAACCATTATCATTATGGCGCCATTCCCGAACGAATTAATAATTCAATTACTGCAAAATAACGGTCTTCCCGCCAAAATGAATCGCAGCCAATTAAAACGGCGTATCCATTTTGAATATAGAATAGAACCTTTTTCAAAATTAGAACTCGGCCAACTTTTGTATTTTGAATTTGGAATCTTGGTTAAGGAAATTCCGCTCGTTTTATAATTGATATTTTGATTGTTTCAAGGAGATTTTGTGACAAAAGTTTTGTATTGAAAGCTTAGATATTCAGCCAACTGGAGACGCCTATAGCCGTACCTTAGGCACCTACTCTATCCCAGCGGGGCCCAGTAGGGCCAAGGCTTGCCGGGGCTGCGGGTTGTTCGAAAGAGTTACCGCGGCCCCGGAACATAAAAGGCCTACGACGGAACACGACGGTTTTTAGTCAGTAAGAGTCTGACACTCCCTCACCGCTGCTAACCCACTGCGGGAGGGGTCATTTGATGATATTTGATGTCGTTAAAAAAAGAAAAAGTACCAAAACATCTTTATAATTTCCCAAACAAAAAAAAAGAACTACATAAAATCGTAGCCCACTTCCCCAGCAGTTGGGTAGCTACCGAGTGGAAACAGTTACAACTTTGGCTAAAAGTTCTCGCCTCACAGTGAGGAATGCTCGCTCTATTTCAGCCGGTAAGTGACTCTGCAGAATGAGATATCTCTATTAAATTAAGCTATTTTTGGTGGTGAAGTTGTAAGGATGATCGCTTAATTGAAAACTTTTAAGGTATTCTGTTTTTTTGTTATAGAGAGGAGAAGAGTGTGTAATTTTTTATATCGATTTGATATAAGCGCGAGATAATTGACGACAGTTTGACGGTTAAACCAATAATTAGTAAGTTAAGTTGGATATTTGGACAGTTTAGAATATCATATTTTAAGGTTCTAATCTCTACATCTACACTAAAACACGAAAATATTTCCTCTTAATAATATTATTATTAAGAGGAAATATTTTCTGTAAATATTATATTTCCTCTTAATAATATTATTATTAAGAGGAAATATTTTCTGTTTGATTACTTGAAAGGCTCAGAAACACAAATTGTTTTACTATTTTGAAGCTAATTATCCCCGAATAATTTAGGCTATACATGTCGCCTGGTACGGGCAGTAGTTCTCTTGAGGCATACCTAGGAAACCGCGGTAAAACAGCTAGTATTATATAAATGTATTTAAAGAGAATAAGAAAGAAATTGAGCCTCACTGAACTTTTGCTGAATAATAACTATATAACTACTTATGTATTTACCTACTGGACCTTATAAATGACGTTTAGGACCCAGATAATATACAAAATCCCTTTACTTTTACTACTAAAAGAGGGAATAATTACTACCCTATTCCTTATATTAAATCCTGGAGTACCAGAAATCTCCACTACTACATAAACCTTAACTTTTAACACCCCTGACCCCTCAAGATGGAACGTGTGAAAGAAATGATAAATCACAACGCCAGCGGAAATTAAAAAGATGCTTTATGACCAAGAGATTAGGGTCTAATTTAGATTGAATGGTTCCTTGATCCCTTTTGTGATAAGTTGGTGTGCGTTCGGGGTAATGAGATTAATCTATACTATCTAATATTGTAATGCTGAAGAGTTTGTTTGTTTGAACTCGGTGTCAGGAACAACATGGTTGGAAAAATTATTTCTATGTTAAGTAGCTATTGGCTACTTTTTATCCTTCTGCGCGGAGTAGTTCCCACGGGATGCGAGTGAAACCGTTTGCAGAAGGTACTATAAAATAAAAGTCATAGTGGTCTAGTAGGTAAAACACATCGCCTCTCTGTAATTTTGTATCTAGGCACGTTTATAAAAAAAAAACTTTCAAATTCTTTAGCCTGCATTACTTTTGGATACTTTTTACTCGGTTTTGTAAAAAAGTTTTCCCGCGACACTGCGGCGAGCAGCTAGTTTCCCCTAAAAAAGCGTACTCAACAAACAAATGAACATCATCATCGTCATTAAAAAAACAACCTCGATAATCCTGCCTGCTTGAAACCCAACCTAAATCCGACAAAATTCGTCAAAAATCACCGAAAATTAAAAACTTCTCAATTCCCAAACTTTTTTCACTTAAGCCTAAATATCGGGTTACACGAACACAACGTTTGTCGACAAAAGCATTACGTCCGCAATCGATCACGGAGCGACCTACAAAAATAAAAATGGCCACATTTGATGCATCACCATCTACCATCCCCTATCCCCCATCCCCATCCCTGATTGCGGGATATAAAAAGAAGGATAATGGCGGATTGTGACGGAATTATTTATGTACGCTCATTGTGTAGATTTAGAAGTGCGCTTTTGTGGCAAAAATACTGTTTTGTTAAGGTGTGAAAGTCACATTAATATAAGGGTGTAAAGATGCGGGTTTTGAGATACCTACATATAGGTTTTAAGTTGGTTTTTCTTACCTATGTAAAAGGCGCCCCATTCAAGGATAAGACAAACATTTTAATTTTAGGCGTAAGTAACTTAAGTCTCATATTGTACGACTTTCTAAGTGTAACTATACCTATTTTCGACATTAATAGCTGTGAAGATTTCGTTAAGGAACATAGGACTTAAATCTGAAATCACCTATTCGCCTCGAGCAATCATGGTGTATAACGCCCATTCCTTCCCTGTTGTCGAATAAGAAGAGGCCTGTGCCTTACGGTCAGACTTTAAAAAGGCTGATGATGAAAGCTTAAGCTTACCAGCCAGTAAGCCAGTAAGTCTGACACCAGTCTAACCAAGGGGTATTGGGTTGCCCGGGTAACTGGGCTGAGGAGGTCAGATAGGGCAGTCGTTCCTTGTAAAGCGCTGGTACTCTGCTACATCCGGTAAGACTGCAAGCCGACCCCAACATAGTTGGGAAAAAGGCTCGGAGGATGATGATAATGATGGATGAAAGCTTTAACTTACTTTGTTTCTCAGCTAAAACATGGATGGGTGACAATATTCTCAACACATTGACGCTCAAAAAAATATATTATAGAACCTCCTTTGTTAGACTTTGATTAAGGGAACAAAAAGCACCTGTGTTCACAAAATATCTATCACCACAATACCGCATCTCAGTGACACGGCAAAAAATGCGCACACCATATTTCATATCCAATTTTCGTCCGCGGAACCCCAAAAAAACCGATTGATATTCAAGACGTTAAAAGAGCTATCGCTCATAATTTTGGTTCCGCGTTTCCGTATTAGAGGTTCCGCACACTAATCATTTTTACGTGAACTTTGGTACCACGGAGTAAAGAAAGATTACGAAGATGCCATAATTCAGGTAGGTCAGCTGCCTTATTTTAGTAGGTCAAATAGGTACGGTGGTTGATCAAAACAATCAGTTAAGAGAGAACTAACTAGGCGAGAGGGTTATTTTCAACGATTTTTGGTACTACAAAAAAACGATCAGGCCCAAAGAAATCGTATAAGGGCGAAGACAGTAACGTTCCTCGTTCTCAGCACACCCGCATTTTGGCGCGCTACTTTCTTAGGAGATTTTCCGTTATGGCACCTCCGCTAGTCATTTTGTTCTCCGTGTTTGGTACCCATATCAGGAAAAACCGCTTGATCGTATGATTTTTGTGAAATTATATTTGGAAGGTGCTTCGATTTCGATTTTATTCGAATACGGAAGTGTTTGAGTGTATTTCTGTGTGGAAAATGCATTGTTAGTATAATTTTTTGCTGAAAAGGGGAAGGAGATCTCGTGAATTCGTTGCGTATTGCCAAAAAAAAATTGGAGAAGTATAATTATAATACCTGTAGGTACAGGTTACATAGTTAAGACAAACGAATATAAAATGTTCGCTAGGTAGCCTAAAATATTAGATAAATAAATAGATCAGTAGGTAATAAATAGTTCGTGCAGTGCTTTTCAAGCTCAGGATCCACTGAGCCTATTTGATAAGTTGTTTCAACGCCCACGTACCGAGGGAGGCTTTAGGGTAGTTTTTACCCAAATGCGCAAAGTAGTTCCAACAGGACGCGGTTGAAACCACTGGTGAAAGCCAATTAACTATAAAAAGTTACAAATTATTAATCGTACTACTTTGATATCGTTATTTCGTTATTTGGTCGTGGTGGCCTAGTGGGTAAAGGACCAACCTCTCAAGTATGAGGGCGCGGGTTCGATCCCAGGTCAGGCAAGCACCAATGCAACTTTTCTAAGTTTGTATGTACTTTCTAAGTATATCTTAGACACCATTGACTGTGTTTCGGATGGCACGTTAAACTGTAGGTCCCGGCTGTCATTGAACATCCTTGGCAGTCGTTACGGGTAGTCAGTCTAACCAAGGGGTATCGGGTTGCCCGGGTAACTGGGTTGAGGAGGTCAGATAGGCAGTCGCTTCTTGTAAAGCACTGGTACTCAGCTGAATCCGGTTAGACTGGAAGCCGACCCCAACATGATTGGGAAAAAGGCTCGGAGGATGATGACTACTTTGATATCTAATCAATTTAGCCAAAGCTTTTGAGTGCAAACACTAATTCAACATTTATGATATGTACGCAATACAGTACCATAATCCTACTATAGGAACATAAACTTTTAATCTATTAATAACAGTTAAAAGCGACAATGAATACCGCTGTTATGGTTTAACCCATTACCTGGCCGCGTAATAATTAAATAATTACCAAAGGCAATAAAATGTGCATAAAATAATTAATCATAACTGGTCAATTATTCCGCGAATGCTGTTAACTTCAGTAATGAGAATGGAGTATGTTTTTTTTTTTCTTTTTAAATTATTTCTATTTTTGTGGTTAGCAGGTAATTGTTTAAAATTTTAATTAAGTTTATAAATAGGAAGTTTAATTTGTATAGAACAATAGAAAATCAATTGTGTCTCGCGTATATCTGCGCACCGATATACAAGAGGCTAACCGGTATAGTAAGACAGTAGGTATATAGGTAGGTAGGCACCTATGATAAATTATAATTTTAAAAGTGCTTATATCGGAAAACCTTTCATAGGAGACTAGTCGCTGAGAAGTCGTATTATCCGATGGTTAAAGTTCACGAAAATAATGTTTATTTAAAAAGTGAATATTCTGTAATGTCAACCCATTTGAATTTGACTTAGCATGCTTTTTCCATCCATTTATATCTGCCATATTTCATCCCTTTTTAACTGGCGTGGCAACATTTAATTGTCAGTAAAAAATATTTTTAAAAACAATACCTATAAATATTGTTTATGCACATAAGATCAGTGAAATGTAAAACGAGCACGTAACAAATGAGGATTGACGTAAACAGAATATATTATAGAGTGCCGACAGCGACGTGCGTCCTATGTGAGCGATTTGCGGCGCCGAGCGATGCAAAAATATTTATTTTAAAGTAGCCAACACATTTGCAACCTTCAAAGAAATATGCAATTCTTAGAATCATCGGCACGAACCTTGAGCGCTGACCTTCACCTGCGCAGAAGTCATTTATTAACAAAGAACCAATCCCGAGTGACGCGATGCGCTGCGCGCCAATCACCGCTTTAGCCCGCCCCCGCGCCTCACTTCATTCCACAAAAGGGACCCAATAAATTACTCCTGCGCAGGTGATTCGTGCCGATGATTATAACCCTTAGAAGTTATATAATAAGTTATACATCGTGTCAGTGAACCAGGCAGATCATTGTCTAGCAGATCAACTTTTTTTTTGAGTTCTTATCGCATGCAGATGAGTTCTATAGTTCTTGATAGTTTTCAGGAATAGTTCTACCATTTTCAGCTGAAAAACGATAGTTCACAAAATGATCTGCTAACTTCCGGTAGCAGAGCATTTCTCAGAAAATAAAAAAAAAACTGAGATATTGTCACATAAAGATGAGTTCCATAGTTCCTCATACTTTTCAGGAATAGTTCTGGCGTATTTCAGCTGAAAAATATTTTTTTTCCCAATTCACGTTTGAGTGTTAAAAGAGCATGAATAAAGATTAAAGTGTTATTTTCAAAGTTCAATCCAGATAAAAGGGCGAAAACTCATTTGTTTTCGATAGATGCTTCATGAAACTGTAATCTAGACTTCAATTCAAATCTAGAACTATCATTAAAGTATCAGCAGAGCATGGCTGAAAGTATGAAACTGTGAAATTTCACATTTTAATAAGAAAAAATATCCAAAAAAATATTTTCGCGGTTCCAATTACTCTAGGAGGCGGGACCTATCGCGTTTCTGATAGAAGAATACCAGCACCATTATATAGAAGCAGATTCAAACCCAGAACTCTCACTAAAGTATCAGCAGAGCATGGTTGAAAGTAAGAAACTGTGAAATTTCACATTATAATATGAAACACATTTTTTCGCGGTTCCAATTACTCAAGGAGGCGGAAACTATCGCGGTTATGATAGAAGAGTACCAGCACCATAATATAACAGCAGATTCAAACCCAGAACTCTCACTAAAGTATCAGCAGAGCATGGTTGAAAGTAAGAAACTGTGAAATAACACATTTTAATATGAAAAAATATTCAAAAAAATATTTTCGCGGTTCCAATTACTCTAGGAGGCGGGAACTATCGCGTTTCTGATAGAAGAATACCAGCACCATAATATAACAGCAGATTCAAACCCAGAACTCTCACTAAAGTATCAGCAGAGCATGGTTGAAAGTAAGAAACTGTGAAATTTCACGTCTTAATGTGAAAAAATATTCAGAAAAATATTTTCGCGGTTCTAATTACCAAAGGAGGCGGGAACTATCGCGTTTCTGATAGAAGAATACCAGCACCATAATATAACAGCAGATTCAAACCCAGAACTCTCACTAAAGTATCAGCAGAGCATGCTTGAATGTAAGAATCTATGAAATTTTACACTTTAATATAAAAAAAAATATTTTCGCGATTCCAATTACTCTAGGAGGCGGGAACTATCGCGTTTCTGATAGAAGAATACCACCACCATAATATAACAGTAGATTCAAACCCAGAACTCTCACAAAAGTATCAGCAGAGCATGGTTGAAAATAAGAAACTGTGAAATTTCACATTATAATATGAAAAACATTTTTTCGCGGTTCCAATTACTCAAGGAGGCGGAAACTATCGCGGTTATGATAGAAGAATACTAGCACCATAATATAACAGCAGATTCAAACCCAGAACTCTCACTAAAGTATCAGCAGAGCATGGTTGAAAGTAAGAAACTGTGAAATTTCACATTTTAATATGAAAAAATTTTTTTCGCGGTTCCAATTACTCAAGGAGGCGGGAACTATCGCGTTTCTGATAGAAGAATACCAGCACCATAATATAACAGCAGATTCAAACCCAGAACTCTCACTAAAGTATCAGCAGAGCATGCTTGAATGTAAGAATCTATGAAATTTTACACTTTAATATAAAAAAAAATATTTTCGCGATTCCAATTACTCTAGGAGGCGGGAACTATCGCGTTTCTGATAGAAGAATACCACCACCATAATATAACAGCAGATTCAAACCCAGAACTCTCACAAAAGTATCAGCAGAGCATGGTTGAAAATAAGAAACTGTGAAATTTCACATTTTAATATGAAAAAAAATTTTTCGCGGTTCCAATTACTCAAGGAGGCGGGAACTATCGCGTTTCTGATAGAAGAGTACCAGCACCATAATATAACAGCAGATTCAAACCCAGAACTCTCACTAAAGTATCAGCAGAGCATGCTTGAATGTAAGAATCTATGAAATTTTACACTTTAATATAAAAAAAAATATTTTCGCGATTCCAATTACTCTAGGAGGCGGGAACTATCGCGTTTCTGATAGAAGAATACCAGCACCATAATATAACAGCAGATTCAAACCCAGAACTTTCACTAAAGTATCAGCAGAGCATGCTTGAATGTAAGAATCTATGAAATTTTACACTTTAATATAAAAAAAAATATTTTCGCGATTCCAATTACTCTAGGAGGCGGGAACTATCGCGTTTCTGATAGAAGAATACCAGCACCATAATATAACAGCAGATTCAAACCCAGAACTCTCACTAAAGTATCAGCAGAGCATGCTTGAATGTAAGAATCTATGAAATTTTACACTTTAATATATAAAAAAATATTTTCGCGATTTCAATTACTCTAGGAGGCGGGAACTATCGCGTTTCTGATAGAAAAATACCACCACCATAATATAACAGCAGATTCAAACCCAGAACTCTCACAAAAGTATCAGCAGAGCATGGTTGAAAATAAGAAACTGTGAAATTTCACATTATAATATGAAAAAAATTTTTTCGCGGTTCCAATTACTCAAGGAGGCAAGAACTATCGCGTTTATGATAGAAGAATACTAGCACCATAATATAACAGCAGATTCAAACCCAGAACTCTCACTAAAGTATCAGCAGAGCATGGTTGAAAGTAAGAAACTGTGAAATTTCACATTTTAATATGAAAAAATTTTTTTCGCGGTTCCAATTACTCAAGGAGGCGGGAACTATGGCGTTTATGATAGAAGAATACTAGCACCATAATATAACAGCAGATTCAAACCCAGAACTCTCACTAAAGTATCAGCAGAGCATGGTTGAAAGTAAGAAACTGTGAAATTTCACATTATAATATGAAAAAATTTTTTTCGCGGTTCCAATTACTCAAGGAGGCGGGAACTATCGCGTTTATGATAGAAGAATACTAGCACCATAATATAACAGCAGATTCAAACCCAGAACTCTCACTAAAGTATCAGCAGAGCATGGTTGAAAGTAAGAAACTGTGAAATTTCACATTTTAATATGAAAAAATTTTTTTCGCGGTTCCAATTACTCAAGGAGGCGGGAACTATCGCGTTTCTGATAGAAGAATACCAGCACCATAATATAACAGCAGATTCAAACCCAGAACTCTCACTAAAGTATCAGCAGAGCATGCTTGAATGTAAGAATCTATGAAATTTTACACTTTAATATATAAAAAAAATATTTTCGCGATTCCAATTACTCTAGGTGGCGGGAACTATCGCGTTTCTGATAGAAGAATACCAGCACCATAATATAACAGCAGATTCAAACCCAGAACTCTCACTAAAGTATCAGCAGAGCATGCTTGAATGTAAGAATCTATGAAATTTTACACTTTAATATAAAAAAAAATATTTTCGCGATTCCAATTACTCTAGGAGGCGGGAACTATCGCGTTTCTGATAGAAGAGTACCAGCACCATAATATAACAGCAGATTCAAACCCAGAACTCTCACTAAAGTATCAGCAGAGCATGCTTGAATGTAAGAATCTATGAAATTTTACACTTTAATATAAAAAAAAATATTTTCGCGATTCCAATTACTCTAGGAGGCGGGAACTATCGCGTTTCTGATAGAAGAATACCAGCACCATAATATAACAGCAGATTCAAACCCAGAACTCTCACTAAAGTATCAGCAGAGCATGGTTGAAAGTAAGAAACTGTGAAATTTCACATTTTAATATGAAAAAAATTTTTTCGCGGTTCCAATTACTCTAGGAGGCGGGAACTATCGCGTTTCTGATAGAAGAATACCAGCAAGAATACCATGAAAGTAAGAAGAAGTTATTTCACAGTTTCTTACTTTCAACCATGCTCTGCTGATACTTTAGTGAGAGATCTGGGTTTGAATCTGCTGTTATATAATGGTGCTGGTATTCTTCTATCAGAAACGCGATAGTTCCCGCCTCCTTGGGTAATTGGAACCGCGAAAATATTTTTTTGAATATTTTTTCATATTAAAACGTGAAATTTCACAGTTTCTTACTTTCAACCATGCTCTGCTGATACTTTAGTGCGAGTGCTGGGTTTGAATCTGCTGTTATATTATGGTGCTGGTATTCTTCTATCAGAAACGCGATAGTTCCCGCCTCCTAGAGTAATTGGAACCGCGAAAATATTTTTTTGAATATTTTTTCATATTAAAATGTGTTATTTCACAGTTTCTTACTTTCAACCATGCTCTGCTGATACTTTAGTGAGAGTTCTGGGTTTGAATCTGCTGTTATATTATGGTGCTGGTATTCTTCTATCAGAAACGCGATAATTCCCGCCTCCTAGAGTAATTGGAACCGTGAAAATATTTTTTTGAATATTTTTTCATATTAAAATGTGTTATTTCACAGTTTCTTACTTTCAACCATGCTCTGCTGATACTTTAGTGAGAGTTCTGGGTTTGAATCTGCTTCTATATTATGGTGCTGGTATTCTTCTATCAGAAACGCGATAGTTCCCGCCACCTAGAGTAATTGGAATCGCGAAAATATTTTTTTTTTATATTAAAGTCTAAAATTTCATAGATTCTTACATTCAAGCATGCTCTGCTGATACTTTAGTGAGAGTTCTGGGTTTGAATCTGCTGTTATATTATGGTGCTGGTATTCTTCTATCAGAAACGCGATAGTTCCCGCCACCTAGAGTAATTGGAATCGCGAAAATATTTTTTTTATATATTAAAGTGTAAAATTTCATAGATTCTTACATTCAAGCATGCTCTGCTGATACTTTAGTGAGAGTTCTGGGTTTGAATCTGCTGTTATATTATGGTGCTGGTATTCTTCTATCAGAAACGCGATAGTTCCCGCCTCCTTGAGTAATTGGAACCGCGAAAAAAATTTTTTCATATTAAAATGTGAAATTTCACAGTTTCTTACTTTCAACCATGCTCTGCTGATACTTTAGTGAGAGTTCTGGGTTTGAATCTGCTGTTATATTATGGTGCTAGTATTCTTCTATCATAAACGCGATAGTTCCCGCCTCCTTGAGTAATTGGAACCGCGAAAAAAATTTTTTCATATTATAATGTGAAATTTCACAGTTTCTTACTTTCAACCATGCTCTGCTGATACTTTAGTGAGAGTTCTGGGTTTGAATCTGCTGTTATATTATGGTGCTAGTATTCTTCTATCATAAACGCCATAGTTCCCGCCTCCTTGAGTAATTGGAACCGCGAAAAAAATTTTTTCATATTAAAATGTGAAATTTCACAGTTTCTTACTTTCAACCATGCTCTGCTGATACTTTAGTGAGAGTTCTGGGTTTGAATCTGCTGTTATATTATGGTGCTAGTATTCTTCTATCATAAACGCGATAGTTCTTGCCTCCTTGAGTAATTGGAACCGCGAAAAAATTTTTTTCATATTATAATGTGAAATTTCACAGTTTCTTATTTTCAACCATGCTCTGCTGATACTTTTGTGAGAGTTCTGGGTTTGAATCTGCTGTTATATTATGGTGGTGGTATTCTTCTATCAGAAACGCGATAGTTCCCGCCTCCTAGAGTAATTGGAATCGCGAAAATATTTTTTTTTATATTAAAGTGTAAAATTTCATAGATTCTTACATTCAAGCATGCTCTGCTGATACTTTAATGATAGTTCTAGATTTGAATTGAAGTCTAGATTACAGTTTCATGAAGCATCTATCGAAAACAAATGAGTTTTCGCCCTTTTATCTGGATTGAACTTTGAAAATAACACTTTAATCTTTATTCATGCTCTTTTAACACTCAAACGTGAATTGGGAAAAAAAATATTTTTCAGCTGAAATACGCCAGAACTATTCCTGAAAAGTATGAGGAACTATGGAACTCATCTTTATGTGACAATATCTCAGTTTTTTTTTTATTTTCTGAGAAATGCTCTGCTACCGGAAGTTAGCAGATCATTTTGTGAACTATCGTTTTTCAGCTGAAAATGGTAGAACTATTCCTGAAAACTATCAGGAACTATAGAACTCATCTGCATGCGATAAGAACTCAAAAAAAAAGTTGATCTGCTAGACAATGATCTGCCAGGTTCACTGACATTTATACATCTCGGTATTTCGCCATAACAAAGTTTCGATATTCCGTACATCGGGATTATGAAAATTCTGGAATCTGGAAAATATTAACGTACTCGTCCGGAAACTAACTGTTTTCTTGCGGTTTCATCCGCGTCCCTTGGGAACTATTACCCGTACTGAGATAAAATATAGCCTATGTTAGTCGGGAATAGTCGTGCTTTCCAATAGTGAAATCATTCGTAAAATCGATTTACTAATTTCAGACTATTTATTGTACAGACAAACAAAATATTTGTATAGATGTAGATCCCTACTAATATTATAAATGCGAAAGTAACTCTGTCTGTCTGTCGGTTTGTCTGTCTGTCTGTTACGCTTTCACGTCTAAACCACTGAACTGATATTAATAAAATTTGGTACAGAGATAGAGTTGACCTTGAGAAAGAACATAGGATAGTTTTTATCCCGGACTGTTGAAGAATTCTCTTGGAAACGCGATTTAACCGAACTCTACGCGGGCGAAGCCGCGGGCGGAAGCCATTTAATAAATATGTTTTCTTTACAAGTTGATCTATAAATAAGCTACCCACTTTAAAATAACAATAAGTCTTTGCAATGAGACCTACAATCCTTGACCTCATTGCAGTCAACTCAAGAGACTTTCAGACATAATCTGGAAGCCAATAAGAGAGTTAAGGCGCGGCTCCACCGCGGTGCACGGAGAGGCTACGCACGTGTATTAAGCTTCGCTTTGTAAGAAAATGTATGTGGTTGTGTCCACTGCAACCCACGGAGAGGCTACGCATGAATTGACGTCATTGATACACGCGTGGCTTGCTCGAATAGGCGGTTACATAGCTCAACGCTGTCAACGTGGGTCTACGTTTCCACTGGAGTACTCGAATAAGACCCACGACTATGTACAGCTCGGTTATCGCAGAGCAGTTGTAAGCGGTTACGTAGCTCAACGCTGTCAGCGTGGGTCTACCCGTGCGCCGTGCCACGCTATACATAGTCGTGGGTCATATTCGTGTACTTCAGTGGAAACGTAGACCCACGTTGCCAAACAAATGAATACACGCAGCTAAAATGCGCCGCGTGTCCGTGCACAGCGTGCACTGCGGTGGAGCCGCGCCTTTATTGCACACAACTATGAATTCTTGTCATGTTTACTTTTAATATAGCCTTGAAAGGAAACGTGGGTGAGTAAATATTATGCGAGGTTTTGACTGTGTATGTGTAGGTTTTATCGTTGTGATTCTTACTATCTAGTAATGTTTATATTCAACCTTGCCGGGGCCGACTTTTCAATCATCAGTTAACTTCTATCTGAGGAATTAATATGGCAGTTTGACGTATTTTCTATACAAAAGCTGTCAAAACGTCAAACATAAGTATGTATTATTCTTTTAAATGTTATCTAATGACTCTTTGCCCTTAATGTTATAAATGCGAATACTTATGCAAATACTTAACTATCTGTCTGTCTATCTTTTTGTTGCGACCAATACTAGAAATAGCTGGACTAACTTGGACGAGACTTTCGCCCGGACTAGGATAAAATTTATCCGGATGCGGGAAATTACAGCTAAACAGCTAGTATTATACTATGACTGCCTCGTTGGTCTAGTGGTCGAAATCGCGGCTGCTGTGCTCGAGGTCTCGGGTTCGATTCCCGGGTCGGGCCGAAATCGCTTTGTGGGTTTTCTTAAACTTTCACAAAGCAGCCCGTAGTCTGGAAGTTGGTGATTGATTCACCCGTGCATCGGAGAGCACGTAAATGTCGGTCCTGCGCCTGATCTCTTTCCGATCGTGTCGAATTGCCGTCCCATCGGGTTATGAGAGTGAAGGAATAGGGAGTGCACCTGTGTCTGCGCAAATGCTCGTGCACTATAATATGTCCTGCGCTGCTGGCTGATCTCCTTAAGTGAGAACAGCCGCCGTGGCCGAAATCGGCCGTGGACGCCATTATTATTATTATACTATAATTCTAAAACGCGTATTTTATCTGCTTCGATCATTATGAATACAATGCTATCCATATCACAAAAACAAAACACCACAAAATAGTATCATTATTACTGAAAAGCATTAAAAGTCAGACTTATTTCAGACCTCCCTCTTTCAGCTGTTTGCAGAAAATAATGAATTTAAAATACTGGCAACACTCTTAAGCTCCTTAGTACTTGGGAATTGTGATGTCAACAAAAGTATTCTCAAAAAGAAAAAGTTTTTTGTTCTAAAAGTAGAAATTATTGTGGGACGAGTTGGGTGAATGTTTTGTGCGTACCAATGTTGGGCGTAAGCTGATTATAATTGGCTAGCTGGTTTCTGCGGTTTTCCTACAACAAATAACATTTTATTTCTACACACAGACAAGTGTAGTTCATCATCTTTGGCATTTGTTGCGGGCAGTCAGAAACCAGGAAGTCTGACAGCCAGTCTTAGCTAGGGGTTCTGGGTTGCCAGGGTAATTGGGTTGAGAAGGTCAGATTGGCAATCGCTCCATGTAAAACACTGATGCTCAGGGGCATCCGGCTGTCTAACCTTGGGAGTTGGTTTCCAGTCTGTCCAATATACTTCCAATATACTTGGGAAAATTATAGGCAGGTCACGGCAGGTGGGTGAGTAAATATTTTGTTATGATGAAAACATTTCTGCAAAAGCGCGATGCTATAACTAATTTTAGATTTGCAAAGTTACGTGACAAACTATACTTGAGAGGCCGGTTTTTTTACGACCACCACGGTTTTTTTTTTATATTTAGTTTTGACTAACTTATTCTAGTTTCAGGTAAACATTGGTTACATATAAAGGTAATATTTCGACATTAAATACAACTACAATTGAACACCTAACTACAATATTAGTATCTAGAATTTCAAATCACAGTGTAAACCAAAATCATATTAAATTAAGCCTGTTAATAATCTTAGTTAATAAAGCTCGGAATAATTTTGGTTCAAATAGTAAACTGGCTAAAATTATATTAATAATGTTTCGTTAATTAATGTTATTATGCTTCTGTAGGTTAATTTGGGAGCCTGCTAAACTTAGCTACTTACTAATATTATAAATGCGAAAGTAACTCGGTTTGTCTGCAGCACTTTCACGCCAAAACTGGTACACTCATAGTGTGGAGCTCGAGATAGGATATTTTGCTTATTTTTATCCGGGTGAAAAAAATTGTTCTCTCTAGATATGTAAGAAGTTCCGAGCAACACTTTTTATACTGTCTTAGATACTATACTCTCTAGAATCGTACTAATTAATATAATAATTGCGAAAGCTTATATGCACGGGTGGACGTTCCCTTCTCTTGGGTGCGAAAACGACTGTATATTTTTTTATCCACATGCAGGAAATAGTTCCTTCGAAACAGGAACAGAGCCCCAAGCGATATAGTTTATTAAATAAAGCGAGGACCTTCACACATTCGTAGGGCGACTAATAAAGTGGGTCCCTATTCTAAAATCGATTGCTATAAATAAAACATCGGATCTTCAAGGTACAGTCGGCTTCAAAAGTAACTGAACAATTTATTTTCAAAACTGCAAAACATTGTTTCTTTGATAACTTACCAGAGTATTTAAAATAGTTAAATTAATTTTGAAAGTGTTGTTAAGAAATTATGACCCTGTACAAACATCTGACAATCAGTCTTACCTAGAAGTATTGTGTTGCCCGGGTAACTGGGTTGAGGAGGTCAGATAGGCAGTCGCTCCTTTTAAAACACTGGTACTCAGCTGCATCTGGTTAGACTGGAAGCCGACCCCAACATATACTCAATATTTTTTTGTTTACATTCCATATGTTATACAGGTGATTGTGGTCTAGAAACAACATGGCCCCGATAGGGCACAACTTAAAGAAGTTGGAGAGTTTATCAGTAGCTTATTAACTAATTTATAATTATATTTTATAACATTTTAGTATATATAGTTCAGAAAAGGCACGGCAGATGATGATGATGACGTGATTAAGCAGTTTTGAAAAATGTTGTTTTACAACTTTTGACGCTGATTGTACGTATATATAATTCAGGCGATATATTGAGAGCGAGCGGATCTTGGATTGTATTGTACCAGATCTGTAGATTGTTTTAACCTTCCCTGCACGGTGTCAATATTTGATGTTCAAACCTTTAGAAGCGTTTAAGCTCCATTGGTTTTGTTATAATTTCGTCTTTTGTTTTATTGCGGGTTTACTTTATTCTGTCGATTTACTTACTGAAGATAGGAGTTTGTTATAAACTTAATTGGTCTAATGACAAAATTATATACCTACATAAAACAAAAGATAAGTTATTGAGATCTGCAGTAAGTTGCCTTGACGATTAGCAAACTATAAAAAGCAAATGAAAAATTACCTTTATTTACATTCGGTTAAAAAGCTTTTAAAACTGTGGCAGTGCGTAAATACTACTCATATGCAAAATATTATTGTTATATTGTGGACGTTTTAACGCGAAACATAATTCTGCAACTTTATAATACAGGGTGTGAGATACAGTCGACCCGGATAAAGTGTCGTCCCTGCTTTATACAGGGTGGACTCTTATTACTATGTAATGATTTAGTTTGTGTTTAATGTTTATTTTGAGATATAGTCCGGATTATGGAGATAAACCCTACTGTTCTCTATTTGGAAGGAGAGTGTTATAAATACGGGCTCATGTTTTAACTTTCTAGACGAAGTGTTAAAGGAGTAATTATTTTATTAATATTTTAGTACACTAATATGTGACATTCGTAAATTCTTGAGATTTAAGATTTAAGCTCTGAAAGCTCCCATTCATCTTTACCATATCTATCATTATATATAACTTCGTCATATCATTACTTTATTTGATTCGATCTACATGGCTTACAAAACATACTAAATTCCTCATAAAACTGTGGCCTTCACCCCCTCCCTCCCAACCGCCACTCAGTAATACCTTAAATTGGTTTCTAATTGTCGAACAAAAAGTTTGGCGACTTAATCTCTCTATGCCCATCTTACAATACTCCAATATCACCTTTTTTTGCCAGGCAACCATCAGATGACCTCTAGCCGCTGTCGATGCAGCGTGAAGGAGTGTCAGACTCTTGCTGACTAAAACCCATCATGTTCCTTCTGGAGCCCTTCATGATCCAGGACCTGGGTAACTCTTTCAAATAACCCCTCAGACCCAGCTCTCAAATAGCACCTGTGATTTTCTTATCTTAAAAAGCCACTTAAAACAACAATTAAAAATGTCGAGCCTCCACTAATTACAGCCTATAAAAGGTTTTCAACTTTATGACTAAAATAATTACTTACATGCGTCGCGCTACAAAAGTATGCAATAAAAATCCTATACCCTATTACGCCTTTTAAGAGCACACTGCCGACTAAACAGTTGGCCGATAGTCGATTTTTTAAAGAGAAATCTTGAAACTAATCAAAGTTTTCAGTCGGTCTGATGTGGAATAAATATCTCATCGTTGTAATGTGCGTTCTACCATCCATCTCCATACTAATTTATGAGCCCAAACAAACTATCGGCCGACTAAAAGTTTTCAGTGTGCTCGTACTTTTAATTCAATTATGTGCCCGCATAAATTTCGCAAAATAACTGAGCGGGCGAAATTTATTTTCAAATTACTCGTAATTATTTAACGATGATAACTTGATTATAATTTGTAATTAATTGTAATTTATGTGCCGTTGCTTTTTGTGGCTCTCGGTATGGTATGTTTTGTGTCAATGATATGGGGTACGGGATTGTTCGAAAGAGTTACCGTAACGAAAACGATAGGACTAGTAGTCTTAATATAAAAATCGAATGTTTACAGGTACATACAAAACAGCATTATTAAAGAAAAGCCTTCTGACAATGGGCCCTGTCATCTATAATAAAATACCCCAGGCCTACAAAGAACTAACTTTAGGTCTTTTCAAAAAGAGGCTAACGTCACTACTTATAGATAAATGCTATTACTCAATTCAAGATTTTCTGAATGACGATAGTCTATAATAATGTTATAGGTATATTTCTTTTCTATTATAATTTAAGTAATTGTTGCCTTTTAATAAATTTTTATTTGTTTGTATAGTACCTAATAACTTTAAAACTTTTATTTTTCTTTTGCATGCCGTAAGGTAGAATGTGTTGGAACTATGTATAAATCTAACATCTTATTTTGTACCCATATTCTTTGCAAAATAAACGATTTGATTGATTTGATTTGATTGATTTCCTCACTACATTGGGGTCACTTTCCAGTCTAATCAGATGTAGCTGAGTACCAGTGTTTTACATGGAGCAACTGCTTATCTAAGCTCCTAAAACCTGTAAAGCGGGTTACAGAATAACTCCTATCTTCGGACCCGTAACGACTGCAAAATATATACACAAGATAACATAACTAAATTCTGATTTGGTTAATCCATTCAAATACATTGTAATTTACGTTGCATGTACTCAGTAACAGAAACAAACAAAAAATCTTTCAATAAAAACTAATAAATAAGACTTATCAAAAAGTTTTTCTAACGTTCCCGAGAGGCTGGCAGTGTTTTGTCTAAAGTAATAGCCGCCTAAGGGTCATGAAAAGTGTCAATCACACCTGGATATTTCCTTAAATAAAATGTTATTGGGGCTCGCCTGAAGGTCTCCATTCTACATAGTCCAAACTTTCTATACTAATATAATTAAGAGAGTTTGTTTATTTGAACGCTCTAATCTCATGAACTACTAGTCCAATTTGAAAATGCATATACTTCATTCTTCATTATAAGGTAGCCCATATATCGAGGAACGCTTAGATTATTTTCTATGACGCTGTGCCAAGTACCTACTTATCTTGTTTCGTAAGCAAAACCGGGGTGAAGACATAGTATGTAAATATATCAACATTTTTCATCACCAAATTACTTAAACCATTTTACCTAAAATATGTATTATCATTACATCGGATTAACCACCATTTACGTGGGACAGTACATAATTAAATAATAGAGTAGGGCTAATCCCTTTTGAAAGGTATGCCTCAGGGGTCCGCTAGAGGCTTCTGAGGGTACGTTTTGATAAAAGACATAACTGACAAGAAGGTATTAAGTGATGAGCGCAATGGAAGTGTCTCAGGAATTGTGGCGAAATGTGTACACTTCTTAAAAGTGTCAAAATTAAATGTGGATGCCTGGTTCTGTTTTGGAAATTCTATGTTAGATTTTTAGATGTGTTGAAGAATTTTAGGCTTGAACAAAAAATCCTTGTACATAGTTTCGTTATGACTCGTTCTGTCTTTTAGTCTATCAGACGTTTTGCTAAGAGATTGTTAGTACTAGACAGCTGTAATTTTTCAGGAGTGTGTAACTATGGAGTATCTATAACGTCGTAAAGTAGTTATGATGGTTTAATTTAACCTTTGATAACCTCCCAATTTATGAAGTAGGCAACAGTTGCTTCCTGCGATTTCACCTACTCTCCGAGGAAACTTCTTCCTGCAATGGGTTAAGAAGTAGACTGGATTTTTTGTTAGACAAATAAGTCCCAATCCTTTTAGTAATTTTTGCATGAATTCATTGTAAACCCTTTTACATTTAATTCACGTTTATAATATAAATGTTATGTACACTTTTCATATTAAAAAAGTAATAATATTATAATCCACAATGCACATAGACCCAATTTACACTGCGGTCGACAAACTTGCATTTTAATTACACTGTCCGGCAAAAAAAGAAGGCTTAAGTACTCAAACAGAGAGAAAATTAGCATTTTTTAAATATTTCTATATTAAAAGCTGAGAGCTTACCAGTTTATTGTTGTTAATTTAGAAGTTTATACCTGATGTTGTGTTGTTATGATGCGGGGATGAAAAATGTTCCGTATAACTTTTGGTCTCTTGAGAGTGTGATGGATTAGGTCTAAGCGTGGTTTTTTTTATCACTGCGAGACTATAAAGGCTGGTTCTTTTTTTTTTGCAAAAAAGTGTAAATTAAATATGAAGCTCTGGTGTGAAACCTTGTGTTAATGGTGACTTTGTGATGAGATATTTTTACGTTTAATTAAAAATGTTTTTTCCCCTTCATTTGTGATTTTTATTTATATTTTCATGATTAGAAAAAAAAAACATTTCGCAATTAATATTTAAAACTATTTTCCCTGTTTGAACCGTTGACCGATATGCTACGTACAAAATCGCTTAGTTTCGATAAATCTAAGATACAAATGTAACAAAACTGAAGAGTTTGTTTGTATGTTTGTTTAACATTCCAATCTCAGGAAGATTTGGAAAATTCTTTCGTTGCTAGATAGCCCATTTATCGTGGTAATGTTAGTGAATAATGAAATGAGTTTTCTACACCCATGCTACAAATAAAGTTACGGTCAACATTCCAGAAAGACGATTTTTTTATAAGTTTTCATAAGACTTTGCACACAGACTTTATTCCTTAGAAAGGTTTTTAATTCACCTAGGAGAGAGTATTTTAATTTAAGCTCCAATGAAAGATTCCGAATTTATGAAAAATTCGCTTCTATGAAAAATGTCTTAATGGAAAAACTTAATAATACGTTGCCACTCTAAGTAAAAGCTATTTCTCGCTTATGGAGACGCAATTTATTTATAACGGCTTTTAATATATTTATGAAGTTGTATTTTTTTTGGCAAAAATAAAATCATGGTGTTTCAAGATTGGATAACATCAATTGGAATTAGTTTGGTAGATGGTTATTAAATTATAGATATTAAAGGTTAGAAAGAAGTCTAATTTTAATAATATCATCATCATCATCATTTGAACATGGTATTCATCCATTGATTTTATCTTATGTATATCCAGCGTGAAGAGCTGTCTGCGATCTTTATTTTTATTTATTTATGGATTTTAAAAATAGTTTTATTTTGGCAAGAATCCTGCCTGATACAGATGTTTTATCACTACCATAATTATTAATTTCCACCACTAGCGGTCTCATGATCAGGCTAGCTTCAATTGCAACCTCGCCTCAATGCACATGTGCAATTAGTATTATGAACTAAAGCCTGATGCAGTTGTGGTTTCTATACTGTGCGTAAATATATGGCCAGGAGTTCAGCACTGATTGGGTACTGATTAACAGAGAACTCAAAAGCAAAGGTTAATAACTATAGTCATAGATTTTCAGTAGGTATCCTCTTCATTGCTATAATAACCAAGTGGTTCCGAAACTAGTGCAAAGTCTATATGTGTTGACCAATGCAGCGATTTTTTCTAAGAATAACAAAATTTTTGATGCAAAGAAACCGAAAACTAGACTCGAAATACCAAAAAACTAACAAACACAGTTGCATCCTATCACCAAAAACAAACGAAAACTAACCTATTCACTACGTATGCACCTAACCCTCGCTCGCCGGTGCCGAAATTGCCCCAGTAGGCCGCATCGGGTCTAATTGGACCAAGTCACGGAGAACAAAATGACTAGCGGAGATGTTATAACGCAAAATCTCCGAAGAAAGTAGCGCGACAACATGCGGGGGATGAGGAACGTTACTAGTCCCACCCTTAAAATCATTTAAACCCGCCCATTATTTTAAAAATAAAATCACCAATCAATCAAGGCCAATATTTGACCGATTGGTTTTATTTGACAAGGAATCCGAACGCCTAAAGTTCTAGTAACTGATCATGCCTACCGTACGTTGCTTGACCTACAAGAAGGTGCCTGACCTACCTTCCTAATGGCATCTCCGGTATCTTTTCTTCCTCCGTGGAGCCATAACCCAACTTCATAAATACTGTGTTTTACTTCCAATTCGCGTTAGGATATGAAACTTTAGTTTTTTGGACGCTCTGGATATTATGAACTTGTGTTTTTAATTAAAACTGACGTGTGTTATGAATGTTTGATATTTTTTTGGGTTTGTGAATTCTCTTTGAAGTGGAGATTATACTTGTGTGTTCTGATTTTGACTTTGATGGACTTCTTTTATCAGGTCCAGAGTGTAGGTAATTGCATTTGGTTGCGGGTTCAATTAGCGTATTTATATAATTAGTAATCAGAGTGTGATTATGTGTTAATATGGGTTTTGGCAGAAACTCTCCTGAAATAAATTGTTTCATATTTTTTTTTACCATAACGAAATATTTTTAGTAAATGTAATTGTTTTTCAGTAATTAAACTAGATTTCTTCTCTTTTTGCAGGTAATAAGAATTTCCTACTCATTAACAGATTGGTATGTATTTACGATCAACTCAATCTAGTGTCTATAAAATATTTTTCGGCAGAAAATATAATATTTTGTTTATTTATTTTTATAATACTTTTTGTACAAACAGTACAATGGCGGACTTAACGCCTTAGGCGTTTTCCCCCAGACTACCTTTGGGTGGTGGGGAAATAGCAGTGGTAGGTGCAGTTTTTAATATAGTCTACATGCGAAGAAAATATATATATATCGAATATATGGATAATAATATATAAACATAATATATATAGTATATACATACATATTACATTTGCCATGAGAGACAAAGAAATAAAAAAGAAAATAAAACAAGCTATGGTAGCGATTCTGCCAATTTCTTGTGGATGTGGTCACGTAGTTCCTTTTTAAAGGAATATCGACTGTTAACCATCCTGATTTCAAGAGGAAGCTCATTCCAGAGAAGAATGGATTTAACGAAAAAGGAAGAATGAATGATGTCTGAACGGTGAGAAGGGGAAGTGTAGAAGACGATTATTTGAAGAGCGAAGATTTTTGGAATGTTGAGAACACATATATTGGAAGTGAGGAGTTAAATAAGAAGGTGAAGTGGGAGAATGTACAATAGAGAAAGAGTACTTAATGCCCTCATCACACGTCGTTGTATTTTACATTATCATTTTACATTATCCTTTATAAAAAAAAAAAAAAAAAACAAATAAAAATAGTGTCCTACCGGCATCGGGCACATTTCAAATTGTATTTATTACAAATAACTCTAATTAAAGGACCAACCTCAAAATTTAAACAGTGTTCTTAACATTTGATATTTATATAAGTGACTCCGTTGAATGGGTCGGCAAACGGCGATGCTTTCCGGCACGCGGTGATCAATCATTCGCAATGTTGGCAACCCTACCGGACTGACTGCCGGACGCTGGACCGGAGTGACCCGTTTTTGTTCAGTATATTGGTGAGACGGCAAAATATTTGGGTGTCATGGTGTTTAAATGCTAAGTGGTGGAGATTGGATTTTTTTGGGAGTAGTTTTGAAGGTGACGTTGTTTTTAGTAAAGGTTGCTTTTGGGTAATTATAACATTGAAGTTGGATCGTAACTACAGAAAAATATATTTGTGAAGTTCCAACAAGCCATTAAATTAGCTATCATTAATTCATTAAATTGTAAGATAAAATCAAAGAACCTTTAAACTTAGGCTGGTTGTAATAATCATCGTCAGCCTTTTTATCGTCCCACGGCTGGGCACAGGCCTCCTTTCACACGCATAGAAAGATTGAGCGTTAATCACCATGCTTGCTCAATGCCGGTTGGTGATTTCAGATTTTCAAGAGTCGAGAGGTTTTCCTATCACAAATACCTAACTAGTATTATGCGGAATAAACCCACCTGCTCATTTCCTATTTCCACGTACAAATATAGCAACTTTAATTCGCACTATTTTCGAATATTATCCGAGCGCAATAAAAACATAGCATAACGGTCCATATCATCTTTAATATGCATTAACAGTGCAATGGGCGCTGGCATGCAGCCAACCCATAAATGATAACCATCTCATAACATTTGATAAACATATCATGGCATATTATTTCCCTTTTGGCATTATTATAGAGTATCATACTCATATAATTTCTTAGTAATTTTGCCATGAATTTATTTTATAGATATTTTATTTGACATAATTATATAAATATGCGAATATGGTTGAGTTGACCGGCGTTGGTATTTTCGGGTTTACATACCAATGAATGTCAATGAGTTCTTAATTATATTTTATCAATTCTCGGCTATGTAGGCAACAACCGCATTGGTTGATCGATTATAAGGTTAAGCAGCAATCTATATCATGACAAGTTAGGGAAGGCACGTTTTTTGCATCTCGGCTGTCATTTGGTCATCTTTGGCAGTCATTACGGGTATCGAGTGCCCGGTGACAGTGATTAGAAGGTCAGATAGGCAGTCGCTCCGTACAAAATACTGGTATTCTACTGCAGCCTTTTAGACTGAAAACCAACTTACTATTAACTTACTATTTCAGATTTTTTACTATTTCTCAGCACAACTAAGAACATTGTGAGCTCTCAAAACAATGATATCAATAGCAGTAATCTTGGGCTTATGAACAGGGCCGTACAAAGCGGAGGATCAAAGGGAAGCCTTGAGGCTACTTTTGTATTTTCTGAAAGAACAAGAAAGCCTGTGACTGTATTGAATATTATTTACTGTATACACTTTGTACTAAATGAAGTATAGATAGGTATTTGTTTAATCACAGTTCAATGAACTTGAATTTGTTTGTGTAAAGAATTATGCCAGGTAGTGAATTTTTTAGCCAATATGTTGCTGGTGGGTGGCTGGTATGATTTTTGGAGCATGATTAAACAAAAAGAAGTTTGTAGGAGTTTTCTTATATATGTTATGGACCAAGTGATAAATTGGTCAGTATACATAATGCCCGGTCATTATGAAAAATGCCCAATATGAGAGTGCAATTTGATAATAATTATTTAAATAATCAAATTGACCGGGCACTATACATATTGCCCGTGACCTTTTGGGCAAAGTAATACAAACATATTTAATTTCAATTTTTTTTATTGTTATTGCCATTTAATTTAAAATAAACTAAGTATCAAACGCTATGCTAGGACAAGTAGTCCAATTAGGCAGGTCCAACATCGAGAAAGAGGTCAACCGCCGAATCCAACTCGGCTGGACAGAGTTCGGGAAACTACGCAATGTTTTTTCGTCCGACATGAGGTATGTGCCTCCTAAAAAGTCGTGGTGGCCTAGTGGGCAAGGAACCAACCTCTCGAGTATGAGGGCGCGGGTTCGATTCCAGGTCAGGCAAGTACCAATACAACTTTTCTAAGTTTGTATGTACTTTCTAAGTATATCTTAGACACCAATGACTGTGTTTCGGATGGCACGTTAAACTGTAGGTCCCGGCTGTCATTGAACATCCTTGACAGTCGTTACGGGTAGTCAGAAGCCAGTAAGTCTGAAACCAGTCTAACTAAGGAGTATCGGGTTGCCCGGGTAACTGGGTTGAGGAGGTCAGATAGGCAGTCGCTTCTTGTAAAGCACTGGTACTCAGCTGAATCCGGTTAGACTGGAAGCCGACCCCAACATAGTTAGGAAAAGGCTCGGAGGATGATGAGGTATGTGCCTCAAGACGAAAGTCTTCAACCAATGTGTGCTACCAGTGATGACTTACGGCACCGAAACCTGGTCTCTCACTATCGGCCTCATCTCAAAGCTCAAAGTCTCTCAACGACCCGGTTTCTCTACGTGATCGAATCCGAAATGAGGAGATCCGTAGACGAACTAAAGTCACCGATATAGCCCACCGGATTAGCAAGTTGAAGTGGCAATGGGCAGGCCATATTGCTCGCAGAGCAGATGGCCGTTGGGGTCGTAAAGTGCTGGAGTGGAGACCACGGACTAGCAAGCGCAGCGTAGGACGTCCACCAACGAGGTGGACAGACGACCTTATAAAGGTCGCCGGAAGACGCTGGATGCAGGTCGCCTCCAACAGGTATCTGTGGAGATCTAAGGGGGAGGCCTATGTTCAGCAGTGGACGTCCTATGCCTGAGATGATGAAATATCAAACCACTTAAATAATCAGCCTCATGATTTGGATTAATTATGAAGGACTTCTGCCTTAAAAATTTACTAGTTTTTGCATTTAAAAGTTAAGGAAAGTCATATTAAAAATATAACAAAAAATATTATTAAAAAACAAAAATTTTACAACAAATCTTTGTTTTATAGAAATTACTTATTATTACAAAACAAAATAAACTAAAGTTTAAGCAATAGACTTATTATTTGGCATAATTAATATCTTCTCTTAATAAAAGTCAAATGAAAATATCACCGCGCAAAATATAGCTTTTTTATCAAATTGCCCAACTGTCATGTAGCAATATAATAATGCCCGTGCAATGTGATAAATAATGAAGTTAAGATAGTTATTAATCATGTGGCCCGATAAAGCTAGACATTATTCATAATGCTCGGGCATTATTTATAATGCCCGAATTAATCACATGGTCCATAACATATACATATTATGTGAAACATAGTTTTTTAATCCTAGTCATCGAGATGTTTCTCGATCTGTCAGAATAAAGTAGAGCCTACGACAGGCACAAATAAAGTATTTTTTTGCTAGAAAAAGAATTTTCAAAATTGGCTCAGTTCATCTACAGATTGATTACTCTCTTGAAACTCACAATACATAAGTAAAAATCAACTCACAATCTATACCTCTTATAATATGAGTAGGTAAAAAAATGTGGATCTATAACTTAAAATCTTCCTTCCATTTTAAAACCAAAACGTCTCTTTAATAATATTATCATATTATGAAAAAACTACAAAACTATAGTGAAAACTTTAAGTTGGAAGCTTCAAATATAACGTTTTACAAAGTGGGACATTCGAAACTTTGCTCGAGTTTCGCGACACGGTATTGTGTGAGCGGACTGAGGGCTGAGTCTAAAGATATAGCGTTTTTGAAGATTTCAGCTATAAAAAGCTAGGTTACGGAAAGATTACGCAAGAAATTATTACGCAGTCAAAACCTGTAAACAGAAAAATTCAACCAAAAAAAAAAAATAGTGCTGGCCACGCAATTCTTGATAATCGATCCTATTTTATAATCCTCCTACTCTTATTCCAATTTATTAGAGGTCAGTAATATATCCTCTCATTCATTCTCTATAAGGTCCTAAATATTTCCTACCCACACTCTTCATAATTCACACTATAGTTTTTAATTACCACATGTACCCATTAAACACGTTCAGAACGTCGCTCACAATATATTCTCCCTTCGTCCACATAACAGGCTACTTACCGTTCTATTACACTAATTAACCCTTCGCCTACAGCTTGTACCACACAACAAGGAACGTAAGACAAAGAGCTAGGCGCGTGAGCTGAGTCCCTGATTGTCGGACACGGGACTGATCATTTTAGTGTCACGCGCACTAGCAGGGTTAACTGTATGTGACACACGGAGAACTAAATGACTAGCGGAGATGCTATAAGAGAAAATGACTTAAGAAAGTAGTAGTGATGTAAGTATCAATGAGCACTTCTTATAGATCCCCTGGAAATACATATAGAAAGTTGCTACCAATTGCTACCCTCATGGTTTTCAAGATAATCAACATCTAAAGGTCATTCATTCTGATATCAGGATACCTTTGTTAACGCTTTGTTAACTCGTAACTGATAGTTTTGGTCATGCCCATCATCCTCCGAGCCTTTTTCCCAATCATGTTGGGGTCGGCTTCCAGTCTATCCGGATTCAGCTGAGTACCAGTGCTTTACAAGAAGCGACTGCCTATCTGACCTCCTCAACCCAGTTACCCGGGCAACCCGATACCCCTTGGTTAGACTGGTGTCAGACTTACTGGCTTCTGACTACCCGTAACGACTGCCAAGGATGTTCAATGACAGCCGGGACCTACAGTTTAACGTGCCATCCGAAACACAGTCAATGGTGTCTAAGATATACTTAGAAAGTACATACAAACTTAGAAAAGTTGCATTGGTACTTGCCTGACCTGGGATCGAACCCGCGCCCTCATACTTGAGAGGTTGGTCCTTTACCCACTAGGCCACCACGACTTTTTGACGTTTTGGCCATGCCCACCATAAGTATTTGACCTAATATAAGGCGCCTGATCTACCTGCATTAAGCTATCTCTGCTCATCTTTCTTTACTCCCTGGCACGGGACTGATCATTTTAGTGTCACGCTTGCACTGACAGGGTTGTTGTGTGACACTATTACACTGAAGATGAGTGAGGTGAGACTCAAATTGGTAAGGATGAGTGATAGATTTTCGTTGTAGGTATTTTATTTTTGAGACAATGAATTAGCTATTGACAGGCAGCTATTGAGAGGCCTATGTCCAGCAGTGGACTGCGATAGGCTGACGATGATGATGATGATGATGATTAGCTGGATATTAAAGTTCAAATTGTAGAATAAATGCAGCAAAAATGTGGCATAATTTTATGTTTTGTTGTACAAGAAGTTATACTTATACTAAGTTTTAGGTATTTTCAAGATGACGCAAAATTTGTTACCTATAGTGAACTGGTGTTGCTTTATTGCATTATAAACCATTGTAAAGAATATAAAATAGTCGAATACTGTCACCGTAGACCAGATTGGTCTTAGGTACTAATAGGGCTCATTCACAACCATGACAACACAGAAAATCCTTTCAAAACCCATAAAACAGAATTGATCCCATAAAATTTCCATAATAAATGAAGTAGCAAAATGTCGAGAAATCGAAAAGTAGACTTAATGAACGTTAGATTGAAGAGACGGTCTGAATATAAAAGAGAATGCGTCCCAGAGGCGTTGGCGATGTCAACGCGTTGCTCAGACGTGCGTTGTGTCTCTAATACGGTGACACTGGTTACCAAGTCTTACCAAGGAGTATTGGGTTGCCAAGGTAACTGGGTTGAGGAGGTCAGATAGGCAGTCGCTTCATGTTAAACACTGGTACTCAGCTGCATCCGTAAGGCCCCAACCTGGTTGGGAAAAGAAATACAGAGAAAGGATGAGTATCAATCACCACTTGCGCTCAAGACGGCAAAGCTGGCAAGGCTGACTCCAGGCATTATTTTTACTTTTGCTTTGTTCTAAAAATCCTGTTTACACGTAATTGTAACGCTTTAGAACAAATTTTGTCATGTGAAAGGTCCAAAACTAATTACGACTGGAAAGAAAGTGACAAACGTGCGCGGACAACGTGTGAGGCGGTCCTAATTGTTGGGTCAGTCACGTGACACGACGAAGGTCAGGACATTACAAGAGGAGAATGTATGTTCCTCACACATTTACAATGTCATCTTATACCGAACTGAGTAAAGCTTGTAATATAGGTACTAAACAAGTGATGAACCTAGGTATTTACATAGGTTGTTAAAAATATACCCGAAAGTAAAGCCGAAAGGGGATTTAAAGTAAACCCCATGTTATGAACAGTCATCATTTGCCTAGAGACTTTCCCCAACTATGTTTTAGATCGGCTTGCAAAAGTAACATCCGGCTTCGAAACTGATGTCTCTGTGTGAACTTAGGAACAGACAGACCCTTGAAACTGAGATTCAAAATCTTTATTTGATTATTAAGTTATAATACGGCCAATGAACAATATTAAGTAGCAACAGCTTAACGTCATATTTTCTTCTGTCCTTCTGAATTGGATAAAGAAGAATCCTCAGAACATTATTTCTATGTCAAAAGTTCCATGTCACGTTAAAACAGCTCCAAAAAAGCTCGTGCAACACAATTTTCAAACACAAGTCCTAAAGTAAAACATATTGCATTCAAAAGCAGAATCGCGTAGCGAATTACATTGGAGCACAATTTTCGTGTCCGTACATTTTTGTGAGCGAGCCAAAGGATTGACAACTCTGCATACTGTAAATTTATGGTATGACTGGTCTCCGCTCAATTTTTAGAAAGCTCCACTTGTTAATCCATGATTTATAAGAGTATATCTGCTTTAAAAGGGGATTATATTGGCGGTCGGTCCTTGTGTCGAAAAATATTAGGGGAAAATGGGTAATTTTATTTTGAAAGCAGAGTCGGTTTTTTTAATATTTTGGTTTATTTTCAATTGGGACAGTTTTAGTTAATTAGTTTGATTAATTACTAATTGTCTGCTTGTTTTCTTAAGACTGGGTTTTGTCCCAAGAGAGTTGTGCTTAGGTGCAAGGTTGACCACATTTTTGGTTTTAAGACCCTTGACAAATAAGCCATAAATAAATTATTAATACCTAAATAAAAAAAAACATTATTTGGTTGAAAATGTTACTTAAATACATGTACGTCAAAACGTAGTATATAAGTAAGCTTTTTCTCTTCAAAGCGAAGATATATTTACTCAGCTTTTGTTAAAAATGTGGTATTCTACAAGGTATATAAAAGCGGTTTCTCCGCGTTTATATAGTTTCCTAGAGCGCAAGGTAAGCAAGCTGAGATAATCCGAGAAAATTTTCTCATTTCCGAATTAATTCGGCTATTACACAGCGGCTGGATGACAAACTTTAAGATATTCTAAATTATGCATTCCAGGAAAGTGATCCCGGTTGTAATGGCTACCTTATTTACATTGTAGGCAGGCTTAAGCATGGAGTTTATTATTTTTGATGTCATTTTTACCTTCTACTTTACTGGTTTTACAGTGTAAAAAGTTTTTAACGTTATAGAGATGAAAGTTTGTGAGTCCGTGTGTATAATAACGTCTTTTCGCGCAAATGGCACAACGAAAACAAACGGAATGAATGCATTTTTTAGAGTTCTCACACATATTTTAAGCTCGGCAAACCCGTGAGAGTGAAGCGTCACATAGAAGTTAATCCTTTGTTTAATAATATTCTGACACCTATTTGGTTACTTTGACAACATACATTTTAAAGGCTGTAGCTTCCGTCAGCGGTTTTTACTACGTCGCCTGGGAACTACTTTGCCCACCCAGCCTATGACCTATGTATGACCTAGATCAACGGGCTTATTAAAATACTAGTTTTTTCTTAATCAAACCAGTAGTTCTTGAAATTAGCGCTTTCAAGCAGACAAACAAATTCTTCTATGATCTTAAAAAATAAGCATTACAAACTTTATTTTCAACACACCTAACCTCATTTCACCAGCTCCCCTGGAATTGGACTCACCTAAACATAGACTCCAAATGACATCACCATAAATTGTTTCATGAATGATCGGAGAATCAGCAGTCAGCTCGTAAATAATACAGCCACTCGCACCGACTTTATGTGACGGTTCTAATTTATAGCTGTTAATTACGATTCGGCTTAAAGCAGTGTCGTTTGTTATTTTTGGATGATGGTGAATGGGCAGAAATAAAGCTTTTTGGTTTGTTTTGATATTTTGTGTTCAAAGAAAATAAAGGCCTATTTGTTGTAATAGATTCTATTGGTTTGAAGACCTTCAAAATGACTGAATAATATTAAAAGGATTCGAAGGTTGTAAAGTGATTTGTGTTAAAAACTGGTTGGTTAAACAATCAAAGTACCCGAATGTCCTTTTAGTCTTAATTAGAGGTAAATTATCATAGGTACTATGTTAAAAGTATGACTCTGTTTGCATGTCTAGCTTTCAAATGCCAAAATTTCTGATCCGATTTTAATGAATCTTACATTGATTGCCTGGAACTTGAGAAAGGTCATATACTTACTACTTTTTACCAAATATTTTTTTAGTTTTTTCAGCACGCGAGTGGAACTGCGGGTAGTTGCTAGTATGTATATGTTTATACATTTGAATATTAGAAAGATTTCATTTTATCCTGGTACATAGCTGCTCCTGGTGATTTAATCTGCATATCTGAGGATAATCTGCATATATGAGAATAAGATCTACAACCAGTACTATTAATATATATACAGTACTATTCATATTAATATATATTAGCTTATTAAAATGCTGCTGCATTTTGATAAGCTAATATAAAATGAGCTTTATTTTCCAGCTAGAAAATAAAGCTCTCAATAATAATGATTTCAGTACAATAGTGCGCGTAATCAGGCGAATGGGGACTACAGGAGTGGACTCAATTAAATGGGGCACTGGGTTTCAGCTTTAGTAAAGGTTTTATTTGGTATTGTAGAAGCTTTTCTGTTATATTAGTAATGTTGGTACTTATAGTAATATTTTATACAAATAAAAGTCTGTAAATTAGGTTCTTCAGTAAATTAAATACGTGAAACTGAAAAAAAAATAGAGCATTAGTTTCTGTGATTAGCGCGTTTGACCAAACAAACATTACATTTTCCGCTTAATAATATTAGTAAAACTATGTAAGTATTTCAGATAACGTAATGTGTAGGTACTATCTAAAACAGAACCGAAAAATCGAACAAGCCTATTTCAAAAAACAAGCCATGCTTTATAATCGCGTTTATCGATAGTGCTACTTGAGTTCGTAACGATGAACTTCAACAATTCTACAACACTCGGGTGTTCAAAAACACTCCTGTCAAATAAAATTCTGTATGGCACACTTGTGGTAATTTTCAGACGGAATTTTATTGTGACAAAGGCAGACTAATTCTATTTTATTGTCATAAATTCTGACATCTATATCAGATTTTGTGTTCCGTGAATAAAGAATAAAGTCACAAGGCCAAACTGTGAGTAAGCTTTCCTGCCAGTCTCTTAACAGGATTGACAGTGATTTTGCTGAACGGTGTGTACATCAGAGAATAACGCGAGAAACTGTGTGACTGTGTCGCGCGTAAAAACACTGAAAGGAAAAACCCTGTGGAAAAGCTCCTAGGGCTTGCGATAGCAGAGCCTAGTGTCAATTTGGATTGCTCTGTATATTAAATCTTGATTTTGACATTTAACTAAAAACATTTCTTTATCGAGTGTGCTTGAATGCCACTAATTAGGGAACAATAGAAAATTAATTGTGTTTCGCGTGGATCCGCGCAGCGGCATTCAAGGGATTAAACACCATACGATGATTATGACAACAGAAACTCCTATTTTACGTAATTCGTCCCCAATATTATAAAACCAGGTAGGTATAACCGTTTTGCCGTGACAGCGTGTCGCTCTATAATACCCTAAGGGCAAAATAGATTGAAGCGGGGGAAGGACCTTTGATCATTTTTACCGGGCGGGTGCAAGTAGTTTATACATATTCTTACCTAAACTCTTGAACAACAGAATTTATTTTCTTATTCAGGTGGTTGCTGAAACAGCTTTTATTGACGAACAAGTAAGAAGTATTACTTCCTTAGACGTAGTTATGTGGATATCCATGGACATACATTCAAATTAGTTACTTTCGACAAACACAGAAGTCAAACTTATAGACCTTTATTTTTGCATAGAGAGTTAAAAGAACAAACAACGACTTTTATGAAGTCTTTTTAAATACAAAATTGTTTCGTTTAAATATTTTTTGGAAAATTGCTCAAAAATCTATATTTTTGGCACAACCTTTATCCAGGTACGCAAATCAGTTTCCCAGTATAACCTACGGCGAAACCGCATCCCCATACACAGAATATTTACCAAAACATATTACCGATTCCGATCTACTTCCCGGGATCTGTATTTATTGCCTCACAAGTTATATTTCTATGTAAAACAGTAATAATACACGCTGTTTTTCTACCAGTTTGAATAGCCCAGAGTCAGAATAATTTCCGAGCGGTAATAAGGTTCATACAAGCATACATTACGAGGAATGCGCGGTTTTGCGAACATTGAGGATTAAGAGCAGACTGCAGACTAAAAAGTAGGCCGACAGTTGACGTCATCATCTCCCGAACCTTTTCCCAACTATGTGTGTTTTACAAAGAGAGACTGCCTATCTGACGTCCTCAACCTAGTTACCCGATAGTTGAGCTGATGGTTGGATATATTTTTTTGAAAATCGTGGTATCAATCAAAGTTTTCACTCAGTATGAAACATTCCAGATACCTGATATTTGTAATGTGCGTACTACCATTTATCTTCATACTGGTTTATGAGCCCAAACAAACTATCGGCCGACTAAAAGTGTGCAGTGTACGGCAACGCCTAAATTTAATCATTGCAGTGTATTTTAATTTTAATTCATTGTAGTTTTTGGACTTGCTAATTGCACTCATTTGCTAAATCCATAGTTTTATGCAAAATGCTGAAAATGGCTTTGTTTCATTCATATTGTATCGCTTTTATATGGTTTTGTTTCATACTGTTACTCTTTTACGGTAGAATTGTATGTGAGGTCGATGAACTTTGGTATGGAAGTAGAAAACAAACCTATAAAAACATATAAAAATACACACAACACAGAGAAGACATGTACAAAGGCGAGCTTAACCCAGAACTGGGTTCTCTAACAGCAAACCTTAGAGCGATAGAGAGATGCGATAGGGAAGAGAAAATTAAAAGTGCACAACATTAAACAAAACAAGGATAAAACTACATAACATAAAATATATACCTATAAATAAAACATAAAATATAATAAATAAATAAATACATACATACAAATAAGGTCATGTTGACAGGAAATGTTCTTTAATTCGTCTCTTGAAGACATCTAACGATGTGCTGTCACGTATACTGTGAGGCAGAGCGTTCCAAAGCCTCACAGCGCGAACAGTGAAGGATCCATCATAACGACTCGAAGTATGAGGAGGAAAACGGAGTAGAAGAATAAATATTTTTCTATTTTTTATGGCTCACGTGGAAGTCAATGTTCGATGTTCGAGTGGTATGAGAAAACAAGTGATCATGAATGTACGAAAAGTACCTATCATTTATATTAACATAAAACATTGCTTCAATTTTCGTACCTATAGGTATTATTCTTGGCTTTACCTACACCTTCTATTTTTGATGCCTCTAGGCTTAATTATATTCTGAATAACATTAACAATGAAGGTGTTTAGGAAAGCAGGAACCAACTTGAGAAAATACAAAGGCATTAAGAAATTCTAAAATCGTCAATCCACCTTGAACAAGCGTGATAAAACGCTCATACCTTCTCTTTACCAGAAGAAGTCTGCTTCCAGCATATCTTCTGTTTGACAGAAGAGCCTTGAGCACAGCTTGAAGGTAGTAAATAAACAGATACAGAAGTTTGAAACTGTCCCTGTCTCAATACCATACCGTAACTCAGATTATGAATAAGCAATCCAATTTATTGACACAACCAGCTTGGCCGAACTTTGGTAATTAAATTGACAGTTAGCAATAATAATTAATTATTATTGTAATTTCAAGCTTTGAGGTATAATTTGTACGTTATGGATTCGTATTCTGATGATTTACATAGTTGGTAGCATGATGAAGAAAGATGGATAGATAGAGAGATGACCAAAGAAACGATGGATGGATTGTCTGAATGACGATAGGTATATGGCTGGATAGAATTTTACTTGTAAGATGACGTCAAATAGAGGAGTACGGAAAAAGAAAGCATGCTGCGACGAGTAAATAATAATGGCGTCTACGGCCGATTTCGACCACGGCGGTTGTTCTCACATAAGGATCGAGATCAGCCAGCTGCGCAGGACATATTGACACATTGACAGACGTATTGACAGACGAGCATTTGCGCAGACACAAGTGCACTCACTATTCCTTCACTCTCGTAACCCGATGAGACGGCAATCCGACCGGAGAGAGATCAGGCGCAGGACCGACATTAACGTGCACTCCGATGCACGAGTAAACACATTTGGCATAAGGATACGAGGGTGATGGTTAGTTTGATGCTTTTTATGGATGCTACGCGCTCTTAGTAAAATAAACTTACTATTTTAGACTCTTATTGACTTCAATTATTCCTTTTTTTGGTTTTCATAGCCCGCGGGGCTTTACAGCATTTTCACACCGGCGGGCGGATTCTTGCGGCTTGTATTGGTATTGTCGCGCGGTTTTAAACATCAGTTTTGTAACAGTAGTTATCATTTCTTCTCGGAAAATCCGCCAGTACAAAAAGGCTTTAAAGAACAATCTCGCAGTCCCATCATGTAGTGGCCTTAGGCCTCGTCAATATAAAATGTTGACAACGCTTTGTAGTGCATGTACATAACACGTTACTTTGACATTCTGTCTTCAACAAGCTTGGCTTTGTAATTTTTGTCTTTTTTCTACTAAATATGACTCAATATCCGTTTTTTAAATGAAAAATAATATTTTTCTAGCTCCAATTTTCCAGTTATTCGGTTCATTTCATTCTTTAAGCAAACAGACAATAATTTACCAATTTCTATAAAAAAACTCGTAATTCACTTGACCACGTTAGACCACAAAGGATTCCTAGAAACCATAGACTAATCGATTACCTAGACATGCCTGGCCTAGATTCTACACATTCATAAGTAATAGACATGACTGTCTATAAAGGTAGTCATTGATCGATATTGTTGATCAATAATTAAGGAGTCCGAAGTCTGTATAGGCTTCGCAGTAAGAAAAAAACCTAGTCAGTGAAGGCTATTTGAAGTAGAGTAAATTGGTTTTGTTGTGAGAAATAACGGTTGTTTTCATCAGGGTTAGGTAAAATATTCACATAATTTTCCAGCCCCCTTACTTATAAAAATCTCTAATCACCTTCTAAGCAACATTTTAACTAATCACTACTTAAAGTCTTAAGTAGTGATTGTTTGTTAAGACATGCTTAAGCAACGTTTATAAGTAAGAATTTTCTTAAACAGCCCTTAAGTATTACTTATTATTTAATTCACGTTTATAAGTAAGGCTGCAGATGTTTAAGTCCCATCCAATCCTTACTAATTTAGCAAATGCACAATTCACGCGCTTTCACGCCAAGATTACTGAAACTATTGAAATATGCTACAAAGTTTGTCGGGAGACCGAGAAAGGACTTTTTTTGGTCCGGGTGCGGGAAGTAGTTCCCTTGGAACCGAAATCTGGTTGGGTATTTATTTCTTAGATTTTTGGCTATTCTTGAACCAATTCCGACATAGTATAGTTATCGGCACGGATATTGAGCTCTCGGCGGAAGAGTGGGGATCGTTTTGCGCACTGTACACATAAGGCAATAAACCAATAAATCGCTTCTGCGCAGGCGAAGGTCAGGGCTCAATATCCGTGCCGATAACTATAAAAGATTTTATGCAAAAGTTATTTACAACAAACAGACAAAGTTAAAAATTACTCTTATCTTTATACCGATCCCAAGCAAAATAATGTCGCCAGGCTCAATTCCAAGGAAACACTATAAAATTACACTTATTAACTTATATTAGGTCAAATCTAGCACACTGACCTCAGACAGTAATATTATATAGGAACTTTAATAACTTAGGAAACCGATTTTGAGGTTAAGTACCGTAAGGCATTATGTTTATGGGAATTTTATGGCTAAAGCCTGCTGCTATGAGAGAGTAAGAGGTTTTGTTTTTATCTGAAGCTGTTTCATGCTGTGACAGCCTTGAAAATAGTGGAACCACTGAGAACTCATCGATTCTATTTATCTGCCTAGGCCTACCCTTTGCCCATACTATGATTACCAGAGTATCAGTGTTTTACAGGGAACGACTATCTGACGTCAACCAAGTTACCCGGGCAATCTAATACCCTGACTGCACTGGTTGTCAGAGTTTCCAGCTTCTGACTACTCGTTGTGCTGCCAGAGATACCATATTCAAGTGACAGTCGACAGTTGGGATCTACCATTTAACGTGCCTTCCGGAACACGGAAGAACTCGTCATGACAAGATGGTCACCCATCCACGGATCGTGCCAAGCGTCGTTTAACCTTATGATCAATCAACCGGGGAGTGTGGCTTTTACATCGCCTCAAGCTTAACAACCTTATCTAGTAAACTAAATTACGTATAATACACCGAATTTAGGTTCACTATAATCTAGTTCTCGTATTACCTCAGTACAATGCATTTGTAACTGATCTCAGAGAGCTTTGTGCGTGCTGTCATAAACCATCCTGCAGAACAGTCCTTGTTACAATGCAATGTCAGAGGCTGACAGGAGGATTCTGGTTATAATTGGTTTGTTTGGCAGCATTAGGCGATTACATTAAACTATTATAATATACTAAAAAATAATAAAAAATAACGTTCGTGAAAAAACTTGATAAAAAAGCCTGAGAAACTACGCTAAAACTTGAGAATAGCTGTACCAGTTTGGCTTATTATGTTTGTAGAGAGATTGAGTCAAAATTTGGCCATGAAAACAGTGGAAGCCTCGAAACGACGGAAATAGAAATATTTTGCTATTAAGATTAAGAGGTACATTTGACCGTAAAGCATATAGCACTGGTCTTAGGTGCTATTTACTCAGCTAATTTCTCGCAGTATTCCAGCAGCTACAAAGGGCTTGTAATAGATCTCAGAGAGCTTTGTGCGTGCTGTCATGAACCATCCTCCTTTGGAGTTAGCCCATAACAGTCGTTGTTACAATGCCTTGTCAGAGGCTGACAGACAGAAGGATATTGGTTACATTTGGTAACCTGGCTTGGTTACTAGAAGCTGTAATAGTACTTAATTATAAAGAAGATTAAGTGATAGATTACGGTGACTTCTATAAAAATAAAGGACTTCTAAAAACATAGAAAATCTGAGAATTAATATAGAAGTCGGTATATCGACCTTCCACTGGTATTTAATTTGCCACCGGCTTCTAGAGCTAGAATTTTGTACAAGTTAAAAAAAGTGAGCCTATATTTACAACTAAGAAACGTTTGTACGCTAAGAAATTGAAATAAATAACGTGCCACAGAAAAATTATTTGGAAATTCCAAAGGACGCAGGCAAAACCGTGAGATACGGCCTGTATATTAACAAAATGAAACCACAGGGCAATTGGACAGTCAGTAAATTACCTACTCACAATATTAATATCGGGAGCCATATCGAAGTAGTTCCCTAAATAAATATTACTTTCCGTGTACCATTTGTCGAGAACTACAGCTTCTTATATAAACTTCAGGGCACACTAATTTATAACTTATTCCTATAAGCATAAGGTTTGAGAGTACGTTAGGCTTAGAGTGTTAAACCAACCGGAGACGAACTTGCTGTACCTTCCTATCTGGCAAAGAGTACGAAAACGTAGCTCACCTTTGATCGTATGTAAATGAGTACGTCATGACGTTTTTTCTTGAAAATTTTGCTAAGTGTGCCTAAAAATAATGTGATACAAAATGATTTATGTTATCACTAATCGTTCCATTGCATTTTCGCGCAAAAATTGCCAGGATTTTTCTGTTTCGCATGGAGACTAGTGCCCATGACTGTTCCTGTAAGTTAGACAGTCTAAGCCGTTAGCGAAAACGTTTCGACAAAAGCAATATTTCAACCAAAATAGCGGGTAAACACTAGTTAAAAAGTTGCAACCACTTGGCCAATTTAACTTGGCTAACTGCCCCACTTTGGCCGGTTGTTTCGAGTGGTATCCGCGGAGTTTGTCACACCGTGCCGTAACACGGGGGAGTAACAAACTGACGTATTTCTTGTTTCGGTGTGAACGGAGTATTAAGCAGTGCTGGGCAGAATTAATGGACCAGCTTTTGTTGTAATATTTTGGGTTGTTAAAGTTATTGGTTTTGTTTTTTTTTTTTGCATTTATTTGTATTTATTTGATGGCAAAGGTAATCGAAGTTATTTAAACTGTCACGGTCAGGCCATTACTCTTTATATTATATATATTTTTAAATCTTATCTTTGAACTAAAGGTTTCTAAACTTGCGCAATTTGTACACGTATTTCCTATAAATAATAAATAATCGGGATTTAAACGCAATATAAATATATGTACTAATGTATACCTTTTTCTTTTCCGACGTTTCGGCAGAATTGGCTAAGTATCGTACCTTTATACCTGCGTACCTGCTCAATGTATGTGATAAAGCATTTTGACGTACCAATTTCATAAAGGTATGATTACTCATCTTTCCACTTGCCATGAATTCAAACCTTTCAATTCATTCTCAATTTCTAACAAAGTAAACTATCAAAGTCACAATTTCAAAGAAAAATTCTCATCGTGATAAGGTTTTCTTGCACGCCAGTGTACTGTCATAAACTGTCATAAAGCCTAGCTGAAGTTTGTTCAGTTGATTGACATTTTTATGTGACCATACATTTTTACTGCGCTAATATCATAAAAATGTTGTTACACTTTATAATAATACTACTTTTGTTATAACTCTGTTGTTTTGCTAAGATATTGATAAAGACAGGTTCGTGGCTATTTTCCTTAGAGGAATCAGTATAGACGAGAGAATTGTTTTTAAGTTTCAGTGAATAAGGGGATAAGCGGGGTACTGTAATCATCAAAAATACATATTTAATTCTAAATTATTTTAATTTAAAACAATAAATTAGGTGATTACCACCAACCGTGATCCGTATCGGGAACAGTCCAGTCTCTAAAACTCCAGAGCCCAGAAACCTCCTCACGATTCGCGCTGTTTGAAGGAGTACTGCCTTCTGAATTGCCTGCACTAAACCATATTTAAATTATATTTTTCTTAATTTTTCTCAATACGATATCTTGAATGACATTATTTCAAATAATCTTACCTAATTTTCTTGTATTTCAGTCTTAAATCTATGTATTTCATTTATTTTTTAACATATGGTTATGTTTCATGTATATTATGCACACGGGAAAATCCACGGGCAGAACTTAGCTATTATCAAACATGCAAATCACAATTCCCTAAATACTATCCGACTTAAATAGGTCATCTATTTTCAGCGCACTAAAGCTGGCTTAAACTTGGATTATTTACTGTTTTACCAAAAACCTTCTGAATTAATAGGCTTAGAATTTCATTGAAATTGGCTCAGTTCTGTGCTGTTACGAGTTCGATTCCCGAGCTAACCCTGCACGTGTCACGGTGGGTAAAAAAAGAATAATGTCTACTTTACCCTTTTAGGATCGCGAATTAGGGGATTATAAAGTATTTTGACCCTTTCCATTTCGGTAAATGAATTTAATTTACATATTTGCCATTTAAAAAAGGTTTGGAAAAATACGCTGTTGTAAAATTTGTTGACGGTTTACCTATTTATTTTTTAGTGTGGCATTTTTTATTCTTATACAATTTAGTATAAAGTACTTCTAACTACAAATGACAAATTAAATATAAAAAAAGAATGAATTGAAATGTACTACAAAAAATAAAATAGACTTTTATCTGTATTTGCTTAGTATAGTAATTACTTTTGGTGCCTTATTAAACATGCCAATTAAGATTTTCTTTTATATTCTACCAATTACTGGCCAAAAAATATTGACCCGACATTTTTGTCCTTGAATGTACACTTGGCTAGGTAGGAACAGAAGTAATCCAAGTAGCATTTTTTAAAAGTTGAGATATTCATAGAAATGCGTTTTTATGAATATCATAATTATGTTGAGCACATGATTTAAAATATGTTTGTTATTTGATAGATATAAACATAACTCAAACTTTCATAGCTGTTTTTCTTTAGTAAATGCAATTTTGATAAAAATATTGATTTAATTGTAGAAAATAGCAATATTTGTTGAAATACAGAAACGTAACATAAAAGAGTTTGTTTGAAAAAGTACTGAATAGCACTTGGATTACTTTTGCACAACCTCACTTCATACTCAAAAGTTCCAAAAATCGACTTAGCTCCATTTTGTCAAAAATGTTACTTGGATCACTTCTGTTCTTAACTAGCCACTTATAGAAGATTTTTTCACAAAAAAATATTTTGTAATAAAAATGAAAAATGTTTTATAGGCCATTAAACTTTTAATTATCGTATTAATGAAAGCGATTTAAAGTTTAATTTACTTTTTGTCGCGGTCTGTAATTAAGTCCTGAGTCAGATAAAAAAACTTTGGGAGATACCTGGATAATGGATTTTTAATAATTTCGGAGTTTACTTAGTTAATTTATTTGATACTAGGTTTTCCGTCGGTTTCAGTCATAGAGAATGAGTTTTTTATATTTAAATGTGTCATTGTGTGTATGGGAATAGCACCAATGAATTTTTTAAGAAAATTATTTAAACATACGGGTTTTTGGGACTGCAACGACATAATCATCTTAAGTGTGTTTGCATCGATATTTTGTCAATGTTTTTAATTACGGTAATTCAATTTTAAAACAGTAATTTTATAGTAAATAAGGTAAACCTTTCATTTATTCAAGCAGGTGTTTTATAAAATTTTAAAACTTTATAGTCATAACGTAACAATTTATCAATATCGATTACCATTATACAATATTATACATCACTAACTGCGGATTAGAATCCATCTTTTGTTTTTGATTGGAGATTGAATTTTGACATAAACTTCATTTTAACTAAGTATGTCCAATCTTTAATCGTAAACAATGGATATCAGTTATTGTAATCCGCACTAAAACTACTTTCCTTTCACAGATTTCTCGATACCTAACCAACAATCGAGTCGAATGAATCGAGTCCAATTACCCAGTGCTCGTGTATATGCGACTATTTCGTTTGGACGTGTTACAGGGTCCGATGGGAGGGTCCGGACATTGTCGATCGGACCCTACTCTAGTTTTATTTATTTTTCGCCGAGTCTGTTATTGTTTTCAATTTAATTAATTTGTATTTTTTATTGGGGAGCTGTGTTTTGGACCAAAAGGTTATAGTTATCGGCACGGATATTGAGCTCTCGGCGGAAGAGTGAGGATCGCTTTGCGCACTGTACACTTAAGGCAATAAACCAATAAATCGCTTCTGCGCAGGTGAAGGTTAGGGCTCAATATCCGTGCCAATAACTATATTACGAAGTGAGTAGTTATTTACGATACTATCAAAAAAAGTAGGTACAGAATTATCTTATGTTCCTTTTTCTGTTTCCAATGCATTACTATAATAGCTTTCACTTGTGGTTTATGTACCTACTAGCTGTTGCCCGCAACTTCGTCTGCGTGGGCAATATAGAATAGTCAAAATACTACTTATCCCGTAGGTGCATTCTTTCACGTGACAGTATAATTAGGATTAGCACTTAGCAGTCGCATAGATTCATTGATCAAGGTTGTGTTGTGGATGTGACCATTTATCTAAACAAAAGAAGTAAAGTTTGTGACGTTGTGAATATCTCTGGATCTAGTCAGCCAATTTGGAAAATTATTACGTATGGTGCGTAAGTAATTTTCACAGGAAACAGCTATAATCTATGTCTATATGCTTTGAGTCTGACAAAGCTGTCATTTGTACATTTTCTGCAGCTGCTGCGACTAATCAGAAGCCAGAAAGTCTGTCAGTCTTACCATGGATATCACCTTGTGTAGTTGACTGGATTGAAGATAGGTAGATAGGTAGTTGCTCCAAGCAAAATATTGGTACTAAAACAGATTCGGTGACTGGAAGCCAACACCAACATAGTTGGGGAATAGCTGGATGGATGATAAAATGAGTCATCATCATCAGCAGGCGCATAGGGTAGGATAGTTTCACTACTGGGGAGAAACACTTGTATGACGGGGATTTTCTGTGCACTTACTCACTATGGTAAGGCTGACCCCACATTAGGCGTGCGTGATCCTCGGGCGTGTGAGTAGCGCGGGCGTCGCGAGCGCGCTGCGTGAACGTCGCGTTTTGCTGCCCTGCGGCATGTGTGAAGAGTGCAAGCGACGCGCTCGCGGCGAGCACGCGGCGCTCGAGTTGCGTTCTTACCCCTTCGCCCGCTATCCCCGCCGCCCGCTAAACGCCTTAGCAGTTAAACGTCAAGGAGAGCGGCGCGTGCAAGCCGCGAGCGCGCTGCAAATGCCGCAGGGCAGCAAAACGCGACGCTCACGCAACGCGCTCGCGACGCACGCGCGGCGCCCGCGCTACTCACACGTCTGAGGATCGCGCACGCCTAATGTGGTGGCCTAAGCCTCCACCGAAATGTTTGCATTAGTTCACGAATAGGCAAAATGTACGTATCTGTGCGAGTCCACTTCATGTGTTCGTACTTGAAACCTGCAGTTTTGCCAAGATTTTCAAAATGTACGCTCGCAATTTGCCATTTCTTGGTGGAGCCAGCAAATCAAAAGAAACGTTGTATACTGTGCGTCACTACCGCACACCGGGAAAATTTCGCTATTGCGGAGGACGTTTATATACCATATTTTGTGTCACACGTAAACAGGACGACAGTAAGTATCCACCGAAACACTTTCAAAGATCTGATGAACAAACAAATCAGACCTGACTTGGTCACCTGGGGCCAATCAGAGCTCTATGAAGCGATCATACGCTTTGGCTCCTACTGTTATTGTGGTTTCTGAAAATTTAATCACCTCATTCAACGATGAATGTAATTCTGATGGTACTATTTAGAACACTTGCTTAGCGCAGAAGCTGACGTTAGCAGGTCAAGTCTTTTGACTCCTCGAATAGGATACCATTGGTTTTTGTGCAATGCATACCTGCAATGCATTCTGGATTAGGATAGGATATAGGTAGATAGGATTTGCAACAGAGAACAATTCTGTCTTTGTGATTAAATGACATCAAACGTAGTTTTATATAAAAGGTGTTTTTTTAGACTTGGCTCGGGTCTTACTGAGACTGTTCGTAATCGTAAACAGTGTATTTGCGATCAGAAGTTGAAAGTAAGCATGTCTTTGGTATGCGGCGCGTAATTTGTACGTTTTCAGACGCATAAATCATTTTACGTGTGTCTGTGTATGGTATTAAATCGAGAAAGCTCCCATTTCTTATCTGCATTTTGTATCTGGGCTTGTTTTTAAAGCTACAGAATCCTACATTACCTACCTCACGCTTAGCAGCGATTGCGAGAGATAGATCCTCATTTCTTCTAGGATTAAGTTTACATATTTTGCATCAGAAAAAATAATTAAGGTCTACTTAATACAACCCCAGCGGGGCCCAGCAGGGCCAAGGCCTGCCGGGGCTGCGGGTTGTTCGAAAGAGATACCGCGGCCCTGGTACACAAAAGGCCTATGACGGAACACGACGGTTTTTAGTCAGTAAGAGTCTGACACTCCCTCACCGCTGCTAACCCACAGCGGGAGGGGTCATTTGATGATTTTTGACGTCGGAAAAAAAAAGGTCTACTTAATACTACTCACTCAAAGTAATTTGTTTTAAGGCCACCACATTAGTGGAAGATAAGCTAAACTATGTTTATGAAAAAATCCTGATATGAACTCCATCTGTAACTTTAAATGATAATTAATTGTTCCACTAAAGTCATCATTTTTGACATAATGTTCAAAAAATAATTTAGATGGCACCGTTTTAAATTTGGCCGAGAACTATTAATTTTCCTTTCATCAAGGTAATAATTATAGTTGGATTTTGATGTGGCACGGCAAACTGACAAACACTATTGAAATGTCTATCGAAAAATTACACTTCGTGTTAAAATATGGTGAATTACGGAAAATACACAACTCCATCTGTTGAAATAATAATCCTCTATAAAGAATGTATGGTAATATTGTCATTTACCACCTCGCTCCTTTGACAAATTGATGATGTATTTTATTTACCACAGATGGAGCTACTTTAACCTTGGCTAAACAAAATTTACATATTTTTTTTTCTTCCGAAGTTACTTATAAAGGTGTGATTTTCTGTGTAAAGATTAATAATAGGCCGATCAACTAATATAAGTACAACATTCAAATGTACAGTTTTGACAAATAGATTGCGTGTCGTAATATTTTACATCTTGAATTCACAAAATTAATCATATCTTTTGATAGAGTGAATCGATTTCGATGAAACAAAAACTAAGTAATACCCCAAGTTACGTAGAGTTTTTGTATATAAGCATTGTCTGCATTTAATTCGTAGATTTTACGTGAATCGCGAACAAACAAACAGATAAACAGACAAACAGACAAACAGACAAACAGACAAAAATGACAAAAATGATGGAAATGGGTTCTGTTAGTTATCCTTTAACATGCTGGCTATTTTTTTTGTCAATTTCTTCAATGTACAAAAATTACTTTTCTACAGATTTATTATATGTTATAGATTATAGATGTCCTTTTCAGACCCTAGTACCGAATTTCATTTTATTCGATTCAGTAGTTTTGGTGTGGCGGCGCATTGATAATATTAGTAAATTATTCTTTAGGTTAGATTAGGCTAATAAATTAATATTTAGTACTCAATAAAAGTTTATTAGTATTAGTTCAAAATGAAAATCTTTTGCCTTTTTGCTCGCTCGCGTATCATTGACTTTAACAAGACCCTCAAGAGACAGACGAACGCAAAGTAAAACATTTTAACAAAAATAAAGGATTTTGTACGCTTAGCTTAGCGCTGGCAACATTTCTTTGGCCACAAAATATTATTTTCTTAATTAGATCTCGGCCGTATCACCGCGAATCGTAAGAAAACAAATTATCTTACGTAATGAGATCTTTTGTAATTAACAAGATATAGCTTTTAAGGAGAAAACGTGATTTTTCTTTGTGTATTCATTTCATCATCATCATCATCATTATACGTACGTAAACTATCCGTTTCTTGCGGTTTCACTCGAGTCCCAAGGAAACTTCTTCACGTACGTAGATAAAATAATAACAGCTTTTAGACAGGACAAGAGTTTTTCAAATCGATTCGAATCGATCAATCGTAAAGTAAAGTAGGTAAAAACAAACAAAAAACGTTTCCTGTATAGTGTTTCATCATTCTCAACCCCAAAACAATGATAGTCATATTTTTATAAATAGAATTCTTATTCCTCTTGCCGTAAACGTGGTCTGGTTATAATTTGCCTGGCCTTTTCCCTATATTAGTGTCTATTTCCAGTTTAACTGAATGCAACTAACAGCCGTTCTCAATATTGTCTACTTATCTGTTGATTTGCTTACTAGAGGTAAACTTTAACATAAGCCTCACTCAAGAAATATCAAATACCTATCTCTAGTTTTCAAAACCAAATATAGATAGAATATAGGAAACGAACGTTAGTCTATCTGACCTCCTCAACCCGGGAAACTCGATACTTTACTTGGGCAAGTAACAGTCGCCAAAAAGGTGGGTTAATAAATAAATACTTGATATACTGAAGTCTATACTGAAATGGTTTTCCTATCTGTGGTCCCGATCCCATCGATCCATAGTTTACGACTTCTCAAGTGAAAGTTATGGGGGTCCCTGATATTTTTTTACTATGGGTACCTCTGTATGTGTTTGAAGTTTCAAGTATTTTATAGTTTTTTTAGAGGTTCTGTGATAGTGCGGAATTACCGCGTAAGTTATTTGGTCGGCTAAAATAGAAACTACTGTTTGACGGTTGTTTTCACCAGTACTGCCTTTTAGGAAATTCAATCGCGCATTATTAAACATAGGAGTTTTTTTTTTTTTTATAATATCCAGCGTTGCCTCAATACCTACCTTATGTTACCGAATCGTGCTTACATTATTGAATGCATATTTTAAAATTTCAACGTATGTTTAATATAATATTCGAACGGACCTTAAAAAATATAATTAGAGATAGTTTTTTTTTTCATTCTATTTTATTTGTCATTATAACGATAATGCGTACCAAAATTGAAATATAATACCTGACCTAGATTATTCTAGATTTGAAGAGTAGGTCACAAGAAAATAGCAATTTGTATTATATTGTATACTTACAAACAGTAGATTACAGCTCTCTGACCACGTACCAGTTATTTTTCACGCTCGAACTGTCCAAAAGTTTTTTAAGTAATTTTGCTCTGGTAACATTGTTGTAACTCCGCCTACAAGTGTACAGTTGAGGACATAGAAAAGGGAACAGTAGAAATGCCATTTGTTTTCTATAGTAATATGTAGTTTTCTGAATTTGGCCTTAAAGATGGTAGGAAAAGTTCTTTTTAACAATATGCCGTGTTTTCTTTAGTTAAGGTTTCTTTATAGGCTATTTTTTATCCGATTACGTGAAATGGCTCCCATCAATATCGTGAGCGAAATCTAATCTAAAACATTGGTAAAGACAAAAAAAAAAACTGTAAAACTACTCTTTAATAAACCTTTTTTAAGCACATTCATATCATACTTTATCATTCGTTCTAATAGTCTTTTCACAGCTTCAAATTCAAAAATAACTTCTCAACACAATTGTCTGAGCCCTCAAGACAGACAAACAAATGACCTACTCGATTGAGACAACTCACAATATCTCAAGCAGTACACAAGATCATCACTCATGCTCTGACTAACAGACCTACATTTGGACAACGTCAATGTTCACAGTTATCAATCTATCAATCTCTGTGGACGTAGACATGTCTACTTACATTATGGGGATGTGTTTATTTGTGACCTGTAAATCTGTGTAGGGTGAAATTAGCTATGCTATGAGGTTACACCTACGTTTCGGGAGAACCACTTCCCGCAAACGGGTAAAAAGTTACGTAATATATGTCCTTTCTGGGACTCTAAAATATGTACCGAAAATATTTTTTAACGGTGGATTTAAACAATCTGTGTGTCTATGGAAATTCACAGACAGTTATGTAGATGACTTATTTATAATAAAAAACATGTTATATCTTGAAACGAGCTTGTGATTCAGTGAAATCCACAGTAAGAAGACAAAACATCTCGCTGTTGAAACATGACCTCCTTTATTCCAAACGATGTGTATAACACTAAACACTAACCAATACACATAGGCTATTAACTTCCGACGTCTTAAACTAGGGTTTAAACCATTTGAACAGTTAGTGTGAACACTAAACTGCCGCCGAAGCCGACGGTTAATGTCGCCGTTAAATTAAACGATCGAATGTGTTCAACTTTTTTAAATTAAACTGGTTTATTTGTTTCCTATTTTGTTCTTGAAACTAGGACTTATACTGAAGTCTAAGAATTGAGAGAAGAAGCAAAAACATTTTTTTTAGTTTTTTTTTTTTAATTACTTAACTTATTGTAAAAGTATTTCACGCTATTAAAAACAAAGTATCCAATATTCTTCAATTCTCCAATATTCTTGCTATTTATTAAATACGAGTAAGCGATCTTTGCATTTTTCCTTCTTTATAAAATACAGTCAATATCCAATAGCCATACCTACACAGAAAGATAGACTTACTATTCACGTACAGTAACAATAATTTGCCATTTCTAAAGAATTATCCTGTAAAGGTCAGAAAAATAAGGTCAGAAACCTGGAGATAGAACACGATATCTGTTCCCTAAGCTATTCTTTCAAAAGGTCACGTTCTTCAAAGCAACTTTAAACTTTACTTGCAGGTGCCTCATTTTTCTGGCCGCCAGTGTACAAAATAAAATAGAATTTCTATGTGGGTAGGAGTGACAGTTAGACGTGTTTTTTGCTGCTTATATTTATTATTTATTTAAATTAGAAATTACAGTATTTTGATAATTACATGTATTGATTTGGCTCTTTAACTCACCTTTCATCACTTTTCTATAATAAACTCTCCATTTAACAACACTTCTTCACTTCACATCATCTTACAACTATGGACAACAAACTTGCACAGAGCATGGCTGACTTGGAGAAACTCTTTGGTTCCCGTATGCAAAACTATGAAGACAAGCTGCTGAAGATTGCTGCTGGCAGTGCTCCAAAGCACCTCGACTTGGCGTCGCTTTCTTCTGAATTCATCGAATTTAAAAGTTTTGTGTGTCATTCTTTGACTCTTCTTAAAGCACAGATTGAGCTTGTTTCCCGTGCTCTTGACAAACACGAAACTGCCATGCGAAGGAAGATCCTGCTGTTCCATGGTATTCCAGAGAAGGCCAATGAGAAGGTCAACGAGACTGTTCTGGACGTAGTTGTTAAGCGCATGAAGTTGGATGACGCCTGCCTGGACATGTTTGAGGTGTGCCATAGACTTGGTGCCTCGCAGGCTAAAACCAGGCCTGTGCTCGTGCGCTTTAAGGATATGGAGCATCGTCGAGTTCTCTGGGACAACAAAACTTCACTCAAAGGCTCGGGTATTACTATATCCGAGTTTCTGACTAAGACCCGTCATCAGGTTTTTGTTGCTGCTCGGAAACACTTTGGTATCAGTAGCTGTTGGTCTGCGGAGGGAAAGATCATCGTTCAAGCGGCAGATAAGTCTCGTCGTAAGATCTCCAGTTTGGGTGAGCTAGACGATCTTATTGCATTGTTTCCCGCTAGTGTTAGTGCAGCGACTGCTGGAGGTAGTGCGTTGCCTTCAGTGGCTAGCATTTCTCCAAAGGCTGATGCTAAGAAAGCGAAGGTGCTGAGGAAGACGCGTCGCTAAATGTTGCTTTGTCACTTTCCGCTTTAACTTCCTAATTTTATAGTTCTCTTTTGTGTGTCTTACTTTTTGTGTGTGTAATGTCGGTACATACTCGACCACGTACGTTCTTGTTTTTATTTAACGTCGGTAGCTAGCTTTTATTTTTATTTTTTTCGATTTCACTTCAATTTGTGTTTATTTTATGTATCATTTGTTTGACAAGTGGTTCTGTTTGACAATGACAGTTCCATTTGACATTAATTAGTTGTCAACATCTTTAATTTTTTATTTTTAATGTCATTGCTATTCTCGCTTAGCTTACTGATGTCCGTACTTTTATTTGTGTTGCCACTTTTCTTTATTTATTTTTATACTGTTATTCTCGTTTTCTGTTTTTTTAATTTTTTGTTATTATTATTTGTATTCAGTGTCAATGTAGCGTGTATTGTTTTTTTTTTCGTACTGTTTGTTTAATTCTCTTGCTTTTTTGCGACTGTTGTGTGGTGAGTTAAAATAGCCAAGAGTTACGGATATTTTTTTTTTATTTTTTTTTTTATTATTTTATACCTATTTTTATTTTTATATATATATTTCTTTAAATATTTATGGATGATTTTTGCTTAGATGATAGTTTTTTCTCTTGCTTTTCAACTTCCGACAGTTTTGTCAGTGTGGATAGCAACTCTTCTGCCCCTCTGACGTTGGGTGATCAGATCTCCTCACTTCTATCTCCTTACCCCAACAATTTCAACATAGCCCACATAAATGCTCAAAGTGTTCCTGGTCACTACTCCGATCTTCTGGCATCTATTGACAGTGCGCATCTTGATGCTCTGTTGATTTCCGAGTCTTTTTTGAAACCTTCACTTCTGTCTACTCACTATGCCCTCCCTGGTTTTGTTCTGGTTCGTAATGACAGAACTGGAAAGGGAGGTGGGGGCGTCGCCATGTACTTGCGGGCCGATGTCCCGTTTAAGATCGTCAGTGCTTCGCCTTCATTGTACTCGGAATCAGCAGAGTATCTATTTCTTGAAATTCTCCTTAATCGCACCAAGTTACTTCTTGGAGTATTATATAGTCCTAATCTTAATGTAAATTACTTTGACATGTTAGACTCTCTGTTATATGATTATTGTCCCTTGTACGAGCATGTAGTTATCATGGGTGACTTTAACACTTGTTTGCTTAAGGATGACAGTCGAGCGTATAAACTTAAATCTCTCCTTTCTTCTTTCAATCTTAGTATTTTACCTCTTTCTGCTACTCACCACTTTCCCAATTGTACTCCTTCCCTGTTAGATCTTATGATTGTATCTAAGATCAGCAATGTTTCTTTTCACGGACAGCTTACTGCTTGTTTTTCCTACCACGATTTCATCTTTCTGTCTTACAGGATTCGTCCTCCTAAGCGAAAGCCACAGTACCTTTTCCTTCGGAATTACAAGGGCATTGACTTGGAGGCGTTAAAGCGTGATGCAGATCTCATTGACTGGTCCTGTATTTTTGAGTACGACTGCATCAACGAAATGGTTAATTGCTTCAACGCTAAATTGTTAAATTTGTTCGACAGCCACGCTCCTATTCGTCGAATTAAAGTAAGGAATATTCCGGCTCCTTGGCTCACGCCTGCTATCAAGGAATTGATGGCCAGTCGTGATAGGGCGAAGAGGAGGCTGAAGCGTAGTCCGTCTGAGCGTAACCTCATAGCGTACAAAACTTTACGTAACCGCTGCAGTCGAATGTGCAGAGATGCTAAGAGACGCTACTTCCACAATTCTCTTGATAACCGTAATTCCTCTGAGGTTTGGAAATTTTTAAAATCTATCGGTATCGGTAAAACTGCGGCTGCTCCTAGTGGTGACACTGACGTGTGTGCTCTTAACAATCACTTCTCCTCTCCTCCTGTTCGTTTGGGTGCGCACGTCAGGGCCAATACTCTGAGCAGGCTGGCTAGTGTGCCGTTGCCTGATTGCCCTCCTTTCGAGTGGTGTGCTGTGACTTTGGATGATGTGAAAAAGTCAATTCTTTCGATCTCGTCTAATGCAGTTGGCAACGACGACATATGCTCGCGAATGATTTCCCTCACTCTTTCCTCTGTCCTTCCTGTTTTGACTCACATTTTTAATTTTTCCTTGTTCTCCGGCACCTTTCCCGATCTATGGAAAGCAGCTATTGTTATTCCTTTGCCCAAACTTTCTAATCCTATAGCTTTGACAGATTTTAGACCCATCTCTATACTCCCATTCCTTTCTAAAGTTCTTGAGCATCTTGTTCACCGTCAGCTGACTGCGTATATAGACAGAATGGATCTGCTGAGTCCGTTTCAATCTGGCTTTCGGCCTGGTCACAGTACATCAACGGCATTGTTGAAGGTCACTGATGACATTCGCCTCGCGATGGAGAACAAATCTCTCACCTTACTCATCCTTCTTGATTTTAGCAGTGCCTTTAACTCTGTTGACTTTGATATCCTACTTGGTATTCTTAAATCTGTAAATATTTCCCCTTCCACCCTAAGTTGGTTTGATTCTTATTTAAAAGGCCGTTCACAATGTGTTCGCCTCGATAACTTGACCTCTAGTTGGTGCAATCTCACTGCGGGTGTACCTCAAGGTGGCGTTCTCTCCCCTCTCCTGTTTTCTATTTTCATTGACTCTGTCACAAAGGTCATTTCTTCCCACTTCCATCTCTACGCAGACGACTTGCAGCTTTACAGACATTTTCCCTGTTCTGATGCAGAAGCTGCCATTGCTGCCATGAATCGTGACCTGGATGCGATTGGTGATTGGGCGCAGTCCTTTGGGCTGCAAATTAATCCCAGGAAGTCTCAGGCCATGATCATTGGCAGCAGATACATGCGTAGCAGGCTAGATGTTGCGTCGCTACCACCTCTAGGTTTGAATGGGGTTCAGATTGACTACGCTAATACAGCAAAAACCTGGGTATTACATTTGATATGAACTTATCGTGGACAGCTCAAGTCAATGAAGTTAGTCGTAAAGTTTACTGCACTTTCCATGCGCTGAAATGCCTCCAATACTTTTTGCCATTGAAAACCAAAATATCTCTTGCTCAGACTCTCATCCAACCCATCATAGATTACGCTGATGCCTGTTATCTGGATGCCACAGAGGAGCTTTTAAATAAACTTGAGCGCTTGCAAAATCTTTGTATACGTTTTGTTTTTAATCTTAAAAAGTATGATCATGTTTCACACTTTCGCAAGGAACTCAAGTGGCTCCCAATCCGTCTTCGCAGGAACACTCGCATTTTGTGTCTTCTTTTTAATATCCTCTTTAATCCTAAATCTCCAACCTACCTGCGGGAACGTTTCTCCTTTCTCCGCTCACCTGATGCGTCCTGCAGGACTCATCTCAAATCCCTTCTTAAAATCCCTTCCCACTCCACTGACTTCTACTCCTATTCTTTCACCGTGCACGCTGTACGGCTGTGGAATAAGTTGCCGCCTGAGGTGAGGAGCTGCCAGACTGTTGCTGTGTTTAAACGCAAGTTGAAAGAACACTATCTTTCCTCTCTGTCATAGTTGCATATAGTATTTATTGTATGTATATTTATTTATATGTATTTAAGTAGTTTATGTTAGTGATTATATATTGGTTATATCTTCTTTCTTTTTACACTGTCTATCTGTACCTATCTCTTTTTATTCTAACTCTCCCACAACGGGCCTGCTGGAAGAAATTTCTTTAGAGATAAGCTGTGCCCTTGTACTATTGTTTCTATTATTTATTCTTCTTTGTGTTTTATGTGTACAAAACTATTAAATAAATAAATAAATAAATAAATAAAATACGGAATGCCGTCAGAATTTTTAGTAGTGGACTTAGCTGTGTCAGATGACTTTAAAAATATTGTTGGGTATTTTAAAATGCCATCTAGTGTAATGGATGTTGCCTACAAAGTGGAACCGAGTTTTAACGAACGTTGGGTAACTTGCAAAGGGTACTTCCAAGGTCTACTGGTTGTTAAAATGTAGAGAATTTTGAAGAATCGTCGTATGTCTAGCTTTTTGTAATAATGCTGATGATTCCACCTAAAGGTTGACTGGTAGAAAATGCCTAAGGCGTTAAGTCCGCCTTTGTACATTCATTTTTTTGTAAAATGTGTAGAAAAAGTATAATAAATTAGTAAATGTTATATACAGCTACATAGGTGTGTTTTGAAAGCAAGATGTCGACTGCAACTGCCGACCGCACTTGCAGCGACTGCAAGAAATTGGCCGATATCTGAGGGCGACTGCACGTGCTGCTGCCGCTTCTATCTAAAACGGTTTCATGTAATTACATACAAACCAGTACCTAGTGCAAGCTGCGGCCGATTTAATGCAGTCGCGGCATGTGCGGTCGACAGGTAACATTCAAAACCTTAATGCCGTAATTGAGCGTCTGTCTTTTGTCTAGCCATAGACTAATTGTCAAACTTTCAAACTTCTTAGTCTCGAATCTGCAAATGATATATACCTGTATGAAGCAGATCTTTGTACGTGAGAAATTCAGGTGCTCACTTTCCAAGGTACCTGACTGCTTGCCTAACTACGAAAATTAATTTTAGTATACTTCTATTTATTATTATTCTAGGTCTAATAAACTTACTTAAAAGAAACAGCGCTTTGTGTTTGCACGCTCAATCACACATCAAGACTTCTCATTCACTATAAAAACTGGATCTTAAAAAAATACTGCCATACCAAATGTTACATATATAAATCAAATGCCTTAAATTCACCCAAAATACTAAACAAACAAGCATCTAGATTTTCACCTACCAAGAGACACGTTTTGCCAAAAATTCTCGGCATCAGAGCCCCGTAATGACGAATAATTTCCGCCTTTCAAGTAAAAATGGCGCCCTCCAAGCACCGGCACCTCAGATGCCGTTATTTAGATACGCCTGTATCTCCAAGTTACCAGAAACGTCTATAGACCCGGAGTATGGAAAGAACGGAGATGTCATAATGCTGTAGGTCAGGCGCCTTCTTCTAGGTCACATACGATCGGTAGGCAGCAAAAGCAGCGGTAGGCAAAGCAAATCAGTTACGAGTGAACTAGCAAGGCGTTTGGTTTCTTTGAGACATCTGTCAACGAATCTTGGCATTACAAAAAATTGTCGGATCCAAAGAAGGCGCATAAGGGCGAAGACAGTAACGTTCCTCATCTATTTTTATTTATTTTGTTTTTTGACGACGTCAAAAGTTATCAAATGACCCCTGCCACTATAGGTTAGCAGCGGCGAGGGAGTGTCAGACTCTTACTGACTAAAAATCGTCGTGTTCCGTCGTAGGCCTTTTATGTGCCAGGGCCGCGGTATCTCTTTCGAACAACCCGCAGCCCCGGCAGGCCTTGGCCCTAACTGGGCCCCGCTGGGAACGTTCCTCGTCTCTGCACACCCGCATTTTGGCGCGCTACTTTCTTAAGAGATTTTCCGTTATGGCACCTCCGCTAGTCATTTTGTTCTCCATGGCTATAGATAAGCTGGAATGTTCCAGAATGAGGTGGTTTGCGCTGCTTTTGAATTTTGCTAAACGAAAATAGTTGTGATATATCGGTCTTGTTAAAGATATGCATAAGGTAATATAAAAGACTCGACACAATATTATTATTTGAAATGTGAAAGAAAATATATTCGGATATTTTCTACTAGCTGAATGACTAGTTTTTTGGCCGATTTCTTAAAAATATTGATGTCGATATATTTTTCTTGCGTAAGTCTCAGATCAAAGAAATAGTATAATTTTGCTTTTGTAAAATCCGATATTATCGAAAGGTTGAGCCCCGGTCATTGAAATGAATTGCATAGTATCTTTACATAAGATACTATGCAATTCACTTCGGTGTAGCACCTGTCTTGCATTATAATTATTATACAACGAAATAAAGAGCTGAACACTTTGCAGGTGATCGGACAAAATATTTCAGGAAAAACATTTAAACATCTTACTACCTACCTATATGCACCTAAAACATAGGTACACTTTAAATTCGCAAAAGAATAACCTTCCACCTGTGCAGTCGGGTAAAAAATAAAGCTTGCTTCTAATATCATCCCTTTTAAGCATATTAAATTTTATAAAATATAGAAGCTGTGGCTATGAGCGACATTTTTTCAAGCTTGTCAAACAAAATTATGAAGATTGCTTCAGCTTTACTGAAAAAGCGAAATATTCTGCAGTGTGCATTTGAAAGTTAATACTAAATTAAATTAATACGACAAAGTAATAACATTTTTGTATTTTCTACGTTTTCTGAAGTCGGTGGCCTAGTGGGTAAAGAATCAACCTCTTAAGTGTGAGTGTAGGTTCCATTCCAGGTATTTGTATGTACTCTCTATATATTTTGGACACCAATGACCGTGTCTCGGAGGGCACGTTTAACTATAACTTGAACATCTTTGGCAGTCGCTACGGATAGTCAGAAGCCAGTAAGTCGGACGACCAGTCCTACCTAGTGTCTGGGTCGGTCTAGATTACCCGGGAAACTTTGAATAAACATTCATACACACAGAGGATATAGTGATAGATACATCTCTTGTTACTAGATACAACAAAAAATAAGAGACTGAAAAAAAAAAACACATTGTAAAGCCGATCTGAAACTAGGAATTCTATCCTCCCCACTTTGAATCTACACAATTTACCCTGCAACACTACACTTCAAAGCCGAAAAACGGGAACAGAGTAATAAAACTACACGGAAGCCAACCAGAGGTCAGATTTACTACACAAAACGACCGCAGCCGGGATATACAACATGTATGTACGTATGTATTGTAGTCACGGAGAAAGGAAAGGTTGCGGAGATGCCATAAGGATGGTAGGTCACGCGCTTGCTTGTAGGTCAAAGTAATGTACGAGGCGTTCGGGTTCCTTGTCAATCAAAACCAATCTATCAACGGTTGCCCTTGATTGATTGGTGATTTTATTTTGAAAATAATAGGTGGGTTCCATAGAAAGCGTGTAAGGGCGGAGCTAGTAGCGGTCCTCGTCCCCCGAACAAACGCATTATGGCGCGCTACTTTCTTAGGAGATTTTCAGTCTTACCAAGGGGTATTGGGTTGCCCCGGTAACTGGGTCAAGGAGGTCAGATAGGAAAACACTGGTACTCAGCTGCATCCGGTTGGACTGGAAGTCGACTCTGGAACATAGGACTGGAACATAGTTGGGAAAAGGCTAAGCAGATGACTTTCTTAAGAGATTTTGCGTTATGACATCTCTGCTAGTTTATTTCTCCGTGTTGGTAGACTTGTGTCGCGATACACTTGCGGACGTATGAATAAATGAAATGGGCAAGTGTGCCCTTACATGTATGTATTTTCTGGGTAGTTTAATATGCACTGTGTGTATAGTTTTCGTGCTGTTTCATCTCGGGGTAAAGAGAAACCTGTTACATGGTTTTTAGTGGATTTAGTTTGTACTACATACTTCGATGTGTGATGTGTATGTTCATATTTAAATCTAACTGGTGAATATTTTATCTCCATCCATCCAATAATTTTGTCGTTTTCCCTTGTACATAATATGTTAAGGATCATAAAAAAACGTTTAGTCCACACCATTAGAGACAAAATCTTTTATGTACCTACAATGAATATGTACACTATAACATGAAGCTGAATAGTTAATTTGATTGATTAAATGTGCTAAGCAATCTCAAGAACTGCTGGTCCGGTTTGATATAATCTTCAGTTTTAGATAAAGTCCTTCTATTGAGTAAGGTTATATGCTATACGCGAGTGAAACTGCTGGTAAATGCTAGTATGCAATACAATATTTTAGTTGCAAAATTAACAGCATATTTGCAGCAAATTATACAATAATAAAATAGAGGCTTCAACCAAAACCATTTTAGAATATTAGGTTCTGAGGCTTCCCACAGTTGTGTAGTTAATTTCGCACAAACTGACAAACAGGCTGATTAAATCCGTCTGAAATTGACTGAAATGTTAATTTAAGGTTCAAGCTAAGATAATTAGGCTTTGTTGCAATGAGAAAGATTTGTAAGTAGCTCTTTTTTGCTTTTGTTTGTTTACTGTGGATTTTAATAAGCTGTCTATCTGTGGTTTTGCTTACTGGAGAAAGTAGTGCCACATAAGCCCCATAAAGCATGGTTTTATAGTCTTTGCATTAGCCTCATACAGAGCATGTCAAATTCCTATAATGGCGTCCACGGCCGAGACTTAAGGAGATCAGCCAGCTGCGCAGGACATATTATAGTGCACGAGCATTTGCGCGGACACAGGTGCACTCCCTATTCCTTCACTCTCATAACCCGATGGGACGGCAATCCGACACGACCGGAAAGATATCAGGCGCAGGACCGACATTTACGTGCTCCCCGATGCACGGGTGAATCAATCACCAACTTCCAGACCACGGGCTACTTTGTGAAAGTTTTTAAGAAAACCCACAAAGCGATTTCGGCCCGACTCGGGAATCGAACCCGAGACCTCGAGCACAGCAGCCGCGCTTGCGACCATTAGACCAACGAGGCAGTCAGCCTCTATCTACAAAGAGGCAAATTCCTATATCTACTCGAAGTTAGCAAATCAACAGATAGATAATTGAAATTGGAAGGCAAGTTAAGGATAGTTTCAGGATATATAAGTGAAGATAGATAAGTATAGGTTTATCTGTTTATTTTTACGTCCATTCAACAAATCCCAAAGTCCTAATCACCAGGCTATTTTACTGGGTATACTTGAGTATTACTTTGCGTGCACTATACTTTCAAAATTCATACAATACACTGACACTACCTTTAGCTAATAAAATAATTCCCGAGCCCTACTAAAGTAATAAACTTACTGTTTATCCAGTTATGTATCTACAAAAGGACAGATAAACATACGGTTTTAATATGTTAATGTTAATTAAACTTAGTATGAAATATCAGACTTGTGACGGCGTGTCGCCGACAATTTGCGAAAGGGTAACTCCCATTTCGGTATTTTATGATTGGGGTATTATATTTAACGTAGGTTTAAATTGATAGTTAAGTTTAAGTTGAACTTAAACTGTTGGTTATTTACTGTAATATTAAAATCAGGATTTAAGTGATACTTGGCAGTTAGTTGTCATATGATTAAATGGGTTTAATCTTTGATCTGAATGCGCAAATGTAAAAAACTATTTTTTTTTTAAATGTTTGTCTTAACAAATCTATTGTCTGTTACAGGTACCTACATCAATCGGAAATTATTATAAAGCGGTTTAGTGGAAATTCAGGTGACTCTTATACCAATATATTAATGTTTTTATAATAACAATTAAACCAGTGAAAATACTTCTCAATTTTAAATCGTGTACGTAGTACATAATTAACATTTAAATGCCACTCTATTCGTTATTCCAAAACACAAATATTCAAAGATATCTCATTTACTTCAAACAGCCTTTTGTCATAATAATGAGGTCCCAAATAATTCTCAAACTGTAATTTAACTTAATCAGCCGCCATTTTGTATGATCATTCGTTACGGCTCAAACATTTCGAGGTCGGTTTCATATGTAGTTAAAATTAACTGACTCTTGTAAGAAAATGGTAGTTAAGGGTTTATGATTATGATATAAAACCTGCTCAAAAAATCTGCAGAGATTTAAGGTATCTGCATACTACAGACTAAAAAGTCGGCCGACAGTTGGCTTGATTCTTGTATTTTTTTAAAGAAAGTCGTGAATTCAATCAAAACTTTTAGTAGGTCTGATAGCGGCCAAATCTGCGGGATTGTACGAAAGAGTTACCGCGGCCCTGGTACATTGAAGGCCTACAATGGAACACGACGGATTTTTAGTCGGACAAAAGTCTGACACTCCCTCACCGCTGCTAACCCACAGCGGGAGGGGTCATTTGATGATATTTGGTGTCGTTAAAAAAAATACCGGTCAAATACCTAATCGTTTTTATGTGCATACTACTATTCATTTCCATATTTAGCGCTCGATCGAACTATCGGCCGACTAAAAAGTCTTCAGTGTACCTACTCTTAATCTGCAGAGATTTTATTAAAGTAAGGTTAGTGACCGAAAATCGACGAAAGTTTTGGCATAATCGGCCGTTGCACCTTAAATGGCATCGACGGGAAAGTTTGGATAGCTGAAAAGTCTATAATATAGCAGTTTTGTTGAAAAGCAGCTCTATTAATTTGAATAAAATGAGTACCAAAAAGTAGTTAGGTGCCTTAACTTTAGATGAAAAACTGTCTCATAAAAAAACTTTGGTGATAATGATAAAGATATCAGAATAGACTTCAGTTTCTTAAAACATTTATTTTATTCTTCACTCACTGAGTGACATTTATAATTAACTAGCGACCCGATGCGGCTTCGCACGGGGTAACAGTATTTCCCCACTATTTAATGTATGTTATTTATACATATAAACCTTCCTCTTTAATCACTCTATCTATTGAAAAAAACCGCATCAAAATTCGTTGCGTAGTTTTGAAGATTTAAGCGAACAAAGGGACATAGGGATTAAAAAGCGACTTTGTTTTATACTATGTAGTGATTTTGCAGAACAATTTTATCTTTTTCAAAATTCATAAGCAAAAACAAACTGCAATTTGCAGCGCATTGCAAATCAAGGTCTGTTGGGAACGAGACTTTTTGGTACCGCAATTTGGAGGCCCAACCCTAACGGCAGTTTAAAGAGAAAATTACTTTTTTTCACGATATTACGAAGCAAATTGAGTCGTAACAGTTTTCCAAAAACGATTACTAGAACAAGACCCTAAACGAATTGAACGAATGAAGAAATAATATTTTGTGGCGAAAATACTTAGAGCGTTGAACGAATTGGCGATGCCCGCGCACTGGGGTGAAAAACCAACCTCTCAAGTATGAATGTGGGTTCGGTTCCCGGTCAGGAAAGCACCAATACTTCACTAAGTTTGTATGTACCTACGTTCTAAGTGGATCATGGACATCAATGAATGTTGACTATAATTTCTGAAATCACCAACCCGCATTGAGCAAGCACGGTAAAATTTGACATAGCCATACATCTCATGAGTAGGTACTCAGGTTTCGATACCTTTACAGAGGGGTACGCAATGGTGCGTCCAGTAGGTTCTATGCTCTAAACGAAAAAAACGTAAAGGTGCAAAATTCGAAAATATTTGATCAAGTTTACGTTACCGGTTTTTTTGAGGTTAACGAAATAAATTGGTTTCGTTATTATAAGGGTTGGGGAAAATTTTGTACTTTTTACGTTTTTTCTTTTCGAAACTACGTAATTCGGTTTTCTTCAAAAGGAAATTGTTTTTGAGATATTAATTTGATTTTTAGTTGATACTGATGTTTATTGAATTTGTGTCAATTACAGGTATCAAGAAATATGTTAGCTTTTCATCATGAATATGAAAGTTAAACTTTTACAATATGGCTGACATTGTATAATGGCAAAAATAAGCGCTAAGCACATGTGACGATATTTTTTGCTTTTCAATTATTTTTATATTTATAGGCTGTTATAATATTTATTGTATTTTTTTATGTATTTTTTTCAAAACATGTTTTTATCTAGGTCTTCGTATCATACCTACATTTTAGATTTCTATGGCTCGTATCATATTGAACACATAATTATATTCACATTTCTACAAACATAATTTCCCGAAACAGACAAATACAGAAACAGGTACATACTAGAGTAGTAACATATCCGCCATCCGCTATCCGCCGCGGATACAGCCTACTCTAAAACTTGGCGGATATCCGGATATCCGGGATTAAGGATGTAAACTAGTTTGTAGTACTCTAATGTAATTCAAACATCGATTAATTAGGCTTTTAGGCTTCGTATGTACTGAAATGGTTAGAGGACTACCGTCTTACCACAAAAACTTTTTAACGTCAGTTTAAGACTTGTCTAAAAAAATGTCAAATTATGACGTTGACATAAGGTTCATTTTGGAGCCACATTTTTTTTAGACAAGTGTAAAACAGTTGTTAAAGTTTTTGTAGTAAGGCCACTAGGGTTTTAAGGTTGTCAATTAGGTTTGTAAGGACCTTTTTTACGTAATTATGTTTTTCTATCTTTGATTAGCACACTTATATGTACATATTACAAATGCGTTAGAGTGTGTGTATGTTTGTCAGTCCTTCACGCAAAAATAACGGTACGGAGGGATTTTTTATAAAAATGAGTACCATTTTACATATAGCTTATATATCAGAACAGCATATATGGTGTTTTTATCCCGATTTGGGAAGATTTACCCTCAGAAAACGGTTGAAATTGCGACGATTCTAGTTTTTAGTATTTATTGATACGGGTAATAATCATCTATGAAAATGTCAATTGTTTTACTGTTCTGTTCATTTGGTACAAGGTACAACCTAGTGACAGACAGACGGACAGCAAAGTCTTAGTAGTAAGGCCCCATTTTACCCTTTGTGTACGGAACCCTAAAAAGACCTTAAAAAAAACAAAAGGTCGTGTCGTCTATGAACAATTGATTAGGCCCGCGGGCTGATCGATTGTAGGTCAGATCATTTTTAATGGCTCCCTAATAGTTGTTACGATCATTACGACAGATATTTTGATTGATCATTATAGGCTTTTGTCTTTGGTAGGATTTTTTTATTGACAAGGAAAATTGGTTGTGTTTGTCTCTGGTTAATGCGGCTTTTTTTTTAAGGAAAGTTCGTTGATTTTGTCTGAGGTTACGCATTGGTTAAAAAAATTATTGTCTAATTTGTTAGTGGTAAGGTTTTTCAAAAATGGATAGTCTACTGAGAATGGCGCTTAAAAAAAACTAGCTGAACTTAAAACAATCATGACCACCGTATTCTAAATGGTATAAACATTTTATACTAAAAAAGATGTAAAATTAAAGCAAAACGAACAGTTTTTTACTTATTCAAATAGCGTTACCATTGATTTTTAAAGAAATAAGTTAAATAACATAAAAAATGAATTACTCCTATAACAAATCAACAAATAACAACAAAAACCGCAAATAACATAAAAAATATAATATAACAAAAAAAGGTTCTTCATATCTCGCGAAGACCTTTACGGCTAATCATATCATAACATTAAAAAGCTATAAGAAAGGATCCCGGCTCCACTCGGAGTGAATACAAAGATAGGTATATAAAAAAAACCGGCCAAGTGCGAGTCGGACTTGCGCACGAAGGGTTCTGTACTATCACTACATATTATAAAACAAAGTCGCTTTTTCTGTCCCTATGTCCCTTTCTGCGCTTAAATTTTCAAAACTACACAACCAATTTTCATGCGGTTTATTTTTAATAGATAGAGTGATAAGGTTTATATGTGTAATAGCATACATTAAATAGTGGAAAAAAAACTGTTACCCGGGCGACGCCGGAGCGGGTCGCTAGTTAGTTCTAAAACGTTCCATAATTAATTGTAATACATTCCATATTCTGTGAATATTTCAAGCATCTACCTGTTGCCGATATCGAGCAAAAATGAGCCAAAAAATTACGTTTGTTGTATGGGAGACCCCAAAATATTTATTTAATTCTAGTTATCAGTATTTGTTGTTATAGCGGCAACAGAAATATATCATCTGTGAAAATTTCAACCTTCTAACTATCATGGTTCATTAGACTGGTGACAGACGGACGGACGGACAGAGGAGTGAAAACAATAGGGTTCCGTTTTATCCTTTGGGTACGGAACCCTAAAAATGGAAACCTGTTAGCTACCCTTGTAATGTAATCAATTGGCTTTGAGAATATCAATATTAGCCATGAACTCAATATCCGAGGGCCGAATTTATGAGTACGGATGAATGGCAGATATTTTTTTTTGTGAAAAAGTATGTGAGGGTTCCGTAGGGAGTTTTGGCAGTTGAAAATTTCGTTAAGTTACGATTGAAACCTAAAAAACAAAATAATATAAGTTTAAACAAAATTAGTAGAAGTACCTGGTAATTGGAAAGATATAATTAATATTTGAAAACCATTGTTAAAATTATTATTTATCATAACAGTGTGTTTCTAGAAATTTCAACAACAATCCATCAAGATTCTAATCAACATTCATAATTTGAAAATAATTTTTATAATTTATAAAAAATATAAATGTAATTATTATATGTCTACGGAACCCTAAAAGAAAAGGAAAGGCCGGTACGAACATAATTTAATTTGATTACAAATGAAGCGGAAAGTTGTCTGGAAGATTTAAAAAAGCTCGAAGCAGCTGAACAATAATCGATAGTAAGTCAACTGTGGATAAATCTATTGGTTTATAAACAATATTGTTCAAATTCATTCCTAGTAAGGGTATTCGTCTATCTTTGTAGGAAGCTCACGTGAAACGGTTTTTAACCGTCTTCAAAACACAGGAGGACGTAGTAGTAAGTTTTGAACTGTTCGTATATATGTTTGTGTAAGGTTATCTCACGTTTGGCTGAACGGATTTTCACGCTGTTTTCAGGTACTGTCTTTTTTATCGTCGCACTGCGCGGCACAGGTTTCCTCTCACACGGAGAAGGATTGAGCATTAATCACCATTGCTCAAGCGGGTTGGTGATTTCAGACTATATAGTCCAGGTTTCCTCAAGATGTTTTCCTTCACCTTTTTATGGGTCATTGGTGTCTAAAATATACTTAGAAAGTAAGTACAAACTTAGAAAAGTTGCATTGGTACCTGTCTGACCTGGAATCGAACCCACACCCTCATACTCGAGAGGTTGGTTCTTAACCCACTAGGCCACCTTGACTTCAATTTTCAGCTATATTTTTATTATTACTGAAGTCGGTTTTATTTTTTTAGCAAATGTTTTTTACTAATTGACTAATGTGTCTTATTAAACTAGTGAACAAGTACAGCAAAGTACAACAAGTAATATTCAGACTTCCAAAAATATGTTATATAAAATAGCGTTATAATAGAAACATGAAACGTTTTGATAACATAACAGAAGGTCTTACTAATATGACCATATTTACCAAATATAAGGTATATTATTTTTTATCGTCCCACTGCTGGGCTGCGGCCTCCTCCCACACGGAGAAGGATTGAGCATTAATCACCACGCTTGCTCAATGCGGGTTGGTGATTTCAGACTATTTAGTCCAGGTTTCCTCAAGATGTTTATATTTTTAGGTATATTGATTCCTAAATAAATTAAAATTCAAACACAAGCTTAAGTCAAAACATAAAAACACCTCCCCCGATCGATACCCTTAGGAATTAAGTTAAAATTTAACATCGGCCTACTTTTTGTGCTCAAATATCAAACCTGTATTAAAATGTTTAACTTTTGCCAAGTTCTGAAGTTTCACCAAATATGCGTGAGGGTACTTGGTTGTTTTCATATTTATCATCCAAGTTTCAGCTGCTTATGAAAATGTTGAGCAAATTAAGTGAACGAGTATAAGACGTGTTTATTAAATGTGAAGAAGTTTTGGGATCTATCATCTGGTTTTTACGTGAAGGAAGAATCTAAGAATTTGTGTGAGAAATGTTCATAGCTTGTCTTGATGTGACGATATAGGTAGCTATATTTGAATCCTATTTTTGGAGTGAACTAAGTTTTTTATTGAAACAATCAGACGATTTTACCTTTAGGTAAATAATAATGAAAACTGTTTATTAGCACTTAACGACCGGTGGTAATCGTTGCGATGGCAGATTTCTTGTAATATAAGTAGATAATATTACTGGTGCATGGAGTACATAATTTATTAGGTAAACTACCATTAACCTTTTTTTTTCCGACGTCAAAAATCATCAAATGACCCCTCCCGCTGTGGGTTAGCAGCGGTGAGGGAGTGTCAGACTCTTACTGACTAAAAACCGTCGTGTTCCGTCATAGGCCTTTTATGTACCAGGGCCGCGGTATCTCTTTCGAATAACCCGCAGCCCCGGCAGGCCTTGGCCCTGCTGGGCCCCGCTGGGGTTGCTGACATCTCTCTGAGGAGCGCGTGGAACAACGCGCGCCGTCGACACGGGTCTGTCGTCTAAGCAACTACCATAAACCTTAACTTTAACATAAATCAGGTTCTATACTCTCAATACTCATAACCCAAAACAAAAAAAAAATACACAAATTCTTAAAAAAAAATATTCAATTCACACTTGCAAATTTCTTACAATACCGGGAGGTTATAACAATAAAATACGTCGGTTCGATCCGGTTATAAATCAGCCGGACGCCCGGGTACGGCCCGGGTAAACCGGGTATAGGTAATTTGTATTCTGAACTGAATCTAAGGCGATCTACGGAGAACGTGTTAATTTGCTAGCTACCGAATTTCGTAGGAATCGAAATAAGTTGAATAGTAGCAATTTGCATCGAGTCTCTAGTGATTGTTCGTTCAATAGATTTACATAGGATAACAGCGCTTTCATACTAGCGAATTTTCCGCTCGGATCATTCGTGTGGTTTAGGCATTTCGCACACGGCATCGTAAGCATAGGGTACGTAAACCATACTTTAAGGATTTCTTAAACATGCTTGTACCAATTATTGCCTTGTAGGAGGAGATTCTAGGAGGGATTTAAAGCCTTTTGGAAGCGTTTAAACAAAATTAACACATCCAATCTTTTATCTTTTGTGAATATAAGTGTGAGGTCATTTTTCACAGAAAATATAAAAATACATTTTTTTTACCCAATTACGAACCACTTACTCGATTTAAATGCAAACGGTCGCCAATCCGAAAACTGACCGCAGTAAGCAAAACGCGACTTTAACCACTCATCTACCGGTGAACAAAAAGTACAAAAGAAAGTAAAGTTTCAGGGCCTTACTACAAAAACTTTAAACCCTGTTTTACACTTGTCTAATAAAATTTTGGCTGCAAAATGAACCATATGTCAACGTCATAATTTGACATTTTTTTAGACAAGGCATAAACTGACGTTTAAAAGTTTTTGTGGTAAGACGGTTTGCATTTAATTATATTTCATAGCGTGATTGGCTGGATAAAGTCGACTGATCTCAGACTCATTTGTCGAGGCAATTTGACAAGGTTCCAATCAATCTCCCTCCATTATAGTAAAATGACAAAATTGGCTCTCAAAAGAAGTATGGCTGGGCGACTTTAACTTAGCCGTTTAAGTACAAGAAATATTTTTTGCGCTTAACAAGTTTTAGCTGCGGTTTTTCCCGCGACTCGAGGGCAACAGTTTCAGCACTCGGATAAAAAAATGTCTACATATTATAGTCATGTATAAGATAAGCTTTATTAAGTACCGCAAAGTTTTATCAAAATCCGTTCAGTCGTGTTTCAGTAAAAGATGTTACAAACATCCATATAGGCAACCGGACAGTGGAAAGCGATCTTCATACACTATCTATTACGTAAATTGGACCAGAAGTCTTTGAAAACAAAAAATCTTTAGATGCTTTTTAACACCAAACCGAGTTATATCAAATCTAACACATTTCCAAAAAATAATATTTAAATCGGCGTAAAAAGTAAACACAAATGTTTCTTTTTGTGGCGATTACCAAATCTCCCTTATTATATTATACCATTTCACCAAATAAAAAGAAGGATAACACACAAAATCACACCCTTTTGAAACCATAAGTGTTGTTCCTATCGTCAAAAAATATCCGCCACATGGAGCACATTATCCGCGCCGTCGGATAAGGGTATAACCGCCATTGTGACTAAGCGGTGCCCACACTATTGTTACCGAAAACATGCAGAACAAAATGGCGAGCGGACATGTCATAAAAGAAGTAAAATCTTCTAAGAATATCATCATCATTATCAGCCTTTTTATTGTTAGATTGCTGGGCACAGGCCTCCTCTCACACAGAGAAGGATTGAGCGGTCGTCACCACGTTGCTCAATGCGGGTTGGTGCATATAAAAGTAGCATCGCCAAAATGCGGGTGCTCGTACAACGAGGAACATTACTGGTTATGGCCGCATAAGCCTTCATCAGAACACGGCCATTTTTTTTTTATTAAATGTAGAATGCATTGTAAGTAAAAGGAATCGTATGAACGAGCAGTAAGGAATTTATGAGTGAACTAAGAGTGAATGGGGAGCTAGAAAAGAGACTAGATGATAATATAGAGGAAGACGGATTAAGATTGCAATAAGTCGAAGACTTACGTTTCTTTTCACTTTTTTTACTTTATTGTGCTACTCCCAAGATTGGATGGGCAACTAGAATCAACCTTATTTATAATTTTTGACATTCATAAGTGCTTGTAAAGGCCTAAATGAAATAAATTGAAAAAACTTTAAATGATTTGACTTTGACTTTGGATAACTTAATTAATTTCCACCACGACCGGTGCATTTAATCTCCAATCAATCAAGATCAAACTTTGTCAGATATCTCAAGGAACCTAAACACCTCTAGTTTACTAAATATAATCAAAGACTAAAGTCTGTTTTTTAATCTCTTAGACTAAATTGACACTTGCACAATGTCAAACTTACAAATAATGTTGCTAGCTTTTTTGAGCAGTGTTGTACTTACGACACCGGTTTGTTGAATCGTAACTTTTTATCTATAATAGACGAATTTAATATTCATTCAAAGTTTTATATTTACAATTCACGTACGTACACACGGCTGCACGACGTGCTACAAACTGCCAGGGATATCTGACCACGCAACGCCATGCGTAATCATCAAGAATAAGCCCATTATTTCAGGATGACTCATTGTAAAATAAAACGATACTTGATTTTATTAACGGTAAGTTTCGGTCGTGCCACATCACTATTTAAGAATTTATTTATTTATTAAGGCTTACCAACTAAGACACATACAGACAATCTTAAAAATAAATGAAACAACAGTTAGTGTATGCTCTTAAATTAAAGGTAGGCTCAACATTATTTTTAGGTTGTTCAAGTAAAAGGGTTAAAAATTAAAAGTAATTAAAAAGAAAAGAAATTAAGAATGATTTTGCAATGAACTGACCACACTCGTAATGTCAGTTTAGTCTACGAGATTAAAAAACAGACTATAGTAGCTGATCATTTTGATCACGCCCACCGTACGTAGTTGATCTAGAAGGTGCCTGATCTATCTGCCTTATGGCATCTCCGCTCATCTTTCCTTCCTCCGTGAGCCGAAAGGACATAATGATACCGAAATTGCCTTTTAAATGTTCCAGCACAATGCCGTTTTTTCGCTTCAGCGACAAACTACGGCATTGTAAGGATAGGCTGAAAGATATCTTGCTCGTTGACTGATAGAAGGTTCGAGACTGACATAATGTTTGTTCATGGTTCGAGGCTTTGGTAAGATATGGGTAAATGGGTTAATGTTGTGACTTTTAAGTGCGTCTTTTTTGTGGGTTTCATATGAGCCTTTTTTCTGTGGGTGCAGCGTAAGGGAGTGTTAGAATTACTGGCTAAAACATTATCATGTTCCTTCTGGAGCCCTTTGATACCAGGGATGCGGTAACTCGCGCGAACAGTCCCGCAGCCCTGATTTTAGGTTCGTTTTACGAAAGATTCTACCGGTGTGCGCACTTTAAGCATACAAATGTTTCTTCTGATCTAAACAAATTGCGTGCGAACATTTCTGAATTGTCCCCGAAACAGCAAACTTAATTTTTGGAGTAACACACTTTTTATTCAAGAACGGAAAGAATTTCTTCAGAAAACAGGCAAACCCGCTGGCGGAAGCTAAGTAAATAGACTTAGTAAGTAAGTAAATTTTATCCAGTTTCGGGGAATATATTCCTCAGGACGCTATTGAAGTCTTTAATCTTTTATTTCTCGATCTAAATTACAGAGAAACTTCGCCTATCAATTTCCGGCAGACAGGTGAAGAATGAGTAAACCCAGGAGGCTAACATATGTATTGATATGGTACATGTTGATTCTTTTCACTGTGCGATACCTGATTACAATGTTACGTTCAAGAAACAAACGGTACTAGGTATGTGTTCTCGATAGTATCTCATTTTGTATTCGATTGAAACTGGGAACTAAGAAATATAATAAGTTTATGTACTAATTTGATATTTTATAATGTTGATAATAATAAGGGTCTCTGTGAAACAAATAAAGTATCTTGACTTAGCGCACGAGGTTGTCGCCATGTGGAATGTCGACACGGCTGTCATTGTGCCGATTGTCGTTACGGCCAATGGTCTAATAGCCAAGAGCCTCGACCCACACCTCAGGAGGCTCTCGTTAGGCGGCTGGATCAAGGGACTGATTCAGAAGGCAGTACTCCTTGATACGGCGCGTATTGTGAGGAGGTTTCTGTCTCTGGGACCCTAACCACCGGTACCTTGGACCCTGTGCCCGATATCGGTGGCAACCTATTTTTTATATTTTTAAATGTTTTTTATTTTTATATTTAATGTTTAAAAATGTAAAATATATGTTTAAAAATAAATAAATGACAAAAATAAGGGTCTCTGTGACTGAAATAAATGGATAAATAAATGAAATGGCTACATTGAGATAAAATGTGTTATAGATATAGTTGAAACTGGTAAAGAGCTACTAACCTAAAAAGTACACATTAGACACTTTGATCTTACGAAATATTAGTAGCACTAAGTAGGTATACCAGCCTGACGCAGAATGTAACCTAGCTCTCTTAGTAGCACATTCACACTAGTGGATTTTCTGCTCGGTTTTCGTATTTGCCAAGTACCTACTAAGAAATAGTGCAGCCTGGAAACACATTCCGAGACGAAAAAATGTGGTATGTCTTTACGCTAAGTTTTGCGCGTGAGTTGAATCCGCCGGTATAAAAACGCTGTAAATACGTGACGTACCTACTCTTGAAAAGGTGAGATTTTACCCGACTTTAAAAAATTCAGTTTTCAATTCGTTTGCATGTTTTAAATGTTTTTACAATTAGTAGGGGCCACAACAGCTCGCTACAAAAGAGCCGTCAGATTAGACAGGGGAGTATAAAGAAACATTTGGGAACGGGGAATTCCCCCATATTCCCCCTTTTCTCCCATCCGTATTTGTTTAGAAAAAGATAAACAAGTTCTTTGTTGGCGATAATATTTAAGTGAATGGAAGATTGGAGTTATTTTTGTTGATTTTTCGAAGATATCTTGGTTTGGGGGAGTATTTTACTCTTGTTTATTTGACGAATTATTTTTAAGGTTTTGTTTTTTTTGCGATTCCATTTTGTTTTGATTCGATTTTTGATCTGAGGGGCAATAATTAACGTTGTTATCCTTTCTTTTGGTTTCCTGTCTATAAATTATTATTTGTTTTGTTATTCTTTGTTTTGATAATATAACAATAAATCGGGGAAATGACTAATAAACACCTACCTAACATACAGAGACTATATACCTAATTTAAATTAAATCGGCTCAGTTGTTCTGCCTAGAAAGTCTGAAAGATAGACAAAGTTACTTTCGCACTTAGAAATAATTTCGTGTTTGTAAAAATTAACTTAGGCTATAAATCGTTATCACAATACCTAAACCAAAATCGATATTCAGCACTTGATTATCGATAGGACTGTCATCGACAATCGAATAGCAATTCGGGTGACAAGTCGATTAAAACCTGAAACAATTGAGTGAACCGCGGTCTGAAACTCGGTAACAATGATGTATTAACCGGTGAATTATGTTTCACTAACACAGTTTTCTATTGTCGCTTGATTTTGTGCTGATGACGATGATTGAAATCGCCGACTCGCATTGAGCAAGCGTGGTGATTAACGCTCAATCCTTCTCCGAGTGAGAGGAGACCTGTATAATAAAGTGTGTAATAAAGGCTGTGATGATGATGATGAGGCTGTGAGTATAATGAAGTCAATTGATGATTTATTTATTTATTTATTTATTTATACTTTATGTACAAAATAGGTACATTGGCGGACTTAATGCCTCAAGGCATTCTCTACCAGTCAACCATCAGGTTAAAGGGAGAAAATAAATAGGTAGTACAAAAAAAAAAAAGAGAAAGTCATGAATAGATATGAATAAAAACATATTACAATACATAAATACTTAATACATAATAATAATATATATATATATATATATACATAAAAATAAAATATCAAATCGATAAGAGTGACGACGACTCAATTAGGTAAAGAGTTTAAATAATGATGGCGAACTTTACGCTTGAAGGAATACTTACTGGGTGCCTTTTTTATGTCAAGGGGAAGAGCGTTCCAGAGTTTAATTGCTGATACAGCAAAAGAATTAGCCAAAAATCCGGTGCGGTGACATGGAATTTCGAGCAACAAATTCTCAGAGGAACGCAGGTTACGGCTATGAGAACTGCCCAATAACTTAAAATAATTTAGAAGATAATCAGGAGCACAGAGATCGTTGAGAATAGAGAAGAGCATACAGAGAGATCTAAGGGATCTTCTATAACGAATAGGCAGCCATTTAAGCTGAGAACGAAAAGAGGAAACGTGATCATATTTACGAAGGCCGAAAATAAAGCGTATGCAGTTATTGAGAAGACGATCCATTTTGTTGAGAAGTTCTTGAGATAGATCCGAGTAACAAACATCAGCATAGTCAATGATGGGAAGCACAAGAGACTGTACCAAAGTGGTTTTAGTACTGATAGGAAGGAAATGCTTGAACCTGTAGAGAGATCGCAGCGTTAGAGTAACCTTCTTATGAGATTAGATGATCTTTAGCTGCAAATTACAGTAACCTGTGAATTTGTTGTTGTGAGATTTATTTATGGCGCTAATGTCAAAATGCAATCTGTATTCACAATTCAACGATTATTGGAATATAAAAATCCACCGTTAGCTATTTGAGATGTCAGCAGTTTGCTTTGGGGGAATCCAGGTTCCTCATCCAAATCGAAGGCAATTGAGGAAACCCAGATTGAAGGTGGTAGAGGTCCATAAGCAATCCTATACAAGGCGAACAAATTGCACCTAAATTAGTTTGGAAAAGGTGTAGTCTGCTTGGTCGGTCATATAACTTTTGAATTCGCCCCGAGCAAGCATAATATGGTAATGACTATCTATAAAGCATGTTTTGCATGTACAAAAAGTTGCCTTTGCTTTGAGAAAAAATCGAAAAAGGTGAAATTGGATTATGATTAATAAATAAAAAAAATAACCAAAGCTTTCTGGGAACTTACACATAATTCTTCTGTCCAATGCATTATATGAACATTTTGTACAAATTACGCTCAGTATAACATGAAATGGTTATGTGGCAGATTTTCACAGAACTAGGTATTACTATTGAACGTAGCATGATACCGTTACTATCTAATGCCTGAAGCTATCTGGGAGCTGGCGAACCCGCTTCGGCGTAGTAACGACCATTGGAAAACGCTTTAGATAGAAAATTATTCTATTGTGATATGATTATATGTTGGCTAGCAATGAGTAACGTACTTCGTATTGTTACTTGACGCTATTTTTAGACAACCTGTGTTTGGTTTAATGATGTAGTCTGAAGTACTAAATAAAAAAATATGGAAAAACGAGGGATTTTTTCAGGGCCGTCAGCGTTTTAATGTATTTTAATATGCGTGTTTTTTTTGGGATGTCCTTTAGAGAAGTTGGTATTTTCTTGTGTACTAATTTGGCGTTACTTTAGATTTTTTTCTATTATATATACTTGTATGTTTTTTTTTATGTGTAGTTACATATTTAGACTGTTAAATAAATAAAATGTGAATTTAGCAAAGATATAAAACATCTCATGAAATAAAGAAAGAAACACAATAAACAAAAACAAAACCTACCAGAAGAACAACAAAAGAAAATAAATAGAAACACTAAAATATTACAGCTATCAAAATTGACGGCATAAGGCCGCGTTTCCATTGACGCGGAGCGGCGCGGAGAGGAGCTTAGCGGTGCACAAATTGACCATTGACTATGCTTGAAATCTCCGCTCCGCTTCAATGGAAACAGTACGAGCGGAGTGGAGCAGAGCTGAGCGAACATTCATACATCGAGGCGGTGCAGTGCGGAGGACAGCGAGCATTGGGGTGCAGAGCGGAGGACAGCGGGGCGGCACGGAGCGGTGCGGAGCGGGGCGGTGCGTGACTCGCGTGCAGTGTGTCAGTTGTCTTCGTTACGTCACTAGGTGCATTCAAAATCTTCATCGCTCTTCTCCGCTCAGCTGCGCTCCTCTCCGCCCCTCTCCGCCCAGCTCCGCTTCAGTGGAAACACTGACCACTTTTCACCGCTCTTCTCCGCCCCTCTCCGCCCAGCTCCGCGTCAATGGAAACTCGGCCTAATTATTCCGTCGATACAATTATCGCGTACTCCGAAATCCAGTCGGCGTTTCGGTACGACGTTCCTTATTACTCCATTTGGCGTATCGGACCCGCTTCTGCGTTTCATTATGAAAGCCTATGGCCTGATGAAACGTAATAATTACTTTCGAATTGGACAGCTGATGAGTTCTATGGCAAAATTTTAATGTCGTTATTTGAGAATTTTGGAGACAAAAACCTTTGTTAGTTGGGAGTTATTTTGCCGTGTCGTTTTATCGCGAAAATGAATTGTTGTTTTGATCGGTTGCTCGTTTTACGATAGCTTTGTGTACGGAAGGAATATTTACAGAAATAAATAAAATATATAATATTGGAATTTTGAGTGGACCTTTTACTTAATAACTTTGCAGGTAACACTATCTTCAGGCTTTTTTGATATTTTATTCATTTAAAAAAATCTTAATAAAAAATGTATTATATGGAGATACTTTTTTTGGCTTACTTGTGAACTTGCGATTCGTATCATAAACAGAAAATCAGTTTCATTCACCCAACATCAACAGCGAAACATCCAAAAAATCTCCATAAACGGGAAATGAAAAAGCTAACTTTTCGTTCTGCAATAAATAACCGTATCTTTGAACCATCAGTTTGATTGCTCCGAAATACGGACAAAATGGCCGACGTTCGCTTTTCAAAATTAATTTTCAATATGGCTAATGTTTGGTACATTTGACATTCGTTTAATGGAGCTAGCTTGGACCACTTTGTTAAATGGTACCTTTGGACTGACTAGCTCTTTGTACCACTTTGCTGAATGGTACCTTTGGTACGTTTTGTATTGATTGACTGATTCATTAATGAAGAGTCGTAGATGGTTCGAATTTGAAAGCCACTTTATGGCTACTTTGTTTGTGCCCCGGAGAGTTCATTAAACTGTCGGTCCTGTGCCTGATCTCTCCGATCGGATTGCTGTCCCATTGGACTGTGAAAGGAAATATAGAGAGCAGTAGTGTCAGCCAAATCAGCTAGTTAGCTCGTTTTTTTTTTTAATATGAGTAGGTTGTCGTTTGACCACTGTCTCACCTGATGCTAAGCGACGATGTGGTTGAAGATGGAGAGCATTGCCTACAAGTAGGACTGCCATCTCGAATGTCGCCAAACCCGGAGAAACATTAAAAAACCCGGACATTTGACGTAAATCGCATTTTTTCCCCGAACGAGTACGATTTTTTTTTAAACAAAATAATATCTGAAAAGTGTCCGGCTTTTCCCCGGAGACTTCTTGAAACCCCGCCCGGACGGCCCCCGGATGGCCTCCAAACGACGACAAATCCGGGGGAACCCGGATGGATGGCAGCCCTACCTACAAGTATCCTATTCACTCTCTGAACGATATTACCTAAATTGTTACATATTCTACTATAAAAGGTCTTCGGGTTTCCCAAGGAGACGAAAACACGAAAAATTAGGGCTAGCATAAGCTTCTCTCTGCTTATAATAAGTAATTACAAATACAACTAATCTAACCTAATGAAGTATCGAGCAAAACAAAGAAAAACAAAAGAACGCTTGCAAATCAAATGCCGACTTATTGTCGAGATTCCTAAGACGACCCAAATCTAATAGACGTACATAATGTATCTATAAAGATAATATAATATACAAACATAAAGACAAGACAGAATCTAGTATTTAACGCGCTGGATGACATAAATACAATAGTGTTTTAGCACTTACATTAAACTAATCTTTGATGACATTAAAATGGTATAGGGTTGTCATTTATTGTCATTTCATACGGTAAGTTTGAACCATTGTCAAAGTGTGAAACTCAGTATACTTGCGATTGCACAAGTTCTCGATTTCCTCTTTTAGCTTGTAGTTAAACCATAATAGTACCTAGTAGTAGTAAGGCCGCGACTTCGTCTATGTGAGCGATATAGATCTGCCAAAATACTGGACCTACCTACTTACTTGTGTTACCTATCTGAGATGTATCATTCACGTCATGACACTACAAAAATATCATACGTCTTTTCGATTAGTGTAAATATGTCTAGTGTAAATATGCCCCTCTTTCACGCATAAGTGACGCAGCTGCAGCGCTTTTATTTTTGTTTTACTGTTAGTTTTGTCCCTAGATTTATTTGTTTGTATTTGTGTGTGTTTCGTTTTCTGCGTCATTTGTGTGTAAAATAAATGGTTTTTCTTTCTTTCTTTCTTTCTTTCTTTCTAATTAATGTTTATGGTTTTACAGAAAGCCTGTCAATCGTGCTTATTTGAATCGAAGTCATAATAAACGTGTTTTCACAAATTAAGAAATATAGGCTTATTCAAATCAGACAGCCCTATTGCTATACATTTCGACTCTAATATTCATGGTAATTTATTTACTCAAACAAGAGGAGACATTAATTAAGATTTATTTGAATTAAAATAACATTTGTGTCTCATCGGTGTAACGTAGTGTTTGACTTTGTCCTAGTTGCGTCACGGGAGCGAAGCGATAATATAAATATAACAATATGGCGGCTGTAACTGTTCTCATTAAAGGAGATCAGCCAGCTGCGTAGGACATTATAGTGCACAAGCATTAGCGCAGACACAGGTGCACTCCCTATTCCTTCACTCTCATAGCGCGAAGGGACGGCAATTCGACAAGACAGGAGAGAGAACCTGGATATTTTGGTTCCAGGTAATAGGAAACCATTCCATCTGCCTAAAGCTACCGTGATAATCAAAGAAAAGAAAATCTACTTACATAAGATTCTTCATTTATTTTCAATCAAATATGTACACTATTATATAGGTTATCTTCTAAAAACTTACATAAGTATTTATCCATTAGCCTCGATAGATACTTTATGAATGAAAACTTAGACAAAGCTTCACTACTTAATTAGTAAGTAGTGAAGCTTTGTCTAATCTAAAAATTCCTTACAAGTATTTTTTTCCAAAAAATAGTTCTAAGGAATGTCTTTTAACAACAAACTTACAAAAACACAACAAATTATTTCCTAAAGCAAATATATTTTCCACGTAGCTATAATTTATAGCATACGGACTCACGTAGGGCAAGGTGCCACAACAAACGCGGATGCACCAAAGAATTGGAGTGTGACCAGAATCTAGTTTGAATACAAATAGAAGGTGCATTTTGATAAACTCTTTTGCAAAAAAAAGCGAGCACCTATGCGAAATCTTGGTTTTCAGGACTTTACGTGTATATAAAATGGTTTTAATAACTGTAGGATGTTACTAGCATCAAAACGGTTAGCCAAGCATGCATGAGAGTGTATTCTAAATTTGAATTTTGGAGAATTAATTGCTAAGAAACTGGTTAAACTAAAAATCATTAATTAAAACTGCATTACCAGTTTTCTAAAAATCACGCCAAAAACTTTCCTGAACTCCGACGAATTTTCTACAAGGAATTAGTCCGAAACAAGGTTTAACCAGTAAAAATACACGTAAAGTCCTTAAAACCAAGATTTCACGTAGGTGCCCGCCTTTTTTTGCAAAAGAGTGTATTTAGTTTATTCACAAACGTTGAACAATTATTTTGGAAAAGTTCCATTGAGCATTTGTTTTTCATTGAACTAATCCTTTTAACGAGTTTGTCAAAGCGTTTTGCATACAATTACAGCTTTGATGATAATCCATGATAGGTGCCTAAAATAAAGACATACAAAAACATTTCATTTAGGTTTAGCTTTGCATTAATTAAACAGTATTTGATGTTAAATTATTTTGACTATAACAGATCAAAACGGTCATTTGTGATGAGACTTTAAATTTTAATATAGCTTCATCGGGTGTGTTGGTCGTACCCAATATACATATGCTTTACTAGCTTCTGCCAGCGGTTTCACCCGCATCCCGTGGGAACTACTTCCCGTACCGTAAAAAGTAGCCTATAGCCTTCCTCGATAAATGGGCTATCTAACACTGAAAGAAATTTTCAAATCGGACCAGTAGTTCCGCAGATTAGGGCGTTCAAACAAACAAACAAACAAACTCTTCAGCTTTATAATATTAGTATAGATGATATTCAATGGCGAATTGTAAAAAAAAATAATTGCCTAATCCATTCATTTATTTTAGCCACAGGAGTCATTTTTCGTTTACATAATTTACAACATCATTTGTAAAGCAGAGATAAAGTTAGGAGTATCGAATGCATTGACCAGTTAACAGCTGTCAGCTTTCAAGGAAGAATTTCCGTTGTTTGTAATGAATGTGGTGTTCTAATTTTTGCACGTCCTATTACTTTATTTTTTTCTTTGTGCTAACCGACATACATTAAACACTATATTAACGTATTTAATTGAATGTGATTAGGTACGACACACTCTGTATACAAACTGTGTGTGTTAATTTTTTAGAATTGATTTAGTATAATAATAGACGGATGCCTAGAAAAGGATGTAGTTACCTAGTTTTAATTTACCTGCAATTAAATAAAATCTCCTTTCTCTCTAACTAAGTAGAACGAGAAAAAACTAATAGAAATAATAGTTAATTAAATATCGTATTTCAGGCTACTTGATCTTCTCGAAGTTTTAATGAAATACAAGTAAAACTAAGTATTTCAGGCTACTTGATCTTCTCGAAGTTTTAATGAAATACAAGTAAAACTAAGTAATTAATATCTCAGCGATTTTCTTGTGCTCCCATTTAATCTTTTAGTTCCGTGCCGCGTAGGGCTTCAGGCTCTAGATTTTCAGTTTAATTTTCTAGACAAGACATATTTATTGATTCTATAGAGACTGATTAGTAATGTTATTTATTACAAGATTTGGTTACAAAATATCTATTTATTTATTAAAGCTTACTGATATTATAAAACTGGTATTCAGCTACATCTGGTTAGACTGGAAGCCGACCCCCACATAGTTGGGAAAAAGGCTCGTAGGATGGATACTGATATTATAAAAGTTAGAAAAATATCTACTCTCCGGGTATACAAAACCCTGAAGATTATTTTCATACGATGTAGTCAAGTAGGTCTCTCAAGAATCAAAATAAAACAGTAACAAACTACCAAAAATCCTATTTTTAATACCAATCATTATTATTTATAGTCCCTATTTATTAATACAATGGCGAAACATTAATATTTCACACTAGAACGCCGTGTATAATAGTTAGAACAACGATAATTGACTTTGACAGAACGTGTGCAGACTTCTAACTAATGACTTTGGCGGCAAAACTGTTACGTTTGTTTCATTTTAAAGTATTTTTGTATACGTATTATAAATGGGGTTTTTAACTGAGTTTGTGAAACTGATCTCAGAGTTTTTACTGGGACAATTCCATTGCGTAATATGTTTTGTTTGTTTGCGATGAACTCAAAAACTTCTAGACATTTACCAAATAGAAAGACTAGGTAAGTTGATAATTAAGAATTTAAAAATATAAAGTTTAAATCACAAAGATATTTATCTACCTCGATAGGTACTTAATAAAGCCGTCATATTGAATAATTTTAGAAGCTAGGCAATTCCATAAGTAGCGTGCTATTATTATCTACCTAGTGTTTTCCCAGCTATGTTGGGGTCGGCTTCTTGTCTAACCTTATGCATTGCAGTACCAGTGTTCAATATGGAGCGACTGTTTACCTGACCACCTCAACCCTTAACTACCAGATATCCCCAGGACAGACCTTGGACTCGCCCTTTTAGCGTGCCAAGAAGACCCTTCAAAAATAATATAATTTAGAGAGCAGATAAAACATCTCCAACATTAGGTATCGGTCGAAATATAAATCCTTTAATCAGGCATTGTCAGGTAAAAAAAAGAAAAATTCAAAGTAAAAAACTCCAATATTTTTAGTTTTCTTAGACTTTCACAAAAGAAAATCTAAGCACGATTCACATTTATCAAACGCTAAGGTAAAGGTGCCTATAAAATTTACAAATAGTCGTGTCTGAAAGAAAACCCATTTGCCCAAGATAGCTGTGACCTCACGCTTTCTTTCAAAGAAAACTATTCTTTTTCTTTTATCTTTTTAGTTAAGAAACAGATATTTCCTCTTAAGGTATAGAAAATATAATAAAATCTTCAACAAACAATGTTGGAGGAGCTCAAAGGTTTGCACGCAATTTACCGACGACTATACAGGTCTTTATTATTGTATGCTCGCTAGATTTTTTCAGCGGTTGCACTTGTAAAACTTGTTATATCCTTTCTTGGGTTTCTAGTCTTAAATTAATTAAAATATAATAAAGATATAGCAAAAATGAAAGGTATTAGGTACTCATATATTTTTATCATTATATCTTAAGTTATTTATCTATTATTACTTCAAATTCTGTACCTATTCTCTTTCAAATAAACTAATTTTCCTTAGGCGTCGTAGTTGTGTTATCCTAGCTTAAAATTTCTCCAATATCAGGTTAGCCGGTTCATCATCACAGCTATAAAAACCAATGTAGTGACAGTTAAGTTTCACGATTTGTAATTTTGGTCAATAACCGACAACATAAACGACAGTTTTCTTAAAAAAAAAAAAAAAAATTATATTTACAGTCTGATCGCTTTTAGTGCAGTTGATAGTCTGTGCCAGTACAAACAATGGTATTTTCTCTTAAAGACTGACACTTATTAATTGTAAAAAATATTTGGTACCCTTAATATGGATTTTTACGTCCCATTTCCTATCAGTAGTTTTAGGAAAACGGAATTCTCTATTGTCGATGAAAATAGTCCTTGCATATTTTACTGGCAACACCAACAATACTTTAACCCAGAAATAAGTATGCGAACATTGTACAAACTCCTTGACACGGATGTTCCGACCTATTTCCCGTAGATCCCGTGCATACGGCACGCGTATGTGTAATCAGCCGGACCTCCGGTTTTATCGCCGGATGCCGACACATCTGAAGTTGGGTTAGCGATATTGTGCGCCGATTATTTTATTTTAAATAGGATGTATGAGGAAAGTTTGCTTGTTAAATGCGATGGTATTTATCTAAAAGTACTTATTAGTTTTGATTGAAAAATATATTTCTTTTTTTGATATATAAGTAATCTCAGGGTAGAGTGACTGGTTTATGAGGTCCAACGCAAACATGATAATACAAGTAGTAGAAAGCCTCGAACGAGTGAACCGACTTAGATTTATTATTCATTTGGAAGGTCAATTATTCGGTAGTGTGTAGTAAGCAATGCTTGATGAAATATAGGTAAATCCTTACCGTCAGTTGCACAAAGCTCCATTAAAGTTAAAGCTTCTTTAAATCTATTGCTGCCTCTTTCTTCGTCAACAAGATAATAAGTGATAGCAATAAATTTAATGAAGCTTTAATCTTAAAGAAACTTTGTGACACTGACGATGCCCTATGAAAATAAGGCGATTATCACACTGCCCCGCATGATGCAGCGTAGTGCGTGGATGCGTTTTTTTCCGTTGTATGGAAATATCTCCGTTTGTATGGAAAACACGCATAGTCCAACACACTGAAAATGCATCCACGCGCGTTCATGCGGATCACGCACATACATGCGGAGAAACACGCACCCCCGCGCGTAGGTGCGGGGCGAGACGCAAGGTATGGCACACTGAATCCCGCAATGCCGCGCGTGATTTTGAATGGGCGTGACGTGTATATTTGAAAATGGAACTCGCTGTGCGTGAATTTACAAAACGCACCTACGCGCGTGAGTGCGTGAAAAACCCGCACGATGATGCAGATCTGCACTCCCGCAGGAACGCGCGTAGGTGCGTCGACACGCAAGATGCAGCGTGATGCGGGGCAGTGGGAAGATCACCTAAGTGTTTTTTTCTACCGTAGCGCCCTAATTGTGTTTAATAAAAAAACAGTAATTTAAAGGAAACAACGTGTTTTTGCCATTCACATTAATTAGGGTCAATTAAAAACAAGCAAGTGTAGATCCCATGTTTAAGAAGACAGTGACCTCTAACAAAATTAAATATGAAAAGCTACCTTACACACAATAATTTGAAAATCTAAAATTATCCCAAACATTTACGACAAAAAAAGGTCTATTCATCAAAATGCCATTTGGAGACCTAAAATACTTAGCTTTGGCGAGAAGGATCAACCGGGTTAAACCCTCCGGCGGGTAATGTGATGGGACGCTATATATTTCAGCACATATAAATTACGATCTTTCTGGAACTAATTTTGTACTTAATAAGGCAAATACTGCAATTAATATTGACTAGTGGTTTCACACAGTTCCACTCATGTTTTCCGGGTGAAAACTTTTAATTTATTTATTTATTAAAGGGTTTACCAACAGCTTCTGTGTAGATAAGGCTTACAGCCAGTTTCTTCATCAAAAGTTAAAGCCAAAGTAAAAGTCAAAGTAATGTCTAAAGTAAAAGTAACGGTCAAATTCAATTTTTCTATTAGTTTTGCTGTCACTTTAGCCTTGAAAAAACGTATTTGACCGTTACTTTTACTTTAGACATTACTTTAACTTTAACTTTTGATGAAGAAACTGGCCGTAAGAGTACAATTTCTGTTATGACTAGGACTTACACAGTCGCCAATTAAATCCCTAATATGTTGTTAACCTATAGTTAAGCTTCAGCAAAGTGCTTTATTTCATATCAATCGATTACGCTGCGGTCAAATATTTCGTGTGATAGATTTTCATGAAAATAGTTGCAGTTATTAGTCAAAAAAAGACCAGATAGTTCTTAATATTTTAACCAATAGTCAAAAGTGAGTATCAGAGTTCGGAATGGTATTTTTACCAATCAAATGCCTTCTAATGTCATAGATCTACCTACACTTGAGATAATATCTAGAACCTCTCTCTACTTTCAAATTACAAAAAAAAACTATTACTATTTACTTTTTCGAAAACCATTAACTTTTTCTACTTTCACCGTATTGACTTAAAGTTCGTATTAAGAATTCATTTCGTTTCAAAACGATACAATTGTACCACCGTCTCGTATTAATGAGATACTTTGTTTGACAAAATTGGACCCTATTGCAGGGTGTTAAAGTTTATTTTTGTTTGGTATAGTAAAGGACATTAAGGTGCTAAGTATTGTATTGATTTTATCTTTTGTAATAGAAAGTCGTTGGTGATTTTAACCCTGATTATCATGATTTCCCGCGGGTAGTTCAATATTTTCCTGTCACGGGTATTTTCAGGTTTAGAATATTTAGGTATACTTAATATGCAAATATTTAGTTATGTTCAGTATTGCCAGTGATGTAGAAACGAGAACAAATTGTCTTGGGGATTAACAGCCTTTTCACACTGGCGGATTTTCCGAGCAGAAAACCCTATTGACCAAGCCCGATTCTCACGTGCGGTCCCGCCCGTTCTGTGACTGAAATGTTCTGATGACTGATTGATGATAGTTGGGAAAAGGCTAGGCAGATTATTATATTTTTTGATGATTCTTGATGTTATTCAATTTATTGTTGCACTAACCAATGAAATCCCACATAAGCAGATTTACAACATACAACTCCTAAGTGTGTCAAAAGGCGTGTCAAACTATTGAACTCCTATTATTGTTAATACGCAGCAGAAATTCCGCAGATAGTGAAACCTCTACAGTGAAATAATATTTCCAATCGGTTCTGTAGTTCAGAACAAACAAAACATCATCATCATCCTCCGAGCCTTTTCCCAATCATGTCGGGGTCGGCTTCCAGTCTAACCGGATTCAGCTGAGTACCAGTGCTTTACAAGCAGCGACTGCCTGTCTGACCTCCTCAACCCAGTTACCCGGGCAACCCGATACCCCTTGGTTAGACTGGTGTCAGACTTACTGGCTTCTGACTACCCGTAACGACTGCCAAGGATGTTCAATGACAGCCGGGACCTACAGTTTAACGTGCCATCCGAAACACAGTCAGTGGTGTCTAAGATATACTTAGAAAGTACATACAAATTTAGAAAAGTTGCATTGGTACTTGGCTGACCTGGGATCGAACCCGCGCCCTCTTACTTGAGAGGTTGGTCCTTTACCCGCTAGGCCACCAGGACTTTTTTTTTTTAGAACAAACAAAACATAATCTTCTTTATAATATAGACAAAAACATAAAATCAACTCGGTCTTTTTATCCTCAATATAATATCGTTTTCAAATGAAATTTTATTTTAGTTCCTAAAGGCTGTCATTAGGACAAATAGGTAGCCATTAAGGACAATAAAACGAATGGACACATCGATTTGTCAGAGCTGACCACGGAGAACAAAATGTCTAGCGGAGATGTCATAACGCAAAATCTTCTAAGAAAGTAACGCGTCAAAATGCGAGTGTTCGGGGGACGAGGAACGTTACTAGCTCTACCCTTACACTTGCCATTTAATCCGCCTATTATTATCATAATAAAATCACAATAAAAATCAAGACTAACCTTTGACAGATTGTTTCTGATTTGACAAGGAACCCGAACGTCTCGTTAGTCCGAGTAACTGGTCCCGTCTGCCGCACGTCGCTTGACCTACGTTCCTTATGGCATCTCCGCTATCTTTCTTTCCTCCGTGGAGTCGACCAACCAGAAACTATTGTTAGGACAGCGGCCATATTGTCAATGGTTTGAACTTTTTAATATGTGGCCTGAATAAGTTATTAGGTTTTAATTGGTTAGGTAAGTGATGTTATTATTTTTGAATGTCTATTGATCAACTAAATGTTCTCATTAAGGCCCCAGTACACGTTGGCCCAAGTGCGGCCAATACACGCCATCACCAATGTGTACACGGGGTATTGGTGCAGGTTGGCGGACATTTGTCAAGGTTGGCGCGCATTCGGCGAGTTGTCGGTTTTTTGGGCACACATCAAAGGAATCTTGGCCCAGCTTGGCGTGTGGTGTTTACACATTCGGCCAATGTTTAGTTCGTCACCGACCGCTGAGGATAGTACACTTTTGTGTTGCGTGTAAAAATAAACATAATAATAAACATAGTAGTAAATATAGTACTGTAGTATAATATAAATATATATAGTAGTGTAGTATAGTATAAATATATATAGTAGTGTACAAATAAATAGCCGCGGCCTTAATTACTTCGACGTCCATCGCAAGTGGTTTGCCAGGCAGCAATGAGCCATGCGCCAATGTGTAAACATCATTTGATCGTGGCCTACATTTGTGCATTGCAACGCTTGGCCCAACACAGGCCAATGTGTACTGGGGCCTTTAAAAGTATTTGGGGAAGGTGCTCCGTTTAACTGTAATGAAAACTAAATCATAACCAGCCATATACTTGCCGCTCATTGGTCAATTCGGCGATTTGACAACTGAAAATGGATCAGTTATCGATATAGTTACCTTTGTAAGTAAATTATGCAATTGTTTTTTTTTTTTGTAATAGTTTAGTTGCTGAAATCTTGCCTTTGCCCAATATTCTTGAAAGTTTTTGTATTTACGCGAAAAATTGATTGTTTCTTTTGAAACAATACTCAAAAGTGTGTTTAAAAGCCAAACAGATTTTGTAATCAAACTGTGAGACTCTAAAGCTTTTCCTAGTTGATGGAATAAATCCAGTTCTTCAGACAACTCTAATTAATTTCAATTACAATGAAAGAAAACATCCCTTAAACAGAATATTAATGACGAAGGAAATGTAATTCGGAAATGAGTTAAACGCTCAATATTTCTTGGTGGGGTTGCTGAATTTTTTTCAGTCAGTTTATTTCCTTTTTAGGCACCTTTTGAACCGGTTGATGATGTTAAGAACATATTAGAAGTTATTTTTATTAAATTCTGTTGTGATTTTAGTCATGTGAGAGTATGCTAGTGTACACGCTAAATGGCTGAAGCGATTAGGGTGATTTATCGGTAAGGACAGAGATAGATTGAAGCCTCGGAATGGACTATTTACTATTTTTTATTAACATATGAAACTTAGTTTTCTGATTCCACGGAATTAGGTCATCTGCTTAGCATTTTCCCAAATTTTCATGAATTTCACAATTTCCCACGGAAATAGGTAGCAATTATTTTTAGAAGTTTTGTTATTACTATTGATTAGGTATTTATTGACAGATTTATTAAAAAAAAAATGAAGATTTTAGTCAAAACAATAATATCGGAATATAAACGACCTGCAGCTTAAACATTTACACAAAAATGAATATCAAAAGTTTATAAAATACAGCTAGCTATTGTCCCTTCTAGTTCTATAACTTTCCTACTAGTTCCAGAACAATCTTTTAGTTCGTTTTTCCTTTGAAGTTTACCAAACTATTTAGTTTAAAAGTGTCGGTAGCACAAACAGGAGCATTATTCACGGGTGACACCTCTCGGCACCTAATTAGCGAGTGTCGTTAAGATCAGTAATTATCTGGAGTAGGTAACTATAGTTATATTTGAGTATCTATAGCTATAGTTACGGGTGAGAGACGTATTGGTTTTGTTGAAAAGTTTTGTTTGTTTTGCAGTGTCATATACCAGATTCTTATATCGAAATATGTTATTATATATCTTATTAGAAGCGCTCGTTGCTTTAATGAATTATTATCTCGTGAGAATGATATTGACTTATTTTGCACTAAGACGAAAGTAGCGAGAAAACTTTTAACTGAATTCATTTTTTTAAGAATGAAGCACTGGCTAGTGGTACAAAAAGAACCATCCGGGCATTAGTGAATCGTAAATATTATATATCTGTGGAGGCTTGTTATTAGCAACGGAATTATATATTTTTTGTTATCTATTCTGTTGTCTCTAAATCTTCTTAAAATCTATACTAATATTATAAAGCTGAAGAGTTTGTTTGTTTGTTTGTTTGTTTGAACGCGCTAATCTCAGGAACTACTGGTCCGATTTGAACAATTCTTTCAGTGTTAGATAGCCCATTTATCGAGGAAGGCTATAGGCTACTTTTTATCCGAGTTCGTGCAGAGGTTCCCACGGGATGCGGGTGAAACCGCTGACAGAAGCTAGTGAATAAAATAAATAAATATCTGTCTAAGTGGCAGCCTAGACATCATCTGCCTAGACTTTTCTCAACAAGGTTCGGGTTATGGTTTAGGTCCTAGACACAGAAAAGCAAAACTAAAAAGAATGACGAAGTAGTACAAAACACTGAAATAGAAAAAGTGAAACTTTTGATATGGCTCTATAAGTCTGTGTCACAGACTTATTATTGACACACAGACTTATTATTGACACACAGACTTGTTATTGACACACAGACTTGTTATTTTACCATCGACTTCTAAAGCCATGTTATTTCGGTCCGTTTCACTGTATAGTTAAGTGGGTTTTGCTTACCGCGGCCAATTCACAGATGGATGCCTATCAACATCAAACTTTAATTCCTGAGAGACAAAATCTATTTTCTCTGTATTCCTTTACCAAAAATATTTTTATGGTACACTAATTTTTCTACTCATAATACCTACCTTTACCTAATAATAATCTCCTTTGAAATCAGTCACGTGGATGGACATCTTTGATCTCAAATCATCTGTCGCTATATCACTTAGTTCTGACCTCGGTTTCACTCGTTGTGTGTATATCATGTGGGACGGAAACACGGTATGCTGAAATAGACTTTAAATATATGTGGTTAGGGTCGTGTGTAGAAGATGCGATACTTGTGATATAAATTATTTTTTTATTTTTAGTTTGTTATTTTTTGTGATTAATTTCCATTTATTTATTTTATATTTAATTTAGTTTATTTATTTTTATGATATTCATAATTATGATTGTTTTAATTGTTTGAAACTGAAAACTAACACATACATGATGTTTTTTTTAATCATAAAATAATAGTTCAATAGAAGAATCATTCTTATTATTATTGCAATTGTTTCAGCCGCGGATCTGCAGATTATTAGAGCATTGTATCTCGCGTCAAACAAGAAGTTTTTGATAACTTTACATAGGTTGAAATAAATAAAAAAAATCTTCACTGTTTTGGTGTGCAACAATCATAAGGAATCTTTTTTTTTCAATGTAGTTGTAATTCATTAGTAAGTGTCACGACAATCATTCCGCGCTGACAGGCGGATGTGAACACAATTTATACGTAGCGATTTTTAGACAATACCTACAGGGCTTGGTTCCAATTACCGTGATCAAATTTTAGTTAGACTATAAAACAAGTTTTGGACTGTGTCCTGTCTTGCTATGTCTACGGGATTGATTGGATAACATACGCGTAATATATTAAAATTTCTTCTTATAAATAACTTACCTGTAACTAAAAAGTTTTAGTAGTAGATATTGTTTGCGGTCTATAGTGTTATTTTCAAATGTATTTTCAATGAATGATAGGTTTATGTAAAGGGTTTCTATTTCAGGTATGAGTACGTATGTATTACATAATTAAAAAAAAATATATTAGGTAATTGAAAAAAAAACATTAAATAGAAGTAGGTGAGTGTTATCCAAGTGAGAGATTATTTAATCATGATATTGTAGTTTTCACCTATACATACCTAATTTCTAGCTAGTTAGCAGTATAAAAAAATATTTTAGAATGAAAAAAGACGAACATCAACGACGTTGTCAACACCTACTTCCAAACAAACAATATGTTCCCAATCATTGTCAACATACCACCACTACTGACCCACAAACTCGCTCCCACTGTTACCAGTCCCACTGGCGCAGTGCCAACACACATTTACGCAACAAACTGCAGGTTCGAGTCCGGCTCGTACATTTGAACTGGTCATAAAAAACACTATTTCATTCCTGGGAGTATATTGTAATTTTTATGGCAACACTAACTAGGTTTTTTGGTGTTTTAAAATTGGAATGCTGTGTGTTTTTTTTTTACTTTATTAAAAAAACAAATGATTGCCATTTGTTTTTTAAAACAGAATTAATTTTGCTCCACCTCTTCATAAATTAAGCTTTACTATTTTTTTATCTTCGTCTTTATTTTTAATTCTGAGAATTCCCGAACTCCTGCCCTTTTGGCCCACCCTGAAGAATAAAAAATTAACAGCTAGACATCATGATGTTATGTAAAATGTATAAACAGTAAAAAAATGATACTCTAGTTAAAATTATAGACTAATTATGCAATTGGTTAGGTTAGGTTAGGTGGTGGTGGTGACGAACTTAACTGATCCCTACCGTACTTAAGAAATAAACGAACAAACGCATTTCCCACATAAAATATAGGTAAGGAAATGAGAATCATTATAGTTCGGCCATTCAGAGAATGCGTTCCTGACACGTCGCGATTGAACTGACGACGTAATAACATTCATTGATTATTGATATAATAATGTTGTTTTAATGCTCCTCAATTGTTAAAACGGTAAACAACCAGCAAAAATATTTTTATCGTAACTGCAACGCCATTGCAAAGTTACGTCGTCAGTTCAATCGCGACGTGTCAGGAACGCATTCTCTGAATGGCCGAACTATAGGACACATGCTATCTTCAAGCTCCCTAGTTAAGATATACTTGAACCATAATCCTACTACCTGAACACACTGGGTTAATATACCATCCTTGAATTTCAACGCTTCTAGGTGCAAAATTAAATCATTTCCCTCACATTTACCCGAGTTCTCGAGCAGACGAATAGACCCCTATTCATCTCGAGAAAAGCGACCTCTCTGCTAATAAAGTACTCGGTGCTTTGGACCTGTAGACTGCACACTTTTAGTCGGCCGATAGTTTTTTTGGGTTGATAAATTGGTATGAAGATGAATGGTAGTACGCACATTACAAAGATCAGGTATTTAGCCGGTATCAGACTGACTGAAAACACTAATAGGATCTTGCTGATTGCTGATTTGATCATTTTTGAAAAGAGTATCTATGGAGTTTCTTGCCGGTTCTACTCCATACGACCCACTTTTAGGAACCGCGCAACTAGCTCGACGTTTCTTTAGCACCTGTCATAGGTCTATAAGGAATAAAAGCCTTTGCCTTGACTCGAATTTTTCTTTGAAATACATTTTGCAAATCATCGGGTCAACTGTCGGCCGACTATTTAGTCTCCAGTGTGCGGGTGTGCTTGACTCTTGGATCCTTGACTATGGAAACCGGATTTTTCTGGTATTTTGCTATCATTGTAAAAGATCGTTTGTTGAAAAATTGTTGAAAAGGACTTTGATTTTGTTTTCTGAAAGGTGGGGATGATATATGATTTTTTTTAATATATGCCAACTTTAGTAAGGCAATAAATAGATACACATACATTGAAAAATAAGGATTTTCACAATAATTTTAGAGCAGCGATGGTGACATTTACATACTTCTACATTTTTTGAAATTATTTCAGACGATTATGTGATTTCCAAATTAAATAAATAAATTTAGACCTCTATTCACACTGATATATTTTTAATACACTTTAAACTACCGGTAGTCTTATTTAAAATTCAATCAGTGTGCTCTTAACCTAAGAACACATGATTATTGTTGGATTCACGCCAACAAGAATCTCGGATTGAAAGTAAATTATTGAGCAGTACACAATATTCTGAATATCTGTTAATGCGAACAAGATTTTGATAACAATATAGGTATGTATTTGTAATTGGCGATATGTGTGCGTTGATATATTGTATTAGTGATCGTGGTTGAATGTAATAAAGAAGTTGAGAAATAGTTCTGGTTTTTCTTGGCATGTTTTGTTTGGTTTTACTCATGATCTTTATGCTAGTGTTTTATTTGCAGCTAAGATACTTCCTATTAGTCTGATGCCAAGTGCCTTTTATGTAAACTACTAGCTTTAGCCCGCGACTTCGTTCGCGTGGAATAGTGACTTCCAGCAGATTTTTGGTTTGACCAATAGATGGCGCTATATGTCCGGAATACATTTTTTTTGTATTAAAAACTATCCTATGTCCTTTCTCAAGTTCCAAACTATGTCTGTACTAAATTTTACCCAAATCGGTTCAGTAGTTTAGGCGTGAAGAAAAGACAGACAGACAGACTTACTTTCACATTTATAAGATTAGCTAGGATTTATTTCGCTTACGGGCTCCATAAACATCATAGAATAAAAGTTACCGCCCATCAGCATTGTTTTTTGCTTGTAAGAACTGGACATCACTAGGTAACACTTTAGTACTGGGAAGTTTGTTCTTCATCGCTTCTTCTTTCCAGCCATAACACTAGGAAGTGGTGAAAGGGGGACATTTTAGGGATGCTGTCATTTTTGTAATTTTGACGTTAAAAAGTGCTAATCTTAGTTTGCTAATAAACGATTTTGACTTTGACTTTCTAAGTAGTTACCTACCCGTTTTAGGGCATCCCCTGCACCCTCTTAACGACATATTATACCTAGTATTATATAATAGGTAAGTTATACATTCAAGCTAAAGAATAATTAAAATAATTAACGCTCTCGCAATTACAGTAACTTCACGTAAGCCCAGGATTAAGCTCAGCGTAATGTAATTACTATTGATAGGATAATAATTGAATAAAATGTCGTTCCTACCCGCAATATACGAGTATGAGTCCAATATTCAAAGTAGTTATGAATGAAAAACGTTAACTTTAATACTATTATTACAGGTACCAATATATTGAGAAACAAACGCACAGGTTGATCGATTGCGAAAAATATGTTCTTCACCCAGCCAATCTTTGGATGGGTGAGCATATTCTTCGTCTTAAAGAGACTTACCACGTCATTTCAAGTTTTGATCGCTACTGTCATTTGTCAGTCATCATGGGTTACCAAGGAGTATCATGATTGCCTCATGCCTGTAAACTAGTTTGAGGAGATCAGATAGGCAGTCGCCCCGTATGCATACCTGCCTCACTATCCAATAATTCCAAAATAACCTTTTTAACCCTTTAGCTTCAAAAAGACATACAAGTTAATAATAGAACATTGATAGACCATGTTACTATGGAAATAAGATTATAAACAAAGACTTCTAAGAAACGTAAGTCTCTTATTATTTCAAGCCACTCGGGCCTAGAGCACAATTTGTTAAACAAACACAGATATTTACGTAGTCTGTACATTAGCTTTCAGCCAAACCTGTGTACTCTCTCGAGTACACAGTCTATGTACTTCACAGAGAACACAGACTGTGTACTTAGGTATAATGTTCGTGTTTTCTATGATGTTAGGTTTAAAGGAGTTATTGAATAAAATCCTTGAGAATCCAGTAAGTAAGGGTAAGTTCTTACTATGGAACAAAGTATATTATAAAATACTATTTTATGGAGATAGTAACAGTAGTCCTAGAATGCGACTAGTTATTTCTAAATAGTTAATATTATGAAGCTGAAGCTGCCCGTATGGTTGAACACGCTAATTCCAAAACCTCCTTGGCTCTTTGTCAAGCAAAGCTATAGAGACCTGCCGGGGCTGCGGGATTGTTCGAAAGAGTTACCGCGGCCCTGGTACTTAAAGGATTCAAGAAGAAATATGATGGGTTTTACTACGTAAGTCTGACACTCCACTCCTTCTTACTGCTTACCCACAGCGGGAGGGGTCATTTGATGAGTTCCTATAAAAAAGCTATAGGCTAATTTTAATGCAGCAGTTCCCATGAGATGCGAGTGAAACCGGTGATAGAAGTTAGCTTTAATTGAGAAAATTAATTGTTCATGTGGAACTACTTGTCGCAGGCTATTTCAGTTGCAATGTTACTGGAAAATAATATTTTTACAAATACATCTTGCACCATATTTCCGTCAACAATTTTTCTGACACTTACATATTTCAAAGCATATTTTACGTTCTCATTTCCCAAATGAATATTCATTCGCAATAGCACAAATACTTTGGCAAAGAAACGTGCAACAGATAATTTAAAGAAACAGTTACAACTTTACTTTTGCAGGTGGCAAAATACGAAACTAATGTAAAAAGTACTGCATTTGACAGTAGTTTGACACATTTTCATACAAAGTGGCGCCACTGCTACATGCAAATGTAAGTTTGTCAGTTATTTATATCGCTAAACGATTGACGTGACGTCACCAAGATATTTTGTATTTTGTTCATTCATGAACGGAAGATGTGGGTGGTAACAGAAAAGTGATATATTAATAGTATCGAAACCGAAGCTTATGTGTACGAAAATATATAAATATTTGTCCCAAATGCCTGATACTTTAACGTAGAACCCAGGGGGATATAAAAATCTAAAATATAGTTTGTTTTCGTCACTTTGTTTTATTACTAGAATATAATTTAAGGATTTCGTTCCTAGCACTTAAGAGAAGTATAACAAGCTTCATGAACTAGAAATTATGCTAAATATTTTACTGCTTCTGAATATCTCATACGTCATAAAGATTGCAAATTCACAGTTTTAGCAACATAAAGTTTTTTATGGCTGACCTGAATTCATTGGCCCCAAGTGTACAAAACGCATTCAAAGCAAAATATTATTTTATTTGCTGTATTTTTGTGAGTGCTTAATTGGTATTGCCAGCGTATGTGGGCATAATAAATATAATTTTATACGTGGGCAAGCTTTCAAACGAGTGTGTCATTAAAACCAAATATTTTGAGTATTTTTATTTCTTTTCGTCATCTGGCTTGCTTTTTTCCCATTATGTTGAAGTCCTCTTTCATCATCATCATCATCTCAGCCATAGGACGTCCACTGCTGAACATAGGCCTCCCCCTTAGATCTCCACAGGTACCTGTTGGAGGCGACCTGCATCCAGCGTCTTCTTCAAGTCCTCTTTAATACTAACTATATGCAGCTTAAAGTGTTTTATATGGAGTCAATCTAACTCTAACTGTTTGTCAGACTTCTTGGATTCTAATTACCTATTGGTTAGACTAAAATGATATCCGGGATCCTCATTTATACCTACGTGTGTACCAAAACACGATAAAACTCGACATGGCATTGATAGTACCTAACCCATCTAGATTGTGGAGGTATGAGAGCAGAGAGTAAAACTCCTCATACCTCGCACTAAAGGGAGGATCCTCCGATCGGACAGGTGTTTTTGTCCGGTGGGCTACTGCCCGACAGTTGTTGTCGGGGTGATCTATGCGTATTCAATGTGCGCGCGAACACTGCATGTGCGATGCAGGATACTTGATGATAGTTGCGTCTCCGAATGTGTAGATGGCGGTGTTGACAGTTGTAGTACCACTACAAGATTATCAATGTTGTGAAGAAACTGTTTTATTGAGCAAACTAATTTACTTACCAACTTACTGTCTACTTGGAATAATAGGTACATAGGTCAGACAGAGCAGTCGCCCCTTGTAAAGCACTAGTACTCAGCTACACCCGGTTAGACTGGAAGCCGACCCCAACATAGTTTGGGAAAAAGGCTCGGAGGATGAGGACATAGGTCTATGAGTTTATGACGGGGAATTCCAAAGATATTAAACATTATACTAAGCAGTAAAGATATTCCTAAATAGAAAGCAAGGTTATTCGAGAGTCTCATATTTTATTCAGCTGCGGGAAATAGTTCGACACAGCTGAAACTACAAACAGCTAGTTACCAATAATAATTACACGAAGACAGTAGGTATATTGATTTATCAATCCACAGTTGTACTAGATATAGATATAGTCACGTAAGATTATTCTAATTGAATCTATCTGTGAGCCTGACAGCACCGGCATACATTAGTTTGTAGCAGGCATATGAAATGATCTCATTAGTTCAAATTCGAAATAGGTAATTTATCTCTAGATAGACCTGATATTTGGAATTCACGTCAGTTCGCTATAATAATTTAACAATATCATCATCTGCCTAGCCTTTTCTACCAGTTTAATTTGATGTAGCTGAGTAGGTACCAGTGTTTGCACGGAGCGACAGCTTATCTGACCTCCTCAATCCATTACTCCGGCAACCCGATACCCCTGAGTAAGACTGCTTGTCTTACCAAGTTCTGACTTCTGAGTCGTAGCGACAGTTCTGACTGCGAAATATACCAAAATGTACATGCCTTTAGAAACACAGAGGAACTCGTCATGTCAAGATAGTCACCCATTCACGGACCAACAGCGCTAAGGCCCGGTTTGACTGTTTACCGATAAAGTGTCAATTAGTTATCTGATGGTTAATGCCACTTGCCACATAAAGGCTGCTTATTTATTATCAGTGCAAGCAAAAGCTCATCTGACAGATAAATTCCTGATAGGCTATCAGATACTTTATCATGATCGCACGTTACTCGGCTGTAACTAAACCATAACTCCTTCAGCATGTATGTTCAGTATAATATTATGATTAAGTTAACTCGTATGAAGCTGATCAAGTATTTGCGAAGAGCTCAGCCGACTGTGTAGTGTTGACACTGCAATCTTGGTGTCTTGCTGTACACTTCAAGCCAGGGAAAATAGGTCACGTAATATATTATATGTTTTGATTTTTTATTTATTTTGCGAACTTTTGGTAAGGCTGTACTGAGGGTATTTATTTATCTATATATTAGATCTATAGATAAGGGTAAGTTGCACAATTTAACTGTGATGATAACCAAGCCGTGAAATTGCCACTCATTGGTCAAATTGATTTGACATTTGAAAATGGTTCGGTTAAATGGTGCAACTCCCCATAATATAACGAAGCTGACGTTTGTTTGTTTGTACGCTTGTACGAAACTAGGCGAAAGTATTAAACTAACTTTATTTTATTTAAAGAAATAAAATATCTTTCTAGAATTTATAATCTGAACATAGTCAGTCTAACTTTATATATACAAGCTGTTGATTTGCATTTGTGCCATAGTTCAGGAGGAGGACATACAATACGTATATAATCGATTGGAATTACAGTAGATGGGAAATAACTAATATGCACTGCTTTTTTTGTCATTGTAATATCGTGGTATTTCAGAGGTAATCCAATTTTATGAATGAAATTTATGAGTGATCGTTGCGTATGCTTTGTGTTTGCGTTTGTGTGAGGGCGCAGCACGGTTTTAAGGCCATTAACACACGCGCCAAGTTTAAATAAGGCTAGATGACATTTACGGAATTCCGAAAAAAAATTAAAGAAAAAAAATTACGTACCAATTTCTTTATTGATTTGGGTCGAGAATCATTAGCATAATTACCTCCTTGAATATGGCACGGATGCAAATCAACAGCTTGTATAACAAATCAATGGATTATAAAAAAATAAAAACCAGTCAAATATAGAATTAATATTAATCCACAGGATTAAAAATAAATATGAAAAATATGAACTGTTTACAAATTCAACACACGGCGTATACTCGCCGAGTAAAGTGCTAGTTCAAATAAATATTTACACTGCATCAAATTGTAAATTGTAATTTTTATCGAACTGGAATTTTATTTATTTAAAAAGTGTAATATAAATAGTTTATAAACGCAGTGCATATTTATTGAATGTACTGGTTTTTTTTTGTAGAGTTTATGTTTCCGCAGTATTATCGAACTTTTAGTGGAATTAAACTATTGGATTAGACTATTACTTATAATTATTAAATCGGTTCAGTGGTTACAACAACAAATACGTAACACAACAATATAAATATACAAACAGTCAATTTTCATCTTTTAATATTTTTTTTTTAATTTATTCTTGCACGTATTTATTACATTTTTAAATATTAAATATAAAAATAAAAAAAAACATTTAAAAATATAAAAAATAGGTTGCCACCGATATCGGGCACAGGGTCCAAGGTACCGGTGGTTAGGGTCCCAGAGACAGAAACCTCCTCACAATACGTGCCGTATCAAGGAGTACTGCCTTCTGAATCAGTCCCTTGATCCAGCCGCCCAACGAGAGCCTCCTGAGGTGTTCGTCGAGGCTCTTGGCTATTAAACCATTGGCTGTAACGACAATCGGCACAATAACAGCCGTGTCGACACTCCACATGGCGACAACCTCGTGTGCTAAGTCAAGATACTTTATTTGTTTCTCTTTCTCTGCTTTCACGAGGTTCTCGTCATGCGGAACGGCGACATCGATTATCATCGCGCGGCGCGCTAATCGATCTATCACCACTATATCAGGCTTATTGGCTACAATAGTCCTGTCAGTGATGATAGATCGATCCCAGTACAACGTGATACGGTCCTTTTCGAGAACTGGGTCGGGCGCATACTTGTAGTACGGTACCTCAAGGTCTACAAGGTTGTATTGCAGAGCAAGCTGCTGGTGGATGATCTTGGCCACTTGGTTATGTCTGTGCAAGTATTCACCATTAGCCAAACGAGCTGATAGACTCACCCGGATGGTGCATTGCCCGACATATGTCAACCGTCCCGTCTTTCACGATATATCTCCGGTAGTTATTCGTAAGGATAACTTCGTCCATAATTGCACATACAAACCCTTCGGTTTCTCCAAACAAGTCACCGAAGCGTAATAGCCAAGATACGGACGCTTTGAAGTCTACATCGGGGCCATGAAGAGCCCCGAAGAAGCGTCCGTGTAGCTGTTTGCTCTGCCATACCTCCTTGCGATCGTGGGTAGTTAGTACGACAGGTTTGCGCCAATTCTCATTTGCCAACGACAGCGGGGTGAGTCCTCTGTCCACTGCTACCATATCACGGTGCATACCCACGTCGCTTTTGAGAAAATATTATTATAAAATATTATATCATCTTTTAATTATTTTTATAGAAGTAGGTATAGATAAATGCCTATCTCAATCAACAGACCGATTGGGAGAAAGACTTTCTTTAAGGATATAGGAAAGTATAAGAATTTTCAGAACTCTCAAAAACGAAAGACTAAAGGTTTTAAACTTTGAACTACACGAATATAAATTCATGTCGTCCCCCCAGGGTTTCTGAAAAGTACCTACTGAAAGCCACATGGTACCGACTTAACTCGTCTTTTTAGCTTTCTTTAAGAAAAATGTTGGCTTCCTACGTTCGGCGCTACCTTTGTTAAATAAGCACAGGATTTTACACAGCTTTTCTTTCTTACTTTAACAATGTAACTTTTTATTGGAACAATAGGAATTAGAAAAGGTTTCCTTATGTTCTATTTAAAATGTATAGTTTACACACTGTATATAACACTAACAAGCTTCAATGTTCTACTATTAAAATCTAAAACAGACATAAAATCAACCATCCAATATATATTATGTAAATACACCTATCTGTATTGACTTCACCCGCTTTTTCACGGTATAACTTTACCTACATGTTTTAATTAAATGATTTTTTTTTGTACCTACTGCAATTTCAATCTAGATACATACTAATTTAATTAAATCTAAACCAGTTGGTGATTTTACTATGAGTGAACAAAAGCTTTTCAGTTAATATTTTTTTTTAATTAAATGCAGTGTTATAAAATTAAACAGTGTAAGTATATAAATTCACAAAAACACTTTAAACCAACTCCTACAACATACAACCAACTTCTCAAAAATTCATTTCAAAATCAAAACAGAGATGCAGAAATACGTTTTGCATCCAATCCAGTAAAATTCGCTTTAATTATCCTCAATGCGAACCCCTGGTCTCGGCGGCGCCATGAATTCGGTAATGCCTGGTTCTGAACCTCCAATTTGACGGGCGCACACGTCATTAATTTGCGTGCAAATTTAAATTGCGAACCACTTGTGTAGTCGAGTGTACTTTGACAGCTTGTCACTTTATTTTACTCTTTCATGTGTCAGCGTTGTGTAAACAATGCAGTTTTTTATGTAATGTTGACTTTTTAATTAAAAGTATGATCAATAATAGTTAAAAATAATGTCATTTCGGCCGTGGTACAGAAACAGCAGGTCAACCTACCCGAATCTGTCAAATTTACCTTCCACGATTGTGATAAGGTTGAAAATCTATTGAAAAAGTTTGAGAGACTGGGGTAGGTTGATGTGCTGTCCTCTGCACGTTTTTTGTGTAGTAGATTTTTTTCATATTCTATGTAAAAATATAAGAAATCAACCCGTTCCACTTTCACAAGCAATAAAGCTTTATCAAACATCTCATTAGCATATTAAAATGGTGAAAAAAAACTCAATAGTACAATCACGCCCAAAACGCGTACCAATTTAATATTTAATAAAAAAAATTACACCATTTATCCCATCAGTTGAACCGTTGATAAATTACGAAACAAATGAGATAGAAGTAATATTGAGAGCAAAAAAAAAAATATTGTCAGCTGGCTGTTCCACGCGGTTTCACTCGCGTGTCGAGGGATTTGCTCCATGTATGTTATGCTGTCCTGGTACATGGTGAGCAATAGTGTCGATACTTGGTTATGGGTATGTTCATGTAACTTGTGATATCCTGGTATTCGGTGATCAGTTAAGTCGGGTGAGCAGGTGGATCGACATTCCATGATTGGACCGCATTCTGTAATTTGGTTTTTGCTTGATAGCCCACGCCCTGGGGAAACTCCTTCCCGTACCAGGATAAAACATAGCCCATGTTCAGTGCAGATAGTTTAGCTCTCTAACAGTGAAAAAAATATTCAAAACGGTTCAGTAAATCCATAGCCTATTCGAGTCAAACAAACAAACAAACAAACAATCAAATCTTTCCTCTTTATATAGGTACTAAAGAATAGATGAGAAATTTTTTTTTTTCACTGGCAATAAATTCTTTGAAACAGAAAGGAGGACGATAATATCGTGTATGTCTAGTTCTAAATGGAGACCAAAAGATGATGTACGGTTGTTAATAAAAGCATTAAGAAAAATAGCTATTCTTTTTTTTTCTAAACGTCAAAACTGTCTTGGGAAACATGCCAAGATGGTGCGGGAGTGTGGATCAAGAAAATGTGTTTTAATTTATTTCAGGCTCGGAGGATGATGATTTCAGTGTATTGGTTTAAATATTTACAGCCTTACCACAAAAACTTAAACACCTTGAACACTTATCTAGAAAAGTGTGGCTGAACGGACCTTATTTTAGACGTTTAAAAGTTTATGTTTTACGACGGTTAGCTTTTAATATGCTTATGTTTTTATGAAATTTTCGTTTCGATTGTTCTGTTTATTTGGAATTATTTTAACATTTTTTGCCAAGGGCAAAAAAGGTCATTTTTGCCGCGGTCAATAAGTGGTTGTTAAAAATGTGTTATATAAATACACGTCCAATAAGAAGTAAAGGCATAACAATGTTTCGATAGAACTTGATTAATTTCGGCATGTGTTTTAAATGAGTTACCTGTTTTTTTAATATTTTTGTTTACAATGCCTCGCAGACAGGGTTTTAGTCAAAGCGTCGAGTATTCTTATAAGCTTTTAATCATAGTAGAAATAATTAGTTACAATAAACAATAAATTAAAATACAATTTTTGCCTTCATGACATTTTTCTAGTGACAGCTTTAAAACAAAAGTGCAGAACAAAAGAACAAAGAAGAAAAAAGTAAAAAAGGTTTCATTTTCTGTCCATGAAGTTTTGACGTTTAACATCCTCCCCCCCCTTGGGGACATGTTCCCCAAAGAGCTCATGGGAATCTAGTAGGGCTAGTCGAGAGACGGGCCTATGAATGACGCCGTTCTCTGTCTTGACGTCGACTACCCTGCAAACACCGTCAGTTCCTGGATAGAGCTTCTGAATGCGGCCCATAAGCCATTTCAAGGGTGGTAGCTGGTCGTCCAACACGAAGACTAAGTCGCCGACACGAACTGGCTGCTGTTCTCGCTGCCATTTTACACGCTGCTGTAGAGTGGCTAGATAGTCCTTTGCCCAACGAGACCAGAAGTGTTGCCGTAGGCGCTCAATAAGTTGGTACCGGTTGATACCGATCTTCTCAGTCACGGGTGATGGCAGCGAGGTTAACGGTCTACCCACAAGAAAGTGCCCAGGAGTAAGTGCGGAAAGATCGGATGGATCAGCTGACATTGCAGTAATGGGACGCGAATTCATAAGAGCCTCAATTGGTGCAAAGAGTGTAGATAACTCGAAGGTTAAACTAGAATTACCCGCTATTCGTTTTAAATGGAATTTGGCCGTTTTGACTCCGGCCTCCTAGATTCCCCCGAAATGCGGTGCATATGCGGATGAGAGTTTAAATTGTATGCCTGCTCCGCCCGCGTAGTCGCTAATCAACCGCTCATTTTCTCTGAACAGCCTTTTCAGTTCGTTATTGGCACCTACAAAGTTTTTAAGTTTTCTCTCTGTGACACCTTAGCTAATAGTTCCAGTGAATTGTTCAACTCAGAACAAGTAAGTACACCATTAAGTTTAGTACTCAGCCTATTACTGTTGTTTATACATTTAGTACATAAGCAAATATCCTTTGTAGTTTATATAGTTCGGAGTTAATTTTGAAATGGTACAACGTAAGTTGTAATAGTTTGGATATTTAAACTTATTTTTATTTCAGGCAAGGTAGAAGAAGTAGCTTTAAATTGGGGTCATTCATCTTCAGGCTTGGTCAGAAATGAAGGACCATGCCACCAAAGAGTATTATTATAGAGAAGCCGTGGTCGAATGCCCCTGGACGCCATATCAGCAGGATTTTACTCAGATGATACATGACGCCAAGTAGTTACATCAGATAATTCTCGAATTTGTTCAATACGGTTACTTACATAAGTTTTAAGAGTTCTAGGTGGAGTTTTTAACTACCATAGAACTATAGTTGAATCTGTCCAAAATACTGAGCGTGAAATACTAAGGTTTAAAGAATGAAGGACTTTGGAATATAGTTTAGCACTAAGTAAAGCACCTAAATTGTTATTTGACTTTAGATAAATACATACACCATATGCTTCTTGTGAAGCATCAGAAAAGCAATAGACCTATATATAAATAGGAGAACTACAGAAAATGTATCTAGGTATCTGAGTGAAATATTCAGATTCTTTATAGAATTCTTTCCATGACCTTTTAATATCAGTTGGGATTTCATTACCCCAGTCGATTTTAAGTAACCAAAGTTTCTGTAATAAGATTTTATGGAAAATAGTGCAAGCAGGTAAGAGACCTAAGGGATCAAATATTCGGCACGAATTTGACAATATAGCGCGTTTAGTTGTTATAGGAGTAGATTTAGTTTCAACTGAATAGTGCAAAATGTCAGGGCTAGGTGACCATTTCAATCCTAAAACAGAAGATTCTTTACTGAAGTCCTGAGATAAGCCAGTAGTAGGTAAGTCTTCAAAAATGTCAGGAGAATTAGTTCTGAACTTCCGTAAAGGGAAACAGCCTTCTGCAAGTTTGCCAATTACTCCTGAAATATTGGCCTTCAATTGAGATTTTGAATCTGACCCAGTACATAGGTCATCTACATAGAAGTCATGCCTAATCGTCTTGGCGACAGCTTCATTAGAACACTCTGATGCGAGCTGCACAAGACACCTTGTGCTCAGATAAGGAGCTGAAGCTGTTCCATAAGTGACAGTATTCAATTGAAATACTTTGATTGGCTGGCTTTTGTCTTCCCGCCAGAGTATTAGCTGTAGATGGCGCTGTGATTCATTTAGCATGATCTGCCTATACATTTTTTCAACGTCGCCTGTCACTACATAGGCATACTTACGAAACCTGAGTAGAATCGACATTAAATCGTCCTGAACAACTGGTCCAACAAACTGGATATCGTTGAACGATTTGTTTGAAGAGGTTTTACAAGATGCATCAAATACTACTCTTAGGCGAGTGGTTTCACTACTTTCGCGAATTACTGCATGATGAGGAATATAATATCCGAAGTTCGGACGTGTTACTTCAGTTAAATGTCCTAATTGCTGATACTCATTAAGAAATTCAGCATAGTCATTTTTCATTCCAGATTTATCCAGTTTTCTTTCCAAATTCAAGAAGCGCCTTTTAGCAACAAAATAAGAGTCTCCTAAAGCCTCCCTTGGGACTTCACGCAGAGGAATTTTTACACAAAACCTTCCATCATTCAAGCGGACAGTGTTTTCCACGAAATGACTTTCACAATACTGTTTCTCATTAGAAAGCTTAAGGGTTTTATTTGAAAAGGTAGGAATATCTTCAACTTCCCAGAATTTAGTCAGAGTGTCCTTAATCTCCTGAGAAAAGTTAGAATGAGTGGTGATAGAAGGAGTAGATCTCACACCGGTCGGGCCAGACACGAGCCAACCTAGTTTAGATTTTTGTAGTGTAGGTTTATTTTTTCCTAATTTAATTTGTTTAGAATCAACAATTTCCCAGTAAACATCAGCACCTAGCAGTATGTCTATTTCAGAGGGTATATAGTAGGTAGGATCTGCTAGGTTTATAGATTTAGGAAAATTTAAATCAGAGGAGTCAATAAAGGAATTAGGCAATGTGCCAGTAATTTGAGGCACAACAAGACATTTTACATTAGTCTGGAATAAGTTAATCCGCGATTTAAGTTTTATGTTACACATTTTATTAGTATTAGTCACTTTATTATTTATACCAGCAATTGATATGTTTGTATTGGAACAAGACAAGTTCATTTTTCTCTGCAATCTTTCAGTAATGAATGAAGACTGACTTCCATTGTCTAAGAGAGCTTTAACCGTATAATTCTCAGAAGATCGACTGTCAATTATATTGACTTGAGCAGTGCATAGCAGGATCTGCCCAGGTTTTGCCACAGAGTGTGACACAGGATTAAACAAAGCAATAGTAGAAGTTACCTGGGAAGAACTAGCTTCTTGAGGAGGTGACATTGCAGAAGTCTTGTCAACAGATGAGTTTGCCTTGTCAGTGTTAGACCGTGATCTATGTAGCAATAAATTGTGCTTTTTATTGCAGAATTTGCAAGAGTGATGATTACAGTGAGTGGAGAAATGACCAGGACGCAGACAATTATGACAAAGCTTATGCTTGGAAATTTCATTAAATCTAGCATCTACAGACATATTCTTAAACTTTTCACATTTATATAGTAAATGATCTTGTGAACATACAACACATTTTTTATTATCATTTATGTTAGAAGAAACAAGTGACTTGGTTTGTTTAATATCTTTAGAATAATATTGTTTATCAGATTTATTAGTATTAGTAGTGTACTGCACGGTTTCTAAAACGTCAGCACGGTTTCTTAAAAAGGTATAGAATTCCTCAATTGTCGGAGCAGTGGTAATAGTATTCCTATGTTCCTCCCACTTGCGACTTGTGGCGCCATCTAGTTTTGATGCCATGATGAATACAAGTAAAATATCCCAGCGGGATTCAGGATCATTTAAAGAAGACAGGGCTCTAATATTTTTAGAGTAATAATCTATCATGTAACGCAAAGATTTGTAATTTTCTTTAGTTATATTGTCGAAATTCAAAATAGCTTTTAGATGGTTATTAGTTATTATCCTTTTATTATCGAAGCGTTCAGTCAATATAGTCCACGCTAATTTATAGTTGGTAGCCGTGAAATCAATAGACTTAATTACATTAGACGCTCCTGACACTAATGAAGAACGAAGGTAATGAAACTTATTTATTTCAGAAATACTGTCATTATTGTTAATTAATGAATCAAAAGTGTCTCTGAATTCCATCCACTTCAAGTAGTCTCCATCAAAGGTAGGCAACTGAATGGTAGGCAATTTAATATTGTGACTATAGTGGCTATCCTGTTTATTACTTTGAGAGTTGGCTAAAGAATTATAGTTCGTATTTCCAGTAGGGCTAAGATCTTCGATTAACAATTGAGCTTTAGCAATATTAGAACAAAAGTCACTTTCTATCAAGTCATGTTCTTCCAACTGTGTGGGATCTAATTCTTCAATTTTAGTTTTTAATTCATCAAACTGTGTGAACAATTCTTTAAATTTTGTTAGTTTTATCTCGGTTTCAAGTATAATTTGTTTAGTAATGCTATCAGTTTCTATCAGTTTAACAGATTTTAAGTATTTATCAAATAAAGTTATTCTAGCCTTTATTGAACCCCGCTGCCGAATAAGAGCTTTTAATTCAGCAGACATAGTGGAAGCTTATAAGAACTGAACAGGCCGTCAAGAAATAAGTTATTCCAGTATTAGACACGGTATGTTAAGTTAAAGAAAGCAAAGCCAAACCGTGCTAGTCGCGCACAGGCAACGACTACGAACTTCAGTCAGCGACGCACGCGAGCAAAGCAGGTCACACAGCACAAGATACAGCAAGCATTTGCTGTAGCAAGCAAATAGAGATATCTAGCAGTAGCAGTGCATTCCACAGGAACCCAAGAAGCAGGTGTACACAGCGAATCTGGAAAATGCCAGGGTGCGTCCTTAAGCGAGATACAAGTAGAAGAAGTTCAAAGTAGGAGGTTAAACTTTCGTTACATAGATTAAGTAGGTTGAGGCATTTCAATTAGAGGTTATCTGACTCCAAAGTTAATAGAACTAAGATTGGGCGTACTTCCCTATGGCCAAACCGCGTCACTCACTACCACATTCCGTTATGAGCATGATAACGGCTGAGTCCGGTATGGTCATCACGCCACGGCCGCCGCCGTCACACCGCCAAGTCTTGATTTCGGCCGCGATCACGTCGGGGTCACCAATGTTTACAATGCCTCGCAGACAGGGTTTTAGTCAAAGCGTCGAGTATTCTTATAAGCTTTTAATCATAGTAGAAATAATTAGTTACAATAAACAATAAATTAAAATACAATTTTTGCCTTCATGACATTTTTCTAGTGACAGCTTTAAAACAAAAGTGCAGAACAAAAGAACAAAGAAGAAAAAGGTAAAAAAGGTTTCATTTTCTGTCCATGAAGTTTTGACGTTTAACAATTTTTGCACCTAAAAACAAAACCAATACAATTTTTTCAACAAACTGGTCCCTGTAAATATGACAGGAACCACGTGTTAGCTACAATTAATTCAAACCTCGTGCTAATCACAATATGGGTGACTTTTCCTATTTGACTATAATTTATTATGTCTATACAAAAGCTTCCAGTTGTTTGTAGGTAATCTATTTTCCCATTGAGCTTTACGTAACCTTCTTATATTAACATATAAATGTTTTGTCCTACATTTGTAGGTAATTTACTGGCTCATTGATCTAGGTATCAACGCGGCGCATGTCTGTACTTTAATATTGGATTTCCGATTGGAGAAAAAAAAAATTCGTCTAGTAGAAACTACATACTATACGTAGCAGGACAAAAGCCTCATTCGATAAATGGGCTATTTAAAACTGAACGAATTTTTAAAATCGGTCAACTATTTAATGAGACAAGCGCGTTCATACAAACTAACTTCAGCTTAGAGTAGATAACGAGCACCCATTTTTGAGGCAGTGTGCACAGCACGCTACACATAAAATTCTGCGCCTCCGAAATTGGCCGTTGGTCAAAATATGCGAATAATCCACTATAAGGCATGCGCAAAGCGGAAAATATCTGTCTTCAGAGAGGCTAGGGCTGCCATCTCGAATTTCGCCAAACCCGGACAAACATTAAAAAAACCCGGACATTTGGCGTAAATCGCATTTTTTCCCCGAACGAGTACGATTTTTTTAAACAAAATAATACCTAATTTGTAATCCATTTACTATTAACATATACTTAAATTCAATGAGGTGCTTCCTTACATAAAAAGTGTCCGGGTTTTCCCCGGACACTTCTTAAAACCCCGCCCGGACGGCCCCCGGACGGCCTCTAAACGAGGACAAATCCGGGGAAACCCGGACGGATGGCAGCCCTAAGAGAGGCAGACTTATTTGACGAGAACTGTATGTATGTCAATGTATTTATTTACAAAATGACAGTTCCTTTGCAAACTTGCAGTGTTACATTCTGTCCCTATAAATGTCATAGTTACTTTATTATTTACGCACGAACGCTACCTACAATGTATAGTAGTGGTCACCTTAGTATCAACTATTTTAGCCACAAAGTAGTAATATCATAAAGAAAAGGTCGCATGTCACATACATTTTATCATTGGCCTTTTTATAGTCACACTGCAGGGTTGAGGTCTCTTCTCATACAGAGAAGGAATGAGCGTTAATCACCACGCATGCTCGGCGGATTGATTGCCGATTTTAGATTCGGTAAGTACAGGTTTCCTCGAGATGTTGTCCATTCCCTTTTTTCAGTCATTGGTGTCCAAAATATATTGAAAAAGAACATTATAATTGAAAAAAGTTACTAGCCTGAGATGAAAATCATAATCAGTCGTACAATATTTGAGGCCTATTAGTCAATTGGCGTTTGGCAACTGAAAATGATCCGGATATGATTAGGTATAGTTAAATGATGTAACACCTTAAGCCTTCTACTTGGAATGTCAAATAATTAATGTGAAATACTTAGAACATTTTGAAATGAATAGCAAAGCGAAACAATAAGATTTCTTGAATAAATCTAAGACCTAAATTCCATTACTTCCAGTTATTCTAATTTATCTAGCGTAACGTTTAAAATAGTCTCGTTAAATTTAACGATTTGCAGACAATTGTGAATCGTTAAACTATAAATGTGAACAGATGGTGTTGACTGCAAATTCACTCAGATATCTACGAAATCGTTTAGAGTACCCGAACAGTGCAGACTAAACAATCTCTCTCCGGTCGTGTCGGATTGCCTCCCATCGAGCTATGTGAGTGCACCTGTGTCTGCGAAAATGCTTGTGCACTATAATTTGTCCTACGCAGTTGGCTAATCTCCTTACACGACAACAATCGCCGTGTCCGATAATCGGCTCGGAGGACATCATCATCATCTGTGATTGGCAAATTTTTTTTTAAAGAAAATCTTGATTCCATTCAAACTTTTCAGTAGGTCTGATAACGGCTAAATACCTGATCTCTGTAATGTACGTACTACCATTCATCTTCATACTGATTTATGAGCCCAAACAAACTATCGGCCGACTAAAAGCTTGCAGTGTGCGGGTACTATTAGTATCAAGGCTTGTGAATCAGAGTCTAATGTATTCATGGAGTTGGCTTAGATTGGTACCTATTTGAGAGGGTAATTTGAGCTAGAACGTTTTGATTTTGAGTTAAGAAAGTGGTGGAGGATATTGGCTGAAGAGGATTTTTTTAAGGAAATAAATAAGCTTGTGCTCAATCTGTCTGAATATATAGGTATTCATACATATATATTTAATTTTAACAAACATTCATAATCACAGAATATTCTGCGTCCCGTTTCATTTTCTATTTGTTCGAGATAAAGTGAAAAACTGCACGGATTTTCGTACAGTTTTCCCATAGATGGAATGTGGGGAAACGATAGGTGTAGGAACACAGCCGGACAAGGCCGGGGTGGGACGCTAATTTCTTTTAAATCATCAGCAATTAACGGCAAATTTGTGCCTTCCGCTTTCCATAACCATTTGTAATTAATATTATAAATATTAACAAATGAATAGATTATAAGAAATAAACATGCTACCAAAGAAAATATAGGTAAGTAATGCATGTTAAGTAAACATTTCTGAAAGAATATCAAGACCAGATGCATCAGCTAAACGCTTAAAGTTTCTAACAAAAGTGCTTACTTGTTAAATTAACAAGACTTCAAAAAGAGTTAAGTAGGTAAGGATGACTTGGAAAATCTTTGAATATTTTGAGCGAAATAGTTTTACTTTTTTTTAGGGTTCCGTACCCAAAGGGTAAAACGGGACCCTATTGATTTCGCTCCTCTGCCCGTCCGTCCGTACGTCCGTCTGTCACCAGGCTGTATCTCATGAATCGTGATAGTTAGAGAGTTGAAATTTTCGCAGATGATGTATTCCTGTTGCCGCTATAACAACAAATACTGAAAACTAGAATAAAATAAATATTTTGGAGGTTCCCATACAAAAATTTTTTTTACTCATTGGTACGGAACACTTCGAGCGCGAGTCGGACTTGGCTTGTCGCACTTGGCTGATTTTTTAAGTACTGTTTCACTCGTTTTTATGATCATTACTGAAGATTAAGAAACGTATTTATTCTTTGATATCTCTGAAAAAATTAAGGTTATTTCGTAATAAAATGTCTAACTACAGCCGTAACCAATAAAATGTCCAATTTATTCACGATACACGTAAAACCGTCGTCGTTAAACTTTACGTGCTGGTACATTTCTTCGCAACCATGGAGAACAGAATGACTAGCGGAGATGTCATAACGCAAAGTTTCCTAAGAAAGTGGCGCGCTAAAATAGTGGTGTTCGGGGGACGAGAAACGTTACTAGATCCAACCTTATACGCCTTATATGGGACCTGCCCATTATTTTCAAAATAAAATAAAAAGGACAAGAATTTTACAAGAAACCAAACGCTTCGTTAGTTTTAGTAACTGATCACGCCTACTGTACCTTACTTTGACCTACAAGCAAGCGCCTGACCTACCTTCCTTATGGCATCTCCGCTATCTTTCCTTCCTCCGTGTTCACAACCCTTCGAGGAAACAGTTTTATGTTACGTCTATACGTTATTAAATAGAGATTTATTGCTTTTTATTTCCATCAACATCATCTAAATACTTTTACGAGTTGTAAAAATAAAATAAAAATAAACAAGATGGTCTAGCTCCCGAGGTAGAGCGTTTGTAAAAATAGTGGCGAGTCAAACCAAATTCGTCTTCAGTTTATTGCAAGCCACAGGCGGGAAGCAACCGACTTTCCCGCCGTGCCAAATTTGAATAGTCGGTTTCGGAATTCGAATTGTGTGAAGTGTTTTTTTTTCTTTTGTGCCAAGTGGTTTTCGAAGGAGGTTCTACAGATTGCTCGTTTTTTTGTGTTCCTAATAAGGTTTTATGCTGAACTTTTTGGGTAGGTTATATTTTAATTATTAAAGGACCATGAGTCAAATTGGGCTCATTGTCCAACAGAGTTATAGCATATGCCGTTGTGAAGGTTTTTGTTTGTACTAAAATTGTTACTATGGGGACTACCTTCAATTCCATGGCAAAAAAAAGATATGCACCTAAATAGGTTTACATATTACGTAGGTATACATTCTGGTTAACAGAAACGAAATGGGTCGAGATGCCATCGCTCAGTATTACTACTCGTGTCTAACAGGTAGACGCTCAGCAGGAAGTTGTGCTCATATCATTTCAATAATATGGTATCTAGGGTGAGGCAGGCACTCACAATTTAATCCACCGGCAGGATATTTAGACGACATTATTATTGATATTGATTGAAATGTTAACAAAAATAATTTTAACTGTTAACAGCTGTTTTATTTTTTATGTATACATTAAACCTGGAATTAAAACTAGTTAAAGGTGTTCAATAACAAAACCTACACTGCCATAACAGCACTACTTTTTGCAGAATATTAGTTTATTTATGGTCGGAGAAAAATTTTCATAGCAAAATAACCCCATGGATTCTTCGCAAAAATGAGTTTAAATCTTTATATTTAGTGCTTTACAAGTATATTCAAAGTGGTCTCATCTCTGTTGGTGGGTGAGCCCAGGCTTCATACATTTTTGCCCATGGTCCTTTCATGCTTTGATTTAGTTTTAATGAACCTATACTAATGCTGAAGATATAACAGAGTAGGTATTTCAATATAAATATTACCCTGATATAAATTGTAAAAAAAAAAATGATAGTTCTTCTGTTATAAAATGGTGAAAAAAACTTTCTTCAAGTTATTCCTAATTCTAAAGTCAGAAGCCAACACAATAATCATAAGTTACTAAAGAAATGAACATTATGTTAATTGAACAAAAACGTTCGCTGGTTTTCTTAACCGCTCTCTGCACGAGCTTGCCATTTCCATATTCCAATAAAATAGACTATGCGGATGGAATAATTAAGAAATATATACTTTTGTAGCGATTTCCTGAGAATAGTTTTATTGTTCTACAAAACAGAAATATGCAGAACTAACTTTTCCGTTGCCGTTTTATACTCACTTTCCGAGAAAACTGTATCGCATCGCACACCCGGTTTAAAGGTAGGCCAAATATTATTGGGGGTTCAGTAGTTTTTGAAAGGAGTAAAACACAACTTTGCGTTTAAACTTTCACGTTTATAATATTGGTGCGACGATTATAAATAGATTCACTAACAATAAAAAAGCAAGAAAATAAAAATGTAGGTACAATAGACACAAACTTTACTATCAGCTTACTCACTATCCCAATTGAAAACTTGCTTAATAAACTTACAAGAACTTAGAAAAACTTGAAATATTTCCCTTGGACAGGTGAAACCGCGTATAATATATTTTTCTTAGAATTCTAGTAAATCTACAGGTGGTTTATAATTCCCGTCTCATCTCCTGCGTACTAAGAATATTTATCATGAGTAACTCCTGACACAAATCGTTTTAGACTTCTTCTTAGAACTTTATGTCTTCATGCTGGTTTCAAAAGTATAAATTCTTCGTATTTCAAAGAGTTCGCATATATCTATAGTAACATAGTAACGAGGAAATATATTTTTGATTGTTTGTTTGTTTGGACAATGAAGGCTCGGAAATTATTAAACCGATCTGAAAAATTCTTTCACTGTAACATAGGCAATATTTTACGAAGAAATTTTGTAAATCCGCTGGAAAACGACTAGTACCTGTATAATAATTATGACGTTACGAATATTTTGTTAAATTTATCTTTTCTATAACATTTTCCTCCTAATTTGCATAAACAAGTAGCAATAGCTCTTTAACACTTACACAAATATCCAAAACACGCATTGAAAACACACCGCCCACTGGAGTCCACTTAAGATTTAATATACAATAAAGTAATATCCTAAAGGTATAAGTAAATACCATCAAAAAAGGGTCCTCCCTAAATTAGGGTAAATTTCTTAGCTCAAGATGGGATGCTGCAAATATTTCCTTATTTCGCATGTCTCATTAAGTGGAGGGCCGGCACGAAATGAAGAGCGAAATGCTGTATTAGGACCTCGTTGTATAGAAAGATAAGCTATATGAAAGCTATAGAAGATATGATTTGGATATCACGATTTACCGTTCGGTTTTTTTACGCGCGACACATTTTAATTGACAGAAAATTTATCGCGCGGTTTCACGTGTCAGCATTTGAATCGGTAGTTGTCAATTGTTTGCTGTCAAAATCCAGTGTTCGGAAAAACCGAGCGAAAAATCCTCTAGTGTAAGCTCTGTAAGATGGACTTAATTATATTATGGATTTTGCAAGACTTTACAGTAACATTTTACGTATCGGAATAACATACCAAAGAGCTACTTTTTACCCAGATACGGAAGCTAGTGCATGACAAAAGTACCTTTAAGTATATTATTATCTAAATCAAATCTAGAATATAGCTCCTTCAGGGTAACAGCTAGTTTTCCTAACATGACACAAGGAAATACGATCTTTATGAAGAAAACGTCACTCACTAAGAGATTCATATGACCATCCACGCGAAAATGTACTTTATAACCATTGACACTTATGACATTATGTTTATTATAATCCAAGTAAACTTGTGTGCTTTGTATATTAAGGGACTTTAAAGAACAGTGATTATAAGGTTCATTTTCCCATGATCTGGCCTATATCCGTGTTATTTCACACTCTTGATGCGTCGTGTCGACGCTCGACTACAAACGGTTGTCTTATGTTATGAATGACTGTCTCCGTTCAAAATGGCGGCAAGGCCAATGAGACTCGGTTATTATAATTACTCTTGAATTCTCTCATTTCTCATCTGTGTTTTTTAATGTTTAATTTTATACTGAGCTGTCTTGAAGGTATTGTTGAAGTGTGTCTGTGTTTTTTCGTTGGTCCATTTATTTTGCGTTTACGAACTATTGTTGTAATAGGCTTGAAATAAAGCTAGAATACACTACATACCTATAAATAAAGTATTTTGCATATCAATATTGAAATTATCAGTTTTACAACCAGACAGCAACTTCAATGTTTATACCGACATTTTAGAGGTGAAAAAATAACCCCGTATGTCAGTCTGTCCTCGCGATTTCACGCGAGAACTAAACTACTTAACCGACTAAAATTAAGGGCGCAAAATAACAGACTGCTTTTTATCCGGATGCGAGAAGTCATTCTCTCAGGACGCCGGTAGAACGGGGGGGACAGCTAGTATTATATACGAGAGTATTATATAGTTGAGCCTTGAGTTTGATTCAACCAGATGACCATAAGAACTTCAATAAAAAAACTTATGGACAATAAATACTATAATCTCGCAATCTCTCGCTAGTTACTCCTGCTACAAACAGAACAATAGCTAAATACAATAGACCACAATACTCGTAACTAATAAAATAAAGGAAATATCAGTCAGTAGCAGTTGGCACGACATGTGTATGATGTCACGGGTTTGGTTTATGACCGACGGCCGGACGGTTTATATGGCTGTATGTATTGCGAGTTGCGGGTCATTCAAATTGTTGTTTGTATTGTTGTAATGTTTTGTAAGAGGAATTTCGGTAACGAAGGGCAATTTTGACGAAGATGACAAGTTTACTCATACCGTATCTCATTTCTCACGGGTATAAATTCTCTCAGACTGACTGATAAGGTACTTTCCTGTGACTAGCTCTATCCCGCGATTTCATCCATATCCCAAGGAAACATCGTATAAAATTACCCTATAGTGTCCCTCCATAAATGGACTGTTTACACAGAAATAATTCTTGAAATAGGACCAGTGGTTACTAAGTTTAGCTCCTTAATATTCGTATTATTTATTTGCAATTTCATGTTATTTATTTCCTTAAACCAAAGACACGCTGCGGCTTGACAATAGCTACTAATCATAGATTCCGGACTAGCGTAGGCGTCTACCAGACTATCAAATATTCCAAAAGACAAGTATATACAAAAAGATCCATATATCACTTCTCACTAGTGTGATAGAATTGGGAGATCATTTAAGACTTTAGGACAGTTACTCTACGACCAAGAGTTTTATGATATTTTATTCTACTAAATATTATAATAATTAAAGACACGTGTTTACAGAAGATTCCTTAATATTTAAAGATCGTTTGGCACTATAAGTATGTTGGCATAACAAATACAATTTTATTATATTAGGTAGTAAAACGTAAATCTTATGTAGGAAGACCCAATTCTGGGTTAAGCTCGCCGTTGTACATAACTGTCTGTATCCCGTATGTATTTATTGTTTAGTATGTGCAATAAAGAATAAGAATAAGAATAAGGAAGACTAGAACACGTATTTTGTATCAAAATGATTTATTAGGTATGTTAATTAGTTTGTTTTTCTCATATTCAAACTTATAATAGCCAAGTTCCACTGAACAAACATAGCCCTCTTCTGGAGGATTGAGCGTTAATCGCAACGCTTGTTCAATGCGGGTTAGTGATTTCATACTTTATAGTCCAGGTTTCCCCGAAATATTTCCTTCACATTGAATCAGTCACTGGTGTCCAAGATATACATGGAAAGAACATACAATCTTAGAAATGTTGCATTGGTATTTGCCTAAACTGGAATCGAACCCACACATACTTTGAGAGGTTGGTTGTTCAGTCACCATGACTTACATACGTTATAGCCGTACGTTGATATATTGAAATATATTTTTGAACGTATATTATAAGGCTGGATTATAAATAGAAGCCGCAACTGTCGCTCAAATTCCTATCTAAGCTTGTTTATTGTCGGCCAACCTGGGTGGCACGCATGCCAAAAATATATTTCTTGAGAGCAATCAAATATATGAGGTACATCTATACCTACTAATATTATACGTTGAAGAGTTTGTTAGAATATGATTATGTCATTTCGATAGTCGATGGATAGTGCATTTATCGAGGAAAGGTACAAGCTACTTTTAATCCAGGTGCGCAGAGTATTTCTTACAGGATGTAGTTAGAACCGCTCGTGAAAGCTAGTGAACGAATAAACGTTTTTCAATAGAAAGCATTTTTTTATCAATCATCAAAAATCATTTTTGCCAGTTTCCCAATAATTTAGGTGTTTATTTTCAGTCTAACCAGATGCACTAAATCCTTAATCAAATTAGCGTTTCAAATGAAACGATTACATACCTGTCGTATATTACGCGATAAAATATATCTTGCAGTGAATTCCAAGGTTTAAATTGCGTCCCTTCTGGCTGGCACTTAATTTGCTAATTTAATAGACGAACGATTTTACTTTAAATATCCTTTGCTTTACTTGAAAATTATGATTTATTGCGCAAAAGGATTTTAAATGTTAATGCTATTAATATTATTCAATAAAATATTATTATAACTTCATAAATATTCCGAAAATAACGCAAATACAACATGGTTTGTGTTTATCAGATTTAATCCTTACAATATGAATACAAAACAACCCTATGTCTGTCTATAAGTCTGTCATGCTCTTACTTATAACTAATAATTACTTGGAACCGTTTAAATAAAAAGAAAACTTATTCATCCTTGTCCCCATTATATTTGTTAAACCAAAACAACATACAATAATTTTATTTACCCAAAAAAAAAAAAAACTAATCAGAATCACACACACTTCAACCATATAAACACTCGTATTTTATATACATATGTAAATACTATATTTTATAATATTAATACTATTTTTTCATCTCTTTCCAGGTATAAGTGAGTAGTGCAAGTGAGTTAGTGATGAGTGCCAAGTGAGTGTGTCAGTGAGTGATGGAGGCTACTCCGCTGCCGCTGGAGGTGGACGAGGAGGGCCGTCCTCCGCAGGGCTCCTCCACTGGAAGTGGTTCATCTTCTGGGACTGGATACTATGCTCATAAGAACGGTAAGTTATGAGATAATTGCCTATATTCACATTTCAGTAATGGAATGGACAATGGGTATAATGGCCCAAGTGTTGTAGCATATTGAACTAGGTATAAATAAATCATAATTCCTATATGAGTTAGTTAGAGGAGTAAAATAAAAATAAATAGGCAAATGGTGTTTGAAAATCGCTGTGCAACTGTCTCATCTATTTCGTATAGGCATATCATCTTATGTTTAGATGGCATTAATTAGATATGCCTCCAACAGCCATATCTAGTTACACAAACAAATATTTTATATACTTAAGTAAATACAAGCTGACATACATATTAATCGTTTTAATATTTGATAAGTTTACCTAAGAGTTAAGTTCTAAGAAAATCAAAACTAACAAGTCTACGCTGTACAATCCAACGTTTGTGACAAAAATCTTGACCTGAAAACCGTGTCGACAATCGTCAAATCTAACCAAAACCGTGAAGTTTGGTAAAACTCATAAAATATAAGCAAATCTGATAACACGTTGCGTCTTAGATAACTTAACCAACAAGAAGCGCCTTCCTCTCTGCCAAAGGTATAATTTTGTTTCTCATACTCGTATGTGTCATTACCATCATCAGCCTTTTTTATCGTCCCTCTGCTGGGCGCAGGCCTCCTCTGACACAGAGAAGGATTGAGCATTAATCACCACGCTTGCTCAATGCGGGTTGGTGACTTCAGACTTTTGATAGTCCAGGTTTCCTCGAGATTGTCTTTCACCTATAATCAGTCACACACAGGACTTTTTAACGCGCGGAAAAACCTAGCGTAAAATCAACCACTGCGTAAGCGCTGTAAATTGTAATTGTACTTTATCGCATAAGCTTTATGTCTGTTTCGGTTGGTTTAATGTTCTAAGCTTACCGTAGGCTTTGACATAATTTACCTACAGCTAAAATTAGCCGTTCGGTCTGTCATTAAGCTAGTTTTCAAGTTCTAGTAAAGAAAATTTCGTAATTATTGCTATTAAGGTGTAATCATACTTGGCTTTCTGGTAATGATATTTGTAATCATGCTTATGTTACGCCTGAAATGGTAACTAGCGTATATAAGCCTGCGGCATCACCTCCAATCAGTATAATAATTCCTTCGTCCTTTAAATTATTTTCTTTCGTGGTTCTGTAGATATAGTCCTCATCATCTACAGAGCCTTTTTGCCAACTGTGTTGGGGTTGGCTTCCAGTCTAACTGGATGCGGCTGAATACCGGTGTTTTAGTAGATATAGCTCTAAAGATGACTTATATACAGATATTATCGTAGTAAATAATTTGTGCCTACTTATAAAGTCTTGATTGTACCTATACCCAACATTAGCTAATTTAATTTATACCACCGTGGCGTTACTTAAATAGTCTCTAAGCACATTTAAAACATTATGGGCCTTACTACAAAAACTTTAAACCCTGTTTTACACTTGTCTAATAAAATTTTGGCTGCAAAATGAACCATATGTCAACGTCATAATTTGTCATTTTTTTAGACAAGGCATAAACTGACGTTTAAAAGTTTTTGTGGTAAGACGGTAAGTTGTTACGTTTTAACTTTTTAACTTTCTTTTTCTGGTGAACAATTTATTATTTGACTCAATCTACAACATTGTTATGTATAAAAACTATACACACCTACCATCTAATATGTAATAAATTATAACTGGTTTTCCCTGAAAGAAATTGATAGATAAACTGTTGACTGCTAATAGACTGATAGAATTACATTCACTCGTTTTTTTCTCAAAAAATATTTCAAAAAGGCCCACTCAGGCACTGCACAATTCCGAACAGTAGTTGATATGTGCAAAAACTTTCATATCCAGACTACCATATCGTATACGGACAGGTATCAGGCACTAAAAAAAATATACGTTTCAATAAGTTCTATGCGTAACCCTAAAATGAAACAATATTATAAAGTACTTATTTAACCCTTCGCTGTACCTACACACTCACACACTCGTACGAATAAAACATAATGACATTATGATGGTTATTGATTCACAGACTGTAAGGTTATGTACATATGTTTGTGCACAGATTTTTATCAATAATATGACGTCATGAGTTATATTCTGTTAAAGCGCGATTTATATTCTGTGGCAAGATTCCATCAGTTTGTGGCACTGTGACGCACACAAATGTTTTTTTAGTCTACTAAATCTAGCAAAAAAGATCCTGACGAATTGAGATGCTCCCCCTTTTTGGGAAGATTATTAAAAAATCTAAGGAAAATGCTGGGCAGATGGCTCGCTCTACCAAACAGTAACATATTGTTTGCTTACATACAAAAAAAAATCTGCGAATTTTAACATGTGTGCGCGAAGACACATGCTAGCAAGCAAGTTACTTATTATTTGTTCACAAACAAATGTGTGTGAAAAAATCACATACCATAATCAGAGTAAAAAACACATACTCACTTAAGACTAGAAAATAAATTATATTAACTCCAGTATGTATTCCTAAGAATTTCACTTTCAAATTCTGCCTTTTCTTTCATAAAATTGCTCACAAAATTCTTCAAATGAATAACTAAATGGCTCTAACCTCTAATTGATATAAATTTAACAAAGAGATCAATGTACTGTGATCTCAACACCTGGTCTTAATGGCTTTTAGATCTACGCAAAGTGTTTTTGAAGAATAAGTAGGTATCTAGGTAGGTCATATTTTGAGAAGTCTGCCTGTCTCCAGCGGTTTTCAAACACAAAAGTTTTTAGGTCAAATCGTGGAGAACAAAAGCTTTTTTTTAACAACGTCAAAAATCATGAAATGGCCCCTCCCGCTGTGGGTTAGCAGCGGTGAGGGAGTGTCAGACTCTTACTGACAAAACACCGTCGTGTTCCGTCGTAGGCCTTTTATGTACCAGGGACGCGGTAACTCTTTCGAACAATCCCGCAGCCCCGGAATCCTTCGATACTTCATTGGATATTTGCTTCAGTAAAATTACTAAGTACTTTTAATGATTTTCAAACGTAACGACATAACTCTGATTTACATCGAAATAATATGGTTATAACATCGTTTTAAACATTGAATTACCACAAGATACGTTTTCATTGGTTATCGCTAACAACCTCGTATGTCAGAGCGAGAAATGGCCGATAAAAATCGGAAAATTCCCGACAATACTGGTTTTCTCTGATTTATTTTTATTGTCTTGAGATACTTGTTGAAATGTTACAAAAGATTATTTCTACCAACCCTTTAATTTTAGTGCTTATTTCTAAAGAGATAAGGTTGAAATTAGAACAAAAGTAGGACTGAGTTTTCATATCTAGAAGTAATCTCGTTAATTTTTAAGTTATTGCTTTAAAACCACTTATTTTGTTTTTTTTTTTTGTGAAAGGTAACTTTTTGTAAGTGAAACATTAATTCAACACATCGTTATTTTGTATTTTGTAACTAGTCGTTTTCCCGCAGTTTTACTCGCGTCCCTTGAGAATTACCTACTGCCCGTACCGGGATAAAATATAGCCTATGTTACTCGGGAAGAGTGTAGCTTTCCAATAGTGAAATATTTTTTAGAATCAATTGAGTAGTTTTAGAATCATCGAAAAACAAACAAATGTTTCCTGTTTAGATACATATTAGTATGGATATAATTTTATATTACCGCATCTACGTCTGCTATCATCTATCTATGGCAAAAACCAATGCCATAAAACGCCCTGTCTCATTGAACGACTGTTATGTCTATAGCAATTGAAGTAAAAAACGTTTATTGGTATAAAGGACCTTTCATCGCCAAAACGCTCATTCGATTCACATAAGGCCCAGTGCCCATTGATGGTACGGTACGTCACGGTAATTTTTATGGGACGAGTATAAATAGAACTCTATGATATTATATGTATATTTGTTTGTTCGCCTAAACTCGCTCATCTCACTGACTACTGGTCTGATTTGAAAAAATATTTCCGTGTTAGATAGCAGTGTTTTGGACAAAGGCTATGGGTAACTATTTTTTTACCAGTTGCACTAGACTAGTTCCCACGGGCGGGACGTAGGTAAAATTTACAATGTACGGTACGGAAGGTTATTGTTTTCGCACAAACAACCGTTAACATTGAATTTTCAACTTTTTCACTCAATACAATATTTTTATTTGTAGCCTAAAAATACCGCGCCGCCCCGTCAATGGGCGCCCGGCCTAACTGGTAATAACTCTACTATATTGCCTCTTCAATTCTTTTGTTTTTTTTCACAGTAAGTCACTAAGCATGATAATAAAATTCATGTTTTGTCATCGTAAAACATAGTGATTGCCTTGTTTTATCGAATAATGTCTTCATAGTAGACTTACAACGAATAAAAACGGAGTGAATTCTATTTAGATTAGTGTCAATTAAAACGGGTCGTTGGAAATATTTTTCAAATCTTTTAAGATATGGATTTAGAAAGACTGATATATGTTTATATTTTTTTAACTGGTCCACTTAGTAATATATTATGTGCCTACCTGTTTCTTTTTAAATAAGGTGAGTGGTTGAGGTGTTTAAATATATCTACTGCCAAGCTTTCATCGGAATTTTGTCTTTTTTGTGCGATGGGAAATCATCAAAGATATATGGTTTTATTTGTGGGTTCATTGGAATGTCAGACTCTTAATGGTCTTCTGAAGATCTCTCTGGCTGAATAGCTTATAGCTTTTCTCCATAGATACGTTACCTAATACTGAAATATTTTTTCAAATCGGTTCAGCAGTCCTCGACATTAGCGCGTTCGTATAGAGATTCAGTAGCATCATAATTCACGATAAAAACGCCATAATTATAAAACAAATATCCAATTAATAGTTAGCAAACATGATACACTTGTATTCACTATTAAAGTACCCCCCACCACTAACCACTACTAACTGTATATAGGCCAATCATAGCCCTTTGATCATTTGCATAGCAACTGTGAGTGGCGATAGACGTCCTATTGAGAAGTTTTTTAAAATTAATATTGGTCATTAACTTTATTATAGTAGTTACTTCCGTTGATAAAAATCTTTTACGAAGATTTTTATTTACTGTGATGGGTAAATAATGTTGTCTAGTGGTTATTAAGATTGGATTGGCTTAGTTTAGTAAAACTGGATTATACTTAAAGTGGTTACTTTATACTTTTTGCTTTAATTTAATTTGAACTATTACAAGATTACCTATGGAAAATATAAACTATTTATTGAACGAGTTGTCCCACGGTGGGCGCCAACTTTGTTTGGTTAATCATTACTACGAATAGGTCGTGTTTATTATTAAAAAATAATAATTGAATGTGTTTTTAAACATTTAACAACTCTACAACTTTACTTTTATTCAATTGGATCCGAGAAATTCGAGTCCCACGTTGGGCGCCACTAACATCTCTTAGGAGTTACTCCATTGCGGCTTGCTAACGAACCTCAATGCATTCAATCTGGGTATACTATGACCAAGGTGGGTCACTGCATCTGATAGCCTGACTTTTGCTGTTTATAATATTGTAGTAACGGAGTATGTGTGATTTTACTTTCTTTCAAATTGTTAGTTTTTGTTTTACGGTATAAGCTGTTTTTTTACGAGAAATTATTTATTTTATAGTTCCGTTTGTTGGTGGTAACCCCATCATTTAATAGTTCCTTTGCCCTTTCGTGGTTTCAGTCGAAAGTCTCTAGAAGACCTCCTCCAAGGTTTGCTATTGCTTTCAAGAATTAAAAACCCAATTCAAGAATATCTCCAAAACAATAGTTTTGCTTTCTTTCTTATAAATATATTAATATTTACAATTATTGTCGATGATAAACTGGCTCTAGCTTACGACTGTCATAAACTTATTGCAAAGAAGATGGTTTTAACCTCACTCCAGTCGCTTCAATATAAAAATAAATCAGTATTTAAGTGGTAGGCATAAGAATGAAATATGATCATTACATAAAGTAAGCATATTAGCCTAAAAGTGGGATGATTAATGGCTGTTTCGAGAATTTATTATAAATTGTGTTCCTAACTGCTTTTGGATACCATATCATAATGTGTTCGAGTAATTTTTTATAATATCCGGAGCCTTGTATGTGTTGAAGAAAATGTATTTGGGAAAATGACGCATTATCCATACAACATTAAATTAATCAAAAACTGTTTATATGTGTGCGTATACAGGCAAAAAAGTGCCTTTCGAAGCCTTTCGACGAACAGTCTGTTATTTGAATCTGTAATATAATAAAAACAGTCAGAACATCGAAATGAAATCACTTATTTTTGTGTATGTACTTAGTTACAACCCGCTCCTGAAACTCCTTACTGCGTTTGTAGCACTAAACCGTTCTCTGTGTCCAAAGAACTTTGCTCCTAGCCGACCTTTTAAGAGACTTGCTTTGCTGAATAACTATAATTTGGGGTTGGGCAAAGAACTATTAAGTTTTAACATAATTAAACAAATTCATGGAAATAGATTGAAAAAAATCGAAACAAAAAATGGTGACGAATAAAAGTGTGAGTTTTCGCAAAATCACAAGTCGATAATATATGGATATCATTTATTTTTAAATCCAGTTCAATTCTTACACATTTGAATAGAGTTACGTTAGAGAAATTGATGATTTTCGCATTTCCTTTGTTTTGGTGAACTAATGAAAGCTTTCTATTGTAATTGTATTTTCATTTTCTCTATCCTATATTGTTATTTTGAGTCTAGATAATGCACTTGTGGTGTAGGTGTGACTGTGGACGCATCACTTAATTTAGAAATACAATGAAGACAACTTTGTCTCCTAAAAGCAATGTCTCTTTCAGTGGTAAATAAATGTTAATGTCTAGTTAGAGAGAAATGAAGTGGAATAAAAAACCAACTGCGATTCGGACTCGTGTACGGAGGGTTCCGTACCATAGCAAAAATGAGCAAAAAGATCAAGTTTAACTCTCTAACTATCACGGTTCATGATATAAAGCCTGGTGACAGACGGACGGACGGACAAAGGAGCGAAAACAATAGGGTCCCGTTTTACCCTACGGGTAAGGAACCCTAAAAACTACTATCAATAGGTATTTACCTAAACTTTCTTCTAAACAATGCTGAAAACCACATCAAAATCAGCCAAACGTGATAACCGCGCACAAACACAGGTCAAATTGAGAACGTCCATTTTTTAGAGTCGTTTAAAATGACGTCCTACAAAGCCAATTTCAATGAACTGTCAAATGAAAACCATTTATAATTGAAACGAAACCAAATTGCCCAAGATTACTTAGCAAAACAAATTGTTTTAATTAGAATTTTATTTATGAACGCGTCTGAAATTTTAAATAAATGAATAAAATAAGAATTTCACTTCGGTTCAATGGTCACGCGAGCTTGTTACGTGAACAACATAACCAGTCATTTTTCATAGTTACCGGTCGTTTCTTATAGGTACCGGTCAAGGTATGGAATTAATAGCTTTAAGTGTTCGTTCAAAATTATTGTTTCTTTTAAATTTGTGTTAGATTTCATGTTATTTTACGGTCTCTAGATTTATTTTTGACGAATGAGACGATGTGTAGTTGTGTGAAAGATATATCAGGATGTGGAAAGAATGTCACTTGTGAGATGATATCAGATAGAGGAAGACATGCTCATGCATGAGGTGGAAGAAAGAGACATACTCCGCGAGACATAAAATACACTTTTTTTGAGGAGGTCAGATAGGCAGTCGCTCCTTGTAGAATACTGGTCCTCAGCTGCATCGGGTTAAACTGGAAGCCGACCCCAACATAGTTGGGACAAGGTTAAGCAGATGATGGATAGATGGATAGCTTCGTCGTAATTAGCTGTGCAGTGAAAGACGGATATAAAAACAAGGAAAATCAATATAATAAGCTGTTAGCTTTAGTTTTTTTAGTCAAATAATGAATAAATATATAAAAAATAATGTTGACTGCTACTGAAATTGTAAACACGTGGTGTTCATAATAATATGCTGGGATACATAAAATTCTTTCAAGATTCTGAGTAAAGCAAGTGTAATCTAGTAGGTATAATAATTATAAACACCTTACAAAAATAAACTATTAAACCAATAAAAATACTATAAACGTCACAGTGTTTCAGCTACAATAAGTTTAGAATGTTATTTCGTAACAGCTGTCAGACAGAACAAGTTCACTCGGTGACTAATTAATATAATTAGTTCTGTTGGAACGTTTTCTTAGTGTTATTGTTTTAATATTTTATGATTTGTTATGTCTATTATAATATTATAAAGCTAAATAATATAAAACGCGCCAATCTTAGCAACGAATGCTCCTCTTTTATATATTTGTATCGGTATTTTAAAATCCTTTTACCATTTGCCCTCTCAAAATTGACTTTCTAGTAATGCGGATGAAACCGAGGGCAAAATTTTCAGTAATTTTGAGATAAACAAATGATACCTACAATGATGAATGAATGATTTTCCCGGTTTCAGCCTTTATGACATTTTAACGAGTCAGGATCACTTCAAGTCATAACATTCCTTCAAAACATTCAGGCTTCTCGCCCACATCAGACTTTCTGTAGGACTGATAATCGCTCCGATTTCTTGAAGGACATTCTGACAAGCATTTCCTAATCTACTTTTTGTAGGACGTTGCACTTTTGCTAACAGTGTGTTTTATTTTTCTCCTACATAAAATCCGTCACCGATTTATCGGACGTGGGTCTTACGGATATATTTATGAATACTCCCGCTACTGTTGAACTACGGTCGCGTGATTCAACACCGTTAAGTTTTCGTGTGTTAGTATGCAAAAGTGCTTGCTTGATTGATTGGCTGAACATTGAACATTGCAGTACTTAGCTAATATTATTTTTAGCTAAAACTTAGTTTATTGCTTGTGGCAAAAATCAATTTTGGTATCAATTGGGTCAATGCTAAGTTTTAAGTCACTGTTGTTCTTTAATTTGAGATAAAAGGAAGAAAGAAAACTTATTGGTTGAAATGAGCTTTAACTATACTTAACCATTTCTTCATTATCTTAACTTATCTGGCCTACCTAATATGTTCGTTGTTTGTTGTTTCTAGCCTATATATTTTCCCTCAAAAAGGGATAGAATAGATCCTACGTTTAGAATAAATCAGAATCCGGAAACAAATAAATGTATTTATACCCGAACCGTTTATAACATTATAAGGAAAGGTACATCAACGATTTTGTCACGCGCGAAAACCATCCACACGTTCGTAATTTGTAATCAAAGCGAACTTACACAAAGATGGCGGACACCCACAAACGTTAAAATAAATAAAGAACCCAACTAGACGTGAACACAGTTTATAATTCCATTCACCGTGATAAATAAACGGTAAACTTTAATCCAAAAGAATATAATTCACCAAAACAACGGAATTAATATCAAACGAGGCGCATAATACTCCACTTTGGCGCCAAAAGTTCGCCATATTGAAAATGTTGTCGTGACACAAGTAAATTAACATAAACCACTCTGATTGTATGAATATTTACAAACCGTCGATCTTACGCTTTATTATATTCAAATAAGACAAAATTTGCCTGTAATCTGCATCGTACTGCGTTCCCTAGGAGAATACTAAACGACCAAGTTACTTGACCCCTGGTTGGTTCGAAAGTTTGAGGGTTCAGAGCTCAGCTTATGTTAGACACGAAACATGCCTTTTATAGCTGTCGTTAGCATAAAATAATACGTAATGCTTTCTAATATTATTTTTACGCTACGTGTAACAAATGCGTGCTAAGAAAATGCGGTAAGCTGTTTTATTATTTTGCTCAAAATTAAAATGACTGGAATAAATTGGTACATTAGTGTAATTTCAAAATGGATTACGTTTCAAGGAGCACTTTTAAAATGTGACATGATGTATTTTCTCGTTTAGAGGGTATTAGTTCTGAAAAATTAAGACACGGCTGAATAATAAAAGTTAAAAGGCAGATGTTACTTTTTATGGAAGAATTAAGGCTATATTTGCGCAGCTATTTTGTGAAAATATTTAAAGAAAATGTGGGCTTTTATTTACTTTTTAACTTACTAAATTATTCTTTATTTTGTGTCTAATATCTGACACCTAAACTTTATTCATAAATAGGTACGGGGGTACCGAATGCTTAATGCAGTTGACAGCTGTCAATTTTTAAGGAATGATGGCATTTTAAAACCATAGATACCTTTGAAGTATATCTGTCAAAATTGATAAATAAAATGACAAATACACATAAACCCATGTATTCACAACCCACAAATACCAACATTATTTTACCAGCAACAACAATAAAACAAACACGAAAATTACTCAAACAAAATTAAATCCTAAAATAATTGGGTTTAAATATCATTCCCCTATAATTGTAGGGTTTAAAATAACTCCGATATAATGCTTAATTAGCATGCAATCAAGTGAGCAAATAAAATTATTTTGGAACGAATTAAAACGGACGTGGAATTATTTCCATCGTGAATTTGCATAATACCGGCCATCCGTGTAATGACGTAAGCGGCACGGCGCATTGTGATTGGTTATAATATTGAGCCGGCCGATGTTATGCAAGAGTTAGCCAGCTTAATTAGTTTTTGTTTTGCTATTGATTTTTAATGCAAAAATTAAGTTTATTTACTGAAAATGGGTCAATGGAATTATATTGAGTTTGCGTGAATAATGCTAATAGTATGGCTTACAAAGATCATTTTTTTATACAGTATTTAGACCAAATTATTTAAGATCAATATTTAGTAAATATGTAGGACATTATCAACAGACTTGCTTAATTGTTGCTACTTAATTGATGTTAATTGTGCTTAATTGTTGCTACCCCTCTCACTTCTTATAAAGTTCCTATACTGCTACTGATAAAACTTATTTGACTGTGACTGAAAACCTTTCCCAATATATTAACGGTAAAAAAAATATGTAAGAGTCAGGAAAAAAAATCCTTTCACAGGAACTAATCTCGCATATACAGTTAAAGTGAGAACCTCCTGTTTTGAAATCGGTTAAAGAAAACTTAACCCATAATTATATCAAAGTCATTTCCTAGGAAATATTAACTTGGATCAATAACGGCATCCATATAAATGTAATTACAGAGTACCCGCAACCAAAGTTAATTAAATCGAGAAATGAGCTTATAGGATTATTATGCAAGGACTTCGATATTAATTGCTTTCCAAGACAAAATCTTTACAAAAGCTTCAGTACTCGAAAAATTAAATTAACGTCATCTGCCTAGCCTTTTCCCAAATATGTTGAGGTCGCCTGAAAGATAAAGTAAATTCATACTTTTGCAAACACAAGCATAACTCACACTCTTTCGTGAGTTCAAACAACTATGTATAAAAAAAATAATAAAGAGAATTAAAAAAAAAATGTATACATAATTCATGTATCAGGTCTCAAAATATTAGAAAATCTATCCGTTCGTGCAACTGACGTTTTGCGTGCATACTAATCAGATGGTCAAAAGATAATAGGAAATTGCTTTAATAGTGAGTTAATAGGAAACAAGCTTTTGCCCGCGACTTCGTTCGCGTGGAATAGTGACTTCAGGCAGATTTTTGGTTTAACCAATATATGGCGCTATATGTCCGGAATAAATTGTATTTTTTTTGTAATAAAAACTATCCTATGTCCTTTCTCAAGCTCCAAACTGTGTCTGTAGCAAATTTCACACAAATCGGTTCAGTAGTTTAGGCGTGAAGAAAAGACAGACAGAAAGACAGACAGACAAAGTTACTTTCACATTTATAATACTAGTTAGGATTTAAATTCAGAGTTAGGTACAAGATAAGCAGAAGCCATGCTTCTTCTGTGGTAAAATCCGCGACAGAACATAACTATTTATATGTAAGTATATCGTATACTCTTATCATAACGAGAACCACGTCTGCGGTCTTCAGCTTGACGCATACATTTTCAGTCTGCAAACTGCAAAAGATCGGCACTCAATCTTGCTTGAAACCACTGCATAGACTACTTTGTAATATACCGAAAGAGCACTGAACTTGTCTTGCCTTGGACCCCCAAGAATCAGTTCCCCGGCTTAACCTATCAACAACTTCAATAAAATTAACTCTCGAATAACCTTAAACCATTAAGTAAACACAATTAAATCAAAGTAAAACCCCTTATAATTAATTGAACACTCCAAAATAATGGAATTATTAATTAATATCGATATTAATTGAAAGTCATTGAGACGCATTAATTCATTACGCCGGCGGCTTTGATTGGCGACAAATGACGCTAATTGCTTCAATAATTATGGTCCTTTATAATACTTTATGGGTAACTCCCATTAATTAACGGTTATGGGTAGTCATTAAGTGGTTAGCGTAATTGGATTTGAAATTAAGTGATCATCCTAATATTTACATAATATTTACAATAATTTTAACAATTAAAAATAAACTTATATATACAACTTAAAACTAATACATTGCATCAAAAAATTGCTCCTCATCGCTGTCACTGGGTAATGTACCCAGAAGGCTGGCATCATAGTGATGTGATCATCCTATAGTATTATCTTGTTATATATATATATCTTGGAATTAAGTTCGTAAACGTCGCTTGGGGGAACGTGGTTTCACATAACTGCTTGAAGGGTCTTTGAAAGTTAAAAGACTGGTTGAAAACGTAACGGTACATAAGACATTTTTGAGCAAACAAACATTTTTTGACCGCTTTCAAATGTTGGCACGATGTTTTCCGCTTCCATTCCTCTATATCAGCCGTCATACTTAATATTCACTTTCTTCTTATATTCTTTTTTTCCTTCTTTGAATTTCGTTTCCCACCACCATCCACCAACATTATTTGTGACATGTGCAATCCTCATTATAGGCCCATACCATGACAATCGTTGGCCCTCACCTTTTCTCAAACTATTGCTTCTTTCATAGGGGTCTACCTATCTCTAGAGGTACATATATAAAAATGAATCCCTATATCCCTTGGACACGCCATCACGCGTGGACGGCTGGACCGATTGACCTGAAAATTAGAGGGAAGATAGCTTAGATAGATCCGGGAGAAGAACATAGGATTTTTGTCATCATCCGGCTATGGGAATCACTTATATCGGGACGCGGATGAAACCGCGAGTGTAAACTAGTCGTAAATAAAAATGAATAAATAGAGACATCAACAAAACGAAAAAAAAAATAACCATTATTTTTATAAAGTTAGCCACGATACCAATTAATTTTAGTCCAATTCCCGTTGCCAATGAATCATAAAATAGACACTCCACATTCATTCGTGGCTACTATGAATACTGAGCTTTTTGCGATATTGGCCCGAGTAAAAACAGACGTATTTTTGTTTCTTTTGTAATGAACTGTATGAATGAATTTTATCGGTGTTTATTAATCACGCTTTTGTGGTTAAACGATTGAACTTTATTTTTTATTTTGCTGTTAATATTATGAAGCTATTCACTATCTCATATCTAAGTAACAGCCACACAGTTCGATTAATCGTTAGGTTACGCAACGATTGGCGCGGTCGATCCGTGGATGGGTGACCATTTTGTCATGACGCATTGCTCCGTGATTTGGAAGACCCGTTCATGGTTGCTATTTGCACATTTAAGTCGTTACGAATAGTCATAAGCCATAAAGTTTGACAACCAGTCTTACCTACCAAGGTTTATTGTACTTGTACTCACCAATATCATAAACGAGCCGGCCAAACTTACACTTTACGTGTGCTGTTCAGGAGTTTTAGTTTGAAAGAATTAACAAACATACTCGCAAACTTTCTCCTTTATAATATTAGTATGATATAATAACCAGCACACTACACTTCCACATAAAACAAACATCAGAACTTCAGCGTATTTTCTCCAGACCTCATTTGGATTCGTATGACGTAATATAAAAACTTCTGCGCCCTAGGTACTAGGACATCATGAACTGCAAGATATTATACGAAGCTCGAAGTGTATCAACAACTCTGAACTGTACCCTCAAGTTTGGAGAAACTTGGAGAATTTTGCGGAAACATAATCTTGTATTCATATTGATATTGTTGTAGATCAGTGGTGTTGCTTCATTTTCTTTCATGTTTGAAATTCGAAAGAAAGATAGGTTTTCAATTTGAATTTTTAGATAGGCGATAATATATTATTTGGGCTGTGAATATTTTTCAGAGGTTTCGACTGGAATTTTAAAAGATCTTCGCCAAACGTATTGTCTTTACGGAATAAAGCGGGGCTTTGTAGATATCATTTTAGGTGTACTTACACTTAGAAATGTCAGCAACCCCAGCGGGGCTCAGTAGGGCCAAGGCCTGCCGGGGCTGCGGGTTGTTCGAAAGAGATACCGCGGCCCTGGCACATAAAAGGCCTACGTCGGAACACGACGGTTTTTAGTCAGTAAGAGTTTGACACTCCCTCACCGCTGCTAACCCACAGCGGGAGGGATCATTTTATGATTTTTGACGTCGTTAAAAAAAAAAAAAAATAATAAAATAAAAGGTGTACTTACACTTTTGCAATAGCCACATGTGAAGAAAACGTATAATTGGATACCAGATACAATCACGGCGGATTGCATCATTTAAGTATAACGATATCCGAACCATTTTCAGTTATGATTTATTGATATCACCGATTTGACCAACGTGCAGCAAGCTTTACTTCTGGTTATGGTTGAGCTATCGTTATAGTTAAATGGTGAAACTTGGTCTTATTCTATATGATGATTATTTGTTAAGTTTCAAGTAAATTTCCACTTAAAAACTATTCTAAGACCTAATTCATTCAAAAGTAACAAAGAACTAAGGAGCAAAACTTAGAGCCACTCCCGAAACTAAGTTCCAACTGTGAAACAATTTTGTTTCAAAGTTAAAGTTTAGACTTAAAGTCACGGAGGAACGAAAGGTAGTGGAGATGCCATAAGGAAGGTAGGCCTTCTTGTAGGTCACTATATATAACGTATGGTGATCGTGATCAGTTACTAGAACTAACCACGCACTCGAAAACAAAAAACCTATCTGTCAAAGATTGGTCTCGATTAATTACTGATTTTATTTTGAAAGTATTGGGCGGGTTCTATATTATAAGGCTTGTAAGATCGGACCTAGTGACGTTCTTCGTCCCCTAAACAACCGCATTTTGGTGCGCTAGTTACTGAGGAGATATTGCGTTATGACATCTCCGCTAGTCATTTTGTTCTCCATGCTTAAAAATATTTCAATTTCTTAACCAGTCTCAACTCGGTAACATCTGTTTCTAACGCCTTTTGAATAACTTTGATTAATTCCTACAACGACTTCATAAAACCTATAAAATTTTGTTTGCTTTAATAATTGGCGAATATTGGAAGTCTGTTGGAAGTCGAAATGTTTTTAATTATGTTTATTTGAAGTGGCTTTGTGGAGTTAAGTTGGTTTGTTATTAAAAACATGAAGTTTGGGGGATTTCTGGGAAGTTTTAGGGTGTTCATCAATTTTTTTATTGGTGCTTCGTTATCAATTTTACTTATTTATTTATCTACCATCATCCAATGGGATGGTAAAAAATATTAGCTACTTCAACCAACAACGTACCTATAGTAATTTTTCTTGATTTAGGTTAGAATATTTAATACACTCGCAATACTTTTAACCATTCTGCTCTCCCAAACTGGTGAATTGGGAGGCAGCCGTAAACTGGCAAATATTGATGATATTAGTATTTATCTATATAAACCTCGATTTTACCAAGAACTTGATATTTGAGTATCTTACAGAAACAGAACACCAAGTAAGTAGTAAGAAATTATAAGAGCAGATATATCAAATAAACTTAAAAAGGAAATCTTATTATATAGTCTCGCTGACACGGATTATTTAATAATCAAGACCCTACGTCTCGAACTTTATTGAATCCTGTACATTTTACAGTCAAGTCGAAAAAACTTCACTTCTACAGAATTTCAAGTCATTCGGTCAAAATTACATCGCCCATCCTTCCAATTTATTCACGTATGCCAAGACAATACATCAATTTGTATGTAATTTCGCCGTCACTACGTATCGGACTGTGCGAAGGCTAGTCGTAAACATTTTACTGTCAGACCTCCGGTTTATGCCGAGTTTGGTGTGAATAATAAAAAAAGGATGGTGAATAATCTTAGGAAAGTTTTAGTAGGTTTTTTGGTGTTCAATCTGTCTGACGTGTTTCCCTAGATACCGAAGGGATAATAATCATCTTATTCTTCTTTCTAGAGTTTGTCCCCGCCTCGTGACGAGGTCCGCTTTCCGTATCTTCTTCTTTTCCTTCGCTCTATCCAGGACATCTTCCTCTTCGAGTTCGTAGATTTTTATATCTTTCTTTACTATGATGATGATAATCATGAATGATCTATATTTGCCACCTTTAGGCAAAGAGCTTTAATAAAGAAGATTCTGAATAATGCTCGTGATGCTTGATGATGTTTTTCTTTTTGAAGATTACAGAATTTTCAGTTTTTATGTAGGTACCAAATTTTGTACAGTTTAAAATTCATTTAAATCGTCACATCAGCTTTGGACGTAGATAGCCTATAACTTGAGGAAAGACAAAAGCTTTAAGTAGTACTTACGGGTGGGTACAGCCAGTCGAAAAAAAAAATAAAGGTGTGTACAAAACTTCCAGGCGATCCCATCATCCTGAAATGTGGTACCATTAACGCTATATCTTAACAAATGACGTGTTCTCAACAAAAGTAATGCTCCACCAAATTGTTTTCGCGTGTCACAAAAGAAATGGACATTGGGAGACATTTAATATCTTCATAGCGATAAGTTTCGCACAACTGGGAAATGGTTTTAGTTTCTCCTTATAGTTTTGCTTTTGGGGTTCAGTGGAACTCAGTTTCATATTTTCTTGTTATATTTATGTTGTCAAAAATATAAAAAGTAGCTAGATAGAGTGATGATCTTCGAATGATGGGCATTGCATGAGGAGAGATGGGCACACTAACACACTGAAAGAATCCATACAAACTGTTTTCTTCTATACGTATGTATATATGTACAGTGGTAATGTCTTGAGGAACCACGTAAAATTCCTAACATTAGGCTCTAATCTACAACCTGACGTACAACTTTTTGGTTAAGCTGGAAAATGGTTTTCGTATTTGTATAATTAAACATTAAAGAAAATTCTATGCAATACAAACAACCAATAGAACAACAAGCAAGACTGACTGACTGACTGACAATTGTATTGAAACAAAAAAATAAGATTCAAGGTCAGAAAAATGTTTCTGTAAAATGTTTACTCGCCATCATTTGCGAGTACCCCCGAGAGATCGGTAGCATTTCCACGTTAGAACCTCTAGGCCCATTAAAGCTTTCATTTGAGTCACGGGAAGTATCAACCAGGAGCACGACAGTTAATATTAATAAAAAAGTAAAATGAAATGATATTTCTTTTGCAAAAAAATATAATATTATTATACTTTCAAGAGAATTCCCAAGTGTTTTCAAGGTAATGTGAGCTAATACTAGGAAACTGGTTCAATTATTGATGAGCTTTATGAAACCTATAGTTTTACTTGCGTGGGAAATTAATAACAACCTTGTTTGCTTTATAAGGTGAAAAAGTTGGAATTATGAATAACGCAAAGTTATTGGAAAACATATATTTTTTAATTTTGCCTTCCATTTCAACCTTAAAAAATATTATGCCTTGACTGCAGGTACCTACTTTTTTACATTACCAAAATACCAAAGTCTGTAGAGTTCGCCATCCCTTTCTCGCAACTAAAATCTGTTTCAAATTACTACTTCCTAACAACTTACACACAGTCATTCTTAATTACAAAACTTCTGATATTCATAACTTAATTACCTACATTTATAGAAAGTTCTAGATTCTAGAACATACGTGGCGCCGTCTAATTTCTCTGAGCTACTAGACACCTGGAAGTTTCCAAACGTTTAATTACCTTGAAGTCCAACTTTGATGTGCAGCGTACGGATCACTAATCATGCGGAACCATGGAGGAAGAAAACATAGAGATGTCATAAGGATCGCTCGGTAGGCATGATCAGTTACTAGAACTATCGTTACGTTCGGGTCGCTTGTCACATCAAAAGCAACCTGACAAAGATTGGTCTTGATTGATTGGTGATTTTATTTTGAAAATAATGTGCAGATTCCATAGAAGGCTTGAAAAGGCGTAGCTAGTAACATTCCTCGTCCCCCGAACACCCGCATGTTGTCGCGCAACTTTCTTAAAAGATTTTGCATTGTGACATCTCCGCTAGTCATTTTGTTCTCCATGCGGAACCCAGTTCGCGTTGAGTTTCCCGCTTTGAATTCCCGTGTGTACAAGGTTACGTCGTGTGGTCGGCAGCTAAGAAACTTGTCGTGTGGTTGCTATGTTTGGTCTTCGGTTTTGTTCGCTGTTGTTTTCTGAGAGCTACTTGATGTATTAACTCAGGATCAATAAGGATTATCCTTTCATTCGCATTTTAGTTGGATGCCATTTTTCGTATTGTATTGTAGCCATTGTAGCACACGTTTTGACATTTACAACCTTTTCAAAATGGTGGATTTATCGCGCGTTGTCGAACGTCACTTTTGTACCAGCAGTTGGCAATTGTTTGCTTGGTTTTTCTGGTCGGAAAATCGCTCAATGTGAAAAGGCTGTTTTGTGAAAAAGAATAGTAGGAGAACAATAGGTACTTTTTAGTAGTTAGTTTTTTAGGAGTTCGACCTTAACGTAAGTCATTACATCATGCATATTATAAATATGTAAGTTTCTCTAGCTGCAATAAAAGATAGCACTTTACAGGCGCTTATAAAATTGGCTAGAACACAAATTGATGAGTCGTAGAGATTATACAAGCTCGACTCGGTCTTGATCTTAATCTAGACTAATAAATAATCAACTGATTATATCTATATTGAAATTTATTTAGTCGATAGCTATAGGGTGAATTCGCAGTCTTTTAACAAAATCTGAAACACGTTCAAATCTTTTCGATGAAAAGAAATAATTAGAGAGAGCAAAAAGAAAAAAGAGTTTCGTTGACTGAATTATACATATACAATTACTAACGGTAAGAGAAGAAATGGAGAAAACCAGCTTAAAGTATCCCTTAAACCGTTACCTGTCGTGGTCTGAAATAACTTCAGTAGCAGGTATTATATGTATTGTTATTCTTTATTGCACACTTAATATAGGAAAAACATAAAAAACAGTCAGTTTATGAACAACGTCGTACTTATTAATTCAGAATTTGGTTCTCTTACAGCAAACCTTCAAGCGATAGAGGGATTTAAAGCTTATGATACTCAGAAATGATACACTTCTTTACCCTAGGCTTTCAAATGGGCTGAATGCCACATAAATTGAAGATCCCATATTCCCAGCTATTAAACTCACATGAAATGCTAATAGCCCAAGATCTGATGATAATCAAAAACCACGGAGTAAGGAAAGATGAGTGGATATGCCATAATGCAGGTAGCTCAGGCGCCCTATCCTAAGTCGAATTCATACGGCGGACATGACCAAAACGACCTGTTAGGTACGTGTGTGAACTAACAAGGCGTTCGGGTTCTTTGAGACATCTGTCAACTATTTTTGGTATTACAAAAAATTGTCGGGTCCAAAGAAGGCGTATATGGTCGAAAACAGTAACGTTCCTCGTCCCCCGAACACCCGCATTTTGGCGCGCTACTTTCTTAGGAGATTTTCCGTTATGACACCTCCGCTAGTCATTTTGTTCCCCATGTCAAAAACACAGGTGTGTTGGCAACGTTGCCGTTCCGCCGACGGAATGGCAACGCGTGGCTTCGCGTGGCTAACTGCCAGTTGTAATGGCCCGTTAAGTACCTAATGTGCTTATATCATCTGCCTAACTAATATGAGAGATCGTGTGTTTGTTACGCTCTCAGTAAAAGACTGGACTGATTTAGAAGAAGACTAGCTTCTGCCAACGGTTTCACCCGTATCCGCGAAATACATTTATTTGTAATCTACTGCCTTCTTCTATCAGTTGCCTAACCTATTTAAAGAATTTTCCATGTCTGCCCATTAGGTCATTGATAATTTGCTTTAATATTTTAATAGGTAAAATGTTTAATATTTCAAAATGTATAATAGGTAAGTTTCTACAGCGTTTTCACACTAGCGGATTTTCCGCACGACAGTACTTTACACTGAATAGAAAGTATATTAAGCAAACAATTGACAACTTCTAGCAACAAAGATGGCGTTCAAAACTGTGCTACAGATTTTTGCTTTTCGAAATCTAACGCGCGTTTTTTATATCCACTCGGGTCTGCTATGTGAAAAGGCCGCCAATGTAAAAACTCTGTTACCATCAACCGTGCATAAAAGTAATCTAGGTTTCCACGAAAAATCCCATTCAAGAAATAAATTAAACAACTTTTGGAAAATGAATGCTGCTTGTAAACCCAAAAAAAGCTATTTCGCCCCAAAAGTAGGTCGTTATTGAAAAAAGATTGAATTTAACATACGTAGTCTGTGGATGCAGAAAAAAGTTTTGGCCAAAAATAAATTCCTGTATTGCTTTTCAGTAAATGTTTCATTAAACGTGATATTACTATGCGCGGAAGCAGAAAACTATGTTTATTTATTGCTTGTTAATCCTAGTTTGTAGTAGATACCTGGCTATGCTGATATTATAAAGCCTAAGAGTTTTTTTTTTACTTTCAATGAACAAATTCATTTCAAGAACTATTGAAGAAGGAAATATATATAGCTCCCAAAGAAAGATAGATTCTTGGAAAAAAAATCTAGTACGCTATTATATAATACCAATTAGTACAAAGTGTCGTTCCATCGTTGGTAACCTAACCAGTTGTCTAATTAACTTTAGGGTTGCTTATTCTGTAACCTTTATTCCATGGAACTTGTATCGAAAAAAAACTAATTGAGAACCTCCTCCTTTTGGTCGGTCGTTTAAAAATTACCGTCTACTGGTAAGCAAAACGAGTCGTTTCTAAGTCAGCTGTACTTTGGTTAATGCTTATCACCCCTTTAAGGAAAATGTTAACAGCATAAGTTTATCCTTATCGGGTCTCCTATCACGCTAATGACCATTTAAGTATCGTTGCGAGTACTCAGATATTTATCCTTGTTGAAGATATTAGGTAGCTTTTTGGATATTATTTATTTTAACTCTACCTCTATCCAGTGTATTAAATGCATTTTCTGTGGGTTATTGCATTTTTTTCTGACTTATGACAGGTAAAGATTTTTCTGTAAAGGTTTGTTTTAAAATTCTCTGAGTTTATCGAAGTCGGTTATTTTACAAAGAAACTTTTTTATTTAGATTTATGCTTAAAACGACTGAGCCAATTGAGTTGAATTTTAGTTTATGACGTAGAGATCAGATACTTTACAGTAATTCAGATGCCCTAATCAAATAAGTAATTCAGTTTCGACATTTAGGGTCAGATGACCATTTCACTATAACGATGACTACACAAACAGCTGCAAAATTGTCTCTCAGTGGTTAAATTGCCGATTTGACCACTGAGAGACAATTTTGCAGCTGTTTGTGTGTGCTGTGCTGTGAAAATGGTTCGGTTATCATCATCATCATCATCATAGTTATAGTTAAATGATGCAACTCACCATTAATCGTGAAATCTTAACAGGGAACAAACATAAACGCTACATTAGTATATATTAGTTATATTCAAACAGTTCTGAATAGAGCATTTCGCTTGCAATTGAATAACAAATGCCAGGGATTAATAGAGATCAATTAGTCAACGTGGGAAGTGCCTACCTATCCGCTTGAGTACTCCGACTCAATTAAGTCTTAGCTGTAATATGTATTTCATAACTATAGACTAGATTCTGCCCGCGGTTTCACTCACATCTTGAAGGAACTCCTTCCCGTACTTTGATAAAAACCGGTCAAGTGCGAGTCGGACTCGCGCACGAAGGGTTCTGTACCATTATTTATAAACGGACAAAAAAACACGTTTGTTATATGGGAGCCCCCAAAAATATTTATTTAATTCTAGTTTTCAGTATTTGTTATTATAGCGGCAACAAAAATACATCACCTGTGAAAATTTCAGCTCTCTAACTATTACGGTTCATGAGATACAGCCTGGTGACAGACGGACGGACAGAGGAGCGAAAACAATAGGGTCCCGTTTTACTCTTTGGGTACGGAACCCTAAAAAGTAGCCTATATCCGTCTTTCTGGTACTACCTATATTTTTGCTAGAGTTCATCTTACCCGAACTTTCATGATAGTAACTTTTGTCTATCTCTACGCTACCACCACATTTGTGTGACAAATTAAATTAAATATTCTTTATACTCAGGCAATTAAAACCCATATAGACTAACAAAATATATAAATTAAGTCTCAATCAGTTTTGCGTGATTACGAGTGATTACTTACCTAACACATGAGTTAATTAACTATTTAGCCGACCCTACGTATATTAAAACCATCTTCATAAATTCCTGTATATTAGTGAAAAGCGCATAAAAATTCGATCAATTGTTTTTGAGTATATCGCAAACATACTCGTACAGACAGTTGCGTTGGAATACATAGATATACAACGTGATTTTTTGTTTATGCGAAACCTGATACACCTATCTAGTATTTTTATGTAAAGAATCTATGTACGAAATTTCAAAACCGTATCATGAAAAATCACAAAGTTATAAGCTTGTTAAGTTACGGGACTGTCCGTAAAAATACATAATCACCACAAAACGCACACATGCCGCGCAACGCGATAGCACTGTGCGCTCGCGCCCGCTATGAACTCGCCGTGACCTTTGTTGTGCGAGAATAAATACCTATTTATGGTGTCCAACATTCAAAGTTTTTTAGATAATTTTGGGAAAAAATATAACATGGTGTAAAAACTATTGGAATCGATTCAGTTACTGATTCTGAACAAACTATACCTACTCGTATTCAGGTTTCGCACAAGCAAAAAATAACGTTGTATAAAGTAGTGGAGTAAGGATATAGCTAGGAGTATTGCACCTATTTAATCTATTTATAGCCAAGCAAACTGTTGATGGAAATAGACGGTTTTAATTAATGATTGTTGAATAGTTGTCGAATATTCTGAATTCCTATAATTTAAGCATCGTTTATGGTTTAGCGGGTTATCGGAATGTCCATCTTCTGGTGGTATTTTTGAGTTAATGAAAGTAGCGAATTCCGGGATGAAAGATATTAGAGTAGAAGGCATTTTGAAAGAGAATTTTTGATAATGAAATGTCGAAAAGAAGCGAATGTGCCGCGTGTCTACCGAGACCTGTAAAAGGTTGTATGGGTCAAGTATTTATTAGAATAGTTATTTCCAGTATACTATAGTGTGTTAGAGGTTTATATATCTAAGAAATAGTTACAGAAGTCTGGACTTCGTTCACCGTAGCGTCAATAATTTTATTTGATTTCACGAGAAATACTGACCAAACAGAAACCCTCTTTGGAACTGGAAATAGATACTACTAAAAGATACTTAGAACTTGTCTAAGCTGAAATATCGTTCCCTGCTACCACATTTTGTATTTATAAGTTGCCTTCTCACTTGGAAGTCTGTGATACGATATTAACATACGGTTGTTTTGCAAATGTAAAATTCTTTCGTAAGTCGCTTATAATAATTTCTTTAACCTATGGAAGTTACTTAAGTAATTTTTACGGAAGCAACTAACAAGCAAAGGCGAGGATATTGTATTTTTTTTTTTCGTAAATGTAGGTGTACTAGTTATTCGCGTCATTTCAGCTTGGATAAACATACACACTTTTTTAAATAAAAATCCTTCATATTATATTTTTAAAGCCAATTGCCATAAACCGTTGCAGTCAACAAGCATATCTTCACAAACTTTATTCCCTGTGTACCAACTGAAAATTCCTTCGACCACACTCAAGTTATACATTTTTGAACAGACCATGGAGACCAAAATGACGAACGGAGATGTCACGCAAAATCTCTTAATAAAGTAGCGTGCCAAAGTGCGGGTGTTAGGGGACGAGCAACGTTACTAGCTCCACCCTCATACGTCTATTATTTTCAAAATAAAATCACCAGTCAATCAATGCCAGACTTTGATAGATTGATTTCACAAGGAATCCGAACGCCACGTTAGTTCTAGTAACTCATCACGTCTACGCACGTTGCTTGACCTACAAGAAGGCGCCTGACCTACCTTCCTTATAGCATCTCTGCTATCTTTCCTTCCTCCATAGAACAGACCCATATTAACAACAAAGTTTTGGGCTTTTGACGAGAATGCTCGCAATATACACTTCGTTTGTAAAGGCTGGTGTAGACGGTCGGGACAGGCCGAAACCACATTACCACATGTGACAACGGCCGTCCGAAGTGTTAATTTGTGGTTTGGGTAAAAACTGTAGCAATTTTGTTCTAGATTTAGATGTGAAAATATTTTTGATAACATTGCTGAAAGGATTTAGGGTTATTTTACAGGTGGTTTTGTTTTACCTAAACATTATAGACCATTTTTATGCAAAATTACCTATCATTTACATATGTATCATGTAAATTAATTACCTATGTAAAATCTGTAATTTTTTCTCTTTATGGGAAGAAATAGGTCTGCCCTTCAGTAAAAAAAGACTGATGATGATGAAGATGATGAAATACCTGACCTATCAAAATGTAGTTTGAACAACTCTGAGATCCTGATTTATGTTATTTATTTCTCCAATTCATTTTGTTTCTAGTTCATATTAAAAATGTATTCGCAGGCCCTAGGATTCAAACATAAATTGGCTAAAACTATTTTCGTCTTACACTCTCGGCCCGGCGTTGTAAACTAAGCCTAACGGTCTTCGCAAATAATTGATAAGGTCTGCAAGAAACAAAGTACTGAAGTGCTGAATTTTGTACAAGGATTAAACATGTGTGTGCTACATTTTCGGAATTTAATAAATAGAATGAAAGTGTACCTATATTAAATTCCTTCGGTACTCCCAACGACTGAGCATGACATTTAATGTCAAAATAACCCTTTTGGACAAACAATTTTACGCGGTTTCAAGAGAACTGTTTTCTGCACTTGGATAAATGTTATCCTGTGACCTTTCTCACATATCTAAATAGAGTCAATAGTTTTAGTGTGTAGACGTAACTTTTACATTTATAATGTATGTAGGTAGTTACCTAAGTAGGGTATTTTATACTCATGGCGGAGCGTTATTTCGCGTACATATTTATCAAAATTCCTTTAGTAAATAGTCTAGAATTTACCTTACTGAAAAAAAAAACATTAAACTCTCATAAAAAAACCCTTCCACAATCACAAAACCCAATATATCAGTGACATAATAAAGGCTTTCCACACGACCCATCAAAGGCACATCACACAGGTGACGGTGCCCATTCGAAATACATTACACCGCCCGTCTGAAAGGGCATAAACCATCAGCTTATATGACTCACGTGACATGTTTACTAGACTCTAAAAAGGGTAGGAGGGAAATAATCAAGAAGGCGTTACGTTCAACTGGATGCTAACATACTAAAATGCTTCATTTATTCGCTTTTTACTTTTTATCAAAATTTTTCCTTGTTATTTAATTTGACTTAAGAAATATTTATGACTTCGTTTTTTGAAAAAAAAATAACCATGTTCTTGCTTTTAAAGGTGACCGGCTATTCTGCTTGCCTTACAGCCAGTTTCTTCATCAAAAGTTAAAGCCAAAGTAAAAGTCAAAGTAATGTCTAAAGTAAAAGAAACGGTCAAACGTTACTTTTACTTTAGACATTACTTTGACTTTAACTTTTGATGAAGAAACTGGCCGTTAAAGCAGGTATAAAGATAACTCTAACTGGCTAACGGCCAGTTTCTTCATCAAAAGTTAAAGTTAAAGTAATGTCTAAAGTAAAAGTAACGGTCAAATTCGTTTTTTCAAGGCTAAAGTGACAGCAAAACTAATAGAAAAATTGAATTTGACCGTTTCTTTTACTTTAGACATTACTTTGACTTTTACTTTGGCTTTAACTTTTGATGAAGAAACTGGCTGTAAGAAAACTGTAAAGTTAAAGTTATGTAGGTATTTAACCTTGTGATAAATCTTCTTTATTCAAAAGTATTATTTTTTTCTCTCTACCTAATCTAACCACCTTTGTATGTTCCTTATATTTTAGTGGGAAAGACATAACATAACCGATTGAGATGTATGAAGATTAGAAATTGTAACCCTAAAAATAAGCTACTTTTTATTCGAGTTCGTAACTAAATTCCCCCAGGGAACCGACAAAAGCGTGAGAAAAAGCTTATATAAACAAATATATTGAAGAAAATAAAAATATTCATTTGTTTGTTACCATAAAGGCTTCAAAAGTAGGAACTACTACTGAACTAATTAGAAAATAATTTCACATTTGGGAAGCTACAATATCCTTGAGCGACAAAGGATATATTTTATCCTCCTCCTTTTTTTAGGCTCCTTGTAAAGCACTGGTACTCAGCTACATCCGGTTAGACTGGAAGCCAACCCCAACATAGTCGGGAAAAAGGTTCAGAGATGGAGGATGGATGGCTATATTTTATCCGACTACAAGAAGTTACCCCGTTACGCGGGTGAAACCGCGAGAAACAGCCAGTTATTTACAAATATAACTATTTACATGGAAATCGACTAGAATGAAGATAAAGCAGTTTCTCCTTCAGAGACACAAAGGAATAATCTGAGATTCAATCAATCAAGTGTTGTATTGAAGAGGGCACTGCCATTAGAATTTGATCAATCAGACTTATCAGAAACAGAATCTAGGGTAGGATGAAAACTAATTGGCTTTTGGCTAGAATTTCTTTGCTTTGGTACCTATTTTATTTTTTGGTCTGTTTATTGGACAACTTTCGCTTTTTATACGGGAATCCGTTTTAGTTTCAAATGACATGTTACGAAGTTATGTGTCAATGTCTATCACAGAATTTTAGTTTTTTAAACGAATAGTGTCAAAGGTATTATATTATATACAACCATGTTTTTATAACAGTTGAAACTGCGCTTTAGAACAACAATACTTGTAAAATCTGAAAGGTTATAACTGAACTTTCATCCTGTTAACTACAGTGAACATTGAGCATTAAAAATATGAATGTAGCTATTAGCCAATTTGACTCCTTAAGTGGTGAAATTCTACACGATTCCTAAAACCGCAAGGATATCATTAGGCCAAGATACGCTACTCAAACAAATACTAAAAACCTCTGTACCCATAAAACAAAACCTAAATACCTGAATACAGGTGTTACAGTTTTATTGAAATCTCATAAAACAGACCATAAAACCAACATTGTAATCCAACTCGTGAGGAGAACTGACACGAATCATCTACATCCACGGAGGAAGGAAACATAGCGGAGATGCCATAAGGAAGGTAGGTCAGGCGCCTTCTTGTAGGTCAAGCAACGTACGATAGACTTGATCAGTTACTGTAATTAACGAAGCGTTAGGGTTCCTTGTCAAATCAAAACCAATCTGTCAAAGATTGGTCTAGCGTTTAGACCGAACATTGTACGAGCAACACTGTATTCGATCTGCTCCGTTAAAAATATTGTTAAAACGCGTCAAAAGTGCTTTAAAGTGTCATTAAAAGTGCCGACCGTGTGAATAATATCAATAACAACAATCTGACTATAATCTACAAGTGACTTTAGTGCTCTGTGTATCAAATCTAGACCAAAACGTATCAAAATTGTTGATTGTCTACCCCCAGAAGTAATTTACCGAGCGACTCAAACAAAACGCGTAAGCGCCGCGGTATTCACGGCGCTTACGACGTTCTTCTCGCGAGTTTGCGCCGAGTGCACTCGTTGCGTTGCGGAGGACCTTTACTAGTGTGCACTTCTTATATTAAAGTTCGAAGGGGTCTTTTATAGTGTGCTACCTTGGAACATTTTTTTTATTACATTTTTTTTAATATATATTAACTGGAATGGCTTCGTCAACATTACCCTGGGGATGCTGTGCAAATAAAGATAACAATGATGAAATAAAATCAATTCATTGTTCCAAATGCAACAGACTGTACCATTTTAAGTGCCTGTCTCTTCCTGAAATTTCTGAAGAGACTGAAGACTACTATACGTGGAAGTGTTCTAACTGCGCCAGTTACATCTTGAATTCCTCCAAAAAGGAAAATACACCATCCTGTAACGTTTCCACCTCAAGAGCGTACAAGAGAATGGCTTTAAACTCGCCCCCTCAAACAACCATCGTGACCCGTGAAGATGTACGTGAAATCATCAAGGAAGCTATCCAGGAGCAGTTTGCTTCTATGCTTGAGCAAATAAACTTTTCAATACTCAAAGTCGTAAACAAAGAGCTTGAGCCGATAAAGAGTGAGTTCGCTGACATGATGGCATCAATGAATTTCCATGCAAAAGAGCTTGAAGAATATCAGTTAGAACATAAAGCTTTGAAAACCTCTCTGAAAGATTTACAGACTGAGAATACTAACCTCAAGAAGTCAGTGGTAGATATGGGCATTCGAATTAACTATTTGGAGCAACAGACGCGTTCAACTAATCTAGAACTTCAATGCTTGCCAGAAAATAAACAAGAAAATCTCTACACGGTTATTAAGCAACTGGGAACCGTCGTTGGATGCAAGTTGAGCGACGCCGATATTCATCACTGTACCCGTGTAGCCAAACTACAAAACTCTGGTTCCCGCCCGCGATCCGTTGTTGTTCAATTGGCCTCCCCTAGAGTTCGTGACCTGCTCTTGTCCTCAGTCATAAACTTCAATAAGGGTAAGAATAACATTGAGAAACTTAATACTTCGGACCTAGGACTAGCTGGTGAAAGGAAGCCAATATATGTGCAAGAACACCTGTCTCCCTCTAATAAAGCACTGCATGCTGCTGCTAGGCTAAAGGCAAAAGAAAAAGGATTTAAATTTGTGTGGGTCAGAAATGGTAGAATCTTCGTAAGAAAAACAGATATGTCCGAACACATCCTCGTTAAAAATCTAGACTCACTAAATAAATTAGTCTGATAGCAATATATAATTAAATTAAAGACACATGTTATTATAAGAAACATACTGTAAAATTCGATAGCTTACATATTTATTACCAAAATTGTAGAGGCGTAAGAACAAAAACGCATACCATATTTCGTAATGTGTGTTGTAATAACTATGATATTGTCATTTTTACTGAGACGTGGCTTGATTGTACAGTACTGAGCAGTGAGTTGTTCGACGACAGATATATTGTTTACAGAAGGGACAGAGAAAGTTCTTGCCTACAGAGTGGTAAACGGGGTGGGGGTGTGTTGATAGCTGTAAAAAAATCTATGAACTCCAAACGAGAGAAACAATTTGAAAGTAATTGTGAAGATCTTTGGTTAACTTTGGATCTGTCTGTGGCACGATCTGTTCGTCGGGCAGCTTTCTGTTCTGTATACCTGCCACCACCTGTGCGAGTCCCTTACTTGGAACAATTCTTGGATAAATGTAATGAAGTGTTTGAACAGCTAAACTGTTCATATGTCTGTATCGCAGGAGATTTTAATATCGGTGGCATAGATTGGAGCATTGTCAATACTCCCGATTGCGATAAGTGCCCTAAATTGACCAATATAGATCAAACATTAATAGATTTTGCGAATGTAAATAGGCTTAAGCAATTTAACAATGTATGTAACTCTTCTGACCGCATTTTGGATCTTGTGCTTTGTAACAATTCAATGTGTAGAGTGAGTCAAAGTGAGGATCCGATTGGTAACATTGACCAGCACCATCCTCCCCTTGATATTGTTATTTCTCTGAATAAGGAAGACAGACTACCATATAACACAACTGATGATAGACCTAATTTCCGGAAAACGAGTTACATACCGATCCGGAAGTACTTGAGTAGTATTGAATGGCATGAGTTATTTGATGCACAGGCGGATGTTAATGAGATGGTAGAGCTGTTTTATGGCGTTATTCGTGAAGGTATAGAGAAATTTATAACGAAGCGAGTCCCAAAAAAAAGTAAATTTCCACCATGGTTCAATCGAAGTCTGATCAAATTACTTAATCGCAAAAATAAGATCAGGAAACGCCACAATATTTACCACAACCCTTTAGATAAAATTGAACTGCAGATTTTAACAAAACGCTGTAATGACCTTGCAAAACTTTGTTACAACAATTATATAAAGCAGTTGCAAGACGAACTCAAAGGTAATCCGAAGTTATTCTGGAGTTATGTTAAAGCTAAAAGAGATGGGTCAAGTTCATATCCTATTTCAATGACAAATGGTTGCGATACATCGTCTGATCCCGCAACCATTTGTGAATACTTTGCATCTTACTTTTCCTCTGTTTATAGCCCTTCTCAAGATAATTGCAATAACGGCTACACAAAATGTTTGAATAATATTGAAATTAATAGCTTATGTCTATCAAACATATCTTTAAATAGTGAAAGTTTACACGAAAAGCTTAAGAAATTAGATATCAATAAGGGCGCTGGACCAGATGGGATACCCCCAATTTTTATCTCTGAGTGTGCTGCTGAGTTGGTCACCCCATTGTTGCTTATTTACAACAAATCCTTAGTCTCAGGTGTCTTTCCATCAGAATGGAAGGTAGCAAAAGTCGTACCCATACATAAAGCTGACGAGGACAATCTGATCTCTAATTACAGACCCATATCAATTCTATCCTGCTTTGCTAAAATTTTTGAGTCTCTAATTTGTCCATTTATTCAAAAGCACCTTAAACTGTACCTAAGCGACGAACAGCATGGGTTTGTAGAGGCAAAATCGACAAGTACAAATCTTTTTTTGTTTACCGAACTGATATCAGAGGCAATGGATTCAGGTCATCAAGCCGACGTCATTTATACGGATTTCAGCAAGGCTTTCGACAGAGTATCGCATGAGATACTGATACATAAGCTGCGAGCGTATGGTATCACTGGAATGTTGCTTTCTTGGTTAAATTCGTATCTTAGAGCCCGATCTTTTTATGTAGTAATTAACGGATTTCAATCCGACAACCGCTATATCTCTTCCGGAGTTCCACAAGGTTCCCATCTGGGCCCGGTATTATTTAATTTTTTCATAAATGACATTCCAAATTGTTTCCTACATTCTAAAGTATTTATGTATGCCGATGATCTGAAATTCGTCAAAATTATTAAATCTAAACATGATGCCACTCTCTTGCAGACTGATCTCAATAGGCTTGTTGAATGGTGTGAAGACAACTCAATGTTGTTAAATCCCAGTAAATGCTACCATGTCAAATTCACTAGAAAGTATGATTTGATAAGACAAGACTATTACATAAATGAAACTAAAATAGCAGAATTAAACACAATAAAAGACCTTGGTGTTACGTTTGATGCTAAATTAACTTTTATCCCACATATGGATTGCATAATAAAAAAGGCTTCGAAAATGCTTGGGTTCGTCTTAAGACATTGCAAACAGTTTCGGTGTCCAAAAACTAAAATTATGCTTTACAACAGTCTCATTCGGAGCGGGCTGGAATATTGCTGCGTGATCTGGCGTCCGCATTATGCTACACACTCGTTACGCCTGGAGAGAATCCAAAAGCGCTTTCTATTTCACCTGGCATTTGCTGGCGGAATAGCAAAAAAAACGCGTTCATATAACAAGCGGTTAGAACATTTTAAAATGATTTCGCTGGAAAAGCGCCGTCGCCTTATGGACGTACTGTTCGTGGGTAAAGTAATGGCTAACAAAATTGTTTGCCCACAGATACTGAGTAGTTTTAGATTTCGTGTGCCTTCAAGGATTCCGCGTAAACCCATAACACCGCTCTGTCCACCGCTCCGACGAACGGTGCTAGGTGCTAACTCCCCTGTTGCGAGGTTAAGCAAGACCATTAATGACTGTAGCGATCTTATTGACCTACACTTTGACTCTCTGTGCACTCTAAAGTCAAAGACTTTGAAAAGTCTAGAAAAGGATTGATTATGCATACTTTATGTGTTTAAATTATTATCATTTTTTTTTTTTTTATATATTGTTAAACTCGTACCTAGTTTTAGTATTCTTTTTTTTTATATAATATGTAACTTAGTAGTAGTTCCTATATAATGCATCGTTTTACTTTTTGCATACGTACAACTACCATATGAATGCTGAGTTTACCTGTAACTGGTTGTGCACTACTGTTTATCTGTTTTGATTGTTTTTTATGTCTATGTTAGTGTATTCAATTGTTGGTAAACCAATAAATAAATAAATAAATAAATAAATAAATTGATTGATTGGTGATTTTATTTTGAAAATAACGGGCGTTTTGCATAGAAGTTTAGCGGCGCTAGTAATGTTCCTCGTCCCCCGAACACCCGCATGTTGTCTCGCTACTTTTTAGGAGATTTTGCATTATGACATCTCCGTTTGTCATTTTGTTCTCCATGCCTACATCTTTGAAATGCATGAAAACAATTTAAAAATTACATACATTGTAGGCAGAATAAGCGAATAACGTAACATTTCGTATGTGAGACATTTTTACGTTTACAAAGTGTAGCTGACTCCTTTTTTGCAGTGCAGTGTAGTTTTAAAAAGTCGAGGACTGCTCATAGAGAAATATTTACGTCAGAGTGACATACTCATGCATATTTGAAAATGAGTTGGTATTCAAAAATGTTTCTTCATTTTACAGGCTTTTTAGTTTCTGTACTGCTGTCAGTTTGTTATGAAATCTTGCTTGTGTATGGTTGAGTCTATCAGAATCAGTCTCATTTGGTGTTGAAAATCGATCGATTGAGATTGGAATTACAAAACAAAGATAAAAACATTATTTTTTCTGGAAAATTGGTCAATAATTCGCTATTAATTAAAAAGTACACAGACATACGCTTGGTTTTGCTTCTATTTTATCTGCCAATGAGAAAGTGCTGTAAAAGTTGGTCTTGTGTGGAGTTGAGCCAACCCTGATACAAGAAATCTTAAATAACGAATTCGGCAATTAAACACCAATAACATTCTATTCTGAAATTAAAAGACAAAATATACGTACAAGCAAAAACAAACCTTATTTCAAAAAGTTTACTCACTAATATAATATAGAAGGCAAACTTTTGATTTGAACGTTTGAATTCAGGACTGTAGGCTATGTTATGTAAACAGCCAGTGTGTGGTGAGCCCAACTCACTGTGACGTCTCTTCACCGCACTTTATAGAACTCACGTACTTGAAATGTAATGTTAGTAGCATTTACTAGGTTTAATATAGTTTTGGCGAGAACTAAATGATTAATTAAATTACACTTATGAAAAAGTATCCATATAAAACTATTCAAAGATTCCTTATAATGTTTATCACCATTTTTTTTCAGTTGCCGACTGTGTATCAAATTGACAGAAATTCTCAAGCAATAAATCCAAAAATATTATAAAGAGAATTTTTTGGGGGTTTTTGTACCCTCAAGACTCCGAAACTTCTGAACGGACTTCAACAAATCTTTTGCTGCGGGGAACCTACTCTATCCCTGGACGATACGCTATATTTAATCAGGATACGGGAAGAAGTTTACCGCTAGTTACTTATTTTGTTCAGCATCAAAATATTATTCAAAAGCCTTTTATGGGTTAGATAAACCATGGGAAAATCGCATGTAGTACATAGCTGCTAGCATTATAAACTCATATTTTTTTAAACACAAAACCTGTCAGCTTACGGTACATTTATGATAAACTATAAATTAACTTTCAAATGCATTTCTTTAACCGAAAAGCTTACTAATTCCAGTTAAAGTTAACTGCTGGTCGTAACTTAAGGACTTAGGTTAACGCGACTAAATTATAGGCCGTCGCGTGATATTTTGGTTTACGGCCCCTCAGGGCGAACGGTATTTTATCCTTCATGTTGGTCTTGGAGTTAAGAATACTAGGCAAATTCAAGATGGCTACTGACGTTATGTCAAATATCAAAAAGGCTGGTAAAAGTATGCCATCTTGAGACCTTATTGAAATTTTATTTTTGAAAATTATTGTACTATGCAAAGTCATACATTAATTTTACTTAGGCTTTTACAAGCACTTAATATGAACGTGAAAATTAAAAATGAGTGTGATTCTAGTTGCCCATTCCAAGAGTAGCTTTCTATGGAGGAGAACGGGCAAGAAACTCCATAGTTACTCTTTTTAAAAATAGTTGGTTATTACATTATTGTATTGTATGTATTGATACATACAATAATAAATAGCATGCGAAGATCATGCACAATTACAAAAAAATGAGAAAGTAAAATAATGTTTTCATTAATTTCGGCGGCTGATATTTTGTTTGGGCTCATAACTCAATTTGAAGGTGAATGGTAGTACGCATATTACAAATATCAGACATTTAACCGGTATCAGACCTACTGGAAACCTCAATTTGAATGAAGTTTAATGAAAAACAATATTGATTTAGTTGGTCAACTGCGACAACAGTGTGCGGGTTCTCTAACTTTCACTAATATCCTCAAAAAAAAAACCACACCTTATCTTTTGTTTTAATCTAAAAAAATACATTATGCACAAAAATTCTCGTCAACTCAAAATTTTAAAACGCGAATTTCGTTTTACTCTTATTAATTTAATAATATACTTTTGAACATAACGACAGAACATACTTTGAATTTTTGTCCCTCCATATCGGAGGAACGTCATATATTTTGATCGCAGGGATAAGTATGTTACTTAAGTGAATGCGGGTAAATTGAGGTATATACTTGTACTTGATTCAAGAGGGTTCCCTACCTTTGTCTGGTAGGTGCTATTTAATTTACTTACGGTGGGCTTAGAGCGTTTAACGTACTGGACAAGTCATTTTATGCCATCCCAAAGGTACGAGTCATACTTATATGTGTGTGTTGAGAGAGCTGTGAGTTTAACCACCTTATTAGTTCTGGTGTTTTTCCAATTTCCATAATTCGTGCTGCTTTGAGTTTCTGATGCTTACAAAGTGGTTTTGGCCCGACCTACGCCGCACAATGCCAGGACAGTGTGTCAATTTTATGCTTGAGTTTGGCAATTTTTTAAATTTCATGATTATCGCTGCTTTGACTTAAAGCTTTCCGCTCATGGCATATCCAGTTATTTATGTAGTCTAAGACGGTGGGTCACAACAAAGGTTTTCCTATTGTGCTCGGTGTACCCTAGTAAAGTTTATTTGTGTTTGCTGTTTCATTGACTTAAGTAAATTTGTTAAGTTACATAGTTCCTCAATACACGGCCGAGATTATATCTTTTGTATATTCGATGTTACACGTGGTTTCAAGCAGTTTTAGGGGTACTGTGGTGTGCCCGGGTAACTGGGTTGAGGAGGTCAGATAGGCAGTCGCTCCTTGTAAAACACTGGTACGCAGCTGCATCCGGTTAGACTGGAAGCCGACCCCAACATAGTTGGGAAAAGGCTCGGGAGATGAGATGGTGACGTGGTTTCACCTGCGTGTATACTATTTGTTTATTCTTTAAAGGTTACAAAACTACTGAATCGATATAAAAATAATATTTCACTGTCGGAAAGCTACATTATTATCCGGGTATGTGCAGTAGTTTCAATGGGATGGAAGTGAAACGGCGGTAAAATGGATAGTTGATAACAAAAAGTAAACATTATTTCATAATGCCTTAGGGCATGTTTCATGGGTATAAAACTGAAAAAACGGCGGTCAAAAACCCTTTATTACCTCAAAACATTATTTTCATTCAATTTCGAAAACCCAATTCATTTTCAACGTTTAAAACATCAAAAACATTAAAAGTGCACGGTCTGTATGTTCATATGTCACTCGCCCCATCCTAAACAAACATGGCGGGAGTCAGAACATAATAATAGGGTTGCCATGAGAAATATTTCCCGTTTTCTTGGGTAAAAACAACGGGACATACGGAATTTATGTTTTCACTTTGTTTTGTTGGGTTCGTGGGTATTTGCCACAATTATGTGAAGCTGTACGTTTTTGCTGACAGGGTTTGGGGTAGTAAATTTCATTGCTGTTTTTTTATTGTTTTCTATTTGAATGACTGGGTCTATTAAATGGTTTCTTTGTGTGCGTCAAGACAGTTTTCTTGTGTTAAGGTAAATGTCACACATTTTTTTTGCATAGTTTCTTGCAGTAAGTATATGAAAGGACACTGTGTTTTTCCCATACTAATTAATTTAGTAAAGAGGAACCATTTTTTTGTTTTTTTTTTTTTTGTACCCCAAAAGCTCCGAAACCACGGAACCAATTTGAAAAAGTCGGTGGTGAAAAACTAGACTATCTTCGAATAACATCGGCTATATTTTGTCCGGTTACGGGAAGAATTTACCCCAAGACGTGAGTGAAATCGCGGAAAAACAGCTAACTTAATAAATTTTAATAGTACCTAATGAAGAAAACATACAAAAGCACATGACTAGATTTGCCACAAGCCACATGGTCGTATGTTATGATTTATCATCCTGACTTCGCTATCAGAACATAAATTTTCATATTCAGACGCTCGCATATATTTCAGACCAGATGTTAGACCCATATTCTGAGATACCGACTACACGGTAGTTGGTACTCCTACACAGAATAAATCTTCTTTTAATTTTAGGAATACCTAAAAGTCGTAAGCTTTTTTTAAAATGATAAATATTCAGATGTATGGTTGGACCATTTTTGGTGTAGTTGACCATACTGTCAGTCAATAAAAAACATGTTTTTTCCCCTGAAAATTGACAGTTATAGACTGCACAAATTCGGTATACAAATTAGAAACAAAAAGAAATGCAAACATTAAAAGAATATATAAAAATATATTTTATAAAACTGTGCATGAGACTAAAACTTAAACGCAACAAATAAAAAAAAAACAAATATGAGGGCTGTATTTCTGAAGTGTACTTTACTATCTTTGTTGAGACTTTTATAGAGTCTATTTTGAGATTGTTTTTGCTGACGGTCCGAGTAAGAGGTCGCTTTCAATATAAACAAGTGTATTTATTGGTCTTTCAGAATCGTAGTGCTTTTCAAACAATAGATGAGTTTTATTAGGTTCTTTTTTGTTATTAAATACTTTTTTTACTACACGCTGTAAGCTAATTCGGTCAAACTTATTTAATTAAACTGTTTTAGATATGTATTTCAGAAATATTGAATTTTAATTTCATCACTTTATCTATACCTAAATCTTCACCTGCCTGGCTTTTTATAATCTATATCCTGAATTAATTTCATTGACTTTCAATGATCAAATAACGTAGTTGGCTTATTAGCGTAAAAAAAATATTTTACTTTTTCTGTATTCATTATTCAGCTGTTTTCTTCCATTTTGATTTCTGTTTCCTTTGCTTTTTACACACTGTCTACATCTCTTTTATTCTCTTTTTCCTTTCGCAGGTATGCTGGAAGAGATTTCTTAAGAAATAAGCATTACCTTTGTAAATTCTTTCTTTCCTGTCATCTTTCTCTATTATGTGTGTGTACAAAATTTGTAAATAAATAAATAAGATTATAGAGGTAAACAAAATGAGTCATAAGACGCGTGTGGTAATTATAATTAAGCTTACAAATGACACCTGGCTGGTTACCTACATGCCTTCTGAATCACGAAAGAACTTGCTAAGATAAATCTAATGTATATTGAATATGTATTTTTGTACTTCAATACCTATAGGCCTTTATTCCGCAAAGGTCACAGCTTTGGCAACGTCCCCATAAAAGTTTGGAATGAACCCCATAAAATTGTTTTATGTCAAAAGAATTAGACTTTGCCTTGTAAATAACGACTAAATAAAGTCTAGTAAATAAAGAGTAAATAAGTATATCTTGATGTCTCAATGAGGTTTGTTGAACTTCCAGTTTTTGTATATTTTGCGTATTTTTTGTTGATTTGGACTTTCAGAAAAGATAGCGTATTTATCTAGACTAGATTGCGACATTTCTACGACTGGTACTTAAGAGAACAGAAACTTATAAAGACGATCATGTATACTATATTAATATTATAAAGCTGAAGAGTTTGTTTGTGTGTTAGCTTGAACGCGCTAATATCAGGAACTACTGGTCCGATTTAGCCTATTTATCAAGGAAGGCTATATAGATATGCCTAGATAGAATACCCTATATCTGGGTTCGTGCAGGAGTTCCCACGGGATGCGGGTGAAACCGCTGGCAGAAGCGGTTTGATTATAAATCCTTGCTAATATTACCATTTCGCAAGAACCTTTGTGTCTACGTCTGTATGTCCGCTTTTAACGCCAAAACTATTAAACTGAGAGGCTACTTTTTACTCAGCTGCGGAAACTGGTCCTCCGAATCGCGGGTGGAACCACGTTGAACAGCCAGTCATAAATATGATTATAATAATGAACAATAATTAAATTGCCTTTTTTATTTTCAGGTAAGATCATCAACTCAATCTACTTAACTTCAGGTAAATTATATTAACCAAATTACTGATTTAGTCATTAATGCTAATTTCTTCAAAGAATGTTGTCAACGCCTAAGTTGTTACGTCGTAATTGGGATAATGAACTTTATTCCCGTATTAATAGAACTCAATTTACTTTAATGAAGCACTCCAAAGAGAGATGTTAGTTTAAATACATTATAATAAATTCTACTCTTTGTTAGAAAAAAAAATACAAATAAAACTACCTACTCGTCTGACCTAAATTATAACGAAAACCGCATCATAATCGGTTAAGCCAAACGTGAGATAATCGTAAACACAAACATACACACATACATAAAAACTAACAAGTCAAACTGAGATCCTTCTTTCTTTGAAGTCGGTTAAAATTAATGTTAAATTCGGGCATCATTATCAGAGAACTTTTGGTATAATCTATTAAAGTTACGCCCCATTTACCAAAAAAAATCATGGAACGTGAAAATTCATAGTACTGAAACAGTTGTTTTAAGAAAACTCCAATAAAGTTTATAAGAACTGTCAATGAACTTGCGCCTTAAGCGATTTACATGAAGCAAGTAATTCCGCTATTCAAAACATATTCCGTATATTGAACATAAAACGGACCGACCCTAAAACGTTTCGTTATACGCAAACGACATCGTTGTCCCCCCACTTATTTAGTGTCAAAACTCTACCTAAGATTTTGGGCGTTTTAATATTGAATGAAACTGACATTTAAGACAAAATGGCGACCGTGCGTGGTTTTGGCGCTAATATGATTCAAAAGATATTCACATTTTTTTTACACTGGCAAAGTAGTAAATAAAGATTCTCTTTTCTGTATAAATGGTTTTTGAAATTAATCCTTCGTTCTGATAGTCTGCCTGCCTGTTTGCAATTATCTTAGAATCTACCAAATGGATTTTCTTGCAGATTTCACAAATAGATACTCGTAGAATGGTTTATGAGCATGATTTAATTGTGTATCTGGAATCTGTATACAAAAGGGTAGTTTTTTTTTTATTTATATTGGTTTTTTATTAATGACCAATTAAAAATCATTTTAATTTTACTTCATTTTATACAAATTTTTGGCTACTTTTATCCAAAAATCCAAAAAGTACCTCTGTTAAAATATACAGAAAGATTCAGGAGCTACGTAACTTTATTAATTATGCATCGGATCCTTCATAGACCATTTATTTACGAGACAGTGACGTGATTGACGGACAGTCTTCCCACTGGGACAGACATTTATTTACCTACAGGAAATATTACTTGGATACCTCTAAGGTATTCAGGTGTAAGTAGGTAAAAAAAAACTTCATTTATAAACTTCTTCATAACGAAATTTCAACATTATGAAAATACTAGCTTCCGCTCGTGGCTGCGCTCACGTGGAGTGTTAATAAAAAGTAGCCTGTGTATTAGTCCAGGGTATCATCACCTATCTGCATCCCAAATTTCAACCTAATCGGTCCAGCCGTTTTTGCGTGAAAGAATAACAAACAAACATCCATGCATTCTCACAAACTCTCACAGGAGAAATTTTGAACTTGGATGGATGCAGAAGAAGGAAATGACCAAAGAAACGATGGATGGATTTTGTGAAAGACATGAGAAGTGGATTATGAGAAAGTATGTCACTTGTGATATAAAGACAGACAGGGAAGAAGAAAACATAGTGCGTCGACCACAAATAAAAATTATGATTAAGACAGGAATTGAACCCAAGACCTCATGCATAGACGCTCTATGCGACAGCTAGACCATCGCAGTTAGTACAATATATCATTACTAGCTCGTGCCAGCGGTTTCACCCGCATCCCGTGGGAACCTCGGCACGAACCCGAATAAAAAGTAGCTCATAGCCTTCCCCGATAAATGGGCTATCTAATACTGAAAGAATTTTTCAAATCGGACCAGTAGTTCCTGAGATTAGCGCGTTCAAACAAACAAACAAACTCTTTATAATATTAGTAAATATTAGGCACATTCGTAATAAGAGAGACAGAACCCTTATAAGTAAGTAAGGAGACAATATCTTTATTACCGCAAACTCAATGAATGCCTATTGTCTTCCTAAGCTTTGTATTGTGAGGTCCAAAACAATAGCAATAATATTACAAGGGTACAAACTATATTATTAGTTGATAAACTTGTTAATCCTATATTGTTACATTCATATGTAATGTTTTCTAACTCTATTTGCTATTTAAATTATGATTCACGAATCTGTATTGACGAAAAGTGTTGATTTATCAGCCCAACCAGAAAACAAACTCTTCAACTTTCAAATATTAAGTTCAGAATATCGTATATTCATATTTATATAACACATTTTTTTCTTTATAACATCATCCCATCATGGTAAGTTAGACTGCAGTCTAACCAAGGGGTATCGGGTTGCCCTGGTAACTGGGTTGAGGAGGTCAGATAGGCAGTCGCTCCTTGTAAAGCACTGGTACTCATCTGAGTCCGTTTAGACTGGAAGCCGACCAAAACATAGTTGGGAAAAGGCTCGGGAGATGATGATCAACATCTGCCTAGCCTTTTCCCACCTACGTGGGGGTCGGCTTCTAACCGCATGCAGCTGAGTACCAGTGTTTTACAAGGAGCGACTGCCTATCTGAACTCCTCAACCCAGTTACCCGAACATTCCCTAGGTAAGACTGGTTTTAAGACACAAACAGTAGATATAATATCATAGTAGACAAAAAACATTTTCTCCAACAAATAACACAAGCAATAGAAAAAATCTCTACAAAGCTTCAGCATGATCAGGAACTAGATTATCCCTGAAACTAAAGTAAATAAAAACGAATGTGTTCCAGAATAACAATTTATTTCGCCGCCAAAGGAGATTGTTTTCTATGAGCTAGCAGACAAGGGTCATATTTGCTTGCTTTATGAAGTGTGTGTGTTACATACGGCTTCGTAATTCGAAGAGCTTTATATAGGAAAAATATGATAGAGAAAATATTGTCGGATTGGTTAAAAAGTAAAACGGCTAGTAGATATTTTCTTTGTATATTAAGCAGTTCTGTAAAGGCATAAATAATGACGTGGAAGTTGAATAAAATGAACAATAAGTATGGGTTTTCGAAAAATAAACATATTTTGTTACCCACTTGATGATATGCTGTCTCATAACGTAATTCCGATTTAGGTCCGTTTTAATAGTTTTTTTTTTTTAAATTTTAATGGGAATGATAATAAAATCAAATCAGAAACAACATAAATGTCAGTTTCTTGTTATAATTCATGGGAAACAGCACCAAGCAGTTGTTTTACTTTTTTCCATGAATTTTCACTTTCAATTTTCAAGGTAAACAGTTGTTTTCAGAAAAACGGACATTTATATTACTGGTAAATGGACTAACTAACATTGTTGAAACAATTCTTCCAATCGCACCAGTAGGTCCAGAAGAATATAATAGAATAGAATAGAATATATTTATTTGCTTGAAATATGGTTAGGTACAATATAGGTCGAAAGCCATGTATTCACTGAGAAACAATTGTTTATAAACACTGTTTCAGAAACAAAATCTACGTGTTTCTGAAACAAATAATTTTGTTTCAGAAACATATAATTTTGTTTCAGAAACATATAATTTTGTTTCTGTAAACACTACGTGTTTATCGAATCTGTGCTCCCCGCCACGGGTGGGGAGCACAGAAACATATCAGTTGCGCAACATATGGATACAAGTGTGGACGCGTGTTTCATTTGTTTATAAACGCCAAATAAATGTCTTCATAGCAAGTAATTTCTTTTTTCTTTTTCTTTTTACTAGAAATGGACTTATACAAATAAATGTAGGCACCACACAACAACACTACTTCCTCGGGCGACATATTGTAAACATCTGACGGTGTGGACGGCAGTTTCCGAAACATTGTTGCTGTAAACATCTACGTGATGTTTCAGAAACTGTGTATCTGAAACATTGTTTCCCAGTGAATACATGGCTTTACAATACAATTATGTTTCTCATATCTCGCCTCATATTCAGCATGCAAATTTTATAGGTATGAAATTAGAGATAGCGATAAAAAAGAGATTAGCTCGTTCAAGCAAATAAACTAATCTTTCAGCTTTATAATATAGGTATAACCGAAAATTTGCTACCCAACCAACTACACACTAGATCACAAAACTATTACTTACCATCCATTCATATTAGACAGACGGCGATAAGCCCCAAAAGGGACCGGGGGCGAAGGCCTAAGCTTTCCAACTCCCGTGTCGGACTCCGAGACTTTGTCTCCGACATCTTAGCGGATGGCCACTATTAATCTTACGACGACTTATGAATGTTTTTTGTACCGTTTTGAGGTTATGTTCGGTAGTTTCCAGTTTATTAGTAGGATGGTCGAATGGATCGCCTTTTGTTTTATAAGTGGTGAAGTTGTTTTCGTTATGAGTGAATGTTACTTTAATTTGATGTGTTTGTTTTTGAGAAATGTGTCTGTTGAACTAATCATTCTTACTTTAACTTTGAAGCTTTAGTTATTACTAGCTTCCGCTCGCGGCTTCGCCCGCGTAAAGTTCGGTTATATCGCGTTTCCAAGAGAATCCTTCAAAAGTCCGGGATAAAAACTACCCTATGTTCTTTCTCAAGGTCAACTCTATCTCTGTACCAAATTTTATTAAAAGCAGTTCAGTTTAGACGAGAAAGCGTAATAGACAGACAGAGTTACTTTCGCATTTTAGTAGGGATAAATACTAAATTGAAATAGTTAATTTTGATTACTTCAATTGAGATCGATATCGATATTAATTACTTCACAGTACCTAATATAAATCATGGATGCTTTTCCAATAAGTTTCACTTAGATTCAACGGTTTTAGCAAAGGAACACAACTCACTTCTCTATTTGCAATATAAAACGTTCGTGAACAAATTGGCATGTTTTTTTTTAGCTGCACTAGACAGCTTTTCCGCCTTCAACTGTCCTCTCACAATTTTCTTTTTAGCTGAAGTTAACTGTCACCATATTATTTAGATATTATTTTTTGCGTCATAACGTTTTTTTGACCTTGGTCAATAATTTGCTTAGTTTATATACAGGCGGAAAACCAAAGGGATAAAAAATCTCTTTAATTTCAAATGTTAGGGCCATGTAAAATTATTTTCCAACGAAAAAAGTAGGTAGTCAATAGATATTCTAAGCTTACATCTTTATTTACATACTTTCTATAAGAACAGCACTTTAACACGACAGGGTGTCCGCATTATTTTCTAAGCGTCTAAGTGCACTCACCACAATTTTCACACAATGTAGGCTTAATGAAGTAGCTCACGCCTTAACTAGGGTTTCACTCAGTAAACCCCTTTTCTTATATGTTGTGTAGCCTTTTGTATTGACCACTTTTGTAAGGAGATTCTATTGTATTAAATAGATATATACCTATATGTTGTTTTTGCTGTGGCAATAATGCTAAGGCTGTGTTCAAACCAAACTGACTGTCAGCCGCCGAATGTGAATGAACGTTACGTAATTTATTGCATTTCCATATAGGTACCTACGTATATTCACTTTTTCGTTCATATCTAACCGATGGTACGTTATGCGTAATATTCTGATCGTTCGGCGGCTGACAGTCAGTTTGGTTTGAACCCAGCCTAATAACACTCTCACACTAGTGGATTTTCCGCTCAGTTTTTCCCAGCGACGTCGCTCGATTCGTTCCGTGTCACGCGTATGTCCGTGACATCAAACAATTGACTACTACTGGTAGAAAAATGACTTTTAAAACTGAATGACGCTTTATTTCTTCTTGTAGTGTGTCGGGCGATGTACGCTCGGTTTCGATACGTACGACAAAAATCCGCCAGTGTGAAAACACTGTAAAAGCTAATAAATTAGAATTAGAGAAAAATGTAATGAAAAAGTATTGTATTCAAAAATTAGAGACTTGCGTTATTGGTCAACGTTGCCCTGAAATATCGCATTTTTAATAAAAGTATACCTTCTACATGAGGATTTGACTTCTGAATACAACTTCTGTGTGTTCCCCTATCTTATGCACTGATCCCCAAAAAGTAATTACGCGGGCAAATTACGTGGGTTCAGTATAATTTCATTAATTTCGCTGGACCGTCTGACTGCGGTTATTATTATATTATTTTGTGAGGCTTTGTTGCTGGATTAAAGTATTGCGAATATGAGTATGGTTGTACATTTTTTATTTACTTTCTGGAGAAGGTAATGCTGACTTTATTATTCGCCGTTTTGTTTGTAAGCTGATAAGTCTGGTTGTTAAAGTCTTGTCTTCCCTACTAATATTATAAATGCGAAAGTAACTCTGTCTGTCTGTTACGCTTTCACGTTTAAACCAATGAACTGATTTTAATAAAATTTGGTACAGAGATAGAGTTGACCTTGAGAAAGAACATAGGATAGTTTTTATCGAGGAATTTTGAAGAATTCTCCTGGAAACGCGATATACTTTACCGAACTCTACGCGGGCGAAGCCACGGGCGGAAGCTAGTAATATAATAAAAATGTTTGCACTAGCTGCTGTGCTGTGCTTTTCTTGTATACCGAGAGAACTACTTCCCGCATCTGGGTAAGTAAGTACCTTTTGCCCTTCCTAAGATTCTTGACTATCTGTTAACCAAGATTCATTTGAGTAAATCGCGGGGATAGTTTTGGCGTGAATCCATAAGAGACAGATGTAATTTCTAATATTTTAAAATATTTGATCCTGCTATTCCTTATGAATGTAGTATGATTATATATTTTTTTATTTAACCTATGCTGCCAGCTGCCACACTGCTGGGCAAAGGCCTCTCCTATAGCGTTCCATCTTTTTCTATCGGTCGCTGTTTGTGGCCAGTCCACGAGGAAGCTGTCCAAGTTTTCTCTCCAGTGTTTCCCTGGTCTAATGATATGAAGTTGATGTAAATTATGCGAATCAGAAGCTATTTAAAAGTCCCTGACAGTAACAGGAATAGTTACGGTAACAATGAACTTGCCATATCCATTCTTATGAATCCATTCGACAGTGCCAATCCATGTCCTCTAGCACAATATAGCGTATATTGGCCTAATTAATAAATGGGCTACATATTAAATTTAACGCGACTCTTTGAGCACAAAGAACAGTTTATGAGACATTTCATTAAAATTCACTTTTGTTTCCAAGTACTGAAACGTTTTGAAGAGCTTGGTGACTGAAAAACTGGTGATTGAAGTAATAATGATAATCTTATTGTTTACTTATCTATACTAATATTATAATGCTGAAGAGATTGTTTGTTTGTTTGCCTGAAAAACTTGCTTTGTTTGTCCAATTTGAAAAATTATTTTCGTGTAAGGTAGTCCATTTATCGATTAAGGCTATAGGATACTTTTTGTCCGGGTTCGTGCAGAGGTTCCCACGGAATGCGAGTGAAACCGCTGGCAGAAGCTAGTTAGGTACAATATTAATGTTATAAACCTGAAGATATTGTTCGGTTGGATGCAATTATTGCAGGCCCTTACGTGTTTAATTTAGAATATGTTTTAGTGTCTAGGCTACTCGCATATTCACAATACCTATCCTTACCTATAAGTGTGCGAAGTAGTATTCACAGGACGCGCTTGAACCTACAATGAAAAAAAAAACACAAAAGAAAAAGTCCCGGGTCGAAAATTTGAAGCTGAGACTTAACTGTTTATTGTAACTTTCTACTTCTTAAATGAAGCAGTTAAACAACAAATATCTTTACTAGATAATATCCCTTTAAGAATAACATTTCTTATCTATAGTTTTACGACTAAAAGTAATGTTTTTCTAGATAGCTAAAACAACTTATTCTTACCTATAATCCTTAACAAAGGGAACAGGAAAAACGAAACACAGTTTTCTAAAAAGGATATTTAAAAATTCAATATTGTCACTCTGAAACCTGACATTATACCCACTTCGGAAACAATAAAAGCCATCCTCTGAATGTCAGCCAAGCAATTAGATACTTTAATGGTCAAGAGATAAAGTCTAAATTGAAATGGATGTTCGCTCTGATATTTCTTTCGTAATTGTAGAAAATAATTCGTTATTCTTTTGTCTTTACTGTAGCTCTCTTATGAATCGTTTTACTTTATTATTTAGTTGGAGAAAGTTCAAGGAAATAAGTGTCTTTTTTTTTGTATAAATGTTGCTTTTGTGTCGCATCATTACGCTGGCTTATTAGTCTGGTTGTGTCGTGCTTAGAAAGGAGTATTATGATTATGGCATAGTTTACCTAGGTACTTATGCCCATTTTCACCAACAATCTCTTAGTCTAAGTGCCACTTAGAATAAGGGCTCTCCCAATTTTGACTTAAATAACTATGGATAAGGGATACCTAAACTTTGGTGAAAACGAAATTCTTATTAAGTGTTCCGTAAATGCTCTTAGGGGATCCCTTAATTTAGGTATTTGTTGGTGAAAATAGGCATTAGTTATTGAGGGCTTTCAGAAGTCAGTTTGATTTGTAGGTTTTCGGGGGTGGTAAAAATTCCTATCAGTAATAAGAAGGGTAAAGGTGGTTGAGTTTGTGATTTTAGTGGGGTTTATCACTGTTTATGTATTTACTATATCTATTTTGACTTTGAACTACAATCGAACTACTACTACGTTATTTGTGATAACGCTAAGCTTGATTTTACCCAGGCATTGGAGGTAGTTCTCTCGGAACTCGAGTGCAACTAGAGATCACAACTATCCATAATAAAAATAAGAAAAACACTTACGGCCAGTTTCTTCATCAAAAGTTAAAGTTAAAGTAAAGTCTAAAGTAAAAGTAACGGTCAAATACGTTTTTTCGAGGCTAAAGTGACAGCAAAACGAATAGAAAAATTGAATTTGACCGTTACTTTTACTTTAGACATTACTTTGACTTTTCCTTTGGCTTTAACTTTTGATGAAGAAACTGGCTGTTAGTGGGAAAAATTAACTAGTGTTTTGTCAGAATGCTTATTAATGTCTTTGTGTGGGTCTGATTCAACCCACACAAAGACAGCTGTCTTTTTAGAAATGCCTGAAATACACACGAGAAAATGGAGGTAGTAAATAAAATCACATTCACCCTTCTCTTTATTACACGTGAAGAAAGTATCACACCCCAAAATATATATTAAGCAACTAATTGCCAACAAAATAAGTCGTATATAATAACACGGTGTAGGCCGATAACCATCTAAGGTCAGGAATTCATAAGTAGCTGAATAAATATATGTTATGCGAACCAAATACAGCTTAGAGTAGCCGCACTACCAGCTTTTAGTCGTGCGACAGTTGATCCGATGGTTGATCACATTTTCAGGAAAGGGCAGGCGTTTTGGGGGCTGTCTTTTGTAAATTTTACCTTCAAAAAAGGCTGATTTCCAGCCTATTTTGAATAAATAACTTTTTTATTTTTATATTTCTTTTTTATTCCAATCAATGATTTCAATCGTTCTGATACCAATATATGCAATAAATGATATGATATGATATAATATCGGCTTAATAGCTGATCTTTGTAATGTGCGTACTACCATTATTCTTCATTCTAATTTATGAGCTCAAACAAACTATCGGCCGACTAAAAGTTTTCAGTGTGCGAGTACTCTAAATATATGTTATGCGAACCGAATAGGGCTTAATGTTGCCGTTAATATGACGTCAGAACCATGAAAATAATAATTTCGGTCGTAAAAATAGACTCGGTGGTGAAATTCGGTTAAAGGGGACGAATACCGTCAATTGGTAGAAAGGGGGAATGTATTTTAATGTAAACAAGAGCCCTTATTGCGATTTGGTGTCCCTTACAATTTGACAGTAAAACCATATCAGCCTTTTCATTTTGACTCTTCTTGTACAGAGAAGGACTTTAATCACCACGGTTGCTCAAGGCGAATCTGCGATCTCAGACTTTAACGTCCAGGTTTATGAAGATGTTTCCCTTCATCTTTCTTCCCTCATTGGTTATAATATTGGAAAGCTCATACAATTTAGACATTGGTACTTGCCTGAACCTTGAATCGAACCCACACATTCAGACTTAGCCGTGCTTTATCTGCCAACTTATTGAAGTAGCACCAGGCCTTTATAAGTCTATGAAAAAAGATTTAAACTGGTTCTTTCAACTACCTATAACGCATAGCAAATAATCATTCACATACACTTTTGGAATCTACAAGTATGACCACAAAGCCAGCGTTCTTTTGTTCTTTTATCACGCGCCCAGCAAATAGCCAGTTGCACATAGAGTGTATTTCATTTGTATGCAATGTTCACTGTGTGTTGGCAATTTCGCCTGTGGTCACCAGTCGGCGTTTAGTCGACACGTATGTGCCATACGTGTGTGCTATGTGTGTGTATAGGCGGGGTGTAGGGTTCTCACTTTGGCACTGTTTTGACGATATAAGTGAAATTATGGGCCATCGATTGTATAAAAACAAAATGATATAAAATATAATTTTCAAATTGAAAATTAATTGAATTACGAAGTCCAGTTGGATGGTAAGTGACGGTGTTAATCTGAGCTATAATTTGGATTTGCAGAATAAACAGTCTACATTTATAGCAAGAAACCAGCTTTTTCAGTGATTCTTTTGCTTTTAGTACACTTATGTAATTTCATGAATGTACCTATTTATATGTATATGTTTATTTCTCTATATAGCTGAGTGTATGTACAATGCCTAGGTCTTTCAGTCTGTCAATAATTTCTTTCATTAATTATTTACAACCAATTAAACTGAAAAAAAATCTTAACATATTTCCTCAAGCCAAGTAAATCTCGTATCACCATCCTTACAAACCCCTTTTACAATAGTCTACAGATATAGGTAATCTCTGCTAACATTACTAGAACATAGCTCCCCTGTAACCATCGGTACGGTGACCTGAATTTAGCAAATTACGTATTCCGACTCGCTACGGTTAGGTCAGTGCGATTGTCAATGAAATCAGTGGCTACTAGTATTTTTTTGCGTGTATTGTGTGAATTTTGTAGTGTATTTTATTGAAGGGAGTTTAGAAGAGTAGGTGATTTATTTAAATATGGATACAATAAGACTGCTCTCTGACGGCCAGTTTCTTCATCAAAAGTTAAAGTTAAAGTTATGGCTAAAGTAATGTCTAAAGTAAAAGTAACGGTTAAATTAAATTTTTCTATTAGTTTTGCTGTCACTTTAGCCTTGAAAAAACGAATTTGACCGTTACTTTTACTTTAGACATTACTTTAACTTTAACTTTTGATGAAGAAACTGACCGTAAGTGTTATAATATTAAGGTTAAGTTTGATTTAAGTTAAGTTTTATTGTATCTACAATGTTTATTTACATAGACATTTACATATTTACAATACATATAAAAACTATCCTAGCAAAACAAAAAAACACTATAACTAAAACATAAGTTTGATTCAATTATAATTTAGGAACTGAGTAGGTACTGTGATATATTATTATCCTAGCTAGATGAAAGCTAATTTCAAAATCACGAAAAACTGTGGGCTACAAGTTCTACCGTAGTACAAGGCAAACACCAGAACCATACTCATCATACCATTTCAGCAAACTAAGCCTACATACTTTACTTCTTTACATGTGTACTTCATGAGTGCTTACATAGCAGGTCCATCATATACTTCCACTAGTCCTATACACTTCTTCACAGTTTTCTCAAACCCTCCAGACGGTTTCTGAGAAGGAATATATTATAAATACTACCAACACCTCTATTTGCCGATTTTCCTTCGCTGCAAAACACGTTGGAAAATTTCCAATTTTTCTCACATAATGTTACCAAACTTAATTTCCTCGCTGCCATCACGAAATACTTCGATTATTGCGCAATTTTAAATTGAAACTGTCGGACAATAGTAATAGTGTTACCTTTTGCTGTGTTTGGCCACGAAACAGAAGGTTTATTTTTTATTTATTTATTTTAATTTTTTGTACAGTTAAAAAGTAACAGTTTTATAGGAAAATCGTACTTATTACTATTGACTTAAGGAGCATGACAGTTACCACTGATGTGCGGTCTACCGTACACACACAATAAAGAAAGAAGACAGGAAAGAAAGAAAAGGTTAAAGAGAATATATAAATAAATTGTCACAGCTGTACTGTTTGTATTTTCATTAGTTAGTCTTCATAAACTTTACCCATATAAAACATCAACTATATTGAAAAGAAAAAATCTGGGAATAATAACAATTTAAACACAAAAGTATGTACCGATAGGTTAATATGTACATATATACAAAACATTTACACGTTAGCTACTTTTAATCCCAGTACAGGAAGTAGTTCCGCGTTAAGTTCAGTAAGTCTGACACCAGTCTAACCAAGGGGTATTGGGTTGCCCGGGTAACTTGGTTGAGGAGGTCAGATAGGGCAGTCGCTCCTTGTAAAGCACTGGTACCCAGCTACATCCGGTTAGACTGGAAGCCGGCCCCAACATAGTTGGGAAAAACGCTCGGAGGATGATGACAGGAAGTAGTTCCGCGGGTGGAATCACGGGTTAAACAGCTAGTTAAAAAAATAATAATTTGGAGTTGGTAGAAAAATATTCGGAATGGAAGAAAATAAAAGATAAGTAAGTAATAAAACAAGTAAAAAGCATTTATCTCAGGTCCAAAACACAAGGTTATTTGAGTTCAAACAAAACTTTAAGAAGCAAATACCACACCATTTATCTTGAGTCATAAACTTTAAACATTGGTGTCAACCGAAATAGCTTTTGTTTCAAACAAACAAAAAGACAAATAATTCTTCTATTCTACAATAATATAAAAAAGAGCAATATTATTTTTGTTTGTTTGTTTCGGATGGCACGTTAAACTGTAGGTCCCGGCTGTCATTGAACATCTTTGGCAGTCGTTACGGGTAGTCAGAAGCCAGTAAGTCTGACACCAGTCTAACCAAGGGGTATCGGGTTGCCCGGGTAACTGGGTTGAGGAGGTCAGATAGGCAGTCGCTTCTTGTAAAGCACTGGTACTCAGCTGAATCCGGTTAGACTGGAAGCCGACCCCAACATAGATACATATGTATTTCGGAAAAGGTTCGGGAGATAATGGTGTTTCTTTGTACCCTAGAGGCTGCGAGATTACTGACCCGATTAGAAAAATTCTAATGACTGTTGGAAAGCTACACTCTTCCCGAGTAAAATAGGCTATATTTTATCCCGGTTCGAACAGTAGTTCCCATGGGACGCGGGTGAAACCGCGAGAAAACATAGTAACGCTATTACTTAATAAATAAGAGATTTTTTTTCTAAGATGTTCCATTTTGTTTTTCATTATTTATTAGTGTCAAGCGTTTAGGTATAAATCATAGTCTGTTTAAATATTTAGATAAGGGCGCGGAGAAAAAATTTGGGCTTTAGCCAAAATTGTCGAAATAAATTGTCTTAAGAAACATTTTTTTTTAATAAAACATGTTAAATACATTAAAGACATACATTTTTTGTAAGTTTTCATAGTTTTTTTTAGAATTCAATATGTTATGAATATTTGTTTTGTGAATTTTTACAAATGCTTTTGATATAATAAAGAAATTATCACCAGTTGAAAAAAGCTTTTTTTTTTGTACAGATAGCATTTTTAATGTAGGTGTACCTGTTTAAAATTATTAATGGCGTCACGTTAAAAATAAATATATCTTTTCTTTTTAATTATCTTATATTAAACATTTATTTTCAGTATAAGAAAAAATATACAAACATAAAAAATATTAGGAAAATTGTACGTACACAACACAGAGGCATGCCTGTGTTGTGTACGTACAGACATAGATAATAGACACATTTCTAAAACTTTCAAACAACGAACTTCTCAAGCAAGTTTTTACCAAGAACCGCGATTTTAAAAACTTTAAAACCGTGCCGTCCACTAGGTACTAAAACACAATATTTTCTTGCCGCCACCAAAGTAAAAGTTTTCGAATAAATCCGCTGGTTTTATGGCCCCACAGCGCCCAGCGTGTTGTTATTACTCGCTATTTTTCAAGCAATTGTGCTAATTGGTTGAGATGCTTGTTGAGTAGCTATTTGACCGACTTTGGAGAGAAGTGTTATGTTTTTAGGAGTATGAAAGACTCGTGCTCAATTACAAGTTTTTGAAGATCAGATGTTTTGGTTAAAACATAAATATGTTAAAACGCCTTATATTCACGCGGGATGGTCTCATATAGGTACTACTTCTTAGGGCACGCCACCATCGTGGCGGTGAGTCCCCTCTTTGAGGAGTGGCTCGGGAGGAGTCATGGCGCCCTCACGTACCGCATGACGCAGGTCCTCACCGGACACGGTTGTTTCGGGAGGTACCTGCATCGAATCGGTCGTGAGGAGGCGCCCGGGTGTCATCACTGTGCGGACAGCCCCGAGGACACGGTGGACCACACAGTCCAGGAGTGCCCTGCGTGGCAAGGGCACCGCCGGGTCCTCGTCGAGGCTTTGGGCGGCGGCGACCTCTCGCGTCCGGCCCTGGTTCAGGCCATGGTCCGAGGCGAGAGGGAATGGGATGCCGTCACCTCCTTCTGCGAAGCGGTCATGCTCGAGAAGAAGGAGTCGGAACGCCAGAGAGTACGCACCTCTCATCCCGGCCGCCGCGCTGGACCAGGTAGACACCATGGGCGCCGGGTGTCGCGTGATGACTCCCGGCCACCGTAGGCATGGGTCTGTGGGCGGTGAGTTCGGGTGGCATCGTCCTTCTGTCTGCTTAGACGACAGACCCGTGTCGACGGCGCGCGTTGTTCCACGCGCTCCTCAAAGAGATGTCAGCAACCCCAGCGGGGCCCAGCAGGGCCAAGGCCTGCCAGGGCTGCGGGTTGTTCGAAAGAGATACCGCGGCCCTGGTACATAAACGGCCTATGACGGAACACGACGGTTTTTAGTCAGTAAGAGTCTGACACTCCCTCACTGCTGCTAACCCACAGCGGGAGGGGTCATTTGATGATATTTGACGTCGGAAAAAAAAGGTACTACTTCTTAGATACCATTTCCATTTGGTTTGACTTATTGCGGCTATCAAGTATGGTTTACCCATTAATAAGTTAACAAGACTCATGATTATAAAGCAATTATAAAGCAATAAAAAATCTGTTGTGTCTCGCGCATACCTGACCTCGTTTGCAAAAAAATCCTGGCACAACAAACTTAGTCTAGAGCTAATTTTTTAGTTTTTTTTTTTCTTACCGTTTCCTGAAAAGAGATTGGTCATTAAACATTTTTCAATGACAAATGTACTTCTCATCAATAATATAAGTTGTCATACTTCTAGTCAAATGGGTGATTTATTCATATTTACTATAGTCAAAATGTCACTATGTCTCTTATGATTAATGTATATGCATATAAGATAAAATTATGTCGCAGGAGACTGGAAACAACAACTACAAATATATTAATATTTTAACGTATTAGGGCCGATTTTTTCAGTCCAGTTTTAACGTCTATCTAAGAAATAACCACGGCGATTTGACATATTTTCTATCGAAAATCTGTCAAAACGTCAGACATATTCACCAGAATAAAAGTTATGTGGAGTTTGAAAAATAAGTACTTAAACAAAAATCAGACTGGTTCTGTCGTATTTTAAAACAAATAGGTCGTTCAAACTTTAAGAAAACGCACCACATTGGCGACCCCTGTTGTTGTTTTAATCATAATAAAAAAATATTGACTAATCAACGTACCCCTACCATGAAATCTTGCACTCAAGTCTAAACTAAAACAAAAGAAATTACCAATTCCTAAGACCATATACCAGCTTGTTTTTAAAAATCGCTCCGCCTGACCAACTACAATTAAGTGTAAACTGTTTGCAAGAGAAACAATACATTTCCCTTCACTGCTAACATTCATTGATATAAATGAAGCCTTACATTTGAAGAACTCCCTTTATTTTGTTGTTCTTGGTGATGTGGCTATTTAGGCGGCACACAGGAAACTAAACAGTCGGCCGACAGTAGACCCGATTGTTGCCAAATGTTGTTTTTTTTTTTGTCAAAATCTTGATTTAAATCAATTCAGTTGGTCTGATACCAGATCTTCGCAATGTGTGTACAAATATTCATCTTCATACTGTATTATAAGCCAAACAAACTGAGTATCATTATCTGCCTAGCTTTTTCCAAACTACATAATGTTGTGATCGGTGCCAGTCTAACAGGATGCAGCTGATTACCAGTGTTTTACAAGGAGCGACTGCCTATCTGACCACCTCAACCCGGTTACTCGGGCAACCCAATACCCCTTAGTAAGACTGGTAGTCAGACTTACTGGCTTCTACACTGACTACCAAAAGTGTTACCAGGTTCATCTTTATGAGCCCGAGCAATATATCGTCCGACTAAAAGTTTGCAGTCTGCACGGTTTACAGTGCAATTTAAAACGGGAACAGCATGAGTGCGTTTGTTATTTCGCAGTGTGACGGGCAGCGATCTCTCAGGAACGTCTCGTTACAAATGTGGCGATATTCCGTGAGATACGAGCGGTCACTCGCTGTGTTGCGTAGTTTGAGGGTAGGAAATAAGCGTGAAGAGTGGCAAAAAGGCGGGAGAAGTGGACTCTATGTAAATTATTTTTCTAAATGGTGTAAAAATGAAGGTAATTAAGTATCATCCCTTCTGCGCACGATCATTCAATACATACAAAGTTATCTTAGCTTGTGGCTCAACGCCAATGTAAGCAAAAAAATATTACTGTGACTTAGGTACCTAGGTTAATATTTTTTTGACACTTGATTTCCAAAAAAAAATTAAATTACAAATCCATCGTTGCATCCACCTTACATAGAGCCTTACATAGAGCTTTTCTTTAAAAAAATGTCGTAAATTTCAAGATATTATTGACGAAAATAACTCGCTGCCGCTTCCGCCGCCGCTAATTCCATAGCCACACAACCCAGCTGTTTATTATCAACATCACTGTTCTGTTTCACCAAAGACACTAGAAGTTTACCAACAGTTGTTTTTGTTATCTCTGGCACTTTGTCTATGCTTGCGTTACCACGTTATACTCTATGTAACGGGAGCGTGTCACTAATTGCTTACATTCAGTTCAGAAAGCAAAATATATTTGCTTTATTTAGCAGGTTTCTCTTTTTTGTTCAGGTATACATCACTGCTGAGAGGGAATGAATCATTTTCAATGTTGCTTTGTTTTTCTTGTTTTTTTGGAAAATAGTTAGTATCGACTGTCTATTGTCTGTTTTGATCCATTTGTGGAATGTTACCTACGTCCTTTTTATGATTTTATGGCAGTGATGACAGTTGCTTAACTTCATGAATTTTGTAGAAAATATCAAAAACTTTTGAAGGTCTATCTTAGGCTCGTAAAAAATGAAAGTTATTTGTTTCTTTTAGAACAATAGGCACTCCTTAATTAATTAATACTCAATTAATAATTGTTATGCCACTGTAACTAAGAAAATAGCTCATAACCTACCTGGCTGTTCGTCCTTTTAATGATAATAAAATAATATAATCGTTTAAAAAGGGTCACTAGAAGTACAGTCACGTGCATGAAGCGGTTATCAATTATTATAAATACCTATTTTTAATACTTTAAATTAATGAAGTGAATGGTGCTTATAAACCAAAATAATTAAGTAGAGACTTATTGTTATTTTTTTCTTATTTCAACGTGTCTGTCATATTTTAAAACTCATTAATTAATAAAAAACTTGAAAAAAGTTATTTAAAACCCAAAGAAATTTCTTCTGGAATAAAATGATTTATTTTACCATGTCAAGCTTAACTAATTTTATGATATAATTCGACATTTAATTGACAGTTTTACTATTCCAATATTACGGGATCGCTGTAGGCAAAAGTTAATTTATAACTTGAATTATTAAACTAATTTTTGAAAGGTTTATGCCAGATCTGCTATTGCAAGCAAATTCAAACTTTTCAGTTAATATTCAAGTTTTAAACTACGGAATTTAGCCACATTTAAATTGGCGGTAAGCGTAATGATCGTTTACCTACAATTTTGTTGGAGCTCGCTTTTAGTCTGCTTGTAGGTATGTAAATATCAGAATTTTAGATGATATGACTACCTATCTGACTTAAAAAACCCGTTTTATTACCTACATACGAGACTTTGGTAAGACTCTGTCAGTTTTGTTTTTTATTTATTTAAACATAATTATAAACCTTCCTCTCCAATCTTTCTATCTATTAAAAAAAAAACATCAAAATCCGTTGCGTAGTTTTGAAGATTTAAGCGTACAAAGGGACGTAGGGATATAGGGACAGAAAAGGCGACTTTTTTTTATAAGTACCACCTAGTGATTTTTTGAATAATTAGGTACTTAACTACAAATGTGTACGCAATTAGGTAACTTTTTGATGAGCCAATTTATATATTAAGATCACACGTCAGAAATCTGCGAAAGTAAATACAATTGCAGCTGACAAATACTACATTAAATTATTTTTTTTTTTAATTCCACAATAAATTGAAAAAAAAATGTTCCCCATATTTAAAAAATACAGTCACTTAAAGCAAGCCTAAAATGCGTAAATATTTTGTACCCGCCTGTACGTACAGGGCAGCCATTAATTCAGTTTTATCCAGAAAACGGGGCACAGGTGTCGCCATCTTGGAAATGTACAATAAATGTCAAACGCATTACGAAGGTACACGATTAATATTGAACGCAGCTAGTTCTAATCTGCACTCGAATGTCAATTTTCAAGTAATGGAGATAAAGTTGAAATTCGTTTGAACGCGCTAATCTCTAGCAATCGGATTTGAAACTTGTAAGTATGTTGGGACTGTTTTTTGAAGATTTTTTTTTTTTTCAGAATAACAACGTATTTCAGATAGTTAGATATTTCTCGAAGATTAATTAAGGATCCGTGTGTCTTTAATGAAGTTTCTGTAAGTCTAATTTTTGGATCGCCCACTGCTTAAAAATACCTAGGTACATATTTTTGCAATATTTCATCCGAGGCTTTTTAGTTTGAAAAATATTACAGCCGTTTTAACATGAAATTGTAACAAACGAATGAACTCGCTTTCATCATCCTCCTGCACTTATCCCAATTTTATTTGGGGTCGGCGCAGCATGTTTTCTTCTTCCATACTCTTCTATCTGCCGTCATCTCACAAGTAACATTCTTTCTTACCATATCTACTTTCACACAATCCATCCATCGTTTCTTTGGTCTTCCTCTTCCACTATATCCGTCCACATTCATACTCATCACCTTCCTCACAACATGACTCTCATCCCTCCGCATCACATGCCCATACCACGACAGCCGGTTTCCACGCAGTTTTTCTGATACCGGCGCTACTTTCAAACTTCCTCTTATATACTCATTCCTCACTCTATCCATTCGCGTAACTCCACACATACCTCTTAACATTCTCATCTCTGCCGCATGCAATTGTCTTTCATTCGTCGCTTTTGTGGGCCAGCACTCTGATCCATACAAGACAGCAGGCCTGACCATACTCTTGTAAATTTTCCCCTTAACTTTAAGGGGAATACGAGGGTCACAAGTTGTTCCCGTTACCTGCCGCCATTTCATCCATCCTGCGTTAATTCTGTGCGTAACTGTCCGATCTATTTCGCCATCGCCCTGAATAAGCGAACCGAGATACCGGAAATCGGAGCAGACTGGAAGAAGTGCGTTATCCAGCGCTATGGCTTCAGGACTGGAGAGACCGCCGAAATCGCAGAACATATATTCGGTCTTGGTTCTGCTGATTTTTAAGCCAACATTCTCCAGTCTCTGTTGCCAACTCCCCAATCTGCTCTGGATCTCAGGTCCGTCTTCACTAACCAGGACGATGTCGTCGGCAAACAGCATGCACCAGGGTGCCTCCTCCTGTATGTCCGCCGTCAAGGCGTCCATAATAAGCAGGAAGAGGTAAGGACTTAAAGCAGACCCTTGGTGCAGGCCCACAGCCACACTGAACTGGTCAGTATTGCCGGCCGACGATCGGACATACGTACAGGACTGCCTGTACATCGCACGAACTAACTCCACATACTTCCCAGGCACACCTTTCTCTTTCATGGCCCACCATAACACTTCCCGAGGCACCCTATCATACGCTTTCTCAAGGTCAATGAACACCATGTGCAGATTCCTGTGCACACGTCTGTACTTCTCGCACAATTGGCGAAGTGCGAAGATGGCGTCCATTGTTCCTCGACCTGGCATAAACCCAAATTGGTTTTGGGTAATTTCACTCTCTTCTCGCACTCTTTTCTCTATCACTTTCTCCCATACCTTCATAGTATGCGACATGAGCTTTATCCCCCTATAGTTGCCGCAATCTTGCACATCCCCTTTATTCTTGAAGATGGGCACTAGCGAACTACTGCACCATTCTTGCGGGATGACTTCTTCATGCAGCAACTTATTGAAGAATAAAGTCAGCCACATACATCCGTTCTTCTTTAACACCTTCCACACCTCAGCTGGTATATCATCAGGGCCCAAGGCCTTTCCATTCTTCATACTTCCAAGTGCTCTTTCTACCTCATCCATGCAAATTTCTCTTACCAATCCCTTATTTACTTGTGCCTCTTGGAGTATTCCATTCCAAACATTCTCTTCATTCATAAGCTTTTCAAAATAAACCTTCCATCTCTCTTTTATTTCTTCATCATTACACAAAACCTTGCCAGACTCATCTTTTATGCATTTTATGTGGGTTATGTCCCTCGATCGTCTCTCTCTCTCTTTCGTAATTCGGTAGAGCTCTTTTTGGCCTCTTGGACTGTCCAGGGAGTTGTACAACCTCTCCTGCGCCTTAGCTCTGGCAACTGCTACCGCCTTCTTTGCTTTTCTCTTCCATTCCATGTATATTCTCTTTCTGTTATCCTTCAGACTTGCATTCGCTATTTCAACATTCTGCCATTCTTTGAATGCTACTTTCTTTTCTTTCAAAACCTTTTGTACTTCATCATTCCACCACCATGTATCTCTATCTATCAAACCTTTTCCTCTCGACTCTCCGCACACGTCTTTTGCGACTTCCCTTATATGGCTTGCCATTTCACTCCAACATTCATTCACACATCTACCTTCCATCTCCTTCATTTCTGTCATTTTTTCCACAACCTGACTCCTAAATACATCAGCACATTCTTCCTTCTCTAGCATACGCCACCTAATCCTTGGAGGGGGCCGATCTTTGTTGCTTTTGGGCGAGACAGTTACTTTGACATCCAGAATCACAAGTCGGTGCTGAGTGACTAATGCTTCGCCTGGCAGCACTTTGCAGTTTTTGACACAGCATAGACTACTCCGCTTCACCAGGAAGTAATCTATCTGTGTCGCGTGGTGGCCGCTCTTATATGTCACGAGGTGCTCCTCTCGTTTATTGAACCACGTATTTGTTATGGCCAGGTCGAAGGCACAGGCAGCTTGAAGTAATGTCTCGCCGCTTGCATTCCGGGTTCCAAAACCCCTACCACCATGCACTCTCTCATATCCATCGCTCTCTCTTCCTACGTGACCATTAAAATCCCCACCCACATAGACTTCCTCACTACCCTGTACATTCATCATCAAGCAGTCAAAGTCCTCCCAAAACTTCTCCTTTACACTCTCCTCGCAGCCTGACTGCGGCGCATAAACACTTATCACGTTTATGGCCTTGCCGTCCACAATTAATTTAACCGCTATTAATCTATCATTCATTCTTTTAACATCTACGACACATTCTTTCAGCCTGTTGTCCAAAACTATACCCACACCATTTCTCTTGCCGTCACTTCCACAATAGAAAAACTTATATCCTTCGCCTATCTCTCTAGCCCTTGCACCCTTCCATTTTGTCTCTTGCAGGCACGCTACATTTATTCGTCGCCTTTTCAAAACATCTGCTAGCTCTCTTCCTCTTCCAGTCATCGTTCCTACATTCCAACTCGCATACCTCAATCTCAATTCTCTCACACTTCGAGCTCGCATCTTACGTCGCACCCGCCCGTTATGGTGCGACAACCCTTGTCCATTTCCCACAGGAGCCGGGTGCTGCTCCTGCGCGTCGCCTGTGGGGTACGCCCTAGCCCTATCGCTCATAACTATATTTTCTTTCCCCATGCTGCAGAAGTTTTGGCTTAGGTTTTATGGTCGGCCGCCTGCCTGACACCAACCCTCTTTGGGAATGCTATTGTGGTGATTTACCCGTCACCGTGCGGGTGGCCCAAAGTACAGATGTTATGTACTGGCCTTTAGGTTCCCTTTAGTCGCCTCTTACGACACCCGCGGGAGAGAGATGGGGACGTCCTATTCTGATCCGGGATCGTCACGGAGTGACGAATGAACTCGCTTTCGTATTTATAAAATTCTTATTTATAATTCAGATTAGGACTCCTAGCGACTATAATAAAGATTTATAAAAAATGGCAATATTAATCGTATCGCGACGAGGACTGCATAAAAATAAACACAAGCCAAAATATTGGCAAGAAATTGCAAACACTTGTACAGGTAAAACAGAAGATTATGAATATTCTTTTTGCCTAAGAAAATATTATAATTCAGTGAAGAATAACCCCAATTTTGATGAAATTGTGCAGACTTAAAAAAGCAGTTCTAAGGTTCCTTACAGATCTGCGGGATGGTTCGAAACTGTTACCCCGGCACTGGTACATAAAAGGCCTATGACGGAACACGACGGTTTTTAGTCAGTAAGAGTCTGACACTCCCTCACCGCTGCTAACCCACAGCGGGAGGGATCATTTGATGATTTTTGACGTTGATAAAAAAAGGTTCCTTTTAAAAAAAAAAACTGAAAATTGGAGCCTCCCTTAATTCCCTCGAGGCTCAGGTCAAGCCGAGAGACACAGCTAGCATTAATGAACAATGTATAAAATTACGCCGAAATATTTACATTAAGCTCTTATTCTTTTTCACTGTTTTCGAAAAACTAAAATTTTTCAGCGGCTGAACTTCTGCCTGCCTTATATAATGACACAGGTGAAGCCTCTTCGTATAAATATTTCCAGGCTAGTAGGTAAATTATTCATGGTTCTTGCACCATCTCGCGGATGCAAATATCGGGAGTCCGATGGCTGCATCTGTATGCCTTGGAGATTGTGGTACAAGTTATAAGCGGTAGCGGGTATATACTAAAGCTTAAAAAATCAAAAATGTAAGAAACTGCTTGAAAAATTTAGATTGTAGGAATTGTGTATTTTTAGCCGACTACCGAAAAAGGTTATGTTGTGTCTAATTTTACAACTGACACCGACGTGATAGTTACTTATTAAAGTTAGGTATATAGTGATATGTTTTTGAAGATAGCATGGTAGATCCTGGTGATGGTCTATGTATGACTTGGTTTGTGGCTTCCCAAAAAAGAGTTGGTTTTCAAAGTCAGATGTTTTTCTCATAGAAATGCCTAACTGCATATGCACATTTACAGCACTTTCACACTTGCCATTTTTCCGCTGCGAATTTCACGGGCGATGTTGCGTCATACATAATATTTATTTTGTAAATACATAGATTGAATGTACCTAACACTTACACATGAAATTTTCATTAAAAGCGAGATTATTTCGGTATTTACTATCTGACTATATTTTGAGAAGAGACACTGAAACTTTTACAACTATTTTTTATCCCCTCTTATATCTTTTCACTTGTACCACACACGAACCGTAAAATAAGTACGGGTTTATTTACACTGGGCTCAAGACGCTTTCTTGCAATTTATGTCTCACATTAATTAAAACATTTATCGCGAAATAGGCTTATCTTGGCAAATTAGTCATGAATTTAACGTACGTACCTTCATGTTGATAATTGTCTTCTGGTTAACAGAAGGCAGGAGTTTCAGAAGTTTATGCCAGTGCGAGTTTTGGAAAATGAATTATTTTCGGTATAACATATAACCAGTTTTTGGACACAGATGTCATGTTTATTATTTCCGATGTACCAAATGGCTTAAATAGGCCACTAAAGCTTGTGGCACATTATAGCAGCACCGCAACAGCACGGCTGCAGCACGGCGTCGCCTCGAATTAAGACTACGGCTAGCTGCCAGCGCGCCAACCACGCGCTGTCCGCTCGCGGCCGGCGCGCCGTCCGCTCGCCGTCGGCGCGCCGGCCGCGAGGTGTAAGCTTGCTGTCACCGCAAACTCAATATTATGATTGATTTTATGATTGAACACGACGTAATGATGTTGTTTCGCTGCCGGCTCGGAGTCGGCGCGCAATTAGCACGCCGTCGGCGCGCTGTACGCATGAGGTCAGCACGCGGGCGGCTAGTCGAGTTGTGTGGAAGCGGCAAGCACGCTGACTGCTCGCCGTTGGCTTTTTCATATTGACATTACGAAATATATTATAATTTACACGATTTAATGCTCTAAATTGAATGACAACTTAAATGCTGGTGTGGAGCCGTGCTGTTGCGGTGCTGCTATAATGTGCCACAAGCTTAATTGATAATTAAAAATTCATATAGGTTCATATCCGAACTTTGTCCTTTAACATAAAATAAATAACTCATTATATTTAAACTAATGTAAACAAATAAAAAAATACTGCCTTACCACAAAACCCTTAAATTTTAACTGCAAAACGTAAAAAAAGAATCAGCTTTTTCAAGTAAAATCTTAATTTGTGGCTGAAATTATGTTTTTTAACCCTTAAAAAGACCCGCTTTATGGTGCTCGGAATTTATGAAGGCGAAAAACCTCCCAGGACATTTTTGGGTTAAAATATTGAGTTCATTAATGTTTTCCTTAAGTTAGAATACCTGTAGCCCAAGCACGAATATTTGCGAAAAGTTATTCGTATCGAAATCGAGTAACATTTGTATGAGAATTGTACAGCGCCCCTATCGGGCGTAAAAGGAAACAAAACATGGCAGCACGAACATTCTTTTGACGTACTGTTATACCCTTCCAATGCACCCCTTCTGGCTGACCCAACAGCTTATGCTGCAATTCCATCAGAATGCTGACACATTACTCCTCATGCATCCATCCCACTCATCCTCAGTCGTCTTCAAGCCTCCATCCCGTGCACTTGCCTATTGCACTCGCGATAATATTGTAATAATTGAAATAAATTGTGTTGGTGTAATTTCAGTAAAAGTGTTTCCTTTTTTTTAAAAAGAGTTTCCTAGACCGGTTTCTAACATTGGTGGCAGCTGAAAAGGGATTGAAAATTCCCGGTTCCCTCCGTAAATCAATAAAATCTAGTGCAGTGAGTGCAGTGAATGCATAAGTTCCACGAAGCGACTCGCATCATCCAGGTGTATACCGTACACCATACCGGTGAACCTCATAACCGGTCCACTGTGCAGTAAGTGGCAAAGAGCAGGGACGCAAGTAGCGTCTCCCGTCTCCAGATCCAGCACCGACCCGGTACAAGGTCAACCCCGGTTCCAGTATCCAGAACTCCAGTTCCAGTTCCCGCATAAATATGAAAAACACATGTTTAGTGCTCCTGTGAGTTTTGTGATAATTTCTTATAATATTTACAAGTGCTTAAACCAAAGTTCCATCAAACTTTCTTGGGACGGCTTATCTCATAACCGCAACATTGTAACAAGATTACAAAGTATTCCGTCTAGACATTGATTCGACGCAGTTCCAGTGCACAGCGATAAGAACAGTTCTACGAAATATTTCGCCGTGTAAACTTTTAAGCTATACTAATTTTATTTCCAGGGTTTGCTTGTTACAATTGTATGTTTGTATTATTTTAATTAATATGTCTCAAAGTTCCAAGAACGTCAAGGAAGAGCCAAAGGAAGGCTTAACCTTAAACGTTATCCTAAAATTCATAAAACCTTTTGATGGTAGCCGAGAAAAACTTAACGCTTTTATAAATAATTGCGATAATGCGATTTCATTATCCGCCCCTAATCAACAAGACATCGTATTCAAATATATCATCAGCCAGCTAGACGGTAAAGCCGAAATAGCATGCTCAATAAAAGAGTTCGAAACTTGGCCCTCACTTAGGGATTTCCTGCAAAACCAATTCGGAGAGCGAAAACACTACGCTCATCTTTTAATAGAACTTCAAGATTGTAGACAGGGCGCACAAGAAAATGTTAGCCAATTTTCACTTAGGGTTGAAACATGCCTATCCCAACTTCTGACAGAAATCGCGGTTACCAATCACAAGAAAAGTGAAATTGCTGGTAGAGTAGCGGCTATGGAGGATCTAGCTCTTCACACTTTCACTATGGGCCTCACTCCTCGTATCGCGAATATAGTCAGATGCAGAGACCCTAAGAATCTTAACGATGCCATCAATTGTGCTCTTTCAGAAGAAAAGTTACAACAATACTCATATAAACAGAGTACGGTCGCGAAAACTTCACGTAATAATGATATAAACGCTAAACCTAATAGAACTAGTAACTTTTATAATAATAATCAAACTCAAAAACCTTATTCCAGTCAAGCAGCTTCAAAAGATCCGTTCTGCCGATATTGCAAAAAGGCAGGCCATCTTTTAGAAAATTGCAGACTCCGCGAGTATAACAACAAAAAATTCAATGTAAATAAACCATCTAATTCTAACACTCAACCAGGCACGTCCTTCAAACCACAAATTAACACCTTAACTGAAACTGAAGGATATGATACTGTCGATAATTATGATTTAAACTAAATAATGTCCCGAATAGGTGTCGCACGGGACAAACCATGATAGACGACACCAATATCGACACGATGACCCATGGACATGGTAATGATAAGCCCAAAACTCGAGGTCATTCAATTAGAATCAAACAACAGGGTAACCAGCCCCAAATCGTAGATTCTAATAAATTCCTAAAGTCATCTAGAATCAAGCAACAGGGTAACCAGCCCCAAATCGTAGATTCTGATGAATCCTTAAAATCACCTAGAATCAAGCAACAGGGTAACCAGCCCCAAATCGTAGATTCTGTCCGTAATCCTGAAAATAAAGAAAACATTAATAAAACCATATATGAATTCACACAAAACATTTCAAATAAATACTTACCTTACATACAAGTTAAATCCCCTGTGTCTTCTAAAGATCTTTTGCTCCTCGTTGATACCGGTGCATCTATAAGTATTATAAAAACATCAGTTATCAATCATATGCCTGTAATCAATGAATCAATCAAGTTTAAGATCAAAGGCATAGATTCAACCACCGATAGTCCTTTAAGCACATTAGGACAAATTCCCATAACCATGAGTACCCATAATGAAGACCACAGTGACTGTAAATACTTGACTCACATATTCAACTTAATAGATCACTTAACCATACCCTATGATGGCATTATCGGCAACGATTTATTTAATTCCAAGAATGGCCAAGTTAATTATGAAGAAAGCATGTTATATTTAAAAGACATTCAATTTCAAATGTATTTTAATGAACCTGTCTATACAATAGCAGCGCGTAGCGAAGCTATCATAGAATGTACAGTCGCAAATCCAGAAATTGGAGAGGGATTAGTAATCAACCAACATATATCTAAAAACCTGCTAATAGCCAACTGTGTAGTTAAAGTAAAGAAAAACCACCGTGTTAATATTTCAATTTTAAACACCTTAGAAGAACCCGTAAAAATCAATTCTGACCTTCGATTGCATTTAGAGCCTTTCCAGTTACAAGCTTCAAAATTTATAGGAATCACAGCCGAATCACACACTTTTGAACGTACAGAAGAAGTTCTAAAGGAACTTCGCGTATCCCACCTTAATGCAGAAGAAACCGAGGCACTATACTCAGTCTGTTCCCAATTCTCTGACATCTTCCACTTACCTGATGATAACCTGACCTCAACCGACGCAATAGAACATAAAATTAAAACAACGTCGGATGAACCAATTCATGTAAAAACATATCGATTCCCTGAATGTCATAAAAAGGAAGTTGACTCCCAAATCGATAAAATGTTACGCCAAGGTATCATAAAACCTTCTATGTCTCCATGGTCTTCACCAATTTGGGTGGTACCAAAAAAACTCGACGCATCCGGTCAAAAGAAATGGCGTGTGGTAATCGACTACCGCAAGCTCAATGATATAACCATCGGTGACTCCTATCCTATCCCAAATATAGCAGACATACTAGATCAGCTGGGCAAAAGTAAATACTTTAGCACGCTAGATCTAGCATCCGGATTCCATCAAATTAATATGTCTGCTGATGACGCTCCAAAAACAGCATTTTCTGTCCCAACAGGACATTACGAGTTCACACGTATGCCATTCGGACTCAAAAATGCTCCGTCAACCTTTCAGAGGTTAATGAATTCAGCCTTATCTGGGCTCCAAGGTATTCAATGTTTTGTTTACCTCGACGATATTGTTATATACTCCTACGACCTTGCCTCTCACATTAATAACTTAACAAACGTTTTTGACAGACTGCGCCAATTTAAACTTAAATTACAACCCGACAAGTGCGAGTTCCTAAGAAAGGAAGTTTCATACCTAGGCCATGTCATCACTGACAAAGGTGTGAAACCAAATCCTGCAAAAATAAGTGTGATACTGGATTTCCCCGTACCAAAAGTTCCCAAGGACATTAAGTCATTCCTTGGACTTGTTTCTTATTATCGCAGATTTATTCCAGACTTGTCTAGTATTGCGAAACCTTTAACAAATCTATTAAAAAAGAATGTAGAGTTTGTATGGTCAAATGAACATCAGTTAGCATTTGAAACCCTAAAAAACAAACTCACAACAGCACCACTATTGACATATCCTGACTTCTCACGACCATTCGTTTTAACTTGCGATGCATCTAATTATGCTATTAGCTCCATCCTTTCTCAAGGCGAATTAGGGAAAGATAAACCTATCGCCTACGCATCTCGTACACTTAATAAAAGTGAGTGTAACTACAGCACAACGGAAAAAGAATTACTTGCGATTCTTTTCGGTTGCAAGACATTCCGCCCATATTTATATGGTAGGAAATTCCTGATTGTTACCGACCATCGCCCTTTGCGTTGGCTATTTAATCACTCTGATCCCAGTAGTAAACTCCAAAGATGGAGATTAAAATTGGAGGAATATGAGTATGAAATTGTCTATCAGAAAGGAAAATTAAATAATGCTGCTGATGCGTTATCGCGTTACCCTCCACTTAAATCTGTTAATGCCATAGATCCTATTCCTAGCACTTCAAGGCAAAATGTTAACTCACCTGATTCCGACAAGTCAATAAATTCAGATGATTTAATCCAACTCGAAGATCTCATAGATCCACTTGCTCCACCTGCTAGCTTACCAGAATTAGGTAATCTTGATGACCTCGATAATTCAACTAACCAAAACACACCATCATCAAATCCAACAATACCAATCGACGGCTCAAATTCAAGAAGTCCAAATATCCTAGATGGTAACTACTCAGATTTCCTTAAAACTACCTCAAAAGACTTCAGTTCTAATGCAACTATCATAGAACATAACGAAAGTTTATCTAAAACCGATAAAAAATATATTGTCATCCCTACATCCATAGATATGGATGAATCCGTCCCGTATGTTCAAGAAGTTATATCTAATATTCCTAATTTGAGTGAATTTTCCCTATTAGAAAGAACCCTATTCACTTTTCTCAAATACGAATCCGAAAACAAAACGTATTATTTCCTCTTTACTAAAGTCAATCATTTTGATACCTGCACTTATGAAGATATTTACAAAACTCTCAAATCCATAAGAAATGAGCTAATAGTTAGTCTTGCAGATCAAAACAATCCCGAGATAGCCATCTCAGACTTTAGCAACCCCTTTGATTGTCATCAATACCTAAAAGTTTACAATATAATATTATATTTATTTCACAATTCGAAAATAAATGTACATATTTACAAAAATTCCATCATTTATCCGTCATTAAGTGAAATCCCTAAAATCATGAAAGAAAATCATGACATGCCCATCGCCGGTCATTTAGGTTCCGCTAGAATGCTAAAACGTATTCAAGAAAAGTATTACTGGAAAAATATGCGATCAGACATAGAAAACTATGTGAAAAAATGTCCGCAATGTCAAACTAACAAAGCCCTTAGGAAAGTTAATCGTGCTCCCATGCAGATTACATCTCTTTCCACTCGTCCTTTTGAACGCGTAGCATTAGATATTGTAGGTCCTCTACCGGAAGCCGGTAACGATAGGTTTAAGTTTATCTTAACACTTCAAGATGACCTTACCAAGTTTTCAACCGCTTATCCAATCACCAACACTACGGCTGAAGAGTCATGTGAATGTCTAGTCCATTTTATCACGCTATTTGGAATACCCAAAACAATTTTAACGGACCAAGGGACTAACTTCACAGCAGAACTGTTTAAACAAACCTGCAGACTGTTAAAAATCAAACAGTTGTGGAGTACCCCTTATCATCCTCAGACCCAAGGCGCTCTTGAAAGGAGTCATTCCACCTTAAAAGAATATTTAAAATCCTATGTAAACGAAGAACAAAATAATTGGCACCGCTTTGTATATACAGCTATGCTTGCCTATAACTCCGCTATCCATTCGACTACTCATTTCTCCCCTTACGAACTCGTGTTCGGAAATAAACCATACATACCAGACTCTGTCTATGAAGAAGCTGCAAGCGTAACTTACCCTGATTATGTCCGTGTGCTACAAAACAGACTCAAATACAGCCGAGCTAAAGCTATAGAACACATACAAAAATCTAAAGAAAGTTCAAAAAACTATTACGACACTCGTTCAAGGCCAATCAAATATAAGGTCGGCGACCTTGTTTATCTGAAAAATCATCTACGGCTTCGAAAAGCTCTTTCACCAATATGGAAAGGCCCGTACAAAATAGTAAAAATACACGGAAATAACACCGCGTCACTCCTAATAAATAGGCGTCATGTCAAACACCACTTTGATGAAATGAAATTGCATACTAGCAACAGCGTATAATATACTATACTATATAATCTAATAACTTACAATCACCTTCCATTCCAGAATTGGTTACATTTACCCGTCCCTGGCATCAAACAGACAAAATTATATCCAACCAGCATCTGACAACGCAGGCATATACTTTGATCCTATTGGTTCTCTAAAAACCACTGATGATACATTAGATATTATTATTCCAATAGATATATCTTTTATCCAACCACATCTAGATAACATAAGAGACGTTCTAGGAACTTCAAAATATCTATGTAAACAAAGTAATGCATATTATGAAAGCGAATGTCATTATCTGTTTCAACCATTGTCATCCCGTTATTATGATATAGTAAGAGATTTCGATTCTATATCTCACCTCATGTCCAAATCTAATAAAAGATCAGCTTGGTTTGCTGGAATCGGTTCTGTTATTAAACAACTGTTTGGTAATATGGATGAAGAAGACGCTATAAAATACAGCGATGCCATTAAAACCTTAGAAAATGATCAAACTAAGTTAGCTACTTTGATGAAAGATAGTATATTAGTTACAAAATCTACATTAACGTCTCTGAAAGAAATAATTGACCAAATTAGTTCAAATGAAGCCAGTTTAAACCATGCTATCGATACCTTAAACCAGGATATAATTAACATCACTTTAGCAACAGATAAGCTATTAATGAGATCTAAGATATCAGGATTATCAGATATTTTGGAAAGTACTATGTTAACATTATCATTTAAATTAGAAGATATTATTAGTGCTATTATGTTTAGTAAGTCTAATATATTATACCCATCTATTATTACTCCTAAACAACTCTTTGCAGATCTTGTTGATAATTATAGATTTCTACCTAGTTCTAAGCAATTACCTGTACCCTTAATCTTAAATAACATCCACATCATAGAAAACATATCTGATGTATCCAGCTATTATACAAATAACAAAATAATATTTGTATTACAAATACCTTTAGTGAACGTAAAGGAATTTGATCTATATAACACTATACCTTACCCTATTGAGCTTAATGATGTAAATAGCACACTATACTCAACGATAATACCATCCACGAAATATATAGGTATAACTAAAGATAAGTCATCTTATTGCAAAATAGACTCACTTAGCTCCTGTAAAGTTATAAATACGCAATATTATATCTGTGAAACACCTAGTGTGTATTCCACATCTGCAGTCCCTATATGCGAAAGTGAGATTATTTCTAAAGCATTGACTTCTGTCCCACATATTTGTAACACTAAATTCGTAAACGGTAATTTTGAAACCTTTCATAAACTACGTAGAAACCAATGGATATATGTAATAAGCCAAAATTCAAAACTCACAATAGAATGTAATAATCAAGACTTATCTGAGTTTTCTATCCATGGTACTGGAATATTAACTATACCAGAACATTGTATTGCCTATTGTAAAGATAATAAGTTGATACCTCAACATAGTTTAGTAATTAAAACAAAACCAATAATATTACACTTCGATTTAATCAACGATACTTGTTGTAGTGCTACTACTTACCAAAAAGACAATATAAAGGTTCCTTATGTTAACTTAAAAAACGTTAATAATCTAGATTCACTTCTGTCAAATTATAATAAAATAACTGACCAAATTAAAACAAATCTTGATGAAATTATCGAGAAACCTCATATTGTCCTTTACGGTAATTTCTATTCTTATGTTACTATTATAATAAGTTTAGTAATAGCTATTGCTATATTATATAAATTGTATTACTATTTTAAAGCATTTAAAACTTCTAGATGTAAGCCCAAACCTGATAGCACCATAGAGATGTCATGCCCTGATCCTGAAGACATCCCTGCTCCTCGACTCCGAATGACCTGAAGAACCCTTCTCGATCTGGAACTTCCTTCTTTCATCGTCAACTTACCTTTCCACCCATAAGTTTCCTCTTAATCGGGGGGCTGTTATACCCTTCCAATGCACCCCTTCTGGCTGACCCAACAGCTTATGCTGCAATTCCATCAGAATGCTGACACATTACTCCTCATGCATCCATCCCACTCATCCTCAGTCGTCTTCAAGCCTCCATCCCGTGCACTTGCCTATTGCACTCGCGATAATATTGTAATAATTGAAATAAATTGTGTTGGTGTAATTTCAGTAAAAGTGTTTCCTTTTTTTTAAAAAGAGTTTCCTAGACCGGTTTCTAACAGTACGGTAACGTAAACTCTCGAAGGCTGGCTATCGAGTATGGTCGAAACATTATTCACTTGAAAATAGTCGGTGAGAAAGGTTTCGAGAAGTGTAAAAATAAAGTTTTAACCGTGTTTATGTTTGTTTAGAGTTAGTTTTGTGAATAAAATTATTGTTAAGTTATTGGAACAATTAGTAATAGCTTCAATATAATTTAAAATGCAAAGACCGCCACTGTATGAACGTAGTACCGCATATTATTTTTTAGCGGCTTTACTAGAATATTATGGATATCAATCACGAGAAACAAGGTAAGTAATTAAATCATATTTTATTTATTTGCGAACCTATAGAATTAATGTGTTTGAAAAAAAAAATGTTATTTATATGTTTATTTTTAATCATTGTAGAGAAATTACGCGCAGAGCAAAACTTAGGAATAGAATTTATCCACTGGACATAAATGAAACCGAATTTAAAAATATAGAAATAGCATTGCACTTAAAATACTTCACACTAAAGTTTATGCCACTCAAACTTATTAAAACTGTTTACTCACGCTTCCATGAATTCAACCATCATTTCATATTGCGTCTGACTGGTTCTCATAATATTTATTATATTGAAAGCACTTAATTATTTGTAGCAAAAAAAAAACAGAAATACTTTTGTTGTGGACGTGTAGCAAAACATAAACAAATTTGGCGCCCTTACGCGCGTCGGATGTCAAGTGGGTGCGTTCGGTACCCGTCAATTTTAAAAAATAAAATCTCCGTAACTATGTTATATTGCTAGAGATAATGCCATTTTATAATGTCTAATAATTAACTTTGGGTCTCTTTTTTATATTACATTCAGTTTTTATTATAATTTAATAATAATAAAACGTTTAATCAAAGGTAAAAAAAATATTAACAACTAGAGTTAGTTTTCGAACGCACCATTCATTCAACAATCGTTCATTTTGCTCACTGTGGCTCGTCCCTATTTACATTTGCATGACGTCACCTTGGAATTCGAATCGAGTGTTCGATAGTGCTTCGAATGTGGTTCGTGCTGCCTACTATCGACAAACTCCGTTTTCGAATCGAGGCCTCGATACATTGTCGATTCGAATACGTTAGATATTCGTGCTTGGCCCACTGCACACTGTAAACTTTTAGTCGGCCGACTTTTTTACGCTCATAAATCAGTACAGAAATTAATGGAAGTAGACACATAGCGTCGATCAAGTATTTGGCCAGTATCAATTGAAAACTGTTGTAACGAAATAAAGCATTAGATTAACAGAACTAATGAAAATTTTGTAGAAAATGTGTCACACGCGGAGCGGAAGGAACATCTAAATTATTTTTCTTTTTATATTATTTCTATGTTTTTTTTTGTCATATTCCAATAAAAACTTTGACTGAAATCCAGTCGGGCCAACTGTCGACCGACTGCTTAATCTCCAGTTTACGGGTATGCTAAGGTACCCTTTTTGAAAGTGGTCGTTTGGAGGGTGGTAAAACTTTCTTATAATGTTTCGCGATGCATCAAATATTTCGTAGTGCATTAACTAATGCACTGAAAAGGTGACAGTGACCTTGTTATGCATTTAAGACCAGCAGAGTAATTATGTACCGCTCGTCAACGCCAGTTAAGAGCGGATAGCCATTAAACATTGCTTGGGTGAAAGTTTCACTAGTATAAACTTTAATTCGCATACAGGACATAATATGTATATACATTAACTGCTTTGTTTAAAAGCAAGGATATGGCTACTGTCAAGTAATGAATCTAAATAGGTATTATAAAGTTTTAAGAATAATAAGAGTCACTGAGTGCACGGATGTAAAGTATGAATTTTGATGAATAGAGAGAATGTACAGAAGAGGGAAGGCCGAAGATGCAAAATATGGAGTGGATGATAGAGAATCAAATAACGGCTAACATAAAGGAAAGCATTTGAAAGCTCTCAAATATGAGGGCGCGGGTTCGATTTCAGGTCAGGCAAGTACCAATGCAACTTTTCTAAGTTTGTATGTACTTTCTAAGTATATCTTAGACACCACTGACTGGTTTTCGGATGGCACGTTAAACTGTAGGTCCCGGCTGTCATTGAACATCCTTGACAGTCGTTACGGGTAGTCAGAAGCCAGTAAGTCTGACACCAGTCTAACCAAGGGGTATCGGGTTGCCCGGGTAACTGGGTTGAGGAGATCAGATAGGCAGTCGCTTCTTGTAAAGCACTGGTACTCAGCTGAATCCGGTTAGACTGGAAGCCGACCTCAACATGATTGGGAAAAGGCTCGGAGGATGATGGTGGGTATAACTCGCATCTCTATGTAGGTATAAGTATATAGGTTTACCATAGATACAAGGTACCTCATAAATAGTGATTAGTACTAGCAGTAATTAATTTCCATTTCCACCCTTATAACCACCCTGTAATACTTGTGTCGATATTCAAACATCATGATTAATGGCATATCGCTCACTATTATCCGTTCTTGATTAGAAGGATATTCATCTACACTACAGCCAAATATCAACCTTAATACCCAGGCTACAAGTTCCAATTTAGTACATACCAGCGCTGATTATCCTAAACCAAATACTGGAGTTTTCATGTCAGTGAACTTTCAACTTTATGCGGTAGAGATAAGGTTGGTATTCGCTTGCAGTTTTGTAGATGGACATGATTATGCAACCGTAATGAGAAGTTTCAATTAGATCGCTCTGTTTGGATCATTAGTAGTTCTGTAATTTATGGGCATTTGTAAACTCAGTGACGATTTCAGGCTAGATTATTTTACGTAGGTATTACGGGATTCTGTTGTAACTTATCCTACCTATTGTTATCATCATTATACCATACTTTTCTTGATCTTAGCTTAAAAAAAAACCGGCCAAGTGCGAGTCAGACTCGCGCACGAAGGGTTCCGTACCATTATCTAAAATGAGCAAAATCAACACGTTTGTTGTATGTGAGCCTCCCAATAAAAAATATTTTATTTTTGTTTTCAGTAGGTATTTGTTGTACTAGCGGCAACAGAAATACATCATCTGAGAAAATTTCAACTCTCTGACTATCATGGTTCATGAGATACAGCTTGGTGACAGACGGACGGGCGGGCGGACAGAGGAGCGAAAACAGGGGAAAATATGGTCCCGTTTTACCATTTGGATACGGAACTCTAACTACCGTGCAGTTTCCCGTATCATCGTTTCAACTGAGATCTGGTTGCCAATTGCTTGCTCGTATACGCGTGGCACCGCCCGTAAAATCCACTTGGAAAACCCGAGCGAGAAATCCGATAGTGTAAACGCACTGTGCAGACTAGGCACTCCCACTGAGCGTAGACATAATGATATATAATAATAATTGATATTTAGCCCCTAGATTCTGCGTTCAAATGATGAACACGCATGCTGTCTTTGCGAGAGCATAAGCGGAAACAACCCGCATTGAGCAAGCATGGTGATCATTTTGTGTGAGAGGGGGCCTATGCTGAACAGGGGAACGATGAAAAGGCTGATAATGATGTACCTACCTGAAACTAACTATTTACATACTCGTATCACCGAAATAACTATTAAAGTAATCTGTGGTTTTAGGTACGTGTATGCGTGTACCCCTAAATAGATTGTGAGTATTGGGTATTTATTTCAGTATTTACGATTTTTTGGACACACATATAATAAAGAAAGAAGAGGTATTTCACATATCTCCTCAACGATCTTTACACTGTATACACAAAGTATAAAGCCTAGCACACAATCCCACACTTTAACACACAATATCTTGCCAAAATGTTAGTAAAGTTTGTATCATGTTCCGTCTCACTGGGTTGCTAAATAATGTCTTACAGTGTAAGAAATTGTTGTAATATCTATCATGTAAACCCGTATATTATATGTACGATGATAGTATTGGCACCAAATGTTAGCCCACATTACCACACGTAGGTAATATAAAGCTGAAAATAGATAGAATATTCTTTATTGTACACCAGTATAACAAACATGGAACGACGAAACAAACAAATCCAGCCAGAGTGAGTACGATGGGCGGTCTGAAGCGTTTTTTTGAACACGTTAACCTCAAGAGCTAGGTACTGCTCATTTTGAAAAGTTACTCCAGTGAAAGACAGTTTATATGTATTTGTTTGTCCGGTTGTGCGAAGTAGTTTACACAGAATGTCATTTGAAACCGCAAGAAACAGATATTCTTTTCGTCTCTGTTTTTTTCCTTCGAAAATATGATAAGAACGAAAAAATAATCATTCATATAAAATGTTATTTTCAAACCATCGTGAATCTCAATCTATTTAGACTAAAGCAACACTAAGACTTGACAGGCAGCCAGATTTTCCACAGATTTAACCGTAAAACAAACTGCAAGTTAGTCGTAAATAACATTTAACTGCGAGTTAACTAATAAATTGTAACCGTCATGTTTAACGCCGGGTAACTGCAGAACTAGTTTCGGATAGATCTGACAAATTGTGGCTGGTAATAGTTTTGATGGAAATCCTTGTAATATTAATAGAATTTAATGTTTATCTACAGTATTATATTAGTACAAGTTTTAATATAAATTGATACCGAAATGAACTATTATTTAGTGCCCTTTCAAAGTTTTGTAATCTACCTATAAACACAAAAAAAAACATCCAAATTGATATTTCTAGAGCTCTGATAAACTAACTTGACCGCACTGAAATCTGACATTTGATTGCTCATGCATGCGGAAAAGTATTACGAGTACATATTACTACAATGTTTCATCAAAATCCGTTCTATAATTTTCTCGTTATGTCATGTCACAAATATCATGTCTATTATTACTACTACACTACGACGTATCTTAAAAAACATGTTAAAAAAAAAAACAAATAATAAACATACAAAATCCAGGTAAAAATACAGCATGAACTAAAGCAATATATTAAGAAAAAATCTGTGTACGACCGCAGCGCCCGCGGCTTGCATTGGAAACTATAAAATTTAATATTGCAAGCTCGGCGCACGATATTTTGTTTTAGTTCTACGGTTGGTGCACATTTCAGGCGAACGTAGATTTATCAGAGACGACCGCCTCGAACGAAACAAATTCTAGAATTATTCACATGAAACCTTATGAAAGTAACTGTATTTTACATTAAACTGACTTCACTTTTTTTCGGGCACTCCACGTTTTGTTACCATCTGTTACTGTTGCAGCCTTATTATCGTCCCACTGCTGGGCACAGGCCTCCTCTTACATGGAGAAGAATTGAGCATAAATCTAACTAATAGATAGATTTATGCTCAATTCTTCTCGTTTCATAATTAAGTATGACAGGTGTAAAAAAAATATGAACGATTTCTTCACCGCGTTCAGCTGGGATAATAATGTGTGTTCGCTTTTAGTAAAGCGTAGCAGAGAGCACTTTTCACTGTCAAACTATTGTCGAAATTGACATTAACTTAAAATTTGGTCTTGTGTTTTGGGATTTTCCAGTAAAATGTTAAAGAGCTAGTTCACACGTTTATTGCGGTCGAAAGAAAAGCTAGCACAGTGACAAAATGTAGCCTTATTAATACATATATTAAAATACCACAGATTTAAATAACAATGTTATAAAGTAAGGTATGTTCCGCGCTGCACACTTCTATACAAGGTGTTGATTTGCATTTGTGCCATACTTCAGGAGGAGGACATAAAATACGTTAATAATCGATTGAAATTACAGTAGACGGGAAATAGCTAATATGCACTGCTTTTTTTGTCATTGTAATGTCGTAGTGTTTCAGAAGTAATCCAATTTTATGAATGAAAATTATGAATAATGATTGCGTATGCTTTGTGTTTGCGTTTGTGTGAGGGCGCAGCACGGTTTTAAGGCCAGTAACACACGCGCCAAGTTTAAATACGGCTAGATGAAATTGACGGAATTCCGAAAAAAAAAAATACCTACCAATTTTTTTTTTATTTTGGGTCGAGAATTATTAACATAATTACGTCCATGAATATGGCACGGATGCAAATCAACAGCTTATATGTGTCCCAACCCTTAGTTTTACAACGCGGTTTCAGTTTTTTTCCTTTTTGCCAATATTCTAGGTATGTATGACCTGAGATTGAAGAAAAACATCGCTTGGAATATATTTCAGGGTGCAGGTATGAAAACCTGATATGAGACGTATAGTTCGTTTTATTGATGTACGGAAAATCCTTGGTAAATATTGGTGGCTTTTATGGAACTGTTTTGTCAAACTTTGCTTATTTAATTTGCTATTCAAGTATATAAATGGTCTAACTATATTATTGGATTACGGAAAAAAATGTTCGAAAGGGTTACTGCGGCCCTGGTACATAATGGGCTGCAGATGAAACATGAGGGGGTTTAAGTCAGTAGGTAAAAGTCTGCTCAACCAACAGGAGCAAAAAAAGTTTTTTCTATGCTCTAAACTCTATCTGTAAACTCTCAAAAATGAACTTGTTGCATATGGAACCAAACTAACTCTTATAATAACTCTCAAACATACGAAACATCAGTTATATACGTGAAATGAGTTGTTTCTAAAAAAATCCGCTCGTGAGAAAGCGATCTTATACTACTGGTCAATTTTCCACTCCATTCGTCCTCTAGCAAGAAATAAAGTTCAAAACAATAAATTCTATAAATTTTTCAACAGCCCCAAACACTTACAGAGCTATTACAATCAGAATACAAACTCCGAAATAGCTGGCAATTTGGATAATATCCAACTGCATATTTGATTTAATGCAACAGTCTTGCGTTTGGTTCCAGAAGGATTCTCCTTTATTTACGAGTTAAAGAATGCTATGGATATATCGAGAATTATTTTTTTCCTCGATATCATCCTCATGTTTTACGTACCTACATTCCGAAAGCATAATCATAAAACGCTCTAAGATTGGTGAAAACCGTATGAAAATCTGTTCAGTATTTTTTAGTTTAACGCGAACAAATAAGAGCTTGAAACTTCAAAATCAATTTAAATAGAACAGCTAGTATCTCATACAATATAGTTTTAAGAAAACAAGACCCGCAAAGGCGGCGTAGCGTCAGTAGAAGCAAGTGAAAGTAACAGAAAACAAGAGAAAACTATACATAAACCGATATAACAGTTAATGTAGTTACATAATGAAATGTAAGCTGGGTACTCACTTTGCAGTGTAGCACGTAACGTATCAGATACGGTATCAAGTGAGTACATAGGCACGAGCCCGCTGCGAGCCGCTCGCGCGTGGAACGCTGTAAGCTCGCAGTGACCCGCCGAGTGGCGGTTTCGCTGCGAACACAAAGGCGGCTCGTAGTGTGCTCGTGAGGACCATGGACGAGTCGTACCCACTTGCAGGTTGATCGTACCTGATACGTTATGTGCTACACTTCTAAGTGAGTACCCAGCTTTAGACATTTCTCGAGTACAAATTCGTACTAACACCTCGTCAATTAACGTGGTTGTACCAGATGTATTTGCTTGAACAATATAGTGCAATAGTGCAATGATAGCTAGAGTAAGTGGTATGCAGTAAAATGTGCAACGGGAGTTGATGCGTGTGTTTCCAGTGAGATCTTGAGTATGACTGTGTAAATGGTTTGGCAGTGCAAAATGTAAGGGGTAGCGGGGAATTCTAAGAAGGAGAACTGAATTTTTATTGTGAACGTTAAGTGAACTAGTTTCTTATTGAACAATCGACAGGCGATTTTAATCGTTAGCCTAATATTATAAATAGTTTTTTATTATTTTGGTATTGTATCGCGTATAATAATGTTAACTTAAAATTGCATTATTTTCTCAGCTTTGAAATTTTTCTTCCTATTATTATAATAATAATCATTTATTTCGGACAACTAAAAGATCCATAAATTTTGCTGACCCCAAATAACTTAGAAACAGGGCAGGAAGGAGAAGAATTTCCTTACCTAGATATCGTTATATAAGTCTTTTTTTGTACAACCATGATTATTTTTGTTTATTTTTCTCCATAAGTACTTACCATTTTTTTTTAACTGTGGCACTATTATGGTACTCTTTCATAAAAATATTTTTTTTTTAGGCTAAATACCCCATTATTTTGAAAAAATCCTTACAGCAAAAATAGAATCGCTTAATCTCACAACTTGTAGTGAACCCAAACCTACAACGGAACGCTTGGATGCGAAGCTAAAAGATGTCTTTGAAGTTTTACAATTTATAAGAAAACGTCCCCAGACGAACCCGGGGGAAACGGATACACTTTTAATTATTCTGGACGAAAATGCTAGCTACGCGATTTCGGAATTTTATCACTTTCCCCAGAACTTTTAATTTCATGTGTAAGAATTTTAATGCTTGAAATGTTCTTTTGGGATTTAGAGTTAGGATTGTGTTAAATACGGGTATTCAATTGAGATGAATAAGTCACTGAACGATAGATCGCTTTTGAAGTAAATGGCGAAATAATATCCTCACGGCGGCTGTTCTCATGTAAGGAGATTAAGCTTGGGTTTCCTAGGAAAGCGGTGCCGTCATATAGCGGCCGTAATACAGCGGTGAATGACGTCACTAGAACGTTGTCTATGTAAACAAAATGGGGCGGTTTCCTGGAGAGCGGTAACTGACACCGTAACTTCAAAAAGCGGTGCCGCCATTTGCATGACGGCCGTCTTGACGGTGTCAGATAGTTTGGTGAACGTTTTATTGAAAGCGGTGAAGCTTTTTTAATACGTATTTGTGTTTTTTTTTCGGAACAACGTCAAAAATGAGTTCCAACTCTTGGAGCAGCGAAATTTTAATAGATTTTCGTAACCACAGCAATACATAGCAATACATAATATAAAAAGTAAAGATTTAGCATAGAAAAAGTCAATGACGGTGTGTTAAAACGGCCGTGGAACTTTCCACATGTCTTCACCGTAAAGACGACCGTCTATTTGCGTCCGTAATATTACGGCCGCTGTATGACGGCACCGCTTTCCTAGGAAACCAAAGCTTTAGCCAACTGCGCAGGACATATTATAGAATGCTAACATTTGCACATATAGAGATGCACTCACTATTCCTTCACTCTCATAGCCCGGTGGGTCGGCAATCCGACACGACCGGAGAGATCAGGCGCAGGACTGACAATTACGTGGATGCAAGTCTAGAAGTTATATCATATTTATACCATAAATCACCAACTCCGGACTCCGGGCTGCTTTGTGGAACTTTCTAAAACCAACAAAGCTATTTCGGCCCGATCCTGGAACCTGGATCCAGGAATTTGGTTTGAACCGACTTCTAAAAAAGAGTTTCACAATTTAGCCTTTGTGTATCCTTTTGAATAATTATCTAAAAACACTAGAAGTACAATCAACGTTATACAATAAATGCTAAAACTGACAACCACAAGAGAAACCAACGAAAAATCTAGTATATATGTTATGGACCATGTGATTAATTCGGGCATTATTAATAATGCCCGAGCATTATGAATAATGTCTAGCTTTATCGGGCCAAGTGATTAATAACTATCTTAACTTCATTATTTATCACATTGCACGGGCATTATTATATTGCTACATGCCAGTTGGGCAATTTGATAATAAAGCAAAAAATTGAAGTTAGTGACGAAAACGTATCCCACGTAACAGTTGCCCGGGTAACTGGGTTGAGGAGGTCAGATAGGGCAGTCGCTCCTTGTAAAGGACTGGTACTCAGCTACATCCGGTTAGACTGGAAGCCGACCCCAACATAGTTTGGGAAAAAGGCTCGGAGGATGATGTGACGAAAACGTATCGCTGCAAAACCGACTCCACGTAGTCTTGTCTGTCCTACCCCTAGAGTGCAATTCAAAACCGCGTAAGTGTGGAGGGGCGAGGCGGCCTGCGAGCTGAGGCGCAGGTAGTTTTAACGCTCGCCGACGCGGCTGAGGCTGGCCGGCTGAGCCGGCCAGCAAGCCGAAGCTGCGGCGGTGAGCGTGAAAACCATCTGCGACGATAAGCTCGCATGGGACCGCCGGAGCCCCGCAGCACCGGAGCCGTGACAGAAGCCATGCTTGCTGCATGTTGCTTGCTTACATTTTAAACGTACTGAGTTAAAAAATTAGAAGCTAAATAAATAAATTTTATGATGTCATTTAATAGTATTTTAGAAGTTTACTGTTAGAACGCATGCTACAAATTTAGATGCTAAAAAATAACCATCATGCGGAGTTGTATTTAGAGCGGTTTACTTAGAAGATAACGAGTGGCTGAGATAGTATTATTTAGATGCTCGTTAATTGTGGCTGACTTAGTAATTTAGAAGGCAACATACATTATTCGGGGCGAATAATTATATTAAAACGGAGCCTGTTTAATAAGCACCCTTTAAATATGACTTTCCTTAACTTTTAAATGCAAAAACTAGTGGATTTTTAAGGCAGAAGTCCTTCATAATTAATCCAAATCATGAGGCTGATTATTTAAGTGGTTTAATATTTAGTTTATTTTAAATTAAATGGCAATAACAATAAAAAATTAAATATATAAATATGTTATTACTTTGCTTGTACTACTTTGCCCAAAAGGTCACGGGCAATATGTATAGTGCCCGGTCAATTTGATTATTTGAATAATTATTATCAAATTGCGCTCTCATATTGGGCATTTTTCATAATGACCGGGCATTATGTATACTGCTCAATTTATCACTTGGTCCATAACATATATAATCAAATAAACATCTTCCTCAAGCACAATTCAAAACAAGAACGAATGAATGAACGAGTGAACGTAAGCGTTTGTGAACGCACTGCTCGTTAGTCAAATGAACGAACGCGTCTGAATGAATGGTCTCAAATAATTATCAAAGGCTACATTATATACACGCTTAGAGCATGCAACCTACTGGATCTGCCAAAAACAATAAATATCTGTATGCTAAAACGTCTACCAATTTACGCTCAAGATAAAAATGGTTAATAGACCTGCAGATACCGACTTCTAGAGCTATGTATTCAATGGTCATGTTGTCCCTTTCAGTGTTCTATGATTAGGTATCTAACGACCCCTTGCGCTGAGGCAGCCACAGAGTATCAGACTTCTACTGACTAAAAATCATGTTGGTTCTTCTGGAGCCTTTAGTATGCCAGGGCCGCTGCTCTATGACAGAGACACACACGACGAGACGAGACGAGAGTTACAACTCTTTCGAAAAATCTAGCAGAATAGTCATAGAGCATTATGCTCGCACTGCAGACATTCGTTTATGGCAAGCAACCTCGTACCTTTAGTAGCGGGGAGACACAGCATTGGCGTCTCCAGTTGGTTAGATTATCCGATGCAACATTGCTTCCACACGCTTCGTAAATAATAAACATAAGTTTTTGTGACAAAGTTAGAGAAAACAAAAGGGGTCTTGTTAGCAAGGAAAGGTGATTACGTTGAAAAATATTCTAGAAACAATGGACGTACGCAGAGCTAATTATGGCTGTGTTTGTTCATTAAATAATTTTCAAAGGGTCTTTACTGTACTGTAGAAAAAAGACAATGCGCTTTGTGACTTTTGAATTTGAAAAGTCACAAATGTGTCCAATATAACACAGATACATTTAATGGAATATCAGCCTTTACATATTTACAATACATATTTAACCAATTTACAAGTATTCTATACATATAATAAATCTGTAGAAAAGTAATTTTTGTACATTGAAGAAATTGACAAAAAAAATAGCCAGCATGTTAAAGGATAACTAACAGAACCCATTTCCATCATTTTTGTCATTTTTGTCTGTTTGTCTGTTTATCTGTTTGTTTGTTCGGGATTCACGTAAAATCTACGAATTAAATGCAGACAATGCTTATATACAAAAATTCTACGTAACTTGGGGTATTATTTAGTTTTTGTTTCATCGAAATCGATTCACTCTATCAAAAGATATGATTAATTTTGTGAATTCAACATGTAAAATATTACGACACGCAATCTATTTGTCAAAACTGTACATTTGAATGTTGTACTTATATTAGTTGATCGGCCTATTATTAATCTTTACACAGAAAATCACACCTTCATAAGTAACTTCGGAAGAAAAAAAAAATGAAAATTTTGTTTAGCCAAGGTTAAAGTAGCTCCATCTGTGGTAAATAAAATACATCATCAATTTGTCAAAGGAGCGAGGTGGTAAATGACCATATTACCATACATTCTTTATAGAGGATTATTATTTCAACAGATGGAGTTGTGTATTTTCCGTAATTCACCATATTTTAACACGAAGTGTAATTTTTCGATAGACATTTCAATTGTGTTTGTCAGTTTGCCGTGCCACATCAAAATCCAACTATAATTATTACCTTGATGAAAGGAAAATTAATAGTTCTCGGCCAAATTTAAAACGGTGCCATCTAAATTATTTTTTGAACATTATGTCAAAAATGATGACTTTAGTGGAACAATTACTTATCATTTAAAGTTACAGATGGAGTTCATATCAGGATTTTTTCATAAACATAGTTTAGCCTATCTTCCACTAATGTGGTGGCCTTAAAACAAATTACTTTGAGTGAGTAGTATTAAGTAGACCTTAATTATTTTTTCTGATGCAAAATATGTAAAATTAATCCTAGAAGAAATGAGGATCTATCTCTCGCAGGCGCTGCTAAGCGTGAGGTAGGTAATGTAGGATTCTGTAGCTTTAAAAACAAGCCCAGATACAAAGTGCAGATAAGAAATGGGAGCTTTCTCGATTTAATACCATACACACGTAAAATGCTTTATGCGTCTGAAAACGTACAAATTACGCGCCGCATACCAGAGACAAGTTTACTTTCAACTTCTGATCGCAAATACACTGATCACGATTACGAACAGTCTCAGTAAGACCCGAGCCAAGTCTAAAAAAACACCTTTTATATAAAACTACGTTTGATGTCATTTAATCACAAAGACAGAATTGTTCTCTGTTGCAAATCCTATTCACCTATATCCTATCCTAATCCAGAATGCATTGCAGGTGTGCATTGCACAAAAACTAATGGTATCCTATTCGAGAAGTCAAAAGACTTGAACTGCTAACGTCAGCTTCTGCGCTAAGCAAGTGTTCTTAATAGTACCATCAGAATTACATTCATCGTTGAATGAGGTGATGAAATTTTCAGAAACCACAATAACAGTAGGAGCCAAAGCGTATGATCGCTTCATAGAGCTCTGATTGGCCCCAGGTGACCAAGTCAGGTCTGATTTGTTTGTTCATCAGATCTTTGACAGTGTTTCGGTGGATACTTACTGTCGTCCTGTTTACGTGTGACACAAAATATGGTATATAAACGTCCTCCGCAATAGCGACATTTTCCCGGTGTGCGATAGTGACGCACAGTATACAACACTTATGTTTCTTTTGATTTGCTGGCTCCACCAAGAAATGGCAAATTGCGAGCGTACATTTTGAAAATCTTGGCAAAACTGCAGGTTTCAAGTACGAACACATGAAGTGGACTCGCACAGATACGTACATTTTGCCTATTCGTGAACTAATGCAAACATTTCGGTGGAGTCCCGGCTTAGGCCACCACATTAGGCGTGCGCGATCCTCGGGCGTGTGAGTAGCGCGGGCGCCGCGCGTGCGTCGCGAGCGCGTTGCGTGACCGTCGTGTTTTGCTGCCCTGCGGCATTTGCAGCGCGCTCGCGGCTTGCACGCGCCGCTCTCCTTGACGTTTAACTGCTAAGGCGTTTAGCGGGCGGCGGGGATAGCGGGCGAAGGGGTAAGAACGCAACTCGAGCGCCGCGTGCTCGCCGCGAGCGCGTCAATTGCACTCTTCACACAGGCCGCAGGGCAGCAAAACGCGACGTTCACGCAGCGCGCTCGCGACGCCCGCGCTACTCACACGCCCGAGGATCACGCATGCCTAATGTGGGGTCAGCCTTATCATAGTGAGTAAGTGCACAGAAAATCCCCGTCATACAAGTGTTTCTCCCCAGTAGTGAAACTATCCTACCCTATGCGCCTGCTGATGATGATGACTCATTTTATCATCCATCCAGCTATTCCCCAACTATGTTGGTGTTGGCTTCCAGTCACCGAATCTGTTTGAGTACCAATATTTTGCTTGGAGCGACTACCTATCTACCTATCTTCAATCCAGTCAACTACACAAGACGATATCCATGGTAAGACTGACAGACTTTCTGGCTTCTGATTAGTCGCAGCAGCTGCAGAAAATGTACAAATGACAGCTTTGTCAGACTCAAAGCATATAGACATAGATTATAGCTGTTTCCTGTGAAAATTACTTACGCACCATACGTAATAATTTTCCAAATTGGCTGACTAGATCCAGAGATATTCACAACGTCACAAACTTTACTTCTTTTGTTTAGATAAATGGTCACATCCACAACACAACCTTGATCAATGAATCTATGCGACTGCTAAGTGCTAATCCTAATTATACTGTCACGTGAAAGAATGCACCTACGGGATAAGTAGTATTTTGACTATTCTATATTGCCCACGCAGACGAAGTTGCGGGCAACAGCTAGTTACTAATAATTGAATTTTTGCAAGCTGACGAAGAAGTACCTACATATTTTTCATAAATTCTTGTCCCAGCCGAATTAAGGCGATGCGAAAATTATGTTTAGGATATGACGTGACCGACATAATAACATCGCTATGCGCAGAAGTTCCCTAAAAAAAATGTTACATAGTTCATTATTGATATGCTTTAAAGAAAAATAGATACAACAAATGGTTACAGACACGGGAAACAGCCACATACTTCAAAATATAAAAACATTTTCATCAATAAAATTACAGAACAATCAAGCAAGCAAAAAAAAACAAGCAAGCAAAACTACCCAAAACCGAAACCTTGCTAAATTGAATAGAAATTCACAAAACCAAACTAAGTAAATAATTCCATAAAAAATTCACACGGAATCTTGTAATGGTTGGAGAATTAACATTATCTGCACACTGCAAACTTTTATCAGCCATTCATGTCCAAGATGTACTTAGAAAGTACATACAAACTTAGAAAAGTTGCATTGGTACTTGCAATTGTTGCATTGGCCTTTTCAGCTCATAAATCAGAATGAAAATGAATCGAAACTGAAAACTTTGATGGAATTAAAAACAGACTGAAAAATTTGATGGAATTAAAAAAATTCTTATAAAATAAAAAAATTGCCAGCCATCAGGCTATCGACTGTCGGCCAACTATTTAGTTTCGCAGTGTGCAGGTACTCTAAAGGTTGCGGAACTAACTTTTATCGAACGGCCCGTGTCCGATCCTGTCCGGTTACGTCCGATGGCGTCCGGCGGCGTCCAGTTCGACGCTAACTCGATTGAACCAGTTGGAACTAGTTAGTTCCGGACAGATTATATGGCGGATGGAAGTTCTGGATCCATTTGATGGTAACAAGTAAAAGTAGACTTTGTTTTTGCATTAACTGAAGTTTTTGAAAGCCCTTTACAGTTACTGACTGCTGTAGATAGTCAAATAACAGCCAAACCAACAGATTTCACGATAAATTGCTGTGTCCCGGCTGTCATTTGAACATCTTTGGCAGTCACTCCATATGAAACACTGGTACTCAGTTGCAACCAGTTAGACAGGAAACTGACCCCAGGATGGTCACCCATCCACGGCCCGACCTTGCCAAGTGTTGCTTAACTTCATTATAGATCGACCCGCACGTTATTTTGCCTCGAGCAAAATGTATAAATTGGGTCCCCTTTGTTACAAATGGCCTGCCCTATATTCCCTTTAACTTATTGTTGACTTGCATGTACCTAATAAAGTTTTAGTTACCAAGTTACAAACAGAATAATTAACTGGAACCTCCTTTAAAAGTACGTTCCTTGTAATATGCACTATAGTGTAACGAAATAACAGCTAAATTGTTGTGACATCATATTAAAATGTACTGTAATGGTATCCCTCCGATACAGGCTTTATCACGCACGGCCCTCACAGCAGACGCGGTGGGCCAAATCGTCATTTGTAATGTTACAGTATAAAAATGTATGGGCTAGAGTATGAAGTGGCCACATGCTGTATGTTCGCTTGGCTGAGAAACCATACCATTCCCATACTATTGTTGCTGGGAGTTTGTTGCGCCGCTTCTTCTCTCCAGCAAAAACGCATAGGAAATATTGGAGGGTGGGCGTTTTGGGAGCTGTCTTTAGTTTTCAAGGTTCGAAAATTCGAAAAATGTTATTATGATTTAACAGGCTCATTTGAATAAACGTTTTTGAGTTTGAGTTTATTGGCGGCGCGACTATCAGTCGGTCGGCTGCACGCGACACGTGCTTGTATCGAAAGTGTACCTTAAGTGGTGAACATTTTGCAACTGTGGTTCCGCAGGCATTGTTATGAGAAAGGGCTTTGTTTAACTTAACGCCAATGTATTTTATAGGGTGGCTGGTGAATATGCAAATGAAGGGGCCATTTTGTCAACCCTATCATTATCAATTAGGAACAGACATTCTAATTGAATCGTGAACGGAAAGTGGAGTAATGTCTAAGAAATTAACTATTGTAACTTTAGTTAATGGTTATAAAACGTACGATTTATAATTCATCTTTAAATTCTTTATCCACTTATTCAACATGTACCTACTTACCTATTTAAATATGTATATAAAAAAATATTTCATTATTTGTATTAACTGCTTAGTGATACATAGACCATTTATTGAGGAAAACTTAAGGGTACTGTTGATCCATAAACGCAAAAAAAAATCTGTGGGCGAAAAGTGAAAGCACATGAAATATCCAGTGCTACATAAACGGTCATCCCTCCTCGAAAACTTTTTCAGAAGAGACAAAAAGAAAAAACTTTAACTTTTCCAAAATAAATTAATTCCATTATCTACCAGTCATTATTTACAGAAAGACCGAAAAACAACATTAACTTTATCCGAGCCACGCACTAAATTTCACAAGTTATTTTCAAAGCGTTATCAGATGGGTAAAATATTTTAGTTTCAATATTCCGTAAAGTTTGCAAGTTAAAAAGCTGGTGTTTGTCATAGCAGCAGATAGACCGCCCTCATCCTCAGATGTTATCTGTTTGACCCCTCGCAAAAGGGTCAGTTACCATGGAGTAATTAATCAATGGAGCTCTGAAATTCATTAAAAAATATAAAAATGAAACTTGGACTTCATGGACGAGGTAACTATTTACTATATGATGTACCTACCTAGATAGGGTAGGCAAGAATAAATGATTGCCCTAATTAACATGTTTTTTTTTTTAAATAAAGCTGATCCTAAATAATAAAAAATACAGTCCAATAATGAGTTTTTTCTTATGTAGGTATAACAATTAGTCATTACTTAGCTTTCAACAACTCTGTATTGACGTGAACACGTCTAAGTATTTTAGTTAGTTCATCCACCTGGAATGACAATAATTTTTCGTACCTACTGCATATTTTCAATTATTGACATATAAATTTTTCGTACAATTGTTTTACATACCTACCTCAAAATCTTCTCACAACTTTTAACCCTAACACTCCTACTGAGTGACGCAATACGCCTCAATGACCAACACGTCTACCTCTCTAAATACCTACCCACCAAAATTCCATTAACGCGATCTCCATTCCGTCATTACTCGGTGGCGGATCTAAAACTTCCGGGCCGGCGTTATCAGTTGGCTGTGACCCAAAGCCCGCAGCCTCCGAAACACAGCTTCCTCTCGTTCGACACTATTTTCACGATAATTCCTACATTTGTTGCTTCATTTTCTATATTTTTGCTCCGTTATCTGAAACGTTTTTTTCTGAATAACTCTGTGATTGGTGTTTTGTTGTTCTGTGTTTTCTTGTGTGTTCGTTTTTCTCTTATTTAATTTTATTTTTTTTTTCGTTACGGGTAGTTAGAAGCCAAACCAAGGGATATCGGGTTGCCCGGGTAACTAGGTTGAGGAGGTCAGATAGGGCAGTCGCTCCTTGTAAAGCACTGGTACTCAGCTGCATCCGGTTAGACTGGAAGCCGAAAGTATGATTGATGAAGATAATTTTCCTACAAATGAGAAGAACACGTTTGTGTTTCTTAGATCTAAAATAGGTATCATTTAACCAAGTCAAAGTTCATCAAATTGCTTTATCCGACCTTTCTAATAGAATTTAAAACTTAATTGAATTTTGTCTCCTTTTACAAATTAATCAACATAGTTGCTAAGTGAAATAGAAAAGGCACTTTAATAAATTCCACTTTTGCCGTAGTGTGCTCTCCCACGAACCGGATTGCGCCGGTTTATGACGGTGAAAACCGGATAAATCCGCTGTCGATGTGACGCGAGGGATTTGTCAGGCATTCTGTTATCTAAGCTATTTGAAAAATACGGGTAATATACTTTAGTTATTGGTTGTAGTTTTAAGTGAAAAATATTAAAAATTTTGTAGAATGTCACTGACGTTTACTGCTTCGAGTTTTTATAACGCAAATCCGCGCCAGAAACAAGGATATGGTTAGTTTAAGGGACTTTACCTAGTTTCATTCGATAATGGCTGTACGATTGAATTCGTACCTAACAATATTTTATGTAGGCACTTATACGAAAATGTAAAAACGACATACTATTTTCAAAATTATGTATGAATAACCCACAATAGCTACACCGCCAGATTTTTTTCGGAAATTCCTCTCCCAAAAATGTGATACCATACCACACATTTTTAACCACCAACCATGCTTACTATCACAACCACAGTCAGAGCTGAAACTAGTGTTACTACATTACAGTTAAGGTTTGTAGACTAACCATGGAGAACCAAATGACTAGCGGAGGTGCCATAACGGAAAATCTCCTAAGAAAGTAGCGCGCCAACATGCGGGTGTACGGGGGACGAGGAACGTTACTGTTTTCGCCCTTATACGTCTTCATCATAATTTTTAGGGTTCCGTACCTACCCAAAGGGTAAACCGGGACCCTATTGTTTTCGCTCCTCCGTCCGTCCGTCCGTCTGTCACCAGGCTGTATCTCATGAACCGTGATAGTTAGAGAGTTGAAATTTACACAGATTATGTATTTCTATTGCCGCTATAACAACAAATACTGAAAAGTAGAATAAATGGGGGCTCCCATACAACAAACGTGATTTTGCTCATTTTTGCTCTGCTACGGAAACCTTCGTGAGCGAGTGTGACTCGCACTTGGCCGGTTTTTTGTAATACCAAAAGTCATTGACAGATGTCTCTAAAAACTCAAACGCCTCGTCAGTTCACTCATAAGTGATCGTTTTGGTCATGCCCACCGTACGAATCTAACCTAGAAGAAGGCGCCAGACCTACCTGTATTATTCCATCTCTGCTAGCTTTCTTTACTCCATGAAACTGACCCAATCGTAGAACTTGTTAAGTCAAACAACTGCGGGGTAATATAGACCAGTGGTTTGTTAGTTTAGTGCAAGGCTCTAGTTGGAGCGGTCAGCGGTCGACGGTTCGGTCTGCTTATGTTTGACTTTCTAACTGGACGTAGAAATTAGACGGCAGTTAGCTTGACTTCGGTTTTGGTCGACATAATAGGTGGTTCTTGAGATGCGTTGACTTAGTAGTTGAATTAAATGTAACTGCAGTTTTTCGTCTATGAACTGTTTGACGAAGATACTTAAGACGTTTTGGCGAGATTTCACCAAAATTGTCTACGCACATTTTGTTCGCTAACGAAATAGCAGAATATCATCGTTTAGAAAATGTTAAATCTATACTTATAATAAATCTGTAGAGAGGTCAATTCTGTGCATTGAATATATATCCAAAATAACTATTAGGGGGTGATTAGTGATCGATGCTGATGCCAAAAATGCAATCAGTAAAATTTTTGTCTGTCTGTCTGTCTGTATGTTCGTTATGGAAACGAAAACTACTTGACGGATTTCAACAAAACTTGGTATAATGATTCTCCGTACTCCTGGGAAGGTTATAGGATACTTTTCATCACGCTATAATCAATAGGAGCAGAGCAGTGAAGGTAAATGTTGGGAAAACGGGAGAAATTACTCCATTTTTTAATATTCCGTCGCGTGTGCAGCCTTAATGGTTCAAGCTACACAGAAACAATGTATGACGGAAATGTTTTCCTTAAAATTATGTAACAGTATATGTCTATCTTTTATGGTTGGCTCAATAACATGTTTAACTCTCGATAGCCTCTCTTTGCACAAAGTCCAAATGTAATGCGGACGAAGTCGCTAACAGAAGCTAGTCAACAATAAAGTTTTTCCCACCTTGAAGATTTTCGGTACTAATTTTTAAATAAAATGGCATCCTAATATCGTTATTTCATAAAAGTTTTTAAATAATAAACAGATAAAACTGAAATGACAGAATTTATCTTTCTGTAAAAAAAATAATCAAATGGTTGACTTTGGCTCTGATTTTTTTAAACACCGTGGAGGTTAGGCGTTCATGCTTATGGAATTATTTTAGATAAGTATCTGAAGTTTTTCACAAATCTTTTCTTTTTCACCTTCATATTCCACCAATGAAACCGCTTAACAAATGCATCAACGGCTAATTAGAACATACAAATGTTCCCGCTGCAACTGACAACCCACCGGCTTGATCCACTTTAAAACTTAGAACTAACATGTCACGCCAAATTGGACCTTAACGTAAAGCAAACACCTTTGCTTTTCCCCTAACAGTTTGTTCAAAGTTTGACGGCTCTCGGCTGTCAGATTAGGAATGAAGCATATAGAATTAGAGATTTGACTAGTTGCAGGAAATTGTTAATAGTTTCGTGTATTTCTGAATTTGGTTGATTGTTTTGTAGCTGAAGTGTTCTGCTATTTGTTTGATTATACGGTTAAATTACATTATTTATTGTTACATAGGAGCTCAAGGAATTTCTAATAAGAAGCTGAGTTGTATTATGACATCTAGACTTTGGATCACAGTGCAAAAGAAATAAAGAGACATGTCGAATATCATCATCATCCTTTTGACAGTACGAACTGAGTAAAAGTGTTGTATCACTTTGAGGAAAGTTATTATAAGAAATCAGAAATATTTATTTGTTAAACATAGATATTACATGAGGATCTTAGAAGATTGATGAAATCTGCACATGGTCTCTTAACTCCTCTCTTAATATAGCCAGTATATGTAGGTGCTGATACCAAGCAGGATTTATAGGATTCATCATTGTTACGAACGCAAACAGTAAACCAGGTTCGATCTTAGACCTGCCAAACGAAAATACACCCTATCAGAAACGAAATAATAACTAAAGTTCATAAAAAAAGATCAGCCTCTACGCATCCAAAACAGTAACAGTATCAACGTTATTCCATTTTAACGAGAAACCACAGATGTTACAATATAAAGGTATAATGCATTATTCAAATTAATTTAAATACAGTGTCTGCCGAAATAAGAAAATTCACTACATCTAAAAGTCAATTCCTGACACAGTTTTTTAAAATTCTCTCCCGACGGCTCTTTACATTCGAGGCGAAAAATTCACCTACAGACCTACATATTCGAATCTACATTTTGAGTACGTACGGCCGCCATATTGGAAAGGCAATTAGCATGGATAAAAATATAGACACGGCAGCCTTTCATAAAGAATTTTGGATGTAAGAGAGCACTTCATTTGCTGTTTACTCCATGTCCAAGAAAGCTCATAAAAGTTTTTGTAGGCAAAGAGTCATTCTTTGATTTGTAATGTTTATTTTTCTTGTTAAGTTAAAGTGGTGAAATAATGAATATATAGCCGTAATTTAGTTAAGAAGGTGGTCTTATTTGAAAAGGTGTACTTACAAAATTCAATATGGTCTAGCTATTTGCCTTTCTTGAAGCGGCTTAAATTCTAAGCAACAACCAGTGTTTTATATGAACCTACTGCTAATCTGATTTCAACAACCCAGTTAGCCGGGCAACCCGACATTTCTTTGTCAACGTGATTGCTAATTTTCTGACTTCTGACTGAGCCGCCGTTACAAGAGGCCTGCCTAAACTTCATTGATTGACTTGATCAAGCGACCTGTGCCGCTAATATTTAGCCATGAGCCAAATGACAATTATAGCTCCTCTTAATATATCTTTGCGGCCTTAAATTGCATCTACAATGACAAAATCGATACACATACAAATTGCGAGAGGCGTCGTATAAGGCCACATACACAAAGGTCATTAGTGGACTATCAGCCTGCATTAACGCTAAGCGCTTTGTTCATTAGCGAACAAGATATCTTGTGCGCCTTTACACGCGTTTTTCTGTACATTGGAAACGATCGGAGACGATTGAATTAGTTTAGAAGTACAACACAACTGTTCGCACCACTACGGGATGTTAAAATAAATGGACTGTATACTGTTGATAGGCGCGGTTTATTGCCGTTCTAATTACAATATTAAAGATCTTGCGGACAAACAATTAATATAGGTAAGCTAAACGAATGTCGACCGTCGTCGGTGGTGTCCATGAGCGCAAGACTCGTCTATCGCCCCCTCGTCCGTCGCCCCCTCGCTGCACCGCTCGCCGCTGCGCCGCTCGCCACGATGACTCAGAAGCGAGTAGGCGGTCGCTAGCGCCCTTTGCCGAAGGTATATTGGGTCTGATTCCCAACAATAACTACATCGTCATTAAAACCCTACTTTTGCGATGGGAAATCATAAAATGACCTCCATCTGTGGTTGCAGCGGGTCCCTCTCGCGTATCAGACTTTTCTGACTTCGGTCTTTCTTGAGTACTGTAAATGCTAGTGCCGCGGTAACTCTTTTGAACAATCGCGCAGCATCGCCATTATAACCTAATATTAAAAGCCATAGGGATGAAAAAATTGGCTATAATGTTAAAAGATGACCAGAGAAAGTGTGATTCACGATAGGTACCTATAGTAGGCTATTGCCACCGTGTCGTTAGAATCCTGGAAGAAGTCATTCCACGCCAACTTCTTTTCTTAGAATCGGGAGGCAAAAGGATGATGTCTCGAAGTCACTTGTACCTAACCAACTGAAGACGGCTTCATTTTACAAGGCTTGTCCGTATGTAATATAAACCTAGCAAAATAATATTTTATTCCACGCTTTTAGCTCACAGGATGTCTTCAAACCCTCATTAGGAATTTACTCCAGGAAATCCTCCGCCATTTTCCGGAAGCGTGAAGTATTATTGATTCATATGTTGGCAACACTGGCGTCCGGTCGATCGCAGGCAAAGTTGGCTTTCTTGAGTCCCTCCGGAGTCTTGAATGTATGCTTGCTTTAAGTTGGTAAAGCTTGAGATGTTAACTTCGCCTTAGAGTTACACACTGCAAGATAAACTATCGGTCAATATTTGACCAGATGGTTGGCTGACATCATTTCAAGGTAATCGTGAATTCGATAAAACCATTCCAAAAAAGTTAACGACCTCTATATTATAAAGTTCTATTTAACTATCAATTTCATCACCATTAGGTAATAGCGTTTTGCCAATTATGTTGGGATCGGCTTGCAGTCTAACCTGATGCAGCTGAATACCAGTGTTTTGCAAGGAGCGACTGCATATCTGACCTCCTCAACCCTTTACCCGGGTAAACCAATATCCCTGGAAGAACTGCTACCACTATTTAACTGTCAACTTGCAGAAAAATAAAAAATGTAGGAAATAGTACGTATAAAATGCTCTTCCTTAAAGTAAAATTACCAAGCTATAATAAGCTTAGCAGGCTAACATGTCATTTGAATATTTAAAAAATTAAACACAATGTAACCTGCACGAATTCTAAATAAAATATTATTATAAAAAGCACGCAATCTTAACCAGAATATTTCACAAATAACTAGAAAAAAACTGCGATTATTCAAATTAAAGTAAAAATAGAAAATATTATGTAAAACGACAACTGGGAAAAGCTTCATATACTTACCCATATTTCTTCAACCGAAGAAAATAAGGCATAGGTTCTGTGAAAAACAATTATTAAACAGCTTTTTCTAACAGTTCAGTTTCCAATATAAAAAGCTAAATCTCGGAATTCAAGAAAAAACATCCGGAAGAATCCTGGGTTTAAAATACCAATCGTCTTGAGTAAGCGTGGTGATTAATGCTCAACCTTCCCCGTGTGAGGTCTGTGCCCAACTGGGGGACAGAAAAAAGTAAAAAAAATTGACTATGGTTTTGTCAACTTGAAATAAACCTTCGAAATAATAACATAACATTTTTAAAACATCTATAAATAATAAAATAAATCATCCGAATAATCCTATCTACGTCAAAATAAATAATTTATGCGTTCACAGCCATGCTTCTAGTTTTGACACGGGATTATGTTGCCATGTGAAAAATAAACGGCCAAAGGTCAAATTGGCGGGTAAAATGACAGGTGTCAAATATGAATTAAATATGGCGGATATGGGGGTATTGGGTTCAATAGAGCGAATGTTGAGGAAAGTTATTTTGTACTTTCTGATTTTGCTTTTTGGTGTATTCGGAAATTATGGTTATTTTTTCAAGATAGATATAGAAGAATAAATTACTGTAGTTAAAAATAATTCTAAACCATATAAATATATCTATGTAAATCTGTGCCTAAATCAAACTGTATTATTATTTATCATTGTATCACTCGTCAAAAACCTAACAGATTTTCACGACGAAAAAAATTGGCGGGATAAATTACAGCTGTCATGGCTGTCAGCTGTGAATTAAATATGGCGGAACGAAGTGAAAAGCTGATTGGTACATATAATCAGATTACGTTTTGTTTTATTCCCAAATAATTCCCGTATTGTTTAGTTTCAACGGTGATTGTTTGTATGTTGATACATTTCATAAAAACGGAATTATGAAAAAAAACTACCTAGCTGTTTCTGGCGGGTTCACTCTCGTCCCAAGAAAACTATTTTTTGTCATCCGGATAATCGTTTTTTTTTCTTCCGTGTACTCTATAGGTACTTCCCTGTACGCATGCATGCTTAATTTCATCTCCGTCAGCTCAGCCGTATTACCGTGACATTTAAACTTAGTCGACAAATAATTTTCATGTATTATTGAAAAGGTTCAAAGTGGTTATAGCCCTTTCGGCTATTGAAGTAGGCCACAAGAGAGACCCCTAGTGTGAATTTCATAAACTTTCCCAAAGCCAAACCTCATAAAACACAAATACTGAATGTTTTGTATTAGTTTGTTTGTTCAGCGCTATTCAGAAACTGCGGGTAGTTTGGAATTAGTTATGGGCAAACAAAGTCACTTGTTTTAGTAAGTATCGACTATAAGAGTACCCGTATAGTGCAAACTTTTAGTCGGCCGATAAGTTTGTTTGGACTCTTATGAATCCAGGATGAAAATTAATGGTAGTATGTACCTACACTACAAAGATCAGGTATTTAGCCGGTATCAGACTGACTTCAGCCAGTTTCTTCATCAAAAGTAAGAGCCAAAGTAATGTCATAAAGTAAAAATAACGGTCAAATTCGTTTGAACGATTTTATCTATTAGTTTTGCTCTTACGTTAGCTTGAAAAATCGAATTTGAACGTTACTTTTACTTTTGACATTACGTTGGCTTTTACTTTTGATGAAAAAACTGGCTGCTAGTACTTTGATTGGAATCAACAATAATTTTAAAAAAAATTGCGAAACATTGGGTCAAATGTCGGCCGACTGTTTAATCTGTAGTGTGCGGATACTCTAAGGATTTTTTAAAGTGGTTCCTATTCTAGCGGTTGGACCGACAAATTGATGTTTTTTATTGATCTTTCTTCTGAGTTTATTGTTTTGAGAGTCTTACGAACGCCTTTTCGGAAACAAATGGAGATTCTAAGTCGAGATATCCTTGTTACCCTATCAAGATGAGGAGGTCATTCAACCCGTTTGCAATTTGTGCAAAAAATACTGATACTACATATGTATTTGAATTTATTTTGTTGGGGAATGCTATATCGTGTATCTAAAACTATCATGTTGATAAAATGGAACATCATTTTTAGTATTTTTTTTACGCTATACTGTTGTAAAAAATATTGCATATTTTATAATTTGATCACATCGACGTAAAGTAATTCTATAGCAATACTATTAAACATTCTTTCTTTCTTTTCAGGTGAATGGCGAGGGGAAAGAAGGATGCTGGACATCACTAGAGATAAGCCGGTCAAAGTGTGCGTCCGAGTTGTGGTGCCTGTCCGGGATCATCCAAAAGTAAGTCAAAAAAAGTTTCAAAATGAATTGCTGGGTAGTTTGTTCTTCACCGCTTCATCTTTCCGACCTTAACACTAGGAAGTAATGAAAAGGGGGCGTTTTTGGGGTGTTGTCATTTTTAGGGTTCCGTACCCAAAGGGTAAAACGGGATCCTATTGTTTTCGCTCCTCCGTCCGCTCGTCCGTACGTCCATCCATCAGTCACCAGGTTGTATCTCATGAACCGTGATAGTTAGAGAGTTGAAATTTTCACAGATGACGTATTTCTGTTGCCACTATAACAACAAATACTGAAAACTGAAATAAAATAAATATTTTTGGGGGACTCCCATACAACAAACGTGATTTTTTTGCTCATTTTCTAAATAATGGTACGGATCCCTTCGTGCGCGATTCCAACTCGCAATTGGCCGATTTTTGTAATTTTGACGTTAAAAGTGCTAATCTAATGAGCCTACTTTAAAAAACGATGTTGACTTTGACTTAGTTGACCAATAATAATTAAATAATTTTTTTATACGTGCCCAAATGTGGCATGAGTTAGGTTTAGTTTTTTTTTACTTGAATTCTGTGACTGGTATGTAAAGGTATGCAAATGATACATAAATTATTGTTAAAAGCTGAACTACGGAACCGATTAAAAAAAAAAAAAACATTCACTTGTTTTCGTAAGCTACAATATTCTCTGCTCAAATAAGCTATACTTTCTCCAAGTACTGGAAGTATAGTTATCGGCACGAATCTTAAGCTCTGACCTTCACCTGCGCAGAAGTATTTATTGGGTCTCTTTTGTGGTATGAAGTGAGGCGCGGGGGCATGAAGGCGGGCTAAAGCGGTGATTGGCCCGCAGCGCATCGCGTCACTCGAGATTGGTTCTTTGCTAATAAATCACTTCTGCGCAGATGTAGGTCAGAGCTCAAGATTCGTGCCGATAACTATAGGTAGTTATCACGCGACGCGGGTGAAACCGAGGAAAACAGATACCTACGTTCAGTTTTTTATGATATTCATTATAGTTCGGCCATTCAGAGAATGCGTTCCTGACACGTCGCGATTGAACTGACGACGTAACTACATTCATTGATTATTGATATAATAATGTTGTTTTAATGCTCCTCAATTGTTAAAACGGTAAACAACCAGCAAAAATATTTTTATCGTAACTGCAACGCCATTGCAAAGTTACGTCGTCAGTTCAATCGCGACGTGTCAGGAACGCATTCTCTGAATGGCCGAACTATAATCACAGGAAAAAATAATTCAAACAAAGACAAAAAAAAAAACTTTTTATTTTAGTCTGTAGATTTTTAGTTATAGAAGGTAATTAAGTTTGCAGATATGTACCTATAGTTTGTATATATAGCTTGTAAATTTAAAAAAGGCGAAAAAAAAATCTTAACTGTGTAACATCACGCCAACTTCGACGGTGTAACCAGAGATCCAAGAAACTTCTATCACATAATTTTTTTGCTCCCCCCTCGAATGTTTTCGACTATAATAAATAGCGTTATTTGCTAACATAAATAAGCTGCCTAGTCACGTTTGCAATGCGAATGGAAATCGTTTGACGTAAATATATCGCGTTTTGTCGGCGTTGCACGTGCGTTAATACATACGGAACGCAAAATGTTTGGGGTTCCGTAATAGGTAATTTGGATAAGTTAAATCGGTGAAACGATGATGTTGCAGGAATTTATTATTGTACGAATTTTTTTACGTGTAATAGGTGTTTTATTGTAAGCTGTTCATAGGTGTTCAATATCCCAATTAATATCATGATATGACCTTTAAAGTTTGTTTCTTTGTTTTCTCAAACGCGCTAATCTCATAAACTTATATGGCCGTTCTACAAAAACTTAACACCTGTTTTACACTTGTCTAAAAAAATTGTGGCTGCAAAATGAACCATATTTATGTCAACGTCATAATTTGACATTTTTGTAGACAAGTCTTAAACTGACGTTTAAAAGTTTTTGTGGTAAGACGGATGATATTTCAGTTTAACCAGCGTTATTTCCCTGAAAACTTACCTGTTACTAAAAATGTTATTTATGTTTATAATATATTTATTTCCTTCATAAGAAATTATATAACACTTTCACATAGGTAATTTTGAACTTACAATATTCAAAAGGCATGAATAACATTTAACATGAATAAATTCTAAGCTACACATATACCTAACTGACATTTACAAAATAACGAAAACAGAACAAAACATCACTCAATCAAACAAACAGTATTGTGTTACACAACTTTTATCTTCAACTTCCAAAAAAAATAAAATGTTTGCGCAATCGGCATTCCCATTTCATTTGTTCACAATCTTATGAGACATGACAAAACCCGTCTTCCTACTAATATAGTCAAGAAAAACTTGTAAGAATGTATGTTTGTTAGCGTGGATATTTGTTACTCTTTTGCGTAAGAATAATATTGACTTCAATAATACATCTTTTTTTTTAACGTCGTCAAAAATCATCAAATGACCCCTCCCGCTGTGGGTTAGCAGCGGCGAGGGAGTGTCAGACTCTTACTGACTAAAAACCGTCGTGTTCCGTCGTAGGCCTTTTATGTACCAGGGAGGCGGTAACTCGCGTGAACAATCCCGCATCAATAATACACTTTATTCTAACAAATACCACGCTGAAAACCGCATTAAAATCGGTGCACCCAAACGTGAGATAACCACAACCGTACCTACATCAAGGTCAAACTGAGAACCTCCTGTTTTTGGAATCGGTTAACAACTACTTAATGGAATTGAATGAAACTTGGCAGTAATACCTATAGCTGAAAACACTGGTACCTACTCATCCGCATCTGGTTAGACTGGAAGCTGACCCTAACATAGTTGGGAAAAGGCTCGGAGGATGATGTTGGGCTACTTTTTACTTATTTTCTCAGGGGATGCGAGTGAAACTGCGGGTGTAGGTTAGTATATGATATTACGTACGGAACCCATTCTTACTCCGCCGCTCAATTTTCTCGAATGAGCGAATACTCGAGTCATTCCAACGCTTTGCGTGTGATAAATAAGGCATCACGCTTGTTGTCCAACACGGAGTATGTTGTAAATGGAGGGCGTACAGGAATGTACGCATACTTCTCCATATTGTTTATTTGCATTCCACAATGTATAGAGCAGGTAAAACACTGGTACTCAGCTGAATCCGGTTAGACTAGAAGCCAACATCAACATAGTTGGGAAAAGGCTCGCCGTATAGATTAGGTGTTACAGAAGGCTTAGAGCTAAGTGCAATTGTGGACCCTGTGGAGCACAGCAAAAGTTAAACGCCAGCTTAGAAAAACGAAACTTTTACATGTATGAAGTTACTTTGATGCCCTTGTGTTAATAATAATATGTAGGTAGAACACCTCAGGAGGCTCTCGTTGGGCGGCTGGATCAAGGGATTGATTCAGAAGGCAGTACTCCTTGATACGGCGCGTATTGTGAGGAGGTTTCTGTCTCTGGGACCCTAACCACCGGTACCTTGGACCCTGTGTCCGATATCGGTGGCCATCTATTTTTTATATTTTTAAATGTTTTTTTTATTTTTTTTTGTAATCTAATATTTAAAAATATAAATAATATGTTGAAAGACAAATAAATGCACTAACATATGTAGGTAGCTATAATTTTTCTGTTATCTTTAGTTATTTGGGAACAATTTAAATCGAGCTGCGTATGTCAGTATCGTATCGTAAATACATACTACTACATACATACTAGGGCGCTGAGCTTTTATTTATCATTTTCGAAAACAGGGGTTATTCACATTTACGAAAAATATGGGTAACAGGTTAATTACTTAAAACAATCAAATTCGGTCGCAAGATTTAATATATGCATGCTGATACATAAACATAATTGGCCCAAAACTGGTATCAATAGCAAAGATTTTTAGCAGAATAGGAAATAATTTTCCCAATGCCATATCTTTATTTATTTATCTATTTAATAATCCATTCGCTAACTACTCGGTGTCACTGAAAGTACCCCACGTACGAATATGGCTATCTACTATTTCCTCGCTGTTACACGTTGAAAAATTACATAAATTTTCCTCAGAGGCTCAGGATGTACTCGTAAAGGAAAATTGAAATATCAAGGTTTTTTTTGGAGATGAAAAAATGCAATTTTGATACGTTTCTAACAGAACGTTTGTTGTCTAACGTTTAACAGAAAAAAAATAACTACAAGAGAGAAGATCTTACAAATTGTTTGTTTTAGAGTTTTTAAAAAAGTATCAAAATAGTTCGATTTCGTTATACCGACTTAAAAAGGAGGTTCCCAGTTTGACCTATACGTATATATATGTACAAGCCATGTATGTATATTTGTGGTCGATTATCTCAGGTTTAGCTGAAGTACTTTTGATGCGGTTTTCAGCATAGTATTTTTTAGCCTTAAGCTTGTGGCACATTATAGCAGCACCGCAACAGCACGGCTGCAGCACGGGCGTCGCGGTCGCCTCGAATTAAGACTACGGCTAGCTGCCAGCGCGTCAACCACGCGCTGCCCGCTCGCCGTCGGTGCGCCCGCCGGCCGCGCGCCGGCCGCGAGGTGTAAGCTTGCTGTCACCGCAAACTCAATATTATTTTAAGACGATTATGATTGATGTTATGATTGAACACGACGTAATGACGTTGTTTCGCTGCCGACTCGGAGTCGGCGCGTAATGAGAATGCCGTCGGCGCGCTGTACGCATGAGGTCCGCTCGCTTGCAGCACGCGGGCGGCGAGTCGAGTTGTGTGGAAGCGGCAAGCACGCTGACTGCTCACCGTTGGCTTTTTCATATTGACATTACGAAATATACAAGGTGTTGATTTGCATTTGTGCCATAGTTCAGGAGGAGGACATACAATACGTAAATAATCGATTGGAATTACATTAGATGGGAAATAACTAATATGCACTGCTTTTTTTTGTCATTGTAATGTCGTGGTATTTCCGAAGTAATCCAATTTTATGAATGAAATTTATGAGTGATCGTTGCGTATGCTTTGTGTTTGCGTTTGTGTGAGGGTGCAGCACGGTTTTAATGCCAGTAACATACGCGCCAAGTTTAAATAAGGCTAGATGACATTTACGGAATTCCGAAAAAAAATTAAAGAAAAAAAATTTCGTACCAATTTTTTTATTGATTTGGGTCGAGAATCATTAGTATAATTACCTCCTTGAATATGGCACGGATGCAAATCAACAGCTTGTATTATAATATACACGATTTAATGCTCTAAATTGAATGACAACTTAAATGCTGGTGTGGAGCCGTGCTGTTGCGGTGCCGCTATAATGTGCCATAACCTTTAGAAGCTTCTAATCGTATTATTGAAGTCGGTTTATTTTTTTGTCAAAACGTTTTAAAACTATTCATACCAACGCCGTTACTATTTAGTCATCTATGCTCACGCTTACTATTCACAAATTTTTCTCGTTACTAAACTAAAAAAAAAACCCTTGTTTACGTCAGATTTTCAGGAAATTTCAACCTTAAAGCTTTCATAATAGAAATCTAATTCCATTAACAAAGCCGTTATCCCGATAACAATCAATAAGGGTTAAAAAAACCTCATTTCAAACCAAATAGAGATAAATCAAATGATTTCCTTTAGGCTAAGAATACATGACCAACTGGAGACGCCATAAGCAGTAATCTGTATGTGAGAAAGTTTACCAATTTAAGCTTGGTTTAGCGTTGCGCTACAAAAAGTGATAGCTCATTCATGCGTTTTTGATCACATAGTTATGAACTCACACGAGAAAATTGACAAACATGAGTATGGACTTAACACACACATACCAACATTATGCAAAATAAAATTCAATTCTATCTGTTGATAGTCGAGATACCTACCTCCGGCAGAGTAACATAACACGGTGCAACTGTAAATTAAAATTGTAAAATTTGGTATAAATTATTATTAATACATCTTATTAACTTTTCCAGAGATAACTTGTAAAGATAAAGATAAATTTATTTGTCAGAATACAGTACATTAAGAACAGTACTGTAAGAAAATCAGTGTCAACACTTCTTGTAAAGAGTGTCTGTGGAGTTTCTTGTCGGTTCTCATGAGACCAGCTCTTGGGAACTGTGCAAGTATTTATAGGCCTGATTGAAAAACAAAATAAGGACTGGCAATGGCGTTTCCTGACAGTTCAATGCTCTAAGCCTTCACGCGATAAAAACCACCAAAAGAAACACCATTAACGATATCACCATAGGATTGATTGAACTGAACTTTATAAGCGAAAATACGAAATTCTCTTTTTGTGTTTTAATACTCTTTTTACCCGGTTAACGAAGAGAAGGGAACTATTTCTAAATGAAATGGCCTAAACCGTTTTCGGGGTTCCGTACTTTTTCTTTTTAAATTATAATATCTGAAATAGTGACTTTGAGTCCAAGATTAGTCAAGCTATTGTATTGGCAAAATTTTCATGTTCATATTGGCACTTAGTTCTTGTAAAGCGCTGGTACTCAGCTACGTCCGGTTAGACTGGAAGCCGACCCCAACATAGTTGGGAAAAAGGCTCGGAGGATGATGATGATGACTGGCACTTAGCTGGCTAGATAAATTAGTTCAATCTTCCTCTGGTTCTATAAAGAAGAATATCAATATTATCAAATGTCATATATTTATCCTTATAATATCGTAATCGCGAAAGTATCTATGTAAGATGTTTTTTCCTGTTCGACGCAAAAACCGCTGAATGCATTTTGATGAAAGGTGATAAGGTAAAATCAGAATAGCATATACTCAGGTAGTGTTTCCTCGTGATACTAGCAAAACCGCAGACAAAACTAGCAAAAAATAAAACGAACATAACTACAAGTCCCTTTTCCTCATGTTACAAACAAAATGTCATCCGATAACCAATCTCTAACGGCCTGTCATTGTTCACAGAAAAAAGTTACCAATTTGGAGTTACATGACACCTTGTCAACTCCGAATGGATTTTGATGGATGGCCGTGGAAATAGGACAAGGGTGATTGGGTGGTTTTACAACGTACAGAGTTCGATATGTTTGAAAAGATTTCTTTAATAAATAAGTAAAGTGAGTCATCATCATCATCTCAGCCATAGGACGTCCGCTGCTGAACATAGGCCTCCCCCTTAGATCTCCACAGATACCTGTTGGAGGCGACCTGCATCCAACGTCTTCCGGCGACCTTTATAAGATCGTCTGTCCACCTTGTTAGTAAGTAATCTATGATTAAGAGTACACACGCTCTACAGACTTTTTAACGATCAAGTATTTGACCAAGGGCGGATCCACCGTTGTGGGCACGATGGGCATGCCCACAACCTTATTACCTAGACTTGTGACATCACACTTTTACGTTTTTTTTAAATCGATAGGCTGATGATAACACTAGGGAACAAAATAATACTTTTTTTTGTTGCATTTAATTTTATGACTGTTGTTTACTAATTCGAGATCACCATATTTTTTTTCTTACAGCTTTAGTTTTTGAGGTACTTTTGTGTCCCAAAACTCAAAAAAATTCGCGCTCGCTACGCTCGCGGCTTTTTCACTTTGCGGTGGTTTAAGTCCAATATCGAAAACGTTAGATTAGTTTAAGTTAAAATTGAAAGTAGAAAAGGATAGCACCCCCATAACGCCCTCTTTCAGGACTTTCTGGTTAACAAGAAGCGGTGAAGAACAAAACAAACTTCCCAGCAACACAGCTGTCTATTACAATAAAATTATTATTATTTACAATAGTCACTATTTTACATTTTTTTGTACAAAACAGTACCAAAACTCAAAAAATCTCGCGCTCGCTACGCTCGCGGTTTTTTCACTTAGCAGTGGCTTTTTTTTTACTTGTTTCTGTGATTTCGTGTCCCAAAACTCCAAAATTTTGCGCTCGCTACGCTCGCGCAAATTTATACGGTTTTATACCACGTCTTTGCTTTTGGTTTTATAACTTGGTAACTACGACGAAATCTAAAAAATGTTCCGGCTTGCTACGCTCGCGCAAAAAACAAAACTACTCACAATCTTTCCATACATAGGGGTGCTTTAGTAATGATTGCACGCGGTACATGAGCTAGAGACGGAACTGATAGTGAGCATAATATGAGTTTAGATATATTAAAAAAAAAACGTTTTTTTAGCATTATTAGATTGGTTCGTAATTTTATTTTGTCGTTTTTTTTTTGGGGTGCTCAATAGGTAGCCCGGGGTGCCACCCGATGCTATGCCGCCACTGGTAGTTGAGAAGTGCACCAAATGCGTCAAACCCTCCCTATATTGGCTTACTGGCTACTAGAAGTTATTGATTGAAATAGGTTTGGATCGAAACTATTTTTTTTTATCGGGTCCAACTTCCTCCTAAGTTTATTTTCATTCCTAATGCCAAAGTCCTGATGCTCAGAAAAAAGGAAATAATTTCATTCAAAAGTTCATAAACGACTTGCATAATTTTTAATGAGCATGTTCATGCTCCGACTTTTACTTTTGTAGTAGCCGCTTCTAGTTCCGATTTTCTAGTAGCTGTGACCACAACCTTTTTTGAGGGCTGGATCCGCGCTTGTATTTGACCGGTATCAAATCGACTAAAAACTTTCACTGACAGATTTTCTTTAAAGAAAAAATATCCAGCCATCGAGACATAGGTCTTCTTTAAACAGACAGACTTCTTAAGTCTAGGTTTCCTAAACAATGTCTTTTATTTCACTGTCATTAGATCATGACCTTCATTTGCCTAGCTTTTATTTGACTTTGTTGGAGTCAACTTACAGTTTTACTTGAAGCAACTGAGCAGCGCTCTATCCTTCTCCGTGTGAGAGGAGGCCTGTGCCCTGCAGTGGGACGATAAAAAGGCTGCAACAACAACTGAGCACCAGTCTTTTATAGGGAGCGACTGCCTATCTGACCTCCTCAACCCAGTTACCCGGGCAACCCCTTGGTAAGACTGTTTGTCAGACTTTCTGATAACCAGTCTTACGTGACTAATATAACCTTAATCTCTTCTTAACTTAGAAACTATAACAGCCTCCAAGTATACTCATAAAACCTTTATCGTCGCAAATAATGCACACGATATCCCGTAGCTACAAATAGAGCGCTAATAGGCCACTGTGGAGTCATTACTAGTGTTGTCACGAGTCCCGGACTTTGTATAGCACGTCCCGGGATTTTATAGCGTGGGTAGAATTTTTAAATGATACCGCTTATATTTGTTTTTAAATTCTTTTGGAGATTTAAGTAGGTATATCAATGGTATTTACATAAATCAAAATGAAACTTCTTATATCACCAGAACTGGCGGCTGTTATTTGAAAATTTTGGGCAGTTGTTTTGAGTAGTCAGAAACCAGTAAGTCTGACAATCAATCTTAGCAAGGAGTATTGGGTTGCCCGGGTAACAGGGTTGAGGAGGTCAGATAGGCAGTCGCCTCTTGTAAAACACTCTGCATCTGGTTAGACTGGAAGCCAACCTGACCATAGTCGGTAAATGACTAAGTAAATGATGATCACGTTAACAAATTATATATATAAAGTAGGTAAACCTCTGTCACCAAAATCCAACAGCTTCAATCCCGGATAACATTGACCTCTGAATCCCGGGTTTTGGCAAAAGGGTTGGCCATCACTAGTCGTTGAGCACACAGCTTCTAACCAATCACATTACGTACTTTATTGTAACTATAATGGCTTGATATAAGGCGTCGTAAATGACAATTAGGAGACCACTTTATGCTCCATAGTAACTATCGGATTTGGTCCAAGTTGTGAACGGAAACCGCATGGAATCAGGAAAAATGTTATTCTCCATGGGAAACCGAGTATTATTATTAGTATTTACCTAATGATGGTATGAGTATTGATTTGTAATAATATGAATCAAAAGAAATAATACAAACTGAACAAGTAAAAGTGACCAAGGCCGTTCTTCATAAGCAGCTATCCTTTATAATGGACAAATAACTTTTTTCCTATATCTAACCGTTTTTGACAAATTAAAAACGACTTACTAAGTCCCAAGTTCATCGACAACATAAACGTCAGTTTTCTTAAAACAACCGTTTACTGTTAATTTTTCTTTTCAGTTTTTAAAGTAAACTATTGGTTATTTATTAGGTATTCATTTTATTCTAATTTGTAGCTACATGTACTGAACATATAAAGTAATTTTAGGTTTGTAAATATAGTTTGTATTATTTATTCAATTCAATAAATGTTAAATTATAAAAAAGGTTGATTTAAGAAAAATTGGCGTTGTCAATAAAAATGGGCTTAAAAGTATGATGTCCTCCTAGCCGATTATAGGCTACGGCAGCTGTTCTTATGTAAGGAGATAAGCCAAATTAAAGAATTAAAAGTATGAAGGGGGTATTAATCGCTATTCGCTCACACCTTAGCCCAAGCTGTCATCTGTCGATAGCATCAGCGGCCATGTTTGTTCATCTCTCAACGCTCGCTCCGCTTTCATGCGATCCCACTTGTCTGCCATCCAGCCGAGTATTATCTAACTAGTAATCAACTGATTCCCAGATATTTACTAAAATTCCCAAAGGGTTCTCTTGTATCTGGGTTGAGGAGGCAGTCACTGTAAAATACTGGTACTCAGCTGCGTTTGATTAAACTGAAAAATCTTAATGTGAGAAAGGTTAAGCAGATGATGACTAAAACGTTCATGATTGACAATTTTAGACTTAAATCTTCTTCTTCTTCGCGAGTCGGTGGCAAACAACTTCAAATTTTGGATGCTTATTGCCCAGTGTTTGGCGACGCACACGGAATTTATCATTTACCTAGTAGCGGATTCAAATAAAAATTGCAATTTTGATTCCTTCAATAAGACAAGAAAACACAAAAAATTGTGAGCTAAAAACATACATGATATGATATGATATGAACCTCTTTTTATTTGAAGTCGGTTAACAAAATAGAGATCAAGACAGAAAAGTACCAGGATCACATAAGATACCAAGACATTGCTTGAACAAATCCTTTGAACCACCCATTACGGAGACACAACAGAACAGTTGAGATAGCCAATTAAATCTTTCTAAGTGGTTAAACAACAATAAATCGCTGGATTTCAGAACTAATTGAAATCCAATGGGAATTATTTGTGGCCTAGTTATAAAATTCCCAATCGTTTCAATTCCCATTTCATAATTGACTTTCGTTCTATTTCTGTGTGATAGGTATCTGGAGGTTTGTTAATTTGTTACGAAAGGCAGCAGTATTTTGACTATAATAATTTAGATGTGAAAGTATGTTGGTCTGTCGGTTACACTTTCGCCAAAAAACAGATCTATAACCGATATGAACGTTCCAAATGTACGGACATAGAATGATTCGATTTTTTTCTGATTGCTTATAATATATACTTCCATTTACAGGGGTAGGTAGTTTATTTCGGAATAGGTTGTTCGGTAAATCCATACTATCCATCAAAATAATCGATTTTCGAAATGTTTTTTCTCCCTTATTGTTATTCCAGTGCTAAATCGAACGTAACCCGAATTCGGACGACCAACATTACAAATTGATGGTCGTAAAAATTAACACATTGTTCTTTTAATTGCTCAAATGATACCTGTTATTATTGCTATGAGGCGTGAACCAATTTTATGATAGACTAGCTTTTAGATACTCAAATACGGTGATAGTACAAATAAGAACACCCTTTCTCCCTCCCCATTATTTTACAGACCATTAAAAAAGTAGGTACATTTAAAAATGGAATTCTGTAAATCAGCTATTGTTATAAAACCCGACCAATCACAGCACTACAATAATATTAGACGCCACATCAACCAATCAGGCTCTCGATCGGAATTTCAGAAAGCAATTACAAGGACGCTTCGGTCCTATCCAATTAAGGTCACAGACAAGAAAACTTGTGAACAACTAATTGATCGATCCACCAGTTGTGCAAACTACGGCGCTGGGTATGTGGACACTGTGGCCTGACCGACAATTAGTAGCGTTCCACTTCGAGTCTGGGGACAGCAGTGCAATGGAGCCGATTTAATTTTATTTTCGTTTTAAAGTATTTTATTGGATTAGTTGTCTTCTGCAGTTTTGCTCGAGGGAACTAATTTATTAGCTCTGATATAAGATTTTATTTTTCAGACACTGTAACTGTGACAAAGTTTTCTAAAAGCACATATTCATATAATGTCTTTTAAGATGTATACCAGGGTATTTCTTGCCCAGTCTTCTCCATGGAAACCTAAGTTATAGAATTGAATATTTAAAAATTGTTTTTAATTCGTCAATTTGGAATAAGCATAGATCTTTATTTATATAATTTTACACTTGCTAGGTTTAGAGGTACAATCAATGCCACAGTTTAATAATCTCCTGTAATAGAGAACTTTGTCATTTAAATCGTATTCAAAATATCAGACGCTGCAAATAATTCCAGAAGCTTCCACAGCGTTTACCTCAGAGCATATTCAAGTGCCCATCAATATACATTTTCACCCAGTACTCCACGTTCTCCAAGTAATTATGCTGTATAGCTTACTCCAGATTCCTGGCTGCAAGGAATTGGAAATAAATGAACATCGTTTGTACTGCTCCGATACTTAATGAAGTAATCCTGTCTTGTAGAATACGAAATGGTGAGGATTTACCGTGTAATGGAAGTACAAATTGTATGTTCTATCTTATTTTCTTCTGTTCTACTTCCTACTGTAATAGTTGTTATCATTATAAATGCGGAAGATTGGAAAGTTGAAACGAGGAAGCTATTTAAATAAAAAAGCCTTCCTGTAAAGTAATACTTTACCACTATAAAAAATATATAGTGTAAGAATCCATTAAAACTGTCATTCATCCATTTGAGTTGGAAATCCATTTAAATCGTTTTGGACTTCACAGATTTCTTCTGTAGCATTTTAGTGCAAAACTAATACAAAATAGTTACGATGGCAATTAACCTTCTAGTTAACCCATTTTAATTTAAGGGGTTTATCTCTTTTACATTAAAAAAATAATTTAGGGGCTTAGGTATCTGTTTTACATAAAAAATATATATTTAATTCCTTTAAAAACAAGCACAATGACGAGTCACTTCATTTCTCTATTCTAAACAATTCTCCCCAATTGTTTGCACTTGATTTTGGGAACAGTCAAAAATCTAACAAGTCACACCATTGACCATTGGATTTTAGGCAAAAATATGGCAAAATGTACGGGCAGTCCCTTGACAATGCAGTCCAGGAACTATGCAGAACTTTGGAACTATGTTAGTATTTTATTTTTCGTTTCATGCATGAACTCTAAAGTTCGAAAATCCGTGAAATTCTCTGTGTATGATGTCAAAAATATGTAGGTATGATGGTCACCCGTTTTATTTGTGCTTGACTGTAAATATTTTTCAAAAAATCTATTCTTATTTATAAAGCTGAAGAGATAGTTGGCTAAAGCGGGCCAAAAGTGCTCATCTCTGGAATGGAAAATTATTTTAAAAATTATTACAAGACGTGGGTGTCGCTAGTATATATTATATATTATACAAGTATTTTTAAAAACGCTTTGGTAAATTAGTGTATTTTAGATAATGTAGTCAAATAGACAAATGTAAGTAAAAAGTAACTACTAATTTAGCAATTTTATTACATTTTTATAATTTTGAATGCTTATCTGTACAGATACCATTTATACATTCATAACGACTGAGAAAAAATAACAAAAAGTTCTTATAACTTTGTGTTATTTCAAGAAATGTTCACGGAGACGTTTTGTTTCTTTAAACAAGTCTCAAGACTCGAAGTTCAGTTAATTATTATTTGAACTAGAACTGGCTAGAATAAATGAGAATATAGATAACCTTATAAAATACACTATTATACAATCTAAGCATAGTTAAAGCAATTTTATGATCCAGATGCAATGACCCGGATGAAAATATTCTGGTATAAAAGAATGTCAACATAAAATGCTGATTTCTTCTTTCCGAAAATCCAGTCTTTATGAAGTCTAAAAACGCCTCTTTGTATTAAATTTTCGTCGTGCGTGCAAATAATCATGCCTTCAAAGTCAAAATCTTTTTAAATTATTTTATTTCACGTAGGACTTTACAAATACTTATGAATGTCAATAGTAAATAAGTTTGATTTAGCCCATTCGGAAACTAGCTTTCTATGGAGAAGAACGGCCAAAAATACTCCATGGTTACTCTTCTCGGCGCTATTAATGGGATGTGGCAGGAATCTTGAGCTCTGACCTTCAACTGCGCAGAAGTAATTTAGGGTCCCCTTTGTGGTATGAAGCGAGGCGCGGGGGCGGGCTAAAGCGGTGATTGGCCCGCAGTGCATCGCTAATAAATCACTTCTGCGCAGATATAGGTCAGAGCTCAAGATTCGTGCCGATAACTATAACTATAGTTTTCTTGATTGGTTAAAAAATCATAATACTACTGCATTTACTCTGGTGTTACATATGTTCACGTCCATATTGGTTACCACACCTACTCCTCATTTGGCCCCTATTTCATAAAAAAGCCACCGTTTACCAACACGTGCTCAGTAATTAATTTTAAAGTGTCCTTGTTGCAGTTCAATTTCGTGGGCAAACTGCTAGGACCAAAAGGCAACTCCTTGAAGAGGTTACAAGAAGACACCATGTGCAAGATGGCCGTCTTAGGACGAGGGTCCATGAAAGATCGACAGAAGGTAAGCTATATTCATATTACGCTCATCGAGGACACCAATGACTGTGTTTCGGAAGGCACGTTAAACTGTAGGTCCTTCCTTGGTAGTCGTTACGGGTAGTCAGAAGCCAGTAAGTCTGATTCCAGTATAACCAAGGGGCATTGGGTTGCCCGGGTAACTGGGTTGAGGGGGTCAGATAGAGCAGTCGTTCCTTGTAAAGCACTGGTACTCAGCTACATCCGGTTATACTAGAAGCCCCCAACATAATTGGAAAAAAAGGCTCGAAAGATGATGAATCATCATCATCATCATCATCGGCCTTTTTTACCGACTTCAAAATAGGTTATTGACTGAGTTCGGTACTGATTTCGGTTTTCGTTTTAGAATTGGGAGAAGGGTTTAGGTAAAATTATAATTAAAGGGTTTATTTTGTCTGTAAAATAAGTTGTTACTGTCCTACTGCAGGGTACTGTCCTCTTCTCGTACAGATAAGGAATAAACCATGAGGGTTTAATCACTTCGCTTGCTCAAGGTGGATCAGACTTTCCTCATGATTTTTTTCTTTACCTTCAAAGTTTTGTATCTCGACGGGTACAGCCATTATACTATTAGCAAGAATCTATAAAAATAAATATATCAAAATACATACTTATTTATTTTGAAATACTCATGAAAGTCCAAAATGTTCTTGACATAACCGAAAGCTGCATCCGCGTAATGAAAGCACTTGTCGTATGTGTACAAACATACTGCTAAAATAAACATTATGTGCATACAAATAGGGTATATTTTATACTGAGCAAATACTCCTATTTGGACAAATGTTTGTCGAATTGACAATGTTTTTGTTTGATGTTTAAATTAAGGACTAATAGTGTTACTAAAAGGGTGAAATACGTTTTCACATTACAACGCAATGATAAACTGATGATATTGTATCGTTTAGTTAAACATGCTAATCTCGAGAGCTACTGATATTAAAAATTGTTTCAGTACTATAATTGTTATTTATTTCGAGAAAGCTAAATTTTTTTTCTGGTTATACTTGGATGTCGTTATAGGACATGTTTTATTTTAACCAATTTAATTTACTAACTTACTAAAAATTAGCACATATGTTATTCAGATATATCAGCTACCTATATTGCAGCCAAGATCCATGTAAATCCATTCAGTCTTTTGCGCCTGAAGAAGTAACAAACACACAAATGCATTAACAAACATTCGCTTTTATAATATTAGTGTGGAGTGTGATGATTTCTTATATATTTTTAACACTGTTATAATAGCTTCACGTCTAACTATGTATGTAAGAAAATGTTGGAATCTTAATTTGACCCACTATGACGATTACGATGAAATTTTGCACACGCTCTGAGTTGACGATGACAATACATGACTAGCGTGTTTTTTAAACAATTTTTTTTTCTTGACAGGAGGAAGAGCTCCGTGTATCCGGAGACCCGAAGTTCGCGCATCTGTCAGATGAACTGCACGTGGAGATCAGCGCGTTCGCGACGCCCGCTGAGGCGCACGCGAGGATCGCGTACGCGCTTGCTGAACTCAGGCGGTTTCTAGTGCCGGTAAGTGGTGGGACGGGATATAATGCCAAACTCTACGTCTAGTCTGTGTCTACTCGACGTCCGTGCGCCATTTTAGGGACCTAGCAGAATACCAGCGTCAGTTATTCTACCTGACACGTGCTGAGCTGGACTCCCATTCGGTGCAAACGTAAGACCCTGCACCACGCCGCTAACTATTTGTATTTTATGTTTCTCTTTCTGCCTACTTCTTGTTTTGTTTTATTTCTTATTGTGTATCTTTGTGGTATCTTGTTGTTGGTCTGAATAAAATGTTTTATTATCTATCTATCTAAACTTAATGGCGGCTCGGAAAATTATGCGGGTAGCAGAAAACATTTTGTGGTATCAGTATCAGGGTCCATTCACACAGACTCGGAGAGCATCGGCGCGCAGTTTTCTTTTCAGACAGACCGGAACCGATCGGCTGCGTGAGCGAGAGCATGCAATCGGAGCCAAACCAAAGTACGCGATAGGAGCCGGTCAGCTCCTCTTATATTTTCACACCAAGCGCCTTCGAGCATTTTAATGACAAAAGCAGTGCACAGGCAAAAATAAGCCTTAGGTACTACAAATACTAAAAACTCGGTTTTTAAGGTGTTAAGAATTTGCTCTACTCTCCGAGCCGGTCTGTATGAACGGACCCCAGGCTTACTTTTGCTAGGAAACTAGTTGTGAGTCCATGGTGAACCGGGTTTAAGTTTGGCGAAAACTATTGTCGACATATGTAACAGGGATAGATATAGCAATATAAATCGTCTGCCCATCTCATGTAGGTTATATTTTGTTCAAATATGTCGGGGGTGGCTTCCGTTCTAACCGAAAGAAGCCCAGCATCAGTATTTTATTAGAAGCGACTCTATATCATGGAAGTAGAAAGACATGATTTTTTTTTCTGTCAGTATCCAAAACATAAAAAGCAAAAATCACATAAAAAATCAATTAAACACACAAAAAATATCAGTAGGTTTCCCGACAAAAAACATGGCATTCTCCTACCAATTTTCACATTGATATTTTTACCTTGTCGGGTATACGGGCTCCTCTCCTATATTATTGACGACGGGAATGCTTTTGTCATAGGCAAAGAGCTTTGATATATTAACCCTTGAATATTAATATTCTGCGTACGGCGCGTACTGTATATTTAATATTTAACACAAGTGTGACAGCCGGAGTTGTTTGTTATTTGAGTTTTTCGGGAATCGGGACAGAGCGAGGAATTTTTGAAGGATATTAAAAATTGATGTGATTTTTTGGCCTTTGTTTTTTGAAGAACAAATTGTTTTATTTAGCATGCTTATTTATGTGAATCCACATATTTTTTGAAGCTTATTGCTGAATACATTTTTTTTTTATTATTTTACTGAAATTTTCAACCAAGCCATAGTAAGTAGGTTAGGTATAGTTTGGTTTCAATAAACCCAAGAATTCTATAGCTGTGGTTAGATTGAACCCAGGCCCTTCTTAACGAAAATTACATGTGGTGCAAAAACCATGTACAGATGACAGCACGTCAACCTACCTCCAATCTGTAAAATTTTACAGAATCGGATAGATTGATCTGCTGGTATCTGGACCTAATCACAAAATTGAAAAAAAAAAAAACGAAATCGCGAAGTATAGCGATCAAAATAAAATTATTTTCCGTCGAAATGAAATAACCGAACTTCTAAGATAGTTTTCAATGCTATTCTCGTTTGATTGGTTCGTACGTTTATGGTGTTTCGCCTCATAAAATTCTATATCATATCCGAGCACGTTCGTGAAGTTTTATAGTCCTTCTTCATATCGCGGGATGAGTTTCTGAAGATGCTTGAAATAGTATTGGAAGACTATTAAAATATTTATTCCGGGGCATAACTTGAGGGACATTTTTCTAAAATTAGTTGGATTCCGAATTTCTTGCTATCGATTGGTATATTTAAAAATCTCGATATTTTTGTCCTATTTCTTTGGTCTGAGCTATATAGATATAAAAATAAAGTTAATAGTTCAAGACGAGTATAGTATAATGATATAAGATTATTTTTATGCTCCTGTAAACCTTGGTTTTGGTCCCTTACACGTAAGGTACCGGTATCGATGCTGCGGGTTGTTCGTAAGAGATACCGCGGCCCTGGTACATAAAAGGCCTATGACGGAACACGACGGTTTTTAGTCAGTAGAGTCTAACACTCCCTCACCGCTGCTAACCCACAGCGAGAGGGGTCATTTGATGATTTCTGACGTCGGAAACAAAAAAAAAAGGTACCGGTATCGATATAACATTAAAAACATATATTAGTGAAATAAAGGGAAATAGTAGGTACTTTTACCTACTTATAATAGATCAATTTGATGTTTACTTAAAATATAACAAACATAGCAAGTTTTTTTACATACTTTCATCCCAATCAATTCAACTTACTATTTCAATGGGAAAACGTGATAAATAAACTTTATTTTGAATACATATTTAAAATAATATTGTTGCCCGTATTATTCTAAAAATGTACCTTAATAAATAACTTTGCAGTATTTCTTATCAAGTGCCGCCAACATTTGAAGTACATTTCTGACTTCCAAAAACTCTGACAAGAGGCGATTACAAGAAAATTTATAACCGCTTTGTTTGTTAATGTTACTCAAAATGAATACAATTACTTTTTCATGATAATTTATGTGATAGACTTTTGAAAAGTCCAGTTGAAAAGAATTTCAGGGTTCCAAACTTAATGCTAAGAAAACTTTTTGATATTTTTCTTTTCTTTGGAATCATTCATGTCTGAAAGCATACCTCATGTACATTTAGACGTTATATAGAGTTTTTTGCCCGTTCTTCTCCGTAGGAAGCTACTTTTGGAATGGGCAACTAGAATCAAACTTAGTTATATTTTTGACATTCATAAGTGCTTGTAAAGGCCTAAATGAAATACATACATGATTCGATTTGATTTGATTTGTTAGCTTATTTTTTTGTTAATTTTAATATCTTTGCCAGGTCGTAAGGGTCAAAACTCAGACGGTTTTACCATGGGGTATCATCATGTCCCAATTTATGGCTTCTAGAGGTCAGATAGGTAGTTGCTACTTGTAAAACACTAGTTCTCAGCAGCATCCGAGTAGTTTAGAAGCTGACTTCAACATACATCATTGGGAAAAGGCTACATGCGGTACATCATTATTGACTTTCTTCTCTCTTGCCCAGGACTACAACGATGACATCAGACAGGAACAGATGCTGGAGATGCAGATCCTGTCCTCTCAGAGCGAGCAGCGTCGACTCACTCCTCCGGAGTCCTCCCGGAGCGGCAGTGAGGAGGCTCTCCCTCTTAGAGATACTACGCATAAACAGAGAGTGAGTACTCTTGACGTTGATCACTTATTTAACTAAATAACACAGGTTTTAGCATTTTCATTCCATATCAATTTTGGCCCCTTTCATTACAGGCGACATACATTTACATAAATACCTTAAAGTCATAAATAAGTATTAACAAAAGGTTCTACTTATCTTAGACACTTGTTCTTACTTCAGAATCGAATTGACTAGGAAAATATAACCATATTAGTTGAAAGACTGACGGCTTTATGTGCTAGAAGATAAGTAGAAGGCGTCTTGAAAGTTTTGATCCTGCCTAAATTAGCATAGAGTTACACTAGTTTCAAAAGAAGATACTTTCGAAAAAGTACATCAAATTTTATCAAATAAACAAGAAGTAAATGAAATGTTATCAAATAGAATAATAAGTACCTATTAGCGTGAATACACTCAAAAACTACACTTATATCAGTCCACCTAATTTAAACAGATCCTATACAAAATTTCCCAAACAGAAGTCCGTGAAAATCTTTAGTCCCAGAAAAGTAAATTGCGCAACACCCGGTTCTATTCTCAATCTATTCTATGGGCCAAAACGTGACTATACGGGCACCCATACAAAATCAAAATTGTAACTGTGCCCCGGTACACAATAGGAGGTAGATTGGGACCCTTCTATTGACGAATAAGGGTCCTGTGATCCGTTTTGGGCAATCAAAGATGGCGAATAAAAAACTACATTGGACATTACGCTGAGTTTAGGAATAGTATTTCAGGAAGTTTTTTTGATAGTAATGAATAACTTTGAGCTATGGTGTACTTATACCTGTTGAAAGTGGTTCTGTAATTTTTTTTTGTTATTATTATTCACGGTAGAATTACTTCCCCAATCTTATTGGGGTTATGTATATATGAATAAACCTTCCTGATGAATCTATGTATTAATAAAAAACATATAAACCTAGCAAAGGTTAGGTTAGGTTAGATCGGCATACAGTTTTTGAGTTTATTGCCAACGGACAGACAAATATTTTCATTTTATTCCAAGAAACCAAAATAACAATTAAGCTGCTTTTTTATTCCTGAAAAATCTTTTATTATTTGTCATAACAAAATTTGCAAACTAATAAATTATTTTTACTTGATATCATAATCGTAAGCTGAATGGGGTAAAAAAATATTTAAATGTTCTTCTTTTTGTACCAGTTGTCAGGAGTACCACCATCACCAGCGCCCGCCACCCTGCCGGGTGGTATCGCCATCAACCACGGCGCGAATGCTCGAGACTTCTCCCCGCCGGCGCCCACTCCGGCTCCTGATCATCTTTCTGCTGCCCATCATCAGGTAAGGAGGGCATGATGCAGCTTTAACTTGTCCTTTGAATTCGAACCTTAAAAAATATTTCATATAAAACATTTTATAACGTCAATATAAAAAGCCAACCCTTAAAAAAGTCAAATTGAAATGACAAATTATTCAGTGGCCTTTTTTTTAACGACGTCAAAAATCATCAAATGGCCCCTCCCGCTGTGGGTTAGCGGCGGTGAGGGAGTGTCAGACTCTTACTGACGAAAAACCGTAGTGTTCCGTCGTGGGCCTTTTATGTACCAGGGCCGCGGTAATTCTTTCGAACAATCCCATAGCCCATATATTGTGTAAACTTAAGTTTACCTAATACAGACTGTAGATATAAGATCAATTAGTCCAGTAGGCAAAGTTTGAACACCTCAGTGTATTTAATACTGCGTAGTATATCGGTTAACTTTGAAGCCTTGTATTACCTGCAAAGTTGCACGTTCAAGTAGGTAATAATATTCTCTATACTGCATTTCTAAGAAGCATATATTACTAGCTTGCGCCTGTGGTTTCATTCTGGACCTTAGGGAATGCATCTAGATCAGTGGTTCTTAACCGTTGGTCCGCGGACCACTGGTGGTCCCTGAAGGCATTTCAAGTGGTCCGCGAAGCATTGCTTCGCGACGTTGCTAATCCAACTTTATTTTCAACGACTTATCTATGCGATCAGCGGTTTTCGCATGGAAGTATAAAAGATATCCATCTTACTTGTCGAACAGAAAAAAAAATATGTTTGGGCTACATTTTACGTAATTTTGGCTTTGAGTCTTAAAAAATAATTAAAATGTCGCGCTCGCTTCGCTCGCGTATTCAAAATGTGTGCCTTTGTTTTTGCATTTGTCAACAAAAAAAAACTTAAGTAGATACGTTTGGGCCACATTTTACGCAATGTTTGGTTTGAATCCGAAAAAAATATCGCGCTCGCTTCGCTCGCGCATTTGGAATCTAATTACATAAGTATAACAGTAAGTACTTGCGTTTTGTAAACGCAATGTTTGCAAATACGTACGTGGGTTTTCGACGCTTCTGATTGTTAAAAACAAGCATAGAAATCTGCCACTGCCAACATGCGTTTAGTTTTGAGTAGTACTGAACCAAGAATTCAGGAGTTAGTAAAGAGAATGCAGTCACAAAAATCTCATTAAAATCTGTAAATTTTATTTTTTTGCTAAATAATAAAGAAATGAATGCTAATTATAGTGTGCTCGTATTCTTTATCAAAGAACCCTCAATTTAGGTAAAACAATGGGGTGGTCCCCGGCAAGACAAACTTTTGGTAAACCTTTTTGGCATGAGGGACCTCATGCCAAAAAGGTTAAGAACCACTGATCTAGATAAAAGTCACCTATAGCCTTCCTCGATAAAACGAATGTCTTATATTGAAATGAATTTGCTGGCGTTGGTGGAAGTTAGTCACAATAATATACAAAGCTGTAAATAATACAAATACAATAATAAGCTATTTAATATATTCGGTCATTAACTTGTCAAATTACCTCGGGTATACTTAATCTCCGCACAAAACAAGCTCTTTTCCGCATAAATGAAACTTCAAAACCACCAAAGATGCAATCATTAAAAGTTCAAAGGTAGGTTTCATTATTGCATTAACTTTTATCATACCCTACCTTACACGATGCGATGGGTCGGAGACACCATAAACTGTCTTCAGTTTATTTCAAGTGGATCACCCAGAAAAGCAGGAGAAATCATCAGTCCTGAAATGTAATAAAGTCAGTTTAAAAAACTGTTAAAACAGTTTTTTTGTAAGAATGTCGCATTAGGTAATATGACTCATAATATATTCAAATCTTATTTTAATTATTTCGTTATCTTGTAGTTTTTGTTATTTACTATGGTAAATAAAAGAACATAAAATTGGTACCCAAATCTACACACACCACAAAGTTAGTGGCTTAAAAAGTAGTCAAAAAAAAGTAGACCATCTTTTTCACCAAATTACCATGCAGCTTCCATTGAAAACAGATAAAACAGCCAGGATTTTCGCCTGAATGAATACCACAGGTTCTTTGAAGTCTAAAAAATTGAGCTGAAAATCCACCTGGACTTTTTCCAGAGGTTTTTACCACAGAAAGATTGTCACGTAGAAACTCCATACCAAAGTATTTTTGTTCGGATATTCGTCACAGAGTGAACATTGAACGACTGCTCTGTGAATGAATGAAATCGGATTTTCGTGACTAGTTTTTTCGTTCACTTTTCAAATGTGGAATGTGGTTGGTTAATCCTTGTAAACTACAAGGATCAGAGTTTTGTTTGTATGCCATAGTTTTTCGAAATTGGAGGATTATTGTACAAACAATAATCTGCCTAGCCTTTACCCAACTAACCTTTATTTAAACAACTACTACTTTTTCCAACTATGTTGGATTCGGCTTCCAATCTTACCTGATTCAGCTGATTATTGAGTGTATTTATAGTGTTATTTTATATGGAGCAACTGCCTATCTGATCCCCTAAACCGAGTTACGTGGGCAACTCGATACCCTTTGGTAAGACTAACTTACTTAGCATAGTTAATTTTATTGAGCATTGCAAGTTTTACCGCAAGCTGTTCACTCATAATGCCATGAAAGCGGAACAAAGAACATAATATTTATTAAATACTTCATGGTGTTGATTTGTCCTCAGCTGGCAGCCGGTCACACAGGTCACGGAGTCCTGGTCGGAGGGGGGGTGCTGCAACAACCCCCAACTCACCACCTGCTCACACAGAACTCTATACTCGGTAAGTTTCTATTAAAAACAGCACTTTCACACTGGCAAATTTTCCGAACAGTGGGGTTAGGCAAGATGTTTTCCAACTATCGTTAACACGCGTAGCTTTTAGGGCATAACAAAATGACATCTACAGGTGCAATCAATGTCTGCTATTTGTGCGTAACATGTATTTTGCCGCGTGGAATGTAGAAAAACCGAGCATAAAACCCGCTAGTGTTAAAGCGTTGTTGGTCTCAGGTTCAAGAGATTTGGGTCTGGTACTTCACAGTCGGGTTGAAAAGACTTAAAAATCAATTGTAACAACTATTTAATATCGATATTATTTACTTAGAAAGTCAGTTAGAAATATTGTAAAATCTCGATAACTTACCAAAAATCTAAACAAAAATAATCACTTAAGAATTTTCCAAATCCCGAACAAAATTCACAGTTTGAACTTCAATTTTTGTACTTAAAGAAACTTGGCAGTATTTTAAACAACGGGCCATTAACTTTCAAACAATTTGGTACAAACTTTCAACTGCCGATCATTAGTTGCAGCGATACTTTCCAAACTTAAGCACACTTGAAAAACTAAGCACAAAGTACTTCCAAAACTAAGCTCGGAAAATATCGTGTGTATTTTAAAAGCGAGCTTAAATAAGTAGTTTCCAATACCGTGTACTGTTTAGTTTGAAATTCTGTTTGACATATTATACGTCGTGGTTTTGTTAGCAACAGGCAGTTGTTGTAGCTAACTGAGCTTAGTTTCTGATGAATTTTGACGGATGAGGGTTCGTTTAAATGGAAGTAAACGTGACAATGCTTGCAAAGGCCATAAATATAAAATTATCTCTGTTACTTATTTTGGCAGTAAAGTAAATAAAGAGCTTTTTTATCCACCACTACAAATTTTTAAAATTGACCGTTGCGTCGTGTCTTGGTGGGGATTGAGTATATAATGCTGTAACTGAAAAACCTATTTATTGAGCTTACTAGAGCGGGTGTTCAGTAAATATATTCAGTTTCGAACCTGAGTGAACAATGTGTGTCGGAATTTATACACGGTTGGTAATTATCAATAGAGCCAATACCTGGAATTCAATAACAACTGGCTGAATTTGGTATGCTTTAGAGACTAATGATACATTTATTAGTGAGAACTGGCTTGTGTTTGTAATGTTACTATGTAAAAGCCTATTTGATACGAGTCTTATGTTAGGCATGTCTTACCATTCAATAAGCTGACAATGATTTAGTTGGGCAATATAAATATTCATTTATATAATTGCATACCAATTGCCGTCAGGTTGACTTAATAGTTTTTCTCAACCAGTTAGCAAACCTTTAGATTCAATCACAAGAATAAAACCCAGATTTCACCAGAGCAAAGCGGAGAAGTTTTATCACTTAATACGGTGTACCTTTCAACGGAGACACTCTTTAGGTTGTTTAAACTTTTCCACTCTATTTTGGTATATTTTGGGCCTAATAATCCAAATTCTCGAACCATACATACAGCTAGCCATCTAAACAATAACACCCACATTTTTATAACAACGCTAACAACCTACTCACCAAGCTTAGTTTCTAAGCTTACTAAACCAAGCTCACTAACTCACTAACCAGGTGGCGGGGATATCTTGGGGCTGAGCAGCCCAGTGCTGGGCGGTGTGCTCCATGCTCACCCGGCTCTGAGGGGGGTGAAGCCTGCTGCAGTCCACGCTCTCGCCACGCAAGGTCGGTACGTCGCACTTTATTAAGTTCCCAGACTAAGCACGTTTACAAAAAAAAATATGGGAAATTACAACTGAGTTACCTAATTAATTTGTGTTTATCTGAAGTCGAGTGTCGGTAGATAAGTTAAAAATTAAAATATAAACATATATTTATTATACAAAAATAAAAGGAAAATACTAAATCACAAAGTTCAATTTATTGTGCACAGTAAATACTACTTTGAAGCATTTTAATAAATCAACAAACAACTTGTTAAAGATTCAGAGTAATTTTTTATATCAAAATATTATTGCAGAATTTACGCTGTAAAACACAAATATGAATTCCTTAAAGCTTTAGTCTTCGTTTCTAATAATTTAAATTACATAACAATGCTACTAATTTAAAAATAGAACTACAGCATATTAAATTATGAAGAACCAAATCGCTTGCTTTCATCAGCATTCCATTTCAAGGGCATAATCACCCTTTTTTAATAAAAAAAAAACCTACCCCTAGGCTTTTTTTGACAGGCTCTTCAGTATTATTAACAGTACTTAAGTTTATTTAGGTAGTCTGCCATATATTGTTGACTAACTTCTGCCAACGCTTTCACACTCATCCTATGGAAACTACTCCGCGAACCCAGATACAAAGTCCAACCTTACTCGATAAAGAGCTAACACTGAAAGAATTTTTCCAGCCATCAGCATGTTCAAAAAAACTCTTTAGTTACTCAAAGGATGATGGGTAAAATTGGCCGGTATATCCAATGAAAACCATTCGCATATCAAATGATAGCTTATACCCTAAGCTTCATTTTTTGTTATGGGCAAAACCTTGTAAACCACCGGAGAACGAAGTTATAACACCTGATAGCATAGGACAGCCCATGGACTTGAAACACTTTATTGCATATGGGAGGGATGTTCAAGTGCATTATTATTGTCAATAATTGTCAGAACGAGTCACAGAAGGTGTCTGTGCCCATATTTTCCAAGTTTATTGAAAAAAAAAAGATTATTTAGCAGGTAGTATTTACAACGTATGGTGTACGTATTCCGCCGTTCTGGTGAGTCTAACCGGCATAACCAATGAAAACCGTTTGCATATCAAATGATAGCTTATACCCTAAGCTCCATTTTTTGTTATGGGCAAAACCTTGTAAACCACCGGAGAACGAAGATATGACACTTGATAGCATACGACAGCCTATGGACTTGAACCACTTCATTTTGTATGGGAGCGATGTTTAAGTGCATTATATTACTGTCCATATTAGTCAGGACATATCACAAAAGGTGTCTGTGCCCATATTTTCCAAGCTTATAAAAAAAAATTATTTAGCAGGAAGTATTTACAATGTATGGTGCACGTAGTCCGCCATTCCGGTGAGTCTAACCGGTATATCCAATAAAAACCATTCGCATATCAAATGATAGCTTATACCCTAAGCTTCATTTTTTGTTATGGGCAAAACCTTGTAAACCGCCGGAAAACGAAGATATAACACCTGATAGCATAGGACAGCCCATGGACTTGAACCACTTCATTGCATATGGGAGGGATGTTTAAGTGCATTATTATTGTCAATAATTGTCAGAACAAGTCACAGAAGGTGTCTGTGCCCATATTTTCCAAGTTTATTGAAACAAAAAAAGATTATTTAGCAGGTAGTATTTACAACGTATGGTGTACGTATTCTGCAATTCGGGTGAGTCTAACCGGTATATCCAATAAAAACCATTTGCACATCAAATGATAGCTTATGTCATAAGCTTCATTTTTTATTATGGACAAAATATTGTAAACCACCGGAGAACGAAGATATGACACTTGATAGCATACGACAGCCCATGGACTTGACTTGACATGTTGTTACCACTATTTTGTATGGGAGGGCTGTTAAGTGCATTATATATTATTGTCAATATCAGTCAAGACGTGTCACAGAAGGTACATGTGTCCATATTTAAAAAAATAACAGTTAGTATTCACAACGTAAGGTGTAACTATTCCTCTGTTCCAGTGACTTTAACCGGCGCGGCATAGCCAATAATATCCATTTGCGCATCAAATGATAGCTTATACCCTAAACTTCAATTTTTATTATGGGTGGAACATTGTTAATCACTGGGGAAAAAAGATATCAGTCCTGTAAGCCTACGACTGCCTATTTTATTAAACTACTTTGGCACGTATGGTATATAAGGAAAACTAAAATCTTCTCATTATAAATAACGTAACTTTTCCACCACTGAAAGATTTTTCAAATCAGTTCAGTCAAGTTCGTAGCCCATTTAATGCAAATACTTGTCGTGAGTACTTGCACAGACATCATCTAATGGCCAGGATAATACATCTTGCTTTGAAATATAATCCTGTGGAATTGGAGGTGTGCTGGCATCAATCTATCATCACCAATGACTGTCGACTGTCCTGGATGACCAGCCTGATATGCCATATGATGAGAACTCTGTGAAAGCAGACAAACAACTTAAATAACTTTATTCTACTGATTAAACCCCTCATGTATCCTTGCGGACTTGACCACCGTGGTTTGATTATCATTTGTGCATCACTACATAGTATAAGACAAAGTCGCTTTTACAGTCCTTATATCCCTATATCTAAATACTGTTTTCCCGTGCGAAGCTGGGGTGGGTCGCTACTTTTCTAATAATTCGACAACCCAGGGCCGACTATCCTGGTGCCGGAGAACGAGGAAATGCTTATCTCCAATAATGGAAATAATATACAGTGGTAGAAATAAAAGTTTTTATGTTTTGTTTTACTATTAAATCAATTATGCCTAGTTAAGACCGATTTTAACTGATAGTCTACCCTAGGCTTATTTAAATAAGTGATAAGTTGACGAAAATACATCAAACACTGAATTTTTCTACTATGGATTTTATTTTAACAAAAAAAAATGGTGCAAAAAGTATAACTCTTTTGTGCCCGACTGTACTTATTTCCGGTCGATTCTTGACATGAACTGTTTTATTTTAGTAACTGTAGGGTATAAGTAATAATCTAATATACATTAGAACTTTATTGGTTATCAGGCCAGGGTTCATACAAAATTGCCCATCATCCTTTATTTATTTACATGGGAAACCTACAGCTAGAGAAAATAAACGAGGAACAGTATGATAAATGAGCGAATAACGATGTCAAAGTGCAATCGAGACTTTTTTTTAAACCACACAACAGCAAATGCCAGAATTCAGTTCAAATTGAGAACCTTTTTCGGAAGCTTAAAAACTAAGCTCAAAAGTATCGTTACCGAAAAGCAATTAAGCTTACTTTGGGAACTACAAAGATAGCCGCAACCAGGCTTGGTTCTTGTTTTTATTTTGTGCCTAACAACTGGGCTAATTGTTTCAGACCATTTTGTACAGTGACAGCGTTTTAATTGAAACGTCTAGGGACCACAGACCCTTAATTGAAATCCGTATCAGAGTATAATATTTTGAACTTTAAAATGAAATTTTAAAGAACTTTTGAAGACTTGGTCATTGAATAAAAACACTTTTTGTTAAACAAAAACTGTTAGTTCTAGAGTACTTTATGAAAAATAATGATTTATTTAATTTATTTCTATAATGAAGTGTAAAAAATCTTATCGCTATTTTTTAAATCAAAAATAGATATCACATATTTTAATTTTCGACAGATATAATAAGATACTTTTGAGTGGTATAGGAAAATAGTGATATAGTTACTAGAGTGTATTAAACTACCTATTTTGTCAGTATATCTTGTTCAATACTTATACTCCCAGCCCCCGAAGATAATATCACTTTTTAAGATCCTCAAAGCTTTATTTCAGTCATTTTTTTTTATCATGCTATTGATTGGAAATCACTGATGACAAGGTTTTTGGTCAAGATGTTTTTTAACAATTTAATTGAGGATTCTGAAAAGTGACATTGTCTAGGCCTAAACGCCCAACACTTTTAACTCCTGGGTGCCATCTAAGTGACACCCAGAAACCTTCAAAAGTACAGTGTTACAAGGACCTTTGGCATTAAAATAAAAATATTTGAAATAACGTCATTTTTTGGATGGAAAATCATTTTCCTCCTTCTACTGTGGGTCAACCTTTCACATCTCTTTCGGAGCCTTTAATTTACCAGAAGTTTTGACATACCCACAGCAGGAGTTGACTGATTGTTTTCCATCTGAAAAAGAGTGCGTTCACAATATGGGCTACGTTAAACTATTATCAACATTGTTCCCATTGAAATAGAATCTAAACTCAATTAGCACTTGACATTAAACCATCTCCTAATGCTCACAAATCAACTATCAATTGATTTTCGAGTCCGTTTCAATGAGGATAAGGTTGATTATACAACGCCCGTATAGTGCCAAAAGGTCCTTGTCCAACTGTAGTCGTGTTGCCAGGTGCGGCTGGGCCGGGGGCTGCGAGTACGGCCCGCAAGCGGCCCCTGCTGGGCGGCACCCGGGCCGCAATGTCGCCGACTAAACGCGCCGTGATGACCCTGTTAGCGCGCGCTAGGGCCGCCACACACAAACATGCGCCTGCGTGGCCCGCGCCTCATGAGTGAGTATCTCAATCCCGCCAAACTTAATGGCGGTTCTAACCATCGAACATTCTCCTTTTAACCTCCACGATTCGCTGACGTCTAAAAACGCTTTCTGCGCAGTGATCCGCTTGATGTTCCAAGCCGCTATTAATTTTGATACGAGCCATAGGTGCTGCAGTGGGACCAATCAGTGCCGGATTAACCATACAGCAAGAGAGGCCCCTCGCAGCCCAATTTAGGCTTTTTTCGCTGCCTTCACTAGTCGTTTTCAACACCTTTCAGGCTTTAAAGACATAACTTTTTCTGGCGCCATTTACCACGGGGCCCGGATCTGCTTAATCCGGCACTGGATTAAGAATCTTACACAATGACAGTTTAAAGATGTGAAAATCTTGACCTTTTGACATAATACTCATATTATGTATCAAACTCCAGTATAGCGTCATTAGCACTCAGATTAACAATTTAACTAATAAATTATATTATTGAAAAGGATGTGGTCAGGTTACAGGTGCCCTGCAAAGTCGTTTAAAGTAATTAAATTGATTGACCCCTAAAACGTTTTAATCCTACATTGTCCATTCTGATCTCCAGTTTTGTGTATTGCAAATTTGTCAAAGTTCAAAGCTATTATTTCATACAGACCTTGTTCCTGTCAAAAGTTAGGTGCAAAATGTCATAATTGGTAACCTATCTACGTGTGTTTCGATATGATATCATTGACTTAACCCTTTCCATGTAGACCGCAGCTGACATACTACTCAGCGTATCCCAGTCCACTGGTGGACATGAGCCTCTTCCAAAAAGGGATATAAAGTGAGTAGGTAGTTTTAAGTTTTTTAAACGGCCAGTCTTCGGGCTGCCCGGGTAACTGGGTTGAGGTGGACAGATAGGCAGTCGCTCCATGTAAAACACTGGTACTCAGCTGCAGTCGGCGAGACCCCAGCCCCGGTAAATAACAATGAAAGGGTTCCAGAAGGAATATATGTGTTTTAATTAGGGAAAGTCTGACAACACCCATGGGAAATGAAAACTTGGATCAAAAAGAACACTTAATATGGAAGTAATCACATGACCCCTTAATGTGAAAAATCTGTGACGTCATAATTCGTATTTTTACACAAATTGCATATAAATGATCGATTTTTGAAAGTTAATTTTAAGTACCGAATATGACTGCATACTACCTTTATTATCCTGTCACGGTATTTTAGATAGAAAATACAGTGACACCAACCAAGTACAGCTGATTCTAGTGTATTGGTAAACTTGTTTTGTCTTCAACTGTTTACGTAGCTAGTTAGGGCTGCTACCAGAAAACTGTTTAGCACTGTGAGTTTCCCAAGTTCATCGAAGAAAAAAAAAACATTAACAGTAGGTAGGTACCTACTAACGATTAGGTACTCACCGCCCAACTGTGTCTTTCTTAATTCAACCATTTGATTTGACAATTCATATAGAGCATTCTAAAAAAGACACTAGAGTTTGTTTATTACGCTTTTACTCAAAAACCGCTCAATCGATTTTATTGCATTTTGGATAAAATTTTAGACAGAGATATGTGGTACCTATGTAGGAGTAGAAGTCAGCCTTTTTTTATCTAGGCATTGGGAAAACTTTTCCTAAGAACAAAGTTGACGACGTCTAGTAACAGTTATACATTGAGTTGGCGCAATGGTCACCATGCCGGACTGCCGAACTGATGCTCCAGGTTTCGATTCCCTGTATGGTCAACATTTGTGCGATGAGCATGCGTGTTGGTTGTTGTCTAGGTGTCATTATAAGTATATATAGTTCATCAGTTGTGTTAGCACCCATAACACAAGCTAATAAACAGCTTAGAGGGAAAACCGACCGTGTGTGAAGGTGCCAAAAAAATTGCATCTCAAGGACTATGAAACTAGTTGATGTGGCAACCCTGCATCAGGATAGGGTTGTCAACAAACACATACGTGCCCCAGCAAGCGACTGTCGGCTCAACGGAATAATCGACAAGACTGAACGTGACATACTCACAGTTTGCAGTTCGAGTCCCGGACGAGTCAAATTACAAACAACGTTTTCATTTCAACATGGCGTTACAGCACCTTATAACCTAAATATATCCTATTGTATAAAATAAATGTTAGTGGAAATTGGGATCGTTAGAAAAATACTACACTATTATATGCAAGGAATACTCACCTAGCTATAGTTAAAGAAGTCAGTAAAAGTATAAAACTCGGCTCCCGATCCGAAAAACACCTACAGCACCTTTCTATATAAAGCGCGAAATAACATAATTAGTTTTATTTAAAAAATCTTTCATTTGTAGACAGCCTATTTCTCGAGATAGGCTACTTACTATCCAGGTGCGTCAAGGAGTTCCCACGAGACGCGAATGAATCCTTTGGCAGAAGTTAGATTAATATGTTCTTTCTCTTTTTATTCCTTTACTACTTTAGTCTTGTTTCAGTCCCAAAAAATACCACAGACCTCTTTTTTACACATTCTAGCTAGAAAGGCTAGTACGGATTTGTCACAAAGTTGACGATTTTGACTGGCCAGCTGCAAAGGCTGTGCTGAAATTCAAATTCTGGTGCAAACTGGTTTGTGGCAACGCAATAGAATGTTCGAGAACAAAGATATCTGTTTTTGGACGGATGACGAATTTTTAAGCTTCAATGACTGATTAATAATGGAAAAGAATTTTTTTTTATAAAACACATAATCGACAATCCTACCTATATTATAAATGTGAAAGTTTGTGAGAATGTATGGATGTATGTTTGTTATTCAATCACGCAAAAACGGCTGGACCGATTTGATTGAAATTTGTTATGTAGATAGGTGATACCCTAGATTAACACATAGGCTACTTTTTATCAACACATCACGCGGGCGAAGCCGCTGGCGGAAGCTAGTAAAATATATAGAAATTTAATGGAATGAAGATTAATGGATTCATAACATTCGGGTTGGTATACATGTCAACGAAACATGATGTAGTAACATTTATTGTCTTTATCAAACATTTTTGGAGTCCAGCTTTCATAATTAAAAACATCTTAGTATTAATAATACATATTTAGGTATATAATCGCCAAGTAAAATATTAAAAGTTATTGTATTTTTAACGACTTAGGAAACCATAAATCTATAAGATACAATTCTCAAGAAGGACCATTATATTTACATAGGTCAAAATATGTGTTTTAAAATCTATTTTTGTTTGTTTCAGGCACACAACCCTACTACCAATTATAAGGGACGAGTTCGTTACAGGCGTTGGTCTCAATATCAACCTAGCATAATTGTATCTAGTCAAAAGATAACCTAGACTCTACTCTAGTCGAATCAATAAATCGAATTAATTTTAAGATGAATAATTTATTCGTACCTGCTTTGTGACAAATATGTATATTGTTTTGTTTATAAATATATGTTTTTTGTATAAAGTGTTCTTACAGATTAAATGTGTTAAGGTATTAAGATGATTCCTGTCGAGTGTCAAATTTTGTACTGATTTGTTTGAAAATTTACTTTTTGCTGTCGTTTGGGCCTAATATAAATATGTCAACTGTATATTACTGTGGAATTACTACTAAGCACTTTGGTAAACAGTAAGCCGAGACTTCAACGAGGCTTCTGAAAATAAAATTATTGACACGGAGAACGTAAGCATAAAGCACTTCTGAAAGGACTACTGCTTCTGAGATCCATATTTTATTTTGCCGCCTTCATTGGTTAAAAATCTTGGCAGAAAAAAAAGTATTCTATTTATGTATTTAAAATTTTGACACTCGACTTACATATTTTTCGCTCACTGTGCAAGATAAAAGGGTGTGATTATTTTCCTAGATTATAATTAAAATAAAATAAAAAACTGCAGTCAAAGTTGGAATAAGTACTGATTTCGTTACCTAAGGAGCGATGACGAACTTTGATGACGAAAATCAAACTCATTTAGAACACAAGAATTCTGACTAATGACTGTTCGTCATGAATATTATATGCAATGTTAGGTTTTGTTTTAAATATGTAATAATTATAGTTATAAAATAAAGATATTATAAATATTATTTTAGAAAAATATGGTGTTCTATGAGAAGAAGGATAATTAATATAAGTCTTTAATAACAATGGAATCGCAAGAAAAGATATGGGTTCAGCAAGATAAATCAGCCAATAAGGGTTACAATAACAGAATTTTGGCATGATCCCAAAATCAAAAATTCTTCAAAATATGAGGCAGTATTTTGTATTCTTAAAAAAAAATACACGCAATGTTTCCATTCCCGATGAGTTATTGAAAATCTTACACTGTACCTCTCTTTCAGTCGCAGACGGTCAAATCCTTTCCATTACGCTATGACTTATGTCACAGAGTCATAAAGGTGCATTTTCAAAGCTACCTGCCAACTGCAACTGCCAACCGCACTTGCAGCAACTGCATGATATCGGTCGATATCTGAGGGCGACTGCACGTGCTGATGTTGCTTCGATCCAAACGGTTTAATGCAAAAAATACATACAAACCAGTAGTGCAGCTGGGCCGATTTCATGCAGTCGCGGCTCGTGCGGTCGGCAGTTGCAGTCGGCAGTTAGCATTAAAAACAAATCTTTAGCGGCGCAGTATACCTTTTTGGAATATTATGACCACGTCGACCGTTTATTACAAAAAAAAACTGAATAAGTATACCAGCGTTTTCTGATTCTATTTTTTTAAAACCCCATAAAGTAGGGCTTTTAGATATTAATTAACGGACCACTGTGTATTTAAATCCTATGCCTTGTAGGGGAGTATTGTACATAGAGAATATATCACTATACTATGTAGGTTTAAGCTAAATTCTAGCAGACGACGATTTAATTATATTTCAGATATATAAAACTTGAAAAAAATATATACGTCACGGTTTTAATTTCTATTACAATCTGTCAATTCGTTATCCATTAATAGGTATAATTTATGCAATTTTTCCATTTAAAACAATTGAATACATTTTATTATTACCTACACACACAGTTAACAGTTCAATATATTATGTTATTTATTACGCACACATATCTTCATACGTGCATGCACTCATTTTATTTTTACGAAAATTAAAATAACACACCCAATACATCAAAAGTTGGAATTTCACTTAATTTTAAGGCCGTAATTAAAAATAAATGAACGAATGAACCACTCAAACGTGCGATCAATTATCTGTTTCCATAATAATTGTAAAGGAGAATAATTTATTGAAATGACAATTTGCATTCCAAATTATGTTTTTTTTTTATATTTTTAAATTATAATTAAAATTGTCAGAATGAGAAATATTCGATTGTTTTTGATTAGTTCGAATTAGGCAGATTGTAATATAAAATAAAACCGTTGAATAATCATAATTTTATATTAATAGTTTGATAATTAATATCACAGTATGGTAATAGACAAAAACTGATTCATAGCACACTGCACATCATTTGAATATTCTAATTTATCGAATTACAGTATTAAAAATAAAAATATATCTGGCACACAGATTATTAAGCACACATTTTTACCAATAGAAACTTCGAAATTTTAATAAAAAATCATTGAAAATTAAGGTTTTAAAATTTAACGTTTCTTGTCATCATAACTTCAAAAGACATGTAGTGTTTTAAAAAATAATTTTAAATTGTAGAAAATAATACTAAATTATATGAATAATTATAGTAAAATTAAATAACGATCGATAAAGGCGACGTCTACGTGCAGTTCAAATCGTTACGATAAAAATAAGTTGCTAAATTAAATATTTGAAAATGGCGGACAAAACAAAATGAAATTACCAAACAACATGTAATTTTGAAATTATATAAGATTTATTCACACTTTTATCTTATTTTATAATTCGAATAGAATTATATAATTTTGACAGAAAAAAATACACAAGTCATTTTCAAATATTTGTAAGTAAAATTAATATTTAAATGAGTGTCAAATAATTTTAAACTTAACGTATCTAAGATTAAATTCTAAGCATAAATAATAAAATAACAATGTAGTATTAATATAAATAAATGTAAATAAGTACTTATTATGTTTAATCGCTTATAAATCTCGTCTGTGTTTTGTGATATAATAGGTAGTTAGTAAAATTCACGTTTTTTGAAAATAAATTATCAATATTATAGATAATATCGGCTGAAAATGTTTTATTTCATGCTTGTATGTTATGTGAATATGTATAAATATATTTAATTATTTTTTATGTCAAATTAATTCTCGGAAATAGTTTAATTATTATTCTTCCGGTATGAAATATTTTTAAAGCCCGTGGTTGATGTGTTATTGTATGTTATATTTATTTAAATATTTAATACATGTGTATTGAGTTATTTATAGTTGTTATACATATTAATACATATTTAATAAATAATTACAAAGAAAGTTTTTGATTGTTTTTCAGTTTTTTTTTTGTATAAAGTAATTTAAAATGATGTAAAAAATGGAGTATTTGTTTTAAATCACGCGCTTCATCATTTAAGACTTTGTTTAAAAAAAAAAAGATAATTTAAATTAAGTCTTCCATTAAATTCTGCAAAACATATTCATTTGGTTAAGAGTTCATATTCCTTGTTATTGTTTAATAGGCAATGGTGATTAATTGACGAATCTCTGATGATCAGAATATACTTAACTTTGACTGTAAACGAAATTTCTCTCCGTTTAAGGTCATACACAGTCGTTCTACGTCAAACTTTGCAATGGTGGTGCTCACACATCACCATCTGCTGAGCCTTTTCCCAACTATGTTGGGGTCGGCTTCTAGTCTAACCGGATGCAGTTGAGTACCAGTATTTAACAAGGAGCAACTGATTATCTGACCTTCTCAACTCAATTAGCCGGGCCCAATACCCCTTGGTAAGATTGGTTGTCAAAGTATCTGACCTTACTACCCGTAACGACTACCATAGATGTTCAAAATAACAGCTGGTGGTGTTTATACAATTTTACCATATAGGGTCAATTAATGATCATTGCCTTTGTATATTGTTTAATTGCTTCCAAGTGTGCACTGAAAATGAGTAGTAACAAATAAATATGATCATAGAATACTGACTTTTATTTCATTTATTAAAAACCATTAACATTAACAACTACCTAAATATATCTTAAAAAATACTCTATATTATTTTAATTGATTTGTACTTAGGTGTTTGAGAGATAAATCTTCGGTTTCAATCAATTCGATTTAAATCTTCTTGGTGGCATTATATTGGAAAAAATGTAGGAACTTAGTAAGTATGTATACAGTTTATAATGAGAAATTGAAGTATGTATCAGCCATTAATTACCAGTCACCCTATAAAGTATGTTACCAATTTATAGTTATCTGCCTTTTAAATGGAATATAGAGGTAGACTTAACACCCCTATTTTTCACCAGAAGTTAAAAACCCCGGGTTATCCTATCAGTATCCCAGTGTCACGATAATGTCCTGACTACCGGCGTTGCCTGCAAAAGGGTCCACGATATGGTTTATGAAGGTCTCCATACAACCCAGCTTTTATTACCACTTCATAGCTATATTTGCGCATATCTCCGTCATATAGGCAACTGTGTCTTTTTTATCAAGGGTAATTTCTCTTTTTAGCCAACTGCGTTAGAGGGGGTATGTTATTTTAAGTGTAAGTATGATTAGATGTGGAACTTAAAAGGTTTGAAGATTTTAATATTAGAGTTGACATTAGATTTGTCTTAGTTCTGAAAATGGCAGGACATCAAAGCATCAGAGTTACCTATCTATACAAAAAGTCATTTTATACATTACTCTTTTATGTATTTTTTTCTGTATATTATTGTGTAAAGTTTTGTGTTATAAATAAAACAAAATATATACATATAAGCATGTGTGTTTGTTTTTTTTTCTTAAACCCTTTATTCTCAGGAACTAGTAAACCTATTTGAAAAAGCCTTTCAGTGTCTGCGCGGCGGTTATAAATGGACTATCTAAGTCCATTTATAACCGCCGCGCCGGTGGAACCTAGTAGGTACCTACCTACAATGCATGAGAGAGACCTGTAGCATAGAGAAACTGTAAACTGGATGAAACATTCGTTAGATAAGGAGTTATTTATAGCCCTGTCATATTTTGTAAGACAATAAGCCGATTTATAGGTTTTGTCAACCCAAGCAAGTAATATATCAAGTTTTGATGACACGCCCGATAGAAGTGAAAATTAATGTTTGTTTCGGATTGTAATAGTTCGTGTAACGAAGAGATATTGAACTAAGAAGTTGATAGTAATGTTGTAAAGGGAAGGGCACTATATTATCTTGTACTAGCCCTTTTCCCGCGGTTTCACTCGCGTCCCGTCGGAACTACTGCCCGTACCGGGATAAAATATAGCCTATGTTACTCGGGAAGAGTACCTATAGTTTTCCAACAGTGAAAGAATTTTTCAATTCGGGTCAGTAGTTTCGGAGGCTTACAAATAAACAAAAAAAATCCTGAATATTATATTAGTGCATATTATGTATTTGACAGCTTGACTTCGTAATGTTCAATGATTGTAATATAACCGAAAAATTAAAAACAATCTGATCATTAGGATTAAAAAACTTTATTTCTCACTAGCTTCTGCCTGCGGTTTCACTCGCGTCCCGTAGAAACTTTCTCTACGATAAATGGGCTATCTAGCATTGAAATATTTTTTTAAACCAGCCATTCGTTCCTGAGATTAGTGCGTTCGAGCAAACAAACTCTTCAGCTTTAAATTATATTTCATACCATTCATACCATCAAAGTTGGTTTGTTGCCGACTAAATATCCAATCGTTGTAACTGTACTACAATTCATCTCCATACTGATTTATGAGCCCAAACAAACTATCGGCCGACTAAAAGTTTGCAGTTAGAGCACTAATGATACTGACTTCTAAATCAGGTTACATTTTGGTATAAGCATGAACGTCACGGCTACATTTACCGGTATCGAAACGGAACGGTCGGAACGGTTATTAACGGAACTGGTATCAGTTCCGATTCCACCGGCATTGGAGGCACCCACATACATAATATCGGATGCACCCTAGTTCTCTACGTAATACTTGTAACATCTCTTAGGTAAGTTAAATTAGAGTCGTTGAATATCAAGCATTAGTTTTACTTACGGACTTTCACAATATTCTATCCTATTTGTGCAATATGTGCTGGATGACTTATAAGAGAGAAAGACCACTCTACTATTGCAATAATTCTAAGTCTCGTGTAATTCTGACGTTCAAAAAGTGCTGTTTCTAATAAGCAATTTTTCATAATAAAAACTGAAATCCATAATTCACTTCCACCTAGCTCATCTATAAGCAATACCGTAGACAAAAGCTAGTGTTTTATCAATAAATAGTTAATACGTTACTCCCCTCGGGGTCAGTTCAAGTTTAACTGAATGTTTCACTACACCCGGGTGTCCGGTTAACATTCTATCCCAGTATATTGTGCAGCCAACATCTGATGAATTTGTTACTGACCCATATTGCTTCCAACAAGTGTAACCAGCTTTGAACAGTGTAAAATATGTACACTTGCATGCAAATAAACCAGGTCAGCGTCAGTCATTTTAAATCATATAATTTATTGGGTTGCTTTAGTAACTGGGTTGAGGAGGTCAGATAGGCAGTCGCTCTGTATAGCACATTGATACTCAAATGCATCCGATTAGACTGGGAGTGAACCCCGATATAGTTACCGGCACGGATATTGAGCTCTCGGCGGAGGAGTGGGGATCGCTTTGCGCACTGTACACATAAGGCAATAAACCAATAAATCGCTTCTGCGCAGGTGAAGGTCAGGGCTCAATATCCGTGCCGATAACTATACTAAAAGTTGGGTAACAGCAAAGCAAATGATGAATTTCGCTCCCAAAGAGTCAGTTAATAGATAAGTGGCTAGGAAAACGTGTTCTTTATCCTTAATTTAATTACCTAAAGGCAGATAATTAATTTAAATAAACCCATTAATTCAGTCAATAAGATTATACAAATGATCGTCGAGTACTCAATTAATGTCATAATTAATTAATTATTAACGCAACTGTGATCTATAATGATTTAATGTATCCGAATAGCTGGGTTGAGGAGGTCAGATAGGCAGTCGCTCCTTGTAGAATAGTGGTACACAGCTGCATCTGGTTAGACTGGAAGCCGACCCCAACAGTTGGGAAAAGTCAAGGCAAATAATGAAGTGAAATTTACAGTCTCATAAAGATGTGATTTATATAAAAAATACGTAAATTAGTCCAATTCATTAATGTATCTTAATTTGAAACAACTGAACTACTTTTAAAAACACTATAAACTTGAAAAAAAATCATTTAATTAAGCCCTCACAAAGGAATACGTTAGTACGAATCAAACAAAAACAGTAAAAATATACCTACCTAGTAAAACCGTAAACATAAAGGGCGCCATTTGTAAATTCGTATGGGTTTGATTAAAGTCCGAATTTTATAGGTTTGAAGGCATAAACTTAAGCGGTGCTCAATATGAAACACATTCCTACAGATTTCGCACGAAAACCAAATAATATTAACATTTGGCATCGACAATGCATCACACAATAATAGTGCCGTTTTAGCCAATTGTTGCCACGGTCCTTGTAAGGACATGAGCCAGCAAGACATATTATAGTGCACAAGCATTTGCGCAGACACAGGGGCACTCACTATTCCTTCACTCTCTGCGCCCGATGGGACGGCAATCCGACACGACCGGAGAGAATTAGACACAGGACCGACATTTACGTGCTCTCCGATGCACGGGTGTATCAATCACCAACTTCCAGACTGCGGGCTGTTTTATGAAAGTTTCTAAAACCCACTGAGCGATTTTGGCCTCACCTGGAAATCTAACCCGAGACCTCCATAGCAGTCGCGCTTGCGACAGCTAGATTAACGAGACAGTTGCAGTGTAATAGGAATAAAACGACTGCCTATCTGACATTCTCAATACAGGTAACCCGATTCTCTTTGGTAAGATTCGTTTTCAGTCTATATTCAGGGTGTGATGAATATTTTTTGAGTCCGCTACTGCGTGGACCAGCTAGTATTAAATAAACTGTAGGTAAAATAAACGCCAATCGCTCGAAACTCAAGCCTCACCAAAGCTCCCGAACCAAAATTAATTTGCTTTTAGGCAGTAACATAAATAATTGTAACACTTGTATTCATACAGAACGTTTTTGTATCGTTTGTACTCGCCGCAAGTTTGTGCAGATTAAACGCACGCTCATTTATTGAAACTGGATTAAACCAAGGCTTATGGAGAACGTTTTGTTTAGTTAATTTTTTAGGGTGCGTCGCGGGGTAGCGGAGGAAGGAAAGATAGTGAGTATATAGAGTGTACATAAGGAAATACATAGGGCACTTTATAGAGTGTACATAAGGAAATACATAGGGCAGTACATAAGGAAATACAAAGGGCAGTTCATGGAGTGTACATAAGGAAATACATAGGTGAGTACATAGAGTGTACATAAGGAAGTATATAGGGCAGTACATAAGGAAGTACATAGGGCAGTACATAAGGAAATACATAGGGCAGTACATAAGGAAATACATAGGGCTGTACATAGAGTGTAAATAAGGAAAAACATAGGGCAGTACATAAGGAAATACATAGGGCAGTACATAAGGAAATACATAGGGCAGTAAATAAGGAAATACGTAGAGGAGTACATAAGGAAATACATAGGACAGTACAGAGTGTACATAAGGAAATACATAGGGCAGTACATAAGGAAATACATAGGGCAGTACATAAGGAAATACATAAGGCAGTACATAAGGAAATACATAGGGCAATACATAAGGAAATACATAGGGCTGTACATAGAGTGTACATAGGTGAGTACATAGAGTGTACATAGACTGAACATAAGGAAATACATAGGGCAGTACATAAAGTGTACATAAGGAAATACATAGGGCAGTACATAAGGAAGTACATAGGGGAGTATATAAGGAAATACATAGGGCAGTACAAAAGGAAATACATAGGGCAGTACATAAGGAAATACATAGCGCAGTACATAGAGTGTACATAAGGAAATACATAGGGCAGTACATAAGGAAATACATAGGGCAGTACATAAGAAAATACATAGGGTTGTACATAGAGTGTACATAAGGAAAAACATAGGGCAGTAAATAAGGAAATACATAGAGGAGTACATAAGGAAATACATAGGGCAGTACATAGAGTGTACATAGGTGAGTACATAGAGTGTACATAGAGTGTACATAAGGAAATACATAGGGCAGTACATAAGGAAACACATAGGGCAGTACATAAGGAAATACATAAGGCAGTACATAAGGAAATACATAGAGGAGTACATAAGGAAATACATAGGGCAGTACATAGAGTGTACATAGGTGAGTACATAGAGTGTACATAGACTGAACATAAGGAAATACATAGGGCAGTACATAAAGTGTACATAAGGAAATACATAGGGCAGTATATAAGGAAGTACATAGGGGAGTATATAAGGAAATACATAAGGCACTTCATAGAGTGTACATAAGGAAATACATAGGGCAGTACAAAAGGAAATACATAGGGCAGTACATAAGGAAATACATAGCGCAGTACATAGAGTGTACATAAGGAAATACATAGGGCAGTACAAAAGGTAATACATAGGGCAGTACATAAGGAAACACATAGGGCTGTACATAGAGTGTACATAAGGAAATACATAGGGCACTTCATAGAGTGTACATAAGGAAATACATAGGGCAGTACATTAGGGAAATTACAAAATACATAGGGGAGTATATAAAGAAATACATAGGGCAGTACATTTTGATTTTGATTTTGATTTTGAATACATAGGGCAGTACATAAGGAAATACATAGGGGAGTACATAGAGTGTACATAAGGAAGTATATAGGGCAGTACATAAGGAAATACATAGGGGAGTACATAAGGAAATACATAGGGCTGTACATAGAGTGTACATAGGTGAGTACATAGAGTGTACATAGACTGAACATAAGGAAATACATAGGGCAGTACATAAAGTGTACATAAGGAAATACATAGGGCAGTACATAAGGAAGTACATAGGGGAGTATATAAGGAAATACATAAGGCACTTCATAGAGTGTACATAAGGAAATACATAGGGCAGTACAAAAGGAAATACATAGGGCAGTACATAAGGAAATACATAGCGCAGTACATAGAGTGTACATAAGGAAATACATAGGGCAGTACAAAAGGAAATACATAGGGCAGTACATAAGGAAACACATAGGGCTGTACATAGAGTGTACATAAGGAAATACATAGGGCACTTCATAAAGTGTACATAAGGAAATACATAGGGCAGTACATTAGGGAAATTACAAAATACATAGGGGAGTATATAAAGAAATACATAGGGCAGTACATTTTGATTTTGATTTTGATTTTGAATACTTAGGGCAGTACATAAGGAAATACATAGGGGAGTACATAGAGTGTACATAAGGAAGTATGTAGGGCAGTACATAAGGAAATACATAGGGGAGTACATAAGGAAATACATAGGGCAATACATAAGGAAATACATAGGGCTGTACATAGAGTGTACATAGGTGAGTACATAGAGTGTACATAGACTGAACATAAGGAAATACATAGGGCAGTACATAAAGTGTACATAGGTGAGTACATAGTGTACATAGACTGAACATAAGGAAATACATAAGGCAGTACATAAGGAAATACATAGGAGAGTACATAAGGAAATACATAGGGCTGTACATAGAGTGTACATAGGTGAGTACATAGAGTGTACATAGACTGAACATAAGGAAATACATAGGGCAGTACATAAAGTGTACATAAGGAAATACATAGGGCAGTACATAAGGAAGTACATAGGGGAGTATATAAGGAAATACATAGGGCACTTCATAGAGTGTACATAAGGAAATACATAGGGCAGTACATAAGGAAACACATAGGGCTGTACATAGAGTGTACATAAGGAAATACATAGGGCACTTCATAGAGTGTACATAAGGAAATACATAGGGCAGTACATTAGGGAAATTACAAAATACATAGGGGAGTATATAAAGAAATACATAGGGCAGTACATTTTGATTTTGATTTTGATTTTGAATACATAGGGCAGTACATAAGGAAATACATAGGGGAGTATAAAAGGAAATACATAGGGCACTTCATAGAGTGTACATAAGGAAATACATAGGGCAGTACAAAAGGAAATACATAGGGCAGTACATAAGGAAATACATAGCGCAGTACATAGAGTGTACATAAGGAAATACATAGGGCAGTACAAAAGGAAATACATAGGGCAGTATATAAGGAAACACATAGGGGAGTACATAGAGTGTACATAAGGAAGTACATAGGGCAGTACATAAGGAAATACATAGGGCAGTACATAAGGAAATACATAGGGGAGTACATAGAGTGTACATAAGGAAATACATAGGGCAGTACATAAGGAAGTACATAGGGGAGTATATAAGGAAATACATAGGGCACTTCATAGAGTGTACATAAGGAAATACATAGGGCAGTACATAAGGAAATACATAGGGCAGTACATAGAGTTTACATAGGTGAGTACATAGAGTGTACATAAGGAAATACATAGGGCAGTACATAGAGTGTACATAGAGTGTACATAAGGAAATACATAGGGCAGTACATAAGGAAGTACATAGGGGAGTATATAAGGAAATACATAGGGCACTTCATAGAGTGTACATAAGGAAATACATAGGGCAGTACAAAAGGAAATACATAGGGCAGTACATAAGGAAACACATAGGGGAGTACATAGAGTGTACATAAGGAAGTATATAGGGCAGTACATAAGGAAGTACATAGGGCAGTACATAAGGAAATACATAGGGCAGTACATAAGGAAATACATAGGGGAGTACATAAGGAAATACATAGGGGAGTACATAGAGTGTACATAAGGAAGTATATAGGGCAGTACATAAGGAAGTACATAGGGCAGTACATAAGGAAATACATAGGGCAGTACATAAGGAAATACATAGGGCAGTTCATAGAGTGTACATAAGGAAATACATAGGGCAGTACATAAGGAAATACATAGGGCTGTACATAGAGTGTACATAAGGAAAAACATAGGGCAGTACAAAAGGAAATACATAGGGCAGTACATAAGGAAACACATAGGGGAGTACATAGAGTGTACATAAGGAAGTATATAGGGCAGTACATAAGGAAGTACATAGGGCAGTACATAAGGAAATACATAGGGCAGTACATAAGGAAATACATAGGGGAGTACATAAGGAAATACAAAGGGGAGTACATAGAGTGTACATAAGGAAGTATATAGGGCAGTACATAAGGAAGTACATAGGGCAGTACATAAGGAAATACATAGGGGAGTACATAAGGAAATACAAAGGGGAGTACATAGAGTGTACATAAGGAAGTACATAGGGCAGTACATAAGGAAGTACATAGGGCAGTACATAAGGAAATACATAGGGGAGTACATAAGGAAATACAAAGGGGAGTACATAGAGTGTACATAAGGAAGTATATAGGGCAGTACATAAGGAAGTACATAGGGCAGTACATAAGGAAATACATAGGGCAGTACATAAGGAAATACATAGGGGAGTACATAGAGTGTACATAAGGAAGTATATAGGGCAGTACATAAGGAAGTACATAGGGCAGTACATAAGGAAATACATAGGGCAGTACATAAGGAAATACATAGGGCTGTACATGGAGTGTACATAGGTGAGTACATAGAGTGTACATAAGGAAATACATAGGGGAGTACATAAAGAAATACATAGGGCAGGACATAGAGTGTACATAAGTAAATACATAGGGCTGTGCATAAGGAAATACATAGGGCAGTACATAAGGAAATACACAGGGCAGTAGATAAGGAAATTCATAGCGCAGTACATAGAGTGTACATAAGGAAATACATAGGGCAGTATATAAGGAAATACATAGCGCAGTACATAGGGGAGTACATAAGGAATTACATAGGGCAGTACATAAGGAAATACATAGGGCAGTAGTAGTAGAGTGTACATAGAGTGTATATAAGGAAATACATAGGGCAGTACATAGAGTGTACATAGGTGAGTACATAGAGTGTACATAGGTGAGTACATAGAGTGTACATATGTGAGTATATAAGGAAATATATAGTGGAGTTCATAAAGTGTGTAGTTGGGCTTGGTGTCCAGTTAAATGAAATACAGTCGCGGACATCAGCTAGTATCTACATAATTGTATCTAGATAACAGTGGGTAGCGTTAAAGAAGAGAATTGGAAACAGAAGTACATACAATTTCCGAAGTACGATAGCTTTTAGAAATATCTTTATATGTCGAAGAACAATTTGAAGCGCGTCCAATGGCCGATCAAAGGCTTAATGTCACTCTGAATGGACCATGAGCCAGGTAGGAATTTGTTAATATGGACACGACACAGGAAAATTACGAAGGACCATTCTAGCAGTAAATCATATCTGTCGGTTTTCTATCTCTCACAAGCCCAAATTCACTGATGCACAACAAAATGACTTTTGTGTTTCCTTAAATAAGCTATTTATTGTGGTTTTAAAAGAATCGGAGGATCATGTTGTCGCTTGTAAGTATTGGCATACAGATCTCGTATAGAATCCTACTATCCTACTACTTTTCTACTAATATTTCTATTAATTTCTGCTAATATTATAAATGTAAAAGTGAAAATGTATGGATATATGTTTGTTATTCTTTCACGCAAAAACGGCTGGACCGATTTGGTTTAAATTTGGTATGTAGATAGTTGATATCCTGGATTAACACATAAGCTTTTTATCAACAAACCACTCGATAGAAACCGCTGACGGAAGCTAGTAAAATATAATACTTTCATTTATTTACTTTGATGAACGAAGTTCTTACATACATTCTGCCTTTTCGTTTAATTTAGTAATCTAGATATCACTTTACCAATTCAACCAATTTTCAAAATCTTTTAAATGTGTACCTTCTGCGGTATTATTTACCAATATTATGAAATGTCCCGTCACGAGTAACTCGGACACAGCGGCATCCTAATATTCCGTCAATACAGGAATTCCAGCAGTTTCCAATACCTATCCAATCTTGGAAAAGTATTTTGTCCTCTAGGTACCTAGTAAATGCAAGGTGCACCTGTGCTCATAGAAAGTTAGGAATTCACTTAAGGTCAATAGCAGTTTGAACTATTAATTGATGTAATTATTACGAGTCTTAACATTTTATAACATATCGGGTGTGTCGTACCCAATCACATTAAATCCTACCACATATACTTTATGATATTCTAAGGCGAATTGTAAAAAAAAAACCTAATCCATTCGGTGGTTTAGCCACAGCAGTAATTTTTCGTTTTCATAATTTACAACATCATGTGTAAAGCAGAGATAAAGTTAGGAGTATTGAATGTTTTGACCAATTGACAGCTGTCAGTTTTCAAGGGAGAATTTCCGTTGTTTATAATGAATGACTTATACATATGGTGTTCTAATTCTCGCACATTTTTATTATATTTACTTTGATTGAAAAAATCATTTTTTTATTTTTACGAATTTTATTTTCTTCTTTGTGCTAATCGACATATTTTAACCAGTTATGCTAACGTATTTCATTGTGATTAGGTACGACATGCCCCGATATTCCGCACTGTAAACAAAAATGCATTTTAGTTCACGAAAACCATTTACAAAATGAAAAGGAAGACTTAATTTACTCGGGCAGTATAGTTTACGAGAGCAGCTTATAATTTCTCACCGCTGCTAAATAATCGATCACGTTGTACCAACGTTAGTTCTAGACGTATGTGCTTTCAGTTGCTAGGTTTGGGGTTCCGTAGACCCCTGTAATCCTTGGAAATCTGCACTAATATTATAAATAGAAAAAAAATAATTTGTAGGAAAGACTCCGAAACTACTGAATCGATTTGTTTAGAAATTTCACTATTATAACTAGTCACTATGATGTGTTTAGTAGCTATAAATATTTGTTTAGGCGTCAGCATCGCTCTGCTTGTTTTCATCAATAAATTAATATATCATATACTAGCCGTTTTCACGCGGTTTTACCCGCGTCCCGTGGAAGCTACTGTCCGCACCGGGATAAAATATAGCCTATGTTACTTGCAGATAATATAGCTTTCTAATGGTGAAAGAATATTTGGAATCGGTCCAGTAATTTTTGAGTTTATCCATTACAACCAAACAAACAAAGTTTTCCTCTTTATAATATTAGTATAGACAAACAATATTTTTTTTCTCTTTATAAATTTAAGTATAGATTTTATACGGAACCGTTGCAGAAGAATACTGTTCGAAACTTAGAAGTTTATTGTTTTTAAAATTCATCGCACGTCGTAGATGGTCGATGTTGGCCACCGATGGATGGATGGTGTATGTACATACATCGGACGGAGCTACGTCCACATACCTAATGTATTGGAGGTAACATTACTATAAATATTTGTAAGACGTGTGGATTTTTCTTCTCGCTCTCGCTTAGGAGTATTTTGTTGTAAACTAGCTGTTTTTCTGTCGTATCTTAAAAGAATTACTGCCGGTACCTAACTGAATGAAATATAGCCTAGGTACTAGCTTCCGCCCGCGTCTCTTCGCCCGCGTCGAGTTCGGTTATATCTCGTTTCCAAGAGAACTCTTCAAAAGTCCGGGATAAAAACTATTCTAAGTTCTTTTTCAAGGTGAAATCTATCTCTGTACCAAATTTTAATAAAATCAGTTCAGTTGTTTAAACGTGCAAGCGTAACAGACAGACAGACAGAGTTACTTTCGCATTTATAATATTAGTAGGGATGTTACTACTACTGACCCGAATGATGATGATAATGATTATAAAACGTGGTTCTAAGAAATTACCGGCTTTAGAACTAGGTATAATATTAAAAAATAAAGCATCGTCTTCAACGAAGTTGAAGCTTTAAACCTAGTATTAAGTCCAGTACTTTTAAAACCACGTTTTATAGTACCTAAGGTGACATGAGTTCCGGGGCTGCGGGTTGTTCGAAAGAGATACCGCGGTCCTGGTACATAAAAGGCCTATGACGGAACACGACGGTTTTTAGTCAGTAAGAGTCTGACACTCCCTCACCGCTGCTAACCCACAGCGGGAGAGCTCATTTGATGATTTTTGATGTCGGAAAAAAGAAAAAGGTGACATGAGTTTAAAATAAATACTGTCACCTAAAAAAATGGTGTGTCGTTTTAAAATGTACCAAGACAAAGGCTTGGGTCGGAATCAAATATTCAGCCTGGTTTTATGTTTGTACATAAATTCGGGATCAAAATTCCGTGAACTGAGACACCGAGCGGTGCATGTTTTATTGATAAAGAGACGCTCTGACGTGGTAGGTTTCGGTAACAGTACATATTTTAAAGTCTTTTTCACTATTTTATAAGGTATCCGTGTTCAAGAACTAAGGATGGTTACTGAAAAAACTTAAAAAAGAAACCGGAATGGGGTCCGAATGCCCACACCTTATTTAAAGATCTATCTATCTAGGCGGCTGGTTGACGCTTCTCGTGACCAAAAGGCTGGCTATTACCTCTGACAAATGATCAGCATGGTGGTAATGCTGCGAGCCTCTTGAATAAGCTCACAGACGACAGTGATGGGGATGATTTTTTTTAATGCTTTTTGTTTTCTTTTTTTTTTGTTTTAAATATGTAAATCTTTATCGTTAATATGTCATCATCATCATCATCATCCTCCTGCCCTTATCCCAATTTTATTTGGGGTCGGCGCAGCAAGTTTTCTCCTTCCATACTCTTCTATCTGCCGTCATCTCACAAGTAACATTATTTTTTACCATCTACTTTCACACAATCCATCAATCGTTTCTTTGGTCTTCCTCTTCCACTATATCCGTTAATATGTATATCTTTACTTAAATTGAATAAAATGACTTCGCATAAAACATTTATTTGGTTATAAATCATCGAATGTCAAAAACATCCCGTAGGTGCGGCGGTGCGGCGTGAGGGAGTGGAGACTCTTACTGAGTTGACTAAAACGCATCATGTTCTTTCATGTTTCAAGAAAACTCTAACGATAAGAAAAGTCATCACAGACATCTGTAAATTATTCTCCACTAGCTTCCACCCGCGGCTTCGCCCGCGTCGAATTCGGTTATATCGCATTTCCAAGAGAACTCTTCATAAGTCCGGGATAAAACCTATCCTGTTCTTTCCCAAGGTCAACTCTATGTTTGTACCAAATTTTACTAAAATCAGTTTAGTGGTTTAGACTTGAAAGCGTAACAGACAGAGACAGACAGACAGAGTTACTTTCGCATTTATAATATTAGTAGGGATTAAATGAATAAATACGTCTAAGTATATCAAGTGCGGTTGGTAGCAGATCTTAGGACAACTTAGATTAGTCAACGAAATCTCTAGTGACTTTAAGTTCACCCCGATCCTTATGGTTTGTAACTATTGGTTTCAAATCGTGTTACGATTCGTTCCTGTGATGTTTCTTCGTAGCCAGACACTCTTTTTTTTAAAGGGAAACTTAAAAACCGGCCCAGTGCGAGTCAAACTCGCGCACGAAAGGCTCCATACCATTATAAAACGGACAAAAAAATCACGTTTGTTTTATGGGAGCCCCCCAAAATATTTATTTAATTCTAGTTTTCAGTATTTGTTGTTATAGCGGCAACAAAAATACATAATCTGTGAAAATTTCAGCTTTCTAACTATCACGTTTCACGAGATACAGCCTGGTGACAGACGGACGGACGGACGGACAGAGAAGCGAAAACAATAGGGTTCCTTTGGGTACGGAACCCTAAAAAGGGAAGGAAGATGATGATGATTAATGTCATTTATAAAAGTGAGATTGCCAGAAAACAGGGATGAAATCTTTCCGAAACGTATTCGAGTTTCGTTAGTAATGGCCACTTTGGTACTTTAGCATTTAAAAGCTGATGTTTATCTTTACAACAAATAAAACGGATTAAGCTATCCTAGAGTTCATACAGTTGACTTTGAACCCATCATGACCTTGTGTCTATTCTCTCACATGGGTTTAAAATTACTGAGACGGTTAAGAGCGCGCGCACACTAAAAACTTTTAGTCGGCCGATGATTTGGTATAGGACTGACTAAAAAGTTGATTACGTTACGTTACAGCCTTTCTTATCGTCCCACTGCTGGGCTGCGGCCTCCTCTCACACGGAGAAGGATTGAGCGTTAATCACCACGCTTGCTCAATGCGGGTTGGTGATTTCAGACTTTATAGTCCAGGTTTCCTCAAGATGTTTTCCTTCACCTTTAATCATCCATTGGTGTCTAAAATATATTTAAAAAGTTTATACAAACTTAGAAATGTTGCATTGGTGCCCACTTGTCTGAGCTATAACTAACTTGGATTTGATTAATATTTTTTTTAATCATTTTTTTTTTTATTGTTAATTCAATCAAAGTTTTTAGTCGGTCTGCTACCTTAGAAATACCTGATCATTGTTACGTGTGAACTTCCATACATCTTCATACTGATTTAAGAGCCCAAATTAACTATCAGGCCTAATTGACATTCATCATCATCATCATCTCAGCCATAGGACGTCCACTGCTGAACATAGGCCTCCCCCTTAGATCTCCACAGATACCTGTTGGAGGCGACCTGCATCCAGTGTCTATTGAGTCTAATAATTGACATTATTCTAATTATCATATATTTCCTCTGACGAGCGTTTTATTCAATAGTTTTACAAAATGATCTTATTATAGGGAAATATTAAAACTAAGTATCAAAATATTCATCCGCATCGCTGTCAGCTGGGATCGTGCCCAAAAGGCTGGCTGCATTGCCACGCTGGATGGCAATGCATATCCTTTGACCGAAGTATAGGCCAGCCCTTTGGTCACGAGTGGACTCCACTAATCGCTTACTAATTTCTCGAAAGAGTCTGTGGGCACTTGGGCCCCATGGTCCCAGGGTTTCAACCCCAAACGGCTCAAAAATGCAATTGCCGGTGAGGTTTACATATTTGTGCCGCTTGAGGTTTTCCGCGGCTGCAGCAGCTGCACCGACACAGCTCGCCGTACTGGGAAGGTGGGAAGGTGCAAGGGTGTCGACGCAGGTTGCGTCCCACACCAAAGACCTTCCCATCTTCCAAGGCATTATAGACATCCCGTCTGGTCTCTTGCCATCGTCGCGTGCCAAGCCTCTGGGTTCTAAAATGACTGGCACTCCGGCGGTGACAAGAGCACGACGTCGACGACATTTATGCTGGCGTGTCGTGCCATGCGACCAGCACTTTTGCTACAGGAAAGACCATGGTGCCCAAGGCGGTCCACAGATTCACTGCACTGGCAGCGATGCGGAGCCGCAGTGGGAGCGCCGAGGCGTAGGCATGTAGCGAGCCGGAATGTAGTGTCACCCAGCATGGTCCCAACGCTGGGTGACGGCAGTGCGTGAAGCCATAACCCTGACTCCCACTCTCCCACAGCCAGTAGGCGGGCACGCTCAGCAGTATTGACAGATGTTTCAATTAGTTTATTTCTCGTCAATCTGCAGAGCGGCTCGTCCCACTGTCTCTGGGAAGCCGGGTTGTCAGGGAAGGCTGTGTTTGGGCAAGCCACTTTCCAGGCGTTCATGCTATCAGTCACCTCACGGTCAGACACGGCACCTCAGAATCGACCAGTGAAGGGGCTAAAATTATTATCATTATTCTATGGCTATTGTTAGCTATAATTTTTGCCTGTCATTATTTTTAAAGAGTTGTTTTCATCTGAAGATTATTTCGAAGCTACGTGCCGGGGCCATGTAAGTACAAATTATGTTTTCGTTATAGCGAAGTTAAAATTCTTTGTATCCTTATCTGGGTGTGACCTTATCTCTTGATAAAGTAAACCGCACGCAGAGTTAGGAAGCCAAACTTGTTTAGATATGCCATGCCTGTTTGTAATCAATTAATTGGTAAAACAATAAAAGATAGAAGCAGAAATTGATAGATTTGTATGTTCTACATTAGTGGGTAGTTATAAATTATCAAGTTGTCTATACTAATATTAAACGAGGAAAACTTTGTCTGTTTGTTTGTAATGGATAAACTCAAAAAACTACTGGACCGATTAAAAAAATCTTACACCATTAGAAAGCTACATTATCTATCAGTAACATAGGTTATATTTTATCTCGGTACGGGCAGCAGTTCAGGACGCGGGTGAAACAATAGGAAAACGGCTAGTGTTTAGTAATTTGTTTTTTTTTTTGCTATTTATATCCAAAAAGTGCCTCATGGAATAAACTTCAAAAAACTAACATTTCTTGTACACAGAAATGAGGCATTAAATACATGCATATAAATGACTCAACAACCTAGTGATTGCGTAGATGACAAATAATCTATTTATAATAAACTTCCACGACATCATTTTTTCCTCAACAGTAAAACAGTTTTATTCTCACTATTATTTATATGTTCTAATTATAGTGAACGCATACCTTTCAGAAAGGACCACGGCGGATGAATCGAATTCTATCAAATGTCATTTGTGATTCTACCATACCTGTTCGATTCGCCGAATGCAAGTGTGTGCCAATTTCACGCGATTAAAGGATTATAAAATTCGATTCTTTGCCCTGTCTAAACATTATTAAGTCTATTAGCCGATATTTGAAAAGGAAATTGATAAGGTCTAGCCATTGGCTCAGACGTAGTGCGGTGACGAACTAAAGTGTGCTGTGCTTGTGTTGTGCCAAAAATGTTTTTGGAGTGCAACAATGCAACGTAACAAAGGTATTTTGTTTAATTTTATTTTTGTCATAAAACTGCAAAAACTTAAACACCTGTTGAACACTTGTCTAAAAAAAAGTGTGGCTGCAAAACAGACCTTATTACAACGTCATAATCTAACTTTGTTTAGAGAAGTGTTCAACAGACGTTTAAAAGTTTTTGTGGTACGACGGTAGGAATTGTAACCTGAGGAACAACCGATCCGATTTGAAAAAATATTTCAGTAAGTATAAGATACATATAGAAGAGCCTACTTATCGAGGATGACTCAGTTGATTTTTGTGTGCGAAATATGTAGTTCCCACGAGAAACTAATTATAGCACTACCTGTTTCCCGTGGTGTCACCCGAGTCTTGTGAGAACTATTTTCTGTATCTGTCTAAAATATAACCTATGCTAGTGAAGTATAAGTTAAGCTTCCCTACAGCTATTTAGTTTTCAGTTCGGTTCTTAGTTTCGGGGAATTAAAAGAATAAAGAATAGAATTAAATACAGTATACCAGTACAATAATTAGCAGCCTTACTTATAAAAATCAACTAATCATCTTCTAATCATTGTTTTAACTAATTACTACTTAAAGCCTTAAATAGTGATTAAATTATTTTGACCTATAAACGTTGCTTAAGCATGTCTTAAGCAATGAACAGATAATGACATAAAAACATACTAATTTCTCAACACTACCTGAATTTTGGTAGCTTAAAAAAATATTTGTCATGAAAACGTTGTGTAATGGCAACAATGGCATCCGTAAAATATAAAATTAAACAGTCGAGCTGTCAATAAACCGGAAATGAAAAATCAGCTGGTAAGAATCCAGCCATTTTGCTAATTAGCGGGTTAAACAAGGGTGTGAGGCTACTTAATTTGACAGCTGATTTAAGACATTGCTAAGAAAATGATTTATTTCAGCCACGTTTATAAGATTTTTTCTTAAACACCCCTTAAGTATAACTTATTATTTAATTCACGTTTATAAGTAAGACTGTAGGTGTGTAATTGTTATTAGGTGGGTCCAGGAGTAAAGATAAAGGAGTTTTGTATTCAAGGGCTAAGGCTAATATCATACTTCTATACTAATATAATTAAAGAGTGATATAAGAAGATCATTGGCCTGTAGATTTTCGTAGACCTTATGTCATCTTCCGGATTTATATAATAGAAAACGAGCTCTGCCTATCAGGGTAACTTTGAAGATACCGAGTGTGCCTGACCGGGAATCGAACCGGTGGCCAGAACTCGTACACTACAATTGAGTTTGCTACCACGAGAGAAATGAAGCAAACCTATTTGTAGGGGATAATTTCTGGATTTACTAAATCTATTTTAAACTGGTTTAAAACCTGAAGTTCGATACTACATTTTTACATTTATTTGTGCACTTATAAATGATTCCACACTTTTGTGTGATGTAAAAAAAAGTGTTGACTCATTCAAAAACTGGTTCTTTACTCATTGAGATAGAAAGATAAATACATCATTAAAAAGGCTAGGAAATAATATCAAGATTAATCAAAAAACAATTATAAACAAGCATTACCTACCTTTTTCAAAATCACTAATAGATGAAAAATTCCTTCTGAAAAAACACATTAGTAGCAAAAATACACACAGCGGATTCACATGATGCTTTTAGATATCAATCTTTCCCATCAATTAGTAGAAGAATCCATTATAATCTAAGGGTAAGTTCAGATGAACGCAAATCTGCTAATTTTACTTAAGCGACTTCTTGTTGAGCGATATCCAACTGAGATTCAATCACGACTCAATTACTATTGAAGCGTATGTGGCATTCCGCTATTTTTTCTTTTAAATAAACGTTTTTATCCTTTTCTGTGATTCAATAATGAATCATATTGTCTGAAAATGATTTACGATTGCAATATGATTGTAATGCAAACTACCAAGACACAAAATGGCAGACCAATGGCAAACCAATAAAATGTCATTGGAATACGATTGGTCTTATATTAGTAGCAGAGTGCCCGCTAAGATTAAAACTACTATTGAGATTCAATTTTTATCCAATTGGTACATTACACTAGTTTACACGGTTTTTATACCCCAGATAAAAGTTGTTGAATTTTATCTATCTATCTATTGGTAGTCTAGGAAAAATAGTAAAAAAAATCTATCACGTCCACATTTGGAATTATATTTAATTAAAAAAACACGAGAAAACGGACCATAAACAACTAAAAATTGTTAATTTTGGACTTTCTTTTTGTAGGTTTCGGAATCGGTTTCTCTTAATATAGACCAGAAGTAGTCTCCCAACATATTTTCGTCCCAATAGCCTTGATGACGATCTTCAAAAGCCTTTAGATCCTGGTGAAAATGCTCTCCTTGTTCGTCGCTCATGCTTCCTAAGTTTTCCGGAAAAAAATCAAAGTGGGAATGTAGAAAATGAATCTTTTGACATGTTAACACCCATCTTATGATAATTTGAAATGAATCACTCACTATCTCTTCTTTGTTTTCACTTATATTATTGCTTAAAAAGTCTCTAACAACAGTTTTGAATGAATTCCAAGCAACTTTTTCAGTCGTAGATAAAAGAGTATCAAACTTAAAATCACTTATGATTTTGCTTACTTGTGGACGCCAAACACTCCCTCTTTAAGTGGCATATGCATAAACAATACCCGATATAGTTTTCCTATTAAAACCCGAAGTCTTTGTAACACAAAAGTAACAGTAATTTTCGTGATTAGTTGGTTCCCTGCACAACATTGGTGTACCAAATGACAGGTCTACGTTTTCGCCGGATGACCATCACAGTAAAGTGATTCTACAGCTGTCACAAAACACATACTGGGCCCAGTTTTTTTCTTGATTGGATACAGGAAATCCGAAATAATGGAGAAATGCAATTTTCAATGATTCTGTCACATGTCTTTTCTTTTTTATAAATATAAATTGTCCACAAACATAACAAAAGCGATCACAACTTTGTTTACACTGTCTACGCGATATTTTATTTGAATTAAACAAAAAATATCTCTTAAACTAAACAAGTAATGTAACACCAAAGATCGGTAGTTAAGAATGATTCCTAAAAACAAATATTTGAGGGTAGAAAAAAAATGTGACGTGATAGAATGTTTATGTTGTTACTTTTAGAATGTACAAAGGTGGCGGAGAGTACTGGTGTAGATTTTGTGAGGGGTATATAAAAAAAATAAAAATTTGTAAACTAGTGTTATTAACTTAGCAGAATCATGTACACAATCACATTTATTTGTTATCTGATCTTAGCCTTATTATCTCATAGAAACTAACACACAAAAGATGCGTTTGTCTTTACATGATTCGTCACGATTTGACCTTCAAATATTTACCTACTCTTTTAACATGGTCAATGTTTGAACTGTCAGTTTAGACTCAGCTGCGGAAGATTTAACTATGTGAAATCGTGATATGTTTTCAATATATTTTAGAACAATATTCGGAAAGTGATATTACATAGATATAAATAGTTTTTTTTGTGTGTAGATTTAAGGGTTTAGCCGGTCAGTGTGTGTGGTTATCAACAGATTGTGAAATGTTGTGAAAGAAATGTGTTCATAAAAAAAGTTTCTTTTTTTTTGTCGTTTCAAGAAAAGTCTTACAAATAAATAATCAGATTGATTTCGAGAATTTGTCATCATAACCTAAATAAGTGAATGTTTTATCGCGACTTATCAGATATGTTTTATCGAATACTTTAAATAATTGGGGATTATTAATCAGAGTCTCTTTTTAATAATGTTATTTACTTAGGTATTGTTATTGTGAGTATGTTACTGATTACCCTGATATGACGGCTGATAGAAGAGTAGGTATGGAATATATAACAAGATTGGATTATCCCAAATAAAATTGGGATAAGGGCAGGACGATGATGATGACTTAGTTAGGTGTCTGCAATACGTCACGAAAGTCGTCTTTTGTCCTCGTGGCCCCTCTATAAAAGGCAGAAGACGGCACAAAAGCTGTGGTTTTTAGTGGGTGCAAGCCCCACATAACCTCACCGTCTCCCCGCGGCGGTGTGTGTATGCGTCAGGCATTTTCCTCAGCAGGAACAAAAAAATAAAATAAAGTGTCTGCAATACCAACAACTCCCGTCAAAATGTATAAACGGAACTCTATTGCAGAAACGTGTACCTATTTATCAAATTGCTTGACTTTGAAATGGCAAAGTTATTTAGCTAGAACTGTATATTATTCTGTTTAAATCCTATAGGAGTTACCGCAGCCCTGGTACACAAGGGGCTAAAGAAGGAACATGGTGGACTGTAGTCAATCTTCTTCTTCTTCCTGCCCCCTTCCCAATTTTATTTTGAGTCGGCGCAATATGTCTTCCGCTTCCATTCTTCCCTGTCACTCGTCATACTGGCATTCACTCCCTTCTTATTTATGTCATCTTTCAGGCAATCCATACATCTTATCTTAGGTCTTCCTCTTCCTCTCCATGCATCTACATTCATACTTAGCACACACTTTGTTGCATACGTATCATCCTTTTGTGGGCTTTAGTCAGTAATTCTGATAGCTGCACCCACCGCAGGAGGGATATTATAATCTGTTGATTTACCCATGTTATGTTTAGTTAAAGGATCTCGTTAATATCTTATCTTTGTCGGTTACTTGTATGTGTAAAGTGATTCATTCATAAGTACATCGACCCAGTTCGTCGACACGTATTTATTCTGAGAAACATAATAAACTTGCCTATATTATTTACAAGTATCCGTATCAATTTACACTTTAACTATACAACCTCGTTAGTTTCAACCGACTTCAAAAAAGAAGGAGGTTCTCACTTCTCAACTAGTCGGTTTTTTTTATTTAATGTGTGTTCATCGATTAGGCTTAAACATGTTACTAACGCAAAATATTGTAATGTAATGTATGGTTGGATGAATGTATGTATCGATGTTCGGAAGTTTGTTCCTGTTTGATGCAAAAACTAATGATTGGATTTTGACGCAACTTGGCGGTAATATAGTTTATCTACCTGAGAAGCATATAGGCTATTCGGATGCGGGAAGTAGTTCCCTCGGAAAGCGGGGAATCCGCTGGCGGAAGCTAGACTCAATAATGGTCTAATTTGAAAAAAAAAACGAGATCCAGATATTAGTGGAAGCCTAGGGATTTTTTTGAAGGCTTATTATATAGGTACTACTTGTTTTGTCACTTTTTAATAAAAATTTGCATTGGTATAATAATTATTTTCAAAGAGTATCAAGTCACGAAGGTATGAATTATTTAGTAGGTACATATACTATGTAATTTCGTAGTATTTTATTGCCTCGTTGGTCTAGCTGTCGCGAGTGCGGCTGCTGAGCACGAGGTCTCGGGTTCGATTCCCGAGTCGGGCCTAAATTGCTTTGTGGGTTTTAGAAGACTTTCACAAAGCAGCCCGGAGCCTAGAAGCTGGTGATTGATACACCCGTGCATCGGAGAGCACGTAAATGTCGGTCCTGCGCCTGATCTCTCGGTCTTCGGTCGTGTCGGATTACCGTCCCATCGGGCTATGAGAGTGAAGGAATAGGGAGTGCACCTGTGTCTGCGCAAATGCTCGTGCACTATAATATGTCCTGCGTAGTTGGCTAATCTCCTTACATGAGAACAGCCGCCGTAGCCGATAATTGGCTAGGAGGACATCATCATCATCATCATCAATTTCGTAGTGCAAGTTCAAAAGGCTTGGAGCATTGTTGGCGTATTTTTTTATTTCATAAAAAAGTTATGTTATATTATGCCTTCTCTTTGCCGTACAGAATGAACAAAAACTATCTTAACTGAACCGTGAACACATTATATTGCGAAAAAATAATAGGTGTAAACGCCCTTTTTAATAGAAAAAAAACCTTGCCGGATTAATTAACATCACACAAAATTTTTTTCGTCATTCAAAAAATCTGTTTTTTTTTTATAACTGTAGTAATAAATCATATAAAAAAATGACAAAATTATTAGACGAACCAACATTACTGCCTTAGAGACCGTAACAGGGAAAAACCAACATTAGTACCTTGAACACACTGCCCGGTTAATACCCCCATTTTGAAAAATGCCGGACATAATGGAATGGAAAATGGACTGTAAGAGCTGTAAAAAAGTCGCATCGGTATTTTTGGAAGGCAAGTAAAGTATGATTCATAGGAAGAGGAAGAAATTGTTAGTTATTTGTAAAGAAATCGACATCTTTATAGAAATCTATACTAATATTATAAAGCCATGGAGAACAAAATGACGGCGGAGGTGCCATAACGGAAAATCTCCTAAGAAAGTAGCGCGCCAAAATACGGGTGTGCGGGTGACGAGGAACGTTACTGTCTTCGCCCTTATACGCCTTCTTGGACCCGATCCTATTTTGTAATACCAAAAATCGTTGACAGATGCCTTAAAGAACCCGAACGCCTCGTTAGTTCACTCGTAACTTTTGACCTAGAAGACCTGACCTACCTGCATTATTGCATCTCGGCTCATTTTTCAAAAGCGGGTGACATTAGACGGTAGCGTAAGTTACCACGCCATAAGATAGACAAAATGTAATAAATTCTAACACGATTTTTTGTATTCACAGACATAGAACGTGGGCAAGATGAAGCCACCCATCCGCTGCTTAACCCGGCTGAGCGGGGCGATTTGCGAATCAGGATGCAGAGACCGAAACAATTGGGACTGGTGGTTGGGCAGTAAGTCAAACCCCATAATGGCGTCCACGGCCGATTTCGGATACGGCGGCTGTTCTCATTTAAGGAGATCAGCCAGCTGCGCAGGACATATTATAGTGCACGAGCATTTGCGCAGACACAGGTGCACTCTCTATTCCTTCACTCTCATAGCCCGATGGGACGGTAATCCGACACGACCGAAAAGAGATCAGGTGCAGGACCGACATTTAAGTGCTCTCCCCATGCACGGGTGAATCAATCACCAGACTACGGGCTGCTTTGTGAAAGTTTTAAGAAAACCCACAAAGCGATTTCGGCCCGACCCGGGAATCGAACCCGAGACCTCGAGCACGGCAGTCGCGCTTGCGACCACTAGACCAACGAGGCAGTCAAACCCTATATAATATACTAAGTAGACCGCAGTACGTGCTTCGTTACGTATAAAGTCTACCATTTAGTTCGAAGAGATAGAAGCCGGTCGAACACTAATGGGAGCTATCGTTTTTTGTTTCACCAGATGGCACACTAGCGTGAGGTCCTAAACTACGAATATCAAAGTTCGTATTATGAGCGCCAAAACTTATATCTACATTAGATGATTATATTAGATCAAAAATACAATAGAACTATGGTGTAAACGTATTGGCGATGCCACAGTGTTGCGCAGTGCCGTTTTGTTCGGAAAAGAAAGGCGGACATAAGTTTCGGAAAGATAAAAGTGTGTCAAAGCAGTGGCATTTATAGATTCGTAACCTGTATTTGCCATAATTAATCTAAAGTATTGTTAAATATTGATTAAATTAGAAATATAAACCTGCGCGCCTAAACAAACAGTGACATTTGACGTTTCGAAGACCTCACGCTACACAAGCGCCTCTAGTGGCGATGTGTAGTTACCAAACTATCCAAGACGCACGATCTGCCCGCATCCTGATAAAAATACTGTTACACTTTTACCGCGCTAGTAATAATTGATATTTCTGTCATTTTCATTCAGTCAGTCGCGGTATTTCAGCAGAAATATTAGATTTAAATTGCAAAAACTCATATAAAAATAACAGCAGGGTAGTAGCATTTCATAGAAGCATTAAGTCTGCCAATGTACCATTTATTCATCAACTGGCTCCTGCTAGCGGTTTCACCCGCATCCCGTGGGAACCTCTGCACGAACTCGGATAAAAAGTAGCCTATAGCCTTCCCCGAAAAATGGGCTATCTAACACCGAAAGAATTTTTAAAATCGGACCAGTACTGCACGTTTAAACAAACAAACTCAAGTTTTATAATATAATATGTATAGTAGAGATATAGATAGTTATAAAAATATTCAGCAAAATAAACTCCAAAGTGAGTTCTTTACTTCTTTTCAGGGGTGATCCAAGCCGCCCGCCATTAACAAAACTCCAGATGCCCGACCTGACTCCATCATCAGTCAGTTCCACGGTAGCCAGCACCCCAATCCTGGACTCCGCAGCCAACATGTCCAAACCCTGGAGAAGGGGAGATCGGCGACTGCAGAGGCTGAACACAGAACTGCTAGAAGCCATTGAGAGTCATGATCTTGAGGAGGTGGAAAAGTAAGTACTTGTTAAGTAAAAAAAAATGTATGTTGACAAAATAATAAAAATGGCGTGCCGATTTCTCCACGGCGGCTGTTCTCATATAAGGAGATCAGCCAGCTGCGCAGGACATATTATAGTGCACGAGCATTTGCGCAGACACAAGTGCACGAGCATTTGCGCAGACACAAGTGCACTCACTATTCCCTCACTCTCATAGCGCGATGGGACGGCAATCCGACACCACCGGAGAGAGATCAAAAAGTAACTGCACATACCTTAGTTACCTTACATTGATGTTGAGTCACAAACTAATCACGGCCCTGCTATATAGAGGGCTTAAGAAGGAACATGGTGGGTTTTAGTCAATAAGAAGTATCTGTAAATTGCATTAGGTTCTCCTGTAATAATAGTTGTATTTTGTGATAAATAAATAAATAAAGAGTTTGACCTGTATGTTTGTGCGCGATTATCTCACGTTTGGCAGAAACGATGTTGATGCGGTGTTGGGTATACCTACATATAATTATTGAAGTAGATTTTTTTTGAAGAACTGTTTTAAGAAGAATCTGAAATTAGTTATATCAAATTATTATCTTAATGTATAGGATTATGCAGCTTTTGGAAATTGTTACAAAATCATAACTGTTACGCATAAAGAATGTTCAGCGTACCTACAATGTTAGGTGTTTTGTTAATTTAGGCACGGTTGATTATTCAGCACATTCATTAACATATTGCTTATATAGGAAACACGAATTTTAGTCTATTGGTTACAAATATGGGGGTTAGAAAACAGACAGGTACATACCAATGTGGCTGGTAGTAATTTCTCACATAATGCAAGTAAAGAAGCGGGAAACTGTAAGGGTGCGTCTTCACGGTGCAAGAAGTTTGCTATATTTTTTTTATTATTTGCTATATGCGCCGGTTACATGCATTTTAAGAACATGACGTGCTAATGCGCATGTTAACTTGCTCCAGCTACATGCACGGTGTAGACGCACCCTAAGTATTGGTTAATTTCTTCAAGTAATGGTTAGTCTGTCACCTTGTCATCTACTCGAAATAATTGTGTTTAAACGTTGGGGACAGTAATGCAGTACAGTATAATTACACAAGGTCGCATTTACGTCCAACATGTTGGGAACCAACATTTGAACAACATACCTACAGCAAACTTCCAATAAATTAATGACGTCCTAGTCAGATTTCGTATAAAGAGTTCAGCCAGCTGCGCAGGACATATTATAGTGCACAAGCATTTGCGTAGATACGGGTGCACTCACTATTCCTTCACACTCATAGCCCGATGGGACGGTAATCCGACACGACCGGAGAGATCACAAGCAGGACCGACATTAACGTGGTTTCCGATGCACGAGTGTATCAACAGTGTATTTACACCATGTCGCATTTTCGTCCAATATGCTGGGTACCAACATTTGGCCAAACACCTTACTAATTTCCAATATTGGTGTGATTATTCCAAGTAGGGCGAAAAAAGAGCAAGTATTATAATCGTTAGTGATTTTCACTAGTCAGTACTTTGATACTTTCAACGAAAATATACGTACTAAAAATTGATAAAATAGATCGTGGATCCGTGTTGAACTTAATACAACTACTACTATCTTCGTCTTGAACACCAGTGCCGACAAATACAATTCTGAAAGCCGCATGAAAAACAGCCAAACGTGACATTATCGGTTAAAAAAGTAAAAGGTGCCGCCTTTCTGATTCTTCGTCATAAATTCCAGATTGCTCAACGCCGGTGCAAGTCCGAACGCAACATGTCGTCTTGGCCACGTCTCCGCCTGCCACACTGCTGCCCTCATAGGGGGAGACACTCTGAGCCTGCTCATCAAGTTCGGAGCCGAGAAGCTGAGGATAGACAAGCTTGGCAGGACTCCCCTCCATTTGGCAGCCTGGGCTGGGAATGCGAGACAAGTTGCTGTGTTATTGGATTTTCCTGAAGGTAAACCTAGATCGTTCTTCTTCTTCTTTCGTGTCGATGACATGTCTTATAGTGAGACTTACACTTTGTCAGCCCAATATGCCACAGCGAGAGCACGGCCGGATCGTTAGGTTAAGATCTGAGAGATCAAACTAGATAGAAAAGATAAATAGGTTATAGAGCAGGATTTCTCAAATTGGAGTCCAAGGACCCCTTAGGGGTCTTACATTTGTATCAGGGGTCCACAGTAGGTCAGTCTGTAGAATGTAAACATATTTAAAAAATGTGTAGTCAACTCGACGAGATACATTGTAGTTGTAGATTGTGAAAGTGGTCCACGAATGCTAAAAGTTTGAGAAACTCTGTTAAAGACCCAAAATAATTGTCAGAATGTCGCATAATGTAAATTCGATAGAGATTAGACAATTACAGCAAGACTGTTTCATCTTTATCCTCTTGAGCACGGAGATGGCCATCAATCTTCTCGTGAAAATAAAACCAACAAAATTGGTTATAAATAATATTTATAATACTAATAACCTAGATAAACAGGCATTAATACATTTAAACAATAACAAGACAATATTTCACTGATTTAAAGTTACATTAACATTAGATTTTGACGACACTTACGTGTGTCATATGACCAAATTTTATTTAAAGTAATTAATGGAAGTTTCTGGGAAAGTTTAATGTCTTCTCATGACCACTATGAGGTGGAACTCTTCATCAGGAGCGACAACGGCCTCAGTTTTTCTGGAGACCAGCCGTAAGACTACCAGTTCATCAGTTACATCCTGAAAGAGAGTACACTGAATACAGTACAAACCGATAAGAAAGCCGTAGAGAATAATACTTCCTAGCACATCAACTTGCCAGATGTGGGCCCACCTTTAAAAGTGACCCTCAGATTATGGCAGAAAACAAACTAGATTCATATGTATGTGCTAATGAAATGCACTTCAAAGGATGTTAGGTACCTTCCGTTAATCTATCGACAGTATGACTGGACTTATTTGGAATGTAGGCATGTTATCATTAAATGACCTTCCCGTGTCTGGTATATCAGGCACCTACCGAGCCACCCAAGTTCCTTTTGGAGCCCTTGATGGTCCAGGAAACCATGTTCTTTTTGGAGCCCGTTTGTATCCCAGGAATTAATGTCCTTTCTGGCCCCTTCCATTTTCTAAGAGTAAAATAACTCTTTCGGACAATACCGTAGCCCCGGCAGGATGCAAAAGAGTCCAAAGGCGATGTTTACTTACAATTTCTTTGAGAGCATTCGATGCATGGTGGGATAGGTTTCTCATATGGTTGGAATAGGTGGCAGCTGTCAAGCTGTCCAGCGTTGTAGTTTCAGGAAAACCTGAAAACAAAGAATGTTCATAAAGATTTCATTGAGAAAATCTCTGAAGGTCCAGTTGCTACCTCTATGATTATGGAAAAATAATGTCCGTTGTTGAAGTGCGTTTATTCCTTACACACAGTATATCCAGACATGAAACAATTTAAGTAATTCATGCAGGAATGGACTCCTCATAATGCGGTGCAGTAGCTGATGCAATCATTATGCCCATCCATGCCATATAGATATAATTATTAAAGACGTCCAACGCCGATTTCGACCACGACGGCTGTTCTCATATAAGGCGATCAGCCACAAGACCAAAGAAGCAGTCAAATAGCTAGATAATTTTCTTACAATAATATATGATACTCATAGATACCTTCGCAGTTAACTATTATGGTTCCAACAACATTTCCATTTTCATTGATTCGCAGCATGGTATTGGTAGCTCCTGTGCCCTGAGAATAACATACACATTGAAAGTTACTGAACGTACGAAGACTGACTTACCAAGGGGTATTTGGTTGCCCGCATAACTGGGTTGAGAAGGTCAGATAGGCAGTCGCTCCTTGTAAAGCACTGGTACTCAGCTGCATCTGGTTAGACTGGAATCCGACCCCAACATAGTTGGGAAAAGGCTTGGAAGTTGACGATGATGACATTAAAATTACACAGCTACAATACTAATAAAGCTAAAAGAAAAAATACCATAAAATTATGAGCTATCTCCATGGCTGCTGTATATTGATTTCCTTAAATTGATCTCTTTAATAACAGCTATAAAATTGCAATAAGGCGTCAACCCTCAGTGATAAAATATATTCAACAAAAAATCGCAGCTGACAAAGTGACAGCAGATAGTTTTTAAGAAGTATCGTTTGGTGGCCAGGATTATTTCTTTGAGGTTTAATTTCTTATGAACAATTTAAACAATCATCATCTGCCTATCCTTGTCCCAAACGATGTTTAGACCCCCTTTTTTATGGGAAATCATCAAATGATCATCCCGCTGTGGGTTAGCAGCGTGAGGGAGTGTCACACTCTTACTGACTAAAACCCATCATGTTCCTTCTTAAGCCCTTTATGTACCAGGGCCGCGGTAACTCTTTCGAACAATCCCGCAGCCTTGGGATCACTTTCCAGTCTAAGCGAATTTAGCTGTGTACAAGGTGTTTTTACATGGGACAACTGCCTATCTGATCTAAGTGTTACGAAGCTTATTCACCGAAGAAGCATGTAGGTAGGTAATCTACAATATATTTGGGTGCGCGAAGTAACTTACTCGTGATGCGTTTGAAACTATGGAAGATATCCAGTAAAACATAGACATCCATGAGCCCCCCTCTGCCCGTGACCATGGATGCTGTAAAGGATCCGAAACGTCGGTATTAAATAATATTAATATAACCGCGATAAAATCCGTAAAAAAATAGTTTTATTTAAATGTCTTATATTCGCGTATGTCGAAAATCAATATGAAACATACCTAGGCGTATTTTATTCAGGATTATTCATATTCATATCTTTTATTTGCATTCCACAATTTTTTGACAAGGTGTTAAAGTTGGTTTATAGGTAAGGACAATTGTGAATCCTGTTAGGGCACAGCGACCTTAGGCATATAATGCCAGTACATAATAAAAATACACATATCTATCTTATTCACGCTCAATTCTTCTCCGTGTGAGAGGAGGCCTGTGCCCAGCAGTGGGACGATAAAAAGGCTGTAACTTTAAACATTTTTATCTTACTCTAAATTGTTATGGCAGCAGTTATAAACATTATAGGTAATAATACTAATCACTCAATAGATGAAAAGGTGATCTTCTCAATATTATATTATGATCTCTTCAGATATTCAGGAGAGAGTTGGCACGGAGAGCATGTCTTCAGAAACGGAGGAGGATGTCAGAAAACTGTGTCCTCTCATCAAGGAGCTGACGAATGTCCGCTGTGACCTTGGCGAGGTTGCCATGACGCTGCCCAAACCTTGGAAGGACAATATTGACCACGAATGCCGTGATATCGTTGGAAGTGTAAGTCAAAAGGCCTTTTTAAGTCCCTCATGAAAACAGTTCAAAAGACCTTTTTAAAAAGTCCCTTGTGAAAGAAGTTCGTAAAGGCGTGGAGATTCTTGCCCGTTCTTCTAAATAGGAAGCTACTTTTGGAATGGGCGACCGGAATCGAACTGTTTTATATTTTTTGACGTTCATAAGTGCTTGTAAAGGCCTAAATGAAATAAAATGATTTGACTTTGACGTAAAGTATAGTTCTCGCCAATCTTAATGACGGTTCGCAGCTAAATTCCGAGTTCAACTTACTATGGTGGTACTTGGACCTCCGCCATAAATCTGATAACTTAATAAGATTTCTGCATAGCAACTCGCGAATTTCAATTCGCCAAAAAATGTTGGCAAAACTTTTCATTGTTATAAGTTTGAGAAAGGAAATAAACAGTGCCTATCTAATATTTTTAAGCAAACTTCATTACTACCAAGTTTCATCAAAATGTTCAGCCACGCGAAGAAGTGACAAACACACACTCGCAAACCTTTATAATATTGCTTGTGGAGTGATACATAGATATTTACACTTTTGGTCTTATATCAAGTTAAAGTAGGTGATGGACGGTCTTATAAAGCGCTAAAAGCGATCTCTACCATACTACCTTATACATAAATGATAACATTCTACCCAGATGCCGCTATTCCAACCTGGTTGGACTCCACTGCACGTGGCGACCTCGTGTGCTCGGAAGCATTGTACCAGGTTACTGCTGGCTGCTGGAGCGGATCCTAACATCACAGATGTTGAGGGTCGAACCCCACTAGATGTCGCTGGCTACGCTTATTATTACGACCAAGATGTGAATGAGAAACAGTGAGTATGGAACCTTTTTTTTTTCAGACTCTTACTGACTAAAACCGTCGTGTTCCGTCGTGGGCCTTTTATGTACCAGGGCCGCGGTAACTCTTTCGAACAACCCGCAGCCCGTGAGTATTGAGTATGGCACCTTGACTGCGCTTTCACAATAGTAAGTACATTTAAGGCTGGCAATACACGGACCTCTTGAAGCAGTCAGGGGCGACATCTTTAAGCTGTCGACTGCACAGTGAACTACTGAGTTCTGTGGACGCACATACACGAACCGCTCGAGCAGTTGCATCTGATTCGGGCGGTCGACAGCTCTCTTGACTGCTTCAAGCGGTCCATGTATTGCTGGCCTAAGGGTGCTGACATAAAGAAACAGGTTTCCGGTACAGAAAAATCTGTACAGATCTGTACAACACGTATAAGTACAGTGTTGACTCGTATAAAGAAACAGGTGAATCTGTCCTTAAAGACAATCAAAATTAAATCCGTATAGCACGGTTCAGGTAGTCGGCACCGACAAGTTACCTGTTTCTGTATAAGTGAGTGAATAGGACTACATTGAAATATTATACCTGCGCTGATCGGTACCTACCCGTACAGATTTGTCTACCGGAAACCTGTTTCTTTATGTAAGTACCCTTAGTCAGCCCCGGATCTAGGGGGGGGCAAGCCGGGGCCTATGCCCCGGGCGGCATATTCAGGGGGCGGCAAAATCAGGCGGCCGGCAGTCAAATTCACACTTCACAGACCAATGTCAACTCATCATTTAGGTATATAACTTTTACCACGAAATAAATAATAGCACAAGTACAGCAATAGTTACCTACAGGGCCGTCTTAATCTATAGTGCAGGGTGTGCGAATAACCCGGGCGCCTCGGTCTTAGGGGCGCCACGGGACGCCCTACCACCAGGAAAAGTCGATGAAATTACACCCGTTTGATAAGGAAGTTCCACATTGTATCATGATACTGACAAGAAAAGTTTCTAAAAAAGTCGAAAAAAAATTTCGCTCGCTACGCTCGCGTCTAAATGACAATGTATGTGCTGTTTTTTTAATTGTTTATTATTTTTATTGACACACCGAATCAACGAACATAAATGGCACTCGCTCTCATCACGGTTTCTATTTGTACATAATTCCCAGTTTAATTTGTGAGTCTTCAAACAAATATCTTACCTTTTATAAGTCAAATGTAGCAAAAAAAATATTTATGGAGTCTTTACAGCGCTTTTCAAAACTTATTAACTTTTTGTGTCACAAAACGAGTAACTAACTACTCTAAGTACTCTGATCAATATGTACTACTCAAAATCTTTCAATACATAGGTTGATGATTGCACCCAGGCGCTACATGAGCTAGTAACGACCCTGCCTGCCTATATATTGATAGCTGAAATTATATGGGATGATGAAGGTGAAAATAAACATAATTAGGTAGGCAGGGCGGCATTTTTCAGTTTTTGCCCCGCCTAAAAAAAATTGAAGATCCGGGGCTGCCCTTAGTCACGACAAATTTTGACCGGAATAAAAACTGCTGCATGGTTCCAGAAATTATCTTTCGCACCGGTTGTCCATTATAAGCAATAGTGGACGTTCGTCAGGTGATCCTAGTTTTGCTGTTCGGAATACCGAATGGAAAATCCGCTAGTGTGAAAGTGCTGTTGCTATATTTTTGCTTCTTATCACTATCATTCATCATTTATTTATTCAATAACAATTTACGTTCTGTAGAATTACATAATGTGCACATACAAATTGCAATAAATTAAGATTAGGTAACTATGAATTTAATGTCAAAACAAATAGTGTCAGATAATATATCAAAAGTTTTCAAAAATCAATTATTCAAAATATAATGTACAAAATTTTTGTTCATAGAATGTCAAATGACACCAAAAATATAGAGAAATACATTTATGATTGTGTAACATTACTTAGTTCCGATATATATTGTCATCTGCCTAGCCTTTTACGAGCTATGTTGGGATCGGCTTCCAATTTAAAAGGATCCGGCTGATTGTAGGAGTTTTATATGAAGCAATACATATTCGACCTCCTCAATCCAGTTACCCGGCTGATTATCCGTAACAACTGCTAAAGATTTACAAATACGGCTTTATAGAATTATCTGATGAAATATGGTGTGCATGAAGAGATCCGCTTTTTATCCAGGTTCCTTCGGGCCGTGGGTAAAACTTTTCTCCGCGGGCGGATTTTTAGAGCGAAACTAAAAAAAAAGTTGTGTCGTGTATATGAAAAGACGTATGCTGCTCTTGGGAAATACCTTAGTATTTGTATTTTTTTAGCTACAAGAATTTTGATTACAATTTCTAAGATGGGATAAAAATATTATTCTTATTTTTTGGGGAAAAAGGATGTTGTCATTTTAATAGCGGGGAAGAGAATTCCCGCGGGTATCAACATCATAATGGTAATTGTAACGTAATGGATATTTCAAATAATATATTTAATGTATAAGAATATTAAACACATTTCAAGCTTCAGACTGCAAAACATAAGAACATTTTTGGCAGTCGTTATGGGTGGTCAGAAGCAAGTAAGTCTGACAACCAAGGTTACTGGGTTGAGAAGGTAGGCAGCCGCTCCTTGTAAAAAACTGATACCCAGCTGCATCCGGTTAGACTGGAAACCGACCACAACTTTTTTTTTTCAAGTCATCCCTCTTGCTGTGGGTTAGCAGCGGTGAGGGAGTGTCAGGCTCTTACTGCATAAAAACTGTCGTGTTCCGTCGTAGGCCTTTTATGTACCATGTCCGCGGTAACTCTTTCGAACAATCCCGCAGCCCCGGCAGACCTTGGCCCTGCTGGGGCCCACTGGGGTTGCTGATATCTCTTTGAGGAGCGCGTGGAACAACGGATCCGTTGTCTAAACCGACCACAACTTAGTTGGGAAAAGACTATGCAGATAATTAAACTATACAACTTAGAAATAACCAGCTCCATTCATTATTTCCAGCCTGGTCGAAGTAATAAAAATGCTTCTGCGAGCTGGTGGTCATTTCAACACTATGAAGAACAGTCAGCTGGATAACCTGGATACACCACTCCACACTGCTGTGGAAATCGAGAGCTTGGATGCCATTCAGGAACTCCTCGACGCTGGAGCAGCTGTCACCTGCTTGAATAGGGCAGGTCTTACTCCTCTTCATGTGTGCGTCAAGAAAAACCTTGAAGAACATTTGCAGGTATGTATATTAGGACTATACTATACTCATGATATATAGATATATCGGGTGTGTCATACCTAATCACATTAAATGCTATCACATGTACTGTATGATATTCTATGGTGAATTGTAAAAAAAATAACATGCAAAATAATAAATAATAATATAATAATATAAATAAATAATAAATAACATGAAAAATAAGGTATGTCTTAGCATGCATGGCATGCTAAGACAGACCTTAGAGGTCTAATTGCATGCCTAGTTTAAGGTAAATGTGTAGTTTTATGTGAAAGAAACAAATAAAAAAATAAATAATAAAAAAAAAAATTCAGTGGTTTAGCCACAGAAGTCATTTTTCGTTTTCATAAATTTACAACATCTTGTGTAATGCTGTCAGTTTTCAAGGAATAAGTTCCGTTGTTTGTAATGAGTGACTCTTATATGGTATTCTAATTCTCGCACATTTTTATTGTATTTACTTTGTTTGAAAAAAAAAACATTTTTTTTACGTATTATTTTTTTTCTTTATGCTAATCGACACATGTCATATTAACCAGTATATTAACGTATTTAATTAAATGTTACACTCTGTATAGGAGATATCGCAGTTTTAAAATAATATAATAGCAAAATAATGATCGAGTGCAGCCCGCATAACCCTTAAATTGGCAGTGTACTCCACAAAAGACATTAACTTTTTTTAAATCGAATGTAGTACCAATCTTTAAAAAAATACAATTTTTTGTTCTTTTTGGCTTGTCATTATTGTATATTTTGGTAGAAAAAATATTTGAATGTGGTTCCATTGAAAAATAGCAGTCAAATTCAAAATGTCTTCGAAGCGGTCTGGTGTATCCGGGTCACGGGTAAGTTTTTTGTGTTTTTCTAAATTTTTTTGGATGGGACTTGTGGTTATTTGGCTTTAAATTGCATAGGAACATTATAAATAATATCAATCATTCGTAATTTTGTGTGTAAATTATGTAATCGCAATTTTATAAGTTCATAACTGTGTATGTACTCCCTGAATACCGTTGCCAAGTACGTAGTGAAGTCCACAACATAAACTTTGGTATACACGGAGTACATTGCCTATTACTTAGAAAAACTAGCCTTTGTTTGTTGGTTTTTATGTAAAATGACTTCAGTTGTGTTGTGAATTGTATGTCATACAGCATGTTCTTTTTCTTTTTCAGCAGTGCTTGAACCTGAAATGACCTGATTTAGCAGATATGCTTATATCTTTGCACCCGACCCCCTTCCAGACCTCGGCTCTTGAAAGGGGTCCGGTACATGGTGGAATTTGGGTAGGTGAAGGAGAAAATAATTCAGAAACCTACAGCTGAACGGCCGGTGGACAGTGTCAGAAAATGCTGTCGGACATTTTCCAGAAATAGCAGATAAGCAATCACGCTGTAGATTTTGCAAAGATAGAAGAACTAAAGTTTTTTGCGTGAAATGCAATGTGCTCTTGTGTTTTATGGTAGGAGAAAGTAACAAAAGAAATTGCTTCCGCTAATCTCACACGCAATAAATGCATATTATGTAGTTTGATAAGAATTATGATTAATAAAGTGAAGATTTTACTAAAATGTGTTTTATTGATATTTTGGCAACGTACTCCACGTAGTACGAACAGAAGAACCACTATAGTTGGCAACGTACTCCCCGGAGTACATAGATTTTCGCGAAAACTGTAATAGGTAGATGTTTTTTCGATTTTTTTCAGTCATCTGTCATCGTAATAAACCAGGAAATAACAAAAAATAATTAAATTTTTGTAATAAATTGATTTGCCAATTTAAGGGATAATGTGCAAAGCCTAGTCTTGCTGACGCGATTTAGGAACTTCTTTCACTGTTGGACTCTCCCGTGTAGGCTAAATATATTATTTTACCCCAGTACGGGCAGTAGTTCCCACGTTTTGCGCGGGAGAAACCGCGGTATGTTTTTATAAACTTGTAAATAACTTTGTACATATTATATTTGTTATAAAGTTGAGTCATTGTGTAAAAGAATAATTTGACATTGAGAGTCGTTAAAGAGTTTTTGAAACTTGGTGTAAACACAATAAAAAAATATAAATTGATCTTGTTCAAGTACTTGAACAAAATAATGAGACAGAATAAAAATTATGAATTACTGAAGGAGTCTCAAGTATTGTTGTTTGAAACTAAAGAAATCACAAACTCTTTTGATTCCGATGCTTTCAATATTGTGTCATCGAGTGATCTAGTATATCTTTGCTTTACTTGAAATAATTCCTTCTTTCCTATATATAACCACTAGCTTCTGCCAGCGGTTTCACCCGCATCCCGGGGGAACTACTTCCCGTACCGAGATAAAAAGTAGCCTATAGACTTCCTCGATAAATGGGCTATCTAACACTGAAATAAATTTCAAATCGGACCAGTAGTTCCTGAGATTAGCGCGTTCAAACAAACAAACAAACTCTTCAGCTTTATAATATTAGTATAGATTTTATTTGGTTTCATCCAAAGGATACAAATATACTATACGTTGTATTTTTGAAGCCCAAAGTTCAATTCTGCTGTACTACCACAAAATTGCCAAAACGAATTACTGCAGTTTCACTCGCGTTCGGAAAAGTATTTTAATGTTTAATTGTGTGTATTTTATTTTGTACCCATATACTTCTTCATATTATTCTTTGCAAGATATCATCATCCTCCGAGCCTTCTTCCCAACTATGTTGGGGTCGGCTTCCAGTCTAACCGGATTCAGCTGAATAGGTACTAGTGCTTTACAAAAAGCGACTGCCTATCTGACCTCCTCAACCCAGTTAACTGGGCAACCCAATACCCTTTGGTTAGACTGGTGTCAGACTTACTGGCTTCTGACTACCCGTAACGACTGCCAAGGATTTTCATTGACAGCTGGGACCTACAGTTTAAAGTGCCATCCCAAACACAGTCATTGATGTCTAAGATATACTTAGAAAGTACATAGAAACTTAGAAAAGTTGCATTGGTACTTGCCTGACCTGGAATCGAACCCGCGCCCTCATACTTGAGAGGTAGGTTCTTTGTCCACTAGGCCACCACGAATTCTTGCAAGATAAAAGACTTGATATGATTTAATATTACAAATCGGACCACTAAGCAAAAATGCAAACAAACTCTTAACCTTGTAACATAATATTTTTACAGAAGTTCTGATAATTACCTAAATTATAGGTTCACTTTTTATCTATGGTAGTAACAAAAAAAAAAAAAAAATTTTTTTTTTACTTTACAGCTTTTAGCGAACTACGACTACATGAACGCGAATCCCCTGTTAGCAATAGTAGACGTCAAGGACAAGGAAGGTCATTCAGTTCTGCAAGCTGCCGTTGAAGCTGCCTGGGTTCCTGGTGTGTGCATCGCCTTGGAAGCTGGTGCTGATGTCACTTCTAAGGTACAAATACATGTTATAGACCATATAGAGTACTAGCTCCCGCCAGCGGCTGCCCGCGTGGTTTAACTCCTGTTGGCCGGGATAAAAAGTAGCCTATGTGTCCTATAATCCAGGGTATCACCTATCTAGATACCTTTCAACCAAATCGGTCTAGCCGTTTTTGCGTGAAAGAATACCAAACATATAACCATACATTCTCACAAACTATCTCATTTATAATATTAGCAGGATTATAATACTAGTAGGAAGTAAGACTAGTGGCCCGCGGTATGCGCTTCGCTACGTATAAAGTCCACCATTTTGTTACAAAAAATTTGATAAAAGAAGAACTGATAATAATAATCTCGATCGATTTTGTGCAAACTTCACATAAACCGTCTACTAAAAAGTCTGATTAAAGCCTAAACATTTGGTTTGGGTAGGTGAACCCGTTCTTGACTTATAGAACAACGAAAATTGGCATTCATTTACATTTATATAGATAGTTATTACAAAAAGTTAAATCGCCCTTATATAACAAAGTATTGAAAATTTAAATAAACACGTATCAAACGTTTATTTAAATTTTTATTTTAAACACAATATTAATGACAATCGTATGATTCCGCAGGCCAATGATGGAGAAACTCCCATACATTCAGCAGCAGCACTAGGGAACTTGGATGTCCTTAATGAAATCCTCAGCATCGCTAAACAGAGAGATGCCTTAGACTATCAGAATGAAGAAGGAGAAACCGCTCTATTTAAGGCCATCATTCACGGTCACTTAAACTGTGTAAAACAAATTCTCAACGAAGGAGCGAATATGAAAATAACTCTTCCAGGAGACGTGAATATATTACATGTAGCTGCTGACTATGGACATCTAGAAGTACTGAGAATCCTTCTAGAGTTTAATGAAACCGTGACCAATGCTTTAATCAACTCACTGACAGCTGCTGATCGAAGAGGCTTTGGTCCAATACATTTCGCAGTATATAACAACCACGGTGCCTGCGTTGAGCTACTATTATCAAAAATGGCCGACATTAGATTAAGAACAACATGCAGCCCTCACAAATCTTCGACACCATTGCATTTGGCTGCCGTCAAAAATCACGTAGACATAGTGAAGATTTTACTCAAATTCGATAAAACTACTGTCCATGAAGTAAATAGCATGGGCTGGTTTCCATTACATACTGCCAGTCACCATGGATGCAGGGATGTCATTACTCTCTTGTTACGAGAAGGAGCAGACTTGTCAGGATATACCGATGGACCGAAGAAATATAGGAGAACTGCTATTGACATGATTATTAACAATCTGTCGAAGCCCACAGAGTTTATGGAAGATGTATTTGATTCGTACATTTCAAGTAATGGTCAAGATTTGCAGGATCATACCTGTCAAGTTACTGTGGATTACGGAATTTTGATGCCAACTGTTTGTGAGATGGAACAAATGAAAGTCATAGAAGCTCTCCTAAAGACTGGGAACAGATATGGACAAAGAAAATTGCTCGTCCATCCGTTAGTGGAAAGTTTCCTATTCTTAAAATGGAAGGCTTTGTTGCCATTTTTCTATACAATCATAGGTTTATACGCAATATTCTTATCTTCTTTGACGACTTTCATCGTGTCAGTATTTTTCTTCAGAGATACGAAGGAAGAGACGCCGGCGTGGCTTGATCCGGCGGTATGGAGTTACGTAGTTTATGCTACAATTGCTTTGATACTTATACAGGTTTGTTATTTGTATTTTATTATAAAATTATGAACCCTACTTGATATTCTATATGTTAGTTGTGTACCCATTCCAATTTAAGTATAATAACTGATACTGCACAAAGGCTATGGTATGATTGCGGTCTGACGACGTTTGCTGCCTAATTTCCAATCCCCGCATTTAATCACATAGCTGTCCCTCCATCTCAAGGTTTCCCATAGATTTCTTTACTAGAGGTCTTTTTCAGGAACTCCTGTACATGAACGTGAAAAGCAGTAGATACTTCTTACAATTAGAAACCTGGGTCAAGTTTGGATCACTTGGCTTCGCAGTCATTCTTCCTTATACCGTGGTGGTGGTGAACCTGAATGATGATGAGTGGCCAAGACATGTGGCTACCGTGGCCTTGCTTCTGTCCTGGCTGGAGATGATGTTCTTGCTGTCCAGGTTCCCCAACTGGGGGTACTATGTCCTGATGTTTGGGAAAGTCGCTTCTAACGTTGTGAAGGTGAGTTTTTTTACTCGTTTATTTGATTAAGAATTTGGGTATTTTTAAGATAAATAAACTGTTATAAGACTGAAATGAGTTCTTGGGTTAGTAGTGCAAGGTCAATTTTTTTAATTTGTCTGCTCCTCACTTATTATTGATTGAGATTGTCTTAGATTTGGCCAATTTGATCTTATAGTAAGATATAACATTTTACTAGATATTACGAATTTCGTATTAGATAATACATATCACATACATTCATACAGTACATTGTCATTTGATTAATTTTCACTCTCTCTATTCCGATTTCCTCATATTAACAAAATTATTTAATATTAACCGTTTCCTTTTATTTTCAGATTCTCCTAACATTCATGTTCCTCGTGATAGGCTTTTCCCTCAGCTTCATGATACAGTTCCGTTCACAAATGCCCTTCGACGGACCCTGGGCTGCTCTTGTGAAGACCATCGTCATGATGACGTCAGAGTTCGACTACGTCTCTTTATTTGATGAAGAGCATTCCAAAGAACTAGCCACATCCCTCATCATAGTCAGAATTATCTTCCTCATCTTCCTCATCCTAGCAGCTATAGTACTCATGAATCTTCTAGTCGGTGTGGCGGTTAATGACATCAATGATTTAGAAGTCCTAGGCAACATAAGAAGGTTGGTCAAACAAGTGGAATTTTTGGGGACATTAGACACTTTGGTTTATAACAGAATATTCAATGCGATATTACCTAAAAGGTTGAATACTAGTTTGAAGAACAAACGCAATGTCCTTAGCGTCATGACCCTGAGGCCTGGGAAGCCAAGGTGGAGACACTCTAGAGCTCTTCCCTCAAGGATAAAAGACGCAATTTTCACTAAAGCACAGATGCAACAGAAACAAATTGAAGACGAAATGGGTCTCCAAGCCTTCAAAACTAAATTAAACGATATGCATGACGCCATCATGAAAATAAATAAAGAGAAGGAAGAAAAACAAGAGCCTGAAGGGCCGAAAGTGCCAGAAATCGATTTGCCTAAGTCGAAGACTAAATATGACGAAGTTGCAGCTCAGTTACATGAAATAGATGATGCTGTGATAGAAATAAAGCATCAGAATAAATGTTATGAAGAGGAATCGAAGACTGCTATAGAAGAGTTGAATGTTAAGATAGATCAGGTTGCAGTGGAATTAGAAATGATAAAGCAGTTTTTGGCGAGATTAGAAAGTAAGCTTGGCAGATGAGAATAAAGTTTATAATAGAATTTTGTTTCATTTTACTTTGGTCTGACGACCACACACTATTTCAATGTTCAAAAGAATCACTCATACCTACCGTCCCTAATACTAATAATGCCAGCTGTACCGACATTTCCCATCAGTACATCATTCCTTAATCGTTATTCCAACTTTTAATAAAGTTACCTCGTGGAAGTTTTAAAGAATAAGTTCAGAAAACACAGGTATTCCATCAACGGCTGCTGTTAATCCGAGAGACCTGATACAGAGTGACATACGGGACCATATTGTGTGTACACTCATTCATAGTGTCTTTAAATGTCCCACTGCGAGGCTACGGCCTCTTCTCATACAGACGAGTTCAAACACGCATACAGCATGACTGATTTTGGCGGAATTTTTGATAGAAGATGTCAAATTGACCATGGAGTTTCTTTTCTTTTTTACATCAGCTTTTAGGAAGGCACGTAGTTTTATAAGATCCTGTAAGGCCATAGAAAAAAAAACAATAAATGATTTAAATCAAATCAAATCAAAAATCGTTTATTCAGACTTGGATGCAAACATCACTTTTAGAACGTCAGAAGAAAGCCCCCAAAACGCCCTCAATCACCACTTCCTATATGTTTTTGTTAGGAAGAAGTGGCGCAATAAAGTCTCCAGCAACACAAGTCTATCTGTAGCAAAAACAAAGCCATCTAAAATATTCAACATGAGAGAAACCGCGGAAAATATCTAGCTAGTCAAATAAACATTGTTATTCAAGTACCCATCGATCACTCTTTCTTCGCGGAAGATAGATACTTATTGGTTATCTTCTACACTTGTAAAGGAATTATAAAATAGTAGGTATATTAAATATACTTGAATAACAATAACAATATACATTTTATAGGTATCATTATTTCTATGCAGGGTGTGTCGTTCCAATCACATTAAGGGTCATGGCACAGTATAGCGGCACCGCAACAGCACGGCTCCACATCGGCATTTAAATTGTCATTCAATTTAGAGCATTAAATCGTGTATATTATAATATATTTCGTAATGTCAATATGAAACAGCCAACGGCGAGCAGTCAGAGCGTTTGCCGCTACCACACAACTCGGCTCGCAGCCCGCGTGCTGCAAGCGAGCAGACCTCATGCGTATAGCGCGCCGACTCCGAGTCGGCAGCGAAACAACGTCATTACGTCATGTTCAATTATAACTGTCTTAAAATAATATTGAGTTTGCGGTGACAGCAAGCTTACACCTCGCGGCCGGCGCGCGGCCGGCGCGCGGACGGCGAGCTGGCACCTTGCGGACAACGCGTAGTTAGTCTTAATTCGAGGCGACGTGCTGCAGCCGTGCTGTTGCGGTGCCGCAATAATGTGCCATGACCTTAAATCCTATCGCATGTACCTACTTTATGATATTCTATGGCGAATTGTAAAAAAAATATCCTAATCCTAAATAATTGGTTTAGCCACAGGAGTCATTTTTCGTTTTTATAATTTACAACATCATGTGTAAAGCAGAGATAAAGTTAGGAGTATCGTATGTTTTAATCAGTTGTCAGCTGTCAGTTTTGAAGGGAGAATTTCAGTTGTTTGTAACGACTAACTTTTATATGGTGTTCTAATTTTAACACATTTTTATTCTAATTACTTTGTTTGAAAAAATCATTTTTTTATGGCTTATGTTTAACTGATCACCAGATATAGTAACAAACAGCAGACAAAAATAGTAAATGATCACCAAAATGAAACTCGCATTTTAATGTAAAACTATCACCAAAGTTTTAACACTTTGCTATCCTATTTAAGTGAAATTACTCCAAAATAAATCATGCGTAAGCCAAAAATAGTAAATGATCACCAAAATTAAACCACCATTTTAAAGTAAGATTATAACCGAAGTTTTTAAATTCTGCTATCCTATTTAAGCAAAATGAGTCCAAAAAAATCATTGTTATCCCAAAAGTAGTAAATGATCATCAAAAAAGTTTTTACATCTTGCTATCCTGTTTAAGTAAACTGACTCCAAAAAAATAAGTTCGGCCTGATAAAATAAATGTAATAACATTATGGGGACCCTTTTCCTGCACTAGCGTGGAAAATTGTCTATTGCATGCCTCTAAACAGTGCGATAAGAGTGTATTGAGAAACACATTCTTCTTCTTCTTTCTCCTGCCCTGTTCCCAATTTTACTTGGCGTCGGCGCAATATGTCATTTTCTTCCATTTTCCCCTGTCACTCGTCATACTGACACTCACGCATGCATTGCAAGCCGGACACATAACTTAATATGGCATCATAATACTTTATTTGGTAATAAGCCTACATTTTATGGCAATCACAGTGACTTATTTAGGCAAAAATAATACATTAATTTGGTCGTCAATAGTTGGTGATCATTTACTAAATTTGGTGGTCGAATACAATTTAAAGTGAAGTCGTGACTAAAATAGCTGGTACTATTACATTTTTAGACTTTATTTTTCTGGTGTTCAGTAGATATTTCTGGTTGCAAAACTTAGGGTATCAAAGCATTTTATGGTGGTCATTATATTTGTTCCCTTTTTTTATTTTTACGTACATATTTTTCTTTATGTTAATCAACATGTATTAACCATTATATTAACGCATTTCATTTAATGTGATTGGGAACGACACACCCGATATATCCTGCATTGTTTATTACGCTTCTAACCGACATTAAATAAAAAAAAGGATTATCAATACGACTGCACATTTTATCCTGACCTATCATGTTCTTCAATAGATGGGGATAGAATTCGCTTTTACTGGAATAATAATAATTGGACCATAACACAAAAAGCTTTTCCAAAAATTATTTGTTACATTATATTATATTAGATGTATTTACCTATGGGATGAATACACCAATCACTATTTAAAGTGAATTGATGCAAAGTTTTAGAACAAACATGATATTCTAGGTTATTTTAGTAAAATCGTCATTTACACCAAAAAAAAATCGAATTTATTCTATTTCCTCGATAACACTTTTTTCTGCCCTATATTTACAAACTTAGTACGTAACTGAAACTTGGTCGTTTTAGTCCAAAGTTCTTAAGACCGAACGTTCATTCTTGTAGCTTAGTTAACCGAAGATGGTATGGACTGTCCATTATTACGATTAGTACAATAGTTCCCGCATGGCTGGTATCAGCTAATTTCAGGGGTCATCTCTCTCAGAAATCAAGATAACGTTCATCGGCTGCGTCCTGAGTGAGAGATCTGAATTCGAAAGCGAAGCGGCGTGAGGCGATTTCCATAGCCAATTGACCTTGACAAGTATTAGTTGCCTAGTGGGTGAAGCACCAACCTCTTATACAGGAATGAACTTTAAGCAGTGCACAAAAAAAGGTCCAGAATCATTAACAGAACATATATAGGCAGGACCGACATTAACGTGCTCTCCAATGCACGGGTGAATCAATCACCAACTTCCAACTACGGGCTGCTTTGTGAAAGTTTTAGAAAACCCACAAAGCGATTTCCACAAAGCGACCAACGAGGCAGTCAGCTTGGCGAATCATCTCGCAAACAATTAGGTACGCGTTGGTAATGCAGGCACGCAAACACTACTTTTGTGCGACCTTGTCTTTATAAATGTGTGCGAACATCTGTAACGTTTTTACTGAGTTTTAGAAAAAAGAAGAACTTGTTACTGTTTTCTTATATTATGAGTCGAACTGGATGAATATTTGTGTGAATCATTGTTCGTTACAGTGCCTCACAAAGTATGGTTCTGTTATACCTTTTTCCCGCTGCTGGGCACAGGCCTCTTCTCAACACGGAGAAGGATTGAGCATTAATCACCACGCTTGCTCAATGCGGGTTGGTGATTTGAGACTTAATAGTCCAGGTTTCCTCAAGATGTTTTCCTTCACCTTTTTATGATCCTTTGGTTTCCAAGATATACTTAGAAAGTACATACAAACTTAGAAAAGTTGCATTGGTACTTGCCGGACCTGGAATCGAACCCACAAAGTCTACGTTATTTTAATGTTAGCAATTAAATGTGTGCGAACATAAATATTTGATGGTATCTCGCCGTAACAGCATGAACTTCAAGACTTTTCGGCCATACCTGGGAATTGAACTACAGTCCTTGTGCACGACAGTTTGCTACCACTAGACTACGGTAGTCAAATAAAGAAATAGCTTTATCTTGAGAAGCAAGTAGATCCCGGAAATACAACTGATATTATTTTGTGATTGTGTACCTACTAAATATCAAAAAGCTGATGAGTTTGTTTGTTTACTTGAACGCGCAAATCTCAGAAACTACTGCTCCGAATTGAAAAAAATGTTTAGCGTTTGATAGCCCATTTATCGAGGAAGGTTATTGTTTAGTACTTTTATCCGAGTGAGCTACGGATTTAATATAAAACAAGGTGGACAGACGACCTTATAAAGGTCGCTGGAAGACGCTGGATGCAGGTCGCCTCCAACAGGTATCTGTGGAGATCTAAGGGGGAGGCCTATGTTCAGCAGTGGACGTCCTATGGCTGAGATGATGATGATGATGATGATGACGATGATGATGAGTGAAATCGCTGGCGAAAGCTAGCAAAATACATACAAGCGTTTTATTTATCAGACCTTCTATAATATGTAATCTTAAAACTCAAGACGAGTGTCTGATAGTATTATCAAAGAATTAAAATACATCATAAGTTGAAAGTAGGTACCTGAAAATACTTATTTATACTTAAATAAGCGGAAATAAAGCATTCTAATCAAGTTAAATGAAGAGACTGGACGACATAGAAGTAACTTAGTCATGGAAGGTAGAAAGAGCCCTACTAACAATATCGGCTTTTCAGGTAACTAAGAATTTAACTTTATGTTTACATATTTAGTAACATTTAAAACTACTTATCTATATTACATTAAGATAAAATACATACCTATAACAAATTAAATCTATATATTTACAAAAATGTCCTCTAAGACCTCTCGAGTATGAGAGTGTGGGTTCGATTCCAGTTCAGGCAAGTAGCAATTCAACTTTTCTAAGTTTGTATGTATTTTCTAAGTATATCTTGGACACCAATGGCTGACAAAAAGGTGAAGGAAACCTGGACTACATAGTCTGAAATCACCAACCCGCATTGAGCAAGCGTGGTTATTAATGCTCAATCCTTCTCCGTGCGAAAAGAGGCCTGTGCCCAGCAGTGGGACGATAAAAAAAAGGCTGTAACATTTACAAAAATAAAAAAGCATAATTAAAACATTGTATCAAAAAATTGATTGGTTTTCTGAATTTTACAACTTGTGGTCAATCAGCTCAGTTCTCTGTTGAGTCTGAGCAGTGCTGCTTGCAGCCGCTTCTGCAGCCAGGTAGCGGCTTCCAGGAAGACTGCAGCTCCCCGCATCACCATCTCAGGAGTTTAAGCCTCTTTGACTTAACAGGGTAAGTTCAGATCACCAACTGCGTCCTTGGGTAACATCTACACGCACCTGCAAAAAATATAGCCTACATTTCTCGAGCATAGTGTAACTTCCCAACAATTAAAGACTTTATAGAATCGGTTCTGGAGTTTTAGAGCCTTTAGGGTACCTACAAACAAATAGAAGAACATATAATATAAGTGTTTACAAACTGATATGTATCATGCACAATAGATTCAAACTCGTTGAGCAGTCTTTATTCTGCCTGGTGTAGAAGATAGAGCCCGTGATGGTAACAGACCATCCATCCACAAAACTGCCCTGATGCCGTCATAACAAAGAATGCAGTAATCGACATTTTTGAGATTTTCACTTTTTTCCAGAAATGGTATCCCAAGAGGTTCATGTGCATGAAAATATATAATAATAGATTTTCATAAAATATATTATGACCAATAAAATACGAACATCTTGCTCAGATGGTGATGATGATATGTTTTTTGTGTTTATCTCGTAACCGCCATTTTGCGATTACTGCATTCTTAGTTATGACGGCAGATTAAAGTCTAGGTCCATAGAAGGGTGTCCAACTAAATCATTTAAATTCCATCGAAATTGGTTTACATATGACTGCTGAATTTACTACCACAACGATGAAGGAACATATCATAAGGAAATACTGTAATATCCAACAGCACCTTGAGTAAACGTAGTGAAACGTTCATTCGTTCTCTGTGAGAAGGTGCTTAGGCTATTAATGTAGATGGATGGAGAGGAAGACCTTAGAAAAGATGGATAGATTGCCTGAAAGATGATATGAATAGGAAGAAAGTGAGTGTCAGTAGGACGAGTGACAGGGGAAAATGGAAGAGGATGACATATTGCGCCGACCACAAATAAAATTGGGAACAGGGTAGGAGGAAGAAGAAGAAGAGGAGAAGGTGCTTGGGCAACGCAAACTGGTGAAATCATGAAAATGATGGTAACATTGTAAAACAAACAAAAAGTATGGTTTCAGGGATAATCAAACCCAAGGGCGAAGGGGTCCTGATGAAGTCTCATGTTCAAGCGATGGGGTTCCAGGACCAGACACGCCTGATCAGAATAATAAACGATTGTTTGAAGCTCTAAGACATCGAGATGTGGGACAAATAGAAAGGTGAATGAATATAGTTTTCCAATGTTTGCAAAAATCGAAAGGTTTTCGTGGATTCCAGAGACAAGCTACGAGTCTGATGGTAGATTTCTGGGAACTGTCTAAAAACCGTACTTATTTTAACTAAAGAATATTTTAGTACTAAGCTTTAATGTTACAAAGAATGTCTGTGCATCATAACCTTCTTTTTAGAACCTCGTAGGTAGAGTAGAAGAGCGTCAGGCTCTCACAAGCTTCATTAGGCGGAATTTTCGTGTAGTTGGTACCTATAAAATTTATGAAAATATACTATAACTAGCCGTTTTCCCGCGGTTTCACCCGTGTCCCGTGGGAGCTACTGCCCGCACCGGGATAAAATATAGCCTATGTTACTCGCAGATAATATAGCTTTCTAATGGTGAAAGAATATTTAAAATCGGTCTTGTAGTTTTTGAGTTTATCCATTACAACCAAACAAACAAACAAAGTTTTCCTCTTTATAATATTAGTATAGATTGTAACAACATCATCAAACGTTAGAAATACTCTTCTGGTTTTTTTTTTTAGGGTTCCGTACCCAAAGGGTAAAACGGGACCCTATTGTTTTCGCTTCTCTGTCCGTCCTTCCGTCCGTCCGTCTGTCACCAGGCATACAGCCTCATGAACCGTGATAGACAGACAGTTGAAATTTTCACAGATGATGTATTTCTGTTGCCGCTATAACAACACATACTGAAAACTAGAATACAATAAATATTTTGGGGGGCTCCCATACAACAAACGTATCTTTTTTTGTACATTTTCTAAATAATGGTACGGAACCCTTCGTGCTCGATTTCGACTCGCAATCAAATAACCCCTCCCGCTGTGGTATAGCAGCGTAAGGCAGTGTCAGACTCTTAAATAAAACTGACTAAAATTCATCATGTTCCTTCTTAAGCTCTTTTGCCCGTTTTCACCAAAGATTCCTTAACGTTTCCCTAACTAAGTGTCACTTAGAATAAGCTCCCCCAATACTTAAAGGTTTTAAGGGACATTTTAACTTTGGTAAAAACGAAATTCGTATTAAGTGTTCCCTAAATTCTCTTAGGGGGATTCCTAAATTTAGGTATTTGTTGGTGAAAATAGGCATTTATGTACCAGGGCCGCAGTAACTCTTTCGAACAATCCCGCAGCCCCGGTGACTCTTCTGGTCCTAGACTACGATTTACAATAAAAGAGTGATTTTATAGACTGCTTAAAGCTGGAGCTGACCCAAACGCGACATGTGGCGTAGACTGTATATCAGCCTGTCACCTGGCCGTCTTGAGGTCTGATGATGCCCTCTCCATTCTCCTCGAGGCTGGAGCTGAGAAGAACAGGCAAGATAGACTTGGGCGGACCCCACTACACCTTGCAGCTTGGACAGGGCACATCAGGCAGATTGCCGTCTTGCTTGGCCTATCTGAAGGTAAATATGCAGACATGTACGGATGTTTTATTAAAATGCTTTAAAAGAGAACTTAAAAGAGTACCAGCGTCATCAAATTCTTCTCAGTAGCAAGCTGTCATTGTTACAATTCCACCTTAGGACGGATTTGAGAATTCACTCGTTAGGAGGAAGAATCTATGATTGTGGGCACGATACTGAAATAAACTTAGCAGACCTAACAAATATTTTACAGATTTACAGAACAGACTTGGGGTAGTAGATGACATGATAGCAACCGAAGATGAAGTTAGGAAGCTGAGTCAGAACGTCAGGGATTTGGTGAACGTCGAGTGTGACTTTAGCCCGCGCAACACCCAGCTGCCTTCTTACTGGAACAACACTACAGATCATAACTGCAGAGGGGTTGAAAAGGGTGTAAGAGACAGGCCTCAATTCTAAATTATCCTGTGACATGAATAAGTTCTATGCCCAAGTTCACTGACAACACAAACTATGAATTTTCAAAAAGGGACGTTCATGTTTTTTGTGCTTTTGAGACTAAGTTGGAATATTTTTTTAGTTTTGCTTTTTTAGATATCATAATTTTATTTTTAATCTTATAATATATACATATTCACGTTAAATATAAAAAAAAAACTGTCCTAGTAAAAACAAAAAAAAAAACTAAAAGGCATAAAAAAATTCATCCCCATCGCTGTCAACTGGGAGTGTACCCAAGAGGCTGGCAGCATTACCTCGTTGGATGGCCATGCTGATACTTTGTCCGAGGTATTATGTAATAGCCAGCCTTTTGGTCACGAGAAGCGTCAACCAGCCGCCTAGTTGGAATATTTAAATGAAATATCTCTCGCATTAGCTGCCAGTGCTTCAGCTGGGCTGGACGGCGCTGCACGTAGCGAGCGCGCGCGCACATCACCGCTGTGCGCGCTTGCTGATCGCGGCCGGCGCCGACCCTTGTGCGCGAGACCGTGTTGGCAGAACTCCCCTCGACGTTGCTGGCTCCGCCCACTATTCCAACCACAATATTAACTGCCATGAGTATGTTATATGAATCAAACCATTGAAATTAACTTAGAGTTACACTTAGTTAATAGCTGTTCCCAGGGGTTTGCTTGGAACCTGAGGGAAAGTTCAAACCCCTACACTTTTTGCGTGTAACGCCACGCATCTATGTATTCAAACCTTCACGTTTATAATTATGAGTGAGATCACTGGTTAACACGGCATTGAACTTACAAAACAAGGTAAACAGATAGGTTAACCAAGTAATATTTTATTATAGTTTTACAGAATTGGTGTCTACACTTATCAACGCGAACTGCAACAACTTCAGTAGCCAAGACAAGCAGATGCCTGAATCACCACTCCACACAGCAGTTGAGTTGGGCTGCTTAAATGCAGCTACACTGCTCGTGGTTAGTGGAGTGCCACTTCACTGGCTTAATCGAACAGGCCAAACCGCGCTCCACCTATGTGTTGAAAAGAAACTTTCGGAATTTCTGCAGGTAACCTATGACTTCAGAACCCTTCGACAAGCTGCTACTGGTAAAACTTCAAATAAGTAGCTTTGTAGAGTTCGAGAAAAACACGATGTCGTTTCGAAACCATAGCCTGTGTCTATAGCCTTCCCAAAACCGGCAGAATATAGATACCTAGAATTTCTGTCAATGCATCAGAGCCTCACGTTACCTATCTTCCGTGATGACAAATAGTTTGGTGAGGCAAGAACTACATACAAATAAATGAAAATATATTCTAAGTTTCTTTTTATGCAAATATAGATTTAGTTTATTTTTAAATAATATACAGTTTATCTTTTAAATATTCTATTACAGAATTTAGCAAGGCATGGAATAGATGTGAAAAACAAAGATAAACAAACGGTACTCCATAAAGCTGTTTTGGAAGGTTGGGAGACTGGTGTGAGAATTGCTATAGAAAATGGAGCAGACATCACTGCAAGAGTGCGTATTCATAATCTTATAATTTTAAATAAAATTAGAAAAAATCAAGCTGAACAGCGAACAATTAATGGAACTTTTTTACAAAAAAAACAGTCAGAAAGGAACTAAATAAAACTTATTTTATGGTCTTCAGTTTCGTGGAAAAACCTTACGAACACAAAATAGGCATTATTAAAAAAAACTCAAAAACTATTCGCTGGATCTTGATAACATTTTTATGGGACCAAAAGACAACCTTTCGAATAAAAAAAGAATCATCAGAATCGGTTCAACCAGACCAAAGTTATGAGGTAACAAACATTAAGAAACATATGGTCGAATTGAGAACGTCCTCTTTTTTTTAAGGCAATTTAAAATACATTTCAGTTTAGCAATTTTACACATGACATCGATTGGCTTTTTTTCAGGACAACAAACATGAGACACCAATACATTCAGCAGCAATTATAGGTAACGTGGAAATTCTTAATCATATTATAAGTGCAGCAGCCGATCATAATATTATAGATGCAACCAACAGTCAAGGAGAAACTGCTTTTGTCAAAGCTGTCTTCAACGGCCATCTTGAATGTGTGAAAAAGCTTCTTGAAGAAGGAGCTGATATTACAAAAACACTGCGAAATCAAAATAACCTGTTTCATATAGCCGCCGAAAAAGGGTACCAAGAAGTACTCAGAGTCTTATTAGACCACGACTATACTATCACTAGAAGAATGATTAACGATCTGACAGCGGACGACAAAAAAGGTTACGGTCCTATTCATTTTGCTGTGCAGAATAATCATCTTGAATGTGTCCGAACACTTTTAGCTCACAATGCTGACATCGGACTAAAAACTATGGAGGAACATAAAGGCTCTACTCCATTACACATAGCTGCAAGATATAACCGTGTGGAAATCGCAAAGTTATTAATAGATAATAACAGAGACACTGTACATTTTAAAAATGATATAGGATTTACTCCACTGCACTCAGCCGCTCGCTTTGGACAAAGGGACATGATCAAACTCCTTCTCAAAGAAGGAGCGGATTTGGCTTCACGTACAAACAATTCCACTACAGCAATAGATGTGATTATGAACCATTTGTTCAAACCAACAGAGTTTATGGAGAATGTCTTTGATTCGTGCATTTCTACAAACAATTTAAGCCTCGAAGATGCTAATTGTAAAGTCACAGTTGACTACAATATTTTGAAACCAGTAATATATGAAGAAAATATGAAAGTGATAGTTGCGCTTTTACAGACAGGGAATAAGTATGACCAGAGACGCCTATTTATACATCCCTTAATAGAAAGTTTTCTTTATATTAAATGGATGGATACGCCGATACTACTCCTGTTCCTATTTTTAACAACAATTCATTACTTATTTTTAATATCATTTACCCTTTATATCATGGTTGTATTTTTGACCAACGATTTAGGTCATTATTCGCCTCGCCAATATGTCTGGTCAACAATCTTGTTCATCGGTATAGTCTTGTTAGTTTTACAGGTAAGCACTATTTATAGCCAAAATAACGTGTTTAGTGGATAAAAAAGGCTGATGATAATGACGATGAATTTATGTTTCAGGAAACGCTTTACATAAAAGTGAAATTCATGTACTCACGCCAGATAGAAACTTGGGTGCGGTTTTTTTTCGTAATCACGGGTCTTATAGTTCTGTTCACTACCGTAATGGGTTTAACAGGTGTAGATATACCGAGACACATTGCCTCTGCGGTCATACTGCTGTCATGGTTAGACATGACATTCCTTCAATACCACTTTCATGATTATGGCTACTATGTATTTATGATGGAGAAAGTAACTGCCAGCACTGTGAAGGTATGGAGTAACCTCTACATACACTTATGTGATGGCCCAGACGACCATTTAATTCTCGTGTCCAACATTGACTTGCAGGTTTTGTTCACTTTCGCCTTCCTGATATTGGCGTTTTGTATTATCTTCATGCTCCAGTTCAAGTTTCAAGAGCCATTCGACGGACCCTTCAGCGCACTCGTGAAAGTCCTAGCAATGATGTTTTCTGAACTCGATTATCAAACCCTGATGAAACAAAATAAATCCAAAGAGTTCGCTTTGACTGTATTACGAATAACTATGTTTATATTTATAATTTTCGCAACTATAGTGACAGTCATAGCATCGACCGCTGTGGTTGATCCTCAAAAAATAAGATTGTCAGTTCGAATCAGAATAATGAAGAAACGAATAGAATTTTTGGGATCCCTAGAACTTTTCATACAAATGAAATTCGTTCAGAAAATCCTGCCGAAGTGGATGGACAAAATTTTGAAAGAGAAAAAACGTAATATTACTAGATATATTCTGACCCCTAGTGTGCCAAAATCTAATCGAGCTGTACCATGCTCAATTCGAGAATCGATTTGTGCGATAGCTGAAAACCAAAATAACAAAGGGATGACGAAATAAAGCCAACAAAAGAAAAACTATCGGCTTTAGGGAAAATAGATACCTTGCAGAACTGCCAGATCGAAGGTATTAATTACAGGAAGCCAGATGTAAAATTGGCATGGAACCGCCATGTTTCTGTTTTGACGCACCAATGATAGCTTACCCCACTTACTTTGATTGCCTAGTTGGTCTAGTTGTCGTAAGGGCGGCTGCTGACTACGAGGTTCGATTCCCGGGTCGGGCCGAAATCGCAAAGCAGCCCGGAGATTGCAAGTTGGTGATTGATACACCCGTGAATCGGAGAGCACGTCAATGTCAGTGCTGCGCCTGATTTGACTACGGTCGTGTCGGATTGCTCCCGTCCCATCGGGCTATGAGAGTGAAGGAATAGTGAGTGTCTGCGCAAGTGCTTGTGCTCCGTAATATGTTCTGCGCAGTTGGCTACTCTCCTTACATGAAAACAGCCGCCGTAGCCGATAATCGGCTAGGGCGACATCATCAGTAACCACTTTGTCTTAAAATCGCTTGTAATCGTCAAAATAATAAAGACTACCTCCCGTAAAGTACAGATTTCGACCTTACTGTATTTGAGTGTCTTTATGAAAACTTGCTTAAGGAAGGTCATACATATAATGGCGTCCACGGCCGATTTCGGCCACGGCGGCTGTTCTCATTTAAGGAGATCAGCCAGCTGCGCAGGACATATTATAGTGCACGAGCATTTGCGCAGCCACAGGTGCACTCCCTATTCCGTCACTCTCATAGCGCGATGGGACGGCAATCCGACGCGACTGGAAAGAGATTAGGCGCAGGACCGACATTTACGTGCTCTCCGATGCACGGGTGAATCAATCACCAACTTCCAGACTACGGGCTGCTTTGTGAAAGTTTAAGAAAACCCACAAAGCGATTTCGGCCCTACCCGGGTCATACATGGCATTGGTTGATAACATCATCCTCCGATCCTTTTTCCTAACTATGTATGGGGTCAGCTTCCAGTCTAACCGGATGTAGCTGAGTACCAGTGCTTTACGTCATTGGTTTATGTTTTATATCATTGGTTGATAGAACATACATTATAAATAAGTTGTAGAACTTTTAAATGAGAATATCATTTCTGAAAAGAATTGTGAATTAATTTTATACTGTATTTTGTAGTGATTTCAGTTATTAAATCATTTTACAGAATTATTTTCCTTATTGTTAGTCAAATATATAAAAATCCCAAAATATTTATTTATAATCCTGTAATTCAGTAGTTTATGCCTTAAAGAACATAAACAAACAAACTGTTCAGGTTTATAATAATATTATTTGCTTGAACGTAGTAATTAATCCCAAGATAGGAGCGATTTGAAAAAAATATTTCAGTGTTAAATAGCCCATTTATCGAGGAAGACTATACTAGTTATCCGACTGCGTGGAGTAGCTCCCACAGAACGCGGGTGAAGCCGGTAATAAAAACTAGTTAATATGTTAATTACATACAGGGCTTCTCTTTTATTGCTAATCCTACTAATTCCTACTACTGTTATAAATGTGAAAGTTTGTGAGAATGTGTGGATGTATGTTTTTATTCTTTCAAGCAAAAACAGCTGGACCAATTTGGTTGAAATTTGGTATGTAGATAGGTGATACCCTGGATTAACACATAAGCTATTTATAGGCTTTTTATTAGGCGAAGCCGCGAGCGGTAGTTAATAAGTATTATTTACGAAATGCGCTATGTTCTACGCTACGTTACACTATGGCGAATAGCTGAACCGATTAACACTAGAAGGGCCGGGCTTCATGCTATACCTTCAAAGACCGCAGCGGTCAACTTGACGGTACTAGAGATTAAGTGAGAATACTTACGAAATTAGTACATATTTTAAATTAAAGTTATATAAAAATAATACTTACACATTTATTTTTTATTAATAGTAAACAATTTACCTTACAGTTCCTAATTAATTACTTATTATAATTTCCGAATTTGGGAGCCGGCGACTCATTTCTTTGTAACAAGTTACCCTCGCCGAACGAAACCAATGTCTACTGTAAAATATAAACAAGCTAGGCAGTAATAACTTACTCAGAATTCAATTTAACATAAATAAAAAACAAAAGTATACCCACATTCGTTAGAATTAAATAAATAAATATTCTTATCGCCGCTTTTATATGTATGCCGTCACATTGACGGTGAGCGGTCTAAAACTTTGGTTTCCTAGGAAAGCGGTGCCGTCGTAAAGCGGCCGTAATACAGCGGTGAATGACGTCACCAGAACGTTGTCTATGTAAACAAAATGGGGCGGTTTCCTAGAGAGCGGTAACTGACACCGTAACTTCAAAAAGCGGTGCCGCCATTTGCATGACGGCCGTCTTGACGGTGTCAGATAGTTTGGTGAACGTTTTATTGAAAGCGGTGAAGCTTTTTTAATACGTATTTGTGTTTTTTTTTTCGGAACAACGTCAAAAAATAGTTACAACTCTTGGAGCAGCGAGGACGACGAAATTTTAATAGATTTCGTTCGTAACCACGAAGCAATATATAATATAAAAGGTAAAGATTATAGAAAAAGTCAACTAAAACAGAATTGGTGTCGTGAAATTTGAGAAATATTAAATAAAACAGGTTAGTAAGTATGATACAACTAACAAAAAGTTTATGACGGTGTGTTAAAACGGCCGTGGAACTTTCCACATGTCATCACCGTAAAGAAGACCGTCTATTTGCGTCCGTAATATGACGGCCGCTATAAGACGGCACCGCTTTCCTAGGAAACCCAAGCTTAACAGCCAGTTTCTTCATCAAAAGTTAAAGCCAAAGTAAAAGTCAAAGTAATGTCTAAAGTTAAAGTAACGGTCAAATTCAATTTTTCTATTAGTTTTGCTGTCACTTTAGCCTTGAAAAAACGAATTTGACCGTTACTTTTACTTTAGACATTACTTTAACTTTAACTTTTGATGAAGAAACTGGCCGTTAGTAGGTATTTGTAATCGAAACTCATATACAATATATTGTTTTTTTTTTAATCATCGTCCGAGCCTTTTCCCAATCATGTTGGGGTCGGCTTCCAGATTTTTTTTTAATATAGCTTAACAATATCAAATTAGGAAAAGTCATAAAATATGATAAGAAACAAAGACACAGTTTGAAATATTAAACAATGAAATTGCGTTGCCGCTAATTTGACTGCCTTGGTATTTCAAGTGTGAAGATGGGGTATCAAAAAGCACGGATAAAAGCGAGCCGATGATACTATTTAAGTACCTACTCTTTATCTATGCGTAAAGTTCCCTAAAGATGTGGGCAAAACCACAGGAAGAACTGATAATATTAGACGTACTTACATTATATACAGATGTATGTGCAAAATTAAGTAATAGAATAATTCACGCTTACATTCAAAAAACCAGTCAAGCGAGAGTGACACTCGCACACGAAGGGTCCCGTACGATAACACTAGTTTACAAAATCAAACTTTTTGCCTGTTGCCGTGGATTTAATAGCTGGTAACGTTCACTTATGTTTAGTTTTTATTAATTCTACCCGAAAAAAAATGTTTGTAGCTCGACTTTACTTGTTATTGACTTTCTCATTTCTGAAAATTTTTTAGTCGCTTAATTACGTATTTTATTGTGTTTATACAAATATGTGAAGTTTTTACAACATGAGTAGTTCAAGGAGACGTTGTTTAAATAACCCAAACCATGTTTGTTACTTATGTGGAGAATATGTGTTTGAGATGTGTAGAAATTTCATATCAGAGACGCTTAAAAATACTTATTTTTATATTTTGGAATGTTGTTGGATAAAAATGATAAATGTTGGACTCCTGATTGTGTTTGTAAATCGTGCGTTGAATGCATAAGATTATGGTACAAGTGGTAAAAGAAGTTCTTTTAAACTGAAAACACCAACTATTTGGAAAAGATCGAAAAATCATCTCGACGACTGTTACTTTTGTAGCGTGATGTAAACAGCTTAAACACCAAAAATCGAGCTAAATGGCAAAACCGAAGTAGTACATGTGTTCAGCGTCCAGTGCAGCATTTACCTGAACTTTCAGAGAATAAAAATTATATCGAATTTTGAAAAATTATAATGAAAATTATGTTGAACTTGTCAAAGACCTGCTTTTACAATTAAAAGATATGGGATGCAATATGAGCATAAAACTTCACTTCCTCTTCAGTCATCTGGACAGATTTCCGTAAAATTTAAGAGATATGAGCGAAGAGCAGGGGGAGCGTATGCATCAAGATTTACGTGTCATGGAAGAACGTTATCAGGGTTTCTGGGATGCAAATATGATGTCTAACTATTGCTGGTCTCTGATACACCATTTCCCAAAGTCTACACATAAGAGAAGAGCTTTAAAGCGAAGTTTTTAGGGACTTAACAATTAATATAATTTTTAAACAAATATTCTTTAAGGTAAATACACGTTTTTTCTCTTTAAACCGCACTTAGCTGAAACTCAAAAACTAGAGCTGATAAAAAAAATCTACTAATAGTTTTAAATATGGTTAAATATGAGTAGTCAACAACAGCTTAAAAAATCCTGGCAACAAATGTACTGTAAACTAGTGTAATCTATTGAACAACAAGACAAGGACTGGAAAATAGGAATGGCTTATTTGACCTTATTTAATGAGCTGGTTCAAACCCTGCAGCGACGCAAACTTTTTGCAAGTTTTTAAATTTTTATTTTATAATGTACTCAATATGCAATTTAACGCTGCCAGCCTCTTGGGTACACTCCCGGTAAGCAGCGATGAGGAGTTTTTTGATGCCATTTTGTAATTGTTTTTACATAGCTGTATATATGTATAAATAAGTATATGCAATTGATAAAAATTATGTAATTGATAAAAAGGTGAAGGAAAACATCTTGAGGAAACTTGGACTATGTAGTCTGAAATCACCCAATCCGCATTAAGCAAGCGTGGTAATTAATGAGGCCTGTGCCCAGCAGTGGGTCGATTAAAAGACTGTAACAGTAACAGTAACTCAATATGCTGTCAATATTTCCAGCGTCTACCTGTCAAAGTTTTCATCATCATCATCATCTCAGCCATAGGACGTCCACTGCTGAACATAGGCCTCCCCCTTAGATCTCCACAGATACCTGTTGGAAGCGACCTGCATCCAGCGTCTTCCGGCGACCTTTATAAGGTCGTCTGTCCACCTCGTTTCAAAGTTTTCAATATTGAGCAAAAATGAGCAGAAAATCACGTAAAGTAAAATGTTTATTTAATTCTATTTTCCGTATTTTTTTTGTTATAATGGCAACAGAAATACATCTACGTCCTACACATACCTACATAATCTGTCTATCATGATTTATGAGATGTAGCCTGGCGACAGACGGATGCTGAAGTCTAACAGCCAGTTTCTTCATCAAAAGTGAAAGCCAAAGTAATGTCATAAAGTAAAAGTAACGGTCAAATTCGTTTTTGCGAGGCTAAAATAACAGCAAAACTAATAGATAAAACGTATTTGACCGTTACTTTTACTTTATGCCATTATTTTGGCTTTTACTTTTGATGAAGAAACTGGATGTAAGTCCGTAAATATTGTCCTTATTTACCTTTAGGGCACGGAACCCTAAAAATACGTTATGATACACATTGTACGACCACAATTATTATTTTGTCTTCAGCGGTTTTGCAATATAAGGAAAATTGAGTATCTATAGGTATTGTCAATAAACAATGATTTACGCAAAACAAATTAGTATTTGCACGTATCTTTTAGCATAGACACGAATATAATAATGTTTAGAATGAAGAAAATTATAGGCCGCGACAAAAAGAGTGTATCTTCGTCTTCAGACGTTACAGGTAGGACCAAAGTATTTTTTTTTACAAAAGTTTTTTTTTTTTCATGTTAAAACAGCTCGGGGCTAGGTAACTATGCCAATTTATCTTAAATAAAACTAAGTATCAAAACTTTCCTTGTATAAAGTTTAGTTTTTCTTGTATAATATATCGGGTGTGTCGTTCATAATCACATTAAATGAAATGCGTTTATATACTGGTTAATATATGTCGATTAACAGAAATAAAAAAGAAATATACGTAAAAATAAAAAAAAAATGAATTTTTCAAACAAAGTTAATAGAATAAAAATGTGCGAAAATTAGAACACCATATAAAAGTCAGTCATTACAAACAACTGAAATTCTCCCTTGAAAACTGACAGCTATCAACTGAGCAAAACATTCGAAACTCCTAACTTTATCTCTGCTTTACACATGATGTTGTAAATTATAAAAACGAAAAATGGCTCCTGTGTTTAAACCACTGAATGGATTAGGTTATTTTTTTTTTACAATTCGCCATAGAATATCATAAAGTATATGTGATAGGATTTAATGTGATTATGAACGACACACTCTGTATGTAGATTTTGTGTGTAGGTACGAAAAATGATACCTACAACTTATCTAAATAAAATTCTAGCTGGTTCATGAAACGCTTAAGTTAAGTCGCTAACAAAGGATATTGTTTATTTTCCTTAAGTATTTTTACTGATAAAATAAAAACAAATAAGTACTCAAAAGTACCTATACAATGTGTTAGTTATATCCTTAAATGATGATGTCCTCCTAGCCTCGTAACAGTGCGTCGTTTGTGAGCAATTTGGACGCGAACTCGAAGCTACGCGGTGTTTCGCGAAAACAATAAAAATCCTTGTTTTTTTGATGTGTCTTACGTGGCCTACGCTCTCCTAACGAACCAAATTGTCTCCTAAGAAAGTAATGCACCAAAACGCGGGGTTTTCGGGGTACGAGGAACGTTACTGTTTTCGCCCTTTTTCTTTGGATCCGATATTTATTTGTAATACCAAAAATCTTTGACAGATATCTCAAAGAACCCGAACGCCTCGATGGTTCACTTGAAACTTATCGTTTTGGCCAAGCCCAACATAGGAATTTGACTTACAAGAAAGCGCCTGACCTACCAGCACTATGCCATCTCCGCTCGTCTTCCTTATTCCGTGGGCGTTCCGTATTGCCTGAATTCGCTTCGGATCGCGTGGATACGTCCACGTAGGATGCGTATTTTAGTTATTTTTCTCAATTTTAGATAACGCGACAGTCTCGCATAGTGGATGCGACAAATTGGACGTTGTGACCCACAGAATAAAGTCGAGAAGTCTGGACAACAGAACATCGCAGAGGTAACTGCGTACAATTTTTAACGTAACATTTTGAAGTTAGGTACAAACAATATCCAGATCTACCTATTTTTAACACATGATTAAAAACTTCCAATTGCGGACTGGACAGTTAACGTGCACATTTAGGGTCATGGCACATCATACCGGCACCGCAACAGCACCGCTCCACACCAGCATTTAACTTGTCATTCAATTAAGCGTTAAATCGTGTATATTATAATATATTTCGTAATGTCAATATGAAAAAGCCATCGGCGGGCAGTCAGCGCGCTTGCCGCTACCACACAACTCGACTCGCAGCCCGCGTGCTGCAAGCGAGCGGACCTTATGCGTACAGCGCGCCGACGGCATGCTCATTACGCGCCGACTCCGAGTCGGCACCGAAACAACGTCATTGCGTCGTGTTCAACCATAACTGTCTTAAAATAATATTGAGTTTGCGGTGACAGCAAGTTTACACCTCGCGGCCGGGGCGCGGACGGCGAGCTTGCACCTTGCGGACAACGCGTAGTTAGCGCGCTGGCAGCTAGCCGTAGTCTAAATTCGAGGCGACGCCGTGCTGCAGCTGTGCTGTTGCGGTGCCGGTATAATGTGTCATGACCCTTAGAACTCCTGAAAAAGGCTGTTAAGCTGTACTTTAACATTATTATCAACATCTGTAATCATCCTCCGAGCCTTTTTCCCAACTATGCCCAACTATGTTGGGGCCGGCTTCCAGTCTAACCGGATGTAAATACCTTGCATAAATATAGGTAGTGAGTTTGAAAAAATAAAAACCGGTCAAGTGCGAGTCGGACTCGCGCACGACGGGTTCCGTACCATTATTTATAAAAGCGCAGACCTGTTACCGTTATCGATATCGAGCAAAAATGAGCAAAAAATACGTTTGTTGTATGAGAGCCCCAAACTTTCTAGTTTTCGCTTTCTAGTTGCCGGGTCCCGTTTTAACCTTTTGGGTACGGAACCCTAAAATTCATGTCAGTTGAAGTCAATAAGGGGTCAATAAAGACACAATTGTGTGCAACTTAAATGATAGGCACAAGCTAAAAAAATCTCAGTAAATATAACTGACCAAGATCTGCCTATCCTTTCAGAGAAAACGATGAAAAAGTGCGCAAAAGCGCAACTGCTACGGGCATATTCCCAGTAGCAGTGGCCACGAACTTGACTTCCCAAGCCCTGGAGATACTCGAAGGTACTCTAACCATGAGAAGAAGTGCTACCCATGTCACTAAGCTGAACACCAGACTCCTGGAATCTATTCCTGGCGGTGATATTGCGTATATGAAACGGTGAGTTGGTCACAATCATTGTAGACCGTATGTCAAGGTAGTTAAGGTTTATATTAAATAATGGTCTTCAAATGCGCTCGCTCGCGCTTCCAGCGGTGTGCGCTGGGCCATAGAGGTATAGTTCACGCCTTTTTTGTCGTCAAGGAACATTCTGCTAGTATTTCTATTGCATTTTATAAGTTCGACGCGTATGTGAGTATGAAATGGAATCTATGATCATTAATTAAATCCTCTTCTATAGACCGAAGCGTCATGAAAATTTGCAGCTATGTGTTCTCGCCTCGGCCCGATTCATTCATTTATTTCCCAACTATGTTGGTCTGGGCTTCCAGTCTAACCGGATCCAGCTGAGTACCAGTGTTTTCAAGCGAGCCTATCTGACCTCCTCAATCCAGTTACCCGGGCAACCGGATACCCCTTGGTTCGACTGTCGTCAGACTTACTGGTTTCTGACTACTCGTAACGACTGTCAAGAATGTTCAAGGATAGCCGGGTCCTACAGTTTAACGTGCTACCGAAACAGTCATTGGTGTCCAAGATAAACTTAGAAAATACATACAAATTTTTTATTTTATTATTTTATTTTCAATTAATGTAAATATATTGTGAATAAATAAAAACGAAAATATTTGAAAAAAGAAAATACATACAAATTTAGAAAAGTTGCATTGGTACTTGCCTGAGCTGGAATCGAACAAACGCACTCATACTTGAGAGGTTGGCTTTTTCCTCACTAGGCCACCACGACTTTTAGTGTATGACACCCGATTATCTGTCCTAAAAAGTCCGACGCTCACGTCAGCCTAAAAGGCAAAAAGGTCCCTGAATTTACTTGTTTTTTTTTTGTAGACTTATGGCTATGGGTGCCAGCGTCAACGCAACTTGTCGATTGAACCACGTGTCGGCGTGTCATATAGCATCATTCTACGACAACGATGCGTTGGAACTACTCTTGAAAACGGGAGCGGAATGCACTAGAACCGACAAGCTGGGCAGAACGCCACTGCACTTGGCGGCCTGGGAAGGCAACGTCAAGCATATTACATTGCTGCTACATTTTCCTCGAGGTCTGTACCCTTATCCTGCATTTAGATCAAGCTGCTTTAAAATAAACTAGCTTCCGTATGCGGTTTCTGAGACAACTGCTATGTCCTTCTCCCGTGTCTCTGCTACTTCCCCTCTTATTTTCAGCTTAAACGGTTCAACCATTCTTGTGTAATAAGTGGTGTAACTGTCTTTATTTATATGACAGATATAACATAACAAATTACCAAATTGGGCTGTCTGTCCACGGAAGCGGTGCGAAGCTGGGTTTCGAGTTTCGACCAATAGAAATCAAAATCAAATCTTTTTATTTCACATAGGCCTTTGCAGGCACCTATGAAACTTCACATTAATTGCACGGTTCCAAAAAGTTGGTCTCATGGAGAAGAGCCGGCAAGAAACTCCATAGACTCTTTTTAAAAAGTAATATAGTCACAGTACAAACAGTGCTTTGTGTGCAAGTTGTGCAAGAAAGTTAAACTGTAAATCTATACAATGCAAAGGGAGAAGAATAAGTCGTTTAATTGCCAGGGAAGCCGCACATGGAGTGATGAGTTATCGCCATATTTCTTTATCGTCAACAAAGTCTTGAATTTTATAATAAGCTTTTTTAATTAGAGTGGATTTTACAGTGTTCTTAAATTTTATATCCGTGAGATCGGTTACAGTCTTAGAATGGATGTTATAATTTTTTTAAAGATTTTACGCAATGCTATTGGCTATAATATAACCGTTTCTTCTCGCCGCAGCCTCTTTTCTCTTCTGGGTCAAGCAACTTAAGATTTCGACTTTTATATTTTTTCAGCACTGACAGAAAGTATTTTAGATTGCGTTGCCTTATCCCCTAAAACTGAGGAAGCAGTCAGGAGACAAAGCGTGCCCGTAAACAAACTGACGAACGCACCATGTCAAATCAACGTGGACTTCCGTTTCCCAAACGACTGGATAGATGGAATGGAACACAACTGCAGAAACGTCAAGGAAATGGTATGTAAAGATAAATAAAGATTATTCAAAGTAGGCTGAAAACCAGCAGTTTTTGAAGGTCTTTAAGATAGCCCGCCCTTCACTACTTCCTATGTGTTTTTGATGGGAAGAAGACATAGTGGAACCAACTCACTAGCAACACAATTCTGTTTGTATGATTTGAAGAACAGTTTATATACAAAATATTAAAAACATTATTATACAAAATTATAACATCGTGAGGAAGAAAGTGTACCTGTAATTTTTTTTTTGTTTTTTTTGCTGTTTAACCTACACTATTGACAAGCACGTTTATCAGCTTATAATAAAAGGTGGACTTAAGAAGTTCTGGCTTAGACCATTAATTTGTTAGGTTTAGACCATTACTTGTTCGAAACGATGGTTTAAACCTAGTGCTAAAGTCGTTAGTTTTTAAATCCACGTTTACGAAAAATATGCAATCCAAATAATTGTGAGCAATTTGGATACGAATGTGAAGCGGGCGGCGTGACGCGAAAATAACAGACAGTCGATTTCTTTTCAAATGGCCTACGTGACGCTCGGTACGATGTGGCGCAGCGTAGGTTTATAATTGAATTAGCTTCGGATCGCTTCGTATTCATGTTCGCGTTAATTCACCTCGCAGGACACACCCTGAGATAGAAATGTTAATAAACCTGAGTATGCAAACCACATGACTAGCAGCCTTTTTGAAAACAATTTGCTAACTAACCATATTGTTGTTGTGTTTCAGTTGCCGATCTTCCAGCAAGGTTGGACAGCGCTGCACGCGGCCAGCGCACGCGCGCATCATCACTGCGTGCAGCTGCTACTTGCCGCAGGAGCCAACGCACATGCGCAAGACCTTCTGTGCAGGACGCCACTCGACGTCGTCGGCTGCGCACATTATGATGGACACAAAATCGAAGCGAACGAGTAAAAAAAACACAAATTCGATCAAATTATCATCATTCTCCTGCCCTTAACCCTGTTACTGTTATAGCCTTTTTATTGTCCCACTGCTGGGCACAGGCCTCCTCTCACACGGAGAAGGATTGAGCATTAATCACCACGCTTGCTCAATGCGGGTTTGTGATTTCAGACTATATAATCCAGGTTTCCTCAGTATGTTTTCCTTCACCTTTTTATCAGCCATTGGCGTACAAACTTAGAAAAGTTGCATTGGTACTTGCCTGCCCTGGAATCGAACCCACAACCTCATACTCAAGAGGTTGGTTCTTTACCCACTAGGCCACTACGACTCCGCCCCCTTATCCCAATCTTATTTTATTTATTTAATAGTTTATGTACACAGTTACACACACAGAATACAGCCAAAAAGAAAAATAAAACAGATAGTACCTACAAAGACCCAGCTTATTTCATGTGAAATCTCTTTCAGCAGGCCCGCCCCGGGGAGTTAGGACCAAAAACATGTAGATAGACTGTGTAAAAAGAAAAGAAGATTCAACTAATATTATTTACGGTCGGCGCTGTTTTCGCCTTCCATGATTATACAGCCTTCATATTCTCATAAGTAACATTTTTACCCATTTATAACTACTTGATCAAAATCCAATCATCGTTTCTTTAGTCGTCTTCTTCCACTATATCCATCCACGTTCATGCCCAATACCTCACAACTCAAATGTGATCAAATTATTGACCTCTTTTTATAAAAAAAAATCGGCCAAGTGCGAGTCGGACTCGCGAACGAAGGGTTCCGTACTATTATTTATAAAACGTTCCATAATTATAATTCATTCCATATTCTGTGAATATTTCAAGCATGTACCTGTTGCCGTTATCGATATCGAGCAAAAAAATCACGTTTGTTGTATGGGAGCCGCCCGAAATATTTATTTTATTCTAGTTTTCAGTATTTGTTGTTAAAGCGGCAACAGAAATACATCGTCTGTGAAAATTTCAACTCTCTAACTATCATGGTTCATGAGATACAGCCTGGTGACAGACGGACAGAGGAGCGAAAATTGTTAGGGTCCCGTTTGGGTACGGAACCCTAAAAATCATTATTTTTTGCAGTTTCAAGGAGACAGTGAAGTTACTAATAAAAGCGGGCGGCAGGTTCCAGAGATTTCATCATAAAAGCAATCCATTAGACACTCCTTTGCATACAGCAGTTGAGCTGGAAAGCGAAGGAGCAGTAGACGAGGTCCTGCTCGGAGGAGCATCAGCCACCGCTTGGAACAGCCAAGGACTCACTGCGATGCATGTCTGCGTTAAAAAGCGAAACAAAGAACTACTCCGGGTAACAATTTTAGATGTTTCCTCTTCCACGCCCATTCAAACCTGCCAGCATTAATTTTTGAACGCTAGGCTAAATCATTACATCGATTTTTCTGTCCCTATATTCCAATATCCCTTTGTAAATTTTCAAAACTACGCAACCGATTTTCATGGGCTTTTTATCGGATAGAGTGTTTCAAGAAGAAGGTTTATGTGTATAATACACGCATAATATAGTAGAGAAACACTAACAATAATTATCAGCTATAGAATATCCTACTCCGTTACCGAAGCGAAGCGAGGGTGGGCCATTTAGTATCTGAATAAAAATAAAACTCATATTTTTCCCTGTTCCCTTTTTATAGTTGCTGGCAAACCAAAACCCTGGTAATTTGGACCCTCACTTAGCAACGGTAGACGTGAAGGACCAATCGGGCGCCACCGTACTCTGTGCAGCAATCAAAGAAGGTTGGTTGCAAGGCGTCTGCATAGCTCTTGGTGCAGGAGCCAGCATCACTATGAAGGTAACACCACCCATAATAATGTAGAAAACTTTGTAATTTGTTGTCATCTTCACAGCCTAAAAACAAAGGCATTTAGTATCTCATTAAGCCATGCTTACAACCATGGAGTAGGTATAACAGAGTGATAGCATTCACTATAATAAAGATAATGTTAAACATACAATTTTACAGGAAAATGGAGAATCTTGCATCCACACAGCAGCAGCATTGGGCAACGTAGACATACTTCAAGAGATATTGAATATCGCAAAATTGAGCAACACTGTCGATTTTCGCAATGAGAAGGGAGAAACTCCACTATTCAAAGCAATAATTCACAATCATTTGGAAGCTCTTAAAATATTACTGACTGCCGGTTCTCATATAGAAACGACCGTAGCGAATAAGGCCAACGTACTGCATGTAGCTGCCGAACACGGTTGTGAAGAAATACTCAAATATTTACTTGAATACAACAGTCACGCTACAGCTATTATGGTTAACAAAATGGATAACGTAGGTCCACCATTGTTCTACGCAGTATTCAATAATCATCTCACCTGTGCAGAAATGCTTATCGCCAAAGGTGCTCAAGTACACTACTACGTAAATTGTAAGAACGCAATTTGCGAAGATACCTTGACATTTACGTCCCTTCTTCATATAGCTGCAAGCAAAAACTATTGTGAAATAGCAGATCTGATATTAAGACATGATAAGAACACTATTAACGCTCTCGATTCAGCAGATCAAACACCTCTACACGATGCTTGCTCTCACGGGAACAGAGAAATGATTGCTTTACTTATAAGAGCAGGAGCTGATCTCTCTGGGTTTCACGAAAGTAGAAGATGCAAGATGGTTCCCATCGATTTACTAATGAACAACTTGTCGAAGCCGACTGAATTTATGGAAGAAATGTTTGACTCGTACATTCAAGGTATGGGACTTCAAGAGTCTAAATGTGAAGTGACTGTGGACTTCAAAATGCTGGTCCCGAAGGAGTCCGATGCCAAACAAATGAGGGTGATCAAGGCTCTTCTAAATACCGGTAATAGATACGATCAGAATCGGCTTCTACTACATCCGTTGGTACAAAGCTTTGTGTATCTAAAATGGAAAGAATTTCTGCCGTTTTTTTACAGTATTTTAGCATTGTACGGATGTTTCGTCCTGTCTCTGAACGTGTTCACAGTTTCTGTGTTCTATTATACGGATAAAAACAAACAAAGCGGCAAGCAAAAAGATGTACCCTTAATATTACACAGCAGTTGGTGGATACAAATTACTTACTTGACAGTCTGCTTGATAACAATTCAGGTAATTACAACTTTCAATTTTAAAAAGCCAGCAAATTAGTATGAAAATAAAATGAATATTTTGGGTTTGGTTGTTTGTTCCTCAATTACGCTTTGACGGCTAAACGAAATAATGTATTTAACACACATAGATTGAGGTATAAAATTTTCTTTTCTTTGCTCAACAGGAGGTAATCTTCATAAAAATGAAAACTACGAGGTACCTTTTCAGTGTTGAGACCTGGTTGAAGTTCTGGTCCATCTTGCTGGCAGTAGTTTTGCTTCGTGTGGTATCCTGGGACACTGGCAGTGACCCACCAGAGTGGGCAAGGCTTGTCGCCTCAGTTGCCCTACTGTTTTCCTGGTTCGAAATGATGTTCTTACTCTCAAGATTCCCTGATTGGGGCTTCTATGTACTCATGTTTGGCAAAGTCGCCAATAAAGTTGTTAAGGTGAGCTAACTAGCAATCTTCTATACTATAGGTGAAAACGTTGTTTGTTCGGTCCGATTTGAACGCTTTTTTTTATTTTTTTATTTTACTTATTTATTTATCACAAAATTCTTTGAGTGTCCATTAACGAGATGTAAATGTCCATGTATCCAGAAAGTTCGTAAGTTATTTTTTATCTGGGTGCGCGGAAAAGTTCTTACGGGAGGCTGGTGTAACCGCTGACAGAAGCTATTTCTGGACCATAAGAGTATGAGGACTAACACATTATAATTAAAAACAATGTGGTATGTATGTACAAAAAATATATAATTTGTTTTTTTTTCAGATTCTGCTGTCATTCCTATTCCTCATATTCGGTTTTTCCATAACCTTCATGATACAGTTCCGTGCAAAGCCGCCGTTCGAAGGTCCGTGGTCAGCTTTCGTCACCACCATGGTCATGATGACGTCAGAGTTCGATTACCAGGACACCATAAGTAAGAAGAGTGCCATAGAAGTATCAGCATCAATCATAATACTAAGAATAATATTCATGTCATTCCTCATTCTGATTTCAATTATTCTTATGAATCTCTTGGTCGGTGTGGCAGTCGACAACGTCAATAGATTAGAAATCATAGGTAACATAAAAAGGTTAGAAAAGCAAATAGAGTTCATAACATCGCTAGAAGGTATTGTTTGTAACAAGTTTTTTAAGAAAATACTGCCAAGGTGTTTGTATAAGAGATGGTTGAGGAATAAGAAGTGGGAGAATGTGATAGTACTGCGACCTCGGAAGTCCACGTGCAGGAACTGTCGACGACTGCCAGCCCGACTAAGAGAAGCCATATTTGATCGAGCTCATTTGCAGAAGAAGCAGTCAGATGAAGTACTAGGCTCAAAACTTTTTCAAATGAAACTCGATGAAATTTACAAAGTGGTTGTAAACAAACAATTAGCTGACAACGAACAACGCATGGAAAAAGACAAAGCTTTGAAGAAAATTATTGATGAAATTCAAGAAATACGCTGCAGTGTAGAGTTATTGAAAACCTACTTGAATTCGAATAGACGACGAACTCTTAACAGTCAGTCGGTTCCATTATTAGTTCTTGAGTCACAAAAGAAACAGGAAACTATAAACTTGTAATTAACCTCTAGCAATGATTATATTTTTTTACTCCCGACCCTAAATACATCTGTGGCACTGTAGCTCCTAAACGCATGAATCGATTTAGATGCAGTTTTTTTTAGTGGTACTCAGATAGGCACGTTTTATCCGACGGTGCACAAATAATGACACAAACAACTCAGTCTTTGCATAAGTATAAAGTAAGAGTAAAAAAATAAATTGATACCAAAACTGAATTTATTCGTTTTATTTAGGTACCTACATATACCTAAATAGGTTTTACCCCTCTATTTAACGAACAATCACATTCTAAGATACAACAGAAGGGCTGCGGGATTGTTCGAAAGAGTTACCGCGGCCCTACATAAAAGGCCTACGACGGAACACGACGGTTTTTAGTCAGTAAGAAGACACATAGTCTCTTAACCGTACCTTGCATATACATATATGAAGTTTCTAAATTTGTTAAAAACCACGGTTATCTTTTTATATCTAATGATAACACATTTAGACGCAAAATTAATCGCCTTCCCTTAAAAATGCCCGTCCCTAAGCTGGAGCTTTTTAAGAAAAACTGTGCCTATATGGCTCCATTAATTTATAATTCTCTGCCTAAGAGAATGACTGACTTGCCGTACCTACAACAAGTTCTGTACTGCCCTTCGAAAGTGGCTAATTCAGGAGAGTTTTTATAGTGTTAAAGAGTTTCTCAACAAAAGTACATGTCGATTTGGTGCCCACTAAATGCCGTACCTTTTTTTATAACCAATAATTTAATTTAAAAATTAATTTAATTGATTAATATATTAATTAAACAGATAATTGTATAATTCCATTAGCTTTAAAGAACCATATTTTGCATACCCGTAATACGGGTGAAATATGTTTTGTACACTACAACTTACATAATAGGGTATTTTAGTCTAGATGAGAAAAAAATTAAAAGTGTATTACAATGATTGTTTAGAGGAAAAGCAATCGGGAAATGTTAGTTTCACTTCGTAAGGTACATAAATATATTTTTTATTGCAGTTTAAAGTTTTTAGGTTTTTTTATCTGTCTTTGAACACTACGAAATGTCGCCGCCATGCTAATGACGTCATTACAGTAGTAAACAACTTTTAACCAAGGGTTTCTCATATTTATATCCACTGGTAGATACTTGAATCCATAATTTGTCTGGTGTTTTTACACTAGTGTTCTCACATTCAGAAACAACACACCAACGATACGGAGCATAATTACTCATTATTAAAATTTTCAATATATATCAAAATATGTATTACTGACAGCTGTAGTTTGTTTACTAACGTAATGACGTCATGACCAAAAAACAATCATGGCGTCCGTTGTGTGCCGCGTTTTCGCGAAATACGCGCGAAATTTGAAATTATGATAAAACAATTAATTTATATTCGTACATAACGTGAGAAAAAAAAATATTTTTAATTTTTTAGAGATATATTAAGACTAAAGAATTTATTTAAGATATATTTCAAAAATGCATGTAATACCCTATTGTTAACACCTTATGTAAAACCATATTTCAAGCAAAATAAATGATTTATGATTTAAGAGTCTGACACTCCCTCACCGCTGCTAACCCACAGCAGGTCATTTGATGATTTTTGACGTCATTAAAAAAAATAAAAAATGGTTACAACAGAAAAAAACAACTTCTGTATGAAAACTGAAACTGGAACTGGAAATGGCTCTTCATATTTACCTACTTCCTTAGTTCCAAAAACTGGGGGATCATAAAGTTTCTAAAACCAGTGTATACTCATATCTGCACGAATGCAAATGAACAAAGTTTATGTAAAAGCCGGATTTTAAGAGTAACTAAGTTCCTAAGTTGCTACGACGCGGTCCCATTCATCATCATCTGCCTAGCCTTTCTTCCCAACTATGTTGGGGTCGGCTTCCAGTCTAACCGTTTGCAGCTGAGTACCAGTGTTGTACAAGGAGCGACTGCCTCTCCTCTATGAAACCATTGTAGTTACAACGCTTGTGGAGTTCCTGGTGCGTCAAAAACGAACAAACTGCGGATTTATGAATATTTCTTCTTACAGCCGCTCCCAATGGGAAATCTTGAGCAGGTACCGACTTTAGTTTGTACATAATTTTATTATTTTTAGGATTCCATACCCAGAGGGTAAAACGGGACCCTATTGTTTTCGATACTCTGTCCGGCCGTTCGTCCGTCCATCGTCCTTCTGTCACCAGGCTGTATCTCATGAACCGTGATAGTTAGAGTTGAAATTTTCACAGACGATGTATTTCTGTTGCCGCTATAACAATAAATACTGAAAACTAGAATCAAATAAATATTTTGGGGGACTCCCATACAACGTGATTTTTTTGCTCATTTTTGCGCGATTTCGATAAATATATATAAATATGTAGAATATTGTTTGGAAGGTACGGAACCCTTCGTGCGCGAGTCCGACTCGCGCTTGGCCAGTTACAATATTTTTTTAACACTTTGTTTTTGGTTTTACAAACTATGCAGAATTGTGTTGCACCATTGTTGAGCTAGTTCCTCAATTTCTTCTTTATAGCAAAAACATAGGAACTGCTGAAGGGCGGGCGTTTTTGGGGGCTGTCTCTTGTAAACTTGACCTTCGAAAAGTGCTGATTTTCAGCTTACTTTAAGGTAGAATTCCGTGGGTCGCGGCTTACGCAGCCGCGCGCGGCTTACGACAGTCGTCGGCCGCACGCGACAATAGTCAACCTATGAAAATGTATGGCGCCGCTGCCGAGGCTCGCGACAGTCGCGCGCGGCCGACGAATTTCGTAAGCCGCGCGCGGCATTGTGTTGAAATTAGTAGATTTTGTTCGTCCGTTCCCTCTAGTCGAAGTGCTAATTGATATCCTTGAAGAAGAAGAGGATGACGTATTGCTGTGGCTGTATTATGAAAATAGATTACCAATCGACCCTATTTTTAAAAAGTAGAAATGATGAAGGATACTACCCAATACTGATTCAAAAGCATTTGTATTGTAATGAAAACAAAAGGAAGTTTTGCCGACTAAATAAAAAACAATTCAATTCTGGTTTTACTAAAATTATATAGATGTTACTAAGCGCTAGACCATGTTGAGATGCATACGGCCGCGCGCGGCTTACGAAATTCGTCGGCCGCGCGCGACTGTCGCGGACCTCGGCAGCGGCGCCATACATTTTCATAGGTTGACTATTGTCGCGCGCGGCCGACGACTGTCGTAAGCCGCGCGCGGCTGTCGTAGCCGCTATCCACGGAATTCTACCTTTACATATACTTTTGATTTTTGAGGTTCAAAAACGAATTGAAATCTTCTTTGATGAATGATATCAGGAAGCCATATTTCACAAAAAAAAAACTCAATCTTCTATTGTCTGTCATACAGATGTTTTGATACCATTATAACACTTTCTTTTTATATTTTATTTATTTTGTTAGATATTCAACATTTATTATTAGAAATATTATACATTTTTACTCCTTATAATGCCTAGAAGATTATTTAGAAAGTTTAGGAGGAGGGAATGGCCAAAAGTAAGTTCATTTCTACTTTTATTCACTTCTCAAAACTATCTAAAACTATAGGATCATCAAGAACCATGAACAGGTCCAAATCCTATGAATATTATCATTATCATCATCCCCCTCTTATCTCAATTTTATTTGGAGTCGGCGCAGCATGTTTTCTCCATCCATAGTCATCTGCCATCATCTCACAAATAACATTATTTCTAATCATATCGACTTTCACACCATGCATCGGTTTTTTGGTCATCCTCTTCCACTATGCCATCCATCATCCTCCGAGCCTTTTTCCCAAATATGTTGGTGTTGGTTTCCAGTCTAGGATGTAGCTGAGTACCAGTGCTATACAAGGAGCGACTGCCCTATCTGACCCCCTCAACCCAGTTACCCGGACAACTATGCCATCCACGTTACCAATACCCAAAGCCTTCCTTACGAAGTGACTTCCATTGTCATCATCACATCACATGCCCATACCATGACAGCCGGTTTCCACGCAGCGTTGTTACTTTCAAACTTCCTCTCATATAATCATACTCTATCCATTCGCATAACACCACACGTTCCTCTTAGCATTTTCATCTCTGCTCTTTCTTGGTCTTTTATTTATCATGATTTAAAAAAGCTTTCACTGTTGAGAATCTACACTATACCCGGGTGACAAAGACTATACTTTATCCGGGTACGGAAAGGAATTCCCTCGAGAATTGCTTGAAACTTGGCACAGCTAGTGCTAAATAAAATAATACGAAGGAATGCGTTCTTTTTTGTATGCTCTAAATAGGCCGGTGTGGTCCTCTAAACAATTTACTGTGTTCACTTTCAGGAGTTCTCACAAGTTACAACGGATACTATCGATCGTATAGAACTCAATTTAAATGTTATCGGTTTGATGTATTTCAGGGAAGGTAAGTTAGGAAAATAATATATTTAGTTAGAATGGTTAGCGGCAACAAGAGCTGGACAAATCAAAATTTCCAAAAGTGCCCCAAAAGGTCATAATTTCTTAACATGATGATGTCCTCCTAGCCGATTATCGGCTACGGCGGCTGTTCTCATGTAAGGAGATCAGCCAACTGCGCAGGACATAATATCATAGTGCACAAGCATTTGCGCAGACACAGGTGCCCTCATTATTCCTTCACTCACATAGCCCGATGGGACGACATCCTGACATGACCGGTGAGAGATCTAACTCTTGCAGAAGTTATAATTTTTATCTCCGAAGTCAGCCATAGTTTTGACGCCCCACGCATACTCACTAGTGTCTTGTCTGTGGTCTTGCGCATACTTTGACTATTGCGCAATTATCAGTAGGTAACTTCAGATCGGAAAAGTTAGACGAGAACAATGCAATGTGTTTTATTCGTAGTCTTGCTAATCAGACTAATTACAGATGAGCCTATAATGCATACAATGCCTAGGATTGAAGAAGTAGTTCTAGCTAGCCAGTTGCCCTCCCTCGGTCGTCAAATTCGAAATTCTATTAAAGAGGTGGTAAGCTTACAGTTTTTTTTATTATTTTATTTATTTACTGCGGACAATATATCCATCCGTTGTTTTTCGTTTAGAAATTAAAGTTTTATACAATTTGTATGAAGCCAGTCATTGCTTTGTGCCTGGTTTTGAAACACAAAGTACTAAATACCAACTTCATTTGTATATGGTTGTGATAAGCCTACTTTATATCGTTAAACAAACCGTGACTTATTTTTATTTATTTTTTAATTTTAAATATTGAGGCCTGTGCCCCGCGATGAGAGAATTAAAAATAATGCCTACAATGACATACATCATGCTCCGAGCCTCCGAGCCTAGCTGAGTACCAGTGCTTTACAAAGAGCGACTGCCCTATCTGACCTCTTCAACCCAGTTACTCGGGCAACCCCATACTCAAAGACTATAAAACCACTTGACTGCGCATACAGTGCCCCGACGCTCGCCAAAAGTTAGTGATTTTGCGCGTACTATAAGGCTACGAACAGTACGATCCTTTAGTAGCGACCTTGAACTGACCAATAGTAGCCGCGGATTATGTCGCCCCCCCCTGCCCGCAGCGGTGAGTCGTGTTCTTAGAAGAAATTGGCGAGTGCGCTCTCTAGTGGTTATTTACTTTATGCCCATACTCCTTGGTTAGACTGGTGTCAGACTTACTGGCTTCTGACTACCCGTAACGACTGCCAATGACAGCCGGGACCTTTTTTTTTAACGACAAAAATCATCAAATGATCCCTCCCGTTGTGGGTTAGTAGCGGTGAGGGAGTGTCAGACTCTTACTGACTAAAAACCGTCGTAGGCCTTTTATGTACCAGGGCCGCGGTAACTCTTTCTAACAATCCCGCAGCCCTACAGTTTTAACGTGCCATCCGAAACACAGTCAATGGTGTCTAAGATATACTTAGAAAGTACATACAAACATAGAAAAGTTGCATTGGTACTTGCCTGACCAACAATTGTTGATTCCGTGTCCAATATTTTTTACTGCTCTAATTTGCAATGGAACCTTTTTTATAATTTAAATATCGTATTTCATAACCAACAGGATATAATGGATGACTTAGTGGCTTATCGGATAGTGACCAAATCAAATGAGCTCTTAGTTGCCTCCGACGCCGAGTTTTCAGCGTGCGTTCTTCAAAAACTCAAGTCTTCGGAGAAAGAGGACCCTCATAAACACATACATTAGAAAGGTACTTGTGTGTGCTATCTTTATTTAAAGGTCCATCCCTTAAGTGATTGACCATCACTTTTTAAGGGCTAATATTCGTTTGTACCTAAGGGATAATAACGTAGTTACTATAAGACTTGCATAATGATGCTGGGAAATTGGGTATAAGAAAGTTTTGGGACGCCCAAAGTAAAAACCAGGGCCCTAATACTGAGACGAGAAAACAAGAAACTAGGAGTTTCACAATTCATATTCTAATTACCTACGCCCGCCGTTATTTCATTCGGTATTAGCTTAATCATATAAAAAATTAGCTTCTGCCAGCGGTTTCACCCGCATCCCGTGGAAACCTCTGCACGAACCCGCAGCCTATAGCCTTCCTCGATAAATGGGCTATCTAACACTGAAAGAATTTTTCAAATCGGACCAGTAGTTCCTGAGATTAGCGCGTTCAAACAAACAAACAAACAATCTCTTCAGCTTTATAATATTAGTATAGATAGGCCACATTTTTATCCGTGTGATATTAGTAACAAAGAGCATGATACATCTTTTCTTTCTTCCAGAGTTCTTTGTGCCATAATTAATAATGAAAATAATTACAAACTTATTGAAAGATGCAAGAGATGAATGGCTTGTACGAACCGTAAGTTTCAACAAATCAATTCAGGACCAAGTTCACTAGTTACCGTTACCGATAAAATGTCTGTTAGTTATCTGATAGGTATCGCTATCTATCAGATAAAAGCTGTTTATAATTTTTACCATATATTGCTATCCGAGACATGTGAAACCGAGTTATAGTTTATCTGTCAGATATGTTCTTGACTATATAGACCAGACCATAGGCTATCAAAGAGTTTTGTTTCTTGATTTCAGACGGCCACAATTAACTCTGCTAACCCCATCGTGGACAGAATAATGGATGATGATTCAGTAGAAGGCGTAATAATGACCAACAAAGAAGGTTAACATCTACACTCCCGAGCAAAAAAATGGAATCGCCCCCTTGCGCTATACAATTACAACGATTGCCAATGATACAATATTACAGTTAAATGTTTATGGTCTCGTTTGAAAGCCTATACTTTTAGCTTTAAGGGTAGAAACAAAAAAATCATTTCCGTATCATAACTCCTGAAAGTTAATCATCTTTATTTAAGACAGCAACGAAAATCGGGCGAAAAATAATATAATATGGCACGAAAGAGGCGAGGTTTAATTGGACACCTAAAAGTCTATGATATTGTTGCAGATTATAAGCATATAAAATAAAGTGACGGTATGTTTCAGGGGCCCCGATATTGACCAATATGAGCGTTACTAGCGCCACGAATTATGGCAGAGCTCTTCACAAGTTTGGACAAATATCGCAAATCTACATTAAAGAACTGGTGAGATATTTTTTTGTTGAGTACATAAGGAAGTACGTACATAGATAGGGGTAGTACATGGGGATAGTAGATAAGGGAGTACATAGGCAGAGTAAATCAATGAGTATATACGGCAGTACGGAGAGTATAAAAGGAAGAAATATTTGTACATAACAAATAAATTGGGGTTGAGTGTGATCTTGCCCCGAGTACCCACTAAACATCCGCCATTATGTCGCATAAAATAACGTGATTATCATAATTAAAACTTATTTTCAGAACCCTGTCGAAGAAATAATAATAATACGAATCCATACAAAGAAAGATGAAATAATGGTGGCACCAGACAGTGAGTTCAACATCATGGTGATACAACACGCTAGATCCCATCACAAGCCGAAAGACAAGAAAATAAAAGACAAATGATCGACAAACTCTCAAGTTTAAAAATAATCTATTGTTTATTATGGCATTGTTTTTATAAGGAATAAACACTGAAATGAATATATTCGTCGTTTAGTTTTCAACCCACAATCGCCCTTGTGTTCAGTGGTTCTAGAGCAGTGGTTCTTAACCGGTGGTCCGCGGACCACTGGTGGTCCCTGGAGGCATTCCAAGTGGTCCGCGAAGCATCGCTTCGCGACGTTGCTAATCTAATTTTATTTTTAACGACTTATCTATGCGAACAGGGGTTTTCGCATGGACGTATAAAAGATATCCATCTTAGTTGTCCAACAGAAAAAAAAATATGTTTGGGCTACATTTTACGTAATTTTGGCTTTGAGTCTTAAAAAGTAATTAAAATTTCGCGCTCGCTCTGCTCGCGTATTCAAAAACCGTGTGCCTTTATTTTTGCATTTGTCAACAAACAAAAAATTAAGTATGTTTGGGCCACATTTTACGTAATTTTTGGTTTGAATCCGAAAAAAATTTCGCGCTCGCTTCGCTCGCGCATTTAAACGCAATGTTTGGTTTGTAACATATGGAAGATTTAGTTAAAGCTATAAATACGTTCGTGGGTTTTCGACGCTTCTGATTGTTAAAAACAAGCATAGAAATCTGTTGGATGCCACTGCCGACATGCGTTTAGTTTTGAGTAGTACTGAACCAAGAATTCAGAAGTCAGTAAAGAGAATGCGGTCACAAAAATCTCATCAAAATCTGTAAATTTTAATTATAAAGTGTATTCTTTATCGTACTTCTATTATCGTACTCGTATTCTTTATCAAAGAACCCTCAATTTAGGTAAACCATTGGGGTGGTCCCCGGCAAGACAAACTTTTGGTAAAGTGGTCCCTCATTCATGCCAAAAAGGTTAAGAACCACTGTTCTAGAGTAAGTAGACCTAAGGCCGCGAACGCACAGGCAGGTGGCTTGCTTAGCGCTTAGTGTCTAGCGCGTCACCTAGCGAGTAGCCCAGTAAAACGAACGTTCTAAAATGCCGCTAGGCACTAGGCGCTAAGCAAGCCACCTGCCTGTGCGTTCGCGGCCTTAGAGTAAACCAAAGATTTATGTGTCATGGTAATGCACAGTGGCTACAGACTCGGCGAAAACCTCAGAAAGGATAAGGATGCCATTTAACCACCCATTCATTCAGTAGTTCTAGTCAGTCATCCGACTGGGTAAAAACCATAGATATTTTATAACGCGCTAGAAATCGAGATTTTTTATTGGCAACACTGAATGTGAATCTGACGTCGCCACGCGAGCCATAGATTTCTTGTGGCAGACGCCGTTTCTCTGTGAATGTGACTTAGTAATTTTTTGATAAACGTGTTAATATTCATTAAACTTAGTTAAGCTATTTAAAAATGGCTGAGAAATACGACAAAAACGGATACAATAGTAGTGATTTCAAGCGAAATGCGCCGATAGATGAAAGTATGGAAAATGACCCAGAACAAGATGGCGAGGATAATCCAAAAATAAATGAAAAAGCCGGTGAATACATGAGAGAGTTGTTAAGCGAGAAAATAAAACTTAATAATGCTAAGTTTCCTATTATTACAAAACTTATTGACCAAGGTATGTAGTGTTTTTGATGACTTTTAATTTAAATGAGAAAAGACGCGCCGGTCGTGTCATTTTTGGTTTTGGCAGGCCAAAATATTGTTGTTTCGAATCCGATTGTTGAAGTCTCTTACTTACTTTAAAAGTTTTATTCCTGTTTTCTATTTCTACATAATTTAACTGATACTTCCAAAAACAACTTAGAAACACGCACTTTGAAGACGCCGAAGTTAATAAACACAAAAATGCTTATTTACTGAATCACAGCAAAATACAATATATATTTCCTTAATTTCATCATCAATCATCAGCTTTTGTTAGTTTGAAATATTTATAAATATCAACAATATCCGATTGTGAATCTATGGTGTATTATAACCTCCATGACACATAGGTATCTACCTTTTTTATTAATCGTCGTACATATATCCCGGTCATTGACCCCAGGTCATGTGGCAAATATGTCTAACCAAACAAACTACCAATAATATGTTACAAAGGCAATAAGAATAACTATATGTACTTATAACTTGTACATAACTAGCTACAATGTGTAATTAATTAACTTAAACAATTAATGTTGTTTGCACAATCACTGTTAATGCAAGATAATTTGATATGACATCATCTGCCTAGCCTTTCAGTAAATCTATGTTAGGGTCAGCTGTAAAATACTGATGCTCAAATTCCAGTTCCAGTTAAGACTGAATTAACTGGGTATTTATTGTTTTACATGGACCAAATGTCTATATGACCTCCTTAACCCAGTTATCCGGGCAGCCCAATACATCTTGGTAGACACTTGGTAGCTACTTAGTGGTTACTGATTACCCACAACTGCCAAAGATGTACAAATTATAGACAGTTATCCACCAAATCCTTTTTCCATAGTAATATATTAAAGAGGAAACATTTTATTGTTAATTTGTACAATAAAATGTTAAGAAACTTGATTTGAAAATGTTTTAGTGTTAAAAAGAGTTGCTTTCTCTGTGTAACATAAGCTATATAGCCAGATTCAGAATGCCCCGGAACAGGGTGAAACCGCATAAAACAGTTACTTTTAAATATACTAGCTCATCTAGCTTCATGAGGTTAAATATTTCCTTCCATATATTCATAAGCCTGTCTTAACACTTTTGCTGCCCAGCTCACCTATGCAATTCCTATCCACATGCCCAAAAATATTTTGCATAATTACATAACAACCCGGTATTCGAGTCCAACAGCACAATTGTATCGGAACGGGACCCTTATGCCCGAAAACCCGGCGTCCGGGTTCACTTAACTTTGTCATCACTATTTTTATTTTGGTTACAGAGGTCACAAAAGTACAAGCTTCAGGTCGGATACCGGGCAAAGACTCCAAATATCTAGATGTCTTCCGTGAAAAACCCACAAAGGTCACCGTTAAGGTCTTAGTTCCAGTTAAGGAGCACCCTAAGGTGAGTTTCTTTCATAATTTAACAAAAATATTGTGGTACAAAGAATTGAAAAACACAACAAAAAACAAAGTATTATTCTCTCCAAAATGAATAGTGGTTTACAACTTCCAAGTACATGTATGTAGTCCAACCCTTATGACTATTGCTTACTTAAAGTAAATATCTTTTTACTGAGTAACTTAGATCTATTCTTACTTCCTGTTTTTAATGAAGCAACAAAGCCCTAAGTGTGTCAACAATCACACGAATTTTCGTGTGATTTTTTAGTTTTTTTTTTTTTAATTCAATTTTTCAATGCATTAACATGTTTTTTTTAATTTAATTCCACAGTTTAATTTTGTTGGCAAGCTACTCGGACCAAAAGGCAATACTATGAAGCACTTACAGGAAGAAACCATGTGCAAAATGGCAGTTTTAGGCAGAGGATCAATGCGCGACAGGTATCTATCTAGAATCTAGACTTAACTTAATATAAACATTTTACTTGACGAGTAATTTTCTTCAGTTTCACCCGCGACCTGAGTAACCTACATGACTAAAGAGTAGCCTTGATATAGTATAGGTATTTGGTACGTACCAAATTTCATCAAAATCTGTCTAGTAATTTCTGAGTGAAATAATAACAGGCTTACACACATACATCCTCACAAACTTTCGCATTTATAGTTTTAGAAGGATTTTAGTGATAGGATTTTTTTAGTTTCAGAGCCTTTAGAGTTCAAACAAGCAAACAATATAATATTATTTCTATTATCTAGCTTACATAGGGTTGCCATCTCGAATTTCGCCAAACCCGGACAAACATTAAAAAAACCCGGATATTTGGCGTAAATCGCATTTATCCCCCGAACGAGTACGATTTTTTTTTAACAAAAAAATACCTAATTTGTAATCCATTTACTATTAAAATATATTTAAATTCCTTGAGTTGCTTCCTTACATGAAAAGTGTCCGAGTTTCCCCGGACACTTCTTGAAACCGCCCGGACGGCCTCCAAACGAGGACAAATCCGGGGAAACCCGGACGAATGGCAGCCCTAAGCTTACACTAATTCAACATACATCTTATTTTTTTTTTTAATTCCACAGACAAAAAGAAGAAGAGCTGCGCAACTCCTTGGACCCTAAATACGCGCACTTATCGGACGAGCTTCACGTAGAGATCAGTGCTCTCGCGTCGCCCGCCGAGGCGCACGCGCGGATCGCATACGCTCTTGCCGAAGTTAAGAAGTACCTGGTGCCCGATACCAATGATATGATCTGGCAGACACAGATGAGAGATATTGAGAGGGGTGGTGAGTACTTGATTCATTTACACCATTATTTTTGTCGTTTTAATCCCGAAAATCTCGCAATAGGTGTCAGTAAGGCCCCTAGCATGTTAAATACACAAAATAAGTGTAAAAAAAATCTGCTGTTCTATACAAAATAGAATTCTGTGTGGGCAATAATGTATGAGACAGCAGATTTTTATAAGGTACTGCTTACTACTTAAAAATCTTTTAAGAGAATTATAAACAAGTAATTATTATAAGCGACGGTAATCCGTCGCGACCGGAGAGAGATCAGGTGCAGGACCGACGTTAACGTGCTCTCAGATGCATTGAATCAATCACCAACTTCCAGACTACAGGCTGCTTTCAAAGTAAAGTCACTTAGTAACAAAGTTTTGGTAACAAAGTTAAGTAACAAAGTACACAAGAACATTTGTCTCACAGGTGCAGCGGGTGCCAGACGCGGGCCCCCAGGTGGCTACGGAGGCGCCGGCCGCGGCTTCGGTTTCGAGGCGGGCGCTGGAGCGTCCGCGCCGGGCGGGCCTCGCGCCAGGCCTCGCATGCCGCCCGCGCCGCCCATACCTCGCGCCATGCCTCCTAAGAACAAGGTCATCAGCATATTGGACCGAGCGCGGTCTGCTATGGAGACCTCGTACCCGTACGATGATGTGTACCAACAGATGCCTGAGCCTCCGGTATGTACTTCGGATTTTAATAACCAATCTATGTGTTATATTTTATGATAAAAGTAATGTCAAAGTCCTGAAAAATAAATTTTTGGTTAATATTGTATTCATGTAGAAAGTGAAATAGGTATTCTTTGAAGTCAAATAAGACTCGGTACCGTCGCAATACAACCATTATTTTTAACTAGCGACCCGTTCCGGCTTCGAACGGATGCCATGTTAAAAATAAGATAACAATATTTCTTCACTCTTTAATGGATGTTATTATACACATAAACCTTCCTCTTCATCATAATCTGTTGCGTAGCTTTAAATGTGTAAAGGTATTAAGCATACATAGAGAGAGACAGAAACCGGCTTTGTTTTATACTATGTAGTGATTTTTCAATCCCACAGCAGATCCGTGGCCCAGTCCGAGGCGCGGCGGCGGAGCCCGACTTCTACTACGAGCGTGGCCACGATCGCTACTACTCGGACGAGGGCTACGGCTACAAGGAGGACGCGCGCGAGTACAAGTCCGTGCGGGCGGTGGGCACGCGGCGCCAGCACTACGCGCGAGCCGAGCCCTACGCGCGCCCGCCCAAGTAGACACCGAGTATGACACGTAGCACGGCGCTTGCCCCCGAACCTAGGGTCACATCGCGCTCCCCCAAACGTATCGGCTTAGGGTCACATCGGTTGCTCCCAAACGTATAGGCGTAGTCACATCCCATCTTACCCACTTGTAATCGTTACTAACCCATAGCATTTACCACGAGCTTGCCTTATAGCAGGCTTACCAACTTGTCACATTACAGGCATAGGCCCCTATGTCATGTTACTGACCTGTCATCGTTTCTAACCTATATAATTTGTCACGAGCTTGCCTTACAGCAGACTTATAAGCCCTATGTCATGTTACCAACTTGTCACTTTTAAAAACACGTAGCATTCGTTATGAGCTTGTCTCATAGCACCATTATTGACCCCATTTCATGTTACCAACTTGTCACATTACAGTACATCCCATATTATACAACCTTGTTACATAGTAGGTTTATTGCCACCATTACATGTTACCAACTCGTTAAATTACTTTTAGAAAGCAATATAATTGGTTGTCATATAATTATCTGTCATGTTACAGACCTGTCACATTACAGGATAGTTATCTACAGCTTTGTCATTGGACTTATTAACCCTATTTCATATTACTAACTTGTCACATACTGTCCCAAGCATCTCATTATGTCATCTTTTCTTATTACAGGCTTGATTACAAGCGGCTTACAAACACCATTTCACCTTATCATCACCAAAACCTCCTATCTCATTAAAATTAACTAACTCAATCGGGAAAGCGCCAGTGCATACATTTTTATTTTGCTTTTATTAACCATTATTTTGGGATTATGACTTTTGTTGCTTATTATTTTTTTGTTTGACATCAACTGTCAAGTCAACCCACTTTAAAAAATATTTCATTTTTTCAGGACTACAAAAAAGCGCTCCCACTAAGTCTGGTGAGTAAAAAGTTGTATTGGATCTAAACCCACAAGATTAATAAATAAATACCGAAAAATATATGAAGACTAAAACGTTAAACGCCGAAGAAAAACAATACAACTACCAAGTACACAAAAGATACAACTTCAGTAAAACTAATTATTATAATTATTTTTGATGGACCAAAGTACACTGATACTGTGTATTTGACATTGCAATAAAAATACTTAAATGGTAAAAACATATTTAAACAATATTATGTTAACAAAAGTATAATTTCTTTTATTTTGTAATACAGCATTTAAGCATGGAAGTGCTGCCATTAAAAAAAAATGTAAAATGCGTAACCGCATTCAAGCAGGTCAAATTTTACAAAACTATAATATGTAAATTTTAAAAAAGCAATTTTTAAAATCTATGTTAGTAAGTAACTTAATAATTTTAATAATATTAGTATACTTAAAACGACTTCAACATGTTTTGAATTTAGTAAACGTAACTGCACCTAGTTTTAGATGACATGAGAAAGTTGCCAGCCGCAAAAGTTACAAAAGTATCCAAAAAGGTTTTGCACTTTCTTAAATAATTAAGGTATAATTATGAAAACATGTTGAACAAACAAAATATAAATGTATTCAATTTTTGTGTGACTATGTAATAAATAAAATAAAAAAAATATTAATGTTTAATTTGTACAGTACACAATTGGTATTTTAACCCAAAAAAACGGTGGCCTTTTTAAATATTATGAACGAGAACATGAAATTCAAAATTATAATTGAAAACAAATTGGTAGATAGTACTTTCCTTAACCTTTCGTAATACGATAAGGGAACATTGGACAAGCAGCAAATTAATTACCAAAATAAAAAGGTAAAATTATGAAACTTCCATTAATAATTCTCACAAATTGAACATGTCAGAATTTGTAAACTTCAATCATCACAAGTCGGTTTTATTTAAAAATATCACAGGATTATTATTTATTCAGCATTGAAGATAGAAAATTTAAAAAGAAGTCAATTTAAGACAAAAATGGTAATAATCAGGCAGAGGTAACTATAACACCTAATTCATTTTTGTTGAAAAAAAAAATACAAATCGCCATATATTTTTATACACAAATACAATAATGAAGAAAATCCTAGAAGACTGAAGAAAACACTGGACTGATAAAATACTAAGTATACGAAATAATAATTATTTGAAAGTAGTAATAAAATTAGTTCGATTACTTAATTAAAATTCAAATCAAAATGTGAAAATTTTCAACTGTAAGCTGATATAAAACAACAATATTTAGGCTGCCCGCTGAGAAAAGGTAAGTAATAAATAAGAACGAAAGAACACTTCTCAGGGCCTCATCTTCTGCCTAGCTATTTCCCAACTATTTTTCCAGTCTAACCGGATGCAGCTGAGAATCTTCGTTTTACAAGGAGCGACTGCTTATCTGACCTCCTCAACCCAGTTACCCGGGCAACCCAATACACGTTGGTAAGACTGTCTTCTGTCTACCTGTAAAGACTGCCAAAGATGTTCAAATCACAGCCGGGACCTACAGTTTATCGTGCTTTCCGAAACACGGAAGATTATGACAAGACTTGGCACCTAGGTAAGAAGTTTGAGCAGAAAGAAGCATAACTGGCCGAAAATTATCCGACCCAGAAACAATATGGTACTATGCAGCCAAACAAAAGCGAAAAGGGGAGCCAAGTCAGCCAATTGAAAATTGCAATGTATTCATTTTTTGATGTCTGAAATAAAATCAGATCTGCTGTGAAAGATCAACTAACGTTTACTCAGCTTTAGGTACTCGTTTGAACTGTTCCTGATTGGTTTAACAATATTTCCAGGTTTATAATAAAACTCTTTTTAACCAATTTAGATGGTTTTATTTTATCTTCATACCTTGCGATAGGTACTAAAATCGATGGTCTTACCTCAGATCAAATAAATAGGTCTCTAAGAGCTCTTCCTCACTAGGACGCCATGGCGACGACGCCAGCGGCTCAGGTCTGGCTACTTTTGGCATCCAAAAGTCGCCAATTTGAGTGGCCATGGCGTCTCGACAGTCAATTGTTTACGTCGTCGCTGAAGAAATCGCACGCTGACTGGCGACCACACTGGCGACTGAGTGAAGGAGGTGCGCTTTATCGTGTACATTAGGGTGCGTCCACATCTGGCGAATGCGCGCAGCACGCGAGCCGATCGCGAGCTGCGCGCGTGCATTTTTGTTCGTGCGCCGCTTCTGCGCCGCCCGCGCGCAGCTCGCGCGCGACCTAAGCGCCGCACGCGAGCGACGTCTGCCATCTTCGATAGTACTGAGCCAATATACGGAACTGTAAGGGCGAGAACTGATTGCGCGCAGATCGCGCGCTCTATACGAGCCTTGCGTGAGTTGCGCTAAAGAGGCGCACCGAACTATTGCAGTGACTGCACGCGCGCAGCTCGCGGACAGCTCGCGATCGGCTCGCGTGCTGCGCATTCGCGGCGCATTCGCCAGATGTGGACGCACCCTTATAGTGGCAACCGTGGTAGCGTCGCCAAGCTGCCACAGTAGCCAGAAGCCACGTAGGAAACTGTAGCTCGTGGCCACGCCTCCAATTTGGCGATGTTGCCAAACCGTCGCCAAGTGAGGTAAGTTCCATACATTTCAAAACTAACTGCTTGGATACGTAGCCGGCGACGTCGCCATTGGCGTCCTAATGAGGCAGGGCTCTTACTAACACTAACGCGGTGTCCTGCGTGAGCGACGAACGCGACGCGACGCGACGCAACACGACGCGACGTAATGCGACGCGATGCTATACGCGACAGATGTCCTACGTGATTTTGGTCATTACTTCTCAAATCATGGAGAAGTTGTGTTACAATTTTGCTTGAAAGTTCATATTTAAAGTACAGACCGCAACAATCTTCCAACTTGTTTGTACTAATAAACGATTTCTTTAATATTTATGTTTTTTTTGTCCCACAACAATCAACGCTTCTGAATAGTTCGCGGTGTCGCGTCTGGTCGCCCTCAAAACAAGTACGCGTTACGTCGCGTCTCGCCGCAGACTGTCACATAGGCCGCATGTAGGGAATTCCTTTGAATTGATCGCGTTCGTCGCGTTCGCAGCGTCGCGTCGCGTCGCGTTCGTCGCTCACGCAGGACACCGCGTAATACACAAAAACGACACTGGACCACGGTTGCTGAAATTGAGAGTAGGTACCTATCCAAAAAAAATTTACCTGCCTAGCAAAATTATTGTATTTAACTTCTGAGGCCTCACCCGCGTCTTGAAGTAGCTGCTTCCCGCACCTGGATAAAATCTAGCATTATTTTTAACTTTCATCGAAATCCGTTCAGCCGTTTGCGCTTGAAGAAGGAACGACACACGATTAATGTAGGCAACTAGAGAAATGTTTATATTTTAGGAATAAAAACAGAGCTGTGTATAAATATTTATTAGTGTTCTTACATAAAAAAATCTCAGTCAAAAATCATAGATAAACTTCAAAGAAGTACATAATATGATTTTTGACTTTTAGATACATAAATAATCAATTTTCATGGAAAAACGTATTCTTAAATAAAGTTATGTTATCCCTACACTAATAAAAAATTACAACTTAAGTCGACAATTAATAACTTATACATACGAAGCAACTGTTAAGATTAAGTATGATTGAAATAATTCTTTAGACTTGTCATTATCACTTTAAAAAAAAGAAGATGAATTGCAAAACCTCCTTTGGGAAGTCGGTTAAAACCAATACCAAACTTTAAGGTCCCTCCTTTTTGTAGTATTTGAGAAGTTAACACAATACACATGCAAAAATTACACTTTTAACATACCACAGTGCAAATATATATGTAATAAGATGTCCCTTATTCTTCATAGCTTAAACAGTTACAAGAAATGAGTCTACAAGTGCATGAGGCCAAATTCTTAAATAAAAATTAATGCTCATTTTCACCAACAATATCTTAACATATCCCTAAGTGTCATTTAGAATAAGGGCTCCCCCAATAATAGAAGGTTATAAGGGACACTTAAGCTTTTGGGAAAACGAAATTCGTATTAAGTGTTCCCCAAATGCTCTTAGGGGATCCCTAAATTTAGGTATTTGTTGGTGAAAATGGGCATTAGTGTACCAAAATTTTAGGGTGTTAATTTTTTAACTTTGAAGTATTTTTATCTGAGTTTTATAGTAAAATAAACCATATTTTTCCTTGTTGTTTAAAGGCCTCTTTTTCAATATGGTGTACTGTGAAGCTAATCAGACGTGTTCTGTATGACAATGAGTATGAATTCACGATCAGGTGCGATCAGTATCTCATGTCTCCTACTCCTCACACGTAAGAATGTCAGCTCATTTGTAGTGTCCTGAAACATGAAAAACTATGACAAAGGGCACAGTCACAAGGTGTGTTATAACATTTGTAAGTATACTCATCTACATTTTTATAGTCCCACTGATACGCTAGGGCCTTGTCTCACAGAGAAAGTAATTTTTATCTGATAAATAAGTCTTATATTTACAAAAGATAGTCTAACAACGCTGTTTACAACTCAAGAATAGCTGAATAAATTTGATTCAAAAATTTGTGGGGTAGGTAGCTTAGAACAAGCAGATGGGTATAGGATACTCTTAAACCCCAATCGGTAAGGAAAGGACAGTATGCAGGCAAAACCATGTGCAAAATAATAAGAACTTTTGTCAAATAGCTTTGCCCAAGTTGGCACAACATATCAATACTGTGTTCAGAATGCATTGTTTATTCAAATACTCAGAATACAAGTAAAAAGAATACATACCATTTCGCGGACAACATTCTTAGCTTTTTCAGTGAGCTGACCAATCAGACCGGAGTATAGCACAGAGGTTGCATTATCCAGCGAGCTTTTAATGGGTATACCTGCAAAATTAGAAAGTGAATACTAAAAGTTTTATACAAAAAGCATTTTTCTACTTCTAAAATACATTTATATAAGTATTGATTGGCATTTATGAGATTGAGGGCTCCAGAATCAAATATTAAGTCAATGTAACCATGGAAATACATGAAAATCGACCAAACCTTCGTGATTCACAATGATGACACCCATAACACCTTTATGGGCTTGAATTCTCTTGATTGTATCCTCCACTTCAGTGGCCTGTAACACACAGGAATAGACATTATGAAAAAATACCACAAAGATATAATATTCACACTAGAAATACAATCTAAATACCATTTTTAGATTTTTTTCTGCGGAACTCTGCGAGTAAACTTGATGACAAACTGAAGAACGAATGATTACGTTATTGTCAGTTTTTGACGTTGTGGTCTTGGAATGAATGACTAACAAAACAAAAATGACAAAAACACTTCGATTTATTGTATACTACATCAAAAGTTCAATATGCTATGTTACACAGTTGTCCGAGGAAATTAATTAGCATTCTATATCCATACTTCTCTACTACCGCATATTGCGTTTTAGTTATCTCCTGCGTAGCTGGCTGATCTCCTTATTACAGGAGGACAACCGCCGGGGCCGATAATCGGCCAGATTCATCATAATCATTATATTGAAGAAAGTGTTATTGTTGATTATTATGTAGACATAATATTTGAAAATAGGTCGTACGATGATTCCTGAAACCGTGCGGTGTGAATTCGGCTGCAAAATGCATGATACTAACTAGAAATCGATTTTTCATTTAAAATCGACTAAATACTAACAAACTAATCAATGACAGTTCACTTAATAATCTATGCTTTTGCTTTGGCAGCGGGCGGTATTGAATCCAAGAACCAAAGTTATTTGATATTACTTTTATTATTTTTGTTTTCAGCAATGTTAATGTTTATTTTACATAAGAACAAACTTGAAAACAGGGCAAAGGGTTCTGTTATGTTTGTCTGTTGTTAAAATGCCTTTTGTTTGAGGAAACAATGAACGACAGCGCTGCCGATTGCTCGGAAGCTTTAGATCCTCGAGTTCAGGTAAGGATAATCGATATTTTCAAAGGTAATTCAAATCAAAAGATGTTATTATTTCACCTTAAACGCCTGCTTTTTACCTAAAAGTGACTGCTCAACGAATAATTGCGACTATTAGGTTGGTTTTCAATCATAAAAGTTAAATTCTTACAAGATTCTTGTACGAATCTGCGCCTCGATCATATGTTTTTGTTATGCAACTGAATTAAAGGCAATCAAACTGTGAGATAGTTGAGTGTTGTCCTTGTTACGTACAAGGTTTTATTGAAATTGTAATAAACTTGAGATGCCTTGATTATTTATGTAGGGACAACTTATTGATTTGTTTTCATATCTGTAAGTTTGCTGGTTTTTTTTATGTTTCGGTGTTATTAACGAAATAAATAACAAGATATTTAAATAAAGCAAAAAGAGTAAATATTTTCCTTTCACTTGCTTTTTATTTCTTTATTCACCTTCATTAATATATTTGCTCCTGTGCATATAAATTACTCAACAAAATATAATTTGTCTCAATACAATACCTGATGACCTCCTCAACCCTGTTATTTGGGCAACCTGATACCCCTTAGTAATACTGGTTCCTGGTACTGGACTACTGAAAAAAAAAACAATAAATTTCCATAGTTGAGGAGTCAAGTTTGAGTTCAAAACTTTATTTCACAATCAGATTTACTATTTTTTCACAATCAGAGTATAATTAGTTTTTAAGGTTTGAAGCTTTATTTTTAGGCAACAACAGTGGGCAATGCTTTAACAGAATCTATAAAATTTGCAGTAATGTATTTTCAATAAATAGATAATTTGTAATGGAATAAACCAGTTTTGTTGTGTCTGCAACCAGTTACATGCCTAAAATCACTAAAGAAATTCTTTGTAAATCATATTTTAATTCAGTGTGTCTTTGGATAATCTCATTTTACCATTCAGTATTTTTTTTTTGATCTTGATAATTTTCTCTATACTGTAGTAACTCAGATAGGTTAGCATAATTTTTTCTCTCTATTAATCTAGTTACAATTATTCAGAAATCAGAAATATTATTTGTCAAACATAGCTATTACATGAGGATCTTATCATTAAATGAAGTGTGCTATGTTTTTTCATGAATGCGTACAAATATTAAAATAAATTAAAAATAAATTGATTGTACTACAAAACAAAACATTATTACAATGCCAGTTTCTCATGAAATTCCAGATAGAGTTGGAACGTCTAAACACAGCCACTGACGAGATAAACAGACTCGAGGTTGAGTTGGACGAGGCTCGGCTGGCGTTCCGGAGACTGCTTGCTGAAGGTCACTTACGTATACAGCAGCTCACCAAGAAGTTGGGCACCAGTGTGCACAAAGCCCGGCCTTATTATGAAGCTAGATTTCGAGCGAATATTGTAAGTAATTTTTAATTTTATTTCTCTTATTTGCCTACTAGATTGCGCCCGCGGATTGCCCGAGTATATATATCTAAAATAATCGTTCTCATACATAGATAGAGGTGGCATATATACTAAGTGATAAATGTGTAGATAAGTAACACTACTGCCAAGTTTCATGAAAAATCATTTCAATAGTTTTTGCATGAAACAGTAACAAATATACATACATACCAATTTGAAATTAAAATATCAGTAGGATAACCCATTTAATATTATCACATTATTTTCAACATTTTTTAAAAACCAGTGCTTGAATATCTTGGCTTTAAGATAATTCAGAAAACTCGAAAACTCGAAATCTTTATGATATTTTCTCATTTTTTGATACTTCTAAATTAATAAGGTAATTTTCTTATTTGTGTTTATCATGAATTAAAATGTTGACGTTCATAAGTACTTGTAAAGGTTTAAATTAAATAAACGATTTGCCTTTGACTACTTGGATCCAAATCACATACATAGTCATTATCGCATATATCTTATCTTCCAGACTTCCCAAGACCTGCAAGCTGCAACCATCGCGTATGACAAAGCGAACAGTGCTCATGCAGCAGCCAGGGAGATGGTGTATCTTGCTGAGCAGGGCTTGGCCAGACTTGCAGAAGGCAATACGGGCCTTACCCTCGACCCGGCCTGGCAGGAGATGCTTAACCATGCCACGCATAGAGTTAATCAGGTGAGAAAGTAATCAGGTACTAGTCAATATGTAGGGACAGCCAAGAGATCTCATGCGAGATCATATTCATTTAAATAAAACTACTTTTACGGATGTTATCGCGGTTATATTAATATTATTTAATCCCGACGTTTCGAATCCTTTACGTTACAGCATCCATTGTCATAGTTTTATTTAAATGTCTAATATTCGCGAGTGTCAGAAATCAACATGTATTAATTTTTTTCATCAATATTCGTTTTCTTTTTAATTTAATATGGAAAATGTAAGAATTATATGAATATATCCATAATTTAATTAGAAGAAAGAAACAAATCGCTGTTTTATCAAATCTTTAAAAAGACCATCTGAGTTGATTCAGTATTTTTTCTGATATATAGTTTTATAAACTATATATAAAAATATACCCAATTTTGTGAATACTAATTAGTAGACACTGATAGATCCAAGGTACAGAAAAAAACTTCTTTATATCTTCTCCATGAAAAGACTGAAAAATGAAGTGTAGGATATTTTGATATTATTGAGTGGTCGCACGTTTAGGCGGAGAGCGACCGCGCTCAGGCGACGGTGACGCAGCGCTCGAGGGCGGCCGCGCACCGCGCCGCCACCGCGCTCGTGCAGCAACTGCAGAACGGACTCAAGAGGCACATCGCTAAATCTAGGTATTTTTCTTAATTTATCATAGTAACAGCTTAATTTAACCACCCAAATATTCAGGCATATACAGGGTTTTTTTTAACGTAATATTTTTTTGATGATTCGGTATATAGCTTTGCTAAATCCAGGTATTTTATATTTATTTTATCATAGTAACAACTTAATTTAACCACGCAAGTGTTCAGGCTTATACGAGCTTTTTTAACGTAATATTTTTTTTAATGATTCGGTATGTAGCGTTAAAACAGCACATAATATTACCATAATAATTACCTACCTTGTCAGAATTAACGCTCTCGGTAAAAATAATTCTGTATATAATTCTGTACCGAAACGCATTCCATTGAAATTCTATTTTATAGAATCTAAAATTAGATAGCAACAGTTGCATGTGATTTTTTTTTACACACAGAATAGTATTATAATTCATTTCTTATTGAAAAATTCTGTGCGCTGCGCTTTGCGTTTTGCTTTTATCTAAAATTTTTATAACCCGTTTTTACCACTCATCATGCAATGCTATAAAAGTCGCAAAATTTTAGAGAATTCGATTGGCTTTAGAGTCTAATCTAAGGTATGGGTTCCTAACGATTGTCAAACACTTCTAAAGCCTTGGATTTTTTTCTACAAAGTTGGGAACCTATGCTGTAATGCCTGGATTGTAAAACTTTTTTCATCGCATTTATTCACAAGGACCTTTCGATGACCATCTGTACAAAGCTTCAGGTTCTTTATTATAGTATAAACACCTAATTAGGCCGGCCTTACACGTGTAAATTTAGCTCACATAAGTAGCTTACGTTTTGTAAGTCACTTACAGTACTTTCTTAGACCTTACAACTTACGGAAGTTACGGAAGCAACTTACAAGTGTAAAGTTGGGGTTAGAACAGGTTGTATTTTCCCATATTTTGACCACCATAATTGTATGTGAAAGTAGAATTGCCAAAAAGCATTAAAAAGGTGAGGAAAGAAACTATTTTCAACAATATTCATGTAATTGTTACAAAATGCATATTTTATGTAATAAAGTGATCGCTTCCCGTAACGCTTGCGATGCAAAATTTTGACCCTCTTATTGCAAAATTTTCTTCTATTCTCTTAGTTTGTAGTTTACTTTTAATAGTTTAACATTAACTCTGTAGTTTGTATGAGTACAGTTGAATGATAAAAACTTGAAAATATTTGACAAATAATAAAAAAGGTTTAGCTTTTTTTATTTCATGCGAAATATTTATTTTAAAGGATGCATTAACGTAGCATTTAAAAGTAAAAAGAACTAAAATATAATTTGGGGGTGGGGTTGTGACAATCACACAAATGTTAATAAGCCGGTTTCCCGCGGTTTCACCCGCATCCCGTGGGAACTACTGCCCGTACCGGGATAAAATATAACCTATGTGTATGTATACTCGAGGAAAGTGTAGCTTGCCAACAGTGAAAGAATTTTCTCAAATCGATTCTGTGTTTTCGGACCTTTAAGGCCTTACTACAAAAACTTTAACCACTGTTTTACATTTGTCTAAAAAAAATGTGGCTCCAAAATGAACCATATGTCAACGTCATAATTTGACATTTTTTTAGACAAGTCTTAAACTGACGTTAAAAAGTTTTTGTGGTAAGACGGTTAGAGTACGAAGAAACAAAAAAAGTTTCCTCTTTATTATGTTAGTACTAGCTTTTGCCAGCAGTTTCACCCGCACCCCCACCTCTGTACGGACCCCGATAAAACGTAGCCTTCCACGAAAACTGAAATAATTTTTAAATCTGATCTGTAGTTCCTGAGATTAGCGCGTTCAAGTAAACAAACAAACTTCAGCTTATTAATATTGTATAGAAGTGGATATTTTACATATGTAATGTATTTACAATACAACACATATTATTCGGCTGTACTCTTAACACTAACTTAGCACTGACCTGCTTGACTAGTCGCACCGTGCTCTTTCTTACAGACTCGCGCCTGCCACGCGGATGCACTATTGGTACTGCATTTGATTATTATGCATGTTTTTTTTAATTTAGTTTCATTTCTATTTTGACGTTTTTTTAAAAAATTCTTAATAAATTAAAATAAATTCCTGTTATTTTTAGCATGTGGATTAAAAGCACTGCAAGAATTCGAAACGTACCTCAATCGATTACCTTAACCCAATAACCATTCGTAAGCCACTAACTAAACAGTGGCTGCGGTATTGTTCGAAAGAGTTACCGCCTCCCTGGTACATAAGGGTGCGTCCACATCTGGCGAATGCGCCGCGAATGCGCAGCACGCGAGCCGATCGCGAGCTGTCCGCGAGCTGCGCGCGTGCAGTCACTGCAATAGTTCGGTGCGCCTCTTTAGCGCAACTCACGCAAGGCTCGTATAGAGCGCGCGAGCGGCGCGCGATCTGCGCGCAATCAGTTCTCGCCCTTACAGTTCCGTATATTGGCTCAGTACTATCGAAGATGGCCGACGTCGCGCGCCGCCTGCGCGCCGCTCGCGTGCGGCGCTTAGGTCGCGCGCGAGCTGCGCGCGGGCGGCGCAGAAGCGGCGCACGAACAAAAATGCACGCGCGCAGCTCGCGGACAGCTCGCGATCGGCTCGCGTGCTGCGCATTCGCGGCGCATTCGCCAGATGTGGACGCACCCTAAAAGGCCTATGACGGAACACAACGATTTTTAGTCAGTAAGGGTCTGACACTCCCTCACCGCTGCTAACCCACAGCGGAATCATTTGATGATTTTTGAAACCGTTAAAAAAAGCTACTAAACAGTTACTGTTTCTTGAATCTTAGTCTAACTATATATTTACCTATCTACATATATTAAACAACATTTACGTAGATTAAAAAGTAATCGATAAAATGGTCCAATAAGAGAATTATCATTGCATAAAAATACTTTACTTTTACAAAAGCAAAGAAACCTTGAAAACGTCAAAATAGAATTTAATTTTAATGCATGTCTTTTGTATGTAGCTGAAAATATATTTTAAAATAAATAGTGCACGTTTTTTGTAGACTATGTAGGCAACACAATCACTTATTTTTTGTGACTGGGTTAAAATGTGAAGTAATTTTTTATCAGTACTTTGAAAACCTATTATATCCTAAATAATATTATAAATGTGAAAGTAAGTCTGTCTGTCTGTCTTTTCTTCACGCCTAAACTACTGAACCGATTTGTGTGAAATCTTGTACAGACATAGTTTGGAACTTGAGAAAGGACATAGGATAGTTTTTATTACAAAAAAAAAATCCGGACATATAGCGCCATCTATTGGTCAAACCAAAAATCTGCCGGAAGTCACTGAAATCACACAAGTATTCCACGCGAACGAAGTCGCGGGCAAAAGCTAGTTCGCTTATAAGTATCTAGCGACCCGCCCCAGCTTCGCGCACGATAACAGTATTTCCCCACTATTTAATAGGTGTTATTACACATATAAACCTTCCTCTTGAAACACTCAATCTGATTAAAAAAACCGCATGAAAATCGGTTGCGTAGTTTTGAACATTTAAGCGTACAAAGGGACATAGGGACAGAAAAAGCGACTTTGTTTTATTACTACTCTTACCCCATAAAGTGGACACATTACAGACCCTACTTTGAAGAAAAAGCTCGTATCAACACAGCTTTGGAAGCTCAGAAGGCAAGGATACAGACCTTGGAGGAGCAGGTAGCGGAAGCTAAACAGCAGTACTCGTCAGCTCTCAGGAATCTAGAGAGGATCTCTGATGAAATACATAAGCATAGGTCTAGAAGACAGTCGGCTAGAAACGGTGAGTACAAATACATACAAAGTGTGTCATACCTAATCACATTAAATTAAATACGTTAATTTACTGGTTAAAATATGTTGATTGACACAAAAAAAAAATAAAAATAGGCAAAAAAAAAAAAACAGTAAAAATGTTCGATAATTCGAACACCATTAAGAGTCAGTCAGTACAAGCAACGGAAATTCTCCCTTAGAACTGACACACGCTTTAAGACAAACTGAAGTTTATTTTGTCAGTGAAAAGTCCAATAATGTCTTTAAGAGCATACACTAATTGTTGTTTCTCATATTTTTAAGATTGTCTTTACGTATGTTAGTTGTTAAACTGTTATAAATAAATAAATTAATTTTAGAAATAGACCGTTCAACACTAACGGACACGGCCAGCGATACAAACACGACCAGTAGTGACAAACTGGAAGAGCTATGCGAGAGTAGCACGGACGCCAGTGTGCGCGAGTGGCTGCGCCGGGCCGCCGACGCGCAGCGGCCCCGGGGCCCTGACACAGACACCTGGACAGAGATAGACCTGGATTATTCCAGTCCTGAAGAGGTAAGTAGTAAAATTGATGGAAAAATTGCACTTTGTATTAAGAAACGTGACCAGTAGTGACAAACTGGAACGCAGCAGCCCCGGGGCCCCGACACTGACACCTGGACAGAGATAGACCTGGATTATTCCAGCCCCGAGGAAGTTAGTAGTAAAATTGGTGAAAATTGCAGTGTATATATTAAGGAACGTGACCAGTAGTGACAAACTGGAAGAGCTATGCGAGAGTAGCACCGACGCGAGTGTACGCGAGTGGCTCCGCCGCGCCTTGTTACCCGGATCGCCCGGGTAACTAGGTTGGTAAGGGTTAGACTGGCGTTGGGCTTACTGGCTTCTGACTACCCGTAACGAACGACTGCCAAGGATGTTCAATGACAGCCGGGACCTACAGTTCAACGTGCCATCCGATGCACAGTCATTGGTGTCCAAGGCTGCTGGTGGCGGTTGTAATGTCCGTTTGCAATTTTTAACGCGAAAAAGAGCTAATTTGATTAACCTACTTCAATAAATGATTACTAACATTTCTTTTTCCCACTCCAAAGGTGAGTTTCGAGAAGTGTTCCCTCCGCGGCCGCGACACTTCGGAAGCGTGGTCCCCGCCGTCGCCGGGCTCGTCGCGGGCGTCGGCCGCCGAGCCGCGCCGCATCATCCCGCGCCAGCCGCGCCCGCCGCGCCGCCAGAGCCTCGACGCGCTGCTGCACGACACCCAGGAGAAGGTCAAGGAGATGTTCCAAGGTCAGTGCACATGTTCATCCCGCGCCAGCCGCGCCCGCCGCGCCGCCAGAGCCTCGACGCGCTGCTGCACGACACCCAGGAGAAGGTCAAGGAGATGTTCCAAGGTCAGTGCACATGTTCATCCCGCGCCAGCCGCGCCCGCCGCGCCGCCAGAGCCTCGACGCGCTGCTGCACGACACCCAGGAGAAGGTCAAGGAGATGTTCCAAGGTCAGTGCACATGTTCATCCCGCGCCAGCCGCGCCCGCCGCGCCGCCAGAGCCTCGACGCGCTGCTGCACGACACCCAGGAGAAGGTCAAGGAGATGTTCCAAGGTCAGTGCACATCTTCTGCAATAAGGTCAAGATGTTTCAAGGTCAGATTTCATCAACAAGGTCAAGGTCAAAATTGTATCTGCAATAGGATCAAAATTTTTCAACGATAAAAATAAATTGTGAAAAAATAAAATGTCAAAGTTGCACCTATAATTCCTATAAAGTATAATAAAGTGCTAATGTCATACTGTTAATATTCAGGGTTATCACTGTTCGGTGAACGTCGCGGGTCGGCGTCTGCCCCCCGCACCCCGCGCCGGGCGCCCTCGCCCCGCGCTGCGTCACACGCCAGCGACGAGCGATACTCCGACACTGATAGCCGCGCCAGGTAATACTGCCACATGTTCATCACTCTGTTACTTGTCACACCCTATCTGTAGTACGTCTCTACTGTTTCATGTCACACCCGCTGTTAATTGTCACCTCTACTGTTACTCGTCACCTCCAATGTTCCAAGCCACCCCCGAGGTCACATGTCAACTCCTCTGTTACACGTCACCCTCTCTGGCACTCAACACATCATTGTCACACGTCATCTGCTCTGTTACTCGTCACACCCACTACCACTCGTTACCTTCAGTGTAACTCGTCACCCCACTGTCACACGTCACCCCAGTCACATGTCACCCTCACTGTTAAACGACACCCACTCTATTACTCGTCACACTCACTGTTACTCGTCACCCCCATTTTCACCCCACTGTCACTTGTCCTTTCACTATTACTCGTCACCCTCACTGTCACACGTTACCGACAGTGTCCCAAGTCACCCACACTGTCATACGTCAGCCTAGCTGTTACACGACATCACCACTGTTTCACGTCAGCCCCAGTGTCATTCGTCATCCCACTTTCACTCGTCACACGATTCACTAATATAGGCACATTAATTACAGCGTGGAGATGCTAACAGACGAGCAGATAGCGTCCCTCATGCTGGACGCCCAACTAGAAGCCGTCTGCGAGCGTCTAGCGGGGGTCGTCCGTCAGCCACGCTCCCCACACTCGCCGCCCCACCGGTACTGATGTGTATGTCTGTTTATACCTAGCTGTATGTAACGTGCAGAGCGTCCGTCATGCTGGACGCTCGTCTAGCGGGGGTCGTCCGTCAGCCACGCTCCCCACACTCGCCGCCCCACCGGTACTGATGTGTATGTCTGTTTATACCTAGCTGTATGTAACGTGCAGAGCGTCCGTCATGCTGGACGCTCGTCTAGCGGGGGTCGTCCGTCAGCCACGCTCCCCACACTCGCCGCCCCACCGGTACTGATGTGTATGTCTGTTTATACCTAGCTGTATGTAACGTGCAGAGCGTCCGTCATGCTGGACGCACGTCTAGCGGGGGTCGTCCGTCACGTTCGTCAGGTTTCAGTTCCTAGATAACTTTGCCGTTCAGAACCGTGGTGATAGCGACCTTACGATGGTTCTAAGTTACTACGCATGCGCAAAGTTATTTGAAAGGAACTGTAGTAGAGATTAAAATATAGGATTTTTCTAGACGGCATAAAACATTAAAAAAACATGTGTATGATATATATAGGGTGTTATATCTTTTTAAGAAATGCCCATTTTTGTCAGTGTCTTGTAGAAAACGTTTTTTGTGTGTTTGCCAAATAATCCTGTGAAAATTGTTTTGAAACCATATCTATTTTTTTTTCCTAAAAATATCTTATCTCTTTCAGGTCATCGGTCCAGTGAAAAATAATAATAGTTAATACCATTAATAATCACATTTCTGTTGAAAACTTGCGCTTAATTGAAACTAAAGTACATCGATGAATGCATTCCGTTAAACAAACATTGTGGCACTAACATAGCTTGTCATGCTCTCTCAAAACGGCTGGGCCGATACTCGTGAAATTTTGCCTTGAATTTAGTGAGTAATAATGCTATGTACAAGGTTAGTTTATTTATTAAGATTTTTTTAATAATGTGAAATATATGCAATAAGTTATTTAAGTATTCTTTTTTATATATTTAGGTTTAAGATTCAAATAAATCTCATTTTTTACAATATTTTGAAAAATAATAAAATAATAGATGTTTTGTAAAAATGTGTTAGTGCCATAATAAAGAATACATAAGATCGAAATAATTCAATAACCGAATTTGTTTTTGTAACGTTAACAAGTTTTTACGCATAACTATAAAACGGCTGAGCCGATATAGATGTGTAATTAGGGAGGTAGAGGGAATCTTCCAAGGTTTTCACTCACTACTATATTATTTCTTCATTCTATAGACAAATAAAGCCATTTTGGCTGAAAAACAGTAACACCAACACAAAAAATTACTAGTCTATAATCGCCTAATCGTGATTTATGTTAAGTACAGATAAATAAATAATAATAATGGACTTCTGATGTGTTGGCGTATTTTACTACATAAACGAAAAAATACATAAAGGAGATTGGGCAAGAATGTATGAAGTTTGGTCCAAATGTCCACCACGAACGAGACCTATATAATTAAATAGTCCACTTAATTTAGAGTAACTTTTACTAAGAAAGTAAAAAAAAAACAATGCCAAAAAAAGTTATAGCCAAAAATGTATTCTTAATTTTCGGTAGTTTTTGTATGTTGTCATTATTATTTTTTATTTTATTCCACTTCCATTTCCGTACTTTATCTAAAACTAAGATGAGTAAGACACATTTGCATATAAACCCATATTTATTTGCCCGATGGATGTACGAATCACGAACCAATTGAGGTGCCAGAAGGGCTTGAATATACTCAACGGTGCCTGGATCTAAGATAGTTCGAAGTAACTGGTGGTGTCTTCTCTCTAATAATGAACAATTCTATTTTGCCAGAAGTTACAGAAAGTACGAAAATCGAACATCACGAAAAGTAATTGAAAAAATTAAATTGAAAAAATCTATAAAATGTTTTATTTTATTTTGCTTTAACTTTTTTCTGGCATTATATTTTTTTTTACTTTCATAACAAAATATGTTCTATATTTAACGGGCTATCTAGCCATATAGGTCTCGTTCGTGGTGGACATTTGGACCGGAATCGCCCATTGTCCTTTCTACGATACCAATACAAGTTTGAATAAAAATTTAGGCCTAGACTCCACCAAAGTGGATCGTAGCTCAGAATATTTCTACAACCAATAGAAGTTCGTTTTTAAAACATCTAATTCCCGCCCCCTCAGTAGTAGCATCCGTGAGCGGATAAATTCTATTGGTTGTTTAACAACTTCTTTGCTTCACTTTCGGAAGTCTGAGCCTTATAAACGGCGATTTGTTGGACTTACTAACAGTATTTTTTCACTCAATATTATTGTGTCTCGTTAAATTAATGTCAAAATACTGTCCGTAAATTAACAGTATATTTTGTATTTGGGAACCGTTCAATAAATCAAGTTTAATATTCACTTCATAACCTAAGGAAATTCTGTATGTACGTTAAAAATACGTTAACACATAAGAAGTCTAACGGTTGATTTCTATAAGCGATCTATCCACTGTTTTTCGATAAGAGATTGAAATTTGACATTAATATAGTTATCGGCACGAATCTTGAGCTCTGACCTACATCTGCACAGAAGTGATTTATTAGCAAAGAACCAATCCCGAGTGACCGCTATGACGCGATGCGCTGCGGGCCAATCACCGCTTTAGCTCGCCCCCGCGCCTCACTTCATATCACAAAAGGGACCCAATAAATTACTTCTGTGAAGGTCAGATCTCAAGATTCGTGCCGATAACTAAGCTTCACATAAATTATGTAAAACTTCAATCTCTAACCGAAAAGCAATGGATCGATCGATTATTGCAATCTACAGTTAGTTAAATATACCAAGATAGATATTTTACTATACATTGACATGTAGCTACTCAAATAAAAACGCTTACTCGTCGATTAGTACACATATCAGTATAAAATATGTATTTATTGGGCGACTTACATTAACTATCTTTTTTCATTCAATTCCCTTTGGTCTTTATTAATATATTTCCTTATTTTAACAAGCATTATCTCTTGTTTAATATGTATAAAAGTAAACGAAACGGATCATTAAATAAAATCAAAGTTTCTTAAGATTGCAGAAGTGCTACGTACAATTTTACGTAACGATGCTGATTTGTAAAACAGTCAACGGATTTGTAAAATAGTTTGCATTTTTGTAAAATTAGTTTTAACTATTCGGCGGTGAACGCACAAATACAGACCTCAAAAAATCAATTTTAACTTCAATATATAATGTATTTTTGCTTTATAAAACTCGCCCAATGAATACTGAACTCAATTATAATAATTTTAATTTCGTACAAAAGTACAGTTATTTAATTTAGAACAAAGATTAACAATATTCTTGTCGACTTATTACTAAAATGCGTAATTTTAAGCGTTCGTGATGTTGAAGGGAGGAGATATGACAACTATAAGTCATTCTTGCCTTGATTTTATGAAGAAATATATGCTATCTATTATGTCAAAATTGAAATGCCATTTTCACGCACACACGGAGGCATTAGGTTTTTCAAAAATCGCAAAAACCCGCCCGGTAAAAGTTATATTTATCAAAATACAAAAAAAAAATATGATTTTTTCATTTAAAATTAAATGAAAACCAAATAAAATTTCATCCGAAAGAATTTTACATCTTTTACAATTGCGTCACCTTTACACTCACTACGATAAAGTTACAAATGTAAATCTCGCTTACAGTAATTTCTTAAAACCACTTACAACGTTACGGAAGGTAACTTCCGTAACTTACGGAATCCACTTTCAAGAGTAAAGTCGGACTAAAAATTTTCTACGGCTCAAAAATATGTCAATTGATAGTAGCCATTGAATTTTAAACGTTATCTCCTCCCAGCCTTAGGTAAGTAGTGCAATGTTGAAAGTTCGCAATAAGTAAGATAATAATCGTTTTTAAAAATAAGCGTTTGCCTAATACTTGCCTATGAATTGAATGTCGTAGAATTTCTAGACTTGCAAGTAGGTGAATGAATGATTGAATGATTCAGTGTTGAAGGGAACTTTTATTTTGAAAATGACAACAAATAACGCAGGGTTTAATTTGGTATATTTTGAGTTCAGTGTGAAAAAGGTATAGTGTTATACTATCTGTGTATCGACATCTCTTTTACTCAATGTTATATGGCTGCTAGATAAATTATCTTATTTTGCAACCCATGTGTTTTTGCTCTCGAACACTGTGTTATAATTAAATATATCGCTCTCTATTCGCAAAAATAAAATATTTTATTTCAGCTAAAAATTGGCAAAAATGCTCGTTCCTAATAAAATAATATTTCTTCGAAATGTAGGTGTTTTTGTCTGTCTGAAACTCACTGAAATGCTTTATTGAAAAATTATGTTAAGCAGTTAATTTTATAGGCGTATACTGCCTTTGTACAAAGTTGATCTCTTTCTAAAGAGCAAATCATTGCAATGTTTATATCTGAAAAATCGTAGGTTGCTTTCATAAATACCTACACAATATTTTTTTCTTTTTTTTTTAGTTTTTTATTTTACGTAGATATTTTTAATCGGCTGTGCAATCGCTTGTTTTAATACGTAGTTAAATAACTACTCAGTATAGATTATGAAGTGTCTTTGCGTTGTTATAAAGACACATGAGAGAAAGTTAGAAGAAGCGAATTTCTTAAAAATGCCTCTTGCCTCATACATTTCTTGCCTAGTAATAATTTTATTATAATCACAAAAATATCTCAGGATGTCTTAAAGATTTGTTAAAATTAAGTTCCTTCATAAATTAATAAGCTTCTGCAATGCAACCCAGTGACCTCTATATTTACCACTGGACAGGCTGTTGTCAACGTGCTTTTGTGCCCGTTTGATAATCGCCATTTTGGCGCTGTTAGACGTAGCGAGTGTCCGTGGTACTAAAATTATTTTACAGTGAACCAATGAACAAACACTTCTCTCACAGCCATTTGAAATTATACCTCAAAATTAGTTCTGTGGACACTCGCTTAGACGATATTGGCGCTTCAAATGGGCACAACAAAATTGCTGTCAAACGTATGGAACAGCCGGTCCAGTGGTAAATATAGAGGTCAGTGATGCAACCAGTCTTTTACGCAGACTAAACTAGAGATGGGTAACTCAGGAGTGATAGATACAAATGATATGAATCATTCCATTTGAATCAATCACTCTTCATATCTTTAGATATCCGAATGTGTCAGTAGTTCAGTATATCTTTCTTTACACCTCACTCACTCGTCGGTCATCGCGTCGGGTACTAACTAATCTGTGGCGTCGGATAGCTTCGTCGCGCGCCATTGGTTGAACGTCAGGCGAGCCGTCTCGCCCGCACCCATACGATTACGAATATCGTTACTTTGACCACAATAAGTTGATAAGTTGTTAACTCTATTGCTGACGCATAAGGCTTATAATTGTTTGTCCTTAGTGAATATTTCGGTATTATAATCTTGTCAACCGAACAAACATGTTTTGACTCGAAATACACATTTTGAACTAAAATTTAATTTTCACGTAAATAATTACGTAGGTAGACAGTCCTAAGCCTGTGTAAAGTATGAAGGGAAATCAGAAGGCTATTTCCATTTTTATTTTCTAATACTTACTAAACTAATGCTTATACTCAATACTAGATTGCGATTGACTATTCATTGAACTAATTAATATAAAAGAAGTAGGTTGTACCTACAGTCATAAGAATAGTATATTTTTTAATTAGAAAAAAGTTGTTAAATCGCAACCGCTCAATATATCAGAAAGATGCAAACAACCAACCTATCACTATATCTGAATGATCTATTTGAATGAGTGAGCCGCACAGGAGTTTCGAGTTTAAACGAGCTACTGAGTTATACTGAGCTACTGATATAAAGATATGAAAGAGTGATTCATATCCCAGTGATTGAAAGATGCATATCTATCTTTTCTTTTCAATGACACATTTTGCCCATGTCTAGACTAAACGGTCGGCCGATTAGTTTTCAATCGATCTCATACCGACTAAATGCCTGATCTTTGTAATGTGCGCATTACCATTCATCTTCATACTGATTTATGAGCCCAAACAAACTATCGGCCGACTAGAAGCTTGCAGATCTTTTTTGTAACTGCTAATTAATAAAAATTTTAATAAACTGGTGCACTATAAAATAAAAAATGTTTTACATTAACAGTATTATTTAAATGAATTAATAATTTATTAACTCAATATTTATTACTATCGTCGACAATTTTGTGATTAGCCATGTACGTAGTACAATTGCCCGCCAATTTTATTTATAAGAAAAATAAATAGGTTTGCCGAGCGTGCATATGTTAATATGTTTAAGTGAACGCTTCGACTGGCAGTCGGAAATCCAAAAAAAAAAAAAAATATTTTTATGATTTAGCGAAATTAACAGTAGATATGGGGTGTGATCTTAACATTCGTGGTAAATATGTAGTCTGAAATAATTCAATAAAAAAGGTTATCGAATTACATTTAAATTATAAGAACTTTAATTAAAAATTCCTTTGAGGTAAAGATAACGCCTCGTATTGAAAGTTAACTTAGGTAAAACATAAAAAAAAATACATTTTATTTTGAATTTCCGGCTACCAGTTGAATCATACACCTTAAATATTAAAAATAGTGATATTATTTGATATCGTCTATTATTGTAATACTCTGAAATCATGACAAAAATTAATTTATTTTTAAATGTTTTATGAAAATAAAAAATATTCAATTGTATATGAAAAATACGTAACAGTGCATTAATTTTGTGTTCAATTTGTAAATCTTTTGCTTTATTTACGCGAAGTTAGAAACGCTTTATAAATGCAAAAATAATTATTAATTTTGTGCTTAAAACCTGCAAAGATTGTATTATTAAATTACGGAATTTCTTCTCTAATTTAACTATTTGAAAATATAATAAATCTACAAATTGAATATTCACAATATTACTCATTTTATTAAAAGGCGCAAAATTAACCAATTTCGCGTAAATAAAGCAGCCGTCTTCCAATCTAGTAAATTATATGAAGAATATATTGTTATATCTACTTTAAATTAAGTTTGAATTTATCACAAATATATAAATAAGTGAAGAAAATGAAATCATTAGCCATAGATGGGGAATGTTATAAATATAATGAAATATGTAGTAAATAAAATACTTGTAATTATGTTCTATAGTAAAATAAAGTCGTTATTTTTTTTTTTATTCCGAAATACGAAATGAAAATGACTAACTATGATATTGTATTTAACATAATTAAAACATCATTTCCCGATTGATTTTGCCGAAAAGTAATATTTTTCCAATATCTATAAGAGAAAAAAATATTAAGCAGTTTCAACTCCTTTTAAATGTTTGATGATTTCTCCCTTTAGTATCGAAAGAATTAGTGTAAATGAAACAAATTGTTGATTAATGATAACAGTGAGTTGTATTTCAATTGTGAGTAGTTAGTAGTTCGCGACTCTAGTTGAAAAATATATTGACAAATTGTTGGCAACGCGTAATTTGAAAAAATAACACTCTTGTAATTTACACAGGTTTTAAAGTTGAATATGCTCTTATTTTACAAAACCGTAAGATCATATCGGTTTTGTAAAACTGTAAGAGCAAACTGGTTTTGTAAAATAAATGTAAAACTGGAAACATATTGTACAGTTAATCAGGAAATATTGTTACATAATTTCAAGAACTGACTTTATTATACTTACAAAAATGGGTCTAAAAATCTATATTTATACACAAATACAATTACTTAATTGATTGAATCAATATCTTAAGCAGTAATTTATTTCTGTAGAAAATCCCATCAAAGATAGTTAAGTTCCTACTTAATTGTGTAGCAAAATTCTCATCACTATTTAAATTACGCATTGTTCATACAATTTAGTTTTAAAAAATGCAATAATATAAACATTAAAAACAACTAGAGTCGCCATTTTACAAGCTTGGAGCTAATGAGACGCATAATATAATATTAAGCACAAACACTGCTAGCGTAACGCGATAATAGGTAAGTTCATTATAATGTACAGTCACTATTTTGTAAGAAATGTCACTATGGAAGAATGTTGGAAGAAAGTTTATATAGCAAACACACTATATATAGTCTTATTTTTGTGAACTCAAGTTTAGCAACAATTTTTTTGCTGTTTTTGAAGTCAATAATTATGCTGACAGTTAATTTAAAGAAAATACAATTATTTTTACACATCCTTTTATAAGTGGTATTCGATTTACAGTCGTTCAAAATACTCTATTTATTGTTTTACTTACTGAAGATAGAATTTTGAGACCTTTTTTTTAAACAACGTCAAAAATCATCAAATGACCCTCCCGTTGTGGATTAATATCGGTGAAGGAGTGTCGGGCTCTTACTGACTAAAAACCGTCGTAGGCCTTTTATGTACCAGGGCCGCGGTAACTCTTTCGAACAATCCCGCAGCCCCGGCAGGCCTTGGCCCTACTGGGCCGCGCTGATTTTGACATAACCTCAATACAAGTAATGTTAAATTTCTATTAAGTAAATCAATGGATAAATAAAGTATTGGGAACAGCCGTAAATAAATACGGGTACCTAGTTCAATTACTTTAAGCAGCTATTATTTTTTTATACCTGAACGACAATTTTTGCTTTCAATTTGTACATTTGTAATTGGTGCTTTCCTTATGCTTGCATAGTTTAACTTGTAAATACTTACAAACATTCCTTCAAAGCAGCTGAAATAACTATTCAAATGTAATATTTTTTAAACAAAACGTTATGAAATATAACACAGAATATGTATAAGGCCGCCTTTATACTTGTAAGTTTCGCTCACGAAAATAATACGACAAATTTAAAACATTGAAAACTTTCGCAAGTCATCATCTTCCGAGCCTTTTCCCAACTATGTTGGGGTCGGCTTACAGTCTAACCGGATGCAGCTAAGTACCAGTGCTTTACAAGGAGCGACTGCCTATCTGACCTCCTCAACTCAGTTACTCTTTTATAAGTCGCTTACAGTAATTTCTTACGACTTACAGAAGTCACTTACGTAATTTCTACTTACAGAAGCGACTTACAATTATAAAGTCGGGGTAATAATAACAAGTATAATTGAAAAATGTTTTATTTAGCATAATTTATTGTACTGGGCTGATTTGTTCACGAATTGGCAATAGATAAATTGTTAAATATCCGAATTCATTCAATATGTGTTTTTTTTACACTATTTTATACTTTTTGTTATCTACAACTATTTCAAATTCGACTACGTCACAATTTTTGTAGGACAGATTTATCGAACCGATTTTTGTAGGAAATTCTTAATAAAAAAAATAACCTATTTTGTAGGACGGGTGCGTTTCACTATTGCTATCAGCATGTTCTATTTTTTTCCTACAAAAATCAGTCACCGATTATAGGGACGTGGGCCTTCAAGTGAAAAATAAATTATATTTTGCAATTATACATAAAATAAAAATATGTTTATCTGTTGTCAATTCGTAGAACAATCCAGCGGTTATGTTGTCAGTTGTGATAAATTGTACAAAAGCTAGCGGTTACGAGTGTACGTTAATACGAGGTGACGCCTTCACATTATATTATAATAAATCGATATTAATTAATCATGTTTGTTTTATTTATTAGATAAAAGATAATTTATTTTTGTTAAAACATGGGTATATGTTTACAAAACAAAGGTATTGTTAAAACATGAGGTGTTAAGATTAGGTAGGTTAGAGCCATACATGTTTTGCCTGTAATTGGCGTACAATTTTTTTTACATAACTAGGCAGGTAAATTATGTAGCGAATATCAAAGCGAAACGTCACAATAGTTAGGCATTATTAAGGTATTCATTAACTGTATAAAAACATTTCGTAATCAGGAACTCTTTTAATTTAAATTTATTTAATGGTAGCTCCTTTATACATTTTGGTATTTTTTTATATAAAACAGGCGCTAGGCAGAATACACTCTTATGCATCAGTGCAGTGTTGCATGGCACAATGCACAGTTTGTCTTTGTCTCTGCGAGTACGACTACTTATATCAGCAAGGCGACTAAATAATTTTTGGTTGCTCTTAACAAATGTAGCTACTTCGTATAAACAAAGAAGGTAAAGTTAATATTTTAAATTTAATGAAAAACTTTACAGCTATCAGTATTTTGAAGACCAAACATTGCCCTAATGCATTTCTTTTGAGATTTAAATCCTGTATCTCTGTTGGTCGAGTTTCCCCAGAATATTAGTCCAAATCTTAGGATGGAGTGAACTATGCCATGGTAAGCTGTAATTAGAGCATCAGTGTCTATGATAGCTGAGAGTTTGTACAGAGCATATGCGGAAGAACCTACTCTTTTTGTAAGTTCCTCTGTGTGTGACTTCCAATTTAAGTTCCTATCAATGATAATGCCTAGAAATTTCGTTGTAGTACTGAGTGATGTGCCTACGAAAAAGTCAAAAATGGCCATGTTTATAGTTTTATTTTTCCGAAAACCTTTCTGTTCCTGAGTCGAAATACTATGTCTTTCTAAAAAATTGTAAAGTTGTTCATATATATACTTTTCAAACATTTTTGAAATTACTGGGAGAAGTGCAATTGGCCTATAGCAGCTCATTGCTTCCTTGTCGTCTTTTTTTAAAAAGCGGTTTAATAACGGCAACTTTTAATTGGTCTGGGTAAGTGCCATTAAGTATATTGTACCATATTTTCCAAAATCTTTACAAGTATAATGAAGATTTCAGATTTCTTGAAAAAAGAGTATTTAACATGCTCTATTTGAACATATTGTCCTACCTTTACGCACCTTAATGAGGTACTTATGAGATAATAATAATGTAGGTATTATAATTACAAGTAAACCCTATATAATAAAGTAATTCTGTCGGCCTGTGTATCACGCAATCATGCTGAAACGGCTAAACCGAAGATAGACGTTCACTTTAAACGCAAGTGTGCAGGTAAAATATGGCAAATAAAATACATTTAATTTTCAATAATGACTTTATTTCAGTACGAGTACAACAGAACAGGACGGAAACAATGCTAATAAACAAACAAACAAATGAATACTTATATATACGCGAGTCAGTTACAAAAATACCGTCTTTTTGGTTACTACATTTTGGCGCCAATTCTTACATTTGTCTATGTCTGTTGAAAATGGAGTTTAACGTCATTCACATTTAGTTTGGTTTATAACGAACAAGATTTTATTGCATGATTACACTGTTAAGCAAAAAATTAAGTGTAGTTAAAAAAAAATGAAAATTTTTGAGACATTATAAGTATTCTTATAATTCTTATTCACCAACGAGGTGGACAGACGACCTTATAAAGGTCGCCGGAAGACGCTGGATGCAGGTCGCTTCCAACAGGGGCCCGATTCTCCTAAGTTAATAATGTCAAAATCGAATAGAAATCGAATCGCAATAGCAGTTTTAACCTTATCGGGCACTCTGCTACTAATATAAGACCAATCGTATTCGATTGACATTTGATTGGTGTGCGATTGGTCTGCTATTTCGGTGATTTTGGTCTATACGGTAGTTTGCTGTACAATCATTTTGCAATCGTAAATCATATGCAGACAAAATAATTCATTATTGAATGACAGAAAAGGATAAAAACGTTTATTTCAAAGAAAAAATAGCGGAATGCCACATACGCTTCAATCGTAATCGAGTCGGGATTGGATCTCAGTCGAATCGAGTCGAACGTGAATCGTATGTCGCTTAAGTAAAATTAGGAGAATCGGGCCCCAGGTATCTGTGGAGATCAAAGGGGGAGGCCTATGTTCAGCAGTGGACGTCCTATGGCTGAGATGATGATGATGATGGCGATGATTATAAGTATTTAAGTTACTTTCAAAATATATTTTATTTAATACCTAATTGATATAAAACTATAAATAACACATTTTCAACAGATACAGACAAAATATCAATTACATTATATTCAATTACTTATCAATTCAACTTTATATTCATATAAGAAAGATTTTTCAATCACCAGATAACTTTTATTTGAAGAATATGTTTGACGTTTCTATACAAAAGTTGTCAAAACTTTTGTATAGAAAATATGTCAAACCGCCATATTTATTACTCAGATAGAAGTTAACTGACGATTGAAAAATCTAAGTACAATTACATTTAAAACAGAGCGAAATAAATAAAGGAATATATTAATTACAACAGTTACAAGTTCCCTTTACATTTGGTTAACATATTAAAACTTACTAATCGACTATTTGCTTACAACTAATCGGTTTCCGTATAGCTAAATACTTTAGGCGCGTTTTGGTAACAAACTTGATTTTAACAACGAAATTATAAAACAAGGCGACTAGATTCACTTATTTTAATATTAAGAGCTTTTCTAGAATTATGTAGAAAAAAATATTTAAATAGAAGGTAACCCTGATTGCTATAAAATGATATCTATAAGGTGATCTTCACACTGCCCCGCATCACGCTGCATCTTGCGTGTCGACGCACCTACGCGCGTTCCTGCGGGAGTGCAGATCTGCATCATCGTGCGGGTTTTTCACGCACTCACGCGCGTAGGTGCGTTTTGTAAATTCACGCACAGCGAGTTCCATTTTCAAATATACACGTCACGCCCATTCAAAATCACGCGCGGCATTGCGGGATTCAGTGTGCCATACCTTGCGTCTCGCCCCGCACCTACGCGCGGAGGTGCGTGTTTATCCGCATGTATGTGCGTGATCCGCATGAACGCGCGTGGATGCATTTTCAGTGTGTTGGACTATGCGTGTTTTCCATACAAACGGAGATATTTCCATACAACGGAAAAAACGCATCCACGCACTACGCTGCATCATGCGGGGCAGTGTGATAATCGCCTTACTCTGCGTTTTTTTCATTAAGTACCTACACATGAATGAATTTCTTTTATTAAGGTTTAAAAAACATATGTACCCTTTAAATTAACGTTTTATTTCCATATTTTAGGTATAGGTTTTTAAAAAACGAATTAATAAATAGTAGGTATACCCACCTTAATAATTTGGAGAAAGAAATAAACAAAACCAGGGTTCTAACATAAACAATATTAATATGACGTAACAATAACAAAAAATCTGCGTATCAAGTTTGTTACGAAACCGCGTACCCTGTTCATCTATACAGTACAATATAAACTAAAAATATTTACAAGAAGGGAATGCATTGAAAAAGGTGTACTATCACAATGGTTCACTATTTGAGCACGACAAATTCAACCATAAATTAAAAATTCATATTTCAGGACTGCATAATATTGCGTGTAATGTTAAATGCGCAAAACCTGTTTCTTTTTTAATCAAAATTGTTCTGAGCAGAATACATTTTACCACTTTTTAATACAGTTTACATTTTTCAAAAATCTTTTTTAAAATATTGTCCTGTCGATTTTTTGTCACCAAACTTGTTGTATTTTTTTAGTTTAAAAAGTCTGTCTTTTCCTTTACAATATTAAAGATGTTTTTTTTGTCTCATTATTTTGTTTATTGAATTAAAAAAGGTTTGGTCTGCGGTTTTGCGCAATTAAAGTTACACTGTTAAGTACTGTAGGCGGAATGTGGGAATGTTAAACAAATTATACGAGTTTTTAATCGAATGAAAATAACGAAGCTTACATAATTTTGATAACTAAAATCTCAATTTTTTTTTTCAAGTTAAGAAAATTATTTTTTGTTATTATTAATTTGCTAATAAAGTAAAATTAAGTACTTGTGGTCCTAGTCTTTATAGAAATGCCTAATTAAATTGTCTAATTGTGCGATTTTTGGCGTTTTCTCCTAAGAAATTATTTTTAAATCTGTTTTTTTTTGCTATTTTGATTTGGACAGCCTCTACAAAGAGAGTTTTTCGTGATAGACAGAAAAACTGTAAGCTCAAATAGAGTTCGATATAAATTGGGTACAGCGACCATCAAATAGTTTTACCGCTGTGAAGTTGGTTACAAGTGACTGCACAGCTGTCAAAATGTATGAACTAAACACTATTGAGAATGCGCGACTGACTTCAGACCGCCAAAGTCATTAAGAGTTTAAGTAAGTTGTTTTGTTCATACATTTAGAATATCGTGATGTCACTAGCAACCAACTTCGGACTGGCAAAGATATTTGACGAGAACTGTATAGAACTTTAAATGCATTGGTTACTCAACTCCCTGAAACCCTAACTTCGAAACGTTTTGAACAATTAACACTAAATTCCTTAGAAAAACTTCAATAATATCAATTTTATACACATTAATACTAAATAATAATTGATTTTTAATTCGCTTAACATCTAAAACATACATTTTTATATAATAAATTAATACAATATAATATCTTTTTTTTTAATACATAGGGTCAACCTTTTAGAATGCATTTGTTTAAATATTTTAAATTGGCACGAATTTTAATACTTTTTGTTTTTATTTTTGCAGCACAATTCATTTCAAAAATACGATAATTATATCCTGCTTTTCTACAAGTCACTTTTTATTTTATTTAAAAAATTCTTTTTTTTAACCACTTTTTTATATAATGCCGAGAACACACTTCGGCGTGGAATAAACATGGTATCAATTGAAATACTGTAACAGTGTGTAAGTACCTTAGCTTTACGATGCAAGAAAATATTTTCAGAAACATTTTGAAAAACGATTTTCTGCGTCTTAATCGGTTTACTCAATTACCGCAAAATATTTTTAAAAAGATTTCTCGTCTCTGTAATCCCTTTAAAATATACAAAGATAGAATGACGCTTTAAAAATATTTTGCGGTAAGAATAAAAATAGTATTTTCACCATAAAATAAACTTTCATATGTAAGCACTTAGTTAGATTCTCATTTTTCTGTACTTACTTACATTAACTTTTTTTTTTAATTTTGAAAAGTGTCAGACATATTTATCTTACGGCGAAAACATTATATTTAACAAGTTTTGGTGTAGGCAAACCTTACTGGGGATTTCTATAACTTACCTATCCATTGTTTGAGTTTGAAATTTGACATCATTGATACGAACCTAAAGTCAACATTCAATCCCTTGTTGCAAAGATAGATACGTTATAAAAACGCCAAGTTAATAAAGAATCGTAAGTTCAAAGTTAATTTCCTGAGATCATCAACAGTTAACACTATTAATTTCAAAAGTTCATCTAACCATTACAAACACTAGATCAACAATTAATCTTTCAATCTATCAATCGAATTGATGATTGCACTAATCACTTGGTCCTTTTTTAGTCCAACGTTTTTCCATCAATGACTGACAAAAGCACAATTGGAATGTCATTATCAATCTATCAATCGTTCAATCACTCACTGAATTGGCAGGCTGTATGTCGTCAATCCAATCGGTTTCCGGAAGCATCTTTCGTTATGGTTTCCATACCTGTTTGGGTAATAAATTAAATTTATGTTAGAAGAAAACATGTTATAAATAGTATCCCTACTAATATTATAAATGCGAAAGTAGCTCTGTCTGTCTGTCCCTGTCTGTTACGCGTTTCACGTCTAAACCACTGAACAGATTTTAATAAAATTTGGTACAGATATAGAGTTGACCTTGAGAAAGAACACACACTTTTTATCCCGGAATTTTGAAGAATTCTCTTGGAAACGCGATATAACCAATATAAGAAGCCTTACTTTTATAGAGGGTGTTCCTTGAAGTATGAATCAAATGGAACAGGAATAAGGATAGGGTCATTTACTAGCGTTTTGACTTCAGAACTAGCGTAAAATTTAATTTTATATATAATTTATGTACATTCTTATGTACTCCCTCTTATGAACTTGAGAGGTGTACATAAGGAAGTACATAAGGAATTTTATAGAGAAGGGATTAGTATATAGGAGTACATAAGGGGAGTACATAAAGAAGTATAAAAGGAAGTACATAAGGTGAGACTACGACTACGAAATATAAGGATACGAAATACAGTATATAAGGAAGCGCATAAGCTGAGTACATAAGGGATGTACATAAGAAATTTTATAGATAAGAGAAGATAAGGGATTACAATATAGGAGCACATAAGAAAGTACATAAGGGGAGTACATAAGGAAGTACATGATAAAGTATAAAACGAAGTACATAAGAAAGTTCATAAGAGAAGCACATAAGGTGAGTACATAAGGAAGTATATAAGAAAGTACATAAGGGGAGTACATAATAAAGTCTATAAGGAATTAAATATAACTGATTACTAGCGTAGGGATTCACTAACTTAAAAGCTATTGATAGTTTAATTCTAAAATGCTCTAGTTTGTAAAGTACTGACAATTCGTCAGAGGTATGTTAATACGAAATGTTGTGCTTAAAAAACCTTTCAAATGATATACGAATCATTAATAGAGATAATTTCCCTTTTAAAAAGTGCAGATTTTCAGATAAATGACTCTTTATGTTTAATAGTCTTACCTGTGTCCGCCTAGGCGAGCGTGGAGAGATGTCAGGGCGTGTGAGCGGGTTGCAGCCGACACACACTGCAACTGCGCATGCGTGACGTGTATGTTTCCAACTAGAAAAAAAAACATAAAAAAATATATTTTAAAACACCTTTAACGCGTTGATAACAGCCAAATTGGCTTGACCCAAACAATTTTTGTCTTGACACAAAAAAAATGCACAGAGAAGTATTGAGCGTTAATCAACACGCTTGCTCGATGCGGGTTGGTGGTTTCAGCCCTATATAGTTTCTGATCTTTTTTTTCTAACGACGTCAAAAATCATCAAATGACCAATCCCGCTGTGGGTTAGCAGCGGTGAGGGAGTGTCAGACTCTTACTGACTAAAAACCGTCGTGTTCCATCGTAGGCTTTTTATGTAACAATCCCCCAGCCCCGGCAAACCTTAGCCCTGTTGGGCCCCGCTGGGGAGTTCTTATATACCTACTGCCTCGTTGGTCTAGCTGTCGCAAGTGCGGCTGCTGAGCACGAGGTCTCGGGTTCGATTCCCGGGTCGGGCCGAAATCGCTTTGTGGGTTTTAGAAGACTTTCACAAAGTAGCCTGCAAGCTGGTGGTCCTGCGCCTGATCTCTCTCCGGTCGTGTCGGATTACCGTCCCATCGGGCTATGAGAGTGAAGGAATAGTGAGTGCACCCGTGTCTGCGCAAATGCTCGTGCACTATAATATGTCCTGCGTAGTTGGCTAATCTCCTTACATGAGAACAGCCGCCGTGGCCGAAACCGGCTGTGGACGCCAAAATGTACCAGGGCCGCGGTAACTCTTTCGAATAATTCCGCAGCCCCGGCAGACCTTGGCCTTGTTGGGGAGTTCTTACATACCTGGAAGGTGGCATTAGCGGCTGTGTGCGTGCGCGCGAGGCGCTGACAGTCGCGCAGCAGCGCGTCGCGCTCGGCGCCCGCGTCCACGCGTGCAGCGACACTAGCTCGCGGTACCTACAGTACACACCTGGAAGGTGGCATTAGCGGCGCCGTGCGTGCGCGCGAGGCGCTGACAGTCGCGCAGCAGCGCGTCGCGCTCGGCGCCCGCGTCCACGCGTGCAGCGACACTAGCTCGCGGTACCTACAGTACACACCTGGAAGGTGGCATTAGCGGCTGTGTGCGTGCGCGCGAGGCGCTGACAGTCGCGCAGCAGCGCGTCGCGCTCGGCGCCCGCGTCCACGCGTGCAGCGACACTAGCTCGCGGTACCTACAGTACACACCTGGAAGGTGGCATTAGCGGCGCCGTGCGTGCGCGCGAGGCGCTGACAGTCGCGCAGCAGCGCGTCGCGCTCGGCGCCCGCGTCCACGCGTGCAGCGACACTAGCTCGCGGTACCTACAGTACACACCTGGAAGGTGGCATTAGCGGCGCCGTGCGTGCGCGCGAGGCGCTGACAGTCGCGCAGCAGCGCGTCGCGCTCGGCGCCCGCGTCCACGCGTGCAGCGACACTAGCTCGCGGTACCTACAGTACACACCTGGAAGGTGGCATTAGCGGCGCCGTGCGTGCGCGCGAGGCGCTGACAGTCGCGCAGCAGCGCGTCGCGCTCGGCGCCCGCGTCCACGCGTGCAGCGACACTAGCTCGCCGGACAACTAGCTCGCGGTACCTACAGTACACACCTGGAAGGTGGCAGGTGGCATTAGCGGCGCCGTGCGTGCGCGCGAGGCGCTGACAGTCGCGCAGCAGCGCGTCGCGCTCGGCGCCCGCGTCCACGCGTGCAGCGACACTAGCTCGCGGTACCTACAGTACACACCTGGAAGGTGGCATTAGCGGCGCCGTGCGTGCGCGCGAGGCGCTGACAGTCGCGCAGCAGCGCGTCGCGCTCGGCGCCCGCGTCCACGCGTGCAGCGACACTAGCTCGCGGTACCTACAGTACACACCTGGAAGGTGGCATTAGCGGCGCCGTGCGTGCGCGCGAGGCGCTGACAGTCGCGCAGCAGCGCGTCGCGCTCGGCGCCCGCGTCCACGCGTGCAGCGACACTAGCTCGCGGTACCTACAGTACACACCTGGAAGGTGGCATTAGCGGCGCCGTGCGTGCGCGCGAGGCGCTGACAGTCGCGCAGCAGCGCGTCGCGCTCGGCGCCCGCGTCCACGCGTGCAGCGACACTAGCTCGCGGTACCTACAGTACACACCTGGAAGGTGGCATTAGCGGCGCCGTGCGTGCGCGCGAGGCGCTGACAGTCGCGCAGCAGCGCGTCGCGCTCGGCGCCCGCGTCCACGCGTGCAGCGACACTAGCTCGCGGTACCTACAGTACACACCTGGAAGGTGGCATTAGCGGCGCCGTGCGTGCGCGCGAGGCGCTGACAGTCGCGCAGCAGCGCGTCGCGCTCGGCGCCCGCGTCCACGCGTGCAGCGACACTAGCTCGCGGTACCTACAGTACACACCTGGAAGGTGGCATTAGCGGCGCCGTGCGTGCGCGCGAGGCGCTGACAGTCGCGCAGCAGCGCGTCGCGCTCGGCGCCCGCGTCCACGCGTGCAGCGACACTAGCTCGCGGTACCTACAGTACACACCTGGAAGGTGGCATTAGCGGCGCCGTGCGTGCGCGCGAGGCGCTGACAGTCGCGCAGCAGCGCGTCGCGCTCGGCGCCCGCGTCCACGCGTGCAGCGACACTAGCTCGCGGTACCTACAGTACACACCTGGAAGGTGGCATTAGCGGCGCCGTGCGTGCGCGCGAGGCGCTGACAGTCGCGCAGCAGCGCGTCGCGCTCGGCGCCCGCGTCCACGCGTGCAGCGACACTAGCTCGCGGTACCTACAGTACACACCTGGAAGGTGGCATTAGCGGCGCCGTGCGTGCGCGCGAGGCGCTGACAGTCGCGCAGCAGCGCGTCGCGCTCGGCGCCCGCGTCCACGCGTGCAGCGACACTAGCTCGCGGTACCTACAGTACACACCTGGAAGGTGGCATTAGCGGCGCCGTGCGTGCGCGCGAGGCGCTGACAGTCGCGCAGCAGCGCGTCGCGCTCGGCGCCCGCGTCCACGCGTGCAGCGACACTAGCTCGCGGTACCTACAGTACACACCTGGAAGGTGGCATTAGCGGCGCCGTGCGTGCGCGCGAGGCGCTGACAGTCGCGCAGCAGCGCGTCGCGCTCGGCGCCCGCGTCCACGCGTGCAGCGACACTAGCTCGCGGTACCTACAGTACACACCTGGAAGGTGGCATTAGCGGCGCCGTGCGTGCGCGCGAGGCGCTGACAGTCGCGCAGCAGCGCGTCGCGCTCGGCGCCCGCGTCCACGCGTGCAGCGACACTAGCTCGCGGTACCTACAGTACACACCTGGAAGGTGGCATTAGCGGCGCCGTGCGTGCGCGCGAGGCGCTGACAGTCGCGCAGCAGCGCGTCGCGCTCGGCGCCCGCGTCCACGCGTGCAGCGACACTAGCTCGCGGTACCTACAGTACACACCTGGAAGGTGGCATTAGCGGCGCCGTGCGTGCGCGCGAGGCGCTGACAGTCGCGCAGCAGCGCGTCGCGCTCGGCGCCCGCGTCCACGCGTGCAGCGACACTAGCTCGCGGTACCTACAGTACACACCTGGAAGGTGGCATTAGCGGCGCCGTGCGTGCGCGCGAGGCGCTGACAGTCGCGCAGCAGCGCGTCGCGCTCGGCGCCCGCGTCCACGCGTGCAGCGACACTAGCTCGCGGTACCTACAGTACACACCTGGAAGGTGGCATTAGCGGCGCCGTGCGTGCGCGCGAGGCGCTGACAGTCGCGCAGCAGCGCGTCGCGCTCGGCGCCCGCGTCCACGCGTGCAGCGACACTAGCTCGCGGTACCTACAGTACACACCTGGAAGGTGGCATTAGCGGCGCCGTGCGTGCGCGCGAGGCGCTGACAGTCGCGCAGCAGCGCGTCGCGCTCGGCGCCCGCGTCCACGCGTGCAGCGACACTAGCTCGCGGTACCTACAGTACACACCTGGAAGGTGGCATTAGCGGCGCCGTGCGTGCGCGCGAGGCGCTGACAGTCGCGCAGCAGCGCGTCGCGCTCGGCGCCCGCGTCCACGCGTGCAGCGACACTAGCTCGCGGTACCTACAGTACACACCTGGAAGGTGGCATTAGCGGCGCCGTGCGTGCGCGCGAGGCGCTGACAGTCGCGCAGCAGCGCGTCGCGCTCGGCGCCCGCGTCCACGCGTGCAGCGACACTAGCTCGCGGTACCTACAGTACACACCTGGAAGGTGGCATTAGCGGCGCCGTGCGTGCGCGCGAGGCGCTGACAGTCGCGCAGCAGCGCGTCGCGCTCGGCGCCCGCGTCCACGCGTGCAGCGACACTAGCTCGCGGTACCTACAGTACACACCTGGAAGGTGGCATTAGCGGCTGTGTGCGTGCGCGCGAGGCGCTGACAGTCGCGCAGCAGCGCGTCGCGCTCGGCGCCCGCGTCCACGCGTGCAGCGACACTAGCTCGCGGTACCTACAGTACACACCTGGAAGGTGGCATTAGCGGCGCCGTGCGTGCGCGCGAGGCGCTGACAGTCGCGCAGCAGCGCGTCGCGCTCGGCGCCCGCGTCCACGCGTGCAGCGACACTAGCTCGCGGTACCTACAGTACACACCTGGAAGGTGGCATTAGCGGCGCCGTGCGTGCGCGCGAGGCGCTGACAGTCGCGCAGCAGCGCGTCGCGCTCGGCGCCCGCGTCCACGCGTGCAGCGACACTAGCTCGCGGTACCTACAGTACACACCTGGAAGGTGGCATTAGCGGCGCCGTGCGTGCGCGCGAGGCGCTGACAGTCGCGCAGCAGCGCGTCGCGCTCGGCGCCCGCGTCCACGCGTGCAGCGACACTAGCTCGCGGTACCTACAGTACACACCTGGAAGGTGGCATTAGCGGCGCCGTGCGTGCGCGCGAGGCGCTGACAGTCGCGCAGCAGCGCGTCGCGCTCGGCGCCCGCGTCCACGCGTGCAGCGACACTAGCTCGCGGTACCTACAGTACACACCTGGAAGGTGGCATTAGCGGCGCCGTGCGTGCGCGCGAGGCGCTGACAGTCGCGCAGCAGCGCGTCGCGCTCGGCGCCCGCGTCCACGCGTGCAGCGACACTAGCTCGCGGTACCTACAGTACACACCTGGAAGGTGGCATTAGCGGCGCCGTGCGTGCGCGCGAGGCGCTGACAGTCGCGCAGCAGCGCGTCGCGCTCGGCGCCCGCGTCCACGCGTGCAGCGACACTAGCTCGCGGTACCTACAGTACACACCTGGAAGGTGGCATTAGCGGCGCCGTGCGTGCGCGCGAGGCGCTGACAGTCGCGCAGCAGCGCGTCGCGCTCGGCGCCCGCGTCCACGCGTGCAGCGACACTAGCTCGCGGTACCTACAGTACACACCTGGAAGGTGGCATTAGCGGCGCCGTGCGTGCGCGCGAGGCGCTGACAGTCGCGCAGCAGCGCGTCGCGCTCGGCGCCCGCGTCCACGCGTGCAGCGACACTAGCTCGCGGTACCTACAGTACACACCTGGAAGGTGGCATTAGCGGCGCCGTGCGTGCGCGCGAGGCGCTGACAGTCGCGCAGCAGCGCGTCGCGCTCGGCGCCCGCGTCCACGCGTGCAGCGACACTAGCTCGCGGTACCTACAGTACACACCTGGAAGGTGGCATTAGCGGCGCCGTGCGTGCGCGCGAGGCGCTGACAGTCGCGCAGCAGCGCGTCGCGCTCGGCGCCCGCGTCCACGCGTGCAGCGACACTAGCTCGCGGTACCTACAGTACACACCTGGAAGGTGGCATTAGCGGCGCCGTGCGTGCGCGCGAGGCGCTGACAGTCGCGCAGCAGCGCGTCGCGCTCGGCGCCCGCGTCCACGCGTGCAGCGACACTAGCTCGCGGTACCTACAGTACACACCTGGAAGGTGGCATTAGCGGCGCCGTGCGTGCGCGCGAGGCGCTGACAGTCGCGCAGCAGCGCGTCGCGCTCGGCGCCCGCGTCCACCGCCACGTGCGCCGACACCACCACGTGCCGCGTCGACAGCGCCCACGCGTGCAGGGAGTGCACGTGCCGCACCCCGGGTAGACCCGAGAGGGATGATACTAGCTCGCGGTACCTGCGAAGAAGAAGCTTTGTGAGGTTCGTGCCAAAGTTAATGGCCGCTCGGAAATTTGGGTGGAGTTGAAGCTAGGCGGAGTGGAACGGAATTCCTTTGCTTATTCGCATCGTGTGAGTACCTATTAAAGGTGCCTCGCAAGTGACAAGAGCACGCGGGTGGGTATATTGCTTTGGTACATGAGCGAGTCGCTGGACCGCTTTTTAAAAGGTATATAACCTGCGCATGTGCCTCAACATGCGCAAGCTACTTGCACCGTGTAGATGCACCCTAATGCGAGTGTGAGGGGGGAAGTGGGGCAGTGTGAGGGGGAAATGGGGCAGTGCAGGGGATGAGGGGGGAAGTCGGTCAGTGCGGGGGATGAGGGGGGAAGTCGGTCAGTGCGAGGGGAAAGTGGGCTATTATGAGAGGGGAAGTCGAGCAATGTGTTTCAAAATCTGATACCGGAGATGATATATTGTCCTAAAAATAAGTTATAAAAATATGAAAGATTGTAGTGTTACCTGAAGTTCGGCGGCACAGCTTGCATGAGCATGTTGAGCGCATCTCTCACGACGCGTGCCGACGTCAGCAGCACGAGGAAGCTGAACACGAACGTGCAGATCGGGTCCACCACCTTCGCCTCTGGCTGCAACAAAAATACAATATGTTGATGTCCTCTCCGGTATTAAAAACTCCCGGGAATCGAACGCGAGACATCGTGCACAGCAGCCATGCTTGCAACAGCTAGATAAAAGATAATCCAATATGGATCCCGTAGGTGATGACGAAAAATAACCTAATATTATGGTTCCCATAACTGAAAACAAAGAAAACAGCATCAACTGCTTGCCAATGAAAGTCAATAATAATAGAAACATGCTGATAGCGTTTTCAGACTAATTATATTCACGTTTACACGGTGGGACGCAACCCAACATACGGCTCGTAAGTGCGTTTGTGAAAAATATCTCTCCAAATTGCCTGTTTACGAGCGAAAAACAAACGCTAGTCAGAAATCATCTTAATTATATCAACAAAATACTTGTATTTAAATACTTACATAGAACTTGATGAGTATAGAGGCGAGTAGAACACCACAGCTTTGTATGAGATCACCGATCACATGGATGAGGGCAGCCCGCAGGTTTATATTCCTGCAATAATACAGGTCATAAGAAAGTGTTGAGTATGAATGTGAAAGGCTTGTGTTAACGCCGCACTTCATCAACTAGCAGGAGCGAGATCCGTGCGCATGCGCCGGCTCGCTGCGCACCCCCACCGCGCACGTCACTCGCCGGCAACAAAGGCCGGGTCGACTGTGTTTTTGCATTTCTTTTTTGTATTTAAGCCGATTAAAACCTTTAAAGTTAAAAATACGAATCTTTCGTTGAAGAAACAGTCAAAACAACATTCACGCCTCAACAGCTAGTTTTTATACGGGTGCGCAAAGAAGATCATACGAGTCGAGAGTGATACTGCTGACAGAAGATAGTGAAGGATAATAAGAATTAAAGGATTGTATGGAAAAAAGTCTGTATTTTTCATAAGGAAGTGGGTTGTGAAGCAGAAGAACCTAACAGTACTCCGTTATTCCTATCTTTCTCACTCGTTCTTCTAAAAGTCAGATGTGGCAATCGACACTTAGAAACACTATTATGTAATCTATACTACTAACCTGGGCTCCGAACCAACAACACTGGCTTCTACGCTGGCTAAATCCTTCATAGTATAGTCTCCGTTAACGAGAGCTCCGTTACTGGGCTTCTGATCCCTCGCGCGACGGAACAACCGCCAGCCGCGAGAGCTGCCCGCGTGCGAGTGCGAGTGTGAGCACGCGGCACCGCCGTGCGAGTGGTGGTGAGCTACGATAAAGTCAAAAATGAATAGTTTAAAAACTAAAAAAACACGCTATTATTATAGTTCGGCCATTCAGAGAATGCGTTCCTGACACGTCGCGATTGAACTGACGACGTAATAACATTCATTGATTATTGATATAATAATGTTGTTTTAATGCTCCTCAATTGTTAAAACGGTAAACAACCAGCAAAAATATTTTTATCGTAACTGCAACGCCATTGCAAAGTTACGTCGTCAGTTCAATCGCGACGTGTCAGGAACGCATTCTCTGAATGGCCGAACTATACTATAAAGTTGCACATTTGCCCTTCCCCGTCAAATCACTCTTTCACTCTAAGGTTGGCTGTAAGAGAACCCAACACTAGGTTAAGCTCGCCGTTGTGCATAATCCCTCTGTTATCTGTGTGTCAAAATGTGTTTATGTGTGCAATAAAGAATAAAAGAACCAACCTCTCAATTATGAGTGCGCGGGTTCGATTCCAGTACAATGCATTTTCATGCTTTTCTAAGTTTCTATGTATTTTTTAAGTACCTATATCTTGAAAACCAATAACCTGTTTCAGAAGGCACGTTAAACTGTAGGTCCCGGCTGTCATTTAACATTTTTGGCAGTCGTTACGGGTAGTCAGAAGCCAGTAAGTGTGACAAGCAGTCTTACTAAAGGGTTGTCCAAGTAACTGGGTTGAGGAGGTCAGATAGGCAGTCGCTTCTTATAAAGCACTGGCAAAGATGTTCAAGCTGCATCCACTTAGACTGGAAGCCGACCCCAACATAGTTGGGACAAGGCTAGACAGAAGAGTACTCACCAATATCAGAAGCACAGCCATGCAATACGAGTGCCAGTATGACGTTAAACCCGACGCCACAGCCGGACACGATCATCATCATGTCCGGTTCTATGTTGTACTCGCCGGAGTGCAGCCGGAGGATCGCCACGTATACGAAGATGCCAGTCAGGATCCAGATGAGAAGGACTGATAGCATCGCGCCTAGCACCTCTGTGGAAGAGATGAGGGATAATTTGGTTAGAAATATTAGGAAGAAACTTGGTAATAAGAATCTGGATCTTTAAAAAAATAAAGGAATAATAGGCACACAAGACAAGACAGGTTATTTTATGTCTGTCAAGAAAAAGGACTTTCAAACTTCAATTCATAAATATTTTAAACATTTTAGATCAGCATTTTTTTAATATATCTTTTTGGGATTGAATTTAACACATTAATATTTTGGACAATTATATTTTTTGGATAAGTTTGACCTATATATAAGTAGGTATCTAATTAAACTAATCAATTTATATTTATTGTACCACGATTTCAAAAAGATTTGGCCACTCTTATATGGGGTCTTATAACGAACAGTTCATTCATTCAGAAGTTATGACAGAACACAGAAAACCCTAACACATTTCAATTAAAACTCTCACAAAGCAGTAGGTATACCCACCAGCTCGCTTATACCCATAAGACATGGACACGTCAGGGGGGCGCTTGGCGCAGTGGAAGGCGAGCAGCGCAAGGGCGAAGCCCCCGCAGTCGCTCAGCATGTGCGCCGCGTCGCTCATGACGGACAGGCTGCCAGCGAGGTACCCGCCTACCAGCTCGCATATCTAGACAAAAAAAATAACATCATCATCAGGGCAGGGCAGGAGGAAGAAGATCACCCTTCCTATAGTCCCAGTGCTGGGCACAGGCCTCTTTTCACACAGAGAGCACGCAGCGTTAGACATCATATTATGGAGTGCACGTTCGCGCGAGGAGGATTAGTTATTTCAGACTTTCAAAGTCCAGGTTTCGTCAAGATATTTTCTTTCTGCTTGATTCAATCATGGGTGACCAATGTGGGTATATAGCATTATAAAGAATAGAACTTTCTTGAATGTTCCTACTTGGAAGCTAAAAAAAGACATCTTTCATTTACATGTGGTTTATTCCACATTCAAGCTCATGTTATTATCATCTTCCAGCGAAGAGTTTGTTGTTAGCTCAAACACGATAATCTCAGGAACCAGTCCCTTTATCAAGGAAAGCCGTAGTTTATTTTTATGCGAATGCACGAAGAATATAACTGAGGAAGCTAATAAATAAATAATTCTGAGGTTTTCTTCTTCTGCGAATATTTACCTACATGTTGTAGTTATAACTAGTGAAATGACATGCTCATCAAAACTGCTATAATCTATGAATGTGTGCGCTGACCTGTACACGACAATTCCGCCTCCATACGAACAAGTCACGTTTTATAGGTCATATTATAGCTCGCTATCTCTCTAGTGCAAACACAGAGAACAAAATAACTAGCGGAGGTGCCATAACGGAAAATCTCTTAAGAAAGAAGCGCGCCAAAATGCACGAGGCACGGGGAACGTTACTGTCTTCACACTAATAGGCCTCCTTTGGACAAGATCATTTCTTGTAATACCAAAAATCGTTGACAGATGTCTCAAAGAATCCGAACGCCTTTTTAGTTTACTCGTAACTGATCGTTTTGGTCATGCCCACTGTAAGTATTTGAGCTAGAAGATGGCGCGTGAGCTAGGAGATGCCGAAATGCAGATAGGTGCATTTCGGCATCTCCGCTCATCTATCCTTACTCCGTAAATGCAACAGAACAAAGTGACTACTGCAGATAGGTGCATTTCGGCATCTCCGCTCATCTATCCTTACTCCGTAAATGCAACAGAACAAAGTGACTACTGCAAATAGGTCAGGTTGGAACTACTCTTTCAGTATTTGTTACATAACAAAAATTGAGGGAACTCGTTGACATATTTCTGGAGTTATAGTCACAGTACAAACTTTGTTATGTCCGTAACGAACTCGATATAAAATATCCAGTAGTTATATAAAGTTTTCCGTAGCTTAAAGGTACGCACATATAAATTTCAGCAATACTGTTTAGTAGAAGATACAGAAGACATAGAATGGTCTTACTAGTGACCATTTTGAAAATTGAATAGTTCACAACCAATAACGCCACTGCACATTTTTTGCAGGCGTCGAAGGAACCTACATCTCTATAGACTGCAGATTTCATAACCTAACAATTTTTTTTAGCAGAGTTCTGACAAATCTGCCTGACAGCTTCTATTGAGGAATTGTTACGTCAGAGTACAACATGCCATTCCAGGCAAGGAAGGTTACAATTCCATATAAGTCTGCGTTTTTTTTTTGCTCAAAAAACTTAACTGCGAATTACAGTACAGATTGAAATTTTACATAATTTATACACAGCGAATTTCAAAATTTCATCTCCAATCGAAAAACAACGAATGGATCGGTCATTGTAATGAAAGTAAATAGATAAAGCTCACCATAAAAATCCCGCACAGTACCAGCGCTGTGAACAGCTGAGGTATGGCACTTGGTGGCTCCGATTGCGGCTTCCAGTGGCAGTGATCATCTGTGGTCGGTGTTACTGGCACGTCCGTGTATGTTTCCTGGAAGGGATAACAAAGGAGGTTGTAATACTTTTTTTCCTCTTCTTGGTCATATTGGTCATGATTTGAGGGACCAGGCTACCCGATGTAAGGTTTAGTACCAGCGGCTTCTTAAGACATATCGATTGTAAATAGATGAAGAGAATGTAATATTTTATCAGATTTCTGAAAATCATAATGTAGAAGATTTTTATGGTTATCATAACGGAATCCGAGAGTTCTATATTTTGACAAGTAAATCCATGCATAAAATATCAATACATGAAAAAACCTATTCACACTGCACTGACCTGTCCTCTAGTGAATTTTATTTCAATTTGTAAAAACACCGCTCTCCAATAAAAAGGTACACAACATATGTAGGTACGACACGTAAACGGATGGTCATAAAAAAACCGATCGTTTTAGGAACGATATTTTACAACGCCGACATAACGTATCAACAAGATATTGCGAAGGTAGATTGATATAGAAGTGATGAAGTAAAGTTCTTTATGGAGATTCCTAAAGTGGCCTAAGAGACCACAAAACAAAGCGAAATATTGAAATCTGCATAGTTAAAAATTTTAAAAATCTTGTCAGTTTTTTGAAAGTAAAAAAAAAACTATGAAAAAACTTGTTGTTTTTAAGTAATAGCTTTTGAAGGCTTGGCGACGGACAAATAAAACAATGATCGAAAATTAATTTTAAAGATTATTAGTTTTTAAGCATAATATGTGTACTACAAAATCTCAAAACTAAATTAAAAGTGGCCTACACAACCTACATGACTTTTTTTCAAATGTGGCATAGGTCCACAAAATAAGATGGCAGTTACATAATATCAAAAAGAAATTGGCAAAGAAATATACATAGCTTACATTAAGTTTCTCCATTTTGGCAGTAAACGTTGTTTCTTTTTCTTTAAAACCACGGGAGCTCATATTGGCTAAATCAATTAACTTAGACTGACGCAATTTATTTGAGTATGGCAGAATCTAAACTTTTATAATAAGTGGGTAGGATGAAATACAAGTAAGGCGCCCCATTCGCTCTCAGGCACGATTCGATAGGATGGTGACAGCGCAAAAAGTTATTGGTTGTTTTAGATAAGAGGAAATTGCGTTAAAATCTTTGAAATTATCTTATTGATGCCATAAATAAAAAACTAGCAGTTTTTCAGCGGTTTCACATGCACCTTGAAGGAAGTACTGCCCGTACCGGGATAAAATATAGCTTATATTTACTCGCAGCCAATGTAGCTTTTTAATTGTTAATTTTGTAAATCGGTCCAGTAGTTTTTCAGATCATCCATTACAAACAAATAAAAATACAATTTTTTCTTCTTTATTTTATTAAGTATAGACAACACCAATAATCGAATAAAAAATATGAAAGTCCAAAAATACTATGTGTTTGTGCACATCGAATCAACGTTTGCGAAATCTAAATTAAAATCAATACCCGTACAGTGAAGTACTAGTAATATTCGTACACAGTTTTCATAGTAAATAAAAAAATACAGTATTGCGTCAACGTAATTTATCACAGTGTTACACTGTCCCACGAATAAAATAGCAATAACATTTCGCACGGAAAAACAAGCGACACTGGAGTTTTATTGACTAGCCCAGATTGCGTCGCGCCGTGAATGGCTCGCTTTAGTTCAGAATAATAAATCTATTACGAGTGGGTCACTTTGTTTTTAGAAAATAATGTTAACAAAATGACCGTCGTTTTTTGTACTGCAATTTCGAGTGTAGGTATCTATAATAATCTATATGCGTTTCAATATGTGGGATAGTAGATGGAGAGGGCCAAAGCCTGCCGAGGCTGCGGGATTATTTAAAAGAGTTACCGTGGCCCTGGTACATAAACGGCTTAAGAAGGAACATGGTGGGTTTTAATCAAAATCTCCCTGCACCCACAGCGGGAGGGTTATTTTTTTATTTCGCCCCAAAAAACAAGATAAATATTTACCTATGTACTAGCTTCCGCCACCGGATTCACCCACATCCCATAGGATATAATATATTTTAATCAACCCAGTAATTGTTAAGTTTGGCACGTTCAAACAAATAAATAGACTTTTTGGCATTATAAATTAAGGCTTGGAAGGCGAGAAAGAAGGCTATGAGTAGGAAAATAAGTTTGGAATTGAAAGAATTTCTTAATTTAAAAGCGTTTAGATTTATCTAAATGTTTTAAGGTCTATTCGGAAGGGACCTCCTACGGAAATTCCAATTGGACGTCTCACGTACTATTAAAGGCTATAAAATTAATGTATTTCCTTTAAGTCCCAAGTAATCTCTGCACGAACCCGGATTAAAAGTAGCCTATAGCCTTCCTCGATAAAAGGACTATAGCGCATTCAAACAAACGCACTCTTTAGCTTTATAATATTAGTAAAAATATTAGAATATGAGATTAAATATAACATGAGATGTATTTCGTTTTAGTTACCTACATACTACCTACTGGTTGGTAGATTGGTGTACATAAAAAGTAATTATTTGCAGACTCAGGCATAAGGCTAGCTAGCCAGAAAATATCTGTATCAATGCAGCTGCTTTGCATTGTCAATCAATGTTGCATACAAACTTGGTGCTCAAACGATATTTAGGTCAGTTTTGATTGGTGCATTCTTAGAAACAGAAGACGTGCGATATTTCATTCTAAGACCACTCTGGGTTATTGAGAAGCGGCCATTTTTATTAGTATTCTGAGACATATTTCTGTTGTCAGGCTTGAAATATCTGATGCATCATGTTTTAATTTTACTTTGTCTTTATCTATTACAAATCAATGTCAATTAAGTTACTTAAGCTACCTGTACACCTAGCATTGTAAGAAATTGGCAGTCACCCATTTGTTTTTTTTTTTTATAAAACCCGTAAAAACCAAGACGTTTTGATATAACATATGAACTTAGATATATTTGTAAAACAAAAAATATTTTATTTAATCATATGAGTAGGCATACATATACTTGTAAATTAAATTCCTTTTTGCCAAGCTATTCATTTGAGCACCATCTTCAAAGTCTTAGGGGGAGTAGACTCACAATAAAATCGTGCCCAAAAGAATATCTTAAGACGGACTTACAGCCTTATGGCTTTAATCCCCTTTAAAAGCTCTGGAATATACCATGAAGGTTTCAAATCTTCAAATTCTCTTTGTATCGTATTTTGAAAGCGTTTGAGTGAGCCCCAATTTGAATTTATAGGTCGGATTATCGGCTTTTAGCTGGCAATTTTATAAAAGACAAAAGTTTGTATGAAATGAAAGGGACGCTACTTACATTTTGTTTGTTTGCAATGGAGTTGGAAACTGATTGATCAATGTACAGTTGAAACTGCTAGATTGAGAAGCGAGATTTTTGAAAGAATGTATCTATCTATAGTAAGACTAATAGGACGAAAATCTAAAGCCAGAACAAGAGCATTCTTTTGCAACATTTTAGCATTCCCATCCCTATCAAATTATTTAATGTAAACTAACACATTGACCCAATTTTCAACTATCTGAGAATTAATGTAAAGTCTAGCATGACTTTCTGATATCTTCCTGGCATATGATGCGGAGGAATGGGGATCATGATTGTCATGATAAGAATGAGGACGGATATAGTGGAAGGGAACGACCAAAGAAACGATGGATGGATTGTGTGAAAGTCGATGAAAGAATGTTTCTTGTGAGATGATGGCAGATAGAAAAGTATGGAAGAAGAGAACATGCTGCACCGACCCCAAATAAAATTGGGATAAGGACAGGAGATGATCTTCCTGTGTAAACTTAATGAATTCTATTCGCAGTCTTATGTTGGGAAGTCCCATGAAATTAATTTAGCAGTATTATCTTAGTCTGCTGATGTGATGTAACTAACCGTCGCTACGGTTGACCGACTCCGGCAGCGCGTGGATGGGTAACCACCCAGGCATTTCATAGACCGTTAGATATTTTTAACTTGTCAGTCAACAGTTACAGCTGAAATCAACGTGCAAATATGCTGCATAATTACGTCTAATGTTTAGCTTTTTTGAGTCGAATCTTATCATCATCTGCCTAGTTTTTCCAACTGTGTTGGAGTCGGCTAGAATAGGTATCTTGGTTTAGAGTCATATATACACTTACATTATAAAGCTGATTTTTTTTTAACGCGCATATCAGGAACTACTGGATCGATTTAAATCGCCCATTTATTGAGGAACGTTACAGGCTTCTTTTTATCAGGATGTGTAACCATTAGATTCTACATAGGTTGAATAACTTTGTTCATTACATATTTAGATTACATACAAACATAGCAATCTATACAGAACGGATGTAACAACCAGCAGCAAAAAAACACATTGTAATAATATGTAGTTCGTTCTTATCACAGCTATTATTTATTCGACAAAAACCTTTGATAACAGTCGCCGACGACAACTCCGACATTTTTGATGTTTTCATATACCTACGTACCTACATTTTAATTTTGGCAGACATAAGCCAGTCAAATGTCTGGAAGTCGACCCCAACTAAGGGCCTATGCACACCACGTTTTTTAAACGCGCCGTCGACGTGCGTTTGTAGCGATACAGACGCGATACGCACGCAAGACAGACGCAGCCTGTAGACCTTTGCACACCTGTATACATACAGACGCGGGTGTGTAGCGATACAGACGCGATGCAAACGCGCGTGTGTAGCGATGCAAACGCACGTTTGTATCGATACAGACGCGCCGGTGACGCGCGTTTGCATCGATACAAAGGACAACAAACTGCTCTGCAGGATAAAAACGCGCCGTCGACGCGCGTTTGTATCGATACAGACGCGCCGGTGCCGCGGGTTTGTATCGATACAAACGACAACAAACTGCTCTGCAGGATAAAAACGCGCCGGCGACGCGCGTCGACGGCGCGTTTAGAAAACGTGGTGTGCATAGGCCCTAAGACACTAGTATTCACAAACATTGAGAATGGAGCCTACAGGGTCCAATAGAAGACAAAGGGTCTTCTATTGGACCTTAGTTCTTCAAGTTAGTTAGGTGGGCACTTATGCAAGCTTCCAATGAAGGAAAAATAATATAAAAAATAGGTCTGACGAATACAGATGTTTAGTTTGCAAATCTATTGGTTCCAGAGAGTTGTCATCTTGGTTCCAGAGAGTTGTCATTTTAAAATTAAAATTACATATCCCACGCGGTTCAGACTCGGTCCCGCTTTTTTGGGATAAACCGATCATGCGTGCAGCAGAGCGAGGGCGGATGGCAGACTGATTAAAACATTTTCTATAGCTATTTTTGGCAAGTATCTGTTGCCACGTAGACGGATATAGTGGAAGAGGAAGACCAAAGAAACGATGGATGGATTGTGTGAAAGTAGATATGGTAAGAAAGAATGTTACTTGTGAGATGACGGCAGATAGAAGAGTATGGAAGGAGAAAACATGCTGCGCCGACCACAAATAAAATTGGGATAAGGGCAGGAGGATGATGATCTGTTGTCACGTACACGCACTTTTAACTATAAGAATTCTGAGATTTATCCCCAACACAAACCACCACAAAGTCGACCTTCTCATACACTACGGGTATTATTATTGTATAATCTATTGGTATTTGCATGGTGTATGGTGGCTAGATATCTTTATATCACCATTTTACTAGGTCATGGGATACTACAGTATTTTAATTGGCTACTGTTATGCCCACACAAGCGCGTGGTTTGATAAAAATATTATTTAAAAGATTACATTTGGCCAATTTAGACCACATTGATAAAAATGGTCTTGAATAAAGTCACAGTCAACATTTTAATTTCAAATAGACCTTTTTATTTATTATTTTTTTTATGGGAAATCATCACATTATATCTGTGTGGGTGCAGCGTGACGGAGTGTCTAACTCTGACTGACTAAAACACACCAAGTTCCTTCTTAAGCCTTTTATGTACCAAGGCCGCGGTAATTCTCGAACAATCCCGCAGCAGTAAAGGTTCTTATGAAAAGTCAAGCTAGTTGCACTGTTCCAAAGAGTTGGTCTGATGGGGAAGAAAAGGCAAGGAACTCCGTAATATGGGATAGTAGGTAATTTTAATTTAACGACAACCACACTCTTTGCTAAGTACCTGAGTAGCAAGATTAATACGTGAGAATCGATTACGCAATTTAGTTTCACCAGATTAACAGTCATTTATTTTCGCATGTGGTTCAGGTGCCTCCGAAATTAACTGCCTGTAAGGCCGTGCAAATTGGTTGTGGATCATGAAAAAGGCTAATACCCAATTTCATTCAGCCCAACTTCATACTTAGACAGGATCAAACCACAAAAAAACATAATTTAGATGATCATTCAGCTGCACTCATTTACAGACAGGATCAAACCACTAAATAATTTTGATTATTTCGAGAATCTAGAAATCTCAGCCGTACACGAGAGTCAACCGGTCTGTTGAAGTTATTATTTAACTGATAATCTCTAGAGTCTAGTTTGTCCTTGAGTCTATGCGCTTTATAAAGGCTTCTTCGACACGCGTTTACAAGACACGCAAGTGGAAAGATTTTACATCCATGAACAGAAGCGAGCACATCAAGCTACTATCAAATTTAGTTAATAGATCTTCAACTTTACCTCTAAAATACATGGTTCAATGTTGATCGGGATTTTTTTCATATTGGAGTAGGTTTATGTGCAAGGCCAGTGGCCGTCATAGATATACAGCCTTACACTTATAAACGTGAATTAAATAATAAGTAATACTTAAGGGCTGTTTAAGAAAAATTCTGTCTTACCTAATGAACCTAAATATTTAATCACTGCTTAAGGCATTAAGTAGTAATAAGTTAAAATGATGCTTAGATAATTTTTATAAGTAAGGCTGTTAGTTTTTAATAAGGAATAATAGCGAATTCCCCCGGTTACACTTGGGCTCCTATAGGACTATTGCCTGCGCTAATTATTTCAATATAAAAGTATAAGTGAATAATCTACAAGTCAAGAATTACTATGTGATGTAACAAAGTTCATGATTTGAGCCTATAAAAAGTGGCCTTCGTTCATCCGTAGCTCATTTATGCGTATTTCTTGTCACTTAATCTAACCAATTCACATTATAACATCTTTTTGTACTTAATTATACCAGTTTTGTTATTAATAAACTTCATAGAAACAAGATTTATTTATAGATTTTCGTCAAGTTTTTCCTTATAGATGAGGATACCTATATCTATACCTATCTAATTTAATTGAAAAAACATTTTTTGTTTTTTTACTGAAACTATTTCAACAATTACACTCTTGCCGAGTAACATAGGCTACATTTTATCCAGGTACAGTCAACTTCAGGTCAGTGGTAACAGTTTTATAGGAAAATCGTACTTATTTCTATTGAGTTAAGGTGCATGACAGTTACCACTGATGTGCAGTCTACCGAACGAGCAGTAGTTCCCACGGGACGCGGCTGAAACCACGGCAAAATAGCTAGTAGTAATATAAAAACTAATCTTATAAAAAGCGATAATTTAATAGCTGGCTGCTTGATAAAATTCGTTATTTCGTTAAGTCGTTATTGGGAAAATAATCCAGATTGTAAAGATATCTATACATATAATAAATCTGTAGAAAAGTAATTTTTGTACATTGAAGAAATTGACAAAAAAAATAGCCAGCATGTTAAAGGATAACTAACAGAACCCATTTCCATCATTTTTGTCATTTTTGTCTGTTTGTCTGTTTGTCTGTTTATCTGTTTGTTTGTTCGGGATTCACGTAAAATCTACGAATTCAATGCAGACAATGCTTATATACAAAAATTCTACGTAACTTGGGGTATTACTTAGTTTTTGTTTCATCGAAATCGATTGACTCTATCAAAAGATATGATTAATTTTGTGAATTCAAGATGTAAAATATTACGACACGCAATCTGTTTGTCAAAACTGTACATTTGAATGTTGTACTTATATTAGTTGATCGGCCTATTATTAACCTTTACACAGAAAATCACACCTTCATAAGTAACTTCGGAAGAAAAAAAAATATGAAAATTTTGTTTAGCCAAGGTTAAAGTAGCTCCATCTGTGGTAATCTGTGTTAAATAAAATACATCAAATTTGTCAAAGGAGCGAGGTGGTAAATGACAATAAATTACCATACATTCTTTATAGAGGATTATTATTTCAACAGATGGAGTTGTGTATTTTCCGTAATTCACCATATTTTAACACGTAGTGTAATTTTTCGATAGACATTTCAATAGTGTTTGTCAGTTTGCCGTGCCACATCAAAATAAAATTATAATTATTACCTTGATGAAAAGAAAATTAATAGTTCTCAGCCAAATTTAAAACGGTGCCATCTAAATTATTTTTTGAACATTATGTCAAAAATGATGACTTTAGTGGAACAATTAATTATCATTTAAAGTTACAGATGGAGTTCATATCAGGATTTTTTCATAAACATAGTTTAGCTTATCTTCCACTAATGTGAAAACAAATTACTTTGAGTGAGTAGTATTAAGTAGACCTTAATTATTTTTTCTGATGCAAAATATGTAAACTTAATCCTAGAAGAAAGGAGGATCTGCGTGAGCGTGTGCTAAGCGTGAGGTAGGTAGGTAATGTAGGATTCCGTAGCTTTAAGAACAAGCCCAGATACAAAGTGCAGATAAGAAATGGGAGCTTTCTCGATTTAATACCATACACACGTAAAATGCTTTATGCGTCTGAAAACGCACAAATTGCGCGTCGCATACCAGAGACATGCTTACTTTCAACTTCTGATCGCAAATACACTGGTCACGATTACGAACAGTCTCAGTAAGACCCGAGCCAAGTCTAAAAAAACACCTTTTATATAAAACTACGTTTGATGTCATTCAATCACAAAGACAGAATTGTTTTCTGTTACAAATCCTATCCACCTGTATCCTATCCTAATCCAGCATGCATTGCAGGTGTGCATTGCACAAAAACCAATGGTATCCTATTCGAGAAGTCAAAAGAGTCGACCTGCCAACGTCAGCTTCTGCGCTAAGTGTTCTTATTAGTACCATCAGAATTACATTCATCGTTGAATGAGGTGAATAAATTTTCAGAAACCACAATAACAGTAGGAGCCAAAGCATATGATCGCTTCATAGAGCTCTGATTGGCCCCAGGTGACCAAGTCAGGTCTGATTTGTTCGTTCATCAGATCTTTGAAAGTGTTTCGGTGGATACTTACTGTCGTCCTGTGTGACACAAAATATGGTATATAAACGTCCTCCGCAAGAGCGAAATTTTCCCGGTGTGCGGTAGTGACGCACAGTATACAACACTTCTGTTTCTTTTGATTTGCTGGCTCCACCAAGAAATGACAAATTGCGAGCGTACATTTTGAAAATCTTGGCAAAACTGCAGGTTTCAAGTACGAACACATGAAGTGGACTCTCACAGATACGTACATTTTGCCTATTCGTGAACTAATGCAAACATTTCGGTGGAGTCCCGGCTTAGGCCACCACATTAGGCGTGCGCGATCCTCGGGCGTGTGAGTAGCGCGGGCGCCGCGCGTGCGTCGCGAGCGCGTTGCGTGAGCGTCGCGTTTTGCTGCCCTGCGGCATTTGCAGCGCGCTCGCGTCGCGCACGCGCTGCTCTCCTTGACGTTTAACTGCTAAGGCGTTTAGCGGGCGGCGGGGATAGCGGGCGAAGGGGTAAGAACGCAACTCGAGCGCCGCGTGCTCGCCGCGAGCGCGTCGCTTGCATTCTTCACACATGCCGCAGGGCATCAAAACGCGACGTTTACGCAGCACGCTCGCGACGCCCGCGCTACTCACACGCCCGAGGATCGCGCACGCCTAATGTGGGGTCAGCCTTACCATAGTGAGTAAGTGCACAGAAAATCCCCGTCATACAAGTGTTTCTCCCCAGTAGTGAAACTATCCTACCCTATGCGCCTGCTGATGATGATGACTCATTTTATCATCCATCCAGCTATTCCCCAACTATGTTGGTGTTGCCTTCCAGTCACCGAATCTGTTTGAGTACCAATATTTTGCTTGGAGCGACTACCTATCTACCTACCTTCAATCCAGTCTCACTACACAAGACGATATCCATGGTGAAACTGACAGACTTTCTGGCTTCTGATTAGTCGCAGCAGTTGCAGAAAATGTACAAATGACAGCTTTGTCAGACTCAAAGCATATAGACATAGATTATAACTGTTTCCTGTGAAAATTACTTACGCACCATACGTAATAATTTTCCAAATTGGCTGACTAGATCCAGAGATATTCACAACGTCACAAACTTTACTTCTTTTGTTTAGATAAATGGTCACATCCACAACACAACCTTGATCAATGAATCTATGCGACTGCTAAGTGCTAATCCTAATTATACTGTCACGTGAAAGAATGCACCTACGGGATAAGTAGTATTTTGACTATTCTATATTGCCTACGCAGACGAAGTTGCGGGCAACAGCTAGTTATATTATATTGTTTGATTAATGACTAGCCTTAATACTGTTCAATCTTCAAGGACTTAGAGCATTGTGGAATTAATAATTATGCTGTGTGAACTATATTATGTTTGTGTGGGAAAAACTAGAGTTTACTACACGGATTAGGAAAGACTAGCGGAGATGCCCTAAAGCAGGTAGGTCACGCGCCTTCAGGTAGGTCAAATACGTCACGACTACGTCACGGCAGGCGTGGCTGGACACCGCCCATATACCGTCCTTCACATCAAACTGACATCTTGTCATAGCTGTATTATTACCACAATTTCAACAGATTTTATTTGTTACTCGATTAAAACGATGAAATACGCTATAATTAATTGTAGAAATTATTTAGGATCCAAACTCAAACATACCGATAGGATAACATTTCACGTGTAAGTAATATTTTAGCTTTTAAACATATTTTTTGCTAGAGACATCTGTCGTCAAATAGCTGCATTTCTAGAACTTCTAAGTGAATTCGTATTATTTTCGTATCAATCTGGTATCATTGTATATTATTGGCATCAATTTTTGCCTTAAAAACAGCTTAATTTTTCATTGCATCCTACAAGCTTTTTTATAGATTATTAACAAACCAAAACATATAATATCATGACAATTTAAAATTATAAAAACACCATCTTTCGGTAAGTAGTCGACTTAATATTTGAAGTAAAATTGTGTTCATCAAGACAGAGAGACCCGTTACAAAATTAAGTGCTACCAGACACAGGAAATTCAATCACAAATTCTTAAAAAAGATCTTATTTAAAAGCTGCATATTATCTTAAAAATAATCATAACTCTTACTATGTATTTTTTTTTTATTTTATCTAAGAAAAACAAAAAGCTATAGTGGCTAGTAGACGAACTAACACAATGACATAAGTTGATACTTAAATTACACCATGCAGGTATTTTAGACCCGTGGTGAATAAAAATGATTTTAAATTGATTCTCCGTTTAATGATTCCTAGTAAAATTATACCTAAGTATTTCAATTATGGGGGTGTAAAGAAATTGTTGTGGGGCAAGTTCTCGGCACAAGATAATACTTATATGAGTATTATTTTTAAAACTTTTTTACCTCTCTCTTTTTCTTCGTTCATTTCAAATGAATGCTTCTTCAAACTTTCCAATTCAATTACTATTTTTAAAGAATTATTAAGTTTGAGTATTAACTTTACTTTTTAGTATGTCACTAATGGTCAATGTTAATTTAGGGTTAGATTTTAATTATCCTATTCCACACTAGATGGATTTACAAAAAATGGGTGGCTTCCCATAAAAGGCGTATAAGGGTGGAGCACGGTCGGAGCCAGTAACGTTCCTCGTCCCCCGCTCACCCGAATTTTGGCGCGCTGCTTTCTTAGGAGATTTTACGTTAGGGCACCTCCGCTAGTCTTTCCTCCTCCGTGGTTTACTATGATAAAAACAGTATAGATAGATAATATGTATGCACGCTAATTAGTAAAGTAATAAGTATCCAATAGGTACGGGTTTAAAGTACAAGAGTCAAAATCTAGTTTGGTTCTTTTTAAGGCCGTTTTAAACCCGACTACTGTTATTTTTATCAATTAACAGGGTCTATGCAAATATGATAATGAGAAAACATTTTTTAGTTTGTTTGTATCCTAAAAGCTCCAGAAGTACTGAATCAGTTTGAAAGGACAATGCCAGGGTCTGGGCTCAAAGTTTGCCCAGCAGTGGGCGTAGTTCCAGCTGGTTCCATAGTGCACTCTAAACACGAAATCCAAATATTTTTGAAATCGGTCCCAGAGGTCCCGAAAAAAACCGGTTCAAATGTTCTCCATGGACAGTCACTTAAAAAAGTCTGAGCCATTTGCCCAGCAATGAAAGTGGTCAAAATAGGTTCTTTACTGCACTGTTAACACGAAATCCAAATATTTTTGAAATCGGTCCCAGAGGTCCCGAAGAAAACCAGTTCTAATGTTAAACTTGAACAGTCACTTTATGAAGCCCAAGCCATTTGCCCAGAAGTGGGAATGGTTAGAATAGGTTCTTTACTTCACTATTAACACGAAATCTAAACATTTTGGAAATCGGTCCCAGAGGTCCCGAGAAAAACCGGTTCTAATGTTAAACTTGAACATTCACTTAACAAAGTCTGAGCCATTTGCCCAGTAGTGAAAGTGGTCAAAATAGGTTCTTTACTGCACTGTTAACACGAAATCCAAATATTTTGGAAATCGGTCCTAGAGGTCCCGAAAAAAACCGGTTCAAATGTTCTCCATGGACAGTCACTTAAAAAAGTCTGAGCCATTTGCCCAGCAATGAAAGTGGTCAAAATAGGTTCTTTACTGCACTGTTAACACGAAATCCAAATATTTTTGAAATCGGTCCCAGAGGTCCCGAAGAAAACCAGTTCTAATGTTAAACTTGAACAGTCACTTTATGAAGCCCAAGCCATTTGCCCAGAAGTGGGAATGGTTAGAATAGGTTCTTTACTTCACTATTAACACGAAATCTAAACATTTTGGAAATCGGTCCCAGAGGTCCCGAGAAAAACCGGTTCTAATGTTAAACTTGAACATTCACTTAACAAAGTCTGAGCCATTTGCCCAGTAGTGAAAGTGGTCAAAATAGGTTCTTTACTGCACTGTTAACACGAAATCCAAATATTTTGGAAATCGGTCCTAGAGGTCCCGAGAAAAACCGGTTCTAATGTTAAACTTGAACAGTCACTTTATGAAGCCCAAGCCATTTGCCCAGAAGTGGGAATGGTTAGAATAGGTTCTTTACTTCACTGTTAATACGAAATCTAAACATTTTGGAAATCGGTCCCAGAGGTCCCGAGAAAAACCGGTTCTAATGTTAAACTTGAACATTCACTTTATAAAGCCCAAGCCATTTGCCCAGAAGTGGGAATGGTTAGAATAGGTTCTTTACTTCACTGTTAACACGAAATCTAAATATTTTGGAAATCGGTCCCAGAGGTCCCGAGAAAAACCGGTTCTAATGTTAAACTTGAACAGTCACTTTATAAAGCCCAAGCCATTTGCCCAGTAGTGGGAATGGTTAGAATAGGTTCTTTACTTCACTCTTAAGACGGAATCCAAATATTTTTGAAATCGGTCCCAGAGGTCCCGAGAAAAACCGGTTCTAATGTTAGCCAGCCATTGTTAGCAAGCCATTTTAAGCAGCCACAAATCTAACAACCTCTTTTCTTGAAATAACATTCAGATAGTTAGTGGTTTCACTGTTAACAGGATAAAAAAAAAAAAACAGAAATAGACGTTTAAAGGTAATTGTTGTTTCTCTTGCTTTTCAGTCTCTATCTACGAGTACCACAATCAGTTCTAAGTTCGTGTAGCGTCATGCAATTAATATCCGTAATGGCAATGGAAAAATCTAATCAAGACAAATAAAATAAGCTCGAACACGAGGTAGTAAATAGATACCGTTGAGGAGTTCCCCCGTCTCACTGTCGTCTCCATCGTCGGGTTAGGTCTTAAACTCCACTGTTTTGTGGTGTCGGAGACATATACCCGAATGACAAGTTCTTATTCGATATGTGCTTACAATTTCCGAGAGTTCCCTATTGTTTTAAGGTTTCTATCACCAGACCCTGGACCGAATAACAAAGGAACCATTTGGAAAGTAAATCCTTTCAAACAATAAAATGATTGTTTGAATCGGTTGGTAAACGACGGAGTTATGCACGTACTTACGTAAAAAGAATACAAACGAACAGAGAAACTCCTCCATTTTTTGAAGTCGGTAAAAAAAATCTCGTTCAATACCTCGTATTTGTCGATTAATATTATAATGCATTTCAATTGAGGTAATAAAAGTGGAATACTTAAGAGTTCGTAAGCATATTTTTCGTAATATTGAATAAGAGTCAAACCAGTTTTTCTCAGGACTCCTGGGATAGATTTCGAAATATTTCGGTCTGGGACCTATTATAAGCCTATGGAACATAATACACTATGCAGTTACTGTGGGCAACTCTTGAGCCCAACTTCCATACAAAGAATAGCATTGTCCTTTCTCACTGTTGGGAAACTAGACTATCCCCCAGTAACACAGGCTATATTTTGTCTGGGTATGAGAAGTTCAGCCGGCCCAAGTGAAGTAGCGGGATTCAGCTAGTATATAATTTTAAAAAACATGAAGTTATTTTTTTTATAAAATATGGTTAATTGGCACATTAATAACAAAAATTAAAAACATTTTTTTTTTATATAATTTTTTTTTTCCATCGTATTCACATCTGATTGAATTCCAATTTACCATACGCAAGATTAGATACTATATACATACACATGTATATTTTATTTACTGATAATACCAATAATCTGTCTGCACGTATACTGTTATCAGTGTAGTATCTAATATTGTAAACTATAATATTATGTGTAAATCTATTAGCTTCCGCAGCCTAGATAATATTAAACCTAACTTAATGACTGCACAGTGGCCTTAGAGTAAGTAATTATAAGGCTAGTCTATGCTAATATTATAAAGAGGAAAAAAATATATTTTTGTTTCTTTTATTTGTAATGGATAAACTCAAAAATGACTGGCTCGATTAAGCACTGCTTCCCAAGTAATATTTTATCCCAGTTCGGGCAGTAGTTCTGATGGGATGCGGGTGAAACTGCTGGAAGATGACTAGTAAATGGCTATAAAGGAATATAATAAAATCATTTTTTTTTTGTTATTTTGTTTTTATCCTAAGTACTCTTCAACCAATTTGAAAACTTCTTTCACTGTTAGAAAGGAGACTATCACCAATTAGTTGAAAAGTAGAATAGTCAAATTTTGTCCAAAGTGCTCCCGGAGCATGAGTGAAACCACTGGGAAACAGCCAGTCTATACAAAAATATAGTAGAAAAATATAGTATGGTAAAAGCTAGGTTGCATTATTCTAAGAAGAGTCAAAATAAATAAGACTGATAATAATATTTAGAGAAACTATTACCAAAACTTCTGAAGTACAACATTCCTGTGATATCTTATCATAATCAAATATTTGTTTGAGCCATCAGTAAGTAGGTCTTATTGTTGATTTGTTCTTAAAAATATAGTTATATAAATTACAGAATCTTTGTGGGCATTATGAGTTCAAAGATATTGAAATTACTTAACTAAAATGGAGTAGAATTTTTTGAACACTATACAGATAACTTGCGCTGAGAAAGAAAATTATTATTCATTTAAAAAATATTTAAGCAACCAGTTTTTGTCAAGTTATTCATTGAAAGCTTGATTATAATTCTTGCCAACAAAACCCTTATTTTATACAGTAATTATATTACACTGAATCAATGCTGTAATAACTAGGGCAATGAAAAAATACGTAATGTATTTGTTTTACCTCAGACAACAAAGGGGCTCTATCCAGATGCTCAGAGGAGGCGAAGGCCGGCTCGAAGTACGGGACACGGTCCCTAGAGTCGTACCGGGAGCCCCCATCGTCCCACATCCGAGCTTCAAGCTCATCAGACATACTGGCGCCGACAAACGAAAAAAAAACAAGCAAAATCTTTCACTCAACTGAACACATTTTTATCCTATAATTACACACAAAACTTATCCACACATTACAGCATATCAATGTCCGTAATAACTTGAAAATATATTATCATAGATTTGCTGTGTTTTATTAGCGTACGAGATAATACGGCGATAATTATCTCGCTCAGTGTACTTGATCGCTCGCGTATTTCCACTGCCGACGGAACTTGTGTTCTGAAACTAGTACTGTCGTGGCCATCTGTCTTTCGGTGACGTTACGTAAATGTGACCCAAAAATTGTGAAACGCATCGTCGTTCGTAGTAACTCTGAATTTCTGTACTTAATTGTATAATCCTTCTTAATTTATCTGTTAATTTGTAATGGAAAAGTTATGAAAATAAAATGATACTACATTTTCGACAAAGTTCTTAGTTCAGGTTTTCGAACAGTCGTAGACAGAGTGGTGACAGTTTGACTGACAGCAATCGATATGAATGCGTTCGTTTAATGACGCATTCAAAAGGAATATATTTGAATAAAAACTATTTTATTTGCATATTGTTTATTGTGAATTTTTATGACTCACTCACAGTTTATTTACTCGGCTCAGCCCGAGGATAAAAATTGTATTGTTCTGTATTTAGCGGAATGCAAAAACCAGTTAAAAGTATAGAAAAATAAAATGACTGAAGTAAACATTTTATTATTTCATTTTTTATTTTATAGCACATGAGCTGCTTTAAGGTTTTCGTAATCGCAGGATAAGGCTGTAATTTTGTGGGAGAAATATAGAACAAGTCCTATAAAAAGTTAGTCAGAAAGTCGTAAAAAGTCAGACGTGGGCACGTAATACAAGGATAACACAAAAATAAAAACCAACATTCTGATTCATTGTTTATTGAAATATCTTCTCCATAAAAATTACAAGATTAAAATTATTAAATTACACAAGATGACAAAATATAACAATATTACAATAACACGCCATTTGAAATAACACTGCGGAAATAAAAATATATTTTCATAACTTCACTTGTTGCAGTAGGCTAAAGAGGTAGATAGGAAGGCAATTAGTAAAGATTAGCTAAATAGTTGAAAAATTGCGATCGTAAAATATCTCTATCTACTTCGTGCTTAACTTTTTAACCGCGATTGAGCTCCTCTAAAAAACTAAAAAAAAAAAAAAAAAAAAAAAAGTTTTACACATTAAAGAGGTTTTATTAAATGCTCTATTTATTTATAAACGCAATGTTATTCCCATGGAACTACAGGCCGCCTCGAGTCGTCGTTAGGATTCTGTACTGGAAACGGAACTATGCAAAAGCGTTTGGGTTTTTGAAGTTTATATTTAGAAAAAAAAAACACTAAGGGCTTTTTTGAAAAAAAAAAATGTATTTGATATAATTCTCCCGGGAAAGGTAACACGGTCACGCTAAAAAAAAATACCCAAAGATTAAAGCGAAAAAGAACTAAACATAGAAAAATTTTAATTGTAGTTTTATGAAGTTCGAACTAATAAAATATGTGCATAAATAATAAATAATTTAGTTATTACATCATGAAAGAAAAAATAAGCCATTTTTTTGTAATGCCCCCAAATATAAAACCTTTTTTGTGGTGCGAAGCAGAGCAAGGCTTCGTTCAAGGCAAAGTCGACGTCCTGCCTTGTAACAAACAATGCAAGGGTCAATGTCTCGAATGACTCAAATACTTTTTACATCTACATTAACATTGTAAAGAAGAAAAAAATGCATTTTTGTTTGTTCGTATGTAATGGACCGATGTTAAAAATTCTTGCACTGTTGGAAAGCTACACTCTTCCCGAGTAATATAGGCTATATTTTTCGCAGTATGGGCAGTAGTTCAAAAGAGACGCGGGTGAAACCACGGTAGTCTATAATAAATGTTTGAAAAGTTTACTTGAACGGGTTTATGTAGGAACTACCTACTGGGTGGGTATTAAAAATTATTTTAATGTTAGATAACCTATTTATCGAGGATCTCTTTATCCGGGTTTGAAGTTGTTCCCGCGGAACGCGAGTGGCTAACTAAAATTATGGGAGAGTATTTCTCTTTCTATATATCGTTAATGTTTTCCCCAACTTTAGATAATAAAAATAAGGGCGTCCTAGACGATTGTCGAGCACTGCGGTTGTTCTCATATAAGGAGATCAGCCAGCTGCGCAGGACATATTATAGTGCACAAGCATTTGCGCAGACACAGGTGCACTCACTATTCCTTCACTCTCATAGCCCGATGGAATGATGATTTTGGATAATTTTAGATAGTAAAAGTTCAGAAACCCAAACGCTTTTGTAACCACACTTAAACTGACAATTCCTTATTCAGGAACTTGGTAATGGCGACAAACCATTAACTAATATACTAGGAGAACTGAAGCTAAGTACTCGCGCACACTTGCGACTTCGAGACACGATTATTTTTTGTTCTGTCGCGGTGCGGGTACGCATTGTTATTTGTTGGACCTTTTTTTTAATAAAAACCCGTTTGGATAGGTGGAAAGTTTATTCTGAACTATTGAAAATTAAATTGTACTTTTTACCCGACTGTGCGCCGCAAAGGAGAGTAATGTGTTTCGCTGTTTTTCTTGTAAGTAAAATGTTTTCTCTTAGGGTCCAACAAATAACATGCGTTTCACACGAATGGAATGCTAATACATACATATTTGATATCCGTACATAAAGTTAATATACTTGAAACTGTGAAAAACAGTAAGATTTGTACAATAACTATGTAAAAAAAATATTTTCACAATTTGTCAGTTTCAATTTCTCAAAAATTCGTCTAATTGTAACCAGCATGTTACGTTTTAAAACATTTCATAAATGTCAAATTATTATGAATTTTACGATGACAATAACAAAAAAAAACACAGTTTTTGTCCGTCTATCTTTAGTTACAGTACTTTAACACGATCCATACTCATGAGATAGAAAACATATCAATAGCCGTAAACAAAAATTGCATTGTACACTGAATTATAACATTCACAGCAATTAACTTTGCATCTCTGAAGTTAGCCATTTGACCTCCGCATTTGTTCGTACAGCCTTTGTCGAGATTTGCTTCTCCGAAGTTAGCTACTATTGACTTCACAATAGTCAAAAAAGTAACAAAGCCACGGAGTAAGGAAAGATGAGCGGAGATGCCATAATTCAGGTAGGTCAGGCGCCTTCTTCTAGCTCAAATACGTACGATGGGCATGACCAAAACTATCAGTTACTAGTGAATTCGATTCGTTCCTTTGAGGTATTTGTCAATGATTTTTTGTATTACAAAAAAAGACGAGTCCAAAGAAGTCGTATAAGGGCGAAGACAGTAACGTTCCTCGTCCCCCGCACACCCGCATGTTGGCGCGCTACTTTCTTAGGAGATTTTCCGTTATGGCACCTCCGCTTGTCATTTTGTACTCCGTGAATAAAATACTATTGTGTGATGCCTGAAAATACTAGCTTCAGAAGTGCAAAGTTAACTGGCGAAAGCTACAGATCACCTGCTCGAACAAAATTAAATTAAAATATAAGCAAAATAATTTTAACAATAAATTATCAGTTTGCACAGTTTCAAGTATACAACAAATAAATATACATCTTGATTGACATTTTAAGCGAATATAGCAACAAGTTTTGGTCTAACGAATTATAGTCTTTGGTCATTATTTATGTAGATACCTATATCCATTAATAGGAAATTTTTAAAGTTATAAGCTTCTTGAGTGTGTGACGAGAGAAATTTTATATTCCCTTGCAGTTAGTTAAAAAACTCTCCGACACTATTTGATTGCGGTCTTTTCAATTAAAAATCCGACAAAACATAAAAAATATATTGTCAATTGAGGTTGTCAGCATAAAAAAAAAATCGTTCCTAGAATGTACATTGTAAGGAGTTTTCGATCAACTGTAATTTATTTTCAGAAAGGCTCGACCTTATTGCAATATGACCATAAATAATGACCAAAGACTTCAAATATGTTTTATTTGTACAATTGGACATTTGATATCTTTGTCAGATACAAAATGGACTCTATCAGAAAGGAATAAATCACAATTTAAACTGTGGTAGACTTTATAATGTGTCCTAATTGAAGAAAAAGGTCGTATTTTAGAAAGCTGGTATTGTTGTACTAGTGTTGTTGTATTTTTTTAATTTATAACTTTTCTACGAAAAAATATGTTTTAATTATTTGGCTCTTAGCTTTTTGAAAATGAAATTAAACTATTTGGAAGTTCTATGAAGAAATTTTCTAGATAGATAATGTTTTTAATCAGTATAATAAATAGAATGATAAAATGTAGGTGTGTCTACAAAACTATTTTACACCAAACCATTAAAATAAATAACATATGCTAAACTCTTTATACCACCATTAAATTAACTATTATTATACTGAAAACCACTACCATGCTCTTATGGTTGTTCAAACGCTGAAAGCCTAAACAACCAGTCTTACCAAGGGGTATCGGGTTGCCCGGGTAACTGGGTTGAGGAGGTCAGATAGGGCAGTCGCTCCTTGTAAAACACCGGTACTCTGCTGCATCTGATTAGACTGGAAGCCGACCCCAAAAAGACTTACATACAGGTCCGAGTCCACCAACAATATAAACTTCAGTTTTCTTAAAACAACTGTTTACCATAATATTTTCTGACTTGTCATTTAAAACATAAATAAAGATTTTGTATTTGTATTTTGTATTCGGGGCGGACCTTGGCTGCGAGTGCGGGGCTGCTGTGCAGACCATATCCCACCTCATCGCATGTCCACTGTGCCCTGAAACTTGCTCGCGGGAGGACCTAATGAGCGCATCCGGCCGTGCTCTCGCTGTGGCGGCATATTGGGCTGACAAAGTGTAGTCTCACTATAAGACATGCCATCGATTGCCGGGGCTGCGGGATTGGTCGAAAGAGTTACCGCGGCCCTGGTACATAAAAGGCCTACGACGGAACACGACGGTTTTTAGTCAGTAAGAGTCTGACACTCCCTCACCGCTGCTAACCCACAGCGGGAGGGGTCATTTGATGTTTATAGAAGAAGCATCATAATATTGTCACATTCAATTTTTAAAGTAAACAGGTTGTATTAAGAAATGGACGTTTCTATTGTCGGTTAACTTGGGCCTAGAAAAATTATGATTTAAATATGGAAGCCTCTTGAAAAAAAAAACAATATTCATTCAACCTTAATAACTGAGTGCCTAGTGTGAGTTTTGCAAGTTCGTTCCCACTCGATACGTAAATAACTCCATTGAAATAAAGAGTCGAATGCTAGGTCACATGATTTAGAGAAAGAGTGTCCATGGAGTTTCTTGCCGGTTTCTCCATGAGACCAACTATTTGGAACCGTGCAACTAACTTTGACGTTTCGAAAGAGCTTTCAGAGGCCTATTTAAAAAAAAAAAAGAGTTTGATTTAGATATTACATCTTCATTCATTTCGCCGGTTAATGATGTTTATACTCGCAAAAATGAGCTCGAGTGTAATACAACCAAGTACCTTTGCTTCTAAGTTTAATTCTAAGATTCGTTATACGTAATTCAATGGTATGATAAATCTTCGCATCGAAAAAGTTACGGCTTATGTTTAACTGATCACCAGATATAGTAACAAACAGCAGACAAAAATAGGAAATGATCACCAAAATGAAACTCGCATTTTAATGTAAAACTATCACCAAAGTTTTAACACTTTGCTATCCTATTTAAGTGAAATTACTCCAAAATAAATCATTCGTAAGCCAAAAATAGTAAATGATCACCAAAATTAAACCACCATTTTAAAGTAAGATTATCACCAAAGTTTTTAAATTCTGCTATCCTATTTAAGAAAAATGAGTCCAAATAAATCATTGTTATCCCAAAAGTAGTAAATGATCACCAAAAGTAGTAAATGATCATCAAAAAAGTTTTTACATCTTGCTATCCTGTTTAAGTAAACTGACTCCAAAAAAATAAGTTCGGCCTGATAAAATAAATGTAATAACATTATGGGGACCCTTTTCCTGCACTAGCGTGGAAAATTGTCTATTGCATGCCTCTAAACAGTGCAATAAGAGTGTATTGAGAAACACATTCTTCTTCTTCTTTCTCCTGCCCTGTTCCCAATTTTACTTAGCGTCGGCGCAATATGTCATTTTCTTCCATTTTCCCCTGTCACTCGTCATACTGACACTCACGCATGCATTGCAAGCCGGACACATAACTTAATATGGCATCATAATACTTTATTTGGTAATAAGCCTACATTTTATGGCAATCACAGTGACTTATTTAGGCAAAAATAATACATTAATTTGGTCGTCAAGAGTTGGTGATCATTTACTAAATTTGGTGGTCGAATACAATTTAAAGTGAAGTCGTGACTAAAATAGCTGGTACTATTACATTTTTAGACTTTATTTTTCTGGTGTTCAGTAGATATTTCTGGTTGCAAAACTTAGGGTATCAAAGCATTTTATGGTGGTCATTATATTTGTTCCCAAAAGTTACCTCACAAAACTGGCAGTAGGTACTCTGTTCAAAATTCAAAACCCAACAACACTAGTACATAACAGCTGTTTGACACTCTTACCCGACTGCTGTAAGAGGGTTAGACGACGACTACGAGCGGCAAGTCTCCGATCATAACGACTGCGGCGGCGGCAGCGAGCGCGCGGCTGCGAGCCCCCCCGCGTCTAGCCGGGGCCAGTCCACGAATTCTTTGCCGTGTCTAAAAGGAAAAGGTGACAAAAATTCTTTATATATAAATATAAATAAATAATAATGTCGGGACACCTTTTCACACATGGTCGGTTAGCCCCATGGTAAGTTATTAATTAACTTGTGTTATGGGTGCTAACACAACTGATAAACTACATATACACATTGTAACACCCAGACCACGGCCAACAAGCATGCTCATCACACAAATTTCGACCGAACCAGGAATCGAACCCGGGACCTCAGGTTCGGCAGTCCGGCATGGTGACCATCGAGGTCGTCAAATTTCTTTAACATATCTATCTTTTGTTTTGCCATTCGGGATATAATAGATATTTTCAAAATAAACACACTAGTCAACAGCAGTTAACCCATTTAGATGAAACTCAGCGGGATGTTACATACGCAGTAATATTTAAAGTATGTTATGTAGTTATCATTGTATGGGCATGTGATGCGGAGGAATAAAAATCACGTTGTGAGGAAGGTAGAGTATGAAGGTGGACGGATATAGTGGAAGAGTAAGATATGGTTAGAAAGAATGTTACTTGTGATATGACGGCAGATAGAAGACTATAAAAGGAGAAAACATGCTGCGCCGACCCCAAGTAAAATTGGGATAAGGGCAGGAGGATAATGATGATGATGTCATATAGCCAGTTGGTTAGTCAGTCACTTGGACATTCGGTTTGTCACTCACTTGGCCAGTGAGTCAGTTAGTCAGTCACTCACCTGAATATGAACGTGAGCGTGGCAGTGACGGCAGCTCCCCAGAACATGAGGTACAGCAGCACTTCGCTGCTGTACCGCTGCGGCAGAGTCGCCGACGCGCAGAACATCGACATGGCGACCAGTAGCACTGATGGGAACTGTGACGAAAATAAATCATATTAATTAAGGTAATCTGAAAACTTGTAGCGGCGGCCATCTTGGACAGATTTTCATCAAAAATTGTTAAAAAATCACCACACTAATTCTCCTTTCAAACCAAATCGAAATCGATTTGTTCCTTCGGGAGCTTCAATGAAACCACTCCAGTCAATTTTGCGTCTAGCCTTGACTAACCAGGCCCGGAATTAACACATAGGTCACGTGCCTCGGACTACTTAGAGACCGAATGGAGTCAACTTAATGGCAGATTCATCTACGTGTCAAAATCACTGAAATTATCTCAATTAAAAAAAATCTTTGCATGGACCTCTGGTTTTTAGGTAGTTCCGCGCTATTTAGTCAGTAGGTAGTTAGCCTTAAAAATATTACTGTAGAACCGTGGGTCATTAATCCACTCCTGGAAATAAGGCTTGGCAGTTGATGACATAAGCTATTCCCGACAAAAATAAATATTAAGAACACAAACATCCTAGCTTTACGCTATCTTTAATTAAAAACAAAACACCTAAATAGTTTTTTAAGAATGTAACAATATAAAATCTTACCGTAATATACTTCCAGTCCCTGTCGCGTCGCAGCGGGCACGGCAGCGTATTGCCCTCGCCGTCTACGATCACGTACTTACCCAGGAACAAGTCGATCGAGTCCTGGGTAATACAACTTGTATCAAAAGTTTGAAAATGTGGAAATATGTACTATACTCCATTTGAGTAAGCACTTTGAGATGGTCAGATAGGGCAGTCGCTCCATGAAAAGCACTGGTACTCAGCTACATCCGGTTAGACTGGAAGCCGACCCCAACATAGTTGGGAAAGAGGCTCGGAAGATGATTTGAGTAAGCACTTGCCTATGGGTAAAGAAACTTGATATGACTTCACAATCAAATGAAGTGTAGATATTTGAATTATTGTATAGAATAAGAGCACTTATGGGACCATATGGCAAAATTTTTGGTGATTGAGAAATGAAAAGATGACCCAACTAAAAAGTAAGGAACATTTATGTCAGTTAACCTCTTTTGTGCTGCGGTAATTTTTTCAAACCATACCGCTGAGCAACCACTTAGCCAGGCGCTATACATTATAAATAACTTTTAATTATGTGTCAAACATTTTAAAGACCTATTTCATATTGCAGAGTCATAATAAAAAAAGAGAAACATAAGAAATACAAAGGCGAGCTTAACAATAACAGGATTTCTTTAGGCCAAAAAATAATGTATCCTAGATTAAAAAAAAATATATATCAACGTACTTGTCTAAACCCATCACTGAAGTTATTCTTGTAGTACCGAGTGAGCGAGTTAATACCATCTCGAATGAGCCCGAGATGCGTCCTTTTGCCAGTTCTCGTGTAATCTGTCTTCAGAGCCCCGGTGCCCGAGTATTGGGTAGAAATCGTGTCTGCGTGGTCTGCCCATACCTGGATTATGGAGTTTCTATTGTAAAACGGGTCGTATAGATGTGTGGGATGTTTGCGCAGGGTTGCGCAGTTTAGCGCAGGGTTGCGCAATTTAGCGCAGGGTTTGCGCAAGGTTGCGCAGAACTAATTTTCACATGTACGATAAAATTAATTCTGTTAAACAGTAATCTCCTTATTAAGAGACACGGAGTAAAGTTAATCCAAGTTTAAATCGATATAAACGCATGGTTAATCCTTTCTTATTCCGTGGTGTAAATTTCTACCTGTTTATTAATGACCCCCGCACTCAGGCATATTTAATGGTTACTTAAGCCATTCTTTAATGAATGATTCTTTCTTTGACAATCCGGCACTTACGAGTGACTTAAGTTATCATTAAATGTCTCTGAGTGCGGGGGTAAATCATTACTGTCACAGCCTTTTTATCGTCCCACAGGCCTCCTCTCACATGGAGAAGGGTTGAGCATTAATCATAAAAGTATTAATAATTGTTACAACTTACATTATTAAACAGCTTATCCAAATAAGGATGTTTCTCATCATCACTGGATGTGACTGCTAGCACTCTAAGCGCCGCGTTAAGCTGTAGTCGAGCTAATAGACTTTGTACTACATTGGTACGGTCGAGACAATCCACGCAGTTTGTTCTGAACACACCGCTTTGTCGGAGTAGGACTGTGCCTCCTCGGGATAGGAAGTAGCCGAATTCTGTCTGAAAATACGAGAAGATGATAAAATATAAAGTTTAAAAAGTAGGTGAAATTATACAGTATAAAAAAACTTTGTCTCTTCATGAATCGCAAGAAATTGTGTCAAGTTTAAAGCTGTCTATATGTTTGTATTGTAAAATGGGTCAGAAAAATATATGGTAAAAAACATGTAGGTAATTTAGTGCTACTTTTTCAATACAGTCAATGGCAAAGTTGAAATTCAGAAAGTACAAATAATTTTCAAAGTACCTGGTTTTACAGGTTTCAGGTCAGATTTTTACCAAATGCTATGACATAGGTCTTGCAAATGCAACACAATGCAAAAATAATAATAATACTAAACTTAGTTATCCCAATGTAAAATACATCCAAAAAGCAATACTTAAAGCCCCTTTTTGAATGAGATATTTCTTTTCGGATGGGATATGTTTGCTATGACCTCAAGGGGCCATATTTTCTCTAACCTAATTTGCAAATTATATTCAATAATGACTCTAGTAGCATACCTGTTCATGCGCAATCCTGTCTATAAGCACGTTGAGCCTATAGTATCGCATGGAGCGGCACTCGGCATGGAAGTCGAAGGGCTCATAGCGCACCCCGGGCAGCGCCGCCGCCGCCACCGCCGCGCGGAACCCGCGCTCTAACGCCTCCTCTTTGCCGTGTTGGTCAATCTAGTTATATTGATCATCACAAATATAATAATAGTAGTCGTATCATGCCATCTAGCGGCACATAGGACAAAACTATAAAGTAAAAGTGTCTTCAACACATCAAATACAGCAACCAATCACGGTCCATTCATTCGGTCAGTCATTCATTCATTCGGTCAGTCATTCATTCATTCGGTCAGTCAGTCAATCATTCATTCGGTCAGTCATTCATTCGAGAAAACGAAAATTCGCTCTTTCTGTTTCGAGCTCAACAATGCCAACAAACGACGTTTTGAACAAAATATTTCTGTAAGTTACTCGTGCTGCTATAAACATGAGAGTTTTTATGTATAAGCACGTTGAGCCTATAGTATCGCATGGAGCGGCACTCGGCATGGAAGTCGAAGGGCTCATAGCGCACCCCGGGCAGCGCCGCCGCCGCCACCGCCGCGCGGAACCCGCGCTCTAACGCCTCCTCTTTGCCGTGTTGGTCAATCTAGTCGTATTGATAGTCAGAAATATAATAATAGCAGTCGTATTATACCATTTAGCGGCATATCGGACAAAACTGTAAAGAAAAAGTGTCTCCAACACATCAAAGACATCAACCAATCACGGCCCATTCATTCAATCATTCATTCGGTCAGTCATTCATTTTAGAAAACATTTAAAACAACAAATTGAACAAATTGGACAATTGGCATAATATAGCACATAAAAACCCACCGCATCTTTTTAGCAGATGACAGCTGTGAGTTATCAAGAAATAATACCGTTGTTTGTACTGACCATCAGCAACTGACTGCACCAAGAATCGGTCAAACCATACACAAAAATAAGATATGTATGTACATATATGCTTCTTGTTAAAACTGCAGATAAAATGAATGATACAAATAATTCTGTCTATCTGTCGCGTATTCATTTAATACGTTCATTCAATCATTCATTCCGTCGAGTTCGAAAACAAAGATTCGCAGATATATACAAAAATATTTTGCAATACTGCTGTAATCTGCAAATACTATAGAGCGTATATGAGCACTGTCTGTAAAAAATGTGTTAGATAGGTAGTCCATTTATTAAGGACGTTTACTTTTGATGATAATGAGTATGTTTGCTAGACATGAATAAAAAAATTTCATCACTCACCAAATTAACCAGCACCTGATTGCCATATCTCTGCTGCTGATCTCTCAAATGCTTAGTATAAGCTGCCACATGGTCTTCGTGAGCTAGCTGCATAGCCGGCTTGTACTTTATATCCGGGTACTGACTCCAGAACAACGGGATGGAGCCCCGGGTTTGCACGAAGGAGGATTTTTCACCACCCCGTTCTATTATCTGTTCTGTTTCCACGAAGTTTGCTACGTTGCCCTGGGGAAAATGGTATAAGGTTATATAGGTATAAATTCGGAATGCACTATAAAGGAGTCTTTATTTGTTTTCAACTTTTTTGCATCTTTTGTGCAGTCAACGGCTATCAGTTTCTTAAGGAAGAATTCCGTGCATCGCGATCGATCGCAGTCGCGCGCGCGTGTCGCGGGCCTCGGCAGCGCGAGCGGTGCCATACATTTTCATTGTTTAACTATTATCGCGAGCGATCGACGACTGTCGTCGCGACGCACGGAATTCTACCTTTAGGAATAATATCGTTGTTTGTACTGACTGACAGCTACTGTCAACTGCACCAAAAATGAAAAGACCGAGAATGAAATATGAAAGCAATACACATAAAAATGCCTTTGTTGTTTAATAGTTGGGTTCACTTGGGTATTACTAAATGACCAAAAACATGTTTTTTTTTTTTGCTTTTGTAATACTTTTGTTGTATGTAAATGCAGTTGTGGGGCGTCACGGGATTGCGGAGTAATTTCTAATTTGAAGACTTAAAACAACCAGTAAATACATTGCCTCACCTGAGCATCGACCCCCCGCATAAAGAACCTGGTACCAGCGCGGTCGACGCACCGCCGTGACACTAGCGACCACGTCAGCTGGTGACCGTTCACTGTCACGTTGTTTATAGACACGACTGATTTTGGGTTGAGGATCATATTTCTTATAATAGGAAAGATTGTCTGTGTTTTGCTGTTAAAAAATCTCATGTGAGACGAAAAATAACATTAATTCTTTTTATGCAAAATGAGTAATTAAAACAATCAATCAAATTAAAAAAAAAACCCTGAAAGTGCGAATCCCAGCAGGCAATCAACCGTTTTGAAAGATCTTTCAGTGATAGCCCGTTTATCGAGGGACTTGTTATCCAGGTGCAGAGAGTTGTTTTCACGGGGTTATAAATATTATGAGGAAGAGTAATGGGACTTTTAAATACAGTACTTCATCAAAAAAATCTGTTAATTGTATCTGCAGTAGTTCTTCGAAAATATTAAAAAGGATACAGCCTTGTATGAGGGGCAGCGTGAACCGTGAATACTGGTGATGAGAGAAGTCTCGAAGCAGGAAGCCGTTCCACAGGAAACGGGGGTCTGCACGATTCGTTATAGACATCTGAAAATAAATGAGTGCATTAAAACATAGTTTATACTAATATTATTATGTATTGAGGTAAAGTTACTTTGTTTGCTACATTGCAAGGGGTCTCTAGACTCTAAACATGCTGAACCTATTTTGTAAATGCTTTTACTATAATAATAGAAATTATTTCTAGTGTCATAAGCTATATTTTATTTGGATACAGATAGTAGTAGAAAAAGCTACTATAAAATTAATTCATTCACCGCGTGTGTTTCTATAATTTTTTTGAGAGTTTACGAAGATTGAAAGCACCAAAATTGTCTTAACAATAACGAATCCTTGTGTGGTCTGTGCAAAACTAATCGCTGCGCATATTCCGGTATCAGTGGAAGATGTACTTGTAGCTATGGTCTGAAGTTAGTCGCTGGCCGCCATAAAGTCTGGCGCCTGGTGCTTACCCTGTGGAAGTCGGGCGTGACGGAGTGCAGGCGCTGCAGGCAGTGCGTGAGGTCGTAGCTGTACGAGAAGTACATGCCGGGCGTGTCCAGCGCCAGCCGTACCATGCGCTCGTATGTGTTGTTGTCTTCTATCTGAACATACAAACAATATAATTCACTGTTCACATTTAAAATACCTATATATAAAAATAAAATCTTTATTTTTCAACCAACTTAAAACTCAAACTCATTCATTCAAAATGAGGTTGGTAACTCAGCACTTTTCAAACCAAAGCGCCCACCCTTCATCACTTCACTTATATTGACTACTTGATACAACGTTTCATGTGTGATGATAAGATTGAATGGTCAAATTCAAATGAAGAATTAATCGCTGGGTTGGAGCTGCGCCGTGCCGAGCCCTTCGTATGTTCGATCACCTTGACCTCTATCCCTTTATGACCTTTACCCCTAAAATAAACATCTGAAAAGGTCCATAACATACCTGTTTGTTAGTGAGGTGCGTGTTGGAGCGAGCGTAAGGAATGATGTCTGCTCCCGCCAACTGATATATATCGTGCCCGTTTAGCTTGCCCATCTGTGGAAAAAACATGTAAGCATTTATTGACGGAATTAGTACCTTAGTGCTGTCACCAAGATATAAACGGGTTTTATTTGGCTTGGTGACTTTCGATTCCAGAAGTAGCCAAGGCTGCGGTCCACGTCACTATGGCGTCTTGTGGCCGTTCCCAATATTAGATCTATCGGCTGTTTTGAAGGAGTTTGACAATTTGTATGGGACTTATGTCAAAATGCTACCTTAGTAAGCAAATCACAGTTCGAATATTAGGAATGGCTATATTGAAAACCTCCTCCTATTTGGGAAGTCAGTTAAAAAAAATATATATTTTTTTTTTAATTTGTACTTGAGAACAAAGCTATAAAATAAATAATATTGACTTACCAATATCCTGTACTTGGCTACAACTAAATATAATCCAGATAGGAGCTTTATGGATCCGAGGAAACCACATACTGGACGGTAAGCATTCGCTGGTATGGGGATCTTTACTGAGCCATATTCTGAAAAGAAAAAAACAAGTAAGGTTTAAAAAAGTTTGGCCACCTTTGAGGTTGACTAGCAATTTTGTGTAAAGTGTAACTTGTAATTTTACTAGATGTTAAGGAGGGAACAACCTCCTGCATGTGGATAAAAGTCGCCTATATTTTATTTTGTTATATAAGCTATTTTAGTGCATACAGTCTTACAATCTTTTGCTTTTATAACATTAGTAGCATTCACATATATAGAAAACTTTTTGCAGGATATAATACATATTTGGAAAACAGTAGAAAGTAGTCAATTCCATCTCATTTGGTGACTGTTATTCCATATAACATGGACTAATAAGTAAACTGAATATACATAATGCATAAATGTAAAATGAGTGTACCTTTGACAACCGCCTCCCCAGTCACACGGTCTATGACCAGTATCTCCGTAGGGTGGATTGTGGGCTCCAAATAGAATTTATCTGAGGTTGTGTATCTGAAAATAAATGTGATAAGATGAACATGATTAGTGATTAATTTCACAGCTACTGTTGCTGTTTCCATGTTATTATGACTGATAAGAATCTTCGGATTATTTTTAGCTTAGTTGATAATCTATATTTGGAACTTTCAAGGTTTATTATGACTGAGAAATCATGATGTAATGTTCATGTAAGGTAAGTACAACATTTTGTAGTCTAGCAGGGTCTACAATAATTGTATTTGTTATAAAATGAGTTTATTTTTAATAGTAAAGTGAACTGTAGAGCGTGGCTTAAGGTGAAATGATATAAAGACGCTGTGCGTAAATGTTGTGGTTGTGGGGTGAGTAATTTTAATTTAGATATAACTCAAGGATCCATTTAAAAAAAAATGCAATTCATCATCTGCCGAGCTTTTTTCCCAATATGTTGGGGTCGGCTTCCAGTTTAAACAGATGCAGCTGAGTACCAGTGCTTTACAAGGAGCGACTGCCTATCTGACCTCCTTAACTCAGTAACGCTCCTCAACACGGTTACATTAAATAAAATACAGTTAAACTACATAAATATAAGGGTATTGATCTCATATCCAAAGACAAGAAATTAGGCTTTATGTCAAGCTACTTAACTTTGACCTTTAACCTTGTAACACTTACGTTATTTTATTTGTTTATGATAACAGCTGAGAATATGGTGTATATAACTATTTAAAAGTGTAACATAGATAAGATAAAATGAATACAACTACTTTTTACAGTTTTTAAGGAAAAAGTGACTTAGTTTTTATAGACGTTTTTTAAGAGACCATTATTGCAACTTAGCAATTAGTTAAAGTGACGTAAGATTAGTCTCGCTTGGGTTTAATTTACGACCAAAAGATGCAGTGGGCTATGTTTGTCAAGTGTTGATGTAAGCGATTAAATAAATAAAAAAAACATCACATCTTTGTAATTCTGTTGATGTTCCCACAATTTGGGTAAAATTTTCTTGGTAATTACACAGCATATTGAAGAAAATTTTGTACGGCTTCGGAGAAAACATGAATTGAAGACAGACGTAAGGTGATTCTTCAACCGCCCTATGTTTTTAACGTATTCTGGGTTGATACATATAATTAAGTTATGGTACCATACTTACAATTTAATATCATCGTGAATACTTAGCAAATCTGCCATTATTAATGATATATCAGCAAAATAAATTTATTTTTCAATCGTACACTCGCGAAAACTTGACATGTATGACATGACACTACAACTGCACTGGTGATGTGAATTCGTGTGAAGTGGTGGGTTCGTGATTATTTTTATTCGTCGATGATAAGCAGACTGACAGGAAGCGATAATTTTAATTTGATGGCAAGATATAATTAATTTACATGGTGCAATCAACACATATGTATATGTTGGTTTATTGATTGACTCAAAGAATAGTTGATTGAAAGAATCGCAGATTAGATTGTGACATATTTTGTTTCGGAACGAAATGTTACATTCCATTACACGTACTTGGTACTTAAGGGTCGTACATTGAAACTTTTGCCTTTAGTTTACATTTATTAACTTAAACGTAAAAAATAAATATTTTATGGCTTAAAATTGATCGAATGCTTAAAAATTGGTTACTAAATCATTTTCAAATAAGCTTTTACGTCTAAATTAGGTTTGTGATTTTTTTGTGTGATACGGAACGTGACAGCAACATGCGATTTTGAAGTTTCAAATGCAAGTGGATAACCTAAAATTTAATTTATTTACAAAAATAGGTTGTAATAATGTCGTGGGAATAAATAAAAAATGATGAAGGACGTAACTAAAATACCGGAATTTATTCCAACCATAAAAGATGGTGAGGAAGTTGAAGACTTTTCTGAGGAATCGGACGAAGAAATAGAGGTAAACTTCAAATTAATTTTTAATAAATTTAGGTCTAAATTCATTGAAAATAAAGATGCATGTGGCTTTGGTCTAAAGAAGTCTAAATATGTTATAATTATACTTCAAAATATCCAAAACAAATCATAGAACACGCAAATAAATTACGAAAAAAGCTCACATTTTGGATAATATTTAATTTTTTCTCATTTTCAGTATCAACCATCTAAACAGAAAGTGCAGCGGAAAGCAGATTTCAATCCGAAGTTTGAATTTGTTAGTTCTGTCGAAGAATACAATAAGGTATGTATTTTACAACTTAATTATGAATTTGTTGTGTTCAATACCAGCACATTCCTACCTATACTTCATCATTGTTTTTATAATTCTGTTCAAATAAATATAAGCTTAAATGGGTGAGACATTAAACATTGCTAAAATGTACAGCCATTAAATATTGCATATTATTACACAAAACTAACATACAAACTTGTAAGTGTACTATTTTGCCTCATTTTTATCACTTATTTAATCTCCATATAGCACATAGACAATACAGTAGGTACTGTAACTATTTTGTACATAACATGCATCCTACAATACGGGACAGGGATGTTCTTTTAGTCCATTATTCATCATCATCCTCTAAGCCTTTTTTCCCAACTATGTTGTGGTCGGCTTCCAGTCTAACTGGATGTAGCTGAGTACCAGTGCTTTACAAGGAGCGACTGACTATCTGACCTCCTCCACCCAGTTACCCAGGCAACCCAATACCCCCTTGGTTAGACTGGTGTCAGACTTACTGGCTTCTGACTACCCGTAACGACTGCCAAGGATGATCAATGACAGCCGGGACCTACTGTCCTTTATTCATCATTAAGTAAATATTTATTTAACAGAACACATGGGACGATCTTCACAAGTATGTGAAACGTAATGTAAAGCATACGTTAGACGAGAAAATAGAGAGACGGAGAGCTGCCGTGAAGGTGCACGGCAACGCTGACGATGTGGACACTGACTCCGATGTTGACAGAAAAGGTAAAATTCCTACTAATATTATGATTATGAAAGTTTATCGATTTGGAAGTACCCTTAGTCATGCGTTAATGAGTGAATAGATTTCAATAAAACTTGGCAGAAACAAATTAGATGCTACTTATATTATAAATAGGCAATTCATGCAAAAATGACTTGATGGATTTTGAGGATATTTAGCAGTAACATACCTCATAAATCAGAATAATATAAAGACCGCTTCTTATCATGTGCGGTAAATAGTTCCTTTGGGGCACGGCTAGTAACAATATAATGCACTATACTATACCGACTTCTATTAGCAGCCAGCATTATGGTAAAATGTACATTAATCATGTGACATTAAGGTTCAAACCATCTTAACATGTATATTATAATTCCAGACAGTGATGTTGGAGAGCTGGAGATATCTGATGATGAGCTCAAAAAAGATGCAATCAAGACTAAGCCTAAGAAGCTTACCAAAAAACAGAAGTTACAAGAGGTGAGATCAAATTTACTACATCACTTATTTATTACTAGCCTTGGGTCCATTAGATATTTAGCAGATATCTCAACTTCATCTGCCTAACCTGATGCTATGCTGCTATACTGGAATGGCTGCCTATCAGATCTCCTCACCAGAGTATCGTGAGCAACCCTATGCCTCCTCGTAAGACAGCTTGTCAGACTTGCTGGCTTCTGACTACCTGTGAGTTAGTTAAGGCATGTAGGGTGAGTGCTAGCTAGCATGTGGTGGCTGCATATTGTATAATGCAATATGTACTGAATACAAATGTAAATACAATAATTTGTTGAAAGGTTCTTCTAACCTACAGACAGACATGTGTTGCTGGGGAGTTTGTTGCGCCACTTCTTCTTCCCAGCAAAAACACATAGGAAGTGGTGAAGGGTGGGCGTTTTGGGGGCTGTCTTTTGTAAATTTCTGACGTTCGAAAAGTGCTGTTTTGCAGCCGAGATTGAATAAACGTATTTTGATTTTGTTGTGACAACTGCCAAAGATGTTGTTGGGACCCACCAATTTAATGTGCCATAAAAAACTAGATCAAAACTGGTTCATCTGAGCTAGAGCTGCACCCAATATTTCCATGGGAAATTACATTTTAAAATTATTATACATTATTAAATTACTTTGCAGGAATTAGCAGACGACACAGAACAGGGTGCCCGCATAGAGTACGACTCTGACTTCTTCGAGGAGCCTCCTCCGTATGACGAGAATGCTTCGTTCTACATGATGAACTTATCCCGACCCCTGCTGAAGGCTATAGGAGCCATGAACTTTGTGCATCCCACGCCTATACAGGCTGCTACTATACCTGTGGCTTTGCTTGGTAAGTTTTATTCTATTAGTAACTTTGACATGTAATATATAGGTACACCTTTTTTGGTCAGTTGAAAAAAAATCGCCTCAATTTCGGTACAATTGCGTTAAAAAAGGTCATCTTTAGTTTACTAACACTAGTTTTAAGTCAATTGTTACTAACACTATGGGCTCTGCCTGAAATAAATGTTATATTATTAGACCTACTTACTGATCAAGCGTCAATCAATGCCAATCGAGATTTTTTTAGACAGTTGATGACAACATGAATAGTTAAAGGGAACTAATTTTTTTAGCTGTTATTAATATAGTTAAATGGGTTGGTTAACGCGATCAGCATGGTAAAAAGTACATTACAAGGTTTATCAACCCATTCCACTATCGATTCATAGCATTAATGGATTGTCAATCGATCCATGGGTCCAGGGGCCCGATTCTCCTAAGTTAATAATGTCAAAATTGAATAGAAATCGAATCGTAATATGATCGCAATAGCAGTTTTAACCATATCGGGCATTCTGCTACTACTAAAAGACCAATCGTATTCCAACGACATTCGATTGGTTTGCGATTGGTCTGCTATTTTAGTGATTTTGGTCAATGCGGTAGTTTGCTCTACAATCATATTGCAATTGTAAATCATTTGCAGACAAAATGATTCATTATTGAATGACGGAAAAGGATAAAAAAGTTTATTTCAAAGAAAAATAGCGGAATGCCACATACGCTTCAATCGTAATTGAGTCGGGATTGGATCTCAGTCGAATGTGAATCGTATGTCGCTTAAGTAAAATTAGGAGAATCGGGCCCCAGTACTTCACAACTCAGTGTACATTTTTACAATCATTTTACAGATGAGTAGTGTTAAATATTCATTTTTGATAGTTCCAACTTCTGTTCAGACATAATTTTCGAGTTGGCTTTCACTAAGTCAATTATTTGTTAACAGGCAAGGACGTATGCGCCTGCGCAGCGACAGGCACGGGCAAGACGGCGGCGTACATGCTGCCCATACTCGAGCGGTTACTGTACAAGTCGAGTGCTGGCTCCAGAACTACGCGCGTGCTCGTGCTCGTGCCTACTAGGGAGTTGGGGGCTCAGGTCTGTTACATACATGAATATCATCACACTTTTACATAAGCAAATTACTTAAATTCACATATCTTATCTAAGGTAATTGCCTGAACTAGGTAGTCCTGTGTTTCACATATCTTATCTAAGGTAATTGCCTGAACTAGGTAGTCCTGTGTTTCACATATCTTATCTAAGGTAATTGCCTGAACTAGGTAGTCCTGTGTTTCACATATCTTATCTAAGGTAATTGCCTGAACTAGGTAGTCCTGTGTTTCACATATCTTATCTAAGGTAATTGCCTGAACTAGGTGGTCCTGTGTTTCACATATCTTATCTAAGGTAATTGCCTGAACTAGGTAGTCCTGTGTTTCACATATCTTATCTAAGGTAATTGCCTGAACTAGGTGGTCCTGTGTTTCACATATCTTATCTAAGGTAATTGCCTGAACTAGGTGGTCCTGTGTTTCACATATCTTATCTAAGGTAATTGCCTGAACTAGGTAGTCCTGTGTTTCACATATCTTATCTAAGGTAATTGCCTGAACTAGGTAGTCCTGTGTTTCACATATCATATCTAAGGTAATTGCCTGAACTAGGTAGTCCTGTGTTTCACATATCTTATCTAAGGTAATTGCCTGAACTAGGTGGTCCTGTGTTTCAGGAAATAGCACAATAGTAACAAAAGAGTAATACATCTTACAAGTTTTTATGTAAACGATGTAAAGTGTTGAAAGTACATAAATTATTTAAACTTTATGATAACAATTTTTAACAATAGGTACTTAACTAACATCATTCTGAAAAGTTACGTATACAACGTTATTTTTTGTTTGTGCGAAACCTGAATATAGTTTGTTCAGAATCAGTAACTGAATCGATTCCAATAGTTTTTACACAATGTTATATTTTTTCCCAAAATTATCTAAAAAACTTTGAATGTTGGACACCATAAATAGGTATTTATTCTCGCACAACGGCGGTCACGGCGAGTTCATAGCGGGTGCGAACGCACAGTGCTATCGCGTTGCGCGGCATGTGTGCGTTTTGTGGTGATTATGTATTTTTACGGACAGTCCCGTAACTTAACAAGCTTATAACTTTGTGATTTTTCATGATACGATTTTGAAATTTCGTACATAGATTCTTTACATAAAAATACTAGATAGGTGTATCAGGTTTCGCATAAACAAAACATAACGTTGTATATTATACATAATAAGATAAAAAAAACTGTATTTTTGATGGTTTGTAATGGATAAACTCAAATTTACTAGACCGAGGCAGTAGTTCCCATGTGTTAACAAAACCATGTCCGATCCTTTGAGAGGGTGTTCGGTAACCTTATCTGATTATATTAATACTACTACTCAAAGGGAGTATACATAGATATTTATTATAGACAATAACAAAATTGTAACAGAATGATTTTCACACTATAGCGTTATTGTTACAGGTACACGCAGTGACCAGGCAGCTGGCACAATTCACTTCGGTCACCGTCGGCCTGTCTATCGGAGGACTTGACGTCAAATATCAGGTCAGTTTATAATATTTATATGTAAGTGAAGTGACAATCCCACCAACAAGGTGGACAGACGACCTTATAAAAGTTGCCGGAAGATGCTGAATGCAGGTCGTCTCCAACAGGTATCTGTGGAGATCTAAGGGGGAGGCCTATGTTCAGCAGTGGACGTCGTATGGCCTGGCTGAGATGATGAAAGTGACAATTCGCGTTTTATGAAATAAATGTCGCTCTCGCTGGTTTTATTTAATTCTTGGGATTTTATTTCCAAACCATGTTTGTCGGCTAATTTAAATTAAATGGGTTTTATTAATAAAAGTACGTATATTGTAGGAAACCATGCTGCGTCGCAACCCGGACATAGTGATAGCGACGCCGGGCCGGCTGATCGACCACATCCGCAACACTCCCTCCTTCGGCCTGCACTCTATTGAAGTATTAGTGCTGGATGAGGCAGACAGGTATATTATCTGTTTATAGTTTTATTTTCCATATAAATTATATTTTAACTTTAGATTTCTTAAACATGTTAACCAATTTATGTAAGTTAGAAAGCCTCCTCCATCTTTTTCTATGATTGGGCAGTGAAAGTAAATATTCATATTTTATAACTAGCTTCCGCCAGCGGCTTCGCCCGCTTGGTGTGTTGATAAAAAGTTGCCTATGTGTTAAGCCAGGGTATCAAATATCTACATACCAAATTTCAATCAAATCGGTCCAGCCGTTTTTGCGTGATTGAATAACAAACATACATCCATACATTCTCACAAACTTTCACATTTATAATATAAGTAGGAAGTAGGATTTAGGGAGTACATAAAGTCGGAAACCGGTAAGGTATATCTGGGGGCACGGCAGTGCCCCAGCCAAGCCTCGATCTCAAAACTATTTACGATAGAAGAATTGCATGGTAGTGATTATATAGAGGCAGTAGGTATAAAGGGAAGAACATAAAGTAGTTCATACATAATTGAGTATATAGGGAAGTACATTTATAAGCGAATTCTTGTGTTGTGAATAACAATTCAACTCTTTCCAGGATGCTAGACGAGTATTTCGCAGAACAAATGAAGGAGATCATCCGTCAATGTTCTCCCAAGAGACAGAGTATGCTGTTCTCGGCCACCATGAGTGAACAAGTCAAGGATTTAGCAGCCGTATCGCTCAAGAAGCCCGTCAAACTGTTCGTGGATTCTAATAAGGATGTCGCTTTCAATTTGAGGCAGGAGTTTGTCAGGTAACTTATGTTTTTTTTTATTGTTTACTGCATTTTTTATTTTTTCCTACATTTACAGTTAATCACCACGCTTGCTTGTATGTTTTCCTTCACCTTTACCGGTCGCCGTGTTGTAGACGATGTGGCAAATTAAAGCCCAGTCCTATTTAACACGTAGAAAACCTTTACACATTCTGTTTTATAAGAAAATTTATAGTTCTGGAAACCTGTAACGCTTCGATAGTAATGATAAACTTACTGTAATTTATTGGAACTAAGTACAAAACGAACTTTGGGGGATGCCTTTGTCTAACAGTGGACGTTTCTCGACTGAAATAACTCTTCTTCTTCTTGGCGAGTCGATGGTAACAATCTTGTATATGGGCGTTGAGAGTGAAGGAATAGTGAGTGCACCTGTGTCTGTGCAAATGCTTGTGCACTATAATATGTCTTGCGCAGTTGGCTAATGTCCTTATATGAGGACAGCCGCCGAGGCCGAAATCGGCCTTGGACGTATTAATGTATTAATTAAAATGTATGGTATAGGATTCGCCGCGAGCGCGAGTGTGACCGCGAGGCTTTGCTGGCGGCGCTGGTGTGCCGCACGTTCCGCGACCGCGCCGTGGTGTTCGTGCAGACCAAGAAGCAAGCGCATCGCCTGCACGTCGCGCTAGGACTGCTCGGCGTCAAGGTACCGGCATAGCATCGGCCTAGCCGCTTCCTTAATACAGGCTCGACTAACAGCGACAGCAGCAGACTTCTGTGTAGCCTTGTCCCTACTATTGGCATGTTGACTTCCAGTCTAAATGGATGCAGCTGAGTACCAGTTTGCCCCATGGAGCGATTGATTGTCAGTCTTTCTGACTTCTGCGACGGCTGGTAAAGAGCCAGGGGCCATAAAAACATATCTTCTGAAGCACTCATTTTGGCCACAGATGCTCATCCATCCACGGACCATCATCATCCCCCGAGCCATTTCCCAACTATGTTGGGGTCGGCTTCCAGTCTAACCAGATTCAGCTGAGTACCAGTGTTATACAAGGAGCGACTGCCTATCTGACCTCCTCAACCCAGTTACCCAGTTTCACCAAACATTGCTTAACAGTTGCTTCCAATTGCGATGTTTTTATCGGGCAACTGTTATTTTATTTACTTTTTATTCTTTTTGCACATTTTGTACAATGGCGGACTTAGACTTATTATTTTTTTTTTACTTTTATAATTAAGTTGTTCTTCAACATATTAAATTCATATTTTCACTACTATTTCTAACAATAATTCACTAGGTAGCAGAACTCCACGGCGCTTTAAACCAGCCCCAACGTTTGGACTCTCTGAAGCGTTTCCGCGAAGAGCAAGTGGATGTGCTAGTGGCTACCGACGTCGCGGCCAGAGGTCTGGACATACCCGGCGTGAGGACTGTGCTTAACTTCACTCTGCCGGCCACGCTCGAGCATTATATACATCGCGTAAGTATATGTAATTAGATAAAACATTTAAAAAAATAAATGTTAATGTCGTCGGGAAATTGGGAGGAAATATTTCTCTGTGCGGCAGGTGCATGGCATGTGAGAAGCTTGGGTGTGTTCTAAAGTAAGTTATGAGCCGCCACTAAGTTTCGCAACCTTAATAGGCTATTCATTGCTTATAAAGAGGTGCCTGAATTCAGTTGTGACCTTCAAAGTTGGCGCGGTGTTTGTATTTAAGTAGGTATCAATTAATCGGAGGACGTGGAGATCTAAGGGGGAGGCCTATGTTCAGGAGTGGACGTCCTATGGCTGAGAAGATGGTGATGATGATCAATTTATCTAGGGTTAGTCTCGCTCGTATTGTCGGAAGTTAGTGCCAAACCGCCATTAAGTTCGCTCCCTCCTACAGGTAGGTCGCACAGCCCGCGCGGGCCGCGGCGGCGTGTCGGTGTCGCTGGCGGGCGAGGCGGAGCGCGCGCTAGTGAAGGCCATCGTGCGCCGCGCCCGCCGGCCCGTCAAGTCCAGACAGGTGCCGCCTGATATAGTCGCCAAATATCGTGATAGATTGGCGAGGTTGGAACCTGAGATAGGTGAGTTTGAGAACGTTATGAAATAATATAGTTCATAAACTTACAAAATCACACAATTTACAAACATACAAAATCACATAGTTCTTAAACTTACAGAATCACACACTTCACAAACTTACAGAATCACACTCTTCACAAACTTGTACAATATCACACACTTCACGAACTTAAGCCAAACCGCACACTTCATAAATATACAGAATCACACACTCAAGAAGCTTTTATAAAATCACACCCTTAGGCGTCGTCCTAATTGGCAGCGATCGCGCGATGGCGCGATGCGTTTTTCATCTAAGACGTCGTCCTAATTGACAGCGATTGTGCTATGACACGATGCGTTCTCGTCGTTCGATGAGTTTAAACACACAGATTTCATCAGAGTGTCCTATTTGAACCTCGGAACCTCGCAAGTGAGATCGTGAGATGAAAAACGCATCGCGCAATCGCTGCCAATTAGGACGACGCCTTAAGAAGCTTTTTAGATCCACACACTTCGCAAAATTACAAAATCAAACTTTACTAATCACACAGTTCACAAACTTCTACAAAATCACAATCGTCTGACAACGGTTTCGAACGCGAAGATTTTTTTTATTGTTCAAATAATTCGTCGACTTTTTTGCATTTTTTTTTCTCCTTATCAAATTATATTATGTATTTAAAAAACCATATTCTTACAATGTTTGTCCCATTACATAAGGCCTAGTGACTAGTGTATGATTGGGCCATTTATCGATTCCGAGATTTTGTAAACTTAACCTTCAAAAAATGCCGATTTTCACCCTAATTTGAAAAAATTACTTTTATCTTTCTGTTGAAAATACTTAATCTCCTTTCATCACGACAGCCGCGATCCTCGACGAAGAATACGCGGAGAAACAAATGAATAAAATGGAGAAACAGACAGCCAAGCTCGAGGGGGCCATTAAAACTGAGGGGGGAGAACAGGTTGGGCCCAAGATTGAGATCAAGAGACAGCGGGAGTGGTTCCAGACCCCTAAGGAGAAGAGAGAAGAGAAAGAGAGATTGGCTCTCACTAGGCATCCTGGTCAAGGTATGTATGAGTGCGTGTAGTAGTTAGGTAGTTTGACTTGACATATTTTGAGCAATTCATTAAAGTTTTTGTGTGTTATCAACCTATTTGATGTTATCACTGTTATACACCAGGTATATACCTCCCCTAATTTGACTTTTTTGTGTTAAATTCGTTAAAATTTTAGTCTGATTTGTCCTCATCATATATTTGTCACTTAAATAAAGAAGTCACAGTTTGTCTCTTAGTTTGATGAATTGCAAGATTTCAAATAAAGTTCCTAGATATAAAGGATCATGCCCATATTAGTATGGAGTCAAAAGTCAGCAACGCCATGCAATGCCCAAATTCCAGTTCTATGTCATACGATAGCTTTATAGCCATATTTGTAAGATATCTAGATTTAATATTATATAAAGCACCGATTCAAAAGATATTGGACATTAAATATGATAACTTCCCACTGGTTTTTTATACATTTTATCGTTTATAGACAGCATTGCTATTAGTTTTTCACTAGGAACTTCATGATCATCATGAATTCATGACTTAATTGTATGTTATTAGATAAACATGTCAGTTATTTGAATATATTGTATATGTTACCGTAAGATTACAAACATCGTTAGATTACAATCTATCTCGAGAGATTGTAAACTGTCGAATTATTGTGAACCGTAACATCTGATTGCAATTTAACGTATTATTTTTCGCTATATTATAATCTATCGATGAGAAATTGACAAATTGTCAACTGTCCGAAAGCTCTCTCTGATTGGTCAGTCTTTTTGTAAGATCGACCAATCACGACCAGCCGTTCTGTTCCCATGGAGTTCCCGTAGAGTTAGGAATGAAATAGAGGTGTCAGTTAAATAAAATAAATGCTCTTCAAAAATTCTTCAAGTATTAAATTTATATAAAAATCACTCTTATAAAAATACAGTTAGGTATTTTGTCTTCAAATACAAACTAATATTTAAAATAAAATAAAAGGGGTGCTAATTAAACAGGCTTCTTTTTAATATCATTACTCGCCCCCAAAAATGTATGTTGCCTTCTAAATTACTAAGTCAGCCACAATTAATAAAGCGTCGAGCATCTAAATAATACTATCTTAGCCACGAGTTATCTTCCACTCTAAATACAACTCAGCATGATGGTTATTTTTTTGCATCTAAAGTAGCATGCATTCTAACAGTAAACTTCTTAAATACTATTAAATGACATCATAAAAATATTTATTTACCTTCTAATTTTTTAACTCGCACCTACTGAGTTTTTTGTTAAAAATATAACACATCCCATATTAATTTACCCAGCATGGAAGTAAGCATGCAACATGCAGCAAGCATGACTTCTGTCACGGCTCCGGCGCTGCGGGGCTCCGGCGGTCCCATGCGAGCTTATCGTCGCAGATGGTTTTCACGCTCACCACCGCAGCTTCGGCTTGCTGGCCGGCTCCGCCGGCCAGCCTCAGCCGCGGCGGCGAGCGCTGAAACTACCTGCGCCTCAGTTCGCAGGCCGCCTCGCCCCTCCGCGCCTACGCGGTTTTGAATTGCACTCTAGGGGTAGGGCAGACACGACTACGTGATGTCGGTTTTGCAGCGATTCGTTTTCGTCACTAACTTCAATTTTTAATACAATGTTTTTAATTGAAGGTTATAAATGGCAATATGCTAAATGTGTTAGAAGATGTGTTACACACACACAGATGTGTTACAAATTAAATTCTACCAAAAAAAAAAACGAGCCAAGAAAAACGTTGGTCTTGTTTTTCTTGGCTGGCTGGCTTTAGTAATTTAGATGACAATGTATAAATAAGAAGGACAAGTTACAATAATTGATGATCTTTTATTGAAACTTTCTAGTAGTTGGCGTTATAAAAAAGACGAATTAGTTTATTAGAGGCTATGTCATTTCCCCGTTGCTTAGTTATAAAATTAGAAGTTTAATCATGTGTCCAATAAAAAAATTTGTGGCTACACTTATTATTTCCCAAATAAAAGCCTCTTATGTAAAAAAGGTAATTTTGGCCTCAGACAATTTAAATTGGACAATTATAAAAAAAAAGTTAAAAAAAAAAAACAATTACTTTGTCTTGTAACACAAATTAAAATTAAAAACGTAAAAACCTCAAACGCAAATTAAAATAATGTTACAAAGGAGATTGGGCAAGAATGTATGAAGTTTGGTCCAAATGTCCACCACGAACGAGACCTATATAATTAAATAGTCCACTTAATTTAGAGGAACTTTTACTAAGAAAGTAAAAAAAAAAACAATGCCAAAAAAAAGTTATAGCCAAAAATGTATTCTTAATTTTCGGTAGTTTTTGTATGTTATCATTATTATTTTTTATTTTATTCCACTTCCATTTCCGTACTTTATCTAAAACTAAGATGAGTAAGACACATTTGCATTTAAACAGCCCATTTTTTTTGCCCGATGGATGTACGAATCACTAACCAATTGAGGCGCCAGAAGTGCTTGAATATACTGAGCGGTGCCTGGATCTAAGAAAGTTCGATGTAACTGGTGGTGTCTTCTCTCTAATAATGAACAATTCTATTTTGTCAGAAGTTACAGAAAGTACGAAAATCGAACATCACGAAAAGTAATTGAAAAAAAGAAATTGAAAAAATCTATAAAATGTTTTATTTCATTTTGCTATAACTTTTTTCTGGCATTATATTTTTTTTTACTTTCATAACAAAAAATGTTCTATATTTAACGGGCTATCTAGCCATATAGGTCTCGTTCGTGGTGGACATTTGGACCGGAATCGCCCATTGTCCTTTGAGTCTTAAAAATTAAGTACAATTTTTTTTTTAATTAAACAGTCACTTATTTTTGCACGTCAAAGAGCTGTGGCACCGGGAGTTGCAAAGAACATTGGCTTTTTTGACGTTCTACCAATCAGCGCGCAAGATGCATTCCGTTCTACGCCAGTTGACAATTTGACCGCTCTACATTGATAGATTATAATATAGCGAAAAATAATACGTTAAATTGCAATCAGATGTTACGGTTCACAATAATTCGACAGTTTACAATCTCTCGAGATAGATTGTAATCTAACGATGTTTGTAATCTTACGGTGACATATACATTAAATGAATATATACATGGGCCAAAGGACGAGATTCCAGACCGTAATAAATGAAGCATGATTGAAACGATGTCATGTACTGCAATATCAACAAGAATGTCTTATTTTTTTTATTTTTTAACCGGTGCTTTTTAAGACTTCAAATTATCATTATAATTCTAGTTTTTATTTAATAAGGCTATCTTGTAATATACTTTCTCTGGGCGTTACTGGGGCACAGATGGCCATGGTCCTTTCAGTTAATAATTGCAATATCATACTCATGTTAGGTTATATTTTTAATCAAATAAAAAAATAGTTAACTTTTCCTTTGACTTTTCCAATAAAATTTATACATTATGTATCTTGCTGAATAATTCATACTTATTTATTTCTTGATATAATTATGTATGTATTTACCCAACAGAAAAGCAAAAGAAAGGCGCTAAAAAGCGCAAACGCGATGACGACTCAGACTCAGACCACAACGATGGCGGCAGAAAGAAGAAGAGATTCACCAAACACAAGCCCAAGGACACGCCCGAGGAACGAGTCAACAGGGAAATGGAGAAGGTAGGATGAGAATTATTTTTAACCATATCTTATGAAGTAAATAAATAATATATGCAAGTGTATAACCGTAAACTGATAAAAAGTAGCCTGTATGTTATTCTGATGTAAAAAGATGTGTTACTGCAAAGTTTCATCAGAATCTGTTCGGTCGTTTGTGAGTGTTAACAAACATGTTGTCTGGCTCTTCTCAAAAGCAATTTCTTCATCTCACTATGTAGGAAGGTATTGAAAACGCAATTATGGTAGCTAAAGTACTACTACCCTTACCGTAAGGCCACCAAAATGTCCAAATCTGATGTATTCTACAACTCAACTTGTCCACTAGGTGGCGCTCCTACAATCTCGCATGGAGAAACGCAAGAAGAAACAGCGTCGAATTCGCGCCGTCGACGATAATGACGACCTACCCCAACACAGGCCCAAGAACACCAACAAAAGTAAGAAGAAACAGAGCAACTTCGCTACGGACCTTACAGACACCTCCCGAGCGGCCACTAAGAGGCTCCGGTATGATGCTAACAAGGCCCAAAAGGGAAATAAAGGCCCTAACAAAGGAAAAACACCGTTCAAAGGCAAAGGACCAGGAAAAGGGCCTGGCAAAGGCCCATCTAAGCCAAAGGCGTTTGGAAAACCTCAAGCCGGAAAAGGACGTAGGAAAAATTAATAAATGTGCCTTTGATTTGTTATGTATTATTTTTTGTTTTATTTGACTTTACCCACCGAGATTGCAAAACTTACATCGAATGTTTAGCGCGATTGAATGGCATTGTTGAGTCATAAGACTAGTCATTTAATTGAACAGTTATTTTAACCACTTGCAAAATGTTATTTTTTTGGTAGCTGAAAGTTTACGAAAAAAATACTTTGAAGAAATAAATAAGCTATAATGGTGAACTCAAGTCTGACAACCAGTCTTACCAAGGGGTAGAGGGTTGCCCGGGTAACTGGGTCGAGGAGGTCAGATAGGGTCGATTTATACTAGCGCAGAGTCGAAGCGCATCGAAGCGTCAAATTTTTTACAACTAAAACGAAGCCGCAAAAATGCGCGCGTATTCGCCGGAATACGCTCACGTGTAGTAATGGGCATCAACAGCAGAGCTATTGAATCACTCGCCAGTTGACGCGTTGGTTTGCTAGTGGGCGCGAGTGTGTAGTTCGCGCGCAGACGCGCGAATTCCGACGAATGCACGCGTCTTTTTAAATCTCCGAAGTAATGTGTGCGTTACGCCGTTAGTTAAGGTTGAATTTGTTATGTTCAGTTTTGGATAGACGCTTCGATGCGCCTTGACTCTGCACATTACATAGGGTTGCAATAGAATCACATGAAGGTGGGCACTCCCTCATAAACTTTTATAAATAATTGGAGTCTATACAATTTTTTTTTTCACATCATATTTATTCAATGCTTGAGTTAGGCCGCGTCGCACAGGCAGGTGGCTTGCTTAGTGCCTAGTGTCTAGCGCGTCACCTAGCGAGTAGCCCAGTAAAACGAACGTTCTAAAATGAACGCGACCGGCTGCACTGCGCGCTTAGCGCCTAACTAGTCGCTTGGCGTGCATCCATGTAAACAAACGTGTTGGTTTTTTGTTGCGAGGCGCCGCTAGGCACTAGGCGCTAAGCAAGCCACCTGCCTGTGCGTTCGCGGCCTTAGACAAGTAACGTAGGGTGATTGCTAGCTAGTATGTGGTGGATTTTATAAATCATCTTTAAATGTAATTCTATTTTATGACAATATTGCATATTGCATACTGCAATATATATACTCACTGTACTTTGTTGTAAGGTTCTTTTAACCTACAGACAGACATGTGTTGCTGGGGAGTTTGTTGCGCCACTTCTTCCCAGCAAAAACACATAGGGTGGGCGTTTTGGGGGCTGGGCTGTCTTATGTAATTTTTTTTTTGACGTTCGAAAAGTGCTGTTTTGCAGCCAAGTTTGAATAAATGAGTTTTGATTTGATTTTGATTTTTATTTCTACGCTAGTATAAATCGACCCATAGGCAGTCGCTCCATGTAAAACACTGCACTACTTAGCTGCATTCAGTTAGACTGGGAGCCGACGCCAACATAATTGGGAAAAGGCTAGACAAATGATAAATGTGCTAATAAAGAGGAAGTTCAAAATGAAAAAACAGAATTGTCGGCAACCATTTATTCACAAGTCGCCCTTGCTTACGCAAAGTTGTCTTTAAACCTATATAACCTAATTATACAGTAGATCCTGCGTCACCACCCACCAACAAACTCGGCGGGAATGCCAACTTGACATTGTTTATTATTATTATTCAATAGCTCAACATGTGCCTGTATAAAAAATAACTTAAGAATATTTTTTGTTTTAGCAGTTTTTGAATAAGTGAATCAATCTGTTATTAGGTACAGAATTTTCAAAAAGTCTCGGTCTATAGTACATGGGGCCGTATGATAAAAACTGTCTTAGTAATTTTCTGCCCAAATATAAAATAACAGACAATATCAAGTCGACATTCCCACAACAACATATTGTAATAAGCAAGTCATTTACATTTTTACATAAACTCAAACGCCACGAGGAGGGCGGTCCCGCCAAAATATAAACTACAATACAAGAAACTTCAGAGATTATAAACAATAGACATATCATGTCTAAATTATATTAAAAAGCTATGCTTTAACACCAGTCATGCAAATATTACCTCAGTATTAAAGGCTCCGAAGCGAGTGCACGAAAATATATTAAGAGTAAGGTTTTAGAAATAAGCGGTGTTACTACGAAAAAGTAAAACAGATGGTTTTAAGTTCGCTGACAACATAAACGTCAATTTTCTTAAAACAACAGTTAATTATAAATTTTCGCGTTCAATTTTTAAAGTAAACAGTAGTTTTATAAACTGTTTACATTTTCGGCGAACTTGGGCCTAAGACATGCGAATTTTCAAACATCTGTTTAACTTTTTTGTAGAAACACCAAAGATATCTTGCGATAAAATATACTTAATAATAATCAACATCAGCCATACATCCTAACAGATAGTTAAATAAGATATGTTAGACTGGTAGTCGATACTACAATTATAGAATAAAATTAATTTACAAAAGTAAAGGGTAAAAATATTTTAAGTTAATGCTCCGAAGCCGACAACTAACAATTTTAAAACAAAGATATTATGTTAGAAGAATCTTTATTAGGTAAAAAGTTCGGTTTTTAAAAGTATTTACATTTCATTGGAAACAAAAGTACAGCTCGGCAACAAGGACTTTTAATTCACTTCAGTAGAAAGCACTTTTAGAAACCGTCCAATAGTTTAAATCAAATGATTATTCTCTGAGATCGTGAATTTGGTTACATTCTCAGCGTTATGATAAAGATGAAGTAAAATATATTATGAATCCCGCAAATAATAATAAAAATAGTTTTTCTCATAGCCCACACGACGACCCCTTACTATAGCGCCATCAACCGAACTTTGTACTGTTAAGTATGACTTTTTACGTTAAAATATCAAAGTAAACCGCCGTTTTAATAAAAACGGGCGTTTGTTGTGTCGGTGAACTCGTACCGTCGTATAATAAGATTAAAATTTTGGTAAACAACCAAATTTAACGAAACTGGAGTATTTTATTGAAATCTTCATACAACTACAGAATGTTAGTCCGATCTGAGGCGCCCCCTACATTCACAAGCTTGTACTTCGCATATACAAGTCTAAAAAAATAATAATATTCAAACATTGCCACATAATTTTACTACTAATTATATGTATAAAGAAAACGTCTGTCTACATCTGAATCACTGCGAAATGGGGATGCGCCAGTTTTTATACGAGTATACATCAAAATTGGATGTTACACGTATTTTTTACTTGGCAACCCAACAAATCGCATGTCAGGTTCAGAAATAAACAGCTTTTGTCAGCTAACAAACGAAGTTTCATGTCGTTTTGGCCTCTTGACGCGTAACTTCGCTTACTAACCAACTCGTGCAGATTGCTTGCATATCTAACGCATTAAGACTGAATTTTATTGAGATTTTTTAAATTTAATTTCTTAAAACTCTTAATTTAAAACTTATTACTGATTCAGTCTTTTTTCCTCGCCAATCAGCGATGAATTTGAAATTGTAAGTTGCCAATTTGGAAAATAATTTCGAAACTGCGTCCATGTTGTTTTATTTGGACTAAATAACGTTAAAAATGCAAGCAATCTAGTCTTAAATAAAGATACACGCTCAACATAATCACGCCGATGTTGGTATGATCATACAAATCAATTTATAGGCACTGATTATTAATTTATCTTAGAAAATATTTACAAGTCTTACATTAAAAACATTTTTATATAATATTTCTATGTTCGTATTAAAACTAATAACTTCAATCGTAATATATTCTGGTACTTCATTTACAATTATTGTAATATTGGTGTCTGTGGAAGATTTGGTTGTTACAAAAATATATCTATGTATGTACCAATGCATGCGATGAATACGCCTTTACTCTGCACGTATTTTGTGTTTAGACATGCAAATTTCCCATGGCTATGCGAAATTCATTGTATGTGTTACCCATGGGTGTTAAAATCCCAGTTTTTCGGTGTCATACAGGTTTTGAGAGACGTTTGCGTAACTAGATAAAATCAATCAAGTATATTGCGATTATATACACCCTCAAATTTTAAATCCTTTTGCATTTTTTCTCACAATGTTTTTGAGTAAATGATGGTTAAAAAGAATCAATTTTAAACGAACTGTTGCATCAAAAGTTTAACAGCCATTCTAGACGGGTAAACTTTCTATTACGTCACTATATGTCCATGTCTAGTTATTTTTAACTTGTCAGTTAACTTTTAGGTCAGTTACGGTAAATTACCGAGTACTCTAAAGTACGATAATCGTCATTGTTTTATCTACTCGCACTTGACGAACTGTCAACGCGTAACCAGCTATAACTCTTGTAAACTAGATATATAATAAAATATAATATACTAATATAAGTATGAAATTGAATATGTCTCGTGATCAGCGCTCATTCTACATAATATATGTACATATTATTAATACAGTTATTTAATTTCTCCACTATAATTAATATGATTTTGTGTGATATAAATTGTTTTATTTAAGGCATGTTAAAAGGGCTACTGGTTGCTAAAATGTTCAGCAAAATATTTTAATTTATGTTTGTATACTGCAACTATTTAGCTAAGTTTTATTGCTCGCATATAACCTTAAAACAGGTAAATATACATACTACATAATTTTATATAGTATCGATGTACTAGGCGACATTATTTGGAACTTGTAGTACAGATGTAATTTTTCACCAATATTTCAATATATGGTCACGTTTTGTCGACAACAAACAGGCGTATACTCCATACAATGAGTGATATATTAGCGAGTTCATAAGGAACAAGCACTATTCACAGCGTGCCCACCGAGGCATTTATGTCGTTCCAATTTAAAATATCATAGAATTGTCGTGGAAAAACGTATGAACTATAGAGATTTAGTGTGGTGAAGTGTAGAGCTCACTACTGGAAGTCAGCGAGCGACTGGCGCCAGGTGGCGTGGAAGGGGATGCGCAGCAGCTTGAGCTTGGTGGTGGGCAGCTGCTGCGACAGCAGGCGCTGCAGCGTGGGCAGCGGCAGGATCTCCACCTGCGGCGGGCCCGCCACCGCGGCGTCGGGCAGGCGGCAGCCGGGCACGGGCTTCAGCACGGGGATGCACTCGCCCACGTCGCGGCGCTTGGGCTCGCCCGCCTGCTCGCACTGGTCGATGAACAGCTCCGTCACGCGCAGCAGCTCGATGGTGACGCCCCACATGAGGTGCGTCAGCGACTCGCGCAGGCGCAGCACCCCGGACAGCACCTGCCGGTTGGTGGTGGCGGACTGCGACACGTACGTGGGGATGATGAGCAGGCGCTGCACGTTGCGGCACTCGGCCAGCGCGTCGTCGAAGCCGGGCTTCACGTCGATGTTGACGAGCTCCAGGCGCGTCAGCAGCGGCAGCCGCGCCAGCGCCCGCAGCACGTCGGCCGCCGCCGCCGAGCCCCGCTCCAGGCGCAGGCGCCGCAGCCGCGCTAGCCGGGCCAGCACGGAGGCGAACCCGGCCCTGAACGTGCACTCGCCCAGCTCCAGCGACTCCAGCGCCGGCAGCGAGCCGATGACGTCGCACGCGCACCAGCCCAGCTCCTTGATGCTGGTGAGCGACAGGTGCGTCAGCTGCGTCAGCGCCGCCAGGTGCCGCAGGTCCTGCGACAGCGACAGCCCCGCCATGGACTTGAGGCGCAGCTCGTGTAGCAGCGGCAGCGCTGCTAGTGGGGCCGGGTCGAGTACAGCGTCGCGGATGGCGAGGGCGGCGAGGCTGCGTAGCCCGGGCAGGCCGCGGCAGACGGCCTCGACGGCGCGGGCGGGGCAGCGGCACATCTCGATGCGCTCGAGCGTGTCGACGACGGAGATGTGCTGCGCGAACTGCTCCCAGAACACCGTGTCGTTCTGCGGCAGCAACATCTTGCGCAGGTCGAGCCGCTTCGTGCCGTGACGCTTCAGCGCCGCGCACAGCCCGGCCCAGTCGCTCACCTGCAAACACATCGATATTAATAAAATATATAACCGCGATAAAATCCGTAAAAGTAGTTTTATTTAAACGTCTAATATTCGCGTAAGTGTCAAAAATCAATGAACCATACGTACGACATACCGTCGTACCACAAAAACTTTTAAACGTCTGTTGAACACTTGTCTAAAAAAATTACAGATTATGACGTTGAAATAAGGTCCGTTTTGCAGCCACACTTTTTTTTAGAAGAATTACCCGGATGTAAGTTTCTGTAGTAAGGCTGATTATGTTTAACATGTCTGTATTTGTGTTTAATAAGTTTAACTAGCATGTGATACTGACATGTGAGTTCTTCATCCGGACATGCCTCCAGAGCGCGGGCGTGGCGGCCAGCGTCCTCCACAGCCGACACACGCGGGCACACTGCGCTAGCTCACGCATGCCTAAGTATTGGAAGATCTGAAATAACAATAATATACACACTTGTATTGCAATGAATATAAAAATATGTGAATAAAAACAGCCTACACCTATATTTCGTTGTCAACTATAGCTATTTCAAAGCACTGGTACTCAGAGCTGAATCCGGTTAGCGGACCCCAACATAGTTAGGAAAAGGCTCGGAGGATGAGGTATAGCTATTTCAAATGTTATATAACAATCGGTTCAGCCATTTCAAACTCAAAACTATCGGAATACAATACTCTCTAAAATCTCTAAGTAACGTTGCATGACCTGTATGGCTAATAAACTTTCAAATTACTGTATAGTAGCTTATTGCAACCAGACCATAAACAGACCTTTTTGTGTCAACTATAGCTCATGCCTGCTGGCTTATGGCTTGTCAAGACCTACTCAAAAACAAAAAAAGGCGGACCTATTCATTTCATAGTAAATATTAAAATATACTCCCGTACCTGCACAACAACATTATAGTTATTCTCCTGCGCCTTATTATAGAAGGCGGTGAAGTGGTCGGTGTCGTCGGGCCGCTGCCTCGCGCGGCGCCGCGGGGACGCCGCCGCGCTCAGCGCCGCGCCGTTCGTCACGCGGGTACGACGAGCCTCGCTGCGTACGATAAATATTATTTTATTAATAAATAAGTAAAAAGAATACTTTATTTCTTGTTTGATAACTCAGATCGTGCTCGAGTCCTCGATAAACATATGTAGCGTTCAATACAATATGTCTTGAATTTAGGACAAACTCCACAATAAAAACAAAGTATACCCAAAAAAATACTCTGTCTCATTTACAATACTCGACGAATAGCTTTGCTTGCCCGAAGTCAGCAACTACTAAGTTCATGACAGTCAATGCTAATGCGCATAGTGAGAAATGACTAACTTCGGAGAAGCAAAGTTATTTGACGTGAACGCTTTAAGTTCGTATAATTCTAACGTTAAATATGTTAAAAATTACATCATTTTAACGTTGAAATATGTTTATCGAGTAAATACGCGATCGAGCCTCAAACAACAGAAAAGTATGTGTTACTTTAAACTTTTTTTTATCATGAAGATCTGCATAAATCTAATATGGACAATTACATACCTTTTCTTTGAACAAAATCCGGTATACCGTTCAAATCAAACCGTTACACGCATTCCGACTAATTTATTTTGCACTTCGTTTTTAAGTTTGATACATTCCTCTACATATTTAAAGATAAATAAATTAAGTTTTTCCACTATATTAAAGTATAGTTAAACCTGGATATGAAACAGATAGGAATAAATATTAAAACATTATTAAAGGCTGGTAGAGAAAAAAAAAAACAATATTAGATAAGTTTCAGTACATAAGTTTTTCATATACTTAAAAACAACCTTAGCATTAATTTTAATTGTTCATATAACTATTTATTTTCAAATGCAAAGAATTACTAAGATTGTTTTCACTTTGGAAATAATAGGCGAAACCAGATAGCATACAACTTTGCGCCAATTAACTTTACATATTTGAAGTTAGGCATTTAACATTTGTACGTACAGATATTGTGAAGAAGCTTTGCATGTCCGAAGTTGGCTACAATTGACTTCACAGTAGTCAAAAAATGTATCAACAAAATACTACTGCACACATGTGAGGCGTTGAATGGCTAACTTCACAGTTGTAAAGTTAACTGGCGCAAACTATTATAAGGTTTCACTAGAGTGTACTTATATGGTCTTTCTACAAAAACTTAAACATGTGTCTAAAACAATATGGCTGCAAAATGGACCTTATTTCAACGTCATAATTTGTCATTTTTTAGGCAAGTGTTAAACTGACGTTTAAGTCTTTGTGGTAAGACGGTTAAAATTTACATGTGAAACAAAAATCTGAAGTCGAGAATCCACCGGTTTGCAACACTGTACATGTGACATGCGAACATATGCACGAACAATTTTGGTGAAACCTCACCATTAGATAACAATTTGAAAGAGATTATAACTTGTTACAACATTGTAAATTTTAAAGTGCTTGTTATAATATAAAGACTGATAATTAACATATAATTCAGCTGAATACAAAACTTTTGACATCAAAACTTTGATAAAGGAAATAACAAAAATAGGCAGAGTTATTAAATCACTAGGTTATTTAGCATTACAAATTATTGAATTTACTATGTAGAAACAAATGCAAGATTAACATTTCATTATAAAAGAACTATTTTTCAATCAGTCACTTTTTTCACGTCACATTTTTATCACTGACATTGAAATTAAACACTGGGTTGTATTTGGAAAGTAAATATTAACATTTATTCTTAAACTTCAGATAATGCAATTTATAGTTATTGACATCTATTACTTCTAATGAATGCTTAATGCGAAAGTAACTCAGTCTGTCTGTAGCGCTTAAACGCCAAAACTACATAACCAAATTAAATGAAATTTTGCACACCTGTCACCCTATTAAAGAACGATGATTTTTAAAAAGTACCACCTTTAAACCAGCGTCCCGAACAAAGTTAGTGGACTAAACATATTACTAAAGCGAGTGCTTCTTGAAATCACGTTTTATAACTACGTACAATCACGTTTTAATTAAATATGGTGGCTGTAGTCTAAAACCTGAGTAAGGACATAAGCATTTTATCCAGGTGTGGGAAGCAGTTCCCAAAACAGCTGTTGTATCTTGAGTCCTGCTCGAGAGGTATTTGAACAAATCGATGAATGTTTTAAAACTGAAAATTTCAGAAATGTAACACTGCTAGATACAAAAATAGCACCTATTTTCACCGAGTCTCTTTACTGTTTTGATGGAAGTATCAATTTAAATTATTTTCTATTGTAAAGCTATTTCTTGTCTATTTCTAGGCTTATTATCATGACAATTTGCGAAATAAATTAGAAATACGCTAAAGGATAGTACAGACAGCAAGCCAACCTATCCGAATCTGTAAATTTTACCAATTGAACATAAATTTTCTGCTATTGTGATAAGGTTGAAAATCTATTGAAGAAATTTGACAGAATAAGGTAGGTTGATTTGCTGTCGTCTATACTTCATATTCCCTTATCTCTCAAATTAGAAATAAAGACTAATAGACACACTCAGAGACATTTAATTGTAACTTAAGCCGTTCCTTAGTGCAGAATTTCTATGAGAACCTGTCACTAAGGAGTGACTTCAGTAATCATTAATGTCTCTGAGTGTGGGGGCAATTGATTAAGAACCGATTTTTTAATCGTCAGTTAACTTATTATAAGCGCGGACTTTTAATTGGCTCTCTGTCCACTATGACTTCCTTCTATTGATTAGTTTCTGTTTAGCTGTCAGTCTTCCATATATTAAATAAATAAATAAACTTGTATCTGAAGAATAAATATGACGATTTGACATATTTTCCATACAAAAGTTGTCAAAACGTCAGACATATTTTTCAGATAAAAGTGATCTGGCGATAAGAAAATCGGCCCTAATCGATTGGTAATCGGATTTATAGTTCTCACCAAACTTTTTGCCGTCACGCAAAATTGAGCGAATCGCGGGGCAGAAACCATTTTTAATTATCAGAGGATGTCACAGATACAGTCAACTTCAGGTCAGTGGTAATAGTTTTATAGGAAAATCGTACTTATTACTATTAATTTAAGGTGCATGACAGTTACCACTAAAGTGCAGTTTACTGTACTCTGAATTTAGATACGAACCGCCATTAAGATTAGCAAGAACTATACCAGTTTTCAATAATTAATCTAAACAGTAATTATTTAACCCTAGTTGTGATATACGTAGATATTACTAGACTTAGTTTAAATTAATCTACGTGCAGTTCAGTATTACATAGGCACTTTTTAAGCGTAAAATATATGTAACGCCTGCCATAAATGCATGCATTTGTAATGAAAAATAATAACTGGTATATTGTAATTATTTTATAGTAGTTCAGTTCGTCTTTGTTCTGAATTTGAATATCTTGTCTTGATAAAATTGATATGATATTACAAAACTTTAAATACGATTTTAACTTGAACATTAAAAGTAAGAAAATGCATATTTTTCTAAACCGATTTGGTTTTCATTTTCAATATAGTAAGAACTAGTTTTCACTACTTTAAGTTTTTATCTTATAGCCATAAATTGTGAGTTAAACGTAATATTTTGTATGTAAAAGAAAGTCTTTGCTTGTTTACTTTTCTAGTTTAAAAATAAAAACTTGCTGTTCTATTGTTTTCGGGTGCAACTTTCTGTAGTACATAGTTATTTGTCTTAAATCCACATCATTGTTTCCTTTATGAATTTAGCAATAGAGGTTCAGCATTTCTTCTTGGTTAAGTAGAAATTATTCTTATAATTCTTGAGGAAGATTTTTTTGTAGTTAAGTCTTGTAAGCATTTCTTCTTATTTTCTTACAAAGAAATTATTCTTATTATTGTTGAAGAAGATTTTTCTGTAGTTTTGAGTCTTGAAATCATTATTTTTTTTATGTATTTGCCAGCACAGCCAATGGAAGTTCACTTTAATGATACAGGGTGATCATTTAGCAGCATGTGTGGCGTGAACCATATTCCTTGGTACGACAACGAAGCGACGGCCGTTGAGGACGGCCAAGCCCTGTGGTAGGGCTGGGCGTGGTGCCCGAGCGCGGCTGGGGGCTGGCGGGACGGGTGCCGGGGCTGGGGCTGGGGCCGGGGGCCCGGGTGCGGCTGGCGGGGCCCCGGCTGGGCCGCCTGCGACGGCCCATACGCGCTCGCCGTCTGGGGTGCCGCCTGCTACCTGTTAATGCATAGATCATTTGATGGACGTCACGTTCTCCATGAGATCAACTTTTTGGCACTACTGTGACATTTCATAAGAAACTGCGAAGGCCTATTTGAAAGAACAACATTTGATTTAATCGTTTTGAAATAAAATTTTAAAAAAGTGTTAACAAGTCTCTTAGTAAATGCAACAGCATACATGATTTCACAATATGATTTAAAGCTTTTAACAAAACAAAAATGAACAAATAAAAAAAATATGTTTTACAAAAAAATTGCATCACGGTCTCAATAAAATAGCACATCTGAACATTTGAACGTACCTTCATCCTAAGCAGCACCCGTTTATCGCGCGGCACCTTCCCCGGCACAGGTACCGGGACAGGCACAGGTACGCGCCTGGGCACAGGGGCCATCACAGGCACAGGTACGGGCACAGGTACCGGCAGACTGGCTGTCGTGACCCCTGACTTGTGTGTTAGAGGCGGCGGCTCTAGCGGCGGTGATGATGATTTGCGACAATTCTGGTGAAAGAACGTTGATTTGTAGGAGGTTGATATTATATATTAGATATGACTTTTTTGTACAGGGGCTTTAATCGAATTAAAAAAAGAGGTTTGCAATTTGATCTGTATGTATGTTCTTATTTTTTGTGCGAGATTATATCACGTTTAGCTGAACGGATTTTTATTCTAGTAGGTGGTAGGGTTCTTCTAGGGAGGTGGTACAGACACAGACATGCGGCGACGGCACGGCTGCAGTGCTCGGCTCTACATATGATATCTCACCTTACAGAAGAAAGGGTCCGGCGGCGCGGCCCGCAGGCCGGCGCAGGCGGGGTGGTACAGACACAGACACGCGGCGCATGACAGCGACGGCACGGCGCCGCGTCCGCACGACATCGAGCACGGCTGCAGAGCTCGGCTTGGCGAACTCTGCGCAATACGGTAAAACATAGGTAATACAAGTGCACTTCAAATACAGCTTGATTAGAATGACGGCAGAATATGGGGTAAATGCCGCGAAGAAATCTTAAAAAAATGCGGCCACGACTGTCCTGTGTTCGGCCACTTGGTTGACCGACAACATTTTAAACGTCAACTTTAATTAAAACAACTATCTATGTTTCAAGTCCGTTTATGCTATCGGTGAAGATATCTCCAATTTTACTGTCATTCTAATCAAGGTATAGTATACAAGAATTTTGTATCGTACGATTATATTTGAACTTGCAAAAAGCACATAAAAAGGAGCTGAAATTACGAAGGCAGTCGTTCCACTAGCTGAATTTCAGCAGTTTTACTTCTAATTTTTAATTATTAAAAACTCTTAAAAGGCATTCTATTTTAATGGAACCTGACATAAAACAATATATTGGTACATATTCCATACTCACGTGCGTATCTGGCTCGTGGACGGGCGCCGGCGCCGACGCGGGGCGGCCCAGCAGCGGCGGCGGCGGCGGCACGCGGGGCGCGGGTGGGGCGGCGGGCGGGGCGGCCGGTGGGGCGCCGGGTGGGGCGGCCGTGGCGCCGGGGGGCGGGAGGGGGGCGCTGTGTGGGCGCGTGTGGTGCAACACGCCCCGTCATATAATCGTCATGCTTTCGCTTCTTATAGTTCGAAACTTACATACCACACCTTTTAAATATATTTATCATCTACTACCCTGTACCCCTCTAAAATCTGACTGTCGCGCAATTAGGTTAAAGTGATAAAATTCATATTTGACGTGCACTGTTCTTGTGTTTATATCTATCTGACATAAACCCAGTTACTAGAGCAAACCTGTTGTTATGACTGTTTCTCAGACTCTCTGGCTTCAAATCATTATTTAATATCATCATTTAATCATTGTTTCACTTTTAAAACTCCCATTCAACTTATTTAGACCCATTTATTTCTATCATTTATACATAGATGACGTCAAAATTTCTCATAAGGCTTGGTAAGCTAATAGTGATTTCGTACTAAGACCAAATAGTAACTCAAAGCTTTTCATTGTATAATTAACAGGTGTGGTCCAGTCATTCAATTCTAATTTATCATATTATTAATTTAGACACGCTTCCAGCATGGATTATATCACATTGGTACATATTAACAAAAAACTTTGAAGATTGATCTTCTAGATCAATAATCAGAGTTTTTCTACAAACATAAGGCAGGTATAATAATATATAACAAATAAAATAACAACAACCTACTCTATATATTTATTGTTTTTTATTTTTTGTTCAGAATATTGTAAAGGAATGTATCAAACTTTTTAACCGTGCAAATATTGCGTGAATAGAAACGCGCTTATAATCTAGCATGAAATATATATTTTTTGTTTTTGTGAACATTTCAACGAAGCCATGTTGAAAGATTACGTAGGTACTTGTTTATTTCAAAGTTTACATTTGACAATTATACTAATTTCATAGTTCTTTCGCGATATTCTGACGAATTCTCTGAATTCCAATCAAAATCTTGTCTGACCTATAAAACTTTTTACTCTGGTTAATTTCCTTAATTTTGTATATCACAAGAACATTCTCCTAAAGCCCTAACAACAAAAAATATTATTTTCATTGTACCACATGTTTCGATCAACTATTTCAAAATATTCAGTAGGTAGAGTAATGACTCTTATTTATTTATAAATAAAAGAACTTCTGACCAGTTCAAAAATCGATACAATATTATTGATATAATTACTCGATTTCGAACTTCAACAACATAGCTTCGTTCAAACCACAAACGTGTACAAATTACAATATCAAAGTGTACGTACCTGGGTTTCTTCCAAGCAGCGCTGTTGTTGTTGTCAGTATTGCTCGGAGTTGTCGCCTGCTGCTGTTGTTGCGGCTTCTTCTGTTGCTTGGGGGGCGGTGTTGCTGCTGACGGGGCGGGGACAGCGTTCGTGCTGAGACGGGAACCCATTGATTTCACCTTCAAATGGACAAGTTATTTTAGAAATGAAAGAACTTATTTATGGAGTCATCTTTAAGTGAGGGCTTGTTATCTTATATATAAAAATGAATTGCTGTTCGCTAGTCTCACTAAAACTCAGATTTGGGTTATTTTGGTTTTAAAATGTTCGTAGAGGTTCAGGGAAGGTTTAAATATTACGAAGTTTGTTGGGTCAGCTAGTTAGCAATAAGTTTAACCTATGTTAGTATCTTAATGATGTTATTAGTCTGCAAGTCTTCCTTAAAATAAATAATTACATTATGTCAGTATGTCTGTCATCAACTGCCTAGCCTTTCCTTCATATGTTGGGGTTGGATTCAGTCTAATAATGAAGATGTCTGTGTGTGTAAAGTTCGCGGTGGAATGGAACTAGACCGCCGTAGAATGAAGTAAAGTGCACAATTTTCATATAGAATTTAAAAGGTACCACACACCAAGTTCTCCCTGGAATCTGCATGCAGCTTTTATGTGGTTGTGGCAATATTTTTTATTTATATATTTTTTATTTTATATTTCTATGTACTAACAATTTATCAATTTTATTTATATGTTTGTTTCAGTGCCGTTCTACGTACTCAACAAGTTCTACTACAAGTGAAAGAAGTTTTTTATGTTTTATTCCCTTCTTACATTTTAATTTTGAATTTAATTATACCTACTTGCTTCTCATACCACTTGTCAGTGGCAGAATCGTCGACATCGAAGGCGTTGATCGAAAGAAACAAAAATATAATAGAATAGGCGATCGGTAAATGGATAAAAAAAAAATTACAGGCATGCGAAGAGAAGGAGTTTAAAAAAAATAATGAAAAACTAACCTTGAGTTTAGCGGGCGGCGACTTGGCCTGCTGGGCTGGTGACGCAGGCTCGGGGCTGGCGCCCTTGGGCGGCTTGGGCTTGGGCGTCCGCTTGCCCTCCAGGGGCGCCGGCGCCGCCACCGGAGACTCCACGCGACGGATCATTTTTGCGTCTCTGTATCGATAGGATTGTTATGTTAGAGCAGTCCATCATTGCCTGGCTTTTTTGCCAACTATGTTGGGGTCAGCTTCGAGTTAACCTGATGCAACTGAGTACCAATTTTATTCATGGAATAACTACCTGTTCTCAAACCACTAACTCGCTCGGCTTCAGCAATTATTATAAAAAAATATTTTCCAGGAGATCCTTTCTAAAAATCAGCACTGAGAATTTGAGAGAAGTTTTTCTATACTGTTTTTATCTTTAGAATCCAATGTATATTATTTGGAAGTTTGGTTTAGTGTTATCTGGCAGCAATGGGATCTCTTTTGATGAAATATTACCTCCCTGTACATTTGATAAATTAGTAAGCATAAAGAACTAACCTTATAATTTCCTTTTCAGGATCATCAACCCCGAGTGGCTCCTTGAAGAAGGAGAAATTCTCCACCGTCAGCCCGGTACCGGCCAGATGTTCTGCTACCTAAAACAAGAATTATATAAAACCCATTTCTATCTGTCTGTGCAGTATTCATATAGATACACTAGCCGTTTTCCCGCGGTTTTACCCGCGTCCTGTTGGAACTTCTGCCAATACCGGGATAACATAACAGCCTATTTTACTCGGGAAGAGTGTAGCTTCCAACAATGAATGAGCGTTGTCAATGTTTCCTCTTTATAATATTAATATAGATAAGGGAGGGTTACGATATATGAGGAAAGGGGGTAAAAATTCCTAATTAGGTAGATGTAATTACGAGAAATAGCTAGTTAATCTATTAATATACCTCTCTAGTAGACCTCAACTTCTTCCCCGCGGGTGTATAGTAATAAATATCAGCATTTCTTCTGGAGTGAGCGTCCAGGGCCGCTCTGAACACCAGTTCTCTCTTCCAGCCTCTCTCCAGAGGCACCCTGAGGAGAGGAGACGACATTTCCGTGGTGGCCCTGCGGCCTCCGCGCTGGGCTGGTGATGATGCTGCACTAGCCTGCATTTGAAGATTATATAAGGTTATATAGGTGTCTTTCAATATTCTATCTTACTTACTAGAGATAGAATTTAGAAACAAGTAGTTAAATGTAAAATTCCCATCTCTCTCTAGTAAGGAAAATAACAGATAGAATCATCATAGAATTGGGCAAAAAATAACTTTGCTTTTCGAAGTTTATCATCACAGGTGAGTTTTGTTTGAGCATTTTGTGTGGCGTCACTGTCAAGTTAGAATTAGATAACTTCGGACAAGTAAAGCTACTTTATGTCCACATAAAGTGTACGTGTACGCAGGCCTATTTCAATAAAGTGCAATTTGTTATCTAGTTTATTTAGTTTGTTACTGTACCTATGGTTAAATTAAAAGTTGTAAAGTTGACCATAACCCTATTAAATATCATTATCCTGTGGTGAAGTCTAGCTTAAAAATATTTAGGGAATTGAAAAAGGCCTTTACATTTTTGTACGACCTTAACACAGATTGCATGCTAAAGTTTCCTTCTTTTTCTTGTTATATGTTTTACTAAATAACTACATTCAATGTATACTTCTGTTAGTATTATGAATACAGAATAATAAAAAGCTGAAAATAAAATTTGCCACATCCAAATTCAGAACCAAATTCTTTTTAAATTTATTTTTGATTATCTATTTCGAAACATGCAGCTATCACCTTTGTATACATATTAAATTCATGCATACTTTTCTTTTTTAGAGACCATAGACTTTTCTACTTTCCCTAAAACCCTACAATGTTAAGAAAAAAAAAACATAAACAAGAATAAAACGTTTATAAATATGTACTATTTACCAGCAGCCTTATTTATTGCTTTTAAATCAAAAGCCCATTAATAATTTAAAAAATATACATGTTTAGCACATTAAATAAAGGACAATGCCAGGGTCTGGGCTCAAAGTTTGCCCAGCAGTGGGAGTAGTTCCAGCTGGTTCCATAGTGCACTCTGAACATGAAATCCAAATATTTTTGAAATCGGTTCCAGAGGTCCCGAAAAAAACCGGTTCAAATGTTCTCCATAGATAGTCACTTAACAAAGCCTGAGCCATTTGCCCAGTAGTGAAAGTGAAGAAGTCGAAATAGGTTCTTTACTGCACTGTTAACACGAAATCTAAATATTTTGGAAATCGGTCCAAGAGGTCCCGAGAAAAACCGGTTCTAATGTTCAACTTGAACAGTCACTTTACAAAGCCCAAGCCGTTTGCCCAGTAGTGGAAATAGTTAAAATAGGTTCCTTACTTCACTCTTAAGGAGGAATCCGAATATTTTTTTAAATCGGTCCCAGAGGTCAAGAGAAAAACCGGTTCTCATGTTAGCCAGCCATTTTAAGCAGCCACAAACCTAACAACCTTCTTTTCTTGAAATAACATTCAGATAGTTAGTGGTTTCACTGTTAACAGGATAAAATAACAGAAATAGTCGTTTAAAGGTAATTGTTGTTTCTCTTGCTTTTCAGTCTCTATCTACTACAATCAGTCCTAAGTTCGTGTAGCGTCATGCAATTCATATCCGTAATGGCAATGGAAAAATCTTATCAGGACGAATAAAATAAGCTCGAACACGAGGTAGTAAATAGTTACCGTTGAGGAGTTCCCTCGTCTCACTGTCGTCTCCATCGGCAGGTCAGGTCTTAACCTCCACAGTTTTGTGGTGTCGGAGACATACCCGAATGACAAGTTTTTATTCGCTATGTGCTTACAATTTCCGAGAGTTCCCTATTGTTTTAAGGTTTCTATCAACAGACCCTGGACCGAATAACAAAGGAACTATTTGGAAAGTAAATCCTTTCAAACAATAAAATGATTGTTTAAATCGGTTGGTAAACGACGGAGTTAATATGCACGTACTTACGTAAAAAGAATACAAACGAACTGAGAAACTCCTCCATTTTTTGAAGTCGGTAAAAAAAATTCTCGTTCAATACCTCGTATTTGTCGATTAATATTATAATGCATTTCAATTAAGGTAATAAAAGTGGAATAGTTAAGAGTTCGTAAGGATGTTTTTCATAATATTGAATAAGAGTGAAACCAGTTTTTCTCAGGACTCCCGGGATAGATTTCGAAATATTTCGGTCTGGGACCTATTATAAGCCTATGGAACATAATGCACTATGCAGTTACTGTGGGCAACTCTTGAGCCCAACTTCCATACAAAGAATAGCATTGTCCTTTATGTATCTTCCACCATTCTAAATAAAAGCATGCATCAAAAAGATACAAAAAATAGGACAAAGTCCTAACCTTTTTGCGTTTGATTTCAACTTCAATTTTGAATGCTGGCTAGATAAAAAAAAATACGTGTCAAAGTGTTAGTAACGATCTAGTGGAGGCCTGAAACTATGCTCGATTCTACTTGAAAGAGACATAGTATTTGAGTCAAGATTTTTATATAAATATCCAGGTTGGTTAAATATGGGTAAAGTTATGTTCTGATAAGTGACAAATAAGTAATTTCAAAAAGGCTTTTTTTCATATACATATGATCACTTAAACTGAAGAAGGTCCTAGAAATGTATAATAAGCAAAACAATTTGATGTTGATAAAATGTCATGCATAGCAATGTTTCTTGGCAAACAAGTTTGATTGTCTCCATCATTAAAATCGAGCACAGTTTTAGGCACTTATGGAAAAAGTGGTTTTAAAGTCCTCTGTGTCGAATAGGCCCTTCACTTTCTTATTCAATAAATATTTATCAGATCTGGTTTGGTAATCACAAAACATTAGTTCTTGGTTATGTTCTTTCAAGAAACACTGTACCAATTTGTATGAAATATGGCACCGGTTTACATAAAGGGCTTAAGAAGGAACATGATGGGTTTTAGTCAGCAAGAGTCTGACAATCCCTCAAGCTGCAGCCACAGCAGGAGGGGTCATTTGATGATTTACCTTCAAAAAAGGTAGACTTTTCTACTAGAAATAAATATTGGTGAACATATTTATATGTACAGGCATATTTTGTAGTTTTTTTTGCATCATATGGTCAGCAGCTAAAGTTATTTATGATTTTGGTTGAGACCTTTAGAACCTTTAGAGATTTTTTTTAGGAATTAATATCTTTTTAAGTTAAGTTAATATTTTTTACTGCCGTCTGTATTAGTGGGAGTTACTATGAGTTAATTGTGTGATGTCAGCTACCAATAGTTCTTATTCAATGTAATTATTAAAGTCGTGTTAACTATATACAATTTCTATTTACTTCTTGGTTATATGAATTTACTATAAATAAGATGATTAATAATTCTGACATTATGAAACTAAAAAATTTGAATACTATGGCAGCTGATATACAAAGGGCCGTATTCTACAGAGGATGTGTTAGTAAGCATATAGCAGTTAGAAATGAGTTCACTCACATCAGTGGCTCCGTCTCCATCTGACCTTGAAGATAGAGCTGAGGAGGGCCTGGATCCATCTAGAATAAAAATAATAGAGTTACAATCTACTATAGACTCTTCTTCCTATTGCCCTGTTCCCATTTTTATTTGGGGTCGGCGCAATATGTCATCCTCTTCCATTTTCCCCTGTCACTCACACTCACTCCCTTTCTATTCATATAATCTACTGTAGACGTATCAAAAAAAAAATCGGTTATTCTAAGTGGCTGAAAACAGCACATTTCGAACGTCAGAATTACATGAAACAGTCCCTAAAACGCCTATAATTCACCACTTCCTGTGTGTTAATACTGGGAAGAAGAAGTGGCGCAACAAACTCCCCGGACACATATCTGTCTGTATTATAAAAATTAAATGTACATCCTTTCTAATAAGTATTGTTGTATTACTCAACCGATAGAGATGAAATGTTACAAATGCAGCTGCACTACTGGTTTGTATATATTTACATAAAACCTTTTTGGATTAATGCGGCACCAGCACGTCAGCAGCGGCGGCAGTCGCCCATAGATATCAATTGTTTGCATGCAGGCAGTTACAGTCAAGTTATTTTTATTTGGTAATAAAAAATATTTTGTATAGAAACAAACATTCTTGTGACTCGCTTAGTTTTTTATTGCATCTATATGTAATACTAGCTTCTGCCAGTGGTTTCACACGCATCCCGTAGGAACCTCTGCACGAACCCAGATAAAAAGTAGCCTATAGCCTTCCTCGATACATTGGCTTACTCACACTGAAAGAATTGTAGCAGTAGTTCCTGAAATTAGCGAGTTCAAACAAACAAACTCTTCGGCTTTATAATATTATAGCAGTTTTCCCGCGTCCCGTGGGAGCTACTGCCCGCACCGGGATAAAATACAGCCTATGTTACTCACAGATAATATAGCTTTCTAATGGTGAAAGAACATTTAAAATTGGTCCAGTAGTTTTTGAGTTTATCCATTACAACCAAACAAACAAACAAAGTTTTCCTTTTTATAATATTAGTGTAGATAAGTAATAAGTATAGACATATTACCTGTGTCTTTGCGTAGTCGCTTAGATGCTCTTCCGGGTGGGTGGAGCGTGGCCAGAACTGTTTTCAGTGGCACCAAGTCTTTGCTGGCGGCTGTCACCTCTTCCTCCAATCGCTCTGAATATACAAGTCATCAGAGTTATTAATATTATGGAAAATATAACTTAATTGTGTATATAAATAACTGCCTTTGCCCAACTGTAGGACAGCATAGGCTAAGGAAATAAAATATAAATAAATTATTTTATAGAGACTTACAGCCAATTTCTTCATCAAAAGTAAAAGCCAAAGTAATGTCATAAAGTAAAAGTAACGGTCAAATTAGTTTTTTCTATTAGTTCTGCTGTTACTTTAGCCTTAAAAAAACGAATTTGACCATTACTTTTACTTTATGACATTACTTTGGCTTTTACTTTTGATGAAGAAACTGACTGTTAATGTAACTTCAAACAAGTTTGACTCTAATACTGTATAGGACATAGATTTTAGGCATGTTAACCTTATGGTTACTTAAAAATGATTTAGATAAAGTAATAGGCTGTCCCAAGCTACAAAGTTTCACGAGAAATATAAAAAAAATATATATTGAAAGTAAAAAAACTCACCCAAGACAGTTAAGTAGCCTTCCGTCTTAATTTCCAGTTTGACATCATCAAAACCTTTAAACTCTTCGTCTCCATCATCACTGAACGTAGACGAGGCTCTCCTCTTAATACCTCTACTTAAATGTTCTTCAATATTATGTTCAAACGTCTCAATCTCATCTTTAACAAACACTTCGTCCTCATTCTTTATATCCACGTCGTACTCCGGGGGGTCGATTGGTACATCACTGTCTTCACAGTCCGGTTCTTTCTTAACGTCTGTTGATTCATCAGCTTCTTCTATCTTTGGTTTGATTTCTTCTGGATCTGGGTCTGGGGCTGGATCTGGTACGGGCTCCTCTGTGAATATAAGTTGGAATACATAAATATGAGCCGGTTATTGTGTTATGTGTGTGGATAGTGAGAAATGGGGCTGTCATTCGAACATTTTTGGCATTTGTTACACATAGTCAGAATACAGTAAGTATGACAATGAGTCTTGTCCAAGTGGTTGCCCGGGTAACTGGGATCTGCATCTGTTCAGAATAGAAGTTGACCACAACATAGCTGGGAAAAGGCTAGGCTAATGATGTTCGTAGTGGGATAACCTGCCAACGACTCAGATATTACATGTTTAGCCCTATTGTATATTAATTGGCTTATTCCATATGGGAATAAATTCAAATACACAAAATCACACTTAAATTATAAAGTTTTAATAATACATGGATATTTATTAGTCTTTTAAGAATAATTTTGTATGTACGTAATAATATTTGCCACAAAACACGGTTTATTTAAAAAGTATAGATGAAGAAGGCTACAACAGTTGCACGGAGTATTAACAAAATGGCAAAAAAGTGTGAAAAAATAAGTGGTTACTGATAGAGATGTATGAGAGAAAAGGAAATGGACTCTAATACATTTATCTTTCAAACAAAGTGCATTGATATATTGTGACATACGTGTATACAGGTAGATAAAAATTCCATTGATAACTGTAAACAACGTTTGACGCTTCCACTAGGGAGTAGTTAGTACCACAAACCAGTGGAACTCATCATATGCATAGGCCTTTCCCAAATAGGTTGGTGACAGCTTCCAGAATAACCAGATGCAGCTGCCTATCTGACCTCCTCACCCCAGTTACCCAGGTAAATCACTCCCCAGGTAAGACTTACTGGCTTCTGACTACCTATAATGACTGTCAAGAGATGATAAGTACCAGTGGCAAGTACTTGTTTGTGTTTCCAATATGTTCATAAATATCATAAGAAAGTTATGTCTGGATTTATAAACTAGAATTAAAATGGTGCATCAGAACTACAGCCCGTAGCAGAATAAAATATAGCATATGTTTTTAAATAGTGAACGTGTATTCAATGTCCTGTAGTTGCCGAGCCTTATGGGTCAAGTAAGGTAACAAATGTTTCCTCTTTAATAAATCAGTACCTACAGAAGTATAGATTAAAGCTACCTAAACAGAATCTAAGTAAAAAGGACAAACGTCTTGATTTTATTTAAACATTGATCAACAAACATATTTCGGTTCCGATTACATGCTAATTACATATTGAAGTTCAAAAAGAATCCCGCTTTCATGCTAAATGTGTTCAAACAGTTAAATATAGGCATAAATATTACCCATACATGTTTATAAGGTCATATGCTCCTTAGTAAGGCACAGCTTGAACATGATGACATCATATTGGATTCATCGACACAACTCATCATGTATTTTGATAAAATAACAGTGGAAAGTGTTCGCTGCAGCGTTCAAATTAGTTCAAAATACATTAGTGACTGCGTTTAGTAATTACTGCATAATTACCACTAAATTATGCTCTGTTGATACTACATACTGATAACTAACTTCTAAACTATGAACTAGTAACTAGGTACCAGATTTACCAAAATAAGTTTAGGAAATGTCGATATTTGACCTCAATTTGCAATAGAAAGGTTGCAACTGCAGTTTTGAATTAATAAAAGCAAAAATATACTATCCAATTGACGAAAAACTATGTCGTGATGTTGGCACTTAGGTTATGTGAAAGTTTTTGTAGTACCTTCCGCCAAAGCTGGTGGCTCTTCAGCGACGGGAGCCGTGGGCTCGGTCACCGCCTCCTCCGCCTCTGCTTCGGGCTCCGGGACTGCGGCCGCCGCGGTTGCCTCATCGTTGGTTACTTTAGCTTCGTCCCCAGTTGTGTTATCAGACACCGCCATTTCCTCCGACATTGTCAAATAAAACAATTTTTATCACGAGTCCACTGTCAAAATATATATGGCCACATAACCAGGCTGTTACGACACTTCGCCAGTTCTCGCGACGAATAATCACGGTTTGTGCGCGTCACAACGTAGATTTCCCGCTATAATGGTCGCGAAAAAAACTTTAGCCTTATTGGCATACACATTACGTCCAAACGTCAACTTTTCAACTTTCCTTTGTACAGTTTTAGTAGGTGTTTCAAATTCACGCAAGTTTACATTAAATATGAACAAAATAAGCGATATTATGATAAAAATTACATCTGCTATCTAATTCCAAAAGATTTAGAAAATGTCGAGCATAAACAATATCCGTTCGCCGACGACGCCACAGTGATCGTCTAATCTCTATGGTTCATTTCATTCACTCTTTAGTCTGTAGTTTTCAGACAAAATATTATATCTATGGTAGTATGGTTGTAAACATTGCATGTATTTTTATTTAAAGGTTTTTTGTCAATTCTATATGCATCGTTATTCGATGCTCCGAAACTACGGAACCGTTTTGAAAAATTTTTACACTGTTGGGAAGTTACTCTATCCTCTGTAACATAGGCTATATTTAATCCGTGTACGGATACTAGAGTAGTTCCCACGAGATCCGAGTTTAACAGCGGGAAAATTACTAGTAAACGATAGATAAAGGAGAGGATGGTTCCCAAACTCGACCGTTTTTCATTTATTTTTAAACCCCTATCCATTTAGAATATTATTCCCAGTGATAACTTCTGGGAACAAACATACTGTGTACCAATTTTCTACTTATCTACGATCTACGAACCTTTCTATTAATTGAGACAGCTTTCAATGCTTGAAATAAAATACATTACTGTGATTTCAATCAATATAATAATAACTTTGAAATATTAAAACTTTGAAATAAAATGAATAGTTTTTATGCATAACATGATTTTCATTTTCCACATTACAACCGCACGAATGCAGTCTTATGTTCAGTTGTAAACAGGTACAATGCAATAAAACAAATAAAAAAAAACTAAAGACAGTATATAAACAATAAAATATGTACATAAATGTTTGTGCATAAGTACATGGGTACCTAGTAGATCTCATCTGCGGGGCCCGCTTACATTCAAGTCAGTACAGCCAGCACATGGTCAGAGAACTGTAGCTGCCATACGAAGCAGCATGGCGACGATTCGATGAGGGAGTTAAAGTAACCCCAACGAATCTCGTGGTCTCAGATCCAGTCGTAGAATTCATCCGTCAGAATTCCGTCACGAAATATCACTCGTTTCGTTTCCTCTTTTGTCCCCGCATTACGTCGCCTGGAAGCTCTTCCGAAGAATGCCATATTTGCCAGCAGTTCTCAAAGCAAACGTACACGTTACAGGTGGTGCACTGCGTGCGAACCATTTTGTTTAACTTTTCACGGTAACAAATTACACATCTCTTTCTGTCCCTTGATCCATTCGGGCTCTTTGGAATATGTATAACATCTCGCCTAAGCCTCATCAGACCCGCTACGAGTTTACTGGTCTCCACAACCTCTTCTAATCTACACTCCACCATGCTGGGGCGATGCCGCCTAACAAGAGCCCCAGCAAGCTCGTAACGGAACTCGCGATGCGTCACTGCCGGCTTATCACACCGTTTCAAACAACTGCTATACATAACAAAAGAATTATGTATACTCACATTGACTAACCTTTTGAAAACGTTTACATACCATTTCATGCCCTTCTTTCGTTCTAACAAATACTCGGCCAGTTTCTGGTCTTTGTGATCTATTCCCCCAAATGATCTATAGTAATCTTTAATGCATACCGGCGGCCTCGATGTGATGCAAGAAGTTTCTTTGTGGTAGGTGGATAGAATATTCACCATTTTGGAGTACTTCCATGCTATGATGGAAACGTCTCCACAATGACGAGATAATATCATCCCCTTCTTCGCTTCATTCGATAGTTTCGCGATGTCATCAGGCACGTTCCGTCGGCTAGCACGAAGGGTCCCTAAACAATCAAAGCCCAAACTCTTGAGGTGCCGTGCTAACGATGGACAACTGTAAAAATTATCCATCGTTACACAATGCCCCCGATGTTCCAGACCTTGCAAAAGTTCCAGAACCGCTTTAGTGCTTTTGCTCCCCAAACTGACTTCAAATGTTGGGTCACTAGCAGATCTACCCTGCCCAGTGTAAATCTGGAACTTTGCCATATAGCCTGTTTGAGCTTCACAAAGCTCATAAGACTTAACGACAGCCTTTGACGTTATAGATTGGATCCAGGACAACCTGTCCTTGTGTAAGGTCAAGGACTCGTCTATGGTGATGTTGGGCGAAAGGTTGTATAGAGAGTTGAATTTCTCTCCGAGATGTTTAACAATAGGTGCCAACTTGACCAGCTTTGGCGAAGAAGTTTCTTTAGTTTGTAGCAATTGCTGAGTTGCCTCAGCATTATTGTCAACAAAATGAAGAAACTTATTCAGCAACAAATAGCGATTAATGGGCATTAGACTTCTGAAGCCCGGCATTTCGAGAACACTGTCTACTGCCCAGTACTCGTTTATCGAAGCTCGCTGGTCAATAGCCATGTACATGAGCATACCGAAGAGAAGCATTATCTCGTCTGCATTTGTGTCAGTCCAGGATCGTAGGCGAGATGATGGCGCCAACGCTCCATTGCTACGCAAATCCTCGATCGTCTGATTGGCATACCGATTTGTTTCACGGACAATTAGCTCTATGATATCTCTATCCCATATGTCGATAAAGGTATCATAAGGCGAATCGTAATCTTTGACCGGCCCCGGGGTAGGGCCTGAGAAGTCCTCACGAGCAGAATAGAACGAGTGAAAGTTATCGACCCATGTGAAACTGGGCGATGTGGCAATCAGGCGATCAGCTTCATCATCCATCCCCTTTTCGATGTTGTGTATTCGATCTCGAATGTGGTCTTCCAATTCCTCATCGTCGGGGATGTCCTTGCGAACACCTGGAATGGCAGGGATTTCGCCTTGTGGGCCATTGGACTGGTCGTCGCAATCACTGTCTAAATCACTGCCATTCTTTATCTCACTCTTAGGCACCCTTCTAGACCTAGGTGCCTTCTTTTCAGGAGTTGAGAGAAGAACCTCACATTTGATTTGGATGGGTTCGTTTTCAAGTGTGTGTGGCTCCGGAGACGCCTGACCATTGGAATTGTCCTCAGTTTTTGAGGTCCACTGCTGTACCTCCCATGGTGCTTCTTCCATTAATTCCTCTGCCTCTTCCTGCTTTATGTCCACTACCTCCACTTCCTGCTTTATGACTACTACCTCCACTTGGTCCAAGTTAGAGCTGCAAAAGACAATAAGAAATTCTGGTTGCATGTATGTGTATTACAAAGTTATTAGAATTTTTTTCAAGGTTATATTTACTTTCCTTATTTGAGCTTCTTTGTCAAGACCAAGGACTTTCTTTTGGGATTCTGATTTTGACAATATAGAAAGAAAATATAACTTACGAAACGCCATTTATATGCTGAATAGACGACATTGCTTTAGCCTGGGCCGGTTGAGTAAGACCACCAGTTGTTACATCAGGCAACTTGCCCTTCAGTTTAGAACCACCCGATGACGCCTGTTTCGTGGTAGCTTTGTTAGGCCTGGAAAAATTAGAAAAAAAGAGATAACTTCCTTCATCATATGAAAATAAATGTTTTTAATTAGCAATACTTAATATCAGTGTATATTAGTTAGACATATTAAGTGACTAGATTCTATAGGTAATAGATTAGTTTAATATATAAATTTGCTTATGTGATTGTATGTTTGTCTGTGCAAAGACCAGCTTTGTGAACTTAGATAGAAAGAAAGGACAATGCTAATCTTTGTATGGAAGTTGGGCTCAAGTGTTGCCCACAGTAACTGCATAGTGTATTATGTTCCATAGGCTTATATTAGGTCCCAGACCAAAGCATTTCGAAATCTATCCCGGGAGTCCTGAGAAAAACTGGTTTGACTCTTATTCAATATTACATAAAAATAAGCTTACGAACTCTTAACTATTCCACTTTTATTACCTTAATTGAAATGAATTATATTCATTGACAAATACGAGGTATTGTACACGACTACTTTTTGTTAACCGACTTCCAAAAATGGAGGAGGTTCTTAATTCATTTGTATTCTTTTTACGTTTGTACGTGCATAACTCCGTCGTTTACCAATCGATTTCAACAATTATTTTATTGTTTGTAAGGGCTTACTTCCTCAATGGTTCATTTGTCATCCGGCCCAGGGTCTGGTGATGGAACCTCTAAAAAAATCGGGAGCGACTCTCGAAAAATTGTAGACACATATCGAGTAAAACCTTGTCATTCGGGTATATGTGTCAGACACCACAAAACTGTAAAGGTTAAGATCTGACCTGACAATGGAGACGACAGAGAGACGAGGGAACTCCTCAACGGTATCTACTAACTACCTCATGTTCGAGCTTATTTTATTCCTCTTGATAAGATTTTTCTAGAAGATAGCTTATTGCGCAGGCACCTTGTAATTGCCTTTTTTTTCAGAAAATCATTGTCAGTTCTTATTAGAATCCAACGCTTTTAGAATTTATTTGAAAATCACAGTAAAAAAAACCCATTCCAACATTTTCCAGCACTGGATCCTGACAGCGAGATCCTAAGACTTATTTGGCAGAAAAGTCTTATCAGATTAATCTCTCGGGACCCCTGGGACCGATTTCAAAAATATTTTGATTTCATGTTTAGAGTGAAGTAAAGAATCTATTTCAATCACTCCCACTACTGGGCAAATGGCACAGGCTTTGTGAAGCGATTGTTCATGTGGAATATAAGAACCGGTTTTTCACCCGGACCCCAGGGACCGATTTCAAAAATATTTTAATTTCATGTTAAAAGTGAAGTAAAGAATTTACTTTAACCACTCCCACTACTGGGCAAATGCCAAAGACTTTGTTAAGTGACTATCTAAGGAGAACATTTGAACCGGTTTTTCTCGGGACCCCTGGGACCGATTATAAAAATATTTTAATTTCATGTTAAGAGTGAAGTAAGGAACCTATTTCAATCACTCCCACTACTGGGCAAATGCCAAAGACTTTGTTAAGTGACTATCTAAGGAGAACATTTGAACCGGTTTTTCTCAGGACCCCTGGGACCGATTTTAAAAATATTTTAATTTCATGTTAAGAGTGAAGTAAGGAACCTATTTCAATCACTCCCACTACTGGGCAAATGACATAGGCGTTGTAAAGCGACAGTTCATGTGGAATATTAGAACCGGTTTTTCTCCGGACCCCAGGGACCGATTTCAAAAATATTTGGATTTCATGTTAAGAGTGTAGTAAAGAACCTATTTTGACCACTCCCACTACTGGGCAAATGCCAAAGACTTTGTTAAGTGAATATCTAAGGAGAACATTTGAACCGGTTTTTCTCGGGACCCCTGGGACCGATTTCAAAAATATTTTAATTTCGTGTTAAGAGTGAAGTAAAGAACCAATTCCAAACACTCCTACTACTGGGCAAATGGCTCAGGCCTTGTCAAGTGACTCTTCATGGAGAATATTTGAACTGGTTTTCCTCGGGACCCCAGGGAGCGATTTCAAAAATATTTGCATTACGTGTTCAGAGTGCACTAAGGAACCCTCTGGAACTACTCCCACTGCTGGGCAAACTATGAGCCCAGACCCTGGCATTGTCCTTTACTTACCGTTTTCCTTGGGTGTTCATCTTTTTTTTTAACATCAATATATTCAGCACAGAAACCTATCTTAATATTATATTCACGGCAAACTTATTTGTCGTCGATTTTTCCAATGATAGATGAGATCAGATGCAAATGGTGGGTAGGGTAGCGGACGGCACTGAAAAAAATAAAAATATTAATTTGTTATTTTACTTTACTAAGTATATCCTAGACACCAATGACTGTGTTTCGAATGGCATGTTAAACTGTAGGTCCCGGCTGTCATTGAATATCCTTGGCAGTCATTAAGGGTAGTCAGAAGCCAGTAAGTCTGACACCAGTCTAACCAAGTCCAGTCTAACCTAACCTAACCTAACCTAACCAAGGGGTATTGGGATGCCTGGGTAACTGGGTTGAGGGGGTCAGATAGGGCAGTCGCTCCTTGTAAAGCACTCAGCTACATCTGGTTAGACTGGAAGCCGACCCCAACATAGTTGGGAAAAAAGGCTTGGAGGATGAAGTATATTACACATAAATTGATATCAGTCTGATGGATTACGTTCTTTAAGCTCGGATAGGAATTATTTAAAAAGTAAAGAAACTACAAACAAGGTCTCCTGGTAGAAATTTCTTTAGAAACAAGCAGTATCTTTGTACTCAATTGTATTAAAACCGTTTCTAATTGTTATTAACAATGTGTACATAAATTATAAAATATATGCTTTTACCTAATCCAATGGATTCAATGCTATTATTAATATAAGTAAACGTATTTGTATAATTTATATAGCTCTTTGGTTAAAACTGTAAGCTTATTTTGTTTTATGTTATGAATTAATGAAAAATAATGTTTATGGTCTTTAAGTAAATTTTCAGATCCATTAAAAACACAGGGCTGTGAAATTAATTTGAAATCATCCTCCGAGCCTTTTTCCTAATTAATTTGAAATAATGATGGAAAATGTTATTAACTGATTAATGGAGAAGATGTATCTTCCAAGAAAATAATTAAAACGCTAACATTAGTGTTAAAATTGTTTTCAATATAAATGCTTTAGGTACATTGTTTTGAAATTGGAATTAGATATGAAAATTGACAATAATTAGTATTTTTTCCTCAGATTCTTCACTGGCGGTGTGCAAACTTGTTTTTCCATGTTCTCCCTTATATTGATTGCTCTATGGGCTTTCATAAGTGACTAAATATCAACAAGCTTAGATTCTCTTTTTAAATAGACTTATAGGTAGAATGTCATTTGTTTTGGTTAGCTTTGTGTGCAGAGCAGTTTCTCGCGCGTGAAGTGTTGTGTTCATTCATTCTCGGAGCGGGAAATCTGTGCTTAGTTTACCTAAAATGACTCGTACTTAATAGCTGTACTAGCAGTTTTGAACTTGTGGGTACTAGAATCAAGTAACGGACGTTTGCATAGTTAATTGAGGAGCGGGAGAACGCTTGTACACCCTAGCAACTTTAGCGAACTCGGAGGATCAGAGTGTTAGGTAGTCTATCTATCATCAATTAAAACTGAAATGATAGGAAATATAACAATAAGTACTAACCTGAATTACAGAACACAAGTCACAAAAGCCCACGGAAAATAACTTGGTTTATACTCGCCACGCTCTTGTTAAAAGTTCAAATTCAGGAAATCAATAAACAAAAATAGGTATGGCCGTCAACACAAAAAAACTGATCCTTTTTTTAATTTCATTCGGATAAAATGCGTTCTGTAGCCTTATTCGCTAACTCCACTGACAGCTCGCAGATATCATCAATTGGTAAAGTGTACATCAGTAAATTGTCAAACAGCTATTTTCTTATTCGCTAACGCCAGTTACCAAATGAGATGACGTCATCAGCATCGACACAGGCTGATATCCACCATGACTTATTTTGACAGCGGTTTCTGTATCGATAAACGTTATATTGCGATTCCGTAAGCCCAGTGGACATCAAATTGATAGCCAATGTCATTTTTTGAAATACACTACAAATAGCAGTGTTTTATGCCTCATCACTGGGATGTCTATACTATATTGTTGCATCAGACATATTAGATTTCTCTAATTTTGCGATTCCAATAGAAATACAAACCCTGAGTCGTTTCCTTTATTTTTTGATAGTGTTATTTTTATTTGTATTATTTTAATTTGTTTTATCTTTCTTTGTGTGGAATAAAAATTTCGCGTGTATTTTTGCTGGCATTTGTGGAATAAGAGACAAAACGAAGTTTATCCAGAATCCAGAAACGTCGTATGCGAGATTGCAATAATTCTCTGGATTTACGGGAGAAGGAATTCATGGCAAATTTCCGTATCAACAAATCAAGGTTTCAGCGAGTTTCGGCAGAGTTACGTCCGTTTCTGCAACGTCCTCAACAAAACACTGCTGTTGCAATTGAGCTAAAAGTAAGAATTTATAACGTAAAAAGTTAAATAAATACCAATATTACATAATTTGATGTTACTAATTTGCAGCATGTCTCAACCTTCATTTAGTAAGTGAGGTAACCGATGCTCTCAATGTATGGGACGACCTATTCAAGTACGTAAAGTTACCTTCCTGTAGTGTACCAATTTTTGTTTTGCATGCAAAACATAGGAATCTACGTATCAAAATATTGTTTACGTTGTAAAATTTATAATAACTACAATACTCACAATATTCTCAGTTAAAATATTGTTCAACCACACGGAATTTTAGACACCAAGTTCACACACAATAGAAAGCAAATACTGAATTTTACCGCCACAGATTGTTTATAAACATATAACACGCTGAAAATAAAGCGTTCTCTCAAACGTAGTAATGTAATGCTAATAGGGTATTTCCTACTTAGCAGTATAATAGTCGATAAAAAAATAGAGTTGTCAAGTTGTCATCGTAGTTTTGGCGTCAGCAACCGTGTAACGATATCCACCGATATCCACTTCATGCGATACAGAATACCAATGTTTTGAACTTATAGGTTGACATCAAAGTTCCGATGACAACTGAGGCCAGTTGACATCTGAGAATTCGAAAGTTAGCGAATAAGCCAGCAGAATGAACTACAGGGGTACCGAAAGTTTTGTGCAGTTGACAGCTGTCAGTTTTCAACGGAAACTCGTGGTTTGTACTGACCAATGGTACTGACTGACAGCAACTGTCAAATGCACAATAAAAGGTAAATTGACCGATAATTAATTTAATTTGCCATCCAACGTGGCAATGCTGCCAGCCTCTTGGGTACACTCCCGGTGGGCAGCGATGAGGAGTTTTTTGATGCCATTTTTTAGTTGTATATATGTATAAATAAGGCTTTTTTTTACGTCATGTAAATATGTACATAAACTGAACCCAACAATAAAATTGACCGATGACCATAGACATAATATAGTAAACAGGACTGCGCAATTTTAACCAAAAAACGAGCCGAGTGAAACAGTTAGTACGGAGGCCGTCTGTCCCTTTCTAATAGGGTGACTAGGAGACTAAGTTTAAGACTAAGACCAATCCGAGTTTGCTATGATTATTAAACACAGATTTGTATTGAAGTTTTAACTTACGCAGTTTGCGACCTTAAAATACTAATTTAGGCTTTTAGTAATTAGCGGGAATTAGCAGTAATAAAAACGGGTAGATTCGACGTGCAGACTGATTTTTTTGTATTTTTGCTTCACATATAGACTGCTGAGCCATTTATATCGCCTTTCTACATTTTTTTGGGAAGCTATAACAATAGTACAACAGTTTTAAAATCCATCACCTATATGTTGACTCATTACAAGAATTCGTGGGCACCCTAGTTGTTTGATTTACGAAAATGTTATTATTAGCTTACCTGTGGAACGAAATATTGCAACCACCATAGGATTCACTTTCACAAGTATAAACGCAACACTTTTTCACCATTTTAACAGTTTAAATTGATTTAATACAAAAAAATACAAACAAAATTTTAAATGCTGATTACGCGCCAAGAATGTTCAGGGTTACCGCTAGAAAATAAAAAAAAGCAAAATAAAAATTTATGTTGTTTATGTTTTAAGAATAAATAAATGTAATTGCGAATGAATTCGTTGACTTACAATTGTTAAAATAAGATAAAAATATAAGTGATTCAATTGTTTTTTTGGGCAAAAAAAACTGTTGATCACAACATTTTTTTATGCTGGCAAGGTGTTAGAAAGAGACAAACGGCCTCCGTTCTAAATATCTCTCTCGGCTCGGATTTGCCTCTGTGTATTATGCAACCAATTTAGTACCTTATTGCCTTGGAATAGAGTTCATTTTTGTCCAAACTAATATTGTAAATGCGAAAGTAACTCTGTCTGTCTGTCTGACTGTCTTTTCTTCACGCCTAAACTACTGAACCGATTTGTGTGAAATTTGGTACAGATATAGTTTGAAACTTGAGAAAGGACATAGGATAGTTTTTATTACAAAAAAAAAAAAAAAAATATTCCGGACATATAGCGCCATGTATTGGTCAAATCAAAAATCTGCTGGTAGTCACTATTCCACGCGAACGAAGTTGCGGGCAAAAGCTAGTAAATATATATTTTGAGAGTGCGCAATCTTGTTTATAGTATATTACATCTATGCCGATGACTGAGCGCTCGGTGTACACACGACACGTTTCCTATGTCACCTAAGGAAAACATGCTGTACGTTTCCATTACACAGTTCGACTGTTTTTTTGTTCAGTTGACAGTCGCTGTCAGTCACTACAAACATGCTACAAACAAACCATTGAGTTGAGGTACTCATTATCATCTTGTCAATTTTATAGCTTGTAATTTGGAACAGGGCAATAGGAAGAAGACTTTCATTTGTAGTACCTTACCTACCTATCTACCATACAGACAGCTTATTTATGTTTCAATCAATATAATAATAATTTTGTAAACAAAATTGAATAAAAAAATTAATACATATCTAATAGGTACCTATGTAAAACGATTTTCATTTGCCACATTGCAACTGCACGAATGCAGTCTTTTGCAGTCTTTCACGATATTTGAGAAAACTTATTCGTATCAAAATCGAGTAACATAGTATGAGAATTGTACAGCGCCCCTATCGGGCGTAAAAGGAAACAAAACATGGCAGCACGAATGATTTTAGAGCGCTCTCGTATCGAAATCGAAACGAGATCGTAAACGAAACTCGAAGCTTATAAACAATTGTGAGATTTTTGATAGCATGAACATTGTTTTGACATACGGTAACGTAAACTCTCGAAGGCTGGCTACCTATCGAGTATGCTCGAAACATTATTCACTTGAAAATAGTCGGTGAGAAAGGTTTCGAGAAGTGTAAAAATAAAGTTTTAACCGTGTTTATGTTTTGTTCAGAGTTAGTTTTGTGAATAAAAGTGTTTCAAAATTATTGTTAAGTTATTGGAACAATCAGTAATAGCTTCAATATAATTTACAATGCAAAGACCGCCACTGTATGAACGTAGTACCACATATTATTTTTTAGCGGCAAATTTACTAGAAAATTATGGATATCAATCACGAGAAACAAGGTAAGTAATTAAATCATATTTTATTTATTTGCGTACCTATAGAATTAATGTGTTTGAAAAAAATCGAGTTATTTAATGTTTATTTTTAATAATTGTAGAGAAATTACGCGCAGAGCAAAACTTAGGAATAGAATTAACCCACTGGACATAAATGAATCCGAATTTAAAAATAAATATCGCCTAAATAAAGAAGCTTTTATGTTCCTCTGTGAGCAACTTCGACAAAAAACATCATTAACATCGAGTGCTAGAATTAGTCTAGAACTTAAGGTAGGTAGGTACCCACTTAGATTCTACATAATTATACCTATTCAATATCTTCTGCTGGTATTTCAGTATTGAAATGGAAGTGAACTACAACTTATTTAATATGACAAAATAGGTATCTATAAAGCTAATAGTAAATTGTTGTTACAGCCTTTTTATCGTCCCACCGCTTGGCTCAGGCCTCCTCTCACACGGAGAAGGATTGAGCATTAATCACCATGCTTGCTCAATGCGGGTTGGTGATTTCAGACTATAGTCCAGGTTTCCTCAAGATGTTTTCCTTCACCTTTTTATCAGCCATTGATGTCTAAGATATACTTAGGAACTTAGGAAGTACATATAAACTTAGAAAAGTTGCATTGGTACTTGCCTGACCTGGAATCGAACCCACGCCCACATGTACTCAAAAATTGAAAAGTCAAAAAGAGTAAATTGTTACATCCTAAAAATCAATTAAGTAAATATTTTATGTTTCAGGTTCTTTGTGCATTATCTTTTTATGCCACTGGGTCATATCAGCGAATAGTGGGAACGGCTAAATATTTGGGCCAAACAACAGTGAGCAAATGTGTGAAGGACGTCACTGATGCTCTTGTAACTCCTGCAATCATTAACACCTTTATAAGATTCCCAAGTACTCGAGCTGAAAGAGACCTAATAAAAAGCAAGTTAGTATTGTGATAGGTATCTATGAGGGAAAATGTATCTAAGTATTTTTTTTGTAGAAGTATGTTTAAAACATAGTGTTATAGTATACTGTTGTAACATTAATTTCTAACACTAACATATGATTGCCTATTAAAATATAATTATTTTTGTCTTACAGCTTTTTTGCGAAGTACGGTTTCCCTGGAGTTATAGGATGCATTGATGGATGCCATTTCCAAATTTTTACACCCAGTAAAGAAATTGAACATTTGTTTTATTGTAGAAAACATTTTCATTCATTAAATGTACAAATGGTAAGCATTTAGTTTTTGTTACTATGTATGCGATTGAGCACTACTAATTATACAAGTTGTTGATTTGCATTTGTGCCATACTTCAGGAGGAGGACATACAATACGTAAATAATCGATTGGAACTACAGTAGACGGGAAGTAACTAATATGCACTGCTTTTTTTGTCATTGTAATGTCGAAGTATTTCAGAAATAATCCAATTTTATGAATAAACGTTGCGTATGCTTTGTGTTTGCGTTTGTGTGAGGGCGCAGCACGGTTTTAAGGCCAGTAACACACGCGCCAAGTTTAAATACGGCTAGATGACATTGACGGAATTCCGAAAAAAATAATTAACAAAAAAAATTACGTACCAATTTTTTTGTTGATTTGGGTCGACAATCATTAGCATAATTACGTCCTTGAATATGGCCCGGATGCAAATCAACAGCTTGTATAATACAGCGGCGGCCCTAGCCATTGCGAGGCTACGTGCGGCAGGTCTATGCGAGGCCCTTTGTCCTACGTGAAAAGTATGTGTTGCGAGAGTAAGCTGGTGTTTCGATTTAGCTAAACGCGTGTTTGAGGAGAAATGCTGAAGTTAAAAAGTCTCGAACATTTTGTACCCAAAAATGAAAGTGCCGGCCAGAGTAAAAAAGTAATAGATTCTTGTAGAGAATAATGCCCTGAAGATTTATTACTATTACAAGAATCGTCTACAGTTAACCCCCAGGCTGCTATTTGACTTTGAAAATACAAAAAAATCCAACAATGTTTGTAGCATTACATTACGTCCCCAAACTGGAGAAGGCAGCCGCTGCCTTGAAACGACTCCTGCCTAACCTGGGAAGTCATCACAACCCCCCCCCCCTCCCGCTGTGGGTTAGCAGCGTGGGGGAAATCAAACTCTTACTGACTAAAACCCATCATGTGCCTTCTTAAGCCCTTCTTATCCCGCAACAATCCCGCAGCCCCGGCAAGCCATGGCCTTGGTGGGCCCCACTGGGGCCCACTAGGGGTTGCTGACGCCGGAGTAAAAATATCGTAGATTCTCGTCGATGATAATGCTCTGATGATATTTTACTTTTATAAAGAACATCTAATAGGGAGTAGAAGACAACTATTACATAGCATAGAGAACAGGAGAAGAAAAAAGATAGGACACCTTATAAGTCGCGACGATTTTATAAAAAAACATCGTGGAAGGGAAAGTCAAAGGAAAGAGGGGAAGGGGTCGTCCAAGGTACAGCTACATGAAGCAAATTAAAGAGAAGGTGAATGTTGTGACGTATAAGGAAGTTCAGGAGTTGGCGCTAGATAGGCGTAAATGGAAGGAGCTGCACCGACAAGAGCTGGGCTCTTAAATTGAAGAAGAAGAAGAAGGAACGTCTACGGTTAACCCCCAGACTGCTATTTGGGTTTAAAGTGTGAGTACCGTGAATAAAAAATCTATACTTGAATGTTGCGGAAAATAACGTCCACAGTATTTTTTAACTGACCGAACGTCTACGATACCCCTCCTGCTATACCTAAGTGCCTCTAACTGATTTAAACCCATCATGTTCCTTCTGACCATTTACCAGGGTCGCGGTAACTCTTTCGAACAATCCCGTAGCCCCGGCAAGTTCTGCCCTGGTATCCTGGTACATGGTCAGAGGGAACATGCTGGGTATAAATCAGTAAGTCTCATTGGTGTAGCAGTGGGGGGGCAGCTGTACGTGGACGTTAGCAGTCTGGGGGTTAACCGAAGACGTTCCTTATAATAGTAAAATATCATAAGAGCATTATCCTCGACGAGAATCTACGATATTTTTACTCTGGCGTCAGCAACCCCCAGTGGGCCCCAGGGGGGCCCACCAGGTCCAAGGCTTGCCGGGGCTGCGAGATTGTTCGCGCGAGTTACCGCGGCCCTGGTACATAAGAAGGGCTTAAGAAGGCACATGATGGGTTTTAGTCAGTAAGAGTTTGACTTACCCTCACGCTGCCTACCCACAACGGGAGGGGGGGGGGTCATTTGATGACTTCCCAGGTTAGGCAGGAGTCATTTGAAGGCAGCCCCTGCCTTCTCCAGTTTGGGGACGTAATGTATTGCTCCAAACGTTGGTGGATTTTTTGTATTTTCAAAGTCAAATAGCAGCCTGGGGGTTAACTGTAGATGATTCTTGTAATAGTAAAAAATCTTCAGGGCATTATTCTCTACAAGAATCTACTATTTTTTTCCTCTGGCCGGCACTTTCAGTTTTGGGTACGAAATGAATGATCTCCTTTAATTTTTACTACAGTTTATATTTAAAGAATCCCAAAATTAACAAATTATAAATGATGATGCTTGCGACTTTTCTTAAGACTAAAATCTTTAATTAAAGCAGAATAATCGAATGAATGAGCAACGTCATTTTCGATCGAAAGAATAGCAAGGGCTGAAAGTCGATCTTGTGTCATCGAATTCCTTAAACATGTTTTAATAATTTTAAGCCTCGAAAAACTGCTTTTTCGATATTATTATTTTATTATTCGAATTCTCAAGACTATTTCGGTAGTGGGATACATTTCAGTTAAATTATTTTCTAATATATATTTCAGCACCGAGATAATATTCAGCTCTTCGTATAACTGATTCAGGGCCGTCTCTAGATCATGTAGCGCCCGGGTGCAATCACATTGACTTAAAAGCGAGGCTACCTTCTAGGTTCGGCTAAAAAGGATGAAAAAATAAAACAAGTGGAAAGTAAAGCACCCGCGCGAGCGTAGCGAGCGCAAAAATGTTTGAGCTTTAGGTCACTAAAGTACTCTAATCAATTTAGAAGGAAAGGCACTGTCAAGTGAACAGCCGCGAGCGTAGCGAGCGCGATTTTTTTTAAATTGTTTGTTTAAGGAATCTCAAATTAAACTCGGAATTAAGCAAAAATAAAAAAATCAGTGACTGGATCGAGAGCCAGTTGTGGGTTGTAGCGCGAGGCCCCCCCAAGCGCGAGGCCCCCCCAAGCGCGAGGCCCTGTGCGAGGGCACAGTTCGCACACCCCTAGGGCCGCCACTGGTATAATAGCATTATGTATGTACCATTTTACTATGGTATACCAGTGTACCTACTAATGGTTTTATCTTTATTTTAGATATGTGATAGTGAATGCCGAATTCTAAATGTGAATGCGAAATATGGAGGAGCCACCCACAAAGCTTTCATATGGGAAAATAGCCTAGCTAATAACTACATGCAGGAGTTACATCGAAATAATGAACATGTATGGTTATTAGGTTGGTAACAATCAAGTAAATTCATCCATCTACATAAATAATAAAATTGATTTGCCGAATATATATGTAACTAGCCGCTTTCCCGCGGTTTCACTCGCGTCCCGTGGTAACTACTGCCCGTACCGGGATAAAATATAGCCTATGTTACTTGTGGATAATGTAGCTTTCGAATGGTGAAAGAATTTTTAAAAACTGTACAGTAGTTTTTGAGCCTATTCATTACAACCAAACAAACAAACAAAGTTTTCCTCTTTATAATATTAGTATAGATTGTAATCTAATGTAGACGTATACTTTTCAAACGACTATATTAATACTAAATTGGATAATTCTTTGTTGTGTTTGTTTTAGTTAGAACACAATTTTTACTAAAGTAAAATAATTAAAAAATCTGGTAAAAAATATGGGAACACAAAGTTTGCTAGGTCAGCTAGCTAGTTTACAAGATAATCTATCTATATAAATAAAAACCGGCCAAGTGCGAGTCGGACTCGTGCACGAAGGGTTCCGTAAATTACAGTTAAATCAACCTATCTCAAAAACTATAAGAGATACTTTGATCAAACCAAAAATCGTTGAAAGAGTTAATTAGCATGCATCACCTCTATTTTTTTTAGAATTTTATACCCCGTAGTTATAAAAATAGAGGGGGGGGGGGACATACTTTTTACGACTTTGAGAGCTGATATCTCAAAAACCGTTCACTTTAAGAAAAATGTTTTTTAGAAAACTTTATATCATTTTAAAAGACCTTTCCATTGATACCCCACACGGGTATGTACATCGAAAAAAAAAATTTCATCCCTCAGTTACATGTATGGGGGGCCCCACCCCCAATTCTTTTTTTTACTATTTAGTGTCATATTTTTGTAGCGGTTCATACAACACATATTCCCATCAAATTTCATCACTGTAGTACTTATAGTTTCCGAGTAAATCGGCTGTGACAGACGGACAGACGGACAGACGGACATGACGAAACTATAAGGGTTCCGTTTTTGCCATTTTGGCTACGGAACCCTAAAAATGAATTGTTGTTCGTTAGTCTGATTAAAACTCGAGAACGGCTAGGCCGATTGAGCTGATTCTGGTTTTAAAATGTTTGGAAGGTCCAGGGAAGGTTTGAACGATACGAAGTTCGAGCGATCTGCTAAATTAAATTAAAAAAAGATTTGAATATTTAAAAATTAAAGTTTTGAATATTTACAGGTGATTCCGACTATCCACAACGCCCCTGGTTAATGACACCAATCCCGGATGCTGCTGAGGGGACTCCAGCATACAAATACACAGCAGTCCATGGAAAGACGAGGGTGGCTATAGAAAATACTTTTAGCCGATTAAAAAACCGATGGCGTTGCTTATGTAAATATCGCACACTCCACTATGGACCTGAGAAATGTGCAAAAATCATGACTGCGTGCAGTGTGTTGCATAATTTAGCCCTAAAATTTAACGTACCCGAACCGGAACCAGCAGAACTCCAAAACATATCTTTATCTGACCATCTTTTTCAGGAAAATGGTGGAGATGACTTAAGTAGGGGAAGGGCGATAAGGAATATTTTAGTAGATAGAATTAATAGATTACACTCATAACCTTACTTTTTAATTAATAATTTTAAAAAATTGAATATTTATAATAATTAAAAAATAACCTTAAATCTGTTTCTGTCTCTGGGACCCTAACCACCGGTACCTTGGACCCTTGTGCGGTTGGAGTGTAGCAAAGGGTGTGCAAGGTTTTTGGGACTTAGAAAATTTTTCACAAAAAATGAAAATTTCTGAAAATGCCTAGTTTTTCATTTCCATCGTATAGAATACCTAAAAGTAAGGCGAAAACCACTTGGGCACTTTTTGCCTAGGACCAACGGTTTTCCTGAAAATGAGCACTGAAGGTCATTCTGCGATGTACGTAAAAACACTTAGAAAATTTTTGGAGCAATTTTTCTTTTTCTGTAAATTCTAAAATTTTTTGATTCTATTGTATAGAGGAGGCGAAAATAAACGCTTTTCATTACGATCACTTTTTTGCTAGCGTCAGCCGTTCTCCAGCAACAGCGAGTCGAAGGTTAGCCAGGGACTTAGAAAAAATACATGTAAACTGAAAAGTTCAAAAAATCGTTTCTTTTCAATACCAATTTATAGAACACAAATGTGCAAATGAAAATTCTTATAAATGGACAGTTTTTCATTTCAATAGTATAGAATGCCTTAAAATAAGACGGAAATCATCTGGAAACTTTTTGTCTAGGACCAACGGTTCGCCTGAAAAAGGCTATGTAATGCATACAGCACTTCTTTTCATCAGAATTTTTTGTTTTCTGAAAATGCCTAGTTTTTCATTTGCATCGTATAGAATGTCTAAACATAAGACGAAAACAATCTGGGCACTTTTTGTCTAGGACCAACGGTTCGCCTGAAAATGAGCACTGAAGGTCATTCTGCGATGTACGTAAAAACACTTAGAAAAATTTTCATCAGAATTTTTTTTTTTCCGAAAATGCCTAGTTTTTCATTTCCATCGTATAGAATGTCTAAAAATAAGACGAAAACAATCTGGGCACTTTTTGTCTAGGAACAACGGTTTCACGGCAAATACGTTTTAAAAAGTAAATATTGCTTAAAAAAATCGAAACCTGTAATTTATTATTTTATAATTAATGGTAACGTGTACAAGACAAAAAAATAAATTAACTTTCCCTAAAAACTTTTTAGCTAACTTAATTATTAAGCTAGTTAATTAAATTTCCATACAAAAATTCTCGACACGTCTGGTGCGTGTGCCCGCGCGACCCTGTGTGTCCTTGATATCGATGTTTTCGCCGAATTTTGACGGAGTTGATGTAGGCAACGCTTTTATGAGCAAATTTTGTACTCAAATCTCGGTTTGCGTATGCGATACTCCATTTTCACGTGCTATTTTTGTAATTTGTAATTGTTTTATTGTAATTTGTATTAAGTAGTTTCATAGTTATTAGTTTTTAGGTTGTTTAGTATTTCATTTTTATTATTCTTGTTGACCTTTAACGGTCAGCAATCAAAGGCTCTTTTAAGAGCCAACTTCTTTGTTTTAATTATTTTAATAGTAGTTAGTAAGGTAGTTGTAGATTTTCTTTGTAATTTTAGATATAAGATTTCTTTATTATTTTTTTTAAATAAATATTGTTGCTTTGTAGTTTTAATTAGTTGTTTTATTTTCTTTGTAATTTTAGATATAAGTTTTCTTTATTATTTTTTTTAAATAAATATTGTTGATTTGTTGTTTTAATTAGTTTTTTTGCAGTAGTAGCAGTAGCAATGGATCCATTGCAGCTTATTTTAGCTCGCTATTTCAATATATGGAATTTCGCTTGCGCAATTCGCGACGAGGAGTCCGCTGTCGCTGCAGCCAAGGCATGGCTGCTTATTCCGGCCCGGACGCCTCGGTGTCCGATATGCCGGGGCAATATGTCGAAGGAGCCCAAACTGAGCTATAAATTAAAATACCGACTAAGGTGCTGGAGGTGCGCTAGGGAGGGCAGATCGTCTATTAGATCTCCCCTAAAAAATACTTTTTTTGAAAGGTCACACGTAAGCGTACTTGATACGCTGCGTCTGATGCTGCATTTCCTAAGAAAGGATAAGGTCTCGCAGGCGGCAATAGATGTTGGAGTGACAAAAAAAAAACGCCAATCCAAACCTATCACTACTTTAGAGAGGTGTGTGAGGTGGCAGAAGCCCACGATAGGGAATTGCTCGGTGGGGACACGGACATCGTTGAGATAGACGAGACCCACTTATTCACCAGAAAGTACCACCGGGGCCGGCTGTTAGGCGGCAAACTTGGACATTTGGGTGCTTAAGCCGCCTTACCAAAAAAATTCATGTTGAGCTCATCCCGGATAAGTCGCGTACGACCCTGGACCCTATTGTCGAGGCAAATGTCCGCACAGGCATGTATATAATGTCGGACATGCACCGAGCATATAACAACATACATTTACGCTTGGGCATGAGGGGTCACTCGTCGGTGAACCATAGCGAGAATTTTGTAGGGGGGACCATCGATATTCCGGTTGACGATTCGTTAGGAGTAACGGCATGTCAGAGTTAAAATTCACACAAATACCATAGAGCGTCAGTGGCGCGAGTTGAAACAACACTGTCGATCATGTAGGAGCCAGCGTCGCCTTAAGTGGTACATGGGGGAGTACATGTACCGCCACAACATATTGAAACAACTCCCATCAGAGGCGGCCCGATTTCGCCGGCTCTTGCGGGATATGCATAGGGTGTATCCCGGATTGGGTAAAAGGGGCATTAAAATAAGGAACTGTCGGTGTCGTGACCCAAATTGTCGCCGGCGAAATTAGTTTAGCCCTAGCCGTATTTTCTGTTTCTCTCCTCTCCTCCAGCATCGCCCGTGTTTCCATTATACATTTCCCTAAAGAGTCGTTGACCCCTCATGCGAAAAAAATATGTGTTTTCGTACATCGCCGACCTATTCTTATACTTCGCCGTATTTACGTGTTCTATACATTGTATTGAAAAAAAAAAAAAAACAACTTTTCAGTTTTTTTGGTTGGTCCTAGACAAAAAGTGCCCAGATTGTTTTCGTCTTATGTTTAGACATTCTATACGATGCAAATGAAAAACTAGGCATTTTCAGAAAAAAAAAATTCTGATGAAAATTTTTCTAAGTGCTGTATGCATTACATAGCCTTTTTCAGGCGAACCGTTGGTCCTAGACAAAAAGTTTCCAGATGATTTCCGTCTTATTTTAATGCATTCTATACGATGGAAACGAAAAACTGTCCATTTATAAGAATTTTCATTTGCACACCCTAAAGTAAACGGCCCTACTCAAATCGCGAAAAAATTACAAGTCCCTGGCTTCTCTACCTTCAACTAGGAATATCCGCCGATTGATGACCCGTGGCGGGATAGTGATCAGAGCAAAAAGCGATTGTATTTACGTGTTCTATAAATTGGCATCGAAAAAAAAAAACGATTTTTGGAACTTTTCAGTTTACATGTATTTTTTCTAAGTCCCTGGCTAACCTTCGACTCGCTGTTGCTGGAGAACGGCTGACGCTAGCAAAAAAGTGATCGTAATGAAAAGCGTTTATTTTCGCCTCCTCTATACAATAGAATCAAAAAATTTTAGAATTTACAGAAAAAAAAAAATTGCTCCAAAAATTTTCTAAGTGTTTTTACGTACATCGCAGAATGACCTTCAGTGCTCATTTTCAGGAAAACCGTTGGTCCTAGGCAAAAAGTGCCCAAGTGGTTTTCGCCTTACTTTTAGGTATTCTATACGATGGAAATGAAAAACTAGGCATTTTCAGAAATTTTCATTTTTTGTGAAAAAAGTCCCAAAAACCTTGCACACCCTTTGCTACACTCCAACCCCCCTGTGCCCGATATCGGTGGCCATCTATTTTTTATATTTTTAAATGTTTTTTTATTGTTATAATCTAATGTTTAAAAATATAAATAATATGTTGTAAGATAAATAAATGATCTTAATCTAAGACTTTTTTCCATAAACCTTACAAAAACTTCCATAGTATAAGCTAGGGTATGATCTCCTAGCCTTCATCAGAAATAAAACGTCAATTCGTATCACAATAACTTCTTGTATTCACTTTTAAAACACAATTTAATATCAATCGTAAGAAAACATAGTTTATCAGTCCACGAAGGAAGCGCGCGCTCTGTCTGTCAAAATCTTCCAAGGGTTGTCATCACGGTGGCAGCAGTGTTGCCCGTATAAAATAAAAGGATCTAACAATAGCCTCTCTCATAAAGTCCAACCATTTAGCCTGTAATCGCAATTCATCATCTCTTTGTCTCACCCCTTTCTTGCATCTCTAATTCTCTAACTCTCAATTCCTCTGTCCTTACCCGCAACCGCTCTTTCTCTAATTCTTCATAGGCCTTATCACGCTCTCTAGCATACTCCTTTGCCTTTCTATCCGTGTAGGAGCCCTAACGGGACTTTATAAATAAAACTTTGTGAACTGTATAACATAGGCTTTAATGCCGTTAAATTACAATGGTCAATCAAACAACCGAAAACAAGTAAGTGGCCGTGGTCAAGCGAGTCGCGGCCGCGGGCTCGCCAGCCGGGGCTGCCCCCGCCCCGGCCTCCGCAGCACTCCCTACTACGTATCCTATTTGAAACATTCTTTCACTCTTGGAAAGCTACATTTTCCCCGGGTGGCATAGATTATACTTTGTCCGAACTTTACTTGTGAACTATTATATATAAGGTGCTTTAATATTATCTGCCAGGACTTGAATGGGGGGTAGTATTGCGTTTATAGATTACAATAGTAAAGATAAATAATTGATTATTTGTCATATTTTTTTACATACAAAAAAAAATCGTATAAATTTGACCTAATTTATTAGTTTAAAACCATCCAGTAGAGTTGCGCGTTGCCACTCTTGCAGAACAGATAGAAAGAGATAGCAGTTGTTTTCATTGACGAAGCGACACTACGCGCGTAATTTGCGAGCCACGTTATGCAGAGTAGAGCCAATGTTAATTTAACTTGTTTAATGTCTTAAATTGAATTGACTGTTCCGGGGAACGACATTTCTTCACTATTGTAATCTATAAACGCAATACTACCCCCCATTCAAGTCCTGGCAGGTAATATTAAAGCACCTTATATAAGCAAGAAATAATACACCATTTCCAATTTTCTAATAAATTTTAATAACAGTAAATCATCAGAGATATATAATGTACTCTTAAAACTAATGATTATGAAATAAATATCAGGACATACCTTACACGCATGCTATCAAACTAACAGATTACAACACATTAGTGAATAAATTAAATATATATATCAAAATTTAAATAACCATACGAATGTTATATGTATAAAAATAGTTTTCAAGAACGGAATTTTATACAATTTCGAGCAGGTTTTATTATATATTGTCGTACATGAGACTTATCGAGTTACTAGTTATAAGTTACTGGAAGTGGCATTGGCTTTAGTTTTTTTTTTATATATTTTATCCGGGCAGTACAAAGGAGTCGATAGTTTACACTTCTCGCATTTTCACGGTACCATTCGCTTGCATTGTGCAGTTTTTTTTTAAATTTAGAAACGTGGCCAGGAGCTTTAAAACGTAGCATGAACACTTTTACTTAACGAAAATCTATAATTATATTTTTAATGTTGCCATATTTTTGGTATTGCCACATGGAAAATTAAAATCTCCCGTGTTTGGCATGTTTTGTCCTGGCTACGTGTGTGTAATGATAGTTTAGTTGCATGTGGCGTCGGGGTGCCTCTCGAGGATCATGGCGACGCCCTGGCCTCCGGCGGCGCAGGCCGAGATGACTCCAAACTGACCGTCTTCACGGACCAAGCGGTGAGCTGTGTGCATTGCTAGACGGACCTGGGAGAAAATACACGTGGAAATTATTAAAAAATTGTTTCTGTATCAGTAATGAGAAGACTAAGTAATATTGAAACTAAAATGTAAGGAAAATAATCACAGGTGTGTTTGTGCACTGTACAGTAATGGCACTGTCATTAGTGTACAAAGGCCTCGCAATATCAGCCATATTTTTTTTGTGGAATACTTGGTAAGGACCACTATTGAAGAAAGTGTTAATTTGTTTTTATAGCTCATGTAAAATAAATACCTATATAATTAGTAACATTGTTCTTTTGTTTTCTATTCTATTTTAAGCACTTGCTTTGACATTTTTAGCACTTATAGTTCGGCCATTCAGAGAATGCGTTCCTGACACGTCGCGATTGAACTGACGACGTAACTTTGCAATGGCGTTGCAGTTACGATAAAAATATTTTTGCTGGTTGTTTACCGTTTTAACAATTGAGGAGCATTAAAACAACATTATTATATCAATAATCAATGAATGTAGTTACGTCGTCAGTTCAATCGCGACGTGTCAGGAACGCATTCTCTGAATGGCCGAACTTTAATACGTGGATAGTATGTATGATACAGACACAGTAATAGTTATGTCTCACATATGACACATATAACAGAGAAGTAATGTGTGTATGAGTGTGAACGTACCCCGGTGGCGGCGAAGGGATGTCCGATAGAGAGCGAGCCTCCCCACTTGTTCCACTTGTCCAAGTCCGGAGCTCCCACCTGCAAACACATAGCCATTCATTCTTAGCTGACTAAAACCCATCGTGTTCCTTCGTAGGCATTTTATGTACCAGGGCCGCAGTAACTCTTGCGAACTATCCCGCAGCCCCGGTTCATCGCACTTGGTTCGAGTTTGACGACCTCGATGGCGCAATGGTCACCATGCCGGACTGCCGAACCTAAGGTCCCGGGTTCGATTCCCGGCTCGGTCGACATTTGTGTGATGAGCATGCTTGTTAGCCGTGGTCTGGGTGTTAAAATATGTATTTATAAATATGTATATATGTAGCTATATGTAGTTTATCAGTTGTGTTAGTACCCATAACACAAGTTAATTAATAACTTAGCATGGGGCTAACCGACCATGTGTGAAAAGGTGTCCCTACATTATTTACTTATTTTACATTTACTAGTGTAAGAAAACTTGGTCATCTATACTAATATTTTTTTTTTGTAAAACTACTGAACCTATTTGAAAAATTCTGTTCACTGTTGGAAAGCTACATTCTTCCCGAGTAACACAGGCTACATTTTATTCCAGTACGGGCAGTAATTCCCACCGGACGCGGATGAAAACACGGAAAGTGAATTCTTACCTTAGTCTGACGACCCAGGTAGGTCTGCGCAAACCAGTCAGAGTCCATAGCCTTCAAGTTAGCCAAGATTTGACCCTGGAAATAAAAAAAAATTATGAAGACATCTCTTTTCTGAAAAATAGAATAAAAGCAAACCTTTTATTCTATTTTTACTTATGTTGTGGACCTTAGTAAGCTTTTATGAGAGCCTTACTTCAAGACAAAAATACATTTAGTTATTGTATAGAGAGGTTGCTGTATTAAACTGAATTGTTATTCGTAAATAACGCCTAAATAAAATAAAAAAATCTGGACTGATTGGGCTCATATTGGGTTAGAAAAGCTTTTCATTGGTATTAACTACTTTATAATACTGTTTACGAAAGCTGAATAAAATTGAAAAACATTCATTTAAGAAGTAGTCAGAAATATCCTACTAATATTAAAAATGCGAAAGTCCGTTTGTTTGCTACGCTTTCACGCAAAAACTACTTAACCTATCATCATGAAACTTTGCACACATATTCTTGGTGGTACTAGACTTAACATTGGATACTTTCTATCAACACTACACGCGGGTGAAGCCTAGGGAGGAAGCTAGTATATAATATCTCGTTGAACTCACAGCGAAGGCCTCGTGAATCTCCCAGGTGTCGACATCGCTCATCTTGAGCCCAGCTTTGTCGAGGATCTTGGGGATACCGTACGCGGGCCCAAGCAGCAGCTGGTCGACGGGGTCCTGGGGGGAATAAGTAATATGTAACATTCCATTATTTGTGATTTAAGTTAGAAGCTATTGATTTACAAAAGTACTAGGTTGGAGAAGTGGTAACAATAATAATCCAGGATAATTTAAAGGGGAAACTGATTGTTTAACGTAAAGATGAATCTAGGAATAAACTTTGTAAAAATGGTCCTCATGTGAGGTCAGTACGAATAAAGATTGGTATTCACCTTTCACGAGCAACTCCGTTTTTGTAGGAACGAAAAGTAAAGTGTACCTAAGTGCGTAAACAAAAATCCACGGAAAACAACATTAGTTAGAAATTGCTCTAAAGTCAGCTTTCCGAGAGATCAACGTATGGGAGGTGTATAAAAAATGATTCGACGATCGCGATTCGAACGCGACAGTCGCTCTTTTCCGAATTGTACTCTTAGAAGGGTTTTTATGAATTGCAAAGGACGCTAGTAGGTGCATGATTATGTATGTGCATGTTACCTGAGCGACGTAAGTGAAGTCACGCAGGTACGCCTTGGGCTTGAGGCCGAGCTCCTTGGCCTTCGCCTCCGACATCACCAGGCAGGCTGAAGCACCGTCAGTCTGGGGGAAACAATAGTTAAATTAATTCAGTGTCTTGTATTAAAATTATGACTGTGTTTCGGATGGCACGTTTAACTGTAGGTCGCGGCTGTCATTGAACATCCTTGGCAGTCGTTACGAGTAGTCAGAAGTAGAAGCCGGTAAGTTTGACACCAGTCTAACCAAGTGGTTTTGGATTGCCCAGGTAACTGGGTCAGATAGGCAGTCGCTTCTTGTAAAGCACTGGTACTCAGCTGAATCCGGTTAGACTGAAAGCCGACCCCAACATAATTGGAATAGGCTCGGGCGATGATGAGTAATTCTTATATAAGAGATATGTTATTGTGAAATTGTCAAGAACGAGGCGTTAGCGTTCACTGGACTCCTCTATTGTTACAGTAAGCTAGTTAACTGTCAGTAACTAGTGTAAATTACCAAGAACGAGGCGTTAGCGTTCACTGGACTCCCCTACTGTTACAGTAAGCTAGTTAACTGTCAGTAACAAGTGCACATTACCAGGAACGAGGCGTTAGCGGCGGTGACAGTGCCATGCGGCTTGATGAAGGCGGGCTTCAGCTTGGCGAGCTGTTCCGGCGTCGACACGCGGATGCCGTTGTCCTTGTCCACCACGCCGTCTTTGCCGTCCACTGGTGAACAAATAAGTGCTTGTTTAGATATTATTTGGGAGTAATGATACAACAAATTATGATAAATCATTTACAGATAGCGTTGGGTTATTGCAAAAAAACTTACCTATAGAGCTGCTACCTAGTCACATCAAACATATACGTTAATTTTACAACATTAACATCATACATTAACATTAACATTATACTTTGTCATTGTTTAATTCAGTGGAACTAGTGAGAATACCAGTGAAAATCATAATTCCCACTAGTTCTACTATTTCGTTACACCTCATGTAGTAAAACTAGTGGGAAAAAAGTTCCCATTAGTTCTACCGTCGAACTGAGCAGTTGAACTAGTGGGAACAACCCGTTTAATTTAAAAGTAAACAAATGAAAATTGAATGAACACCAGAGTTAACCACATTGCAACGAATCGGATATTTTACATATGTTGTTTTTTGTCTGTTATGATTTCATTCCAAAACAGCATAATAGATATAGATAGAGATTAGATGTATCATGGAGTCCCTACCTATGGACTCTTGAAACCTACAGACAACATTTTACTCAAACATGCTAAGATTTTACCAACTTCCTCGAGACACAGTGACCTTTAGTAAGTTTATACTACATACCTTTGACGGGCATGAGGTCAGTGAAGTAGCCCTTCTGCTGTGCCTCGTGGGCGAGCTTGTGGGACCTCAGCGCGTAGTCGTCCTGCTCCTGTCGGGAGGCACCGAACGCGGCCGCCAGCCTGTCTGCGCTGTGGCCCATGGTCTCGCCGGAAGAGAATTCTGCTACTGCTGGGAGCTGGTGGAGGAAAATTTGGGGTTAGGGTGAAAAATAGTAATAATTTTGTCTTCAAAACTATTAAGTATGTATATTAAAAAAATATGTAAAAAAGTGCACATATGTGCGTTAGGATTAAAAAGATATTCATAATTTTATCTTTAACAAAAAAAAAATTGAGGTAAAAAAATCTTTAAAAACAAGCTTTTATTTAAATGCGCTAAAAATAAAAAAATAATCTTTTACTGTAACTTTACTGATTTATGTTTTAAAAGCTTGTCGCGAGATTTAAGTACTCGTATTTACTTTCTTAGTAAAATCGCGACAAGCTTTTAAAACATAAATCAGTAAAGTTACGATTATTTTTTTATTTTTAGCGCATTTAAATAAAAGCTTGTTTTTAAAGATTTTTTTACCTCAATTTATTTTATTCTTTTTAGTTTTGATTTGGTAAAGTGCACTTTATTTTACTTGCCTGTCATTGGATACCCATATGGATGGGATTGAAAAAAATAGGTTATTCACCATTTTGTAGCGGCGGCCATCTTGGATTTTTATTTCGTAAAGTGCAATGTGTTCTATTAGTCAATCCCTTTCATTTGATACCCATATTGTATAGGTACTTTAAAAATAACTAGTCCGCCATCTTGTATATTTAGCCATGTTGGATTTAGGATGACGTCACATAGCTTAACATGCATTGTCATCCAAACTAAACATGTATGCAAAATTGCAGCTCAATCGGTTGAGGGCAAGTGCCTTAAAATTGAGTTGTAAAATTCCACCCGAACACACATAGTTACATACGTACATACATACATACATACATACATACATACATTGCAAGTTAAATAAAAGCTTGTAACTTGTAAAAAAATGCAAATTTTATCAGGTTAGCCAGGTATCCTTAAGGTAACCTTAACCCCCCACCGAGGGGGTCCCCACGTTGTCGTCGTGGTGGGGCTTGCGTGCCTCAATGATCCTGAAGCTCTGCCGGTAGAGATACTCATGCCGGAAAGGTTCAGGGGAGAGGCCAGACAAAGAGGGACCCAGGGAGGGGCCGCTCCTGACCAGTCGACGCTTGTGGACATGGCAAGGATGCGGCCATACCCGCGGAGGTGCAGGCGCACTAAAGCGGTGCTAGTTTGCTCTTCGTACAACGAAGAGCAAACCTTTTGGCGGGTTTGCTGAGCCGGGTTGGCTGGACAGCAGACGGAGGCATGTCTAATGCCGCCGCCGAGGGCTTGGCTTAATCGCCCGGCCCAGAGGAAGGACACCTCTTAGATAAAAAACCACCCAATCCCAAGTTTCGGGAGCGCGGCGAGGGGATGAATGGCCGTGGGGGACACGGTCGTTAGCGCTCCCCCCTGTTGGGGCCAGCCGCCCCCAACAGTATGTAGGCTTGCCCCGGTATGAGGCCACTGCCGGGGTCGACGTTTAGTTGCTCTCATAATCGTGGGAACCGTATGGAAACCTTAATCGAAAAAAATAAAAATAAAGACGATGAATGGGAGTGGGACGAGGACTCGGACTCCGAGTCCGCGTCCAGCGATGGAGCAGCGGGAGACCTTAGGGTCCCCCAAAGTAAGAAGGACCACCGAGTCGATGCCTTCCTAAAGAGGAAGAAGGACGACTTGGGGTCTTCCTCCTGCGGCCGCGGGGCCCCGGCCAAAAAGGCCGACCGGAGGCCGGAGAAGGGGAGGGTCGCTGAAGCGCCCAAAGACAAGGGAGGAGCAGCTCAACAGAGCTCCTCCGAGGAGGACTCGGCGGCCGTCGGCTCTGACCAGGAGCGGAGGGCCAATTTCGCCAAGACGGTGGCGGCCGCGTTCAAGGGCGTGTCCCAAAAGCGTCTCGGGACCAGCAAGCGGAAGGCGATTGATTCGGCCTCGGCCACAATAATTGCGGCAGCCGAAGCAAGCTTCGGCCAGGCTCCAAAGAGCGATCTGGCCAAGCTGCAAGAGGAAGTGGCTCGCCTCACGGCCGCCCTGAACTCGCTCCTGGAGGAGAACAGGAGTCTACGGGCGGACCTGAGGAAGATAAGAGAGCAGGAGGCCGAACGCAGCGGGACCACTTCGCAGCGGCCGCAGCCCTCCCCGGTGGAGAGCCAGGTACTGGCCCTGGTCCGGCAGGAGATGGCGGCCTTCCAGGCCCGCTTCTCCGTCCTGGAGGGCAGGGTCCTACGGCCTCCCCTCGCGGCGCCGAAGCCCCCAGCGGCCCAAAGGGCCTCTTATGCGGCTGCGGCTGCAGCGGCACCCCCGCCCAGAAGGGGACCGCCGAACAAGCCACCTGTGGCGGCGCCGAGCGGGCCGCCCAGGAAGGCGGCTGCACAGCCAAAGCCCAAGGCCGCAACAACGGTCCAGGCGCAGAGGACCCCGGTGCCAACACCAGCACCGGTTCCGTCGTCGGCACCAGTGGCGAAACGCCCTCCGAAGCCGAATCCATCTGCGGCCCCTACCTCCCCTGCCACTCAGTCCGAGTGGCAGGTGGTGGGGGAAAACAAAAAGAGACGGAGGGCGGCCAAAGCGGCCAAAAAGAAGGCCCAAAAACAGCGGCGCAGACAGCGAGCCGCCGCGGCGCAGCTCCGCGCCCCCAAGACCGCGGCTGTAGTAGTCACACTACAGCCGGACGCGGTCAAAAGGGGCGTGTCGTACCGTGACGTGCTCGCCCAAGCAAAGGAGGCGGTGAACCTGCAGGAGCTAGGTATCACCTCCGGCCTCCGGCTCAGGGTGACCGCAACGGGCGCCCGAATGCTGGAGGTCCCAGGAGCGGCCAGTGGGCCCGCCGCAGACGCTCTAGCCGCGAGGCTCAGGGCGTCCATAAGTGCGGACGATGCCCGAGTCTCCAGGCCCCACACGTGCGCGGATCTGCGCATCATGGGCCTGGACGACTCAGTTACTGCGGAGGAGGTGGTGGCCGCCGTCGCTAGGACGGGTGGGTGCTCTGCCGACGAAGTGAAGGCGGGCACCATACGTCCCGACTTCAGGGGCACGTGCACCATCACGGTGAGCTGCCCCGTGACGGCGGCCAAGAGCATCGTCGACGGCCGAAGATTGCTGGTTGGCTGGGTGTCGGCGCAGGTCAAGCTGCTTGACCCCCGACCGCTGAGGTGCTTCCGATGCCACGTCGGGCATCATGTGGGTGTCCGTTGCACCTCGGAGGTCGACCGCAGCGCCCTCTGCTTCCGCTGCGGTCAGCCCGGTCACAAGGCCGTGGCTTGTAGTGCCGCGCCGCACTGCACTGCATGCGCGGCTGCTGGCAAGCCGGCCGAACACCGGGCGGGGAGCAAGTCCTGTGCCCCACCCGCCAAGACCAAGAGTAGGGGCAAGGGCCGGCCGTCCGTCGCCGCCACTACCACCACCTCCGCAGTGGCCACCACCGCAGCTCCTGGGGCCGCCGCCGCCTCCAACGCTGCCGCCGCTGCCAACGTCGCCACTGCTGCTGTCGCAGCGCCCGTCTCGGCGTCTCAAGAGGAGGAAGACGTGATGGAGTGCTAGTCTGGCTCCATTACGCTTCCTCCAGGCGAACATCAACCACTGCGCCCGTGCCCAGGATCTGTTGCTCCAAAGCATGGCGCAGTGGTCGATCAACATCGCCGTGGTCGCTGAGCCGTACTTTGTCCTTCCCAGGGATGACTGGGTTAAGGACCTTAGCGGCTCAGTGACCATCATATCGTCGGCCGCCGCTGGTACTCCTTCCCTCGAAGGCGTGAAGAGTGGAAGGGGTTGCGTCGCAGCACGGTTCGGGGAGATAGTCGTCGTGGGGGTGTACTTCTCCCCGAGCCGAACTCTCGCTGAGTTCCACAACTCCCTCCTGGAGTTGTCCGTCGTCGTCGGAAGTTATTCCCTCCCCGTGATAGTGTTAGGGGACTTCAACGCCAAGAACTTGGCCTGGGGTTCCCGACGCACAGATGCACGGGGTAGGATGGTGGAGGACTGGGCGCTGGAAGCAGGCCTGGTCGTCCTCAATCGGGGTTCTGTCCCCACGTGTGTACTGATGCGGGGCTTGCAGTGGTGGACATCTCGTTCGCCAGCCCCGCTCTGCTGCCGCGTGTCTTTGACTGGCGCGTGGAGGAGAGGGTGGAGACCTACTCCGATCACCGTTACATCCGGTTTGACGTCTCCGCCCAGAACCCTAGCGCGCCGGTCCTGCAGACCCCGAGTGGTCCACGTTGGGCGCTGAGGCACCTGGACCGGGAGCTTCTCCTGGAAGCCTCAGTCGTGCAGGCCTGGGTGTCATCACCGGACAGGCCCGCCGACATCAACGACGAGGCGGAGTGGTTCCGGGAGACCATGTCCGAGATTTGTGACGTGGCCATGCCCCGAGCCCCGCCAGGACGCGCCCGACGCCAGGTGTACTGGTGGTCTCGCGAGATCGCCGCCCTTCGAGAGGCGTGCGTCGCTGCGAGGCACCTGTACACCAGACACCGCAGGCTGCGCATCCGCCCTCCGGATGCAGAAGCCAGGGAAGCAGAGCTGTACGAGGGATACAGAGCTGCGAAGACCGCCCTCCAATTGGCCATCATCCAGGCCAAGGAGGTGGCCAATGCGGAGCTGCTGGGGTCTCTGGACAGGGACCCGTGGGGGCGCCCGTACAAAATGGTGCGGGGCAAGCTCCGCCCATGGGCCCCCCCGCTGACCCAGAGTCTTCGGCCTCAGCTGGTGGAGGAGGTGGTGAGCGCTCTGTTCCCTTCGCGCGGGGAACACTCTCCCCCGCCCATGTCTCTGCAACCCGCGGTGTCAACGACGGACCACACTTCCGACGACGACGATGTCCCCGAGGTGACTGGGGTGGACCTGAGAGTGGCGGTGGCTAGGCTGAAAGCCAAAAACACCGCCCCAGGGCCTGACGGCCTGCCTGGCAAGGCCTGGGTCCTGGCCCTTGAGGCTCTCGGGCCTCGACTTAGAGGGCTTCTCAGCGCATGCTTGGAGAGGGGCCAGTTCCCACTTCGTTGGAAGACAGGGAAACTGGTCCTCATACGGAAGCCGGGGCGCCCTGCGGACTCTCCGTCCGCATACCGGCCTATCGTGTTGCTCGACGAGGTGGGCAAGCTCTTTGAGCGAGTTGTCGCACACCGCCTCGTCGCGCACCTTGGGGGGATAGGGCCGGACCTTGCGGACCACCAGTTTGGTTTCCGCAAGGGGCGCTCAACGGTGGACGCCATCATGCGCGTGAGAGCTCTCACGACGGGGGATGCTGTGTCCCGGGGGGGGGTCGTCTTGGCGGTGTCTCTTGACATCGCCAACGCCTTCAACACCCTTCCCTGGAGTTGCATTAGGGAGGCACTCCGGTATCACCGGGTGCCGACCTCAAATCTCAATAGATTTTCGATCTTATCGCAATAGTGCAAGGTTCTTTGCCAGATTCGGGTGGGTTGACCTGCTGGCGTTTGTACAACTGTCAGCTGTATCACATTGAAAGCTGACTTGGCAGATCTTTTTTTATGGGAGATCGAAACCCATCATCCTTCGTAGGCCTTTTATTTACCAGGGCTGCGGTAACTCTTTCGAATAATCCCGCAGCCCCGGCAGGCCTTGGCCCTAGCCCCACAAGGAGATAAAGTTACCTCGGGCGCGAAGAAGTCAGGTCTAATGGAGGCGATGAGGGAGAGTGACGGATGGACATCCGACATTATAATCTAACACTGGTAACAAACTATAGTACGCGCCAAATAAACTTGCAATAAAGGTCATTCAACCGCCCTGCCGTCAGGGGCGCATCACCTGTCCGCCATTTTGTAATAATGTCCTTCCGTCATTTCGAATTAGGAATGCGCTTGGGATAGACTACTCAACTTGTGTAGGTACTCTACTCGGAAAGTTTTACTGACTGATCATACTTTTGACCAAAGGTTTGTAATCCTTTGCGACAAGGACGCCTCTTACCACGATACACTTGTTTTGATCGTGTTACCGACACTGCCCATACATTTTTTTCGTATCGTTTTGGAATATTGGGATACATTAGTAGAAGGAGGTGAACAAACTTTATTGCACGTTTATTTGGCGCGGACTATAGCTACATGACTACATAGTTACCTCAGGCGCGAAGAAGTCAGGTCTAATAGAGGCGATGAGGGAGAGGCGCTGCGCAGGAGTCTTGGCGCGGTTGAGGCGCAGCAACAGGGACCGCATCTTGCGCGAGTGACGGATGGGCACGTCCGACATGAACTCCACGCCACCGGCCACGATGATGTCGTAGGCGCCCGCAGCGATCATACCCACGCCTGGGGTAAACGCCAGTTATTAATACCAACATATGTCGGAGACGGTCAATAGTAGAAACACTAAACGAGACGCAAGCACGCCATCTGGTGGCGCTTCCGGTGAAACAACATTTTGGCGCGCTTGGCAGAGTCGTGGTGGTCAGCGTGGCGTCGGCGGAGCTCAGTCTTCGTTGAGCCGTCGTGTTGCACACATCTCGAAACTGCCTTACGTCACGTCTAGTGTACCTAGTGTTATTGCCTAGTGTTGTAGTACCGTTGTAGATCCATATTGTAAAGTGCGTAAAGTGTCTTTTGGAATTAAAGTTTAAAGGTTCTTCTAACCTAAAGACAGACATGTGTTGCTGGGGAGTTTGTTCCGCCACTTCTTCTCCCCAGCCAAAACACATAGGAAGTGGCGAAGGGCGGGCGTTTTGGGGGCTGTCTTTTGTTCTTAGTAATTTGAATAAACGTTTTTGAGTTGAGAGTTCTTTTGAGTTATTACCCTAACTGATGTCGGACGATAGTGCCGTCCTGATGTTTCGCCTATCCGACATATACATTATACTAGCTTCCGCCAGCGGCTTCGCCCGCGTGATGTGTTGATAAAAAGTAGCCTATGTGTTAATCCAGGGTATCACCTATCTACATACCAAATTTCAATCAAATCGGTCCAGCCGTTTTTGCGTGATTGAATAACAAACATACATCCATACATTCTCACAAACTTTCACATTTATAATATAAGTAGGATGTAAATTGTAAAAATTGAGAATTATATAACACACATCTAGATTACAAAAAAAAACCGGCCAAGTGCGAGTCGGACTCGCGCACGAAGTTCCGTACCATTATTTATAAAATGGACAAAAAAATCACGTTTCCTGTATGGGACCCCCCAAAATATTTCTTTAATCCTAATTTTCAGTATTTTTTGTTATAGCGGCAACGAAAATACATCATCAGTGAAAATTTCAGTTCTCTTAACTATCACGGTTCATGAGATACAGCCTGGCGACAGACGGACGGACGGACGGACAGAGGACCGAAAACAATAGGGTCCCGTTTTACCCTTTGGGTACGGAACCCTAAAGACTTATAGGTATAAATTCATGCTATAAATTCAATCAAAGTCACAAAACAAAACGAAAAATCACAGAAACTAGTCGAGAAATAGTTGATCTACGAAACATACCAGTAGTAATAGCCTGGTTAGAAGAAATACAGGCCATGGTAACGGTATGGGCAGGCGTCTTGTCACTGAAGCCCGCCGCCAGCGCCGCCTCGCGGCCGATGTTGGAAGTTTTCACCTCCTGGATGACCGTGCCGTAGACGATATAGTCGATCAGATCCTTGGATATCCCGGTTTTTTGGAGAAGACCCCTGCAAAAGAGTTGTGTGTTAATTGTTTGTGCGCAAGTCGATTTATATTTTATTTTATAAGAAAAACAAACAGTTTTAAAATAATCAGACTACAATTTACAAAAACTACATGCCAATTACATGTTTTCGCATATAAATGAACCAACCCAGGTAGTTTGTCTGCTTTAAGCAAAACAATAAACGATAAAAAATTTACAATACAAACCAAAAAGTTACTGAGAAATTAAATTAAAACAATTATTGAACCACGTCAAACCAGTGCTTAGATATAGTTCTTGTGAATACCTGTGGCTTAGTGGCAAATAGCCTAATATACCTAACTAAATCCTTAGCTATAATACTAATCTGAAGTACTTAATATTATAAAGAGGATTTGTTCTGTTTGTTAGTAGGTACTGGACGGATCCGAAACTATTGAACTGATCTGAAGTAATTGATTCAGAAGAAGCTATATTATTTCCAGATTCGGGAAGAAGTTCCTCCGAAGCGGGGGTGAAACCACGAAAACAGCTAGTCCTTACGAATATTATAAAATTTTCAGTATTTGGTAGCAAATAATTATATTTATGAAGGAAGGCTGTAAGATATTTTTCGCATTACTTGAGCGAAACTGCAGGACAGCAACAGATTCCAGAACAGTTGGTAACATATATGAATACATAATTTTATTTTGAAACTACTTGCTTACATAATGTAGTCTATAGGTCAAGATAAAATTGGAAACAGTACAAAAATGCCAGAAGATGCATATTGCATACAGTGTCAATTAATTACATCAATATTACTTATATCTATCTATATAATAGTAATTTCAATTATCCCAATCATGCTTGCCAGTGCCAAGTAACAACATTGTATGTAAACAATATTTGGCAGACTCCTGATATTTTTTGCAACTTTCTACCTATACATATTATTAAAGAAACATTGTGCGGCTGCGGCTGCACCTGCGGCTCCACTCGCCTTTAGAAAACTAATTCACATACCCAGATAAGTAGCTTATAGAAATCTTCTGGGTTCTGATTACAATCAAACTAAAGGTGTTGTTTCTATTGGTGAAACCATTTCATGAGAAGCATGACAAACGAACACAAAAGCACATCTGTATATCTATGGCGTACTTATATGCTTTTTATCAGGGTGTGTGAACTACTTCCCATGGGACACGGATGAAACCGATTGATGATTGTCTACACTAAGATTAAAAAGAGGAAAAAAGAATCTTTTTCGTTGTTTGTAATGGATAAACTCAAAAATTACTGGACCTATTTAAAAAATTCTTTCACTGTTGAAAAGCTACACTCTTCCCGAGTAACATAGGCTATATTTTATCGCGATACGGGGAGTATTTCCCACGGGACTCGGGTGAAACCGCAGGAAGATGGCTAGTAAGAGTGACAGATTACTAATCATTATCATTTGGCCTTCAGTGTTTATTTACATATATGTATGCATATACGAAGGGACTTTGAACTTTCAATTAAAACAGATATAAAGTCGATAGCAGCTTGAATGCATGCAACGTTATTGAACACATTTTCCACTGAATATTATAAAGAGAAAACAGTTTTTGTACATTTATTTGCACCCTAAAGGCCTTATTTATACACTACGGAACCGATTTGATAAATTCTGTCACTGTTAGGAAGCTATATCCAAACTAATATTATAAATGCGAAAGTAACTCTGTCTGTCTGTCTGTCTGTCTGTCTGTCTTTTCTTCACGCCTAAACTACTGAACCGATTTGTGTGAAATTTGGTACAGACATAGTTTGAAACTTGAGAAAGGACATAGGATAGTTTTTATTACAAAAAAAAATAAAAATAAAATTATTCCGGACATATAGCGCCATCTATTGGTCAAATAAAAAATCTGCTGGTAGTCACTATTCCACGCGAACGAAGTTGCGGGCAAAAGCTAGTTATTACATAAGCTATATTTTTAAAGGCATTCAACAATTAATAGTTTTATTTGGTTATATTATTCTCTCATTATAATCATTAGCTTTTTTATGTTTGACCATGTATTATCTATTTTTTATTTAGTACCTTCTCTGTATAAATATATATTTTTATTTGAAATGATTTGAATAAAACTAGAATATAAACTAGGTTAGATATCAAGGTTAAACTTATTTATAAACATTGAATCACATTATCTTAGACATGTCTAGGATTCTTATCTTTTTAGTCATTAATGTTTTATAGTTGCAGCATTAAATTAATTTTGTTTTGACACTATGGATATTTTTTGTTCTATTAGAATAAGTGAAATTAACACTTTGTCTCATCACAATGTTGTCAGGATGTTTAAGTGTGATATTACATACTAGCTTCTGCCAGCGGTTTCACCCGCATCCCGTGGGAACTACTTCCTGTACTGGGATAAAAAGTAGCCTATATCCTTCCTCGATAAATGGGCTATCTAACATTGAAAGAAATTTTCAAATCGGACCAGTAGTTCCTGAGATTAGCGCGTTCAAACAAACAAACAAACTCTTCAGCTTTATAATATTAGTATAGATGTGTTTGTAAGAAATATTATTAAATGTTTAAAAAAAAAATGAATACACCACAAACATTTGCTTGACTACAGGAACTTTTTTTAGTGCATTACAATTATAGATTTGACTTTATTACAGACTTGTTTTAGTGTTATATGTACAAAGTGCATTATAACTTTTTCTACAATACTCACAACAAGGAATGTCTGGCGAGTTCATGGGGCATCATCTTGGCATAGTCCGTAAAGGACACCAAGAATGGTGTTCGTACTCCGTCAACGAGGACCACATTCTTGCCAGTGCGGTCCGGCAGCGACTTCTTCTTCTGCTGTAAGGCTGCTCCAACGCTCAGAGCCCGTCTAGCGGTGTCTAAAAACACGAAAATACAAACAAATGCTATAAAATATCCAGCAATGGCCTTGATCCTATCTTAAAGTGGAAACAGATTATATTTAGAACGGAAATACCTTCCAGTACATATACAATATGAACCTTGCACTCATATTTTGGCACGGAACTGAACGAAATTAATTGCCAACGATGCCAACGAAAATTTCTTACAAAAGTCCAAAGTTTAAATCTGTATACCAATTATGGATAAAATCAAAATTCTTGGATAATTTATAATCTTATTACACATTTGTTACATTTAGTGAAGAAGATATTAGCTAAAGTATGGTTAAAAAAAGTCACAGGTAATCAAAAATAGGAGTACTAATAGAAAACCTACCGAATTTAGCCGTGGAGCTAACGTGGGAAACTTTCAGTAAAGATTTCGATATTTGAGATGCCATGGCTGCCGGAAAACTAATGCCGATTATCACTGGACACGACGGAGACTTCTACAACAATTAATGTAAATTAAAAACTAGAGTAATATCTAATTTAAACTTTTAATAAACTTAGAAGAAAGTTGGACTCTGACCTGTCAACCACAGAGTGAAACAAATGGGGTTGCTAAGATTAAATCTTTTACTACACTGTGTTGATGACTCTGTCGCGTCGAATATTTTGTGACAATTCAATTTGTTATGAAATTAAGGATCGGAATACAAACTTTGAAGGTCATTTTATGTTCTTTGAACAATATAATGATCAATTTACAAAATAACAAAGTCCTTCAGTTTTAGCATTTACAGTAAAAACTTCCACCCATTTTAAAATTTATTTAAAAGTGGCAACATTGATTGCTAGTTGTCAACATCATCACGTTTCGTTATCACATTTTCTGTTTGTTGTATTGTGGAAAATGTGGATATAATTTAAAATTACTATTTATAACATTCCAATACTTTAATTACGCAATTAAGGATACATTTTTAAGATATATGAAGCTTAATAAGACATAAATTTTATTTTAAAAATTAAAGCTACGTTTTGTTTACACGTAATTATTGAGAAAAAGCGGGTAGAAGAAAGTATTCTTCAACTTTTCGAAAAAAAACACCGATTTCCGCCTTGTTGGCTTTCCGCCCTGCTTGCATCCACGTGAAACCACGTGAAGCTATAATTAAATAATTTTCAATTCAATTTGTAGTAAAATATCATTTTTTTATTCAATATATTACTCTTATAATTTACCAATGAAGAAACTATAGAAAATAATCAAGTGAGTAGCAATTTTTTTCATCCTAGCTTATATTAATTTCAAAGTTAACGACTATTTTTAACTTTCGTTAAATTATTTTACTAATTACGTACATTAATCAACAAAAATATAGCAAAATTTACCGTGACACATAAGAAATACATATATATCATCAAGGGTTAATCATTTTCTTTGTTCTTTAGAATGAAATATCAAAGCGTAATTCTAATACTATGCGTGGCGGCGTGCTCTGGTGAGTTCGTGGATGAGCTGCAGGTCTTCGAAGAAGATTGCATGGGAGAAGACAAGTTTCCTTGCATGGGGGGCGGCTGTATCTCCCATTTACAATACTGTGATGGCTTCGTGGATTGCGAAGACGGAACCGATGAAAATTTTTGCAGTAAGTCGTTACTTTTTTAAAAAAATGTAGGTACTTTCTTTAGGTACAGAATGTGTATCTGTGTTTGAGGAGTTGAAAATACACGAAAATGTGGAAAACGCATTATGCTAAATGTAAACCCGTTTTATTTTTACATTCACAATTCACAATTGTAATGCTTACTTTCATACCTACTTACACATAGCTTATGATGACGTTGATTATAGCGGGTAGTTTTATGTATGAACTTAGGTAGGTACACCGTTTCACCGTTTGGTAATTTGCTGCGGTTTTATGTGTTATTTTTTATCATTAGGTTCCTTGTAATGACGAAGCTCGTAATGTGCAAAATCTCTAGCCAAATACTAGGCATTCGTATCAATAAGTCTATGACAGAATATACTTTTTACACAAAAAGCTATTTATCAATATGTTTAGATACCATGCATAATAAACAATAGTCACATTTCATTTCTGTTTCCTAAGAAAGTCGCTATTTAACCGAGTAAACGTCGACTGACGATAAAATTCGCTGTCGCTGTCACATCCAGTCTCCCAGCTACAGTCTTAACAATACTCCAATTATCCCCACAGTAGACCACAAGCCAGATGAGATACACTGCAACGAGACGCACCAGTACATCTGTCAGGACACGAAGAAGTGCATCCCTCTCACCTGGATCTGCAACAACGAGGCTGACTGCGACGATGGCAGTGACGAGGCTAACTGCACTCAGATACCGTCTGTTTCTAGTAATGTGAGTAATTTAGGCTTTTTATTTATAACTAACGGTACAATACAATAATATATTATGTCTATGGGTTAAATGCACCAAACATTATTTATTACCTGAGGCATCAAATGTCATGCGCGAATTTAGTTGCGAGCCGCCATTGAGTTCGGCGAAAACATGTCTGGATTTAAGTATTATAATGACACATCCGCTGGTTGGCGATATTACAGTATGGTTCACTTCAAAACAGTTTTTTAACTGACATCTGACACCACGTTTAATAAAGTTTTGGAAGGCCTAAATTAACAGATAACTTACAAGTCCGCCTTTCGTAAAACAACGTTCAATTTTCAAAGTAAAGAGTTGTTTTAAGAAAAACGTTTAAGTTGTCAATGAACTCGTTTTCTAAACACTTGTTTGACGTATTTTTAACTTAAATTTTATATTTAACTCTGTTAAAGTTCGGCCGTTCAGAGAATGCGTTCCTGACACGTCGCGATTGAACTGACGACGTAACTTTGTACTGGCGTTGCAGTTACGATAAAAATATTTTTGCTGGTTGTTTACCGTTTTAACAATTGATGAGCATTAAAACAACATTATTACTTCAATCATCAGTAAATTTTATAATTTTGTGCCAAACTGAGTGTCAAATAACTTGATAAACAATATTTTTCTAAATCTATACTGCGGTACTACAAGGTTATGTCGTTACGTTTTGTTTTTCTTTTTAAGAATTTGAAAATAATGGACTATAAGATAACTTTTATGAAATATAAAAATAAAACTATGACCAAACCGAACGCGCAAAAGAAAGTAGCATTTTTTTATATTTAGGTTGAAAATGGTAACCCCAAATGGCGTTATGGGCCGCCAAATCGATGAACTGGCTCTGGAGTATGGTCATCACGTTCTAAGAATTCCTCCGTATCATTGCCAATATAACGCGATCGGGCTAATCTGGGCTCAAATAAAAGGTTACGCCGCCCGCCACAATACTTCCCCGCCATTCAGCACGCAAAAGGTGATGACCCTATTAAAAGAAGCCTCCGGGGAAGTCACAAGAGGTGACTGGGCAAAGGTTGTTGAGAAGACTAAAAACCTGATTTTGGAACATTTTGACCGAGATATCAGGATTGATTCTGTTACTGATTATAATATAATTATACATGTAGGCGAAGATGATGATGAAGACGCCACCTCCTCAAGCGAATCGGAGTCTGATTAATATTCTGTACGCACATTAAATTCAATGTACCTACTTACTTTATTGCATAGAAATACAGATTGTAACTTTGTAACAGAGAATAAATAAAACAATTTTATTATATGAATATTTTTTTGGTTTCCACTTAAATAACTAAAATATACATTTTAAATGATTCCGCCAATTTAAAACGAAAATAATCTTAAAATAATTCGGCGGTTCATTTTGGAGGAACGGTAACGAACTCAGTGTTATGTTGTGCCCATCACTAGTCCTGACTAACTGATAGGTGTCAGGAACGCATTCTCTGAACGGCCGAAGTATAATGTTTATAAATATACAGTCAACGTGCAAAGGGTTTCCCTGCGGCGACGGCAAATGTATCTCGTTTCTGTGGCTGTGCGACGGCGTGTACGACTGTGAGGACAAGAGCGACGAACACGATGTAGATTTATGTAAGTTTTATAAATTCTACCATTAATAATTTCTACTGTTTTTGAAGGAACTACTTCCCGGATAAAAAGTCTCCTTTCTAGGGTATGTAGGTATCTAATATTTTCACTAGATTTTATCTTATTTTATTATTTATTTTTGCCAGATTCATCAGCCTCGAGCCTGTGTGCCTTCCTCAATAAATGGGGTGTCTAACTATGAAATAATTTTTCAAACCGGTCCAGTAGTTTCTGAGATAAGCGCGGTCAAACACAGATTCCACAACTTCATAACATAAGTGCCATCTTGCCACGTTCTTTTAATTTTGTAACGGCATATAAGTTTCACACGGCCCTAATCTACTTAGTCGTGGTCTTGCTCCAAAATTTCAGTTGACATTCTCACGATATTTTTGGTTCTCAATTTCATTCTAATCTATAACCCTTTCTTTCAAGACTACATCAATAATTTCAGTTGACATTCTCACGATATTTTTGGTTCTCAATTTCATTCTAATCTATAACCCTTTCTTTCAAGACTACATCATGGCATAAAATTCTGCAGGTCACCTAATCCCCCGTCGTCCAAATTTCGACGGTCACTCCTGCCAGGAGTTGTCGAGCCCAGATGAGAGGAACTACAGGTGTCTGGACTCGTCGTACTGTCTGCCAGCCAGCATGATGTGTGATGGTATCCAGGACTGCCGGGATGGTAGCGATGAAGGACCTTTTTGTGTTAACTGTAAGTTTTTTTGTACTGTTCATGTGGATTTCTGTATTTTCGCGCTTTTTGGGGGACTACTTCAAGTTTGATTATAATAGGGTCAAAGAAAGGTACAATTTTACTCCGCACTAAATTAAACCTTGATTAGTTCATTCGTCTAAGGCCTATTTTAACAGAAAACAAAACGACAGTTTTACGTTGAACATTGAACTCGAAATTGGGTCTTAATGATTTGAGAATTTACTTCTAATTTGGACAAGTTTAATGTACCTATGTCATAATGCTAAATCTTTTTGCTAAATAAATATTTGGGTTTTGTCCGCCACATTCTATATATGTATCTTCCTTCCGAAAAGTTACAATTTCTAGGTTTCACTCTTAATGTCCACGTATCGGTGATTTATTTCTTTCACCTAACTTGGCTACTTGAGGAGATTCTTTCGTTCGGCCTCATATTTTCCACCCGTGATCAAACCAAAATAACCTTTTCAGGGCACACGATGTGCACAAACTACAATTGCTTCGGCAACGACACTGTCTGCGCTCCTGAACGCTTCGGACCCACCTGCCTCTGTCTCCCCTCAGTGTCCATGACACAGTACAATTACGTCACAAAACAGTGCGATGACGTCAACGAGTGTCTGCTAGAACGGCCCCACTGTTCTCATACGTGTGTCAATGCTGATGGACATTATACTTGTAATTGTGATCCAGGGTATACGAAGGATGAGTATGGATACCTGTGTTATGCGGCAGGTATGTTTGCTTTTTTAAGTTGTATCTTGAGTTTAAGTAAAAGTTTTTTCAATTTCATGCTCGTTACGTATATCTAGTCATAACAACCGACGAAACTTTTCAATTCCTGTAGGCTCGTTGTACAATTATTATTTATTTAATTAAGAATTTAAATACAATTAATTTGATTTTATTACTAAGTTTATTAGGTGCTTTTATTTTTGTTTATGGATCCTTGGTCCGAAATAAATATATTATTATATATCTTGTATCTGGGTAAAGTTTTCGTCAAACAACTTTGCCTGTCTGAAATCAGCCAAATTCGAAGCGGGTAAGTTATTTGACGAGGACATATATGGTGATAAAACTTACCCTAGAATATTTTCTAGGACCGGAAGCCATGTTATTCTTCAGCACTCGCAACGACATCAGATATTTGAAGATCAAGTCTAAACAGATGGTCACCGTGGCCACAGGCATGAAACAGGTACGGATGAAGTATATACTGATAGGAATATAAGATCCCTGAATAATTTATGTATGTGTATATGTATTTAATAATGTATCATATTATGGTCATGTCGGATTGCTGTCCCATCGGGTTATGAGAGTGAAGGAATAGGGAGTGCACCTGTGTCTGCGCAAATGCTTGTGCACTATAATATGTCCTGCGCAGTTGGATAATATCCTTACATGAGACCAGCCGCCGTACCCGATAATCAGCTAGGAGGACATCATATTATGTACTAGCTTCTGCCCGCGACTTCGTACGCGGATCCTGTCCCTTATGCCAGCGACTACGGGGTCAGCAAAATCAAAGATCGGAATCGTCTGATATTGAATTTTAAGGGCCCGTTGACTTGAAAACAACGGAATACGCATACCCATTAGAAATGTTCCATATATTTAATTTTTGTACTTTAACGGCAAAAGCACAGCAGACTAAACAAAACGCTGAGAACTGAACCGCAATAGACGTGACCATAGGGATAAAAGTAGTGATTCTTATTAGTCCGCATTTAAGTTGTGTGTGGCAAAAATATTACACGTATTATTACGTAAAAAAACATTAAATGTTACTGAGATGACAAAGTCGTGATGACTTAGTGGAAGTCGTGGTGGTTTAGTTCGTAGAGAACCAATCTCTCAAGTATGAGCGTGCGTCTTTGATTCCAGGTCTGGCAAGTACCTGCCAATGCAACTTTTCTAAGTTCGTATGTACTTTCTACGTATATTTTGGATACCAATGACCGTTATTTGGAGGGGGTGTTAAACTGTAGGTTCCGGCTGTCATTGAACATTCTTGGCAGTCGTTATGGGTAGTCAGAAGCCAGTAAGTCTGACCAGTTTTACTGAGGGGTGTTGGGTTGAGCGGGTAACCGGGCTGTGGAGGTCAAATAGGCAGTCGCTCCTTTTAAAACAGTGGTACTCAGTTGCATCGTGACTGGAAGTCGACCCTAACATAATTGGGACAAAGGCTCTTGAGATAATAACGACAATAATAATGAGATATAAGCATCGCAGGACATCTGAGGCTGATGACGGGGAGTAGCGACCCCGCGGGGCATATATACTGAGTTCTCCAGGGAGAGTATACTGTCCCCCATCTCCGGCCGGTCGGAGTGAACCATGACGGGGGTAGGTCTCACGCCTCTGGCTTGGCTTGACCATCCAGAGTGGAGTCGCTTGAGCAGGGTTAGTAGCCCAGCTCGGAGGATAGGTGCCTCGTGGTAAGTGACCCACAGGGAGCGCCTAATCTGCGTTTAAAATCCGCCGAGGTATCCTCACACTTCAGCCGCTCATTCCCTGTTGCCCTTTTGTTGCTATTCAGTTACAGATTCCCGGGGGCCCAGTAAGTGAGCTGGCGAGTCTCCACCTGCCATTTTTACATGTATCTAATACATTGTCATCGGCAGGTGCCATAGTTCCCGTAGTTTCCCCATTCCTAGTCCATTAGCATCCCATCACAATAGCCCAAGTAGTATTCATCCACAGTTAGCAATGGTACAGCACAGATTATCTTTTTTTTAACGACGTTCACCGGGGATTGTCCTTGGGTTCATTCCTATAGTGTATAAAGGGATGATTGTCGGTTTTGTGTCACCATTTCATTAAAGTTGTCTCAAAAGGGCTTTGGCCTCACGTTTGCCTCCCAAAAATTCGGAAATCTGTAGTCCCGAGGTCTGGAAGAGACATACAAAATAATAATGAGATATATATAACGCAAAAAATTCGGCTCGTGACGCCACGTCTAGGTATGTAAAGTTTGTACTAAGCAGTGACTTAACACAAAATTCAAGCGTGTTATATCTTCGTTATTATTTGTTTGTGAGATGGAGAAAAGAAAAAATACGTGTCCATTATTTTAGGGTTATCTAAAAGACGGACTAATTACTTTTTTTGATTCACCATACCTATTTCATAACATTCATTTCTATACATTTCAAGTGTAGTATTGGTCTTGAAGTTCCACATCAGGTGTTCCAGATCTTCGATGTTTATACGTCAAAATAGAGAGTGCTTATCAGATTGAACCACTTTTGCTAAAACGTCATATCTTTATAAGCTATAGTCTAGCTGGGCTCCTGGGTTTCCACATCAGGTGGTGTACATCTTCAATTTTTATAAGTCAATAGAGAGTGCTTATCAGATTGAACAACTTTTGCTAAAACCTCATACCTCTATATGCTATAGTCTAGCTGGGCCCCTGGAGTTCCACATCAGGTGTTTTAGATCTTCAATTTGTATAAGTCAATAGAAAGTGCTTATCAAATTGAACAACTTTTGCTAAAACGGCATACCTGTATATGGTACAGAGAAGCTGGGCTCTTGGGGTTCCACATCAGGTGTTCCAGATCTTCAAATTTATTATCTCAGTTGAAAATGCTCATCACATGAAACAATTTTTGCCATGACACCATTTTTGTATCTCTTATAGTTTTGTTGGTCTGTTGGTGTTCTGCATCAGGTCTTCAAGTTTCGAAGATAAATTATAGCCTATATGTTGACCAGGCTTAATACTGACACAACAAAGAAAAAATCATTAAAATCCGTTCAGCAGTTCGGAAGATTAGCGTGTACAAACAAACAGACATACAGACATACAGACAAATTTTTTTTTTTTTGGATTTGTGCTCCATCACTGTTTCTAAACCCCACCCAATTATTATTTTTTTAATATATTCAATGTACAGACACAGTTTTTTTACAGATTTATTATATGTATAGATGTAGGTCATCTGTCCGTCATACAAAAGTCTGTTTGTTGCGTAACTCAAATTATGTCCCTAAAATGATATGCAGTTTTAAGAGAATTTGTGAACACCAACACTAGAGTTTGTTAGCAGGTATTTTAAACCAGTGCCAGTGCCCACGAAAATACAATAAATACGTAGAGCTCATATCATTTTCCAAACAATAGTATTTTTGTGTCATGTCTTACTGATTATTTTGTAAAGGCCCACGGCGTATCATTTGACGGCACATACATCTACTGGGTGGAGTCGGCTCAAGGTCATCAGTCCATCTTCAAAGCACAACTTGATGACGTGAAGGATACTAAGCAGGTGAGAACATTCATCTGTACCTTCTCCAAATATCCTTATTCATAAAAAAATATAAAAGATTTATTTCATTAACATTTTACATGTTTAACTGTTAATTTGGACCTGGACTTAAAAAAATGAAATCGACTAAAGTCACTGATTGCCTCGTTGGTGTAGTCGCGTAGTGCGCCTTTTGTGCACGAGGTTTCGGGTTCGATTGCCGGAAAGGACTGAAATCGCTTTGTGGGTTTTAGAAACCTTCACAAAGCAGCCCGGAGTCTGGAAGTTGGCGGTGTTATACCCACGTACCTGGGATAAGTAGAAGAAGAAGACTAAAGTCACTTGTCTTAAGCAGGCGTGGTGATTCATTCTCTTTGAGGGCAGTGTCCTGGACAGCAAAACTTCTGATTAGAAACTTATACTTATATACTTTTTTCTAAAAGTTACTCCTAATCCCAGGTACTAGTAGGTCTCGGTCTAGAAGACCCGGGAGACATCGCAGTAGACTATCTAGGCGGCAACATTTACTTCAGCGATGCGGAGAGAGGGATCATCTCAGCGTGTCGAGCTGATGGCTCCATATGTACTACTATCAAGACTGAGAGCAAACACCCCAGATTTGTCACGTTGGATGCGAGGAATGGGTATGCTGCATTTATACTTTACTATACAGGAATGAATTTTAAGTAGTGCGCAAAAAAAACTGGTGGTCCAGAATCGTTAACAGAACATATCTGCATCATCAGTAAAAAATTTTTTTTCATTCTTTTGTCCGCCCTAAAATCAGCAAAATATGGATACCAACTGTTCTTTCGCGCGCCGAGCAGAGCTCCGTCAGTGAACCAGTTTCGCGTTGCCGCCGTGCATACTAACGACTGTGACCGTACTATCGGTTACAAAATAAACATCTTTCGATATCAATAACTTTTCTTTTTTGTACTAAAACACTACAAAATAAAAATATACGTATCTATAAAACTTATTTAACTATAAGTTGACAAAGTTTGCGCACTGGATAAAATTCATTCCTGTATAACTATACTAATATAATATAAAGAGGATTTTTTTTGGCGTGAATACTCCGAAACTATGCAACCAATTTGAACCGATTTGAGAAAGCTACATTATTGCTTTGTAACATAGACATAGGCTATATTTTATAAGGCGCCAGTACGTTACATAAAGGGGTAGTTCATAAGGGAGTAAATAAGTGGTAGTACATAAGGGGCAGTACATAAGGGAGTAAATAAGTGGTAGTACATAAGGGGTAGTACATAAGGGAGTAAATAATGGGTAGTACATAAGGGGCAGTACATAAGGAAGTAAATAAGGGGTAGTACATAAGGGGCAGTACATAAGGAAGTAAATAAGTGGTAGTACATAAGGGGCAGTACATAAGGGAGTCAATAAGTGGTAGTACATAAGGGGCAGTACATAAGGGAGTAAATAAGGGGTAGCACATAAGGGGCAGTACATAAGGAAGTAAATAAGTGGTAGTACATAAGGGGCAGTACATAAGGAAGTAAATAAGGGGTAGTTCATAAGGGGCAGTACATAAGGGAGTAAATAAGGGGTAGCACATAACGGGCAGTACATAAGGGAGTAAATAAGGGGTAGCACATAAGGGGCAGTACATAAGGAAGTAAATAAGGGGTAGTTCATAAGGGGCAGTACATAAGGGAGTAAATAAAGGGTAGCACATAAGGGGCAGTACATAAGGGAGTAAATAAGTGGTAGTACATAAGGAAGTAAATAAGGGGTAGTTCATAAGGGGCAGTATATAAGGGGCAGTACATAAGGAAGTAAATAAGTGGTAGTACATAAGGGGCAGTACATAAGGAAGTAAATAAGTGGTAGTACATAAGGGGCAGTATATAAGGAAGTAAATAAAGGGTAGTTCATAAGGGGCAGTATATAAGGGGCAGTACATAAGGAAGTAAATAAGTGGTAGTACATAAGGGGCAGTACATAAGGTAAGTAAATAAGGGGTAGTACATAAGGAAGTACATAATTAAATAAATAAGGGATAGTACATAAAAGAGAGCACAAAGTCTTCATCATGTCGCCTGTGACTATTATCCTAATCGTATGGCAGCATTGTCAAACTATATCGCAAGCCAACAATACTTCTAACAATTGTCTACAGTAAGAATATTCTAAGTATACCTCTAACTGCATTCATTCTTCTCCAGCAAAATGTACTGGGCGGACTGGCATCAACGTGCTATCATAATGTCCGCCCGCATGGACGGTAGCCGGCCGGACGTTCTAGTGGACAATATGGAGATGTTCGCCACTGGGCTGGCCATTGACGCGCCAAACGGACGTCTGTACTTCGTCGATAAGACCGTCAAAGTCGTCATGATTAATGGGAAGCATGTTTATGTGAGTTTTTCGCAATTATTTTAATGCTCAAGTTTACCGACAGCATAAACGTCCCTTTTTTCTTAAGACGACAGTTAACTTTCAAATTAATTTTAAACGGAGGTTTCAGGAAACATGATTGATGTTTATGTTGTTGGTGAACTTGGGCGTTTTGAAATTTTTGTGAACTTGTTATTGGACAGCCTAATAGACTTCTTTTCCTAATTAGAGAGTAATCCATGGCTCTGACACACGCTTTTCAGACCAAAGTAACTATATTCGAAACATAGTAATTGTGGAAAATCATTGTGAGGGAAAAAAGGGGGATTCATTTTCATTAAATTCACCAAGAACGCAACTGTATCTGCTCAATCAAAAGGGGCATTTGCTCAGTCAGTCCTGAATCAACCTTTATGAACCCTTACTCCAAGAAAAATCGTTATAAGTCCAAAATATTCAACAGTCACTCTTCGAAGAGCCGTTCCACCACCCCTACTCCATCTCCGTGTTCGAGAACACCGTATTCTGGAGTGACTGGACCACCAACAGCCTGCAGACCACAGACAAACTGCATGGAAGTGCGCAGAAGAGGAATGTGCTCTTGACGCTTAATGAACCTATATTTGGTAAGTTTTTTGTAGGTCCTTCATAGAAACTGTATGTGGGTATCACTATCAAGAAATAATATTTTTCGAAAAAAAAAGCTGGTTTGTTTTATAGACGCTATGAACCCATTTATGTGATGATGATGATGTCCTCCTAGCCGGTTATCAGCTACGGCAGCTGTTCTCATGTAAGGAGATTAGTCAACTGCGCAGCACATATTATAATGCAGAAGCATTTGCGCAGACACAGGTGCACTCACTATTTCTTTACTCTCATAGCCCGATGGGACGGCAACCCGACACGATCGGAGAGAGATCAGGCCATTCATGTAGCTTTGTATTGTAACACATTTATAAAGGGATGATTTAGAGTCATAAAGTTATATTTGGTTGACGCCTAATATGAGTCTTAAAAATCTAACCATCTCCCTAATTATGTATGTACCTCAGGCGACCGAATAAAACCTGAAACGCCACTCAATTTTAAGGACAACACTATACCTGAAACATTACGTTTACGTTTTCTGCGACAGAAATACAAGTAAATTATTTCATGGCATATCTTTTCAAAGACATTTTCACAAAACAGCAAGATTCTGAAATTCACTTCTCCTCAATTACCCACCAGGCATGCACATGTACCATCCGGTCCTGATGGACAGGAGTTCGAACCCGTGCAGTAACAACAACTGTTCCCACCTGTGTCTCGTCACGTCGAACGTCACGCACTCCTGCGCATGTCCCGACGGTATGGAGATCGAGAATAACGTGTGCCATCGTGAGTATTTTACCTATAGTCCAGTATATGAGTCCAGTGCCATACGCGGTCGAGTACGGAGGCGTTTGCGCTGCACTGTATGAATTTTAAATTCGCGAATTGCGCGGCTATAGCCGCTGCCCGGTTTTCGCTATGAGTGCACAAACGCTCATAGCCAACGAAGTGTTGGCATTTATTAAACATGCCATCGACTACATGGACGAGGTTAGCATCTTGCAGATCTGCAAGACCTCGTTCAAGGAAGATGAAATTAGCAGTGCTAAATTGCTGCTTTTCACGACGCTTGGCAAAGTTAGCCAGATGCCGTCTCGTCGAAGGGATGGCACAGAGAAGAGTCTCCAAGACATCTTCACGCTGTTGAAGGAGACCGAGCCGGACGACGTGCCCGATTTCGTGGCGAAGGACCTGCACAAGCTTCCTCCCGTCACGTTCGACCACGTAGATGTCACCAGGCTGCTGAAGGACATTACACTCCTGAAGCAAAGCCAGGCCGAGATGCAGCATCAGCTGGAGGTGTCCAACAACACCATCAGTGATCTACGGGCAGAATTAGTAGCATTGCGCAATGCAATTTCTGCAAGTAGGTCACCTACCGACGGCGACAGAAATGTGAACACGCGTCGCGGGGCGCAAAATGCCTCCATCTGCAGTTTCGAGTCGGCGGGCTCGAATGCGTCACCTACTGCCGAGAATGCATGCGTTGCAACGTGTGCCGCCGCCGTCCCTGCCTCGACATCGGTAGAGACGATGACTCGTGTAGGTTCGTCAACCCCCACACGAGCCTACGCAGCAATTGTAGCCGCTAAGAAGCCTGTTGAGCCACAAAACTCGCAGGTTAAAATAGCGGAAACCACAAAAGGGGGTAAGAAGAGCCGATCGAAACCAAACCAGGTTTTGAGAAGGCAGGGTCCCAAGGTCGACACGTGCGACAAGGATGGTTTCGTCAAGGTCGAGAAGAGGAAGAAAAAGAAACCTCCTTGTCGGAACCAGTGCGGTACTGCGCTGGCGGGGCCCAATATGCTGCTGCGTCCAGCTATTCCGACGACGCAGCTGTACGTGTCCAGGCTGCACCATTCCACGAAGGTTGAGGAGGTCGTGGAATATCTGCGCGTGAAGACCTCCAGCTGGTCTTCGGTCCTTCGGTTCCTTGAGGGTCGTGAGGTTGGAACCGCGTCACAACACAAATTTTAACTCGTTCGTGGTGCGTGTTCCGACACAAGGTCTCGAGAAGGTCCTCAAGGAAGATTTTTGGCCGAAGGGTGTTCTGTACCGCCGGTTTCGTGGCCGGTTACGTGACACCAGTCAGCGTAACACGACGCCGACACATCGTGTGCATTAGTTTTAAGAATATTTGTTATGTATTTATAGTATGTTTAAGTTTTTATAGATATAGTATTGTATATATATATTGATATGGTGAATTTTTATGTATTAGTTTATAAGTATTGTAATGTACGATATATGTGTATTTGTATTTTTATGGGCCCTAGTTGCCTGAAATAAAGGAATAAATAAATAAATAAAAAATATAGCTACATTTTTTTTCAGCAGTAATTTTATTTTTTTCGTAACTTGTATTTGTAACTCCTTTAAAAAGAGGTATTCAATAAATTAAATGACCAGAAGGCTGGCTATTACCTCGGACAAAGAATCAGCATGGCGATCCAACGAGGTAATGCTGCCAGCCTCTTGGGCACGCTCCCAGTTGACAGCGATGGGGACGAATTTTTTGACGCTTTTTAGTTGTTTGTTTTACTAGGATAGTTTTTGATTTTTATTGTAAATATGTATTGTAAATATTAGTATTGTAATTAATAAATAAACATAATGTTGTAAAAAAAAAAAAAAAAAAAAAATTAAATACGAGAAGTCGTCGGTGCTCGTAGCTCTCAAACAAATGAAATGATATCGAATCCCAAATGTTTAAAAGTTGACTTGTTGAAAATGGAATTTTTAATTTTGGCCTCTTGCTTAGCGTGTGGACATTCTGTTTAAACATAGTTTCCTACAGCTAATAATTATCCTATTTATACATTCTTATTCAATACAGGAATGAATTTTATCCAGTGCACAAACTTTGTCAACTTATAGTTAAATAAGTTTTATAGATACGTATATTTTTATTTTGTAGTGTTTTAGTACAGAAAAGAAAAGTTATTGATATCGAAAGATGTTTATTTTGTAACCGATAGTACGGTCACAGTCGTCATAGTATGCACGGCGGCAACGCGAAACCGGTTTACTGACGGAGCTCCGCTCGGCGCGCGTAAGAATAGTTGGTATCCATATTTTGCTGATTTTAGGGCGGACAAAAGAATGAAAAAAATTTTTTTACTGATGATGCAGATATGTTCTGTTAACGATTCTGGACCACCAGTTTTTTTTTGCGCACTGCTGAAAATTTATTCCTGTATAAATAGGTATATCAAATCTACATATTTTCAAAAACAAAAAAGGGGAAAAATTAAAACTATGCATAAATAATTAATTGCCAAACTGGATGGCAATACCAGCCTTTTGGTCATTTTAAGAATTGAGGTTTCTTATTTCAGATTTTTCTCTTCTCAACTTTCTTCTACTAACTCTTTGGTGTTAAACTTCAGATGCTCCAGGCTACCGCGCCCAGTACGTGGTGGTGGCAGGCCAGCAACTCTTCACTCGCATCCAGCACTCGTCGCTCGGCAACCCCGAGTGTCATGCCACGCACTTCGATATAGGCCGAGTGCAGGCCATGGCTTATGATAATACTAGAGGTAAGATTCTTTTGAGGTAAGGCCTTAATTAATTTGGATTAAATTAGTCAGAAGAGACACTACTTCCGATTTAGGATTCTCATCAGAATTTTAACTTTCTAATAATACATATGTATTTGACTTATACAGGGTTACTGGTAAGTAGACCGCATCCTTTCAGGAGGTGATAGTATAGGTCAATACGGACAAATTTGACCCTGGGATACACTGGGCAAAAGTTAACCCGTTTCAAGATAATCGAATTTCAAGATCAGTCGTCTAGGTACACGTATAACTTTTCATTATTAGTTAAAAGTCTCATTTTTGTGGATTTTTGTTTGTTTTTGGATAGAAGATGAATCATTTCATAATAACAAACCATAAAACTGTACAAATCTCAGAGGAAATTATAGCGAACAGAAATTACTTTTTTAGTAGATATTTTCTCAAAAATATTACTTTTCATTTTTTTGTGCAGAATACTTAAAAAACATCTACATTTATATGGCTATCCAAAAAGCCACAAAACACACAAAAATCCGCAAAAACGAGACTTTTAACTAGTAATAAAAATGTATACGTGTACCTAGACGACTTGTAAAGAAAAGATCTTAAAATTCGATTATCTTGAAACGGGTTAACTTTTGCCCAGTGTATCCCAGGGTCAAATTTGTCCGTATTGACCTATACTATCACCTCCTGAAAGGATGCGGTCTACTTACCAGTAACCCTGTATATTTAGTGAAGAAATAAATCATTTAGAATCGTTCCTGCAATAAATTAACAAAACTTAGTGGAGATAAGGAGTCAGACTTATAATTGGGAAATATTGGTTAAAATAATAAGCATATATTGCAAAAATTAAATACATATCTTACAAAAAAACCTTACCTTTTTAAAAGGCCCAAAAAATATTGCAGATATTTATTCGTGCCACAGTTAACTTGATCCATCAAAATGTCCTACACTGCACTATTCCTTAAGGTCCTGCCTCTAAAAGCATTTAATGAAGATTATCATATTCCCAGATTCGCTATTCATCTACGACGGACAGCGTCGGACGATAAACTACATAAACATGACGGACTTCACGCTGGGCATCACGCACCTGCTCGTCTATAACGGCCTGGATAACGTCCTCGATATGGATTATGGTAAGTGTTTAACGCCTACTCTCCGGTCGTGTCGAATTGCCGTCCTATCGGGCTATGAGTATGTAATAATAATACTATTGGCGTGCTAGCCGATTGTCAGCTGCGGTGGCTGTTTTCATATAAGGAGATTACTATTAGCTAACTGCGCAGGACATATTATAGTGCACAAGCATTTGCGCAGACACAGGTGCACTCACTATTCCTTCACTCTCATAGTCCGATGGGACGGCAATCCGACACGACCGGAAAGAGATCGCAAGCAAGAACGACATTTACGTGCTCTCCGTTGCACGGGTGTATCAATCACCAAATTTCTTAGCAAATAAACATTTTTTATTTATATTTAAAATAATATTTATTCCCAGACTACGTGACGGACAATCTATACGTATTGGACGAGGGTCGTCGCGTGGTGGAAGCAGTCTCCCTCAGGACTCAGAAGCGTGCTGTGGTGTACAGGTTCCAAGACCAGGAGGTGCCTATCAGCATGTGTGTGTTGCCGGATTACGGGTGAGTCAACTTATTACCGATTTTAAAATGGAGGTTCTCAGTTTGACTTGTGTCAAACTGAGTAAACAGTATGTTTGTGTGCTGTGTGAGATAATCATCTCACAGTGGTTGAACCAATTTTAGCATAGTATTTGTCACACTCAGGTAAATTTTTTTATTTATTATTATCTTGTTCATTTATCTACAATTTGAATTCCAGCAAGTAGGTCCCTTCATCAAAATGTATTTTTATGTTAAGGCCGTATATATAGAAAGAAATCTGGTAGCCGGCGCTGTCTTCCACGGCTATCCACCATGTTCCATTTTGGTATCATTTACATAAAGTAAAGATGGAGTAACGAAGATACGTGTTGGTAGATCATCACCGACTGGCGATCACCAGCTTTCTTTCTGTATATGGCTAAATAACAACAAGATGCACGTGAAACACAATCGTTCTTGGCAATTGGGTAAAAAATACCTGCATTCTTTTGGTTCCAGGAGGATGATGGTGGCAGTAGTGGAAAGTGACATGCACAATGTCATCCACATCGACAGCATCGGCCTCGACGGGCAGGACCGGAGGCACGTCATTATGAACAACTTGAGAGGTAAATTATCTGCCTAGCCTTTTCCTTGTGTTGGACTTGGATTCCGGATGAATTGCTTGAAGCTGGCCTGTATTTAGTTTTAGATTAGCAGGTTTATTACACGACCATGTTAGGTCTGTGATCTCTTATAATTTGAAAAATTCTGTTATAGCCACGTTTTTGCATATAAAAGCAATTGGTAGAAATAAAATCATTTACTTATTTTGGACTTGTATAACATCAGCAGTTTTACAAATTGTGTCCTTCTTGGTCTTTCTCTCCCTCTCCTACATTCTACATTCACGCTTAATAAACTCTGTTGCACGTGTTTTATTTTCCTCTTTACATGTCCATGTCATGATCTACAATCCATCTACTAGTATCGGCTCGATTTGTATAATGTATATGGATTGTAGATAGCTGTCGTATTTTGTCCAATTAATATAACTTCTGTAGGTCCTCATGTGCGTCTTCGCTACGTACAACACATGGACTTGGTGTACATATCTGATGAGAGCAACGGCGTCATCGACTACATGCATCCTGAAGGTCAGTGTGTGACTAAATGGCATTTTATTTGTTTATTTACACATGCACACTTAATAAATTAAACAAAAAAAATACATAAAGTTTATGTAAAACAGCGTGCTTATATTTTACTAGCTTCTGCCAGCGGTTTCACCCGCATCCCGTGGGAACTACTTCCCGTACCGGGATAAAAAGTAGCCTATAGTCTTCCTCGATAAATGGGCTATCTAACACTGAAATAAATTTTCAAATCGGACCAGGAGTTCCTGAGATTAGCGCGTTCAAACAAACAAACTCTTCAGCGTTATAATATTAGTATAGATACCCAGAATTGGGTTCTCTTTACATGTGTTGTGACTGGTCCTCTTTTCTAATGTGCTAATGACACTACTTAGTCTTAGATTTGAATGCTTCGTATGGTCATTCAGTGATTCAAATGTTATGAAAAAGATGAATGTTTGGTTTCACTCTCAGTATCATAACGTCATATATTTCTAACGTTAGATGTTTGTATAATTAAAAGAATAATGTTCGTACTATATGTATACCTAGATATATAATGTCGTATTTTATCAGGTACCGGCAGAGAGAATCACCGCGAGCTATCGACAACTGTGACCAGTCTCGCCATAGCTGATAACTACGTGTTCTGGACAGACAGACGCACCACCAGACTCTTCTGGTCCGACATACATGAGACCTCGCAGAAAATACGCAGGATCGATCTTGGTAAGATTTTTATATGAAGCTTTGTTTTTGTGTTGTTTTTTTTTATGGGAAAATCATCAATTGGCCCCGCTGTGAGTGAGTGTTACTCTTACTAAAATGGATGGAAGTGTGACTCTTGGTAATTAATATCCACTATATTCCTTCTTAAGCCCTTTGTGTACCAGCGCCGCCCGCGGCAACTCTTTCGAACTATCTCATAGCCGGTAATTTTGAAAAGTGTGGTAACAAAATTTTTTGTGGTTTTTAGTACAATCCGATTCAGATATGATACAATTTATAGAAACAGTACAATCACCACTAAAGTTGTCTCATTTTAGTTACTTTTAGGGTTCCATACCTCAAAAGGAAAAAACGGAACCCTTATAGGATCACTTTGTTGTCCGTCTGTCTGTCTGTCTGTCTGTCTGTCTGTCTGTCTGTCAAGACCCTTTATCTCAAAAACGCGTGGACGTATCAAGCTGAAATTCACATGAAATACTCAGGTCTATTGTCCCTTTAAGAGGACGAATTGGAATTTTTGGCGCCAAGGATGTCAATTTTTCTCAGTAAATACAAAACGGATCAAAATACAACTTGGTTACCTGAAAGTTCATGATATAAGCCTTATTTTGTTAGTTGTAGAAACATGATTAGGTAACTTTTATAACAGAGAAAAATATATCAAACATACCTCTTTTTAAAAAGAGATTCACATATTATGGGCAAACGGGACCGATTTAAGCCTCTTAACTTTTTTAGTAGTTGAGTATATACATACTCTTTAAAATGGTAGTAGGAATTTTTATTAAATTATCATTTCTAAATATTAAAATTACAAAACCATTTTGTCGCTTACGACTTTTAGTTATAAGCTAGCGCGCGTATTGTTATCCTCGCCCCGCTCAGACGCTCCGACCCCTTTTGGCGCCTTAGATGCGCGTGCCGGTTATGGAATTATTGTTGACCACTTCCTCGCCTTAAGCTGTGCAAATATCGAACTTCTAAGCCAAGTCAATCAAAAGATACAGCCGATTATGTCGATATTTTCAACAAATTTTCGACACTCGCAAAGGAATCAAAACCTACAGGATACTTCCCGTAATCTCAGAGTCTTGAAATTTGGCATGAAGCATTGTCATATAATGCAAATATAGGAAAAAATTCGAAAATCTCATTTTTTTAGTTATATAATATAAAAAAAAATATTTTAATAAAATGAAACTTACTACCTTATTTCTCACGAACGAATAAAGGTATCAAATTGAAATTGATACCAAATACCTAGGTCTATTGTCCCTTTAGGCAGTGAAAAAATCAAACTTCTAAGCTAACGCGATCAAAAGATACAGCAGTTATACAGACACCTTAGACGAATTTCCGTCACACGCTAGGGAATCAAAACCTACAAGGTACTTCCCGTGAACTCAGAATCTTGAAATTCGGCAAGAAGCAACGTTATATAGTACAGATAAAGGAAAAATTGCGAAAATGGTAAATTTGAAGTTACATAAAATATTAAAATATTATTTTTGCTTCCATGACATAAAATATTTTTTTAACAATTATAAACTTACTACCTACCCTTTTTCACATGAACGCGTAGAGATATTAAAGTTGAAATCCATCACCTCTAAACTGTGAAAAATTTTAAATCATTCAAAGGTCATTGGGCACCTTAGTATGGAAACCATACCCACGGCGGATACGAACGAAATATAGCACAGTATAATGATAAAGGCTCTAATTTACTATGGCATTAGTCGCATCAATATGAACCATGGGAATCTAGAGAAAATCAGGTGTAAACATCAAATATTTTCCTCATTTCAATGGGGAATTTAAACGACCGAGTTTGACGGATTTGAGAAATGATTTCTTTGTAGTGAAAGAGTATACTCGCCGTTTATTTCCATTGTCATCAGGTCAGGATCTGATGATGGAAATCCTGAGAAATCGAGGGCAATCAATCAGAAATTGTAGGCATGCATAGGATTAAAACTTGATTCTCAGATGTATGTCTGGTGATACTATCAAACAGTGAAGGTTTAGAGCTTACCTGATGATGCAGACGTGAGAAAGTCGAGAGAACTCCTCAACGGTATGTTTTAGTTACGTCGTGTTTGGGCTTATATTATTCGTATTCACGAGAACTTTTCACAAAAGTTGTAAATAAAAACTTTTTACAAAAAAATAAAACAACTTCTAAAAACAACAAGAAAACTGTTTATATATGCATCGGTCTAGATCTCTGTGGTTAAATAAATATAGATGCATCCCCTAGACACCGACTGCTAGACCGATGCACCGAACATCTTTTTAATTTCTTTGTTGCTTTTGTTTTCTTCTTGCATTTTATATGTTTGAAGTTGGATTTGTTTGTAAAATGCTACAAAATAAAATAAAGCCGACTTTATAAAACAAAGAAAGGGACAGAATTACACTTTTGTCAAGGCTCTAGAAACGTAAAGCCAGCAGCCCCGAATCCTACTCTCTAGCAGTCGTTGTTACAATTCGACAGTTACAAGTCGTCAGGCAGTTTCGAAAAAAAACCTGAAACTGGGGCTCGTTAGGTGATTAATCCCTCAAAAATAAAAGATCCCATTAGTAGTGAATTCTCATCACCTATAATAAAATAAGCTCCAATACAAGGTTACGTTATAAATTGTAAAGGAGTTCCCATAACTATATGTGATCTTTGCTATCGATCCCACAATGGCAGTCAAACCTATCTATGTGGAAAGTCTTCGCCAATACGAATAAAATAAGCCCAAACACGTGGTAGTTGCAACTTATCGTTCAGGAGTTCCCTCGACTCTCTGTAGTCTCCATAATCAAATCAGCTCCAAACCTTCACTGTTTACCAGTACCCTCAAAAATACACTCACATGTCTGGTTTTGACTCGATGCGTGCCTACAATATTCAAGAGTTGCCCTCGATTTCTCAGGGTTTCCAGAACCTCATCAGATGCTGGGCATTCGAATTGGCATCTTCCTTCTTTATGAAAAGTCTTTAACAATAAAAACTAGCATTGCAACCTGTACAATCCTCTGAAACTGCTTGTCTTTTATATTTTTTAATCGATCCTGGACATTCGTCTCCATGGAATTTTAATAAAATATTTATATTCAAAGAAACGTCATACCATTCTCCACGATTTAAAACTACTTTGATTCATGTCCGCCACTTTTTACAAAGCGGGTCAGATATGCCCAATGACCTTTAAGACATAATTAGTTATTTTCAATCAGATTTCTGAATGATGACTATAAAATGTTGTATATAAATAACTTTAATAAAATAACTTTTACAAAGTACTGGCCTACTATTTTAGTTACATTATAAAATAAAAAATATTAACTATTTTGACTCTCACGAAATTACCATAACTATGATTGTTCTAAACTGAACGGTTGGCGCGAGACTTACTTTTTATCTATGCAGGATTTGTACGGAACCCTCGGTGCGCGAGTCCGACTCGCACTTGGCCGGTTTTTTGTATTTATACAGGAATCTGCACCACTATTAGATCATATTCATTTATTCATTTATTTTCAGGTCTCTTCCCAAACAACACACAACTTCTAATCCAAGCCACCACTGCCCCCCCGGATCCGAAAGACCCCCTCTTAAACCACGTCTGCTTAAAGAACCCCTGTTCAGACGTCTGCGTGCAACAAGCACACGAGACCCCCCACCAAGACCCCCTACACTTCCAAATGGGGTACAAATGTTTGTGCCCCCCGGGGTTGTTAATGATCAATGGGCAATGCACGAAGTTAGAGGTCTGTGCTTCTGATATGATGCTTTGCCATAAAAGCAATGTGTGTGTGAAGAAGAGTGCCAAATGTGATGGGAGGGTCGACTGTCCTATGTCGGAGGATGAAGAAGGGTGTATAAGTGAGTATTATAATAGATTATTTATTGAGAATTTTGTAAAGTGCACGAATTGTATTTTAAAACAGGAAATAAATGTTGCAACTACAACTTTACGACGGGCGTAGCTGGACTGCTACACCGTATGACACTGCTACATCGTAGGCTTTTGCTACACCGTAGTCTACTGCTACACCGTAGGCTTCTGCTACACCGTAGGCTTCTGCTACATCGTAGTCCAACTGCTACACCGTAGGCTACTGCTACATCGTAGTCCAACTGCTACACCATAGGCTACTGCTACACCGTAGGCTTTGCTACACCGTAGTCAACTGCTACACCGTAGGCTTCTGCTACATCGTAGTCCAACTGCTATACCGTAGGCTACTGCTACATCGTAGCCCAACTACTACACCGTAGACCACTGCTACATCGTAGTCCAAATGCTACACCGTAGGCTACTGCTACACCGTAGGCTACTGCTACACCGTGGGCTATTGCTACACCGTAGTCTACTGCTGCACTATAGGCTTCTGCTACACCGTAATCTGCTGCTACACTGCTACACCTTAGGCCACTGCTACACCGTAGGCCACTACTACACCGTAGGCTACTACTACACCGTAGGCTACATTGTAGTCTACTGCTACATCATAGGCCACTACTACACCGTAGGCTACATTGTAGTCTACTGCTACATCGTAGGCTACTGCTACACCGTAGGCTTTAGCTACATCGTAGTCTCTTTACGTTTACAGTGGAACCAGCCCTTGCTTGTGCGCCGAATGAAGTATTCTGTCACGGCATGTGCATAAACAGAGAGAAAGCTTCACTGTGCTCCTTTTACCAAAAACCAAGTAAGTGACTTTACATATGGCCTACTTACTTTTGGAGATTAATCTGCTTCAAAGTTAAATTTGAATAATGATATTGTTCTTGTAGCAGCCATCAGTACATGCAGCGACACAGAGTTCGGGTGCGCGGACGCGTCAGTGTGCATCCCGCGCTGGCAGCAGTGTGACGGGCACGCGGACTGCCCCGACGCGTCGGACGAGCTGCCGGCCGACTGCGACACTCACTCCTGCGCAGACAATGAGTTCATGTGAGTAGCGAGCCACCGGCACAGCCAGCACATGCAGTGGCACAGAGTTCGCATACATTTTTACTATCATAACTACTAGTAGCATAATTTTCCCCCCTTTTTTATTTTTGTAAATTAAATATAAATATTATTGTAAAATTATAACCAAAAATAAAAATAAACAAAACTGTTGGCTTTATACTCGGGTCTCGAAAGTAACTCTGTATCCAGCTTTTACCCAGTCAAAGTCCCCTATCCCTCACTTCGCAAACATCAAACCCCGGGGACCAGCTGGTTATTAAAATATCGATTGATTTTAGGTGTGCATCAGGCTCCTGCATTTTGAAGACGTGGACTTGCGACGGTGATCAGGATTGCAATGATGGATCCGATGAAGTTGATTGCGGTAAGTTTGTATCGATCCTAGAAACCGGCCAATAAATAAGAATTGTGGAACAAACTCCCCGGCTGCATGACACAGCTATGGTCAGTGCTAAGGCCGAAATCTGTTGAAGGACCTTACATATCAAAATTCCCTCAAAGAACTATTATTTCGCGAAATCTTTTTACCTATTCATCCTCCAGCCTCGAGGCTTAAGCTTCCCATACATCAAGGTATTTCGAAGTCATATTTGCCTCCATTTCCAGTGAACATGACCTGCAGCCCAGGATTTTACCAGTGTCGCGACAGAGAGTGCATAGAGCTGCGAAGAAGGTGTGACGGTCACCAAGACTGCAAGGACTTCTCTGATGAAGAAGACTGTGAGGAACCGCAAGTTGTCGAGTTTGTGGTGAGTTTGGCATATTCATTCGCGATGTATACAACATCTTTAAGTTATAATGTTATTTAAATACTTACTTTTTTATTTCTTTCTAGAGAATTGCACTGTTGATTTTTACTTTAGTTGGAGTTTACTGCATTTTTGTATAGATATAAGAGAAAATATAAGAAATTAAAATATTAAAATATAAAAAATATAAAAAATTAAAATATACGACTATTATCGACGAATAGCGACTTTTTATCTTTTGAACTGTCTCAGTCAGAAAAATCTCAATTTCAAAAATTGAGACTTTCAAATTAATAATTTACATAAAACTATTCTGTTTTATTATATTCACCATTTACTAGCTACTTACATATGTATTTATGCACATACATTTTGCTTGACTCTGCAGTTTATGATATTATTATCGTGTCAGCCAATTTCTTTCCGCTGAACGTAGCCCCCTTTTGGCCATCCATCCAACCAGTAGTTTTTTTGTTACCTCTAAACATGAATGCTTTTCCCCCATCGTCCGTAGGAGGAGTCCCCGCGTTGTGCTCCGTGGGAGTACGCTTGTGAACACAACACTAGCATTTGTTTGCCGCTTACCGCCCGGTTAGATGCTAAAGCTTATTTCTTTTTGTATTTGTGTATAGTTAAAAATCAATGTGGTGGTGGGCTCCAAATTATGTTTTAAAAGTGATAAAAAGTGAATGTTCGTTGCATGTTCAGGAACCCAAAATTCCTACTAACATAACTTGCATGAATACCTACTGAATATATTGTGAGTGAATAGTTTAACTAGGCGATTATCACACGGTACCGCTGATAAAGCGGATTTCGTAGCGGCTCCCCGCGCGGTAAGGCGGTTTACACGCCTATCAGCGCGGATGGATTTGACGCGGATTTGACCAGTTTGATTACAGACACTGGCAAAAGTGCGGCGACCCGTGCGTGATGCTCCGCTCCACCGCGCGGCCGGCCGCGTGGAGGCGGTAAGTGCACCGCTCGAACGCGCGGTCACGCGGTGTACGTGTGTTAGGCATCATCATACAGGTCAATGCGACATGAGATCCGCTTCACCGCCTGTCGTGGCGGTGCGCGGTGCCGTGCACTCGCCTTAGCAGATCTAAGATCATATATATCAAATATTAAATTGTGTACCTAATTATGTACATACATATATCTATCTATTAAAACTTGGTGTACCTACCTAATAAAGTATATAGATCTAACTATCTATGCAATGATTGTACTGTTTCTTCTATAACAATAGCCTGGAAGATATTGTCAGTTCATAAACTTACCAACTTCTTTTAACCTTCTCCATCCAGCTGCAACATGAAGGTAGACTGCCCTGGCAGTACGGATGAGCACGGCTGCGACTACCGCTGTGCCCAACACGGCATGTTCGCGTGCGGCCAGCAGCTCCTGTGTGTCGCAATGAGTAAGCTCTGCAACGGCAAGAGGGACTGCGTCGATGGCTCTGATGAGACCCCTGATGCTTGTGCTAGAGGTAAGTAAGAAGGGGCTTCTATACTGATGTGGTGGCAAGCTAGACGCCCAGCACGGCATGTTCGGTGCGGTCAGCAACTCCTGTGTGTCGCCATGAGTAAGCTCTGCAACGGCAATAGGGACTGCGTCGATGGCTCTGATGAGACCCCTGATGCTTGTGCTAGAGGTAAGTAAGAATGGGCTTCTATATTGATGTAGTGGCAAGTTATGTGTCCCTTGATGGTTGCTGATGAGCATATGTACTGAAATAGACCTATTCACAAGGTAAAAAATATATTTACAACTAAACTAAAAATTAGACACTAAAAAGTCGTCCTAAAAGAAATTCTTGATTATTTTTAATTCCATTCATTATCTTTAAAGAAAAGGATTTTTTAAGGGGCCAAAGTTTTAAGCCAAAAAGGCATGTAATCCCCAAAGTATGTCACTTCGTATTCTTGGGCAGGTACAAGTTGGGCAAAATATTTCACAAAAACGCAATTTCGAAAATTGAACCATCTCCAAAAATATTATGAACTAATGTAACAATTTTCCTCTTCATTTGCAGTGAACAAAACATCCCACCTGTTCCCAATAGTACACTCCCCAGCTGACTGCAGCGAGGGTTTCCTCTGCGGCAGCGGGCAGTGCCTCGAGTGGACGCAGCTCTGTGACCACAAGCACGACTGTGTTGATGGATCAGACGAAGGTGGACTCTGTGGTAAGGAGATAAAGCTCATATTAGTTTGTACCAGTTGGGGGTGTAAGATGGTTTATTACCACTTGACTAGCACTTTTCTACTTGACTAGCACGGTAGTCATGATGACTTCGCTTTGAGGTACATAAGTCACGGTCGTAAGAAAAAGAGAAAAATAAAATCCATGCAGCTTAGGCTGGCCTGTTAAGTGAGAATTATAAGGCATCACAAATCCTACCTAAAGACACATTCTATAATGTTGACAGTAAATCCTATGCAAGACCAGCAAGCTGTTCTAAAGTCCTGGAACTAGGCTCAAGAAAACAATACAACTTAATGCGTATTTTTCTAGATACGGCCTGCAACAACAGCACATGCTCCTACAAGTGCCAACCAACGCCCCTAGGCAGGCAATGTGTCTGTCCCTTCGGCCTCAAGCTGTCCAAAGATAAAACCAGTTGTGAGGACATAGACGAGTGTTCCGAAGACGTCTGCTCTCAGGAATGTGTGAATGTGAAGACGAAGATGCCTGATGGCACTGTTAGTAAGAGGATTATGTGCACTTGTCACCATGGGTATGCTCCTAGGTAAGTGTTAAAGACTTCAAAATTGTATCTTCTCCTCTAATATTATAAAGATGAAAACTTTGTTTGTTTGTAATGGATAAACTCAAAAATTACTGGACCGATTTTGAATTTCTTTCACCATTAGCAAGCTATATTATCTGTAAGTAACATAGGTTATATTTTCCCGGTACAGGGAGTAGTTTCCACGGGCCGAGGGATTCTGTCTCGGTATTTACCACTTCATAATGTCTGAAATTTTTTGATGCTTTGATATCACGCTGAGTATTCGAGGAAAATTCGGGCTATAACTAGCTAGTTGGTCTAGTAATCGCTGGAGTAATTATCAAGCACGGGGTCCCACGATCCTGTTTATTTCCAACGACTGATGAACTTACTGACTAGAAAAATGACGCTTCCTTATCAAACTTTAGAAAAAGAAACTTTTTCTGCCTTTAACAAAATTAGTTGGTATTATATAAGTCTATCTACCAGCAGTAAAACCTCTCTCTACACTCAGGTCAGACCGTCGTTCGTGCAAGGCCATCCGCGGGAATATGGCAATACTGTACGTATCGGGGAACACCGTGAGGTCCATCTCAGCTGACGGCTACGGAGCCATCGAGTACAACGATAAGGATACCTCTGCTATCACCGATATAGATTATAATGTCAGGTAAGAGTGAAAATTGTCTTAATTCTTCTTATCGAGTGAGCTTTTGGGTTGCCCGGGTAACTGGGTTGAGGAGGTCAGATAGGCAGTCGCTTCTTGTAAAGCACTGGTACTCAGCTGAATCCGGTTAGACTGGAAGCCGACCCCAACATAGTTTGGGAAAAAGGCTCGGAGGATGATGAGTGAGATTTTATGTTTTAATCGCCTAACAAGCCCAAAAGTCAGTGGATTTTAACAACGACTGCTACTGGGTAGCATTCGGGGACGCTGGCTTTACGAGTCCTCCCAGACACAGAGTGTGTCTTAATAATGCACTAGCTAGTAAGTGAGTGTTATCAATACGTGACTATGGTTGAGAGGAAGAATGAATGAAGAAATTACCTTCCGTTTTATCATTCAATGGGAGCATTGTTTACGCTGCAGTTGAATACGTTAACATGTGCAGCAGCCTAATTTTGGTTAATCCAAAATCACATTTTTTTATTCGCATTTTATTTTTCAGGGCAAAGAAATTGTACGTGACATCAGCTGAAGGAGGGAAACTAGTTGAAATGAACAGCACCCACAATATCATCGCAGTCACTAATATTGGAGTACCCTCACGTGTAAGTATAATAACATTTTTGTCAACGTTTGTTCACAAACGATGCAGAAGCTAACTGCAAAAAAGCGGTGCCACCAAGCTTTTAAGTATTATAGAAATTTCCTGGTGGTAACTTGTATATTTAATTTTGAAAGCAACAACTTAAAGGACTATCTCCAGATGGGTTTAGAAGTTACTTCTATACAGTGCATGTGTACTTGTATACGTTTCTCTCCCTCTCGGCAACTCGCGCAATCACGCGTGACAAAAAGTTTGGAGAGATTTTTATTGATTTATGTACCAGCCTCTCCATTTCACTCATTCTTCTTTAACCAGGTGGCGGTAGACTGGGTGACAGGTAACGTATACTTCGTGGACACGACGCCCGCCAACAGCCGCGTGCGAGTCTGTCACGTCAAGAGGAAGCGATGCGCTGTTCTGCAGAAACTGCCTTCTGATGCTAAGGTATATATATATATGTATAGTGCTAAGGCTCATCTTATGTCGGCTCAGGTACAAACTTCCTTCACCAAAGAGGGGCAGAGAAGTTTTTTTTAGGTGCCACAAAAACTATAAGGCCCAGACCTTACCAATGCGGAGCAAAGCTATCCACCAATAAAATCTTGTTATTCCATCTGTTCACCACCTTTGGTGGCATCCACCGAGAGGTGAAATTCTATTGGTTGATAACTTTGCTCCACTTTGATAGGGTTTAGGCCTTATAGTTAGAGAAACCGGATTTAACTTTGCGGTTCTAACCATTGGTGTACCCTTGTATATTTTGCTTATCCAAATGCTACACTAAAGACATATTCCACTAAATTCCCACCCCAGGTAACCGCCCTCATAGTAGACCCCAGCTCCAGCCTAATGTTCTACTGCGTAACCCGAGAACTGGAGTCCGTGGTCTGGTCAGCCACTCTCGCAGGGCGTCGTGTCACCGACCTGACTACCGTTCGTAACTGTACCGGGCTGGCTGTGGATAGCTTCAAGAGGAAACTGTATGTGGCTGAGACTGGGCCTGCGCATATTATACGGATGGATTATGAGGGGAATGGACAGTGAGTACTTTTTGGAACCGAGAAACTAGTGTGACGTTTCATAGGAGCCTGCAAACGCCAATTTGAAATAAAAACAATTTGACTTTGACTTTGAAAGTATTATAAAGGATTCTGGGAATCAATTGAGATAGGCTACCTTCCTAAGCACGTAGCTTTGCCAATTTTGTGATGCGTTCAGAGCTGGTGAATATCTGCTGATCTACATACAAATAGGAAATACATACTGCTAGATCTGAAATATTTCATGATTAACATGAAATTATAATATCGTAAAAAATCGCTATATCCAGAAACGATTGAAGATTTTTATGATTGTTTCGGACTAGATACCTACTGTACTATATAGTATCATGTAATTTGTGAATAATATGACTCGTAATATGACTATTTCTTGACGCTTCTTCTTTCTTTCTCTAAACTCTTGAGGCTTCCAAGACCTCTTGATAAAAAAAAACCTCAACTATATTATCATCTAACGAATCCTAACCAAACTTCTACAATTCCAGCAAAAAGATCTTAGCCGACCATCCCCAACTACAAGCACCGCATGGCCTGGCCATTTTCGAAGACTACATCTACTATTTAGTAGCCAACTCCTTCCGTCTAAGCCGGTGTCTCCTCTTCGGGCCCAAACATTGCGAGACGTTCATCTTCAGAGTATTTGACGCCAATACCTTCGTGCTTAGCCATGAGAGCATACAGAGAGATGATGTGCAAAATGCCTGCGAAGGTTTGACCTGTGATAATGTGTGCGCGTTGGATGAGGATGGCCCTAAGTGTCTGTGCGATGATGGCGCTTTTGCGAAGAATGGACAGTGTCCTGCTGGTGATAAGAAACTTGTGAGTATTATCTTTTTCACATAATTACGTTAGTTAGGTAAATTATTCGGGCTGTTTATGGTAGATAATTTTAACGTGTACCTGATGGCATAGAGGTCAACATTATTGAAGGGCGGCTTCTACTAAGTTTGCCCAGGTCAACTAAACAGCGATACGATATCTTTGATAGAATTTGTTCTTCGTATCCTTAATTATCTACTTAGATTCAAATTGTTTCTACCGTCGGGAAGATTAGATGCTACCATACTTATGAAATAAGAAAACTGAAGAAAACCGTTTTAAATTTTTCGTTTTAAACGAGTGGCAAAAAAATAAGTACCTAGGTAAAAATAGGTAGGTAGTTGTAATTTTTCTTGTTTCCCTCGTAAGAATCACTTTCAGAAACCTTGCAGTCAATTACTATGTTGTATTGTATAATGATTGACCATTTATGATCATTCCAGCTTCCATTGTTCAACGGCTGGTCGTACGAGGAGTTGGCTTCGGCCCACAGCGTGACGTTCACCGTCATCATCGCGGTCATGGTAATGGTGGTGATCTACCTGTGCGTCTTCGTTTACTACCACTTCGTGTATGTACCGAAAAGGAACAGGGCTTCGGCTTATACGCAGTGAGTATTTCTGAATACATTTTAAGGTAGTTTATGACTTAGGGGCAAAACTAGTGCTTAAAAAGGTTGTGGGCATATTTTCAGCGATTCGAAATAGCTGAAGCTTCACATAAAGTCCATTTCAGGAAAGAAGTAACGCGGGAAATTGTGGAACTATATATTTTTGTACGTATATACTGAGCTATCGCATAGACACTAGCGCTGCGTCTGCGGGACTTCTTTCGTGAAATGGACTTTACTTAGATACACATTTTTTTTTAAATATATAGATAAATAATCAAAGAAGTTTAAAAGGGGTACAAGTATATACCTACATGTATAAGGCAAGTACATTTGATAGTTTAAAGGGGAGTAGGTAGGTACATAGTGGACCTAATTATTGAAATTCATTTATTTTTCAGGGTGAGATTCCAGAACACGTCTACGGAGTCGTCGCCCTTTCCTGCTGATGCCGATGCTGCAATTCAGATAAAGACGAATGGGTAAGTATCTACCTAACCCTACTCTGTGAAGTTTTATAAATCTAACCTACCTACATTACCTATATTTGACATTATGATAGGATCCATCCTGTAATGTAAACAACTAGCTTTTGCCCGCGACTTCGTTCGCGTGGAATAGTGACTTCCTGCAGATTTTTAGTTTGACCAATAGATGGCGCTATATGTCCGGAATAAATTTTATTTTTATATTTCATCATCCTCCTCCGAGCCTTTTTCCCAAAACTACGTTGGGGTCGGCTTCCAGTCTAACCGGATGTAGCTGAGTACTAGTGCTTTACAAGGAGCGACTGCCCTGCCTGACCTCCTCAACCCGGTTACCCGGGCAACCCAATACCCTATTTTTATATTTATTTGTAATAAAAACTATCCACAATAATAAAAATTATTCCAAGTCTAGTGTGATATAGAGGTTTTATCCCAACGGCACAGGAGTTTCTCGTCCACGCTAGCAGTGTTATTCCTTACTATAAAAAATATGGGCAACTAAGAAATTAGGTACTTATTTCTGTTCCCAGTGGCAAATCGCATGAGTTCGTGAACCCCTTGCAGTACATGAGAAACATGTATTACAGCTCCTTCAGGAAGAGTACTAGACCTAACGTAAGCATCCTATTAATATAATGAATGTGAAAGTTTGTGAGAATGTATGGATGTACCTACCTGTTTGTTATTCTTTCACGCAAAAATGTCTGTAGGTACCGAATTGGTTGAAATTTGATATGTAGATGGGTTTGTGGTGATGGATTATCTTATCACATAGGCTACTTTTTATCAACACTTTAAATGCGCATTTGTTGGAGGCAAACACGCCGGAGAAGATTGTGAGGATGTATGTTTGTTACTCTTTCACGCAAAAACTACTGGATGTGTTTTGATGAAACTTGGTAGTAAATAGCTCATATATCAGAATAACATATAGGCTACTTATCTATGTGAAGCTAGTTACATACAAGCGGTACTACAAGGAATTCTAAAAATATTTTTGTTTCGCTTTGACAAGTCATTGTCCACCTTTACTTGTCTGTTCTTAGTTCCAACCATAGAGGAAAGTAATATATGGTTCCAACACAATTCTGTAACAGATATAGCACCTAGTGGACCTTCGCAATATGTATAATAATAGTACTTTTTTATTTTACAGACTGGAGGCCTACCTTTTACAATGCCAGTGTCACCGCCCCAGCAGGATTTGTCTGACACAGAATCAGATTTAGACGATAAGGAAAGCAGGAGAATGATAAGAAATTAACAGTCTAATTATTTAATTAAGTAAATAATATTTTGTTCTATGGATCTAATTATTTATTTTATTTATAAATATGTGTATTAATGTTGTGGCTTGAAATAAGCCTGTTATTTGTTAAATAATTTTTATGTTTTTACTTCAGATTGATATTTTAATACCTAATTATGATTTAGCATAATTTCTGTGTATTTAGAATTTTTTATACTGCTTTTGTATGAAGTTGATCTTAATGAGTACAAATAAATGTTGAATATTAAATTCTTTGGTGTTATTTTTGTACTAATTGGAGTTAAAATGAAACCAAATTTTAATTATAAAAGAACATATTAATTTCCTAAGACATAGAGTACAATAAAAAATATATGAATTACTTCCAAAGCTTCTTGATAGACATGTTCTTCTCGGAATCCTTTTGCATAACCTTAGCTACGGCCATTTCAAAATCTTCCTGAGTGACGTGGACCCTGCGCTCACGGAGAGCGTACATACCAGCCTCCGTGCACACACCCTTGACCTCAGCACCAGATGCTCCTGGCATCAACTCGGCAATCTTACGCAGATTGATTCCTCTAGTAAGGTTCATCTTCCTAGAATGAATCTTCAGGATGTCAAGACGGGCCTCCTCGTTTGGTGGGGGGAACTCAATCTTCCTGTCAATACGGCCAGGCCTGAGCAGGGCAGGGTCAAGGATATCAATCCTGTTGGTAGCCATGATGACCTTAATGTTCTTAGTAGCTTCGAATCCATCTAGCTGGTTCAACAACTCCAACATAGTTCTCTGTACTTCGGAGTCTCCACCACTGCCAGACTCAATACGAGAGGAACCAATAGAATCTATTTCATCCATGAAGATAATAGACGGAGCATGTTCTCGAGCCATGACAAAGAGCTCTCTGACCATACGACTGCCTTCACCAATGAATTTCTGCACCAGCTCAGAACCAGAGACACGGATGAAGGTGCACTCAGTGTGGTGAGCTACGGCACGAGCAAGGAGGGTCTTACCAGTACCAGGAGGACCATAGAGCAGGACACCCTTAGGCTGAGCAATACCTAGAGCATCAAACAGCTCAGGATGTTTAACTGGAAGCTCAATTACCTCTTTAATCTCTTTGATCTGCTTGTCTAGACCTCCCACCATCTCGTAAGTAGAATCAGGAACTTTTTCAACCATCATAAGAGATACCAAAGGATCCACTTTGTTAGGAAGGATCTTGTGCAGCGTGTAGCTCTCGTTGCGGAGCGCGACGCGGCAGTTGGCGGTCACATCGTTGATGTCGACGTTCTTGTCCAAGTCGACCACGAATTTACCTTCCGGGTGCACCTTGACTAAGACCTTTTTCTTGTCCATGGGCTTGACCACCTCGCCGACGTAGGATCCCTGTTCTTGTAGCAGCTGCAGCTCTTCACGCAACATACGAACTTTAGCGTTGAGCTCATTTCGCTGAGCTTGCAGACGACGAAGATTTTGCGATTTCTCGGCCACGATCAATTGCAGTTCTTCAATCTTCGTTATGTAGTATGGCCGAAATCCTTCTCCTTTCCCCGAATCCACCTCCATCTTGGTGAGAGTCATTTTGTTAAGTTATTCTAGCCACATTCAATAATAAAACACTTTTATGCGAACCCAACACAATAATTTCGGCCGCAGACAATATTTTTCCGAGTCACGATGACGTGTGACGGTCCAAGGTTTGCAATCCTACCATGGCGTTTTTAATAATCGTTATAGAATAATTAAAATCATTCATGGGTTTTATTTAAAAACTTATTATTAAAAATAAGGAAGCATACAATTTTGGTAATTTATTGTTTAAGTAAATATATTTTCAACCAAAAATAAACTGTTAGCATGTTTTGTTAAAACTACCAATGCTTTTTCAAGTTCTAAAGTCTTGCAACATTATCAACATGATGCGTTCATATTATTGTGATAGGTATATTAACCGATGTGTTCATAAATAATATTGAAAATTACTAGTACATATTCTCAAAATTGTGTTATAAATAGTAATATTTTGACGGTATACAGGTGCTAGCGGCTATGGTTAATTGAGCACAATTAAATATTGTACAGAATACTTATACTCAGAACAACATTCTAAGCACAAAATATTTATCCTCATTTATCCCCCCTTTATTTTGATATCACAGACTGTCTTTGTCATGCGTCAGTCAATGAACTCATCACATAAGTCAACGTTTAAATTTTTCAAATACCTCATAAAACCGAAACCAGAAATACTTACAATGTAACTAACAAAAAGTAAGACTTACCGGAAACCCACCATATGTTCATACAATAGACAGAAAAGTAAAGACTTCTGATGAAGATCATATTTTTAAACATGTGTATCGTAACTACCATACTCGTCGTCGCATTAAGTACCGTAATTTTGAAAATACTATGGCTGATACGAATGGGGTCTCTGGCACACTGGAGCTACATCGTCGGAAATGCATTGTCACCTACTGATACTTCAGGAAGTTTAATACTAAGCGCAAGCGTATTCAGTTTCATAGCAGTTGGGACAATAATACCTACGTTCCTATTTCCAAGATTTAAGTTCATTGCTACTGCGCTGAGCATACCGCCACAAATCCACATGTTATTGCTGTTACATAGGAACGTAACTCGGCGCTTCGAAAATGATACTGTTACCAAATCTGTACAAGCTTATACAGCGGTAACTTTAATTTCAACTATATGGACAATTATAAGCCTGCTAAGACTCTGATAAACTCTTTCAAACTCAGAAGTGAAACAATAATTTTAGTGAAACTTGTTGATTAAATAAATAAAATCAAGACATATTTCTTGGCACTTATGACGATACATTTTATGAAAGTTTTTAGAAGTTACAGAAACCTGAAAATTTATAATTTATTGATCTTTGGTATTCTTACACAATATACTGTAAATAAAGCATTGCGTTTCATTATTTGTTATTCTTATTCCCGTTTACAATTAATTACAGTCAACACGTAAATTCAATTTTCGGATCAAAGCAAGTAAGCGTCTCGGTCTCGTGATAAAAGTTTATTTACACATCAGATTCACGCTAATGGATCGTCATGAATGAATGAAATAGTCCAATCGATTTCACAGTAAGATAATTAGGTTTTATTTTATTGCATAAATACTGCTCTCTAAATTCTGATGCCATAGGTATATCAGAATTTCATGATCAAACAGCGATTTTGATCCTGGATGAGCAGTCAATAATGTTGTATATGAAGTAAACTTTAAATATTGGTTTTTCATGGCGGTTTATTTCCAGCCACAGTTTTCGATAAGGCAGTCGCTGTGACGCGGCGACGAGCGCAAGTCGTTTCGTGTGTTAACACTGTGACTCATTTCAAATACCTTTACGGTTTGGGGAAGTTATTAAAAAAATATTCCTTGACATTGTATTTGACGTTGACAGGTAACCTAATTTAGTAATTTGTAATCTTGACAAAAAATATTGATTTATTACGTTCATTATTCTATGCGGCATGTTATCTTTTATAACTTACTTTAATAATGTGATGGGTACTCGAGATTATGTGTAATATAAGTTTTCAATCGATAATAGAAGTAATATTTTGTGGTGTGTTATTGTAAAGTTTGTGACTGCATTGTTTTTATCGGTAAAAAGGTAATGTTTATGTTATGTTTATGACGTAAATCTCGTTTCAATATGATTTTAAGATAATCTTTCACGATATATTTTCCATTACACTATGCAACTTGTATTAATGACCTGTAAAATATTATTTTATTTTTGTCCTCTCGTTTTTTTTATATATTTTTCGTCGTGAGGTCGTAGGCAATGACATTGCATTTGGAGCCAGGAAAACGTAATAGGCCGTATATGTCCTGACGAATGTAGGAATTATACTGTTACCTATCTTCCTAGTATTTCAAGGCAGTGTAGTAATGTGACAAGGTTTTTTTCTTGTCATGTTAATGATGTGCTAAGCAAACAAAATCACATGATTGTATTGGCAACAGGTGCTGTTATTATATCACATATTTATAACTGAAAAATGATAGTGTCATTAAGTTCAGTTTGTGAGAAATTGATACTTAAGGTGTTTCACTCTACTAATTTGTTTACAGTGTAAATAAAAAAATATTTACAAAAGTGTATCTAATCAAGATACATGTTTTTTTTTAATAGTAATTTGCCCATAGCAAAACTTCAAATCTCCTATTATTTAAATATTAATATAAACTCATATTTAATTCACAAGTCGAGTTTAAGGCAATTACTTTGTATTTAAATGGGTTGACTGTATATAAATATTCTATTTTTAATTATCTACAAAATGTAGAACATGTAGCATAAATTTTATTACTGCAAAGTTTACACTGAAACTGAAATAAAATATTGAAAAACATAAAAAGTTCACACTGTTCATAAAATCAAAGACATACAGTTAATATTTTTTAAGTCATGTAGAAAACATAAACAAGTTTTTCCAGAAGTATACAATATTATACTTACAGAAAATATAAGTTAAATCTCAATTTTCACTTTGATTAATTAATAAAAAAATAATATTGCAAGACTTTTGCTTGGGCAGCGGATGAAACTGTTGGTGGAAGCTAGTCTATACTGATATAATAAACAGGAAATATATGTTTGTTTGTACTCTAAAGGTTTCTCATTCTGATCTACTGATGAGATTTTAAAAGTTCTTTCACTGTTGGAAAGCTACATATTTCCCGAGTAACAATGCCCTATATTATTTATTTATACTTTATGTACAAAATTGGTACATTGGTGGACTTCATGCCCCAAGGCATTCCCTACCAGTCAACCATTATATTCAGGTATGAGCAGTAGTTCCCATGGGACCTGGCTAAAAATATTAACACCCATACTATATTTTACCCATGTCTAGAAAGTACTTCCTGATCCTAGTATTTTATTAAGTCCAGAAGAATTCTAACTACAATCAACATTTCAGTATGGGCAACACAAGCAAGAAGTTAGCGGCCAAATGCACACTCCTCACCAAAGATGAGCAGAAGTACTTGGCGACCACGTTCCGGTCGGCCAGCAAGAACTCCGACAAGATCAGGGAGGAGGACCTGATCGTGAGTGGCAAATTAGACGCAGTGTTGCTAGAAGTGTGTTCATTTTTCCTTTTATTTTTTTGGTTAAGCAACTTTTTGGTTGGTGATGAGATGAGAGGTCGTAGTAGCTATGCTATGGAATGAACTATTCCATGTTACAGGCTGTTATAATTTGAAAAAAATCGGTCATCAGGGCTTGTTAGGTAATTAAACCTACAAGTCATTTGATAACAAGAAGAGGTAATTAAAATAATAAATTTTGTATTTTACAAGATGTTTCTTAAAGTATGTCTTACGAAAGCTGTTTCGCTGATCGCACACGAACATACATAGATACAGTTCAAAGAGAGAACTTCTTTTTTTTGAAGTTGGTTAAAAATATTTCCGTCTTAATCTACTATGTTTTATTAGTATATATTAAGATCTCATCACCAACCAAATCTGCATTACATACAAGATTTGGTAAATATAAAGTTTTCAATTTTCCATTCATTTTACTGTATTCAATAGATTGTATTTAATTGTAGAATTACCAATGAACTCACACAATAAGGAATATTATGACAGAAATTAAGTTTTACCTCCTTGGTAGAAATTATTGGTTGGCGGGAAATCCACGTCTATGTCTTGTCTTTGTTATGATTACTTTTCTAACAGAGTTACTAACCCCTTGTAAACTTACGTAGGTATAAATATTATGGAACAGAAAGAAAGTAAGAAAAAAAATTAGTTTAAGAAATTATATAAGACTTTTTATAACTCCTAATATAATAAACAGGAAACATTGTTTGTTTGTTTGACCCTGTAGGCTCCGAAACTTTCTTCTTTAAAATTCTTTCACAGTTGGGTAACACAGGCTATATTTTACCCCGGTACGGGCAGTAGTTCCCACGGGACGCGGTTGACACCGCGGGAAAACAGCTGGTTGAAAAAAAAATCTCAAAATTGATGCTTTCTGCGTCCAAATAAATAACAAAAATTCTCCCGGAATTTTTGAAAATTTTTCTTGATATTTTCTTTAATGTATGAGTTCATTGTTTTTAAGTAATTAGCAAGTCATGTAAACGTAACTTGTATGTAGTAACTTTATGTTAAGTTAGAGTATGTCCCATTTTGTTTTCATTTTTAAACCCCCATGTGTATAATTATTTTTAATTCTTAGACGCTTCTAGAATTTTTTGTGTTGGTGGTGGTTTGAATTTGTTTTTAGGATTTTTTTACTTAGATATTTTGATTAGTTTTTCGTATTTTGAAAACAGGTCTCAACTGTTTTAATTTATTTTGCATTATGGGTCTTACTTCCAAGGCCTACTGTGTTGCTGCATCTAAATAACTAGACATATTTATGTTTCATAAACTCAGAACGGATACTCCTATTTATGTAGCTTGTTCACCCAGAAGTGTTTGCAAAGCTCATTTTTCGTTTATTTAATTTTTTCAAGCACTTCTTGACACTATTAATTTGCTTGTAAAGCACTATGCACGAAAATGTTATGAATCTGATATCCTATATTTTTTATCTTTTGCCATTTGCGATGCATACCGCGCATTTCAAATACGAATTTTAGATTCCAAGCCCAGCAGGCGCCCTTTAATTGCGCAGGTAAAAATAAATGATCCTTAGAAACCAAACTGTTGTCGTATATAAACGTGAACCCATGTCCCATAGCATAGTCGTGCAGGGCACATGTTACTTCTCATACAGAGAAGGAAATAACGTTAATCGCCACGCTTCCTCAAAATGTTTTTCTTCACCTTTATTTATCCTTACCTCAGTCAATTGTGTCCAAGTTAGAACTTCCCATACTCATTTTCAATTCGCCAACACTTACAACCGGGCCAGTCTAATTCAGTTCGTAAACTATGGGGCCATAGAGTACGACTTACGATTTGGCCACCTGTCAAAACTGTAATTAGTGAGTAAGAGTAACTAATGTTTATAGATTGTTGATTGTTTGAGCTTAAACGGTTTCTCGGTACCTTGTTACTACACACATCAAAAGTGTCTAGGGATCAAGCATTTTTATGCGGATTTCTTGAGATTGAGATGTGGCTTTGTAATAAATTTATGATTTTATAAATTTATATGGATCCTTTTTGGTGCATTTCATAATTTGAATCAGGAACTGTGAATCAAATTCGAGTAAAAGATGAAAATCAGCTGTCAATATTTTCCCTATAAACACATACAACGCATTGAAGACATTATTAGTGCTACTGTTTCCCTACTACTGATTAAAACCAACGTTATTATGGAGCGGCGACGTCATTTAAGCAGGGAAGAAATGCTCAGAGCCGTGGGAATGATAGAAGCTGGTTCCCGGCAACGTACTGTGGCTTTAGCTCTGAATACAAGTCAGAGTGTTATCAGTCGACTTTGGACACGTTACCGAAGCACTGGTACCGTAGCTGAGCGCCATGGAGGACGGTATCGCTGCACCACACGGAGACAAGACCGATACATTCAAATCTTAACTCGAAGAGCTCCAACAATAACCGCCATGATGTTAGCCGTGAGGCTTCATCACTCTTCAGGGAACTTAATTAGCGACCAAACAGTCAGAAACCGCTTGCATGAAGTGAACCTTCATTCCCGAAGACCGCTACGGGTACCACCTATAGCAATGCACAATCGTAGGATTCGATATCAATGGGCTCTTGAACACAGAAATTGGGCAGAAGAACAATGGCGTTTCGTGTGCTTTTCTGATGAGTCTCGTTTTGGTATGAGACCGGATACAAGACGTATACGACACTGGAGAACCCCTGGACGCCAACAGCGATTAAAATCCTGCCAGGAAGTCCATCCTTATAGTGGTGGAACCATCATGGTATGGGCGGGTATTTGGATCGGCGGAAGAACTGAGTTGATTTGGATCAGAAGCAACCTCAACGCTCAAATTTATGCTGAGACGATTGTATCAGACGTCATCGTTCCTCTACAAGTGCAAATCGGTCCCTTATTTCAGTTAATGCATGATAATGCACGACCGCACACCGCAAGAGTTGTAAGACAGACTCTCGCGGCAGCTAACATCAATGTCCTGCCCTGGCCTGCTCAGTCGCCAGACTTGAACCCGATTGAGCATGCATGGGATATGCTACAGAGAAGAGCTCTGCCGAATATGGAGGGTATCCAGTCGCAAGAAGACCTTTTTTTGTTGTTGCAACGAACATGGGCGGCCATTCCACATCGTGATTTGGATGAACTCATTTTGAGTATGCCAAACCGATGTTCTTGTGTTGTTAGTGTTCGCGGTAGAAACACGGATTATTAATTGTTTAAGTTACCCAATAAACTTTTAAAGAAAACTGTTATTTCAGTCTTTTTTTTCGAACTTTTGTGTTAGTGTTTCAAATGTCAAAAATCCCTTTATTAGGAAAATGGCAAATTTCTTTATTAGTGCAAAGGTGACTTGGTTTATCGTTACTGTGACAAACGAAAACACTTTATTTGATGAATCCTTAAAGAAAATTTTAATTAATATCAATCAGGAGAAAAGTTATTGCAAAAATATATGTTGATCCCTAGACACTTTTGATGTGTGTATTTAGGGAAGTGTTTCCTGCGTTTAGGTCCTTGGATTTATTTATTGAATGGTTTTTGCACATTGTACAATGGCGGATTTAACGCCTAAGGGGTTTCTACGCCTTTGGGTGCTAATGATTTCGTGCGTATATGGATAAAAATTATGAAAACTTATCAGGTAACTTATAAGAAATATATAATTTGGAGTAGCTTTAAATCTTCCAAAATATTAGATCTAGAACCTAATGCCTTGATAACAGGAACCAACTGTTTCATTTCATTAATCAATTATCTCTTCAAGGCTTGATTAGCCTCCCAAGTCAAAAATCAAAAATCAAAATCTTTTTATTTCACATAGGCCTTTGCAGGCACCTATGAAACGTCACATTAGTTGCACGGTTCCAAAAAGTTGGTCTCATGGAGAAGAGCCGGCAAGAAACTCCATAGACACTCTTTTTAAAAAGTAATATAGTCACGGTACAAACAGTCTATTACATAACAATAGTAAGCTCACAAAATTATACAATGCAAGAAAACTAAACTGTAAATCTATACAATGCAAAGGGAGAAGAAAAAGTCGTTTAATTGCCAGGGAAGCCACACATGGAGAGATGAGTTATCGCCATATAATATATTTATCGTCAACAAAGTCTTGAATTTTATAATAAGCTTTGTTAATTAGGGTGGATTTTAAAGTGTTCTTAAATTTTATATCCGTGAGATCGGTTACACACTTAGGCAGCTTGTTGTAAAAACGGACACAATTCCCTAAAAACGATTTATTTGATTTCGTTATACTGAATCTCGGAATTACTAGCTTGTGCTTGTTTCTTGTATTAATGGAATGTATATCACTTTTAACACTAAATTGATTTAAGTTTTTGCGTACGAACATGATATCTTCTAGTATATAAAGAGAAGGTAGTGTAAGTAAGTATATCAATTTCTTTAAATAATTCTCTTAATGACTCGCGAGGGCCGAGGCCATAAATTGCACAGATTGCCCTTTTCTGGAGAACGAAGATTGAGTTCTTCGTTCTCCAGAAAAGGACATACTTAACTTATGTCAACGGAGTACTCGTGTAGATACCACGCGCGTCTAAAAGAGTTGTCATAGAAATGAAAGGGATCCCTTAGGGCCAAAGCCTGTCAGGGCTGCGGGATGGTTGGAAGGAGTTACCGCGGCCGTGGTACACAAAGGGCTTCAGAAGGAACAAAGTCTGACTCTGCTTTCTGTTCCGGCCTACTACCAAAATAAAACTTTATAAGCTTCCATTATCCAAACATCATAATCAAAAGACTAGGCAGTTTGATAGATTTGGGAATGTTACATACAAATTACAACATAGTGCATATAATTCGTATCATTTATGCAATGTTTAGATACAGAGAGCGCACAGATGGCTGATGTCATTAATTTGTAAGTCAGACACACAAACAAAACTGATGCGATTTACAGTTGATATAGTGAGGAACTGTTACTTATCTACATATATCTATACTTCAATGTGTAATAAGAGGAAACATATTTTTGTTTGTAACGAGGCTCCGGAAACTACTGAGCCGTTTTGAAAAATTATTACACTGTTGGGAAGCTACATTATCCCCGAATAACATACCGTCAGTTGCACAAAGCTCCATTAAAATTAAAGCTTCATTAAATCTGTTGCAGACACTTTTTATCTTGTTGACAAAGAAAGAGTCAGCAATAGATTTAAAGTAGCTTTAAGTTTAATGGAGCTTTGGGCAACTGACGTTTAGACTATATTTTATCAGGTAAAGGGCAGTAATTTCCACAGGATTCATTTATCGATGTTATATCGAAAATGAGTCAGTTTCATAGGAATTCAGAATTGGTGATAAAAATCTAATAAACTTGAGATAATACATGCCTACGATATGAGATGTGACAATAAGCAAGACATAATAAACAAGATAGAATCAAAGATAATTTTATATCGTTTTACCTACCGCTTAGGTGCTCTTACTATTCCTTCACTCTTATAGCCCGATGGGACGGCAATCCGACGCGACCGTAGAGAGATCAGGCGCGGGACCGATATTAACGTGCTCTCCGATGCACGGGTGTATCAATCACCAATTTTGAGGCTTCGGGCTACTTTGTAAAAGTTTCTAAAACCCACAACACGGTTTCAAACCCGAAACCTCGTGCACATATGCGACAGCTACACCAATGAGGCAGACATACATTTTACGTACTATAAATATTTAACATAGCAGTCGTTTCATTAAGAGCAAAATGACTAGCGGAGGTGCCATAACAGAAAATCTCCTAAGAAAGTAGCGCGCCAAATTGGGGGTCTGTGGGGGACGAGGAACGTTACTGTTTTCGCCTTAATACGCCTTCTTTTGACCCGACCATTTTTTTGTAATACCAAAAATCGTTGACGGATATATCGGAAGGACCCGAACGATTCGTTAGTTCTCGCGTAAATAATCGTTTTGGTCTTGCCCGCTGTACGCATTTGACCTAGTAGAAGGCGCCTGACCTACCTGCATTATAGCATCCATGAGTCATAGAGAGGATCATTTAGAATTGTATTTCAGTAGTATTTAAGTTTATAACTTCCGTATCGATGGAGAGTGATAATTTATTGGCTGTTCGTTTATGTAGCTTTAAACGAGTGTTTCTTAGTTAATGTTCGCACATTAATATGCGAAGTATTTTCACGTGTGGAGAGAAATATGGATGTGTATTTAACTTTTAAGAACGTAGTTGGAGTAAGTATATGGGTATAGGTAATGATGTTTGGGAGAGGTCGCTCTTAGCGATAACACGTCCGTCCCATTATGTCACTCAGTGTTATTAGTTTTAGAATTAAAAATGTAAAAATTAGCATACCTAATAAAGTATATTTATTTATCTTTTTATATGCAGGTTTTTCATTCTTTTGAAAATAAAGAACCCAAAAGAAATAAGAAAGTGCGATGTAGAGTATTTTTTAGATCAAATAAAACACGTTTCATTGAAGTAAAAAGATCCAAAATATCGATAAAATATAGGTATATAACATAAACATAAACCCGGAACAAATCAGAACGTGGTCCGTTTATGTAAATACTGTTTAAATATTTTACAAAACATACAATATTTTGAGAAATGTTCTCAATAAACACTCCTTGTAAAACAATGAAATCTCAGCTGCATCTGGTTGGCAGTGTCGGCGGCTTGCTTTGTGCCACGTGATTTTCAAAGTGTCAGCAAACTCAGCGAAGCCTCTTTGGTCAAAGCCTGGTGGGGCTGCGAGGTGGTTCGAAAGGTAGTCAGTAAGAGTCTGACACTACCTCACGCTGCACCCACAGCGGGGTGGGTCATTTGATGATTTCCCACTTTTTCACTTTTCCACACAGAACTGCATCTGGACTAAAAACAACAGTTAGGACTCGACTGTAGTGTGTGTCTCAGGAACTGCTGATTCGAATTAACGTAAAAACGAATGTAAACGAACGTATTCGTTTCGGTATTAGATAGCCCATTTATCCAGGAAGGATGTAGGCTACTTTTTATCAGAGTGCGCGAATTACTTCACACCAATTATTTATACAAAGGTCTCAGTAGATTTCAACTTTTAAATGATAATCTATATCTTCCCCCACTTCATTGCAACTTTTCGATCCAGATACCTGCATCCCAACATCACATAAGTTGATATTTTTATAACTAGCGAGCATTCATAAAGTGTGCTCGGTTTATAACTGTGGCCAGCAGCCGTCGAATGTTCCAGAAATGATTTATACCTCACTAAACTGGTGTTTACGCGAAACTTTGTTAGAAATAGAAAATGGGGAAAATGGGCCTGTTGTATGAACTTATTTTTGGGAATACCTGTATGTATGTTTGAATGAATGGAATTGCTGATTGGTTTGAATATATAGAGGTATTATATATTTCTTGCCGTACCTATAGCTTTGCCGCTCTGAATTTGATATGATCAAAATCTTTTGCGCAATCACGAAGCATCACGTGGATTGAGAACTGCAAAATTATTTGACGGGAGCTGATAGTGTTTTTTTAGTTCACTTTGATTATGCTGAAATCACGGAGCGCGATAATGGTGGCAATCTGATATACCTACTAATTTTATAAGGCTGAAGAATTTGTTTGTTTATGTGTGTATTTGTTTGAACGCGCTAATCTAAGGAAGTATTTCTGGTTCGATCTTAAAAAATATTTTGGAAGCCTATTTACGGGTTCCCACAAAATGCTGATGAAACGTGGTAGAAGCTTGTAGGTTATAAGATCGAAAAAAAAAATACATTTTGAACTATCCGAAGCAGAATTATAAAATGGTTGAGCATACGTTAGCTTTTCCTACAATCCCACTAAGTTTGGCACGAACCATAGCTATGTTCACAACATCAAAAACTGAAATCCGCCCAGTTAAAATCGAAATAATTTGTGAAAACAAATCACTATTTACTAACACACCGACCTAATATCTTGAAAGCGGGTGCTGAAAACGTTGAAACTGAATAAAACCGATTGTGTATTAAACACACAAACAAACGTATCCGTAATATGAATGGACATTCCATCTCGTCTTTCGTGAAATGAATTCAAGGTTGCCAGTGAATTATCTGGCTAATTTGATTGTTGGGATGAAAGAAGTCTGCGTTCTGACTTTTCTATCTCCCTCTAGTTTTTTTTATATTCTACATAAACTTACCTAAGCCCCATACTTTAGGTCGGTACTAAATTATTTTCTTGAATTTCTTCGTACAATTTCCAACTAGAACCTAGTCACAATACGCTTCGCTTAAGGTTTCGGGTTCGACTCCTTGATTGGGCCGAAATCAACTGAATTTCCCGGGTTTGGAAGTTGGTGGTGATATTCTCCCGTGCCTTGGAGAGCACGTTAATGTCGGTCCTATGCCTGATTTCTCTCCGGTCGTGTCGGATTGCCCTCCCACCGGGCCCGGACTATGAGAATGCACCTGTGTGTGCATGTTTTTAGGCAACCGGGACCATACATTAACTTTAAATACATATAAGAGGAAGTCTCACCCATTCGGGCATTTTATTTTCAGCCCATGGAGTATTACAAACTATTGATCCTTTTATACAGGATTGCTTAACAATTTCCTTCACCATCTAACACAAATCAGCTTAACTAAAACCAGTTGCAAAGCTACAATATTTAGACATAACTTCTAAATGTTTATTCAAACAGGCTTGTTTGTAGGGCGGTCGTGACGTCACGCGTGGTTGTCCGTCCATACAGTTTATTGCCAAAGTCTGGGGGCGCGGTGTTTGACGTCTGTTTGCCGTATTGATTCCCTTTTTTGTAACTTCTTGTAGTTTCAAGGTTTCTTTGTTTTGCATAGGCATAGTACTTCTGCTTTGTCGTGTCTTTTTTTTTCAAATTGATGCAGGGTGTACGGTAGACTGCACATCAGTGGTATCTGTCATGCACCTTAACTCAATAGTAATAGGTACGATTTTCCTATAAAACTGTTACCACTGACCTGAAGTTGACTGTACCAGTCTTTATATGGGGTAACTGCTTATCTGACCCCTTCAACCCAGTAGAGTACTCGGGCATCCTCAAAATAAGACTGTTTATTGGACTTTCTGGCTTCTGCTTGCCACCGACGACAGTTATGTTCAAATGACAGCCTGGATCCACCAATTTGCACCAACGTGCTTTTCGAAATGTTGAGGAAATCGTCATGACAAGATCCATCCACGGGCCGACCGCGTCGAGTGTTGCTTAACCTTCTGACTGATATATCCGCCTAGTTGCTTAGCGATGAGCTTCTATACCTATAAGAAATTCTGTATTTTTTAAATGAAACCGCTACATACAGACAGCTAATACAATTTTGGTGTGCTAAACAGAAATGAAAAAAAAAACTGACCGAACATTATCAACTTTTCTTTTATCGCAAACAAAATACGTGTTCATCGTGAAAATGATTTTTCTGTCCGATTTATGAGTGTAATGCCTGGACTATATTAATATAGCGTCCGATGCAAGTACAATGTACAATCAGCAAGTCATTTTTATTATTAGCTTCGCTTTTCTCGCTTGGATTATACAAAGAGCATAATGTGGGCAGGTAGATTAGTTACTAAGAATACCGTTGTTTTTTTATTTCGACGCATTAAATTATGAACTTTAAAAAAGACAGGGCATAGGAATTTTCGAGGGCTAATTTGTGTATGGTTCTGGCCTGAAAACTATACTGGTACTGGTTATGGCTTCTCCTTCACTCACTGAAAATTGGTTCTGCGCAGCGAATCGCGCAAAGTACCGTGACGACAAAAAATTGGCGAGAACTATGTATGAAGAACTTAATATTTTTCATGTATATACTAATTTATAGATTTGGCCGTAGGTACGTTAAAACTCTCTTTTTTACATTTCAATAGGCAAAAACACTGTTTTGTCTGAAGGGAAGTCTAACTTAGTAATGACTATTTCGGAAATAATATCGTCATACTGACTCACTGTGTACACTACTTAGTAATTGTAATTACGTTAATAGAAAAAGTCGCTGCGGCTTAATTAATGGCCAGTGTGATCTCTATCGGCGATTAGGCTAATTAGCTAGGAGCCGTAGCCTTTTTATTAGTACAGGTTACGTGTATTTGAAGTTTTATAAGACCTTACAACTAGTTCTAAAACAAAGTAAAAAATAAAGTCGCGATAAAGTCAAGAAATACTGAATCTGAATCATTTATTTTTTCTTTTCCGAGATTAAGGACTTTTTAAAATATTTTAGATAGTGTATTTAGTACTAGATTTCTCTGTACGGATAAAGGTAAACCGCGGTTTCAGATACACACGTCCCTGGGCCCGAAAAACGCCTATCTCCGTCTCTCTAAATCTGTCATTCAAATTGCTTCAACCGTTTTGCCGTCAAATCGTAACAAATAAACAAATCTACATTCCCATTTACCTTAAAAATATGTTTTTTTTTTTTACAAAATATACCCAAGATTTTTATACAAATCGGCCCGCAACAAAAGTTGTTTAGAGGTTGTTACGATATATCTGGACATCCAGACACCGGCCGACCTCCCACATTGCACGTCACGCGTGTTTGCAACACGGACAATGCTGGAATCTGTGGGAGGTTGTTGGGCCACGAAAACAGCGGGTTGTGTAGCGGAGCGGGGAGGAATAACTCTAGTATATAATAATAACTCTATAATAACTCGTGTTCTGTATGTGTCGTGTAATGTTTGTGGAAGGTGGACTTGCCGCGGCCCTGGTTCTTAAAGGGCTTAAGAAGGAACATGATGTTTTAGTCAGTAAGAGTCTGACACTCCCTCACGCTGCTAAGAAAGACCAAAAGACCCCTCCGTCTTTTGATGATTTCCCATAGAAAAAAGTTAGACTGCTAGGTGTTCTAGAGAGAAACCTATTTTTAGAAATGGATCGAGTAGACCGATTTAGACAGTCGCTCCGAGTAAAACACTGGTACTCAGCTGCATCCGGTTAGACTGTAAGCCGACCCCAACGTACATGGTTGAGAAAAGGCTCGGCATATGATGACAGAGTTGATTGATTAACATGAAATGATGAAAACTAGCTTTTAAAAACTGTGGAACAAAACCGTGCCGTATTGATCTTGCCACTTTATTTATGATTTCGGTTGAAACCTACTTGCAGCACACTAGCTTTAATCACTTGATGCTACATTACAGCGTATTAATTGTTCAAGACATAAAAACCTACGACCGTAGCGAAGTTTTATTCAAAAGCGATTTTACGAGCGGCGAGCGTGTTCAACCGCCGATTATTCTTCTTCTTCTTTCGTCGATGACATGTCTTATAGTGAGACTACATTTTGTCAGCCCAATATGCCGCCACAGCGAGAGTACGGCCGGATGCGCTCGTTAGGTCCTCCCGCGAGCAAGTTTCAGGGCTCAGTGAACATGCGAAGAGGTGGGACATGGTCTGTACAGCAGCCCCGCACTCGCACCCAAGGTCCGCCCCGCCCGCGAAACCGCCGATTTCGTGGCCTCAATTCTAAACAATAGTTAGTAAAGCCATATACACTGTGCAGAGTACAGTTCTTGATGGAAACCATGCCTCACCATAAATATTGAAGGCCGACCTTAAATATTGAGAGGAAAAAATATAACTATGGGTAACTGATCGATAGGTTTATTATTGAGCAGAACCTCATTGTTTGTGGACTTTACGAGGCTAGTATTTTTGGTGTTGCATGATGAAAAAATATTAAGTAAATGAGCTTCCTCGAGACATTTTCTTTACCAGTAAACGCTCGCTGCTACATTTAAAGTATAGGTTGATTACTACTTAGTTTCGAGATTTTTAATCTAATGAATATTTTGCTGGAAATGGTATTTACACGGACATCCCTCCGCGGGGTCGGTCTATGTTTGCGTGATCGGGATAAAACTCAAAAACTACTTCACGGATTTTCATTGTGGATTTTCATAGGCAAGTGCGAAAGCGCTGAAGTCTATCTAAAATCAAATCTATTGATGCGATTTCGACGCCACTGAAGCTAACATTCCAATTCTGCTATGTTACAGTAAAACCTATTTTCTACTCTGAAATAGTTTTTGGTAATTAGCTATTTTACGCAGTATCGAGGAAAACGTGCCTTTCCTTAGAAACTATTTGAGGAATTTTGTTTATATTTTTTATAATTTTGCAGCAGTGAGTGATTCGCACCTGGTTTCTTAAAAATGTACTCGCAAATTAATAGCTTAGATTTATAGTTGTTTTTCAGTTTTTGCGTGATCGGATTTGGAGGATGGAGCGTGGTCTTGCTGTATATAAAATAAGAAAACGACTTATAGTAGTTACGTGAAGAGTTGAGAATTTTAGGAAACTTTACGACCAATATCTTTCTTGTTATAGTTGTCGTATTAATGACCAGTAGTTCTTACGATTACCGCGTTCAAACAAACGAACTCTATAGCTTTAAAAGTACCATTAGTCAATATTAAAATAAAATATTAAAAACATAGTTCAACATGTACAATTACAAATAGCTCAGTTGTAATAGCAGTAAATAAATGTTAAAAATAATTATCATAGGAGTTAACTTAATCTAGACTAATCTATAATATAAAAATGAATCGCAAAATGTGTTGGTAAGCGCATAACTCAACAACGCCTGGACCAATTTGGCTAATTCTTTTTTTGTTGTGTTTGTTATTGTCAGGAGAAGGTTCTTATGAAAAAAATAGGGTAAAGTAGAGAAGTCAGTTGACGGGAGCGAAGCCGCGGGCAAAAGCTAGTACATAATATATATCTAAAATATTTACCATCCGAACTAGGTTTATTTTAAACCTGTGTTTCGGGTTATCATAAAGATTTCTTTGATATACGTAACAAAAATCGTGCCCATCATTTAATTGAGGTGCAAATAACAAATATAAATACAACTGTTTGGTTTAATAATTTGATGTGAAGTTTTGGTTCCAATTGTGTTTCATAAAGAAAAAAGTCGCGTAGCAACATTTTTTGTTTGTTTGGTTGCTAAACCGTTAGATACAGACCTTGGTCCAGTTTTCACTATTAAACACTTCAAACTGTAATTAAAAGGTTTAAAATAAACTATTTCATTATTGTACTGACGGTACTTTGTTCAACGTTCATTTTCAATTTTGAAAACGACGTTTTCAAAGGACATTGTTCCGGCTCCATACATGTTCTGCCTAAGAACCGTTCGAATGGAAAGTGACTTCTATAAACTCTTAAAATTATATGGAATCCTATGAAATAAGTTTTCACGAACGGACACTTCAGGAAACTAAAATAATTACGAAAAAAGTTAATATTTTGAGGTTATAAATAAAAAATAACCAAGCTTGCGTGAAATATCAGAGTAGTACACTATACAAAAAATCAACAATACTATGTACAGCTCTATATGTTCTCTTCTAGATCTAGGAAAAGACTACTCTACTAGATACTAGGAAAAGAGATAGTAAATAGTCAAGTTTAAGATAATTCTTTGACAATGATCATTTTATAAAGTTGCATTTTCTGTCTGTCCCTTTGAATGCTTTAGATCTTTAAAACTACGCAATGGATTTGGGTGCGATTTTTTTTAATAGATAGAGTAGGTCAAGAGGAAGGTTTACACCAAGGTTTTACATTGCCACCGTGCGAAGACGGGGCGTGTGACTAGTTTTCATAAATGCTTAGAATTTTTATGAAAAACAACTACCTAAACGCTTTTGCTTTCAACGTTACGTTTCTTAATATATAGTGAATCCACTTTGGATTTGTGATAAAACGCATAAGTTTCCAAAATGGAAGAGTTCCATTCACCACAATTCATAAAATATCGATATTATTACGATGGAGAATTATTTATTTAAATGATTGTTACTACTTTTATATTAGACAGTTACCTAGCTATCTACATGCCATAAGGCGGGAATCGAACCCGCGGTCTATTACCAAGAAGGCACAGATCATACTAAAAATGTCATTACCACACAAAATAATTTAACAGTTAAAGTAAGGTTTACCAATAACAATGAAAGAGGTTTTCGAGGATGTGCAATAAAAACAATATTTATATTCAATTAAAGGTTTTTAATCATCAATATTTCTCAATAATATATCTAAGAACTGAGCTTTGGTATCTCGCCCAGCTTAAATACCAGATAATAGTCATTATGTGGGCACAACAGCCCACTGTTCTACGCCCAACGATACAATTGCAACAGTATGCCTGATGGTAGGAGCTTCTTACAAAGTACACAATTGCGTCCAACAGTGCATTGCATCTTATTATGCTCGACTGCTTCAGACCAACACGTCGTACATATAAGGTCATGAGCTTCAACCTGTAATAATAAATACAAAAAATCATTAGTAAATATCAAGTAACTTGCAATTGTGGCAATTGATTTGAAAACCGAGAAATTGTGTGCTTATGAAAACATAAGTAGGTAGTAACATTCTTATCAAAATTAGAAAAACACTCGTAGACCACTTACCATACGGGGAACAGTCCATTGTTGTATGCAACGAAGTATATCTTCGTTTTCTAATACCAAAGAACCTCCAGCAGATCCACAATTTATACAATATACTATATTCTGCATCCATTGTTGTAATTATAATATAACTAAATTCGATCACAGACAGAGCAATATCCGAAAATGCTAGTAAAATCCAGTTCTTTACACAAAGCCGAGTCTACCAAGTACGCAATCTAATCGGAGTCCGTAATCAAGCCAAAGTTGTTAGAATAAAACCATGAAACGCATAGAAAATCACAAAAGAAACGATAGTCGCAAAGCAATCAAACCAATCAAACTGACTTCTAGCAAACTGACTGAAGTACACCAGTGTTGCCAATTACGAAAACTATAATCCTACTCGAATGCCAAGCTAGAAATTCGCGATTCGCTCAAAACCATCTTAAAACATTATACAGAATACTAGCTTTTTTCTAGCTAGTCAGTTTAGGTATTTAAATGAATAAAGTGTTACCAACTAATTTTAATAACCGACTTCGGAAAGTAGGTTCTCAATTCGATCCGTATTTACCGAAATCCCGAAAACTTCCGAAACTGGCAGCACTGGCTGACGGAAACATTTTATAAGGCATCAATAATTGTGACCCTACTTTTTATTTGGAATTTATTTATTTGAAGTGTCCGTGGAATACTAAAATATGTTTCAAACAATATAAAAATAAATAAAAATTATAGTATAATTTATATTCACATCGGTTCTTAGGCCAAAATTGAACAATGTCCTTTTCCCAGAACTATTACTGCAGAATTAAATGTACACATACCTATTTACGTTTTACATTTCCTGTAGTTTTTCTTTTTCACTATTTTTAGGACCTCTGAGCCTCCTCCTCTTAAGAGTATTTTGTACGCATAGGACCGCGATGAGCCCAGCCTAGGAAATCCCAGGTTTCCTCAAGATGTTTTCCTTCAAATTCATTCAGAAATGGGTGTCTAAGATATACATACTTTCAAAGAACCTAAAAAATTAGAAAAGTTACATTAGTACATACCTGATCTGGAATCGAATCGACAGTCGTACTTGATCAGGTTTTGTAGGACTATGGGTAAAATTCATTCAGGAACTCATTTAGGCCACCAACGAACACCATACTTACATAGAATTTCAAGCCCCAAAAAAATCCAATAATGAGCCAAATGTTAGTTTGAATTCTTTATGTTTTCAGAGATTTTGGGGTCCACAAATCGACCCCCGCTTGGCACAATACCTGACGAACTTTCTGTTCGGCTCAGGGGCTGACAAGGCGGCTTCTTGCGACTTCAACAGATTTGCTGAACTCTACGTTTTTAATGTAAGAGGTGGGTTTTAGCTTTAGATTTATCTATCACCCTTCCATATCCCCTTTTTAATTTTTAGCAAAGGCATACCAAGATCTAAGCATCAGTATAATTATACTGGGACATCTTATTCTAGATGTAAGAAATATAATCATATAAAAAGTACTTTATAAAAAGTACCTTTATAAAAGAAAATTCTCCAGTCAGATTGAACTCAAAAACTGCTCCACGGATTTTCATGTTGTTTTCAGCAATGTTTCAATGGTATAATTCCACTGCAATAACTGTCTCGCAAAAAAACTAGTTTATGTTTTTAAATGTTTTCATCACTTTTTGAGATGATTCCCTTAAATTGTTCCCATTCGTGCATTCAGCACTTCAGCAATTTTTTTATCATCTGACCTCTCTCCGGTGGTGTCGGATTGCCGTCCCGTCGGACTATGAGAGTGAAGGAATAGTGAGTGCACCTGTGTCTGCGCAAATGCTTGTGCACTATAATATGTCCTGCGCAGTTGGCGCACTGAGGAATTCGGAAGAAATTAATGTATTTTTTATGATTTTCAGGTACTGCAGATGAAAGAATGATGGTTGCTTACAACAGTCTGGGCATGGACTACAACGATTCTACGGAGTTGCCTTACCAATTGTTAAGAGAGGTATGATTAAGAATTAGGTACAAAAAAATTGAGAAAACTGAGTGACAATGCTCATAAATTAATGTGTTTTATTATCCGATAGACCATTTTTCAGCTTCAATTTCAACAAAAAATTGAAGAACTTGGCGATAAAAAATATTGTAACTTGACATTAGATAATAACCATTTAGTTACTTATGCCCAAGTTCAGCGACAACATAAACGTCCGTTATTCTCAAAACTGTTGTCTGTTGTTTTAAGAAACGTACGAAACTGACGCTTATGTTGTCGGTGCACCTGGAACTACACCTTTAAATTGAGTATTGTATTCAGGGTGCATCTTCAAGGTGCAAGTAGCTTGCGCATATTGAGGCACATGCGCAGGTTACATGTATGTTAAACCCGTGGTCCAGCGACTCGCGCATGCACCAAAGCAAAATACCCACCCGCGTGCTCTTGTCACTTGCGCATGTTAACTTGCTCTAGCTACATGCACCGTGAAGACGCATCCTCACTCAAAAGTCCTTACATTTAATTGTCTTAATATTCTTATATTCTACAGTACTGCGAAAGTATAGCATCGACATACATCAAAATGGTCAAAGCTGCCCCCTCAGGACGCGCTAAGACGTGGATAGAGAAAGGCTTCAAGAGCCGCGCGTCCCACGTGCAGGCGCTAGGCGAGGCGATAGCTGCCAGCGTGTCTAGCGATGCCGACGTCGCTATTAACGCTTGTAATGCTAAGCAGCTTAATAAATGGTAAGGAAAATATTCTATAGGTAATATATAGCTTCTGTCAGCGGTTCCACCCATGAAAACCATCACGAACCCGGATAAAAATTAGCCTATAGCCTTCCTCGATAAATGGGCTATCGAACACTGAAATAATTTTTCAAATCGGACCAGTAGTTCCTGAGATTAGCGCTAGACGTGGATAGTGAAAGGCTGTAAGAGCCGCGCGTCCCACATGAAGATATTATTTTAATATAATAAATATTATTTACTATCTTCTGCCAGCGATTTCACCCGTGAAAAGTCACGAACCCAGATAATAAGTAGCCTAAAGCCTTCCTCGATAAATGGGCTATCTAAAAAGCGGACTCACAACTTTATAACTTTTGGTGTAAGAAGGAGAGAAGGTAAATAAATAAAAAGGTTGTATGCATTTCTCTTAACATTACCAGCTGCGAGAGGCCTTTTTTTTAACGACGTCAAAAATCATCAAGTGAACGCTCCCGCTGTGGTTTAGCAACGGTGAGGGAGTGTCAGACTCTTACTGACTAAAAACCGTCGTGTTCCGTCGTAGGCCTTTTAGGTACCAGGGCCGCGGTATCTCTTTCGAACAACCCGCAGCCCCGGCAGGCCTTGGCCCTGCTGGGCCCCGCTGGGGTTGCTGACATCTCTTTGAGGAGCGCGTGGAACAACGCGCGCCGTCGACACGGGTCTGTCGTCTAAGCAGACAGAGGGACGATGAGCCACCCGAACTCACCGCCCACAGACCCACGCCTACGGTGGCCGGGAGTCATCTCGCGGCCTTAGTTCAGTAGTGGACGGCAATTGGCTGATATGATGATGACGAAACCACTGAAAGTGTATGACGCATTCTTCACGAGATAATTTCAAAGACGAGTGTACATTGTTCGTTCATACTTCTTATCTTTAAATACAGTCTCGTCTTTGAGACTGAATCTCAATATTCCCTTGAGTTTGATTCGGTGTTTCTTCTCAAGTTTGTCAGATAGGAAATACCAACCTTATCTAGTTTGAAACATTGTATTTAATATTTATTCAGTTTGAAATATAAACAGCCCGGTTAACTGGATTCAGGATGTCAGACAGGCAGTGGCTCCTTATAAAACGCTGGTACTCAGCCGCATCCGGTTAGACTAGAAGCCGACCCCAACATACATAGTTGGGAAAAGGCTCGGGAGATGATGATATATTATAAAAAAAAATACTTTTTTTATTTATTTGTAAATATTTCTTGTTAATTGTAGTTTAAATTAACAGCAACAAATATGATATGATTTATAATTAAACTTACATTACAGGCTACAATCCAACACGCTACTACGTAAGATGACGGACGCGGTGTTCGTGCACCTGTACGGAGTACAAGGCCACGACGCACACAGCCACAGCCACGTGCACGTCGCGCACCCTGAACCCACGCTCATTCCGCTGCCGCAAGGTAAATACTACTATAATCATCGGCAAGGATTCATCGACAGGAACAAACTTCGGCAAGAATTATGTAACTTTTGAAGGCTTACAGTTCTACAACAAAATTCCTACTAATATAAAAAGGTTGCCGTCATTTAATGCATTCAAGAATCAGCTGGCCCAACATTTAATAAAGAATAGCAAAGCATTTGACAAAATTATTTGAATGTCTTGAATGAATGCGACACTCAATAGGCAATTATGTATAGACGAACTCGATGTTTTTTATATTAGATATAAATTGTTCATTATTGTTCTCATGTAAGTGACTGTGTCTTTTTTGAGAATAAAATATCTTTGAACCTAAGGATATTGAGCGCTGACCTTCACTTGCGCACAAGTGATTTATTGGTTTATTGCCTTATGTGTACAGTGGGCAAAGCGATCCCCAGTCTTCCGCCGAGAGCTCATTTTTCCGTGCCGATAACTATAACTTTGTTTAACTTTGTTGCTGGGGAGTTTGTTGCGCCACTTCTTCCTAGCAAAAACACATAGGATGTGGTGAAGGGTGGTCGTTTTGTGGTCTTTTGTAAATTTTTTTGACGTTCGAAAAGTGCTATTTTGCAGCCAAGTTTGAATAAATGATTTTTGATTTGATTTGTCAGTTTTCTTAAAACAACTGTTTGATGAATTCTCAAATTCAACAGTTGTGTTAAGAAAGAAAGACGTTTATGCAGTCGGTGAACTTGGGTCTAACTTTAAGAGAGTGCGCAGAAATCTGCGCAAAAAAACTCTTAATATGAGAACAGCCGCTATGGCCGATTATTATTATTATATTTGTATGTCTAACGGGCAGGCTAGCATGGAGCCGAAGCCATCACGCTGAAGCCCTTTTGAGACAACTTTACTGACAGTTGTTTTAAGAAAACTGTCGTTTGTGTTATCTATAAACTTGCACCCAAATGTTTTTACCAATTAAAAATCTTTTCTCATCTATTCTCTTTCTCTCACTAAGGATTGGAGGCGATGCCCGACTACCCTGCATTCATCGACCTATCTCACATCGTATGGCTGAACAACCACATCCCGGCGAAACATCAGAACAGGTGGCGGTTCCTCTTCTCGTCACACATACACGGCGAATCCTTCTCTACTATGACAGGTAAGCTATGATACAATGGGCTGGGCAATATTCCACTGCTGGGCAATAGTCCAGTGCTGGGCAATAGTCCAGTGCTGAGCAATACTCCAGTCCTGGGCAATAGTCCACTGATGGACTATTAGTCTACTAGTGGATAATAGTTCACTGATTGCCAATATTTTAATGAGTTATAGTCTTTTGCTGTGCAATGAATAGACCACTGCTGTGCATAGTCTACTGCTGGAGAGTAGTTCACGACTGATCAATATTCCGCTGCCGGGCAATATAGTCCACTGCTGGGTAATAGTTCACTTCAATTTTTCCAATGCTGGGCAAAAGGTCCACTGCTGGGCAATAGCTCACTGCTGTCCTAAAGCCCACTACTGGGCTCTATATAAGGCGATATTGGAGTTACTGTATAGTACCACCACTGTTTGTCCTACACCTTATATTGTAATCTTTACAGGGCGCATCCAATCCGAGGGTGCCTCCCTTCTCATAATCGAAGATAACGCGGGCTACATATTCGGAGGCTACGCCCCCGTGTCCTGGTCTCTGGGACCCAACTTCGTGGGCAATGAGGACTCGTTCCTGTTCACCCTGGCTCCCAAGATGAGGGTCTACCCGGCTTCTAACTATAACAACCATTTCCAGTATATGAATCATCATACCAAGACCTTGCCTAATGGATTGGTAAGTAAAATTCACCTCTTTTTAACAAGGTCTTATGAGGTCGTCTTGTATGTAACTATTTAATAGAACATATGGTAACAAAGGACAATGCTATTCTTTGTATGGAAGTTGGGCTCAAGAGTTGCCCACAGTAACTGCATAGTGCATTATGTTCCATAGGCTTATAATAGGTCCCAGACCGAAATATTTCGAAATCTATCCCGGGAGTCCTGAGAAAAACTGGTTTGACTCTTATTCAATACTACGAAAAATATGCTTACGAACTCTTAACTATTCCACTTTTATTACCTTAATTGAAATGCATTATAATATTAATCGACAAATACGAGGTATTGAACGAGATTTTTTTTTACCGACTTCAAAAAATGGAGGAGTTTCTCAGTTCGTTTGTATTCTTTTTACGTAAGTACGTGCATAACTCCGTCGTTTACCAACCGATTTAAACAATCATTTTATTGTTTAAAAGGATTTACTTTCCAAATAGTTCCAGGGTCCAGGGTCTGGTGATAGAAACCTTAAAACATTATGGAACTCTCGGAAATTGTAAGCACATATCAAATAAAAACTTGTCATTCGGGTATATGTCTCCGACACCACAAAACTGTGGAGGTTGAGACCTGACCTGACGATGGAGACGACAGTGAGACGAGGGAACTCCTCAACGGTATCTATTTACTACCTCGTGTTTGAGCTTATTTTATTCGTCTTGATAAGATTTTTCCATTGCCATTAAGGATATTAATTGCATGACGCTACTCGAACTTAGGACTGATTGTGGTAGATAGAGACTGAAAAGCAAGAGAAACAACAATTACCTTTAAACGTCTATTTCTGTTTTTTTTTTATCCTGTTAACAGTGAAACCACTATCTATCTGAATGTTATTTCAAGAAAAGAGGTTGTTAGGTTTGTGGCTGCTTAAAATGGCTGGCTAACATTAGAACTGGTTTTTCTCGGGACCTCTGGGACCGATTTCAAAAATATTTGGATTTCGTGATAACAGTGAAGTAAAGAACCTATTCTAACATTCCCACTACTGGGCAAATGGCTCAGGCTTTGTTAAGTGACTATCTATGGAGAACATTTGAACCGGTTTTTCTCGGGACCTCTGGGACCGATTTCAAAAATATTTGGATTTCGTGTTCAGAGTGCACTATGGAACCAGCTGAAACTACTCCCACTGCTGGGCAAACTTTGAGCCCACACCCTGGCATTGTCCTTTGACCATCTTAGCGTCATTAATATTGGCAGCTGTATGCATTTCTGATGACAGTACAGTAATATGATACTGTCAAACTGACCTGATAATGGAACATAATAAACTGGATAAACTGGATACATTAAGTGGAAGATATAAACTGGAACTTTTTGAAAAGCAAATTTTTTAGTGTCTTTTGACTATTCATTTAATTTTCTGCTCGCTACATTGATTAAAAATGTTATTGTTGTTAAAACTATTCCTAATAATGTGTGATATTCTGACCATAGCTTGATAAGTTACAATATGGATCTTTGACATAAAGATTCATTACTTATAATAATTTTCTATTATCGGAGTGCGTTTTATCACAACAGTCAAAATCTTTATACATGAGCAATTTTTACTTGAAAGATCTACTTTGCAGCGATAAATCTATCTCCGAAACAACTGCAATTCTTCCAAATCTGATCAATATTTTTTTCATCATCTTTATTTTGAATATATTTCCTCAGCTAATGGGAGGTCAATTCAACTTCGGTGCTATCTGGGTGAACGGCGACCCGTTCGGCGAGGGCTCCTCCGCCGAGTCGTGCAGCACCTACCGCGGCTACAAGCGCCTCAGCAAGGAGCCCAACTTCCGCATCAAGAGCCTGGAGGTCTGGGCGGTAGGGGAGAAACCCATGTTTAAGAAGGAGTCCGTAAGTAGTGATTTTTTTAAGTATGCCTTGGTCGTGGAGAACAAAATGATGACTGGAGATGTCATAACGCGTTTCCGAAGTAAGTAGTGTGGCCAATATGCGAGTGTTTGGTTGGGTGATGAGTAACGTTGTTGGCTCTGACCTCAGACGCCCTTGGAACAGGCGTATTTTTTGTAAAATTTAAACCTCCGACATAACTAATGCTCCTGTGTGCCGCACTATATTTCTTGTGTTTGCATGTGTAGAATATATTTCCCAAAAAGGTAAAATAAAAATCTCCCGTCTCCGATATAATATTACGATTAAGTAGGATAAAAATAATAGTCATCTTCCCCTATATTAAAACGTATCCCTTATTCTTTTTGTCAATTTATTTACCTAGCCAGCCCTATCCCATCCCTAACCCCCATCCCTCTCCCCAGATGCGATCAATGTTGAGCAGTAGAAGCAGTGTGCTAGAAACTCGACAAAGCGACAGATCCTTCCTAGCTCTATGCGGCAAGAACACCAAAAGAAGCGAAGGTTTTAGAGCTACGGAACCACCAAAGTGACCTACAAACTCTATGGTCACATAGAACTTAAAAATCTACGGGATTTTTTGATTTTTTTTTGAAGACTCCGACTATTTGTGTCAACGTCACACAAAAATGTGTTGTCAACTACAGCCAAAAGTGAAACAGACTAAAAGTGACAATTTTGAAATAATAACCTATCCGTTATTATTCTATATTATTCTTAAATAAATTATTTATGTTTTTTTTTTTCATTTATTTATTGAAAAACGGCTTTGGCAGTCTTTACGGGTAATCAAGAAGCCAGTAAGTCTGACATCAGTCATACCAAAGGGTATTGGGTTGCCCGGGTAACTGGATTGAGGAGGTCAGATAGGCAGTCGCTTCTTGTAAAGCACTGGTACTCAGCTACATCCGGTTAGACTGGAAGCCGACCCCAACATAGTTGGGAAAAGGCTAGCTTTTGTGTACAATTTAGCTTAAGAATACAGTATTACACAGTTGCCAATTACTGGTTAATCAGCATTCACAAAAATAAATGATAAAGACTAGGAAAAAACTAAAATGGATAGAATTCCAAAGTAACCAAAATCGTACGATATTCTTTCTATATTGAAGCTGTAATTGCGTATAATTTAAAGGTTAGTTCAATTAATTAATTCATAATTTTTTTATAAATATTCCGTAGATTTTATTGATTAAAGATCAGTTAATTATTTAGATTTATTATAATGTAAAAGGAGTATTTAAGAATGAATTTTAGAGTATATTTCAATAATATGTATTTGATCTGTTCATCATTCCCTATATTTTATCGACCGTAATATTTCACTGTAGGTATAGAGTCAAATGTATTTTTTTCATAGTTTACAATCTATATGTATCTAGTTTGTAATGGTATATACTATCTATTTACCTTATTACAAAACGTAGTCTTAAAAAAGTACTTGCTTACTTAAAGTCCTAGGAAAAAACCACCATGTCGAACAAAGTTAATGCTCTAATTCTGGTACGAAAGGCGGTACTTTTTAAAACCACGTTTTATAATAGGGTGCTGAAAATTCTAGTTTGTAGTATATAGGAATAATTACCTAAAATAAATATTTATACATATTATTCAATTATTTTTCCAGGATGAACGCGATGTAAGCGTCCTAGACGTGAACCCGGAAGCTAAGGCTATTCTAGACATGGCAGGCCGCACGAGACACAGCGAGGGCATCCGTGAACCGCCACCCTTATAATGTAAATATATATGTAGCTAGCTTTATTTCCGTCTGTCTGTAACCAGCACTAATTCATTTTTGTCTCAAGTCTGAATTTTCGAATAAAATCAATTTCACATAAAGCCGGGTTGAGACATGTATCCGATCACCGTTTCCGTATCTTGGACGCGTATCATGATCGCATATGTGGACGGGTACTGATACGCGTATCATGATACGCGATCTCAATATGCCGTTATGATACGGCCCGTCCCATGTCGTGTCGGTTTTTGTCCATCATATGGAGCAAATCGGAGGCGTCCACAACTGGATACGGTGCTTGATACGATACGGTGATCGGATCGGGCAGTGATACATATCTGGACTCGGCTTAAAGTGTGTTTCGCATAAACTCACCTCATGCCAAATTGACTTCATTCAGATTTTTGAAGAAAGTCGATTATTATTACTACAAATATAGTTACCAATAATTCTATATTATCCTTTCGAAGGTATGTTTAGACTTTATACAAAAAATCTTTTGAAATCATTAACTTTATACCAATTTAGTTTTATATCAATCACTATGTAAGATACACTTTATTGTACGAACAATAGAATAAATCAAGTCGCGATTAATAGTACAATTTTTAATGTCAATACCATATTTTATATCTTTACCTTTTGAAAAAGATTCGAGTCATTTCAAAATACCTTTTTTGAAAATCACAGATAGAAAATAGTATGACAAGTTAAAGTCCGTGTATTGATAGTGATTATTGACTTAAATATTCCTATTGATTCCATAGGTTGTTATCATTGAATCGAGTTTTCTAAATAGCATTTTTCTCAAAGTTCTAGTTTCCAAGTTCTAGTTTTTGACAAATAGCTTTGCTTTTTCGAAAGCTGGTTGACATTTGATGTCGATTGTTGCCGATTATCGGCCATGTCGGCTGTTATCAAAGGAGATCAGCCAGCTGCGCAGGACATATTATAGTGCACGAGCATTTGCGCACTCACAGGTCAGGTACAGTCAATATTCCTTCACTCTCATAGCCCGATGTGACGGCAATCCGACACGACCGGAGAGAGATCAGGCGCAGGACCGACATGTACGTGCTCTCCGATGCACTGGAGTATCAATCAATAACTTAAAGGCTCAAGGCTACAGGGCTGCTTTGTGAAAGTCTAGCTAATAGCTTTATGGGTTTTAGAAACCTGTATCTGCGCGAATGCTCGTGCACTATAATATGTCCTGCGCTGTTGGCTAATCTCCTTACATGAGAACAGCCGCCGTAGCCGATAATCGGCTAGGAGGACATCATCATCATCATCAGTTGCTAACTTCGGACAAGCAAACTTATTTGACGAGGTATGCAAACTACTATAATCGTCTTTAGTTCTAAATCGTCCTATCTACAATAATAAAGTCTGTATGTGAATCGCACAATTTTGTATTTTAATACCTTGACTTAAGGTGTATAATGAAATGTATGATCTTATTGTATTGACGTTCATTTGGCTAGCTTTTGTCTGTGGATTTGCTTGTTTTTGCTTGTCGGGTAAGTAAATCTGTTGTAAGTAAATGGGTGAAGTCCGGTGATGTTATAGATTATAAAAAAAAAATACAGGATTTTTGTACTTTGATTGTTGTTACTGTACTTGGATACAAATAAAAAGAACATATTTGGTAATTATGATAAAATCGATTGATTCATCATCAATTCAATCGAAAACCAATTGAATATTGTCAGTTAACATAATTTTCCATTCATATTATATTCAATTCAGTAATTTAATCCCATAGATCAACTAAAATATCAATATACAGTATGGTGTTTTTTGTGTATATATACTTATCGGACTTTGCCCATAAAAAAATGATCTGTTATACATATATTGTATCTAAATATGTAAGTAATATATAAATATAAAGTATATACATATATATCAGCAATAAAAAGTGCATTTAATTACTAGTGAGGTGCCTTTGTATGTGTGTCTGTTCATTGTAGCTTTTATTATAGTTCGGCCATTCAGAGAATGCGTTCCTGACACGTCGCGATTGAACTGACGACGTAACTTTGCAATGGCGTTGCAGTTACGATAAAAATATTTTGCTGGTTGTTTACCGTTTTAACAATTGAGGAGCATTAAAACAACATTATTATATCAATAATCAATGAATGTAGTTACGTCGTCAGTTCAATCGCGACGTGTCAGGAACGCATTCTCTGAATGGCCGAACTATAGTTAAGTGTGGATTGCAATAATCGATCCATTCCGTTGTTTCTGATTACAGATTGTAATTTGACATGAGCTTCATATAATTTATGTCCTATTTCAATAATTAATCGGAAACAATGGATGGTTTGGGTATTGTGATTCGAAGTAAGTCGGTCACAGAAGTATTGTCATCTCTTACTAACTGGGAACGTGAGAAGGATAATATGGAAAGATAACTTTTAATGTATCCGTTATTTTATAATAATTGTTAGGGTGACATAATATCTTAAGTTATTTAAGGTGAACTTGTAGCGGAAAATTCAAAATAAAATGTTTTTTTGATATTTTATCTTAGTTAGTAGTTACGTTTACATTCGATATGAGGCGTGCGTGATCTTATTGGCCGCGATAATAATATACAAGTTCAAGATTCACCTTAAGTAAATTGACAGTTATAAATAAAATATTGTTTGATTGATGAATCAGTTATGTCACCGTAGCTTCGTTAAAATGCTGTAAAGAAATGGATGTGATCCTAAATTGCTATTAAAAATAATGTGACCGACAAAAAGCATTCTAAATATTTGTAGGCATTAGCTATAGTTGTTTATTTGCCGATGCATAACTTAAAGCCGCGTTTCCACTAAGCAACAATAGTCGCGCAACATGTTGCCCAACAAATTGCCCAACATATTGAAAGGCAGTACGGAACTTTTGTCTCCTTTCGTGTTGCCCCAAATGTTGCTTATTGGGAACTCGGATTTAGATTTCAAAATATGTCGTATGTACACAGGCTGTTGTTTTTTTAAACTAAGCTAACACGAGATTTTGGTGCTTGAAAGCCAAAATTGAAATAAAAACAGCCTGTATATTAATATAGTTAGTTTCAAATTGTCTCATTCATCATACTAGTCATTGCTGTGAGTTTTTATTTACATAAAATAATAAAATATACATACATTATTCGCTTATAAGTTAGCAGATTATTATTGTCCACATTATTTATTGATAAAAAAGAGCTTAGTTTAGTTTTTAAACATCATTTTATAAATTATATAAAGTGCAAGAGATTTTTTCATGGCATGTAATAATTTCCTAATAAATTTACATAGATATTTACAATACATATTTACAATAAAAATCAAAAACTATCCTAGTAAAACAAACAACTAAAAAGCGTCAAAAAATTCGTCCCCATCGCTGTCAACTGGGAGCGTGCCCAAGAGGCTGGCAGCATTACCTCGTTGGATCGCCATGCTGATTCTTTGTCCGAGGTAATAGCCAGCCTTCTGGTCACGAGAAACGTCAACCAGCCGCCTAGAGAGATCTTTAAATAGAATGTGGGCATTCGGACCCCACGACCCGAGGGTTTCAACCCCCAAACGGTTCGAAAATATAGTTTCCGACAAGGCCACTATATTTCCGCCGCTTGAGGTTCTCCGCAGCCGCAGCGGCAGCAGCAGCACAGCACGCAGAACTTGGAAGGTGTGATGGCGCAAGAGTATCGACACAGGTTGCGTCCCATACTAAAGGCCTACCCATCTTCCAAGGGAATAACGACATGCCGTCTGGTCTCTTACCGTCGTCGCGTGCCAAGCCGCTTGGTTCTAATACAGCTGGTACCCCGACGGCAACAAGAGCTCGACGTATAATGTCATTGATGTTTGCATGCCGCGCAATACGGCCCGCACTACGGCTGCACGACAGGCCGTGGTGTCCGAGGCTGGTAAATAAATAATAATTTATAAATAAATAATAAAACTAATAAATTATATAATATTTCTGTAATCTGGGAGGCTAACAAGAAAGCAGGTTCCTAGTCCAAAAATATATATGTATGGTTGTTCAATATATCGAAATGAAATCGAAAACAAACCTAAGTGTCAACGTAGAAAGTGCCAAAACATTATGTCACATATTGTATTCAATTCTGCACTGTATTGCTACTATTGCTAGTGCCATGAGTCATTATCAGTTAATTAGTCTTGGACATTATAGCTATAGAGCGATTTCAAACTACGCGACGTAATGATCATTTTGTGAAAGTATTTATTCCTATATTACTGTATGCTGTGAGATTTTTGAACCAGAACTATATGCAGTCTAAAGACCTTATTACTGAGTATTAAGAGCGATATTTGTCTGTCTTTATGTCATATTGTAAAAGATAAAAAAATTAAGAACTGTTTTCTGCAAAATGTAGTTCTGAAAACTGATACTTATTTTATGTAACTATTTGACTAAGTTGTACAAATTGTATTTATTTATTTAATTTTTAGCTGTAATAAAAACATACAAAACTATTTTGTTTTTCTTTGTAAACCATCACTCAACCTCTACCTATTTCCTCCATTTGTATACTCCATTTGTATATAAACCGCACTTCGTCTTCTTCGAAAGTAACCTGAAAACGACTGAACAGATTTTGATGAGATCCTATATTGATGTAGCTTGAACCCTGAAGCTGGCCCTACTTACTGACTCTATGCCTGTCCCGTCAAAACATTATTTTTTCGATATACCAACACCAACATGCAAATAAAACCACAACACCTATAAAATCAGTCCACTTTATTTTTAACCTAATCACATAATCTTATCATAAATCTTCGTCCGTTCTCCTTTTGCCTATCGAGAGGTCTATGGGACCCTCGCAGCCGTCAGGGTCGGCAGCCACCTTCGAGTCAGGGTTGTGTCTGATAATTCCGTACATTGGTACCTGGACCTCTGCTTTCGGGACCACTTTGAGGTTGCTGTTGTATTTTGAGGAGTTTCTTGTGTGCATTCTGAAAGAAAATAAAGTGTTATTTAAAAACACGAACGAAACTTTATTGTAGTAGGTACATATTTCGACTGACGGTTTGGTGAAATGTTCGATATCGTCTAATTTATAACAAAAAAAAAATTTTTTGAAGTTGCAAATCTGTCTTGGGTAAGCAGCTTAATGGTGAATCCATAATGAAAAGACAGATACAGATAATTCAGATGCTCAGATTCAGGCAATGCATGGATGCGGGCTGCAAAAGACGTTGTTCGTTGTTCCTTGGAGGAGGCCTTTTTTAACGACGTCAAAAATCATCAAATGACCCCTCCCGCTGGGTCCCTTGGGTTAGCAGCGGTGAGGGAGTGTCAGACTCTTACTGACTAAAAACCGTCGTGTTCCGTCGCAGACCTTTTATGTACCAGGGCCGCGGTAATTCTTTGAACAATCCCGCAGCTCCGGCAAGCCTTCGCCCGGCTGGGCCCCGCTCCTTGGAGGAGGCCTACGATCAGCAGCGGACGGCAATTGTCTGATACGATGATGAATTTACTCCCTACAGCTATTCAACATGAAATAGAAGATATCACTCACTTATATTTCCTACAGGCGTCATCCCTGTGCCTCTCAAGGTACCTCCTCTGACTGAACGCCTTCCCGCACATGCCACAGCGCCACTGCCACGAGTGGTGACCTCGCGTCCGCTGGTGAGCGCGGAGATTTGAACTGTTGTAAAAAATGTTAGGAAGAATATATAGCGTTAATTCCGCCAGACAATAAATTGAGGCTTGGATGCAGGATGTTGTACTACTTTCATGCATGTGTACATGCAGCTAGGGTATCGTGCATAGGCACAAAGGAGACAGTTGTGACTGTTGCAAAATTCAGTCTTTGCAAAAGCATATTGTGTGCTTTTGAAGTACCTAATTGATGGATTCTCTATCAATTGCAATTTATTCTGGCTAAGCCTTAGCCCAACCCTCCTAGTTTTGTTCTTCGCTCTGTGTGGTAAATTCTCTCGGCTTTAATCGCTCTTGTGCATATACTTACATACTACATCTTTATAGCCTATGTGTGGATACGGACATAGACCTCTCCAATGTACTATCTCTGAGTGGTTCATCGGCTCTCATAATGTTGTCCACGCTGATTTTCAATCACCAACCGTCTATTCCCTCCTTGCCCAGAGCAAGCATCAGGCACAGGACCGACTACATAGCTCCGAGAATATTCAATTATAAACCCTTACCGATCAGCAAAAGTCCTGCCGCAATGCTGATGTGGGCACGGGAAGGGTCTCTCTCCAGTGTGGAGTCGTAGATGTCCCTTCAGCACCCAGGGCCTGTCGAAGCCCTTCCCGCAGTACGAGCACGTATGAGTGGCGCGAGCGCAGCGCCGGGGCTCCGACCACTCGCGGGGCTCTTGCGGGTCTAGGGAATTAGTTATTTTTGATATGAAATTATTTACAAGTTAATAAAAACTCAAATTATTATCTAGTTATTATCGGTAACGATTGTTGATAGTGGTAAATCTTTAGTGTTCGTTACGGGCAGACTGGACTCAGTCCGAAAATTTGTTCTAGCAAGGAGTTTCGGGTTTTAGTGTAGATTTGTGGAGGTATATTTTATAGTGAAATCTTATGTAGCAGAGAGCGATTAAGCGAAACGGAGCGGAAAAGTTTTTAATCAGCCAGTTATTTTTACTCCGATCAGTGATGCTAATGAGGAGAGGGTGGAGACGAAATGATAACGAAATTGTATTGGTTGTTTCAAAACTTACCGCTGCGCTCCGCTTTGTTAAAGTCCGGGCCTTCACCTCTCTCTCTCTCTATTGCATGGGATTTTACACCGAAATATAAGTGTATAATGAAAACCACAATAAAAAGATTGTTGATAGCACTCAGGTCTCCAAGATAGAAAATACAAAGTAGGTTCGTAACATACGTCACTATAAAACATACTAGGTATATTCTACAGAACTGTTTATATATTTAGTTCCTAGCTCGAACCCTATCGACCGAGCTATAAGTTTCCACTACCTCCGTCCCCGGAGACAACTAGGACTTTTCATATATTCACTATACTGACAAAAGAATATTATTTATTATTTAACTTTTGAGTTCGGAACAAGACTTTCAATGTGAAAGTGAAACCCGTATTTTATTGTTGGGTTCTATTTATTGGTTATAGATGGTTTATTTCAGGAAGGCGGGTCAACAATACTTGTGTGTAAATGTAGGTAGGTACAACACTCAGAATATGTGTAGTTGTAAGTTTTTCTAACGGAAAATATAAAAAGCCACAATATAATATTTTGCATATAATCGTATGTATTTAGCAGAGAGCAAGCTTGTGACTAGCAAATCTATACAAATCTCATAAAGGGGAAAGATTTTTAGACTTTACCCTAAACGCTCCTAATTTACTAAACAGTTTTGAAAACTTAATTCTCTGTTAGGAAGCGAGGATATCCCCGAGTAACATAGGCTATATTTTGTCCGATACGGATACGAAGTTCCCCCGAGACGCAGGAATCACGGGAAAATAGACACACAGCTAGCTACTTAACAAAGTCCTATGAACCTCTTGAGAAAAGCAATTCCACCACTATTTACCTGCGTCGAAAATTAAACCGAAAATCGTTTCTTGTCAACTACGAAGCTAAATACACACTCATAACAAATTTTATATCAGCCTTTTCTATCAGATTTTATATGTAGAAAAAATCATGTCTCTTACTTACCATTCTCCTTCGCATCTCCATCCCTCTCGGCACTATCAACGCTGTCCTTTTCGAAGGACTCCGTGCACGTCAAGAGTTCCTTATCAAGCTTCTCATCAGCCGTCGCTTTCACCATGCTCTTCAACTTCTCAGCTATCTTGTCGATTTCAGAACCGCCTGCCAATGCGGAAACTGTCGTGTCTTTAGTTTACAATATTATTTTGATATGTATCTATTGTCATATAATAGAGAAGAAATATTTTTTGAGGCTCCAAAACTAATGAACCAATTTGGATTTTTTTTTTCACAAAAAGCTTTTCACGAGTATGAAAATTATTTATAAGAAGCTTTTGACGAGTATATTTTTTTAAGAAGTTTTCCCGGGACGGCGCGGGAAAATAGCTAGTTTATTATAATCAAGTTTCACACCAACATCTTTATACATATTATATGCCCACGAAACCGTTTACACTGTTTGTATGTGGAGTCTTTGAAGCCTTTTTTTACATTCAACCTTACACTTTCCCGAGGCAATGCTGCTTCACGTGTTTTTCTGCCGATCCTATCGCATTGGCTATGATATTCAAAGAAAATAATTTTTATTTAATAACAATATGTTTAAATCGGGTTTCATATGGTGCTCCCACATTGCCGTTAGAAAATGTTTAATAACGTTAGTAAACATTTGTTAGCAAACATTTAATCACAAATAAATTTTCATGTTAGAAAATGTTTAGTAATGTTATATAGTAAACATTTTATAAGGGTGATGGCGAGATAGGCGGTGCGGTGCGGTGGGGGTTAGAGTTGCCAAAAATCTTAACGTTACCGCAAGTCTTTCCGTCACACTTAAAGATTTTCTAAATGTAGTGTCTCGTTTGCCTATTTTTGCCCCAATCAAATTTTGTAGATATTCAAATTCGGAACTGTTCATTCTTATAAAATCTTTTAAGCAACCGTCAATACCCAAATCCTTGAGATAGTCTGTGGCACTATATTTTCCTCTAGCTTTTAGCGTTTAACGCATCCAATAAGAGCGCTTTTTCTTCTTTTTTAAACAAAAAATAAAAGCTATTCCAATGAGCAAATCTTCTTCCATTTCCGTGTAGACGTCCTCGGCCCTCAGAAGGCGAAACCAAACTGCGAGCCAATACTAGATGTTATAAAATGTTTAAACATTTTCCATCAATGTAGGAGCACTTATAACATGTAACAGTTTCTAACAAAGTGCAACAATTGTTAACATTTGTTAGTAAATGTTTTGGTGTTATAAAATGTTTACAAACATTTTATAACGGCAATGTGGGAGCACCAATAGTTGTCAATGGAGATGACGTGATAGTATTTATTTATTGTTTACGGCCTGTATTTTTCGGTCTATTTTCGTGTGTGGGTGAAGTTTTTGATCAAGTTAACGCAACTTTTTTTGTTATTTTGTGTATTTATACAACGATTCTCCCAGTGGATTCTCCGAAATTGAATTTTAGACAAATCGAAAATTATTGCTAGAAACGATCAACGTTAGTTAAAACATTATTTGTAAAGCTGAATAGCACCTTTGGTAAATAATCGCTGAATATCTTTGGAAACTTAGAAAGAATGAATTTAAGTTAGGTACTGAAAATTTTGAACATTTGCAAAATATCATATGTATCAACAATAACATACCTTTATTGTTAATTTTCAAAGGCTCCCTGCTTTTAATTTCTTCAATAATTGGCGCCAAAGGTTCCTTCCGCGGCTTCCGTTTCCTGTTGACTTCCTGTATCAGTTCGGAAATGGATTGCGTTTCGTTATCGCAACCGTTACGTTTCCTTCGATGCGTCTTGTCGTACGTTTTGCGTTCCGTTTTTGCTTCTGAAGATCTTAAGTTATACGTTTTGTCTGTATCCTTTTTCGTTAAATTCTTACTTTTTGTTAATTCAGGAGATTTGACTGCTTTTTCGCTTTCTGATGCGTATTCGTAAGGCTCTGTTTCTTGGAAATGTTGTAAGAATTGGCTCTTTTTAAGCAATTGGAGATAAAATCGAGTGGAAATCGGAACTTTGTCGTGGTATATCGTCTCGTTGGTTTTCAAAAGATTCTTTTGTCGTTTTACGTTAATTTTTGTTACGCGTGTCGACTTCATTTCATCTGGAGCAAATTATAATGATTTAATATTAATTTACAAACCTTTGTAAGACTCTTAACATTAATTTCATATTGTTTTAGGGATAAAATCTAGAGGCTCCAAATGTTTACCTACTCGGGGTTTCCCAGGCATACATTTTTAGAGCCAAAAAGCACTACTCGTAAAAAACCTTTCGAAGCGCATTAGTTATAACTGAAATGTTTTCTATAATGTAGGTACTTTTAGTACTAACAACTGCAACTGCAGGTGTCTAGAGGTGAAACCCATAACGTCCCCTTCGACCACTATAGATCTGAAATTATTTGTCTATATAACATGATTCGAAGGTTTTTACGCACTCTGTAGGTCCTTCATTAACGAACTAATGTTTTATCCATGAGAATAGCATGAAATCACAATAATGCCAAGTAAATCTCGAATCCTAGTTCACACCTATGCATCTTCTATAGAAAGTATTCAAACAATCTAGCCAGACTAATATTCGGGTTAAGCCCCTCCAGTTTTTTTAAAGAATTTCATATTTATTTAAACAAAAAATAATAATATCTACGTGCTGCTAATTTAGGATAAACTGAAGTAATAATAAATGTTATTCATAATATTTTTACGCTTTTGAGCATATCATCTGTATATAAATTGGCAATCATAAAAATATTTTCGTTGAAAAAACATAGTGACATTGTCAGTACAGTTCGAAAGATAAAGTTGAAAATATAGTAAATATGAAGCTGAAAAAACGATTTTATCATGGAAAACTACGGTAAGTATTATAGAACAGTATATTATCTGCCCATTTATACTAAAAACTACCACTCAGTAACACAGCTTAGAAAAATATTTGGACATTTCTCGAAATACAAAGTGACTTACTTTCGACAGAAAATTCACCAAATTCCTGTATGAAACTCCTCTTGAGACGTCGCACAGAGTTTATAAAACACCTGGGCATGATGCCAGCGAAAGACAAATCTTTTATAATATTACACTTTACTTAAAATTATAAATCAAAATATCAGAAGTTCGTAGTACTTGTGAGCACTTGCTGCAGGGAAAGACAGAAACAAACGACATTAAATTTTATTTTAGGAATTCCAAATTCGAATTTAGCGGCCATTGCCTTTCAGTGCGAGGAGGTTTTACACTTTTCATTTTTATATTAAACCTCTTGCGCTTGTAAAATGGAGTGGTGTTGTCTGCAAAATTATTTATCGATAAAACGTAAACTAGGGTGTATGTTGTGGTGTATATTAATAGTTTTACTACGTTAGTGATGAAAAAAAGTGTTGAGTGTTTGTGATGTATCGTGCCTAATCTTTTGATCTCCCGCCAAGATGTCATTAACTTCGGTGAAGAATCTATGAATTTATTGATGACTAGGCGGCAAAAATTGAACTCGACATGATCAATTCAAAGGCTGAGTAGATTCCATGCCATTAGGATACATCAGATTTTAACACATTACTGACAGTAACGGTATTAAAATATTGCCAAGGCAGAAAATGTGGAAACCTCTACGGTTCGGAAAAGCTCTGATCGCGGCATGTGTCGTGAAAAGCGTAGATAATGAGCAGGCGCGCGAGAGGCGCGCGCGGGTGTGGCGGGGGCGGAGGGGGAGACTGCGCATCGATTATTCGTCGGCGAGCGCGCGACGCAACAGCACGCGCGCACTCACGCTCGCGTTTACCGCCCGAAACGATCGCGACGCCGGGAAATGTTAAATAATTACACGAAACTAGATATTAGCCGGATCGGAGGCTCGTGTACGTGTTACGGCTGTGTGTAGTGCATGAGGTGAGGGTGCGGGTGATGAGACGCTAGGGGCGGCCGGCGACGACATGGGCAACTCCTGCAGCTCGGGGCAGGCTCACAAGGACAAGGATAATGTATCACAACATTCTGAGGAGTGAGTACCCGCTGGCTATGATCGACGCGCGAAGGTCGACGCTCACAATGCTATCGTTACCTAAATGGCTTGAAAGAAAACAACGTAGTTATTTATGTATAATATTTGTTGTACGGTAGCTCAGATAACCACACTGCTGGTAAAGAATCGTCCAAATAAATCAATACATCGACCGCGCTTGCCTACAGGTTGTCTGCGATATTTACAAAGAATAGATACTCTCTGATGAAAATGTACGCGTAACCTTGGACGTGGTCGCGAAAATATTAAAATTGAAGACATTGAATACACACACGTTTGCAGAATACAGATAAGCTATATGAAAGAAAACATTTATGATTAAAATAATATGATAATAAACAGATGCAATTCAGATCTTTGCCTATTTGAGTGCATTTAAAGTAGTTAGTAGAGACGATAATGAAACCAGTGGGTTTTGAAATCAATGCGTGATGAAAAAAAAGGATAATGGGCCTTTTTCATACATAACCCATCCCTTGTGCAATAATTTAATAAATAACATTAGTATTTTGAAAAGTATCTAAACTATAAGACCTTTTATATGAAAACTAAAACGACTGTCACCTTCCAGTAAAAATTGGTTTTACTTTCTTGGGCAGATCAGAGGGCCGATTCATGGGCGGATTTAGGTTTGAAAGCTAGAATAGAGATTCTAGGTTTTAGAGAAAAGAACAGAAGACAGTGTCTTAACTGTTACAGCCTTTTTATCGTCCTACTGCTGGGCACAGGTCTCCTCTCACACGGAGAAGGATTGAGCATTAATCGTTATAAGACTTGATTACTGTTGATGTTTGAAACACATGAGCAATTAATCGACTTTGGGGATATTACACATTTCGATTCACTAGCCTTAATACAACACTATCTATCATGTTTTATCAAATAGGCCTCCTACTAAAATTATTATCCCAAAATGTTAGTCCTATAGTGAAGGACTCATATACAACTCCATGGATACTTTTTGCGTCAATGGGACTCCATGTATGTCCAAAGCCAACGTATCAAAAAAAATACTGGTTGTATTATTTGATACCTCATCATCATCAGCCTTTTTATTGTCCCACTGCAGGGCACATGCTTCTTCTCGTACAGAGAAGGAATGAGCGTTAATCACCACATTTCAGACTAAGTCCAGTTAATTGATGTCCGAGTTACGCTTTGAAACTACATGAAACTTAGAAAAGATACATTGCTAATTGCCTGATCTGAAATCGTATCCACACACTAGTACTTGAGAGGCAGGTGCTTTACCCACTAGACCTCTATAACTTTTTACTTGAAATCTACTTATAGATTTATGATGATATGATTATCACTATGATTAGTGCAACGATGCATTCGTTTCCAGCTAAGAGCTCATTAGTACCTAGCAATTTGGTTTCTCGTTTCTTACGCAAAGCCATTAAACATGACATAAAACCGCGAATATGTGCAAAATTGCAAACAAATACAATAGGAGTTTATTATTGCCACAAAATAAATGCGTTAAAATTGAGAACCTCTTCTTTCCTTCGTCGGAAGTCGGTTAAACAGCGTGATAAGCTGAGCTAGACCAAGCTACCAAAGGACAGATGTTTAGAAGATGATGTAGTAGAAAAAGCGAGTGATTGAGGTGATGAAGTACCTAGACAGTATTGGAAATACCTTATGTACTAAACCGACCCTGATATATTGTATTTAAACATATAGGACAAAGTTTTTTTATAGAAGAGCAATTCCTTGTACATTTTACTGACCCTGACCGACTTTAAGAGAGAGGACATTTTTCATAAAAGAATACCATTTTTACCTATTCTCTTCGTATACAGAAGAATAGACGTTTTTATACTCTCTAGAATTCCATAACTTTTGATCCTTATCCATGCAAATGCACTTATTTACGCAGATTTAAATAATTAAATATTACCAATAGTTCTCCGAGAAAGTCGGTTAAAAAGGCCATACAAATAGTAGTTAATTAAGTGAACTAGGCAGTCGTTAGTGAGTGCTTTTGTATCCCCAGTGAGCTAACCAGCTGAGCACAATGGCTGACTCCGAAGAGGGCGGGTATTGGCTCACCCTTGTGTTAAGCTAAGCTATTTTTAAATGTGGTAATACAGTTTTCAGTTTTTGGATAATTTTTGTGAGTGTATCACTCAATTTTTAAAGCGTTTTCGGTATTGAAATGGTGTGAGGGGTGATATAAGTAGACGCAAGAAAAATTCTGAATTGATTAACGTTTCTTAAAGAAACCTGATAAATATCATCTTTGACATAATACCTTTATTTTTCCTTTATTTCTTTGGTCGTTCTCATCTTATAAACCCCCTGTGCCTATGTCCTTAAGCTGCAATCTTCAGATTACCAGCCATTTTGTACTTTTCGTTAGATACGAAACTTGTCAAAGCGATCTTGAATTTCTTCCGGAAGGTCTATATTCCGAAGGTTTTTACACGCTTGGATCATTTCTGTTTGTAAATCCACGTTTGACATCAGTAGCACCATGATCTCTGTGATAGCAAATGGGAATTTACTATGTTTCGAAATGTATCACGAATGTGTGTGTGAATATAGTCAACACCAGCAGAGATCTGAAAGTTGCATACAGAAAAATTAAGAATTCATTAATTGCTCCTTGTATTGTTTCAAACCTCAATTTCTCCAAACAAGCCAACATGAATTGTCAAGCAGTCTACGTTTATCTATAGCAGCAACTATCAACGAAAATAGCTCTAATCATATTTTTGTATTCTCTCAAAAATACTTTACGCACGCGTTGTGTGAATCACGGGCTATTTCGGAACCACGACGACAAGACTACATCATATCCCGAGGAATTCAAATTAAAATAAATATAATAATCTATTTTAGTGTGTAGGCACTTGCTTTATGTGCAGCAATAAACAAATTGTCCACTTCACTCTATGAATGTGAGGTCTGGTATTAAATACAATTGGTTGTTTTTTGTTCGTGGGTTAGAAGATCTACTTTATGTGCCTGGAAAAAATATATTGCATATCTCATCCTCATCCTCTGAGCCTTTTTCCCAACTATGTCTAGGGGTCGGCTTCCAGTCCAACCGGATGTAGCTGAGTACCAGTTAAAAAATATATTCTATGTCGTTTTCTAAAATCCAAGCTATCTTCATAATAAAGTTCAATTAAATGGATTGAGCGATATAGCCGTTAATAAGTTTATAACATCTAGATAGACCCAGATAATTTTGTGTTAATACTAGACTATGTCGGACCAATCCGACTTTCGTCTGTAAGATCTCCGAATTAGGCTTTAATATCAAGAATAGAATCGCTCACCTAGATATAAAGGATGTAACTTATGCCCCACATTCCTTATTTTTTATGTAACCCTCTTTAGATCTAGGTGTCATCAAAGTCGAAATAAGATTAAACAACATAAATATGTCAATAATATATGAGTTTGGTTTATCTATGTATTACTATACTGAAACTACTCCAGCAATGTTTCAAGACTGGCTGTCCTATTATAAAATCAAGTTTTCAAAGCGAATGACTTACCGTCTTCTTTCAGAAGTCTAAAAACAACAGCACTGGCGTACATTTCCATATCTGATCGCGTCTTATTATACTCCAAAACAAATAATTTAAAAAAAGCTTTTAAATTAATTATTCTTTTGCCCGAATTCATTTCATTGTGAATGTCCGCTGTTTGTAATATCATTTTATCTTAATTAAGAAGTTCTTTTTAAATCAACTGCCAGAACTCGCGAAGAGGAAATAAACGTATTTTCGTTTTGCATAAAAATCTACATTTACCTGGAAAGCGTTAACAGGCAGATTATGTAAGAAGTTCTCCACTACAATTCTTGCTAAATATGCCTTTTGGTAAATCCTTTGCCTAGCCTTTTCTCAACTATGTTGGGGTCGGCCTCCAGTCTAATCGGATGCAGCTGAGTACCAGTGTTTTACAAGGAGCGACTGCCTGTCTGACCTCCTCAACTCAGTTACTCCGGGCAACCCAATACTCCTTAGTAAAAAGCCTGCCAAAGAAGTTCAACTGACAGCCGGGACCTACAGTTTATCGTGCCCTCCGAAAATGTGCCTTCCGCCAAATGACAGAATTTAAACGCGTGGATGTGAAGACTGGGTGACATAACATAACTGTGGCCTAACTCTTTGGAAAACACCAGTAGTCCTAAATAGGGGAAAACAGTAGCTAGATTTATAAAATATGGAGAAAGTACATGAGCAATGAGCATACATAACATACAATGTACGCCCAAGTAAGTACTCCACGGGTAGCGAAAGCTTTAACCTTTAGCAAAGGGAAAAGGTTAAGAACAAATGCATGTTAAATGCCAGGGACACATCTTAGAAATACATAGAAACATACGTACACACACGTACATGCTTTTAAAAATATATACGCAACTTACACATAATTATGCTTGAAGAGTGTGTCAATCCTTCACGCAGAAACGGATTGGAAAGGCAGCCACATATGTAGTTTACAATCTGCATATTCATATGGTATCGGAAAATGTGTGAACACGCTTTTGAATAACAGAAAGCTGACTGCAAATTTTTAAGAATTTCATCGAACAGAGAAATATATGTCTAACATACTTATTAGCAATTTCGTGGCATGATGGCTACTCTGTGTCTGATTCTAAATAACTACCACAACCCTCGTTAAATCCTTTCTAATATTATAAAGTCGGAAGTTTGTTGGTGTGTTTGTTTGTTACTTTTTCACACACTTACTTACTTTTCATCCCTCAAGATGCGAAAATAGCTAGTATACAGATAATTTAAGTAATTCCAAAGTTAATAGGTATGTGTTTTTTAAACTGACAAGAATTCAACGCCCTCAAATGTACCAAACCAACACAAATATTCGCATATTGTCACAAAGTAGCGAGGCGGCCGCTAAATGGCCATCGCCACTCATAATTGTGGCAATTAGGATGCATGCAGTGCTGTCAGACCGATCAATCACTTGTCTGGCGCGGTCACTAAGTGGACAACATTGATACGTTTGTGTACGCTAAGAAAATGTATTTAACAGTCCAAACAACAATTTTATTTACAACAAAAGTATATACAGAGTAGAATAGGTAGAAAGACAAAAATATGTTATAAAAGATGTACCTATCAAAAAGCTTCGAAAAACTCCTCATCGCTCATCGGGAGCATGCCCAAAAGGCTGGCAGCATTGTCACGCTTTTCCTTTTCCATTCCAAGGTAACCAGGTAACCAAGGTAGTAACCAGGTCCTCAGAAATATTTATTTGCCGAGAGAAATGTGGACATGTTTACAAAAATATTTCATGAAAAACACAGACTTTCCTTAACATCAAAAAGGTATACAATTTCATGCAAAACATGGGCGTTTGCATCAAACAGTAACTATCCATCACTGTCTATAGAATGCATTTTGCAATTTTGATTGAATTTAATAATATAATAAATTATGAAAATCCCTGAAAGTCATTTAATTGCAAGCTTACTATAGAAAAATCATTTTTCTTTATGCTAAAAACAATCAAATTCCATAAAAGGTATGTTAGTTCGACTCTGGTTTTCCTAAAGTAACTACATAATTCTTTCATTTAATAATAAGCTCTATACTCTATGGCCTGATATGTCGTAGCTGCGAATTGACACAGACTTAAAATGTTTGACCATGATGTCCGATGGTTAGTACTTATTCTAATGGAATAATAAATTGGTGCTTAAAAGAATAGCTTACAGCTAGTAAGTACCTATCTATATGATAGATATGGTCCTCTATTAACTATGACCAGGAGTGGACCTATAATAATGTTATGGCTAGCTTTGGAGGCAATATTTAAAAAATCTGTTGGGCAATTAAAAGCCAAAAATATTCAAAAATAATGGCACGTGTGAACATATAATAGGTATGCAATATGAATGATCTGCAGCATTTCGCAAGTTTGATTCCCGCCCACGACAGCTAACATTGATTATAATCTGTGTGTTGTTGGATAAAGTGTCTAGAAAAACACCAACAATGATGTTGTTGATAATAACGAAATCCTGATATCACTCGCCAGGGACATAGGGCTTGCAGATTTCTGCATTCCTTCTAACTTAAGCAACATTCACAATACATTAGAAAAAATATGCTAGAATATGAGGCAAAAACAAGAATTACTAAAGAAAAGAATATAAATTTTCTTCTTATTCTCATTGACAGTTAACACAGTCTATCTACACCGATGGTCTATCTACACCAAATCATTTAATGACCACTTCTAAACCACTACGAGTGTGCCTGTACTTATTAAATACTCATTTCATTGTACAGAGCCATTTAATTTAGCAGTTCAAATTCTAACAGGCGATTAGGCTGTCGCTCGCGCCAAAATCTTCTAAGTAATAATAAATACGCTATTTATTATTCTAAGAATTAACCAATAGCCATCATTTGGTTGCGACGAGTACTATATGAGCTGAACGAAGGCCAACCTTATTAATATAAAAATAAATAATAATGTTACTCGGAATATAGTCTGTGACGCGCATGTCTATCCTGTTCGAATTAAAAAGTTATGATCCTCGGTTCCCGCCGAAACACTGGTACTCAGCTGCATCAGTTTAAACTGGAAGCCGACCCCAACATAGTTGGGAAAAGGCTAGGCAGATAAAGTAATTTTAAAAGATTTTAGCTATACGTAGTTATTCCAAATAATTGTACCTGACCAAGTTTTTGCATATATTTAATAGGCTGTTTACTAATTAACGCCTTGTCTCATTCCATTTATCTGTAAAAGGTTTTTGACATTTATCTTGGCGGGAAAATATTTTCACGAATTTTCATGCGTCTCGGCTTAAGATTGTTAAAAGATTGAATACATTTTACGAAAATTAATTTAAAAAGTTTATATTAATTATTTAGTAAACTTATATATTTTGAGCAAAATGCAAAATAAACACATGAAATTGAAGTTTAGTTTAAACTTTTAAATACAAGAAAACAAATATCGCTCGAAATTGCGTTTTAATAAATTATCTTTAAAGATATACATTTGACATCAAGTATGTGGCTACTGTCAAAGTTCTATCTCTATTAGGCAAAATAAAAGATAGATAGCATATTGGGAACGACCGTAAGACAAATAAGTATTTTGATGTGAGGATCATCCAGCGATTGCATACTTATCGTGTGTAAACAAGACGTTACGTAAAAAATGGCCGCCTGTCAAATTTTGGCGCGCTGCCAGAGACAACGTAGATGATTCAATACAAGATAATTCGTTCCGCTGCCTAATTTTTGTTTTGTATTTATTAAAAGAAAGCAGAATGAAGCCGATTGCAAAATATTATTTTATTACATCTGCTGTATTGTAATGTGGCTGCTTAAAGACTTAAGGTGGATTTTTGTAATCTATCCGCGATTAGGACTTGAACCGAATGTTTGGTGCAGTTGACAGCTGTCAGATAGGGCAGTCGCTCCTTATAAAACTCTGGTCCTTACTTGGTTTTAAGTCCAGAGGTATTTATAAAGATGGACAAAACACAACAAGGAGGTTTATAGGTACAAATAAGCCCACACATACGTGCCCACGCTCATTCAGCCATGTTTAATGAAGACTTAAAATGTTAATGCGTTTTAATTTAAGTTCGCTGTAAAATTACTGTCATGTGGGCTGAAGACGCTCGTCTTTATAGCGTAACTAATAATAAAGTCAAAAATAACTCGTGTCTTTTGTTGCTGTGTATGGAAAAACAGATGACTTATTTCATATCAAATTCAGTATAGAATTAGTTTGAAATGTGGGCTCAGGTACCTATAGGGTAGATCCTACCGAGGATGTGGGATTGATCGAAAGCGTTACCGTGGCTCTGGTACATAAAGGGCTTATAAAGGAACATGATGGGTTTTAGTCAATGAGAGTTTGACACTCCCACGCTGCACCGACAGCGAGAGGGCTTCATTCCCCATAAAAAAATTGACACATTTTATCCAAATTGCATGAATAAATTATTGCAAGATAAAACGGAAAACCTCGATTTTTGAAGTCGTTTAAAAAGAGATACGATGACAAATATCGAGTTAAATAAACAGCAGTTTATACTAAACTTCTAAGCTAGCCTATCTACGTAAAATAGCATAAAACAATCGCCATACGGCCAACAATTACACGCTACACATTGTAGGACCATAGACAAAGTGTGACGCCACGAGTGCGTCATACAGTAAGTAGGTCACAACCATGGAGTATAGATGAGCGGAGATGCCATAATGCAGGTGGGTCACGCGCCTTCTTCTAGGCCAAATGCGTTCAAATTGAAAATGTTTATTGCGAACTAAGTTGGTATTGAAGGATCTTATAACCAGGTATGTTCTTAGTACTTAGTTGCCTTTTAAGGCGTTGCAATTTATTACAAAAGAAATATGAATGAATAAATATAACGTGTATTATAACGTACAGTGGGCACGATTAGTTACGAGTGAACTAACGAGGCGTTAAGGTTCTTTGAGATATCTGTCAACGATTTTTGGTATTACAAAAATGATCGAGTTCAAAGAAGGCGTATAAAGGCGGAGACAGTAACGTTCCTCATCCCCTGGACACGCGCTACTTTCTTGGGAGGTTTTCCGTTAAGCAGGAGGTTTTCCGCACCTTTTTTTAAGGGAAATCATCAAATTACCCCAACGCTCTGTGGGTTAGCAGCATGAGGGTGTGTCAGACTCTTACTGACTAAAACCACAGATTACTATAATAGTTACTACGTAACTAAAACGCATCATGTTCCTTCGTAGGCCTTTTTTAAGGGCCGCGGTAATTCTTTCGAACAATCCCGCAGCCCCGCCAGGCTCCGTTATGGCACCTCCGCTAGTCATTTTGTTCTCTATGGTCACCACGAACGTATAGAGATGGAGACGACTTTCAAACAATAGTCACTTCGTTACGGACCAAGCTTGGTTTTTACTTCAACATTTTCATGGCTAATTTGAGTAAATTAGTTGTTTTAATATTTGGTACAAAATATGCACATGTGTTTTCAAAAATAATTATTTATTTAACTTTTTAGTTTTTAGATTTTTTTTATCCTCGTTTGTAAATTAAATAGCTTAATAGCCAATTCCCTCCTCACGGAGCAAGTCTCGAAATAAAGGAAATAAAAATAACATTTTAGTAGCTGCCGAAAGGAACTAAATAAAATACAAATCTGAATGCATACGATTCAAATTGAAGTCTAATTTCAGATTTTGTTTGATGCACTTATCCAAAAAACGCTGTAAAAACAGACTAAGCTTCAAATATATGTTTCTTTCACGCAATTTCCCAAGTTTCCGTAGACAGGAAAACCCACAGAAAACAGCAAGGCAAAAACATCTCACAACATTAAACTTAGTGATCTCACCTCATAAATTTTACATAGCAAATGAAGGGCTATATTACACCGTCCACACAATGGGTACCAACATAATCATGCCATAACTAGGCATCATCAATCACATGAATGATATTAGACTAAGTACCAACGTGACGCACGGAAAGTCCTCGAAACTTCTAGAATAAATAGACGTTTGTAATTTGAATAGGTAATAATATAGGTACTAAATTTATATAATGTGTGGACTGTTCTTCCGTTTACTTAGAGGGGCATATTTTAGAGAAAATGACAGATGAATTCATATGCGCGGGTTTTAATGACAGATTTGTGTGTCAATGATGCATTTGTGTTGGTTTTGGTATTTCTACATATTCAAGCTGGATTTGTAATAAGAAATCAGCCCGTTTTAAAAGAGTCTGTTGTGAGTTTTGAACAGAAAAGTATTGAAAATTAATAATTATTTATAAGTAATTCAAACTTATTTATGTGCTGAAATATGCCTAGCCTAGTCAAACTGGTCTGATAATTTAAGACCTGAATATGGGGAACCTTCAAAGGACCTTCAAATACGGAGAAATACAAACTTTTGCAAATACAGTGTACTTATGAGGTCAATCCCAGCATGGAGATTAGGTGTGGTCTCTGCTTACCTACAATATGTTGTAAAACAAAAAAATACAACCTTTAAAAGGAGGTGAAACTAGTAAACTTAGTGCTTAAAAACAACTATAGTTCGGCCATTCAGAGAATGCGTTCCTGACACGTCGCGATTGAACTGACGACGTAACTTTGCAATGGCGTTGCAGTTACGATAAAAATATTTTTGCTGGTTGTTTACCGTTTTAACAATTGAGGAGCATTAAAACAACATTATTATATCAATAATCAATGAATGTTATTACGTCGTCAGTTCAATCGCGACGTGTCAGGAACGCATTCTCTGAATGGCCGAACTTATAATATGGTATTTTCCTTACAAAGAAATCTTTTAAATCTATTTTGGGGAGTAACGAGATAACAATCCATTGTTAACCGTTTAACGGTTTGCCTTCTTAACTCTATGAAAATAAATTAAATCACGCGTGTGTAGAATTAAGCACAAAACAGAATTAAATGTTAAAACTGCTGGTATATTGTTTATTAAAATTAAAATAAGTCTTAAAACCTTTATCACTCATACCAAATTAAGCCATGACAAAAATAATAGTGGAATTAAGCAATATACAATAGTAAAAAAAAAAACAACACTTAATTTAACCATCATTCGTAAAAAACTCGTGGTACGAAACGACGCCACATCCAGTTCACTACATCTATCCTTTCCACGTTAGGCCGGGGGTCCCTGAAATCTGTCCAACCATTGTATACGACTGACAGGACTCAAAACACTGACACACAGTTGTTTCAACGCTAATTGGGGAAATATGTCCTACCAGTGTCCGGCTATGTCACTTACATGCTGTAACTATGTAGTTGGATTAAACTGTTGTGTGCTTTCAAAGTTCTGTACCCAAAGGGAAAAGAGGATCCTGTTATTAAAACTTCGTTGTCCATCTTTCTCTTCATTCGACTGTACCTGATGAAACTCCGATCCGAATAATTTTCTATTGCCCCTACAACAAACTCGTTTTATGGATAGCACGGGACCAATCGTTCGCGAGTCCGACTCGCACTTAGCCGGCTATTTATAATTTTTTTTTTGAGTTTTGCACAGCATTTCTCCTTCTTCCATACTTCTGTATTTAACGTTATATCCCAAGTGGCATTCTGTCCTGTCATCGTTTTTACCACAATCCCCATCGTTTCTTTATATCCATTGTCGTCCCCTTCCTCTGCATTCACATAATGATCTTCATTCCTCCGCATCACATGCCCACGACAGCCGCTTTTCACATCTCCTTTACTTCTATATATTGTACCATAAGTTTGTATGTTATTTATATCTCATTCCATCAACCTTAAGCTTCAGGCGTTGAGAGTGATCTAAGTTTTCACTTCACTCTACAAAACCTGTCTATCTAACCTAAGAATTTGACATAAAATCCAATATGGTATCTACTATAAATCTTCAATAAACAAGACAAGTCTGAAGCATCAACGCGTAACTTCGCTCAACTCTGAAACTTCAGTCAATCTTAAGACAGCATGTTCCAATACTTTATCTTCTATCTTTGATCTCAATGCTTGATTGATTCCTTTTGTTCTGTAGTCGATTTTTTTAGCTATCTATCCTTTGGTCTGCGATTACAGATAGAATTTTGATATAAGCTCCATATAAATTATGTCAAACAATCTTCTATCTTTAGGCGTAAACTATGGATAGATTGAATATAGAAATCTAATCGGATCTATTGATTGAGGAGGTTGGCAGCTTGTCAAACTTTGTATAGTAATCAGTTGTAATTAATTTAGTCTTATTTGTTATCTCTCTTACGTTGAGTTACACCGTTTAACTATAACGATAACCGAACCATTTTCAGTTGTCAAATCGCCGATGTGACCAATGGGCGGCAAGTATACCTACCATGATTATGATTTTGTTATCTTTATAGTTAAATGGTCATCCTCCGAGCGTTTTCCCACCTTTGTTGGGGTCGGCTTCCAGTCTAACCGGATGCAGCTCAGTACCAGTGCTTTACAAGGAGCGACTGCCTATCTGACCTCCTCAGTCCAGTTACCCGGGCGACCGAATGCCCCTTGATTAGACTGGTGTCAGACTTACTGGCTACTTACTTAGTGCAACTCATTCTTATAGTTCAGTCAATCTTGAGACAGAGTGTTCCAATACTTTATCTTTTATCTTAGTTAGATCAGTATGCTTGATTGATTTCGTTTGTTCTAATCTGATTGGGGAGTTTGGCAGTTTGTCAAACTTGGGAAGATTGATAAGTGATAAGGTGTCATTAATTTAGTCGTATTTGTTAGTTACTGTTGAGTGGTTAATTAGTTTCAATAAAAACCGTTGTGTTGTGACATTGGCAGTAATTGAAGCATGTGGGTAATGGTGGTTGGGAAAATCATCAAATGATCTCTAAGTGACAGATTTTTACGGACTAAAACCTGCCCCTGTTTCTTCTGGAGCCTTTTGTGTACCAAAACCGCATTAACCCTTTCAATCAATACCCAATACCCCAGCAAAAGTGCAAAACTGAATTAACTTTTAATAAGACTATGGATGCAAATGTTATCTACTTAAAACGACATCGGACAGAGAAGTATGGATCCAAATAGTCAATAACAGTAAAAGAGTGAAGATGATGAAGAACTTTACAATATTCCGTCATCATCTAAAGAAAACAAATGACGAATTTCATATTATAGTCAACTCTATACAAGATACTCGTAATGACGTCACAGTCCATTTAATATTAGAACGCGGTTGATCAGCAGTTTGTAGTAGCATAGTAAGCGATGCAGCGCTGTGACCTCACAATATGGCTGGTCGGTGTAACATTGCATTTTAAACTCAAAAAATGCTAAACCTATTAAAAAAAATCTTTCACTGTTGGAAAGCTAGACTCTTCCCGAGTAATGTAAGCTATATTTTATCCCGGTAAGGGCTGTTGTTTCCACGGGATGCGGGTGAAACTGGGGGGGAAACGGCTACTTTTTAAAAAGAGCATGATGCACAATTTTATATAACAGCATCAGAGAAGTGTGGACCCAAATTAGCAATAGTCAATGACAGGAAAAGGGTGAAGATGATGATATACTTAACAAAACAAATGACGAACTACATATTATAGTAAATGTCTATACAATACAAGAGACTCGTAATGACGTCACAGTGCATTTAATATTAGAGAACGCGGTTGATCAGCAGTTTGTAGTAGCATAGTAAGCGTTGCAGCGCTGTGAGCTCACAATATGGCCGGTCGATGTAATAACCACCACACAAGTGAATTTCTAGAAGGTTTATTTTGTTTTTTGACACTTACTTCTGACTTCCAGATGAAAAGCTTGCTGAATACCGAAATAGGATACTTTCTATTTGGATAGGGGAAGTAGTTCAGGACGGCAACAGATACGAAGTAGCGGGCCAAATCTATACCATATAATAAAAGCTCATGAGTTTGCTGGTGTAGTTTTCTGAATACAATAATCTCAGATACTAGTGGCCCGATTTGGAAAATGGTGCCAATGTTAGATACCCCTTTTATCGAAGAAGGCTGAAGGCTCCTTTTTATCCGGATACGCGAAGTAATTCCCCACAAGACGCGAGAGAAACTGCAATCAGAAGCTAGTCTAGTATAACTGTATCTTCTATATAATCTGTGTATAATGTAACCGATGGTTGGCAAAACATCAAAGCGTGCCCAGTCGGACTCGCTCATCAGGTGTTGCGATATGCTCTCGCCTTCACCCCTCATTGCCTTGCATCATCATATTCTATCAAGCGGCTAGCCTCTTCCCAATTATATAAAAGCCAGGACACGTTAATTTGACAGAAAGTATCAATGAGGCCCAAGTTCAACAACAGCATAGAAGTCAGTTTTTATTAAATAGCTGTTTACTTTTAAACTGAAATGTGAAAATTTATAATAAACAGTGATTTTAAGAAAACTGGTGTTTATTTTGTCCCGATAATCTGAAATAGTTCCTGCGCCTGATCTCTCTCCAGTTATGCCGGATTGTCCTCCCATCAGGCTATAAGAGTGAAGGAATGGCTGATTTACATTGAGTCAGTAACTGACGTCAGTCCACTGACAAGTCAGTGCTGACCCGGCACTGCCATCGTGGAAATTGATTTGAAGTCAGTACAGTACTGACACAATCAATTTACACGATGGCAGTGCCGGGTCAGCACTGACTTGTCAGTGGACTGACGTCAGTTACTGACTCAATGTAAATCAGCCAGAATAGAGCCCCTATTTCTGCGCAAATCCTTGTGCACTTTAATATGTCCTGCGCAGCTGGCTAATCTCCTTAAAGAGAACAGCCGCTGTGGCCGACAGTCGGATGGGACGCAATTATTATTACTATACTAACCAGGTATCAGTCAAAGAGTGGAAGAACCATATGACAAAAGAAAAGCTCAAATTAAACAATAGTAAATCGTCACTGTAGTAGTAAATAGAAATAGATCTGGCATCAAAAGAGTGCAGTAGGCACGCATGGCGATGATAAAATTAAAATGGCTAAAAATAAACTACGCATTTGAACTCGCTAGCAGATTAAACAATTTGAAAAGATGCACCAATCATTCTGGACTTTTATAAACTCTCTCTCAAAGTCCGTTGGGGCGGCAATCCGACATGACCAAGGAGTATCAGGCTTACGACTACTCTTCGAGAAATCGTCTTAGAAATTTACTTAAATATAATATGTGCCTTTTAGATATCTTTTTTCCCCCTATCGGTATCACCCGTGTCCTAAGGCACTATTTCCCGCACACAGATAAAAAGAAAAGCATTCTGATATATGCGTAAAAGAGGGACAAGGATTCATTTATATAAACTTTTATATACCTCTAATATAAAGCCTCAAAAAAAATTCGTACTCGGTAATTCCTTCTATTGGTTGTCTGGAACAAGCACTAATTAGCTAAGTCTGCAGAATCAAATTAGAGAATCTTGTAGAGATTGCTAGACCCAGACACACAGACTTTTTGTCTGGATGTCTGGATTCAATTATGTCTGGCGGGCGATCTGTCAACGTCAGCCCCCACCAGTCTTGTGTTAATTGTAAAGCTTTCTAACTTCTAGTTTTTAACTAACGGGTTAAAGTCAATAAGCTATTTTTAGTTAAGGACTTTCTCGCTCTACCACAAAAATATAACAGTTAAAAAAAAAAAAAAACTGGATCCATCTCATCGAAATTAGTAAGGCTGTTCTAAAGTGAAATAAACATTTGGGTTTCCCTAATAAACCTTTATTTTAATAAAGCCAAAAAAGCAACATAATGCATTTAGACCAGACCTATTCCTGTGTCTCCAAGACCGAAAATCGATCCAAAACCTATTATATCTTTATCTTAACTATTGTCTTTTCTTCTTATCAAGTGGGCTGCGGGTTTAATCACCTAGCAAGCCCGTGACTGTAGCTTACTTTATAATAATTATGATCTCGATTTTAAAATGCCTTAAGTATTTCTTAATAATGTCTATATTATCCCTTCAGGTACACCATATCTACGGGCGACCGCGACAGGTTACAAAGCGTGTGTTTTTCGACTCTAATAACACTAACCGATTGCAGTGAATTGGTGCTAACTAACTGAACAATAGTTCTACTGTGTTGAACTACGTCAATTCCAAAAGTTCTAACAACCATTTAATTTTGAGACTTTTTAGAATTACATACTTAGTTCAATTAAATACTTTAATTAAATGAACCGTCAGAAACGTAATTTACATAAAAATTATAACTATGACGTTACAGATTTTTCACATCAAGCTGTATACTTATTTTGCTCATTTTATGAAAAAAATGTACTATTTTCCCTGAAAAGGATCAATTAAAGTAAAACCGTCATTGTTTTAAGATGCTCTACCAAATTAATATTTATAAGAAAGGTTTTTTTTCTGACTTAGTTAACTATCTAATTATGAGGTGAAAGCTTCTTCCATGTCTATGTGATGTACAAAATTCGACGAGTCAAATGGATTCAGAGGAGCAAAAATGTTTGACGAACGCTATACATTTATCAGCGTCAAACGGCTAACTTCAGAGGGGCTCGGTAAGACGAGATATTTAGCGAAAACTGTAGGTAGGTACACATATTTATTTTCGAATACAAAATACGATTACAAAGAAACACAATTTGTACAATAACTTTGGCATAGTGTTTTTTTTGCGTGTGCATCAATTTCAAAATGTTTGAGTTAGAATTTTCTAACTAAACCATAGTGTGGTTTTCTCCCCACATGCGTGTTTGTACGTCATTCATTCCTTGCATGTGAGTTTCCATCAAAGTGCATTTAATTGCAATCCGCACGCAGATGCATCGTCCCCTTGCACAGTGCAGTTTATATACTTACTTCACCACCCTTTTTTGAGAGTATTACTGCTAACTAACCTTTGGCGTATTTTCAAGAGGTAAGCTAGGTTAAATCAAATTCTTAATCGTATTTAATTTAGTTGGTGTGTGATTTGCAGTTCTCAAACGTTTCTTAGTTAACTGTAAGTTCTACTTAAAAGTATTCATGTCGCAGAAAATGCAAGTGTGACATACATGAAACGGTGTCTGAGTCATCTCTAAAATTGAGTGACTTTTCCGTATTTGGACTTCAGTTGCCGCACATAGGTACATGTTGGCCCATGAAGAGAATAGGTCAACTAAAAAATATTGCAAACATCAATTAGTAAACTGAAATCACTTAAATTTTCAAGGAAGGAAACGCCAAAAAAGTGTAACAGCAAAGAAAATAAATAGCGAACACAAATATTTCATACATTTCTTAACACTCGCGTAATTTTTCTCAGAAAACAAAACGTTTTTATCATGGTTAAAAATTTTGTAGTAAACAGCTTGTGAGAAGCGTGCCAACATGCCGAATATCAACCTTGGACTGACAGCTATGCTGAATACTAGCGTCCCAATATCCTATCTGTCGATTTCCTTACTAGGGATAGAATTTTGAAATTAGCCCCTTACAGGAATGGCCGTAAGTAGGTATACTACTTATAGATGTTTCTACAACATTCGTTAATTCCATCCAATAAAAAAAATAAAATTAAGTTCAGCGCTTTTCTGCCAGGCCAGCATTTTAAACTATGTTGGGGGTCGGCTTCCAGTCTACATGCAGTTGAGAAAAAAACGTTAACGTGGAGGTTAAAGTGTCCTTAAAACTAAAAAAGCAATTTAAAATCTGCTCATTTCTGTCTATCTGTCTGTACATCCGTATTTTTTCATAAACTACGTTCTAAGAAAACCTTTAAAAATGTTATAAATTAAATATTAATTACATACCAAACTCTTTCCTGAAAAAAAAAACAAATGACTATCTATGACGTTACACCATTACGCCAGAGCTGACGAAAAACCCTCTATTTTAACGACCGTTCTCAATATTACATCTATCTTTGACATTACTTTGTATTGGTCTAAAATCAAAATTCTATCTCTACTAAGAAAATCAACACATACGATTTATCTATTACGTTAAACTACACCACAGCTGACGAAAAATATTTTAAACCACCAACATTCAGCATCTTGCCGTCAGTTTTAAATAAATACGTACGCACACCGTAACATTGTAAAAACGTAAAAACGAACGATTGAAATGGCCAAATCAATTCACGCAACGCAAGTTCTGAAAGCCCGCGTAAAACTAGGTCGCCATCGCGTCATACTGACGTCATGGCGTGACGTCGTTGCCCCTCCCCTTGCCACGCCTCGTACGGACTTGCGTAGCTTGGTTGTTGGTGTGCGTGCGTTTGTGTATGTGTGAGTTGAACGTTGAAGGATTTTGAGGTTTCGAATTCTGGATTCTTGTGTTCGTTTTTTAGTTTTGAATTTTGAAGTTAAATGTGTTGTGTTGAGCTTTTAGTTTTTTGAAGCTTACTACTTAAGTTGATATACAGCTGCTTTAGATTTACATGGTTGATAAAATGAAGGATTTATAAAAACAATACACAATTTCGAATTTAAGATACTCATACCTACACAAAAAATAAACTTATCAATTTACCTATAGATATGCATTTTCTGTCGAAGATTCTCATAAGTTTGAATTTTTTGTGAAAATGGGTCATTGTTTATAAAATTTTCATTTTTTACCCAACTATCCCAGATAAAGGTTTTTTTTATTGCTTGTATTTTAGATACTGCTAACTGTCAAAAGTTTCTTTATGAAAAAAATCGTAAGTAACAACAAAAGGCAGTTATTATAGAACACCCCTTTATATACTTATTGGTGACTAATTGGAACGGGGTTGTTCGATAGCGTCTGTGACGTCATTGTGTATGTCAATATTGTCTCCTCGAAACGCCCTGCAAGTTTAATGTAAGTTGTAGTTACAAGAGTTTTCATTTGCCTAGCCTTTTCAAATCAAATCAAATCATCTTTTTTTCAGGCATCAATGGCCCATAGATAGATGCCTTAAAACACTAGCATATAGATATTGGATAGGTTTGACCCTCTCGACCCTATGCCGGTTTTAATAGGTATCCCGTTCCGCAGCCCGCGGAAAAAAAGATACCCATGTCCCCCCTAGTCTTTTTATTTAGATTTTATATAAGTATTTTGTATGTATTATTTATTATATAATGTGTATGTATCATGCAGCTGATGTGCTTGTTTGCGTTGTTCTTATCCTTCTTCTTCCTCTTCTAGGCTGTGATGATGACGAATGTTCGGTGTTAGATGGTGGCTGTGTGTTCTGTTCCTGGATGGCTGGTCCCGCTTGCGTGCTTGGTGATGGATGCGTGTTTTGTGTGTCTGGTGTTTGTGTGTCAGTGTGTGAGTGTTGTTCTTCTGCTGTTCGTACGATATACAAATATACTTTTACCAATTAGTATTATGTTATATACTTTTACCAATTGTGTTGGGGTCGGCTTCCAGTGTAACCGTATGCTGTGTTTTACATGGAGTGACTGCCTATCTGACCTTCTTAACCCAGTTACCTGGCCAAACCTTCCTTTGGTTAGACTGGTCATTTTATTTAGATATGAAACAATAGACAGCTGGCATTTGCACTATGTAATATGGACTATTCTTAAACACTATAGTCAATTGTCTCCAAAAATTGCACGACATATTCGTGACGATACAAAAATGGTCTTAACTTGAAAACAAACAATTTAAAGAATAGTACAAAGATCATTAGTAAAAAAATCGTGCTGCCTTACGACAAAAAACACCACAGTTTCTTATATTATTCATTATACATAGGTAACCAAAATCTGTTAAGTGAATTATCAAAACACAGAATAAATATCCGGAGAACACACAAGGTGTAATTCGATATGGGGGTGCTAGCCCCCCTGGGGGGTGGAAAACAACCCCAACGCAAACTGGGGGCGTAGAGTTTACACAGCTAATATTATATTAAGGGGCACAGGCACTTCAAAATATGTGTTCAAAATCAGGATCTTTTTTTTTTGGGTAATTTTAATTTGGCAATAATTCGGCTCTTTGTCTTTTGTTTTTCTAAATTAATTATTAATAATAATGCTAGTACGGATTATAGTTAACAAGAATAAATTATGCTTCAAGGTTTTTTTGTATTTTTTTTTTGTAAACAAAAATCAGGCTCAGATCCAGATAAGTGGACTAATATAAATAAATGACTAAACTGCAGTCGATACTATATTTTTATTGGAAAAAAACCGGAGACATTAGTGGCCATGACAAAAATCCTCAACACTTCCTAATTTTATATCCATTTAAAACACTGTTAAAAACTCAACCTTTTCATATCTTCCATAAACAGCCGAAACCTTAAAACCAGAGATTACATTTCAATCGTCACATACTCTTTTCATCAAAACCTTCTCTGAAAACCTTTTTTTATGTGGCAACCCTTTAGGCTCACTGGCTTAGAGTAAGCTACCCCTTTTCCAAGGTAGGGGATGATTGGGGGATCAGTAATGAAATGGACAGTCTGGGATATACCTGATAACATAGGGATATAATGTTATGTTGTCTCTACGTTGATGATAAATGTTTGGAAGTGAGGTTTTATTTTGGAAATAATGATTGCCTACGTTTGCTTCGAGTAGGAGCCATTCAAGTCTATCTATACTATAATGAAGAGTAGAAATATTTGTACCCTTAAACTTCGAAACAACTAAACTGATTTGAAAAATTCTTTCCTGTTTGAAAGCTACACTCTTCTTGAGTAACGTATATTTTATCTCGGTGCGGGCAGTAGTTCCCAAGGGACGCGGATAAAACCGCGGGGTACCGGCTAGTATCAAAAAAAGTTCAGTAAAATCTAAGAAAAATTGAATAAGCAAGTGCATTATTAGTGATTTATATTAATGACAATACACTGGACCAATTACACATCAAAAAACATTATATCGGGTGTGTCGTTCACAATCACATTCAATTCCATCACATATACTTTACGATATTCTATGGCGAATTGTAAAAAAAATAACCTAATCCATTCAGTGGTTTAACCAGAGGAGTCATTTTTCGTTTTTATAATTTACAACATCATGTGTAAAGCAGAGATAAAGTTAGTCATATATTAACCAGTATATTAACACATTTCATTTAATGTGATTATGAACGACACACCCGATATAAAGAAAAAACTATATCTTAAAATCACAGTTTCTACCAACATTCCACGCGGGGGTAGATATCTAATATCATGTTTACAAACATTCAGACAAGATAAATCTTCTGACAAATGTCAGAACGTAACAATACACCGCTACGCCCCCGGGTTTTCCTGCGTCAGCTACAAATGTGATGTATTTCTTGTCCAATTAAACAATGAAAGTACTAGGTTTTACCAGTGGGTACAGAAATTTGATATTATTTTGTAAGAAAGTTGATTCTTTTACGATTTTTACCGACTTTCCAAAAAGGAGGTTCTCAATTCGGACTTTTGTATTTTTATATTTATCTCTACATTTTTAACGCTTTCGTGTGGCTTGGCAATCCTTACTAATATTATAAATACGAAAGTCACTGTTTGTCGCATGTTCACGCCAAAATTACTGAACTGACGTAAATGAGTGTACAGATAGATATTCTATAGCCTGATAAAGCACAGGCTAATTATTATCCGGTTGCGGAAAGATGGCGCGGTTTTAACAACGGGGATCATCTAGCAGGTTAAAAGTTTATGTGATTGAAATGCAAAAGTAGGTAACATTTTATAAAAAGTGCTACGAAAACATTTCGAGCTTTGCTACGGTGCTACGATATTGTTAAAATTTCGTAGCTCGTAGCAGTCGTAGCAAGGTCTGGGTATCTACAGTCTACAGTAATTTTATTCTGCGATTTTTGAATACCATGAAATATTCATACTACGATATTGCTACTACAATGCTACGGTGCCCGTAGTCTCGTGGTCAAGTGTATTAAAGTTGTAACTCGGTTACAATTTGCTTGCTAATCTACCATTTGAGTACTTTTTTTAAATGTGTATATTAATTTAGGTAAACTAACAAGGCATTTAAGTAACGAATAGTATTTTTTTCTAGTGCATGTTTAATACATTTTGTAACAAATATTTAACAAACATATATTTTTCTAAGAAAAAAAGCCTAATTTTACATAAACATCCATGCTTAAAATTCATAAGCAACTCGACCTCACGCAATTTACAACCACAAACCACACCCAAAAATAACTCTGCATTCCAACTATAAAAAACTCTGCATTCCTCGCATTCCATTTCACGCAAAGTCAGCATTCTCATCAGGTCAAACTGCTGCTCGCGCAGGTCACCGTCGTACCGGGTCACGAAGCCCTCCATCGATGCTAGTGCCGATCCCGCGGCGTTGCCTGCACACCATCTGCTCGAGCCCTCGTCATCTGTCAAGGAGAACAGGCCGCAGTTGAAAGGACCTAGACCTATTGGGTCTAGTGTTTCGGGTAAGTTGTACATCGTAATGTCTCTTTTTTTTTTCATATGGATTGTATTTTTTTTTTTACTTTCAAAATATTAAGCGATTTGAACCATAAGAGGTGTTTCGTATTGTTTAATTTCCAAAGTTTCCCCTTATGTACTTCCCTTATTTATACACTCCCCTTATGTACTTGCTTATGTACTCCTATTTTGTAATCCCTTATCTTCTCTAATCTATAAACTTCCGTATGTACTCTCCTTATGAACTTCCTCATGTACTCCTTTTATACTTCCTTATGTATGCCCCTTATATACTTTACTATATACTCCCGTTATGTGCTCCCCTTATATACTCCTATTATGTACTCCCCTTATGTACTTCCATATTTACTTTATTATGTACACCTCTTAAGTACTCCCGTTATATACTTAATTATGTATTCCCTTTATGTACTCCCCTTATGTACTTCCTTATATACTTTATTATAACTCCCCTTGTTGCTAATCGACATATATTAACCAGTATATTAACGATGTGATAAGGAGGTACCTACGAAACACCCGATATACACAACAACATATCAACTGAAACTGACTAATATTGACACAAAATAGAACAACATTCACCACAACTTTGAAATACCAAAAATAAACAAATATCGTACATACACAGTAAAATAATAAAACTAGCAACAATTTTAATATTACTAATAGCAATTCGGACAATAGAGAACCGCCATTACCATAATGAATGTTTATAAAATATGAATATAAGTACCTGTCATGGAGGAAGGAAAAATGAACAGAGATGCTATAATGCAGGTAGGTCAACCGCCTTCGTGTAGGTCAAATACGTACGGTGGAAATGACCAAAACGATCAGTTACGAGTGAATTTACTAAGAGTTCTGGTTCTTTGAGACATCTGACTATGATTTTTGGTAATATAACAAATAATTGGGTCCAAAGAAGGTGTATAAGGACGAAGACAGTAACGTTCCTCGTCCCCCGCACACCCGCATTTTAGCGCGCTACTTAGGAGATTTTCCCCGCTGTGACACTCCCTTACCGCTGCTAACCCACGTGGGTTAGCAGCGGTAAGGGAGTGTCAGACTCTTACTGACTAAAAACCGTCGTGTTCCGTCATAGGCCTTTTATGTACCAGGGCCGCGGTATCTCTTTCGAACAACCCGCAGCCCTCCGTTATGGCACCTCCGCTAGTCATTTTGTTCTCAGTGGTATCTCTTTATACGTACAGGGCTGACCCTTGTGGGTACCTTTGTAGTTTATTTAGGAAATGCATATGTGGTATTAAAAAGTTCTTTTGCCTTTTCTTTATTTTGGGGAACGTTGCTCGTTAAGTTATTGGGTTTTTACGGATGGTAGATATCTAATAAGGTTTCATTTTCATTTCAGTTATTACATATTATTTTAATGAGTTTGTGAATGCTAGATATACGATGTGTTTACTTTTTAGTTAGTTTAAATGAGTGTAATAATTGAGATAAATAATACTTGTCATGTCAGTTGACGAAGCCTAGATTTCAATGTACCAAGTTTTTTCTTCAGTTCAAATAAGTGTCCCCTTTTTGAAAGCAATCAACACAGCTACCTTCGAATTTATTTATTCATATAAAACACGTTATACAAAGGTGTTAAAGGTAAAGATAAGATCATACATGTTTCACTTTACAAGTATTCCTTATAAAAATATTATTATTTATCCGTTTATCCGCTGGATGCAGGTCGCCTCCAACAGGTATCTGTGGAGATCTAAGGGGGAGGCCTATGTTCAGCAGTGGAGGTCCTATGGCTGAGATGATGATAATGTTTTATAATATAACTAATCATGTAATTCTTCTATCCCCAGACTCGATATCCCTCTCATCGCCGGTAGCATGCACGTCTCCGCGGGAAGACCCCCTGGGGCCTCCAATGCCCAGCAACGTGGCGGCCTTGCCCGAGGAGCACCGCTGCTGCCTGCTGGGCAAAGTGCCCGGGCTACGGGTGAGGCGGCGCCGGGCTATGCTCATATACGTCTGCGCTGCGGATTCACAAGGTGGGTTGAGCATTTAGTAATAGCGCCATCTAGTGAATGTAGTCAAGAAGAGATAAACCGTTATTTTTAAAACAACATGGTTTTAGAATTTGTTATACATATAATGAAGTTAATCTTTATTCAAAAAAATAAAAAATCTAAGAATGGGTTTCAATAAAATTATCCCTAGTGAAACTTATATAAACATTGACATATTCTATCTGAATACATTATCTTTAACACTACTTTATATTTGAATAGATCTTCATCTACTTACCAATACCCACACCAGACCAATCATCTACTTACCAATTTTAAAAGCTGAAAGTGTTTAAATACACAAATTGTCAATCGATAGCAAATCTTACCTCAAATAATCAATCGATCAATTTTACTCGATTGTAACCTTACTCCCTCCATTTCTCAGACTGCTGCGCGGAAAAAGGCGCACTACAATGCGGTGCGGCAGCTCGGCTCCGCGTGCGCGCGCGGAGACGCGGCTGGCGCGTGCACGTGGCAGACTTGCACTGGCGCTCCCCGCTGGAACAGCAGAGGGACCATCGCTTCCCCGTGCTCTGTATTGCTGAGCTGGCTCGTATGTATCTATGGATATGTTGGCACAATTTTTTCCGATACGTTGATGTCCTATTTTAGGTGGAAGACCTATAAAATTAATAGCTGAAATTGGCGAGTTCACATCATTCCTTTATTGTCCCACTGATGGGCACAGGCGTCCTCTCGCACAGAGAAGGATTGAGCGTTAATAACCACGCTTGCTCAATAGGGTTTGGTGATTTCAGACTTTTTATATAGTCCAGATTTTCTCGAGAGTCTTTACAATACATCAAAAAATACCGATTTCCCAAAGAGTTCCCAATTTTTATTGGGTTCGAATGTTTGACAGTTTTTTGTAGGTCTTACTCTCTATTCCAACTATTCACGTTAACTTCCAGGTCAATCAGAGCTAGGGGCAGTGGTCCCGGTGCTATTCCTGAACTCAGGACTGGGAACACCGCTGCTGCCTCACACGTTGGAGTGCGCAGACTTCAAGGCGGCACTAGAAACTGCTGAGGATGAGAGCGATAAGGCACTGCTGAATAAATGGTAAGTTGAGAAAAGTATGGATTTGGGTGTTCTTAGGGTCTTTTAAAAGTAAATCAGAGAAGATAATGTGATGATGAACAGCATGTTTGATGGTTTTGCCAATAGACATGTCCAGCATTATAGACTTCCCTTATTTTTTAAAAACTCTTAAGGTGTTTTTGGAGACGAGCTGCTGACTGCAAGAAATCGGCCACAGCAGCGCACTCAATCGCTGCAGCTCACTTCCAATAGCACCTTAAAACATATAACGAAGACTTCGAAATCTGAATCAATATACTTGTCATAGCATAAGAATTGATGTTCTCTCGTCAGGTACACTCTAGACGCAAGCACGACGCCGCCCTGCTACCGGCTGGTCCGGGGGGCGCCGGCGCGCTGGCGCCGCGAGATGGCCAAGACCCTCAACGTGCTGGTCCGTACCCTCCCACAGGAGGCCTGCGACGCGTACCTCACTACTGTGGTCGAACAGGTCAGAGCACCCTGCTCTTTGCTCTAGTCTATACATCATCAGGTACTCTCTAGCGCGAGATGGCCAAGACCCTCAACGTGCTGGTCCGCACCCTCCCACAGGAGGCCTGCGACGCGTACCTCACTACTGTGGTCGAACAGGTCAGAGCACCCTGCTCTTTGCTCTAGTCTATACATCATCAGGTACTCTCTAGCGCGAGATGGCCAAGACCCTCAACGTGCTGGTCCGCACCCTCCTACAGGAGGCCTGCGACGCGTACCTCACTACTGTGGTCGAACAGGTCAGAGCACCCTGCTCTTTGCTCTAGTCTATACATCATCAGGTACTCTCTAGCGCGAGATGGCCAAGACCCTCAACGTGCTGGTCCGCACCCTCCTACAGGAGGCCTGCGACGCGTACCTCACTACTGTGGTCGAACAGGTCAGAGCACCCTGCTCTTTGCTCTAGTCTATACATCATCAGGTACTCTCTAGTGCGAGATGGCCAGCAGGTTCGAAACTCCCTTGTATAGTCTAGTTTTTGCAATGATCGTTCGTAAAAAGTGCAAGTCTTTAGGCTCAATTAAGCCGTTGAAATCCAAATCCACTTACAAAGAACGGCATAAAGAATGTCATAGCATTTCGTAATTTATGGAGCTGACTTTCCATTCGTCAAACTGCAGGAGGTTCAACACACAGTGCTGATGAGTGTGGAGGCAGCTCGGCGCTGCGTGTGGGTATGCCGCGCGGGAGGCACGGGCGGGGCTGTGGGCGCCGCCCCCGGGGCTGCATCACCACAGTCCGAGCCGGGGGACATCGCCGATACGGCACACCACCACGAGCTGCAGAGGAGGCTCAATAACTTGCAGAAGGATCTTAAGGTAGATGATATTATTATGGGATCCATGTTCCAGGACTTTAATATATAACTAAATATAGGTATTTGTCTTCTTTATTTTTTTTAATAGTTGTGGACATGTAATAAGTCATCCATATAAAACACTGGTGCATTCGATTTTTGAAGTTATTTCTGACATTGTTGGATGGGTCTGCGAGATTGTTTTAAAGAGTACCTAATTTGGACAACCCAAAACAAGAGAGGAATATATTTTTTTTATACATCATACCGGTCTACCGAACATAGTCTCAGATTCTGTTCCAGCGTGAAAACCAGCGTCAGACACGGCATAATGCTGAACTAGACCTATTTGGCGCAACCTTTTGTTACTTTTTTATTTTATTTTATTTTTATTTCTATGTGTATTTGTGGCTTGTGTCAATAAATAATTTTTCTTTCTTATCTTTCTTTCCCGGTATTGTCAACATTTGTGCGATTGAACGTCTGGTCAAGCAGATAATAGTCACTTATGCTGTAAAACCCTTTCCAGCAACATCTAAGCGAGCGCAACGTGATCCGCGCCAGCGTGCGAGGCCGCGGCATGCCGGGCGGCGAGGACGAGTACACCGAGGGCGTCAGCTCCGCGCTCGGCGACCGCCTCGACGCGCTGCTCGACGCGCTGCTGGCCGACAACCTCGTGCCCGCAGGGTACAACGGCATACCCACCAGGTATGTGATGATGTGGGGGTCATGCGAGGACGAGTACACCGAGGGCGTCAGCTCCGCGCTCGGCGACCGCCTCGACGCGCTGCTCGACGCGCTGCTGGCCGACAACCTCGTGCCCGCAGGGTACAACGGCATACCCACCAGGTATGTGATGATGTGGGGGTCATGCGAGGACGAGTACACCGAGGGCGTCAGCTCCGCGCTCGGCGACCGCCTCGACGCGCTGCTCGACGCGCTGCTGGCCGACAACCTCGTGCCCGCAGGGTACAACGGCATACCCACCAGGTATGTGATGATGTGGGGGTCATGCGAGGACGAGTACACCGAGGGCGTCAGCTCCGCGCTCGGCGACCGCCTCGACGCGCTGCTCGACGCGCTGCTGGCCGACAACCTCGTGCCCGCAGGGTACAACGGCATACCCACCAGGTATGTGATGATGTGGGGGTCATGCGAGGACGAGTACACCGAGGGCGTCAGCTCCGCGCTCGGCGACCGCCTCGACGCGCTGCTCGACGCGCTGCTGGCCGACAACCTCGTGCCCGCAGGGTACAACGGCATACCCACCAGGTATGTGATGATGTGGGGGTCATGCGAGGACGAGTACACCGAGGGCGTCAGCTCCGCGCTCGGCGACCGCCTCGACGCGCTGCTCGACGCGCTGCTGGCCGACAACCTCGTGCCCGCAGGGTACAACGGCATACCCACCAGGTATGTGATGATGTGGGGGTCATGCGAGGACGAGTACACCGAGGGCGTCAGCTCCGCGCTCGGCGACCGCCTCGACGCGCTGCTCGACGCGCTGCTGGCCGACAACCTCGTGCCCGCAGGGTACAACGGCATACCCACCAGGTATGTGATGATGTGGGGGTCATGCGAGGACGAGTACACCGAGGGCGTCAGCTCCGCGCTCGGCGACCGCCTCGACGCGCTGCTCGACGCGCTGCTGGCCGACAACCTCGTGCCCGCAGGGTACAACGGCATACCCACCAGGTATGTGATGATGTGGGGGTCATGCGAGGACGAGTACACCGAGGGCGTCAGCTCCGCGCTCGGCGACCGCCTCGACGCGCTGCTCGACGCGCTGCTGGCCGACAACCTCGTGCCCGCAGGGCACAACGGCATACCCACCAGGTATTTACAAATTCGAGAAAGATAGAATATATTTAGTACCGAAATTCACGCTAAGAGGGATAGATAGATGGATATACTATTTGGGGTACGCCAATGTATCAAGTGTCCTAATGAGTGGTCTTAACTCCAAGGACGATCCTTTCCAGATAACCTTAGGATGGATTGAGATGAGAAGGAAAGATTATACGGTAGGTACACTTAGTCCTGCGTCCGTTCGTAAAAACTGTTCAGAGATAGTCTCGGTACTTCTTCAAGCCAGTCTGTATGAGGGTGTTGATTAAGTGGACAAAGACACAGTCCATAGTAAAAAGTTAATAAAAGCAACGTCCTACGTCGATGTCTTTGGACGTATGAGTACGTCCTAGTAAAGTAACTCTGTTCTTTTGTTTGCAGTTTGTTCGACGAGGTGAACGAACACCTGGCGTTCTGTCAGAAGGCGGCGCAGTGTACCTCCAACAGGGAGATCACTCTCAACGAGCTCAAAACGTAAGTCGTATATTTAACATTCTCAAACCAACAAACTCTTCTTTTTTATTTCCAGTAGGTCTGTTTATAAAACCTCTTTCGAATGGTCAAGCTCGTTTGTCTGCTGGAGAAGAACTGACAAGAAACTCCATAAAAACTCTTTTAAAAAATGCAAATGTTTAGAACAGTTTTTTTGTTTTGTTGGGGTAAACGAGTTCTAGAGTGGAGACCACGCCTCAGCAAACGTAGTGTAGGACGTCCTCAGGCACGGTGGAGTGATGACTTGCGCAAGACGGCTGGCAGGAGCTGGATGCGAGCAGCCGAAAATCGATCTCAGTGGCGTGCACTTGGAGAGGCCTATGTCCAGCAGTGGACTGCTATAGGCTGATGATGATGATGAGAACAGTTTTTCATAGTTTCCCTTAGAACGTTGTACAATGCAAAATTAAATGATGACTGTCTCAAGCGGTCTGATCCACACTTCGGGCAACAACCTTGTAGAGCTCAACTTGTACAAGCTCTCTTGTCTTTATTAGCTTGACTTTATTAGCGGTTAAGTTTCGGATCTTCAATTGGTGCCAGCGACATACATAGAAAGTATTGATCATTGATTTTGGTAGCTGTCTTATGAGAATTCGACGTTCAATAAAGACCTTTGCGAGCTCTGCTTGTGGTAAAAACACTGAAGGCAATTACTTGAAATAGAGCATCTCCAGATTTTTGCTATTTTTCCTCCGTGTTATGTCCTGTTCAATTACTAACGTTTATGTTGTAATATGATTCCAGCTACATAACAGGCGACAGCACGGTGCCGCTGGCGCTGATCGGCGGCGCGGGCTGCGGCAAGGCGACGCTCGTGGCTCGCGCCGTCACCCTCGCGCACTCCTGCCAGCCCGACCTCGCTGTTGTCGTCAGGTACTACATATGTATACACATCACCACAGCTACATGACATAACTCAAGAAGTTCCACCAGGGGCCCATCAGGTTCAAAACCTGCCGGGGTTACGGGATTGTTCAAAAAAGTTACCGCGGCCCTGCTACATAAAGGGCTTAAGAAGGAACATGACGGGTTTTAGCCAGTAAGAGTCTGACACTCCCTCACGCTGTTACCCCACAGTGAGAGGTGTCATGATGATTTTACATAAAAAAGATAGTACATATAAAGACTTTACAGGCACATAATTAATTCATTTTGTATCTCCCCAAATGTATCCCAAATTGTCTCCTCTCAAATCCTCGTCAGTTCGCGACTTGACAGTTGTACCTTGATGTTCCAGGTTCGTGGGTCTGACGCCGCAGTCGAGCAGTTCCCACATGCTGCTCAAGTCCATCGTGGATCAGTGTCACGTGCTCATGACTGGGACCGTCTATAGGGGACGAAATGTAAGTAGGATCCCCTGTGTGTTTAGTGCAGCAGCTGTATCAAGTTTCAAGCACTTGTTTGAGTGAAACATAAAGGCAGGCGATGGTCTCAGACTCATCATGAAATCGAAGAAACTTCTGGATTAATCTCAACTTTTGCGTTTGAATACGGGTGGATGATGAAGTTATTACCTCCGAATACTTTATAAAAACCATGTTAAGCTCCTAGAAAATGGTATTTTGTGGTTCCCAGGACGTGTACTCCCTGTCGGGCGCGCTGGTGGGGCTGCTGGCGGGGCTGGGGCGCGGGCGCGGCGCGCTGCTGTGCGTGGTGGGCGCCGACGCGCTGCGGGCCGCGCGCTGGCTGCCCGAGCGACTGCCCACCAACGTCAAGATGATCGTCACTGTCACTGAGGGTGAGTGCTGTAGCTGCAGGAGTGTACTGTCGGCGCGCTGGTGGGGCTGCTGGCGGGGCTGGGGCGCGGGCGCGGCGCGCTGCTGTGCGTGGTGGGCGCCGACGCGCTGCGGGCCGCGCGCTGGCTGCCCGAGCGACTGCCCACCAACGTCAAGATGATCGTCACTGTCACTGAGGGTGAGTGCTGTAGCTGCAGGAGTGTACTGTCGGCGCGCTGGTGGGGCTGCTGGCGGGGCTGGGGCGCGGGCGCGGCGCGCTGCTGTGCGTGGTGGGCGCCGACGCGCTGCGGGCCGCGCGCTGGCTGCCCGAGCGACTGCCCACCAACGTCAAGATGATCGTCACTGTCACTGAGGGTGAGTGCTGTAGCTGCAGGACGTGTACTGTCGGCGCGCTGGTGGGGCTGCTGGCGGGGCTGGGGCGCGGGCGCGGCGCGCTGCTGTGCGTGGTGGGCGCCGACGCGCTGCGGGCCGCGCGCTGGCTGCCCGAGCGACTGCCCACCAACGTCAAGATGATCGTCACTGTCACTGAGGGTGAGTGCTGTAGCTGCAGGACGTGTACTGTCGGCGCGCTGGTGGGGCTGCTGGCGGGGCTGGGGCGCGGGCGCGGCGCGCTGCTGTGCGTGGTGGGCGCCGACGCGCTGCGGGCCGCGCGCTGGCTGCCCGAGCGACTGCCCACCAACGTCAAGATGATCGTCACTGTCACTGAGGGTGAGTGCTGTAGCTGCAGGACGTGTACTGTCGGCGCGCTGGTGGGGCTGCTGGCGGGGCTGGGGCGCGGGCGCGGCGCGCTGCTGTGCGTGGTGGGCGCCGACGCGCTGCGGGCCGCGCGCTGGCTGCCCGAGCGACTGCCCACCAACGTCAAGATGATCGTCACTGTCACTGAGGGTGAGTGCTGTAGCTGCAGGACGTGTACTGTCGGCGCGCTGGTGGGGCTGCTGGCGGGGCTGGGGCGCGGGCGCGGCGCGCTGCTGTGCGTGGTGGGCGCCGACGCGCTGCGGGCCGCGCGCTGGCTGCCCGAGCGACTGCCCACCAACGTCAAGATGATCGTCACTGTCACTGAGGGTGAGTGCTGTAGCTGCAGGACGTGTACTGTCGGCGCGCTGGTGGGGCTGCTGGCGGGGCTGGGGCGCGGGCGCGGCGCGCTGCTGTGCGTGGTGGGCGCCGACGCGCTGCGGGCCGCGCGCTGGCTGCCCGAGCGACTGCCCACCAACGTCAAGATGATCGTCACTGTCACTGAGGGTGAGTGCTGTAGCTGCAGGACGTGTACTGTCGGCGCGCTGGTGGGGCTGCTGGCGGGACTGGGGACTTCTACAACCAATTTCCAAAAGAAAAGTCATTTATCACAATGACGGTCTTCCTACTCTTCTCCGATGATGCGTAAGGGAAAAACTGGTCATACATGACCAAATTCAAAGCAAGTCTTCCAGGCCCTATATCTGATGCCATCTGGCACAAAAACCCCTTTAACTCCCTGTTTGTGACGCCAAAAAAAATTTTTGGCAGCCCTGTCTGCCATGTCTTCCAAGACTTTTAATTTACAAACTAAAATACCATGCACCATGTCTCCAATTAACACTCCACCTTACTAATTTGTATTCCAAACTTTCAGAAAAAGACGAGCCCTCAAGTTCAGCAATAATGGCGGTCCTATCATCGGAGGACGGGCCCAAAGTGGTTCGGGCCCCACCGGTTGGCCCCGACGAGGCTAAGGCAGTCCTCACCGCTTGTGCTGCGACATATAGTAAGACTGGTGCCGCGTCACCGCCCGAAGCCGCTGTGAAGGCTGTGCAGAAATGTACTTTGCCCCTTTATGCTAAGGTTGGTTTTTATTCATCGGGTTTGATGATCACTCTTTTCTTTCTTCACTGTGGAGTAGGTATTTCATGCTCTGTTAAAACCTTGATAGAGTTGAAAAAAAACTAATTGAGAACGTACTCCTTTTCGCAAAGTCATATTTTTTTACCAAATGTGTGTATTTTTCAAATGCCTGGTAATTTCAGTGTTTATTTTAAAAAAAAACGTTAAGTAGATACAGGGGGTCTATCCATCCAGTGTAGATAAATATAATATACTGGTAATCAGCTGTCAGGCTAGAAGCTGAGCCGCTTATGATTGGGAAAAGGCTAAGCGAATGATAATGAAAAGACTTATACTGAAAAACTTTTTTACATTTGGCTGATTAACACTACATTTCAACCAGAGCTGGTCAAAAACAAACTTCAATATAACCTAAGGTCCCAATTATAACCCCAAAAAATCACGTCTTCCAGATCCTAGCCTGGCAAATATCTCTATCAGCGGAAACCTTCACGGAACTCTCCGAACCAGACACGACTCCTGAACTGGTAATCTGTGAAGACTTAGAAGACCAGCTGGCTCAGATCCTCATCACGACGGAAGCAGCTCTGGGTGCTGAGCGCGTGAAGACTTGTCTGTCACTGCTGACGGCTTCGAGAAGGGGGCTGGATGATACTGAGATACTGGATATTTTGGCACATGATGAGCTGTTCAGGAGTGAGGAGACTTATTGTAAGCATTTACCAATTAGGAGAGTTTGTTACACCTATGGATTTTCAAGATCGTTTTGGGGAGCTTTCTTTCTTGCGGATTTTAAAACTACTTTGCACAAAAAAACAGAAAAGTTCTGCCGTTTTACTATATTTATTATTTCTTAAATATATAAGTTAAGATCAATAATTTAAAACTCAAAAAAGATGTTTAAAACTTATTTTTACCCACGACGAAACGGAGCAGGTATATGCGTTTAGAGTGAGAGATGTACGTTTGTGTGTTTGTGTATGCGTTTGTGCAATGTTCCCACCTACCTTCTAAACTAATGATCTGATTTTGAGACAGTTTTCAATAACGGATTTGTGTTCGATGAGTTCATGTTCTTAGACAGGTGTCATGGCTGTAGCTCACTAGGGGGCGCCACAATATTAATGCCAAACAATGTTGCAATATAATCAAAAGTTACAATTCTGTTTTCATCAGCAATGTGTACGTGCTTAATGCATGTTCCCAAATAATAAAAGTTACGCCTGTAACTCACTAGAGGGCGCTACAATATCAGTGCAAAATAATATTGCAATAACATATTATATAGACTATAATTCGTAAATGCTCTCTAAAAAGTCTGAAATAAAATTAAGCAAAATTTAAAATTTTGAAAAAACCCCCGACGGTAAAAATCTTATTGAAAAACAATAAAATAATTCAAAACTCCTGACTTAACCCAATTATATAGGAATATCCGTCGGGGTTGCCTTTTCCATATGAAATTTCAATAATTAATTGAGTGTATTTTATGTCATCGTTATTACGTTTACACATTTGAAGATCATCTTGTTCTAGAGAAAAATATTCTCTTTTGATCTTTGTCCTCCATTGATTACTCTCTCGTCTCTGTTGTTGCCGTCTCGTTGTTGAATGTTGACAGTTAGCCACACTACTTGATTTCTTCCTTGGCGCGCAGTGCCGTGGGCCCCCGCGTCGCTGGCGTGGCCGCAGCTGGCGGCGCTGCTGGCGCCGTGGCTGCGCTGGGACGCGCGCGGCGCGGCGCGGTGGCGCGACGCGGCGCTGGCGAGCGCGGCGTCCGACAGGTACCTCGCTGACTGCGATACTCAAGTCCGACAGACGCTTATTGATTATTATGAGGTGAGGACTTTATTTATTGTTTTTTTTTTTCAACATATTTTCCACATTTTTAAACATTGTAAACAAAAAAAAGATATACATAAATAGAAAAAATTGTGACCACCGATATCGGGCACAGGGTCCAAAGTGCCGGTGATTAAGACCCCAGAAACAGAAACCTCCTCACAATACGCACCGTTTCAATTACTGCCTTCTGAACCAGTCTCTTGATCCAGCCGCCTAACGAGAGCTCATGAGGTGTGGGTCGAGACTCTTGGCTATTAGACCATTGGCCGTAACGACAATCGGTACAATACCAGCCGTGTCAAAATTCCACATAGCGACAACCTTGGCGAGATACTTTATTATTATTACCAAGCTTCATTAGCCCCTTTTACTGTGGAAAACCGTGATTGATCTCATTTTTTAAAACTATGTTCCTTCTTTTGTGTAGCAGGACCACAGTTACTCTGTTGCACCAACCCCTTCATTGACCATTAGCTCTTTAATTTTGTACGAATTCAAAGTATTTTGTTTATATTACAGGGTAAATGGTATGCAGAAAACGATCCGAAGATGGCTGGCCGTCTGATATCGCAAGAAAATAAGTTTTCTGATGAATAGTAAGTACATGATTTACTTCTAGATTTTCAAAAATACTAAAGACCGAATTAGATAAACAAGAGCTTTATTTAAAAATAATAAAAAAACAATGTCACATCCAGCTACTCCAATCTGCATTTTTTTCCCAATCAACATTGATCCTTATACTTTAGGGGTTAAGTTGAAAATCTATTAACGTTTGACAGATAGTAGTAGCTTAAAGTATTATCATTTCCACTTCCATAATTACCTACTTAAACAAGAAGTTTAATCACACCGTTGACCAACATTTCTTAATTTAAGCCAATCTTTCCACAGCTACAACACAAGAAAACTAGACGAGCTCCCGTTCCAACACTACCACATTTACAAAGATGACCCAAAGACCTTCGCCAACCAACTCTACTTCACCCAACTGGACTGGGTTCACGACAAGCTAGCTGCTACCGACTGCTGTCACTTCCTCGAAGACATAGCCCTCGTCCACATAGACCCTTTACCAGAACACATTGAGATCTTAAAAGACGTCTTCGAAACTCACTCTTACGCTTTAGATTATGACCATCGACAATTCTATGGGCTATTACGAATGACGATGGAGAAGAGACAACGCAATGGATGTCAGGTTAAGAGTAAAATTGTTCAGGATTGGATGAAGGAGATAAGAGATCCTCCTGTGCCTACATTGTACCCTGAGAATCCTGATTTCTATAAGATTATGGAGTGTAAGGAAAAGAGGGAGTTCTCAATGAATGAGGGTTTCGATTCGAAAATGTTTGATTTAATTGTGAGGTTCGATAGTAGGGGGAAGTTTGTGGCGACTGTTTCTACTGAGAGGGAGGAGATTTGCGTTTGGGATGTACTGAAGTGAGTATAAAAACATAGATAACATAGTGTAAGCCTTAAATTATTGGTCCATAGAAATGCGGAGTATAAGTTACATGAAAGAGTATATAGAGGGGAATAGATGGGATGTGAACATATAGGAGTATTTAAGGAAGAGTATAGGGGAGTATATAAGGGGAAACATAGGGGGATAACTTAATGGGAGTATACAGACTGGGAGATAACATGAGACCATGTAGGGGAGTATATTGGGAAGTATAGAGGGAATATTTATATTAGAAGATTGTTAATAATTTAAAGATCTACATTATTTTATCTTCTACTCTTAAGCCCCAACTACTAATTGTCTTCCAGATGTAAACTAGTCAGGAAGATGGTGGGTGTGACGCACCCCATTAACTTAGTGCCAATCGACGAGTACAAGTGCGTGGTGTTATGTCGCAGGGAGCTTAGAGTATACAACTTGGACCAGGTAAGATACTTAAGAATCTTTTTTGCGATTTCGTCTCCTACCACTCCATTCGAGTGGGCCAAAGTAAGCACTGGTCCGATCTTGGTATGACCACAGATTACTATAATAGTTACTGGTATGACTTTTTATGAACAAAATGCGAATAAAACCGGTGTAAATGCCATAGCAACAATTACTTCTTCAATTAAAGCAGTATTTATTTATTTATTGCAAAAATGTATACAGTTACAGAAATGCATCCTTATCCTAGGTATACATTAGCCTGTTAGGGCGCAGCAAATTAACTTAAAACTATCTCAATACAACATATATTGAGATAGTTGTATTGAGATATTTATTTTAATGGAATTTCAAAATGGCGTAAAAAGTTCTATCAAGATTGTTAACCTTCAGATAAGGGCGTACTCAAATGGACTATAGGGACTTATTCCAGTCTGCGCAGTGTGTCAGTGAGAGTTTCAAATTATTTCAAGGAGAAGACTGGATGATATGGAACACGTTGGCTAGAACCTACTGATTATAGACTAACTATCGATGTATTTGCCTACTTACAGTAACTGTATTGTGTATTCCAGGGTACGTTCCTGGTGGCACTGAAGGGTGTGATGAACCAAAAGATGCCGTACTACGGGCTGCATGATCCGAAGCATCTGGTCGCACTGTCACGCAACAGGATGTATGTCAACCTCATGAATATTGAGACTGGTGAGTAAAAACTATATAAAGAAGACGAGTTATATACATAGGTACTCAGACTTTATCGATGCAATTGAGTTTTTTTTTTAACGGCAATGTCTTTGAAAGGTGCAGTTTTCGGATTTTGTTCTTGTTGTTGTTTTGATCTTGTTTTCATACAAAAGTCTCGAAAGATCATTTATATGGATGTGCTAAAAATCTCATAAATAGTCTACGAATAATTTGCGAGGGTATATAGATATTACAGGTGTAATTTTAGTGCCCCTGATATCACTGAATTGTCAAACTTGTTCCTTGGTTTTCCAGGTGACTGTGTGACGACATTTAAGGCTGGAGAGGACAGGTTCCTCAACTCTCTACTGGTTTCGGGTGATGGAAGGTAACAACAACATTTTTGCAAATAGCTTAAATTCCTCTTCCTGCCCTGTTCCCAAGTCTTTTGGATTCAACGGATATGTAATTTTTTCCCATTTTTAACCGACTTCGCAAAAAGGAGAAGGTTCTCAATTCGGCCGGTATATGTATATATATTTCTTTTCTATGTATGTACATTGCTTACGCCGAGGTTTTTTTTTGCAAATAGTGTAAATTCCTTATTTGGGTTTTTCTTTCTTTCGTCTGTTTTCTATTGGTTGTTATGTTTCTAATTTTATCTTCCAGAGTGTTAGTATGTGGCGACGAGACTCAGAAGCCGTTCCCTCTGCTCGTGTGGTCTCTGACGTCACGCAAGCTGCTGTACGACTTGAGGATACCGCATCATGACTTCGTCACGTCTAAAGCGGCTATCACTTATGAAGGTTGGTTTACATCTTTACATAACCATTGGTCTTGATATCTTCTAGGCTCGTCCTGGATTATCACCCAAATCTTTTAGGATCCAGTTCAGATTTAGATAAAAAGTAGATTAATTAAGTAGGTAAGCATTTTCCCGTTTGTTGCCCGTGGTACTACCAATAGTACTACCAGTAGTACCACGGGCAATTTTCTCTGCCCGTAGTACTACCAAGCGGTCTGGTAGTACCACGGGCAAGAAAAAATTGCCCGTGGTACTACTGTCAATATTATAGGTTTTTTTCAACCCTTTTGTTGTCACCGTTGATATTGTCATCCTAGAAAGAGAATTGAAATATGTATATTTTTTTAATGTTGATATATTTTGGTACTATTTCGTAAATAGATCTGGTAGTTTAGTTTCTATTTCGTTTTTGACTCTTGTCAATTTTGAGCAATGAAAAATTTCACAACTATTTTACCAGATCTATTTACGAAATAGTACCAAAATTTATCAACATTCAAAAAAATATATATTTCAATTCTCTTTCTAGGATGACCATATCAACTGTGACAACAAAAGGGTTGAAAAAAACCTATAATATTGACAGTAGTACCACGGGCAGTTTTTTGTTGCCCGTGGTACTACCAGACCGCTTGGTAGTACTACGGGAAAAGAAAATTGCCCGTGGTACTACTGGTAGTACTATTGGTAGTACCACGGGCAACAAACGCATTTTCCATGGTCCCATTCAATCTATCATTATATCAACATCCGTTCACCCATTTATCCGGAATTGTTACAAGACGATATGGGTGGCTTTTACCTTATACGCTTTATAATTTATTAAGATAGTGGGACAAACTAGTTCAGCCGGCCCAACCAAAGATATCCTAGATAAAAATACTAATTATAAATTATTTTGTGTACCCTATATCCAACTGCAACTAGTGAAGCGACTTTAGGATTCTAGGTCATTTGACAGATGTCACATATAAGTTGTTGAAAAAGATTAGAAAAAAAATCTAATGTTTGGCAGGGTTTCTTAATATTTTTGTATCAAAAAACCCAATTTAAGTCATATTAAATTATATCTTTCCAGGTTCCTACGTATGCGTAGTATCCAGAGAGCTAGATGAGCCGAGTCCGAACTTCATAGTGGTGTACGACCTGCAGTCAGGCACGCTGTTCAAGAAGTGGAAGCCAGGCTGCGACACCGCGGCGCTCGCCATCAGCTCTGTCGACGGCTGCGTGGTCTCGGGGCTCGCTGATACTAGGATATTGGTCTGGGATCTTGTTACAGGTCAGTGGGAATTTTAAGGTCCTGTCAAAGATCGTGGCCTTGGAGTAAAGGCTTTCCTGTGTTAATTTTATTTCCCAAATGTAACTTAGAGTATATAGAAATTGTAGGAGTATCGTGAGAAATTACTTAAAAATATTGACGATTTGTTTAGCAAAGGAATTGAATTAAATGATGTTTATTTTTTCTAAGTGAGAGAAGACAGCTACGTACGGGTACAAAAAGACCGGTGATGACGCTTAATTGTGTAACTATACACTTATCTACGCCGTAGATTCTATCTGTGACTGCGAGTTAAAAACATTTACAACAATTGTATGAGTTCTAGATTATGCTTAACTCGTGGCAACTAGTGAAAATGTCTTCAAAAATGACCGCTGGTTGCTAAATAAAAATGCTGATTCCAATACATTGGATCACTTAATTAATAAAACGTATTAACTCAAAGCAAGTGGGTTTTGATGTAATTTCCTTATGTTTAATCCAGGTAACTGCCGCCTAACTCTCCGAGGCCACGTGGCGGCGCCGTCGCTGCTCCGGCTCGCCAAGTCGGGCGGCGTGCTCATGTCCACTGATGACACCTGCAAGGACCTGTCTGTCAGGCTCTGGGACTTGCATACTGGTGAGTATATACTTCGGCTTTTCACTCTGCTCAGAGATTTCTGTGATGGAGAAAAATATGAGGTCAAATAAGGTTCAAACTTCGGCGAAATTAAGACCATTATTTTTGAAAATACTTCAAAATATATCCTAGAATTATTCAATTGAGAGATATAGGCTTTTTTTTTATAAACAGGACAACAGACCCTTGTTATATTAATTAAAGAGTCAACAAAAGAACCTTTTTTCCAGAAGTCCCAAAAATAAAATTCCTATTTTAGGCAATAGATAAATTATGCTCGTTCCTTCGAACTAATTTTGATAGAACGATAGAACATAGAGCACCCTTCTTGAGCCTTGTCACGAAAAATCAAAAGCGACGCCATCACTTATTTAAAGAGTGGTTCCACAGCTGAACACCAACTATCCATTATTAAATTCCTTTTATCAAAAACCTTACCCACTTCTATGTTGTAAGTATTTATTATTTAAGGCTTTATGTAAACTCCTTTTGATAAAAATATTATTATATTATCCACAGGAAAACTCATAGCAGTATACACGCCACCAGAAAGAATAACCTCTTGCGAGGTACTCCTAGGAGGTTCAGTCCTAGCACTGGCCCTAGAGAACTACAAAGAAGTTCTATGCGTCAAACTCCACGGACCCGCCGTAGAGTCCGTGCAAAACGGCAAAGACTCAGAATTTGACGACCGGGATTACGGAGACGAGAGTCTGGAAGGAAGAACCTTCGAGATTAAGGGTCTAGAAAACTCATAGCAGGTCTAGTAATGGTGAAGAAGGATTTGATTGTCAGCCACAGTTTTTTTATTTTGTATCTTTGTTTGTTTTTGGCGTCCAATGTAAAATGGCGATGGTTTTGAAAGATTTTAAGGAGGTTAGGGTCTTGTTTTAACAAAGGTCAGGCTTATCTTGTAGATGAATTAGTTCTTTGGAATATCTTGCAGATGTATGAACTAGCTCCGTTTACCTGTAGACATATTTGCAGGGAAATATATAAAATGCGGATTATAATGGAACAATCTATGCTATGCTAAGTTTACTTTGAATGAGCTTCAATCAAAGCAAACCATCGCTAATTTTGCATTGGGCACGTACATTCACATCGCACAATAGTAAATTCAATAATAGACTAATTGGAGTTATACCAAATCTATAGAAAGCATACAAATGACTCATATTATGTAAACCATGATCAATTTTATCTGACAATTATTTGTCTTTATTTGAAAGAAAAAAATAAGAGACTTCAAAAATAATTTTGGGTCACAATAAAAAAAGCAAGCAATCACAGTGGCTTAGTATCGCCGAGGTGACGAAAAAAAAGAAATTAATAAAAAAAACATTAATGTTTTGATCTATTACGCTTATTAATAATTACATTATTAAATTAAATAAATTGTATTTAGTGAATTCTTTATCGGTAATGTTGATGTTTAGATGTAATTTTGTGAAAATAGTTTAAGGTTATTCGTAAGTCTATTTCATTTTTCGACTACCTTTTATTCGTACCCTATATTTTGTCTGTAGCTTTTATTCTGTATTTTTATCCTCTTGGAAAAGGCCAATTAATTAATAAAGGAGGTCGTTTAAGATATTGCATTAAATATTTAAATAAAATGTTACTGGCGGATCTACTGAGTGCAGTAGCAGATAATCTTTAAGGATTTGGGCCACAAACATACGAAATTTATTTTCAGAAGAAAGTAAGAGTGCAGCGCACTTTTGCCCGCCCTAGCGGATATAATATTCTCTGTGTGCGTAGACTCACGCGGCGGGCGTTTCACATTATCAATATCTTGATGCAATTTCATCGAAATCACAAAACTATCTTTAATGCTAATAATTGCAAATCCAATACCCGCATTCAAACTGATTGTCGTCGTCTGATTGAGGCCCAATCTAAACGGTGTGATATTTAATAAAAAGTACTTTTGGCGCCAATAGCCGCCATTTAATTTTGTCAGCTGTCACCATTAAAAGTTTGATTCCAACAAACATTTACAAACAAATACCCAATTCGAAATTAAAATTAAAAATAATAATACCTACATATAGCTTACCTTTAGCATTTTATAAAATTATCAAAAACCTTTTTTAAACTATTATTAACATTTATTTTTCGACTTCCACTAAATTGTAAATGGTCCCATTTTATTTCTACTGCCATTTTATACTTCTTAAATTATAAGCAAATAGCAAAATAAATATAGGATAATCATTCATGTTTGATTAATAGTAAGGGATGCACACAATAGTTACCTAACGCACAATGTTTATTTTTCTTTGTCTGTGTGATTTAACATCGAGATTAAAATTTGCCTCCATACAATTGTTAAGTATATTGGAATTATTTCGCGAGTAAACTGGTGTTGAATACACAAACCTACTACATATATTATAATCGGAAATAATACATGTATGTAATTGAAATTAACAGAATACAAAAAAACGTTTGCTTATAAAATGCCAAATATACATAGGTTTAATCGTCGATGTTAAATCATGATGCAGTCAATTTGTCATTTAGCCGTGCATTTTGGGATGAAAGCAAACATATTTACATTATTTTATCGTCTGTCCTTCGAAAATAACCAACTTGATAGGCTGACCATATTTGGCGCCCAACGTGGGACCCTAGTTTCACAAATTGAAAAACTTTACACAGTAAAATCTGTTTGTTTTTATATTAGGTATTTTACAGTTATGTCAAAAATGACCAAAATTTCTTACAAAGACAAAGCACAAAGGATACAAATGCTCAGAATGCACGCACGCCTTTTACAATATCAGTTGTTGGACGTTTTGGCTGGACTAAAGCGCGATTATGTTGGAACTAGTTATTTTGTCGGTGGCTGTAAAAACTATATACGACCAAAGCAATCTATAATATAATCTAGTTATAATTCTAGCCGTGAGATAAGTATTCACTGTTTTTTTATGTTACACTTCATAGAACCACACCTTAACCGAATATCCGTCGTTTAGCTTCTTGCTTCGTGGTTTATTTAAAAAAATAATTAATTACTACATAAAAATACCTTTATTAATAATTAATATTTGCCTTAAAAGACGTACGTACATTAAAAGGTTGTTATTACTGATAATATTAAAATAAAGCCAAATATTTAACGTTTTAAACCTTTCTTTATTCAGACATAATTTTCCAAAATGGTCTATGGAATAATTCGATTTGTTTTGAAAGAATGAACGATGACTACTTATCTCATTCTAAGAGAACCTACGCGCACACTTCAAACTTTTAGTCGGCCGATGGTTTGGGCTCATAAATCAGTATGAAGATGAATGAAAATACACACGTAACAACGATCAGGGGCCCGATTCTCCTAAGTTAATAATGTCAAAATCGAATAGAAATTGAATCGCAATATGATTGCAATAGCAGATTTAACCATATCGGGCATTCTGCTACTAATATAAGACCAATCGTATTCCAACGACATTCGATTGGTTTGCGATTGATCTGCATTTTGGTGATTTTGGTCTATACGTGAGTTTGCTAGTCTACAATCATATTGCAATCGTAAATCATTTGCAGACAAAATGATTCATTATTGAATGACAGAAAAAAGTAAAAACGTTTATTTCAAAGAATCGAGCTTCAATCGTAATCGAGTCGTGATTGGATCGCAGTCGAATGTGAATCGTAGGTATGTCGCTTAAGTAAAATTAAGAGAATCGGGCCCCAGGGCTTGATTTTGCTAATTTTATTAAGCGACATACGATTGGTATCCAATATACACATTATTAATACTATTAAATTAGTAGACTTGAGCCCCAGGTATCAGACCGACTAAAAACTTTGTTTGAATTCACGATTTTCTTTAAATAGTTTTTCCTTCCGTTGGGCCGAGTATCGGCCGACTGTTTGGTCTGCAATGTGCGGGTAGATTAAATCTAAATTAATTGAGTAAAGTGATTGAACTGAATCTTAATGTCTTCTATGTGATTTATTTAACGTAACTTCCGCTGCCATGTTTATCTTCTATTTTTAATATTAACAATTTCAATTAAATACTTTAATTGTATATCTAAGTTAGGCCGTTTACATGCGAGCCGTGAGTTAAGACTGCGTTCAAACCAAACTGACAGTCAGCCGCCGAATGAGAGCAAATTACGCATAACGTATCGTCGGTTACACGTGAACGAAAAAGTGGATATGTATGGATGGAAATACAATAAATTGTAACGTTCGCTCACATTCGACGGCTGACAGTCAGTTTGGTTTGAAGACAGCCTAAAGGTCATAGTGAGTCTACTAGGGTAGTGGCACGTATGTGACCTAATACACATGTGCACGGCACGGCACGGCGCGGGCGCTGATCCAACCCAGCGATTACTTGTCATTTCGATTTGACACTTAAATCGCTGCTCGCGTACGGTGACAGCGAACTTGCAGCTATCTAATAGCGGCTGCGCCTTGCCGTGCCGTTCATATATGCCGTGACCTTTATTGTTTTAATTCAGAGGGTTCCGTAAATATTACTTAGTTTTTGTTTGTCGTCCATTTTGTCCGTCCGCAGACTAAAGTAAGGTTGATTTCTAAATGCCTGGTGCATTAAGACAGCTTCTTGTTTTTACCTTTTAGAATCATTGTTTTTTTTTTTGTAATATTTTAAGCTGTTATGTTTGCTCAATGAGTTCCGTGAGTATTTACGGAACCCTGCAAGCTTACTGTTGTGTATTGCTTGAATAGTTACCCGTCGCACAATTTTAACAACCGAAATGTCTATTAGACATCATAAAACTATCCTAATCGGACCTCTTTGCACAAAAAGAGTTCGCAAAACAGTGGCCGTAGTGGTCTATGGATTAAAAAGTTGTTAAAAAAAGAACAAATTTGAAATTGCGTTCCATAATCGCTCGCTGGAGAACATTGAAAAGTTATTTCGAGCGAAGTTCAATGGGATGCAGCATCAATTATTTTTCCAAGATTGCTGCGATTGGTAGATTTGGAGTCAACATATGTTTGTTTGTTTGTGTCCCTAAAGGCCCTAAACCGATTTGAAAAATTGTTGGAATCCCCGAATAACATAGGCCATGGTTTATCCCGGTACGGGCAGTAGTTCTCACATGACGCGGGTGTAACCGCCGGAAAACGGCTAGTTATAGGATAGGTAAGGTACATATCGACAGTGCTTTCACACTAGCGAATTTTCCGTGGCAACGTGCGGTTTGTACAGGAGCGTACCTTGAAAACTATAGATTGAAACGATGATATCAGAAAGTGCGAATTAAAGGTTTTTTGCCACGATGCTAAATGTGAAAATTTGAACTGGTCAAAGCGCACTAAGAGGGCGTTCAAACTAGCGGATTATCCGTTCGGTTGTACATAGCTCGTAAGCGTGTAGCCGCACGTAGCCCAACTGAACGACAAAAACCACCAGTGTTGCATAAAATTATTTTTGTATAAATTACTCCAATATCCATGTAGCTTCTACAACAATCTTTAAAGCGGAATATTTATTTTTGGCAATGATAATAAAGCTCAAAATCCCCCGCCAATATCAGCCATCTTGGAATTAATTGATGACAAAATCTGTTCACATGATCAATTTTGGCGGGAAATAATTTCCGCCTTTTTTCTCATGATAATTTAATTGGTGTATGTGAACGGTTGTTTTAAAAATTATTTATTTTAGCATTGATAATACTTTTAGTGGAAACAGGCTGGTACCTGTCTTACTGATATTCTATGTTAGTCAAAGTAGCGATATCAATTTGAATTAAATCTAAGCGACTAATGTAATTATATTAAGGCAACGGTGTAATCGATTGAATTGTTAAAATTATTTATGTATTCTGGAAAGTTACGTATTACCTACTTGATGTCCTGATTAAATTATTGGAAAAAAAAAATATTTTTTTTACCTACCCACACCCGTGAAGAACAAAATTACTAGCGCGTAGAAATGTTTCAGTTTTTCCTGAGTGCTTGTGCCGAGTAGTTGTGAAACGCCTTTAAGTTGGTAAAAAGCTTAGCTGCATTCATTTGAAGGGTACGATATACATATTACAATAGCTGGGAATAAGGAAAAATCATCAATCAAGGAACGCCAACCAAAGGAGAAATGATATTTCAAAAAATAAAAACAGATACTTTTAGATCATAATTTTATTTAAAGTTAACTCATTTTCACAGCGAAATAAAATTAATACTACTCTATAACTGTCCGCGTTTAGCAGGATTGGAACAGACCCTTCGCCTTCATTTCTTCGAATTCCTTCTCAGCATCGTATGTCCTAAAAGCAGTAGAAAGCACTATGTCATTCAGAATCACTATCAAATCAAATATATTTATTTTCAGGCTGCATTGGCCCATAGATACCTTAGAGACTAACATACATATTATATTGTTATTATATAAAAAACGTATGTTAAAATATGTTATTTGTGGTGGCCTAGTGTGTAAAAAGAGCCAACCTCTCAAGCACGAGGACATGGGTGCGATTCAAGCTCAGGCAAGCTTGTACCAATACAATATTTCTAAGTTTGTATGTACTTTCTAAGTACATCTTGGACACCAATGACTGTTTCGGAGGGCACGTTGAACTGTAGGTTCTGGTTGTCATTTAACATCCTTGGCAGTCATTACGAGTAGTCAGAAGCCAAGTCTGCCAGTAAGTCTGACACCAGCCTTACCAGTATTGGGTTGGGTAACTGGATTGAGGAGGTCAGATAGGCAGTCGCTATTTGTAATTCACTGGTACTGAGCTGCGTCCAGTAAGAGCGGAAGCCAACACCAACCTAGTTGGGAAAAGGCTTGGGAGATGACAAGGTGCACTCACTATTCCTTTACTCTCATAGCCCGATGGCAAGGACAGTAAGGTGTATTCGAATTCTCTCCTTACCTGTAGAATTCAGCATACTTCCTCTTGCGTGGGTTGCCGATGAGCTGCTTCACTGCCACACCGGAGATGGCAGCAAAGACCAAGGAGGCGATGAGGTTCCTCTTGATCTGCGCATTCAAGAGACCCCTCATCATGGGCTTGCTCGCGGTGGACACTGCCTTGTCTGCCATCTGGACAGAAAAATATACATTTATATACTGTTACTAACTGGTCCCCGGCTCCAGTCTCGGCTGTCATTGAACATCTTTGGGAGTTGTTACAGGTAGTCAGAAGCCAGTAAGTCTGACAACCAGTAACAGGGGGGTATCGGGTTGCTGGGTAACTGGGTTGATGAGGTCAGATAGGAGTTGGGAAAAGGCTAGACAGATGATGACTAACTGTTTCCCACAGCTCATGATCATAATTGTGTTTTCTTTAGTTCTTATTTGTCTTGATTATAACATGTATTGTTGACAAGTATGACAGTATTACATATTTGCAAACATTTGATGTTGAATGTCTTCATTGTTATACAAATTGAGGTTTAATGATTATTAGGACTCTGACTCAGGGTGCACAAAGCTATATGTTCACCGATGTCTTAGGAACCAAATGCTAAAATGATCATATTTAGTTAAAAGCCTTTGTGTGCATTATTCGATATTCTTCACTATACATTTGTTTTGATACAGATAGACTAAGCAAGACATGCCTAGTAATCTCATTTGTTTTTTTAATATAAGCTTATACAAATCATAAGGATTTAACCTCTCAATAGTGCATCATTCTTTGCATAGTTTCTATAGAGTATTTTTTTTTTAAAGATACTATTAGTGTAGCATACTTCTAAGCTGAAATGAAACTAAATCCCTTACTGAGGGGTATTTTAAATAGTTATTTAACTTATACCAAGGCTTGACTAACCCCGATTAACAATTTTAATCAGAAGACAGCTCCTAACCAATCAGATAAGATGATAACAACTTGAATTTAGAATATCATTAAATTGTGAATAAGTAGGGAAAAACATATTAGTCGCAATGTGAACCATTTGAATCAATGTTAAAACTATTTTTATCAGACTACGGAAAGGACAAGGAAAACTATTTCCATGAGTAAAAATCAAAATCTAATGACAGCAATCTTACATAACATTTTGACGGCGTTTTTGTGGTATTAACATGAATGTTTATAAGTATTCCAAACTGCATACACAGTTCCAAAATAATGAAAAGAATAATAAGAGCTTAATTTTACAACATGGCTTACCTTTATTTATATAAATTTACGAAAAATCGCAAAGAACACGAGAACAGCAAGTGCAATTTTCAACTGTTTTCAATTACACAAAATCTAGTCAGAATGTGCTGAAATGTCGAACCATTCGACACGCTATTGGATATTAAATCAATCTGCTACTAACATCCAATCACAACCGTTAACTTTTAGGGCGTTAAGCTTTCTGATTGGCTGAAAAAGTAAGTACATGTGTTTTCTACTACGGAAAATTGGTCTCTACGTTCCATTTTACACACATGTACGATTTGAACAAATTTAAAAACTGATTTCTATTTGTGTTTAAAAAATCTAATATGTAACAAAGGCATCTATTAATATTTGCTAACTACTCAAATTTACTATAGCGAAAAATGGTTTATTTATGCAAATGAAGTTACAAAAAAAATATTTCTATTCAGAGAAGACTGGAATAGTATGAGGTAGCCTTTGCCCAGAAGTGGGACAGCGACCAGCGAGGAGGGCTGAAAATGGAGGGAACGCTGGGAACCAGTAGACACAATCTAAAACCACTCGACTAATAAAATACAATTTATTCTGTATTATTGAGATATTAGGAAATAAGTAAGGCTTTCAACTTAAAACATGAATAGAATGTTTTCCTGCTAAAGTACGTTACATTTTATATTTTATTTGTTTTCTGTCTTAACTTTCAATTTTGTATCATTTCAACTTCTACCCAGTGGCGGATTTACAAATTTGCCGCTAGTAGGCCATTCAATTTTTGCCGCCCCTAATGATTGTGAACTTAATGATATTTCTGTCAGTTACTAGATTATTTTTGCAACCCACTATGCACCGAAGAGTTTAATGTTGACATAACAAGTTTATTTGACAACGACTTTAAAGCGTAAAACCTCTGTAGCTTTTAAACGGCTTAATTGCATCAAACATGTCTAAGAACATTCGCCCGTAAAACACCTGTAATATAAAAAAAACTAAATTGTAATCGGTTCATTCGTTCGGGTGCTATGATCAGTGGCGGCGTAGCATCGGGTGGCACCCGGGGCGGACTACCTATTGAGCACCCCCCAAAAAAAACGACAAAATATAATCACGGACTAAAATTGTAATTGAAGTACTTAAAAATTTTGGAGAAATCATGATTTTCTACAAAATTTTTTTAGAAATCATGATTTCTACAAAATTTTTCATGGTGCTTTTTGCTAGGTTTTACATAAAGAAACCGGAGACAGATCAGTGCAAACTTATAAAGCGCTAGCTAGTTTTATAAAAACAGTGTGAAGTGAAAAAGCCGCGAGCGCAGCGAGCGCAAAATTTTTGAACTTTGGTACAGTAAAGTACCAAAACGAGTTTAAAAAAGCCCACTGTAAAGTTAAAAAGTCGAGAGCTGGAAATTTTTTAGTTTTGGGACACAAACGTAGCCAAACAAATAAGAAAAAAAACCACTGTAAAGAGAAGAAGTCGCGAGCGTAGCGAGCGTGAAATTTTTGATATCTGGAACGCAATGATACCTAAAGAAATTAGAAAAAAGTAACTGTCAAGTGAAAGGCGCGAGCGCAGCGAGCGCGAAATTTTTGATTCTTGGAACACAAAAATACTCAAACATGTTTGAAAAAAACCAGTGTAAAGTAAAAAAAACTACGAGCGCAGCGAGCGCGAAATTATTGAGTTTTGGGACACAAAAGTCCTCCACCTTCCTAAACAGCTTGGAAATCGTCAGCGTAGAGCGTCAGTTGTTTTTGCTACTTTGTTGGTGTAACTCAAGAGCGCAGAGGAAACCAGAAATGATGAAAAAACCGCGAGCGAAGCGAGCGGACTTTTTAATTTATTTTTATTGGAATGTTTTAAAATTCATGATCACATAAGTCTAAGTATATATTACAGGGCGTTTATTAATCGTTTATTTATATATGGATTGTGTACTCGTATAAAGTCTTAAAAAAAAAATCTAAATTTGCCGCCGCTCTAGGCACCGGCCTACTTGGCCTATTGGCCGGTGCCTATAGGTAGCCTATACCTATTGGTAAATCCGCCACTGCTTCTGCCTATGTTAAAGCCAAAATGCGGAGTTCTCTAGAGAAATTAATTTAGCCTATTATTTAGTTATTATAAAATTTATCATTCGTGTTTATTTTTAGAATACAATTTATTTTTCAAGGTAATGGTGAAAATTCTAATAATCTGGTCGGTAGATGCTGGACTGTGCCAGATTTGAAACCCACGCTTTAGCTTGTGTAAGGACTATCTCCCAGAAGAAATAAGTGAGAGGTAAGAGAGATGAATGTATTTGTACTATCAATTATCCCGCGGTTTTACTCACGTTCCGTGGGAACTTCTGCCCGTACCGGGATAGAATATAGCCTATGTTAGGGAAGAGAGTAGCTGTAGTTTCGGAGCCAAACCTCTTTATTATGTTTACTGAGTAGGTACCTTTTGTTGCTGTAGATATAACATATATCTATGATTACTATGGTACTGCGCAATTTTTACTGTACAGTTCCCAAGGGCAAATAATTTCGCTTCTACAAGCAAAATTACAACAAAAACTGATCTGAAAAAATGTACTGCATTTTTAGGGTTCCGTACCCAAAGGGTGAAACGGGACCCTATTGTTTTCGCTCCTCTGTCCGTCCGTCCGTCTGTCACCAGGCTGTATCTCATGAACCGTGATAGTTAGAGTTGAAATTTTCACAGATGATGTATTTCTGTTGCCGCTATAACAACAAATACTGAAAAATATAATGAAATAAATATTTTGAGGGGCTCCCATGCAACAATTTTTTTTTGCTCCGGTACGGAACCCTTCGTGCGCGAGTCTGACTCGCACTTGGCCGGTTTTATTTAATGCACTCTGTATATACTCTCTGATGAATAACAACTTGAACATTAATATCATTAGATACTCTAATATCGAAAAAAAAAAACTTTTGTATCTTGCCTTGTAGAAAAGAGTAAAAGACATAAGCTGTCCCGCTCACTGCCTTTACGAGGCACAGCAAGCTTGCGGCGAGCGCACTATTTTAGTGTGTATATTTCTGACACCAGAATTGCGCAAATAATTTGGAAATTAATCCAAAAAAACAATCCTAAACGTTTTAAAAAGTTCGTGATTCGGAGACCAAGAGGTATTTAGGTAAGGAGGATAGGTACGGTTTGCCAAATTCTGACGTCAACTGACTGGTAACGAAAGGGGAAAGGTATCATGAATAAATATCCCACAATTAAAACCACAAAGTATTTTTATTCATTTATTAATAAACTAACTTTACAAATTTAATAATAGCAGAACAATAATATTCCTTATTTCTTCATTCGTAATAATATGATAAATCAGCATGACTCAATCGTACTTTTATCAATATAATTTCTTCAATCGTAATAATATGATGATAGATCAGCTTGACTCATCGTACTTTTTATCAATATAATAATTATATGATTTTTAAAAATAATCTAGAAACGACAGTGAAAGCAACTTACAGAGAAAATAATGCACAATATAAAACTGAACTTCATAAATTGCCAGCAACAAAAAATAATTACAGGCATCGTTTATCATTGTCCTAAATTGATTCCCCGCGGCGCTTGCCGCCCAACGCGAACTAGAAAAAATATTACAAATAACATAAAGTTAACTTTATTGTATCAATTCTTTCATTTTACTATTTCTGCATGTATTTACAAGTTCCATAGAATGTAAACAAAACTATAACCTACTCTCATGTGGTGTAACCCCTAAACTATATTTATAAGTGTTATTAAAACTATTTGTATTTCTCTTTCTTCATTGTAGATATATAAACGTACAATATAGATATTTATTTATCGGCATAAATTACTATCATTAGTCGAAAATAAAAACAAAACAAAATAAACTAAAATGATAACTATACACCCAATATACACAGCTATTTCAGAGTTCATTCACTATCATTATATGGTACAAGCTTGCAAGTCATACTTTTATATTACAGTATAAGGCTTTTGCATGTCTACAGGAGTCGGTCCACTCAGGAACGATACGCTAGTCTCCACGTCTATTTACATACGCTACTCCCCAAACTAAATATGATTTTAAAAAGAAAACAAGTACTTAAAACGTAACATATATTAATATCCCCATCTATACATAAAAATTTACAAGAGATTGTACATCGGCCGGACCGATACAGTAATGAATAATTTAAGAAAACAAACGTTTAGAAACAGTTCCGCCGTCCAGCTGTCAGACTAGCCGCATCTCGCTCTATACACTAATATTTTCATTAACAGACACATTACCACGGCACACAGTTATAGGGCACAATTTATTCAGGCAATAAATTCATTACTAATTATTAAAATATTTTCTCATTATATTCTAGGTACTTACTATACACGTTATGTATTGTAGCACTATCACTGTCCGACTAACATTGAACATCATCGAAGGGTAGGGGAACAAACGAACATACGTCGGGACAAATTATAAAATACTGAAATGTACGGCTTCTAAGCTAATAGTGTAAAAGCTGTCTAAAATGTGCTTTTAAATAAAACGTCACATCCAAATATTATTGCTTTGGGTTTGTATCCCTAGAGACAGGAACGAAACGAGTCTGTCTAAACGAAACGCCTTCAGAAGTGTCGAGCTACCGCCGCGTACCCGACAAATATTCATTCAAATAGATCTGTGGGACACCCCATGTCTTGTCCACCATTTAATTAAGTTTTGTTAATAATGATTTTGTCCGCAAATAGTTTATTGCAAGGTTCAATTTAGTACAACCAATCGTTTATGTCAATGATGAACATTAAGGCGAGCGACTTCGAAAGATAACGTTCCTAACTGTGAGTGTTCAACAACTGTCATATAAAACACTAACGCCTAATTAAGCCCAAGTACACCGACATCATAGACGATCGTTTTTCTTAAAACAACTGGTTCCTATGAAAGTATAACAGTTGTTTTAAGAAAACTGACATTTACGCTGTCGGTGAACTTGGGCGTTAGAAAACTAAATTCATTAAATAATGGACTATGCTTAGTGCGAAATAGAAGCTAAGATTCACTGGTACATTGTCTATGGGTTTTGGTGTTAAATATTCGGATTAAATGATTGAATCGATGGTGGGAACATAGGTCGATATAACTGGAGGTAACGAAATAAATGGGGCGTCAAAATAAGATTTTAGTTATACTGGAAGCCCGAACAGACAAACTGTTAAAACATTCAGTCGCGATTATTATCTCATTCACTAAGAAATTATCAAGTTCCACATTTAATTACAATTATTGGTCGTGAATTCTCTTAAATATAAAAACGCTAACGTTACATCGTAATAGCGGCCAGCGTTTTGTGCGGGAGAGCGACGCCGCCATCTTGAATTGAACCTATCATCTAATGTTCAGCAATTTCAAATATCTGCCGAAAACCGATTTAATCTTGGTCAATTTTTTCATATTTATATTACAAATAAAAGACGGCGCCCTCCCGCCAAAACATTATAAAAACTACAACGCTGCGTTCACGTCACCGAATCGACGTCACGAAATTACGTGCAAAAACGTATGAAAATATTTAACTTTATGCATTTATTTCATTCTCTTTATATCTCTCGGGTATTTATACTATTATAACAATGTGCCTATATGTCGAGTGCATTTTGTACAATAATGATACACATCTATTCACTAGTAAACTAAGGCTCTCCACGACGCAAACTCGACGAGTCTTGCTCAGTGGCAACGTTCCGAGTTCCCGCCCGCGCCCGCCTCAGCGCTGCGATCAGTCGACTCAACAACATCACTATGTACCTATGGTTACTAAATTCTGTATTAACTACAACTTGTATTTATTGATAAAACTCGACTAATTGCAGTGTTGAAGCCGGCGTTAGCTTCCATACTTAAAGACAAACACTCTTAAAATTACTCGATAGAAATAAACTTACACTTAAAAGAACAAAAAGGTCGAGTGTTTATAGTGAATGGTAACATTTGTTCACTAAAAATAAATATACCAACAGTGTGACTGCCAGCATTTGATTGGGTCCGGCGTTATCGACTTTACGTTTCGCAATCGATAATGAATATCAATAGATTAGCTCTGCAGGACGGATTTAGGGAAAATCCATTTTAGAATAGATTTCATAGTTTTTCGTCATTATGGATTATCGACAAAAGATAAGAAATGCCGTAAAGTTGATAATTTAAAATATTTTTTAACGAAGTCATTACTTGCTACTGTTTTTGGTGGAGTGCCACTTAGAAACATTCTTTATGTTCAGATTTCGTGTGAACATTAAATTAAAAATAAAATGGAACTATTCTAAAATAAATTTCTCTAAATCCATTTCTATTTCCGATCTGCAGTGACGGAAGACGTCATACTAGTGGCGACAACGAACGGTAAATAAATAAATATTCAATAAAACATGCAATAAATTGTCATTATAAGATTAAAATTATTAATTGTCCATACCTTTTAAGTTGAATTGAAAATATAACGTTCACATGGGAACCGATTTTATTATAATTGTCAGTACAGTTTGCAGTCGCCGCTAGCACGGGAGCCCTAACAAATAGCAGCCGACTACACATCCGAATTCATAAATACACATAAACACACAATTTCATGTAATATTTTGTTAAATATCAACACAGTATTTCTCAAATGTTAGTATTGCAATTTTACTAGTCTCCACACTGGTGTTAATTCACAATCGATTTAATTAATTGAGATTCATTCAAATGAACAATTACCAATCGCGGATTAGTGGAAATCACTTCGGATTAATTTTCAACTCGCAACGTATATTACAATTTAGTTAATTTTAAATATGTTATTATAATCGTGACCCATACTGGTATAAACCAAAGTTTCGTAATGTCTCTAGTGGCGGCCGCGACGTCATACGTACGTGGTGAACAGTTCGTGTCACAGATTGTACTAGTGTATATGTGCGGTGCGGCGCGGCGCCTACGCGTCGCCGGACTGACGCGGCTCGCTGGGCGGCCGCACCTCCGGCTCCGGCTGGCGGGGCTCGGCGGGGCCGGCCGCGCCGGGGTCGCGGGGCTCGGCGGGGCTGGCCGCGCCGGGGTCGCGGGGCTCGCGCGGCTCCGCGCGGCGCCGCCGTCACTTGTCCTTGGAGGCCCGGCGCCGCCGCACGCCGGCCGCCGCGCCTGCGCCCTCGCCCACTGCGCACCAAACAGAGATCGTCAGCACACGCCAAGCGGATGGGATCAGTCAGCTAGGACGCGGGACTCACCGGCGCTGCGGGTCTTGCGGCGCACGGGCGCGGGCTGCGGCGGCGCGGGGGGCGCGGGCGGCGCGGGGCCCGGCGGCTGGCGGGGCGCTGCGGGCGGGTGGCGCGCGGGGCCCGGGGGCCCGTGGCGCACGGAGCGGCGCGTGCCCACGGGGTCGCGCGGCGGGCCGCGGCCCGGCTTGGCGCCCTTGCCGCGCACTTTGCAGATGAGCGGCTCGTCGCTGTCGCTGTCGGAGTCCTTGCGCCTCGCGGCGGGGCGGGCGGGCGGCGCGGGCGCGGGCGCGCGCACGTCGCGGCGCGGCTTCTTCTTGGGGCGGTCGTCGTCGGCGCTGAGCGTGGAGGCGCCGGAGGACTCGGACTCGCGGCGCCGGCGCTTGGGCGGCGGCGGGCGCGCGGGGCGGGCGGGCGGCGCGGGGTCGGCGGCGGGCGACAGGCGCGGCGGCTCGGCGGGGGAGCTGAGCTTGCTGCTGGAGCGCGTGCGGACGCTACTGCGCGCGACGCGCTCCAGCGCCGAGGGCGAGGGCGACTCGGGCCGCTTGCCCGTGTAGTCCGGCGTGGGGATCTCGATGAGCAGCTGCTCCAGTAGGCTCTTGTCGGGGAAGTCCGCCTTCAGCGGTAGCCTCTCGAGCTTGGGCTCCCGCGTGTCGTCAGGCTCGGCGCGGTCGGTGCAGGCGTCGCCGTTCTCTGGCCGGTCGGGACGCTCGTCTTTGACGTCGTCGGGCGGCGCTAGCTTCTCCTGGTTGGAGTAGGTGTAGAGCGGCGGCGACACGCGGCTGGGCGGCGGGTCGAAGTCGCCCAGCTTGTCGGGCGGCGCGTCGGGCCGGGTGTCGGGCGGCGGCAGCGGCGCGGCGGGCGCGGGCGGCGCGGGCGGCTCGCGCTCGCCGTTGACGTCGGCGTGCATCTTGGCGAGCTCGGCCTCGATGTCGCCCAGGTCGCGGATGTGCGGCGCGGGCGGGTAGGCGGGCTCGGGCGGGTAGCGCGGCTCCAGCACGCCGATGATGCGCTGCACGGAGGCGGGCGAGGTGGAGCGCGGCATGTCGAGCCGCTCCTTGCGCGCGGGCCCGGGCGGGGACTGCGACGCCTGGTTGGGCGACTTCTCGGACAGCGCGTCCATGGACTCGATGCCCGAGTCCTCGCCCTGCGCCTGGCTGGCGGGCGAGCGGCTGCCGAACTTGTCGGCGTCGGGGCGGGCGCGCTCCGCCACGAGCTTGCAGTAGGACTTGTCCTTGGGCCGGTCCTTGCGGCGCGGGGACGCGGGCGGCGACTCGGCGCTTCGCGTCGGTATCGTCCCCACGTTCGTGGACCCCGGCGGCTCTGAAATACAACACACTCTATGACCAAAAATGTAAACAGAGTGCCTATTTTTACTGTACTTACAACATGCTGATTACGTTTTGAAAATGAGAAAGTTGCACACTAAACATTGAATGCTGCGATGATGAACACACGATACACAACGTGAACTAAGTAGGTGCATGAACTGTTCTCTACTGACCTACGCGGCTCTAGCGATCGTCAAAATACTATTTATTTACGTTTTTTTATTTTATTTTGACAGGTGAACTTTTACGACTAGTACTTAACGGACAATGACAGGTATTGAATGATTTCTCCTCGTTAGCTACAGCGGCCACGACGCTAGAGTGGTGTGTTAGCGCGGTGCGGCGAGAACGAAGGTATGAAGCGAGCCTCGAGCGGCGCAGTGAGCGGCGAATGCACGCGGTACACCCAGTTGTAACAACATGTATGCTCTCGGTGAAATTCACCAACGATTCTATCGTTCAATATGCATGCATTACACTGAAGTATTACTGCTAAAGTATTGGATATTTATAGATAATCGTTTTAGAATTTCAACTCAAACATACATGGTCTTGCATCTGCCTGTACGTAGCACGATAGTGGCCGGTTCAGAGGGCGGCGCCTAATCAGACAAAATTAAACGAATTCCAAACATTCGCCAATAAACGTACAAAATTAAATGAACATTACATAATTTGCCATACTTATTGAATTTGTGTTTTGTAAACAAAATATGGTGCATAGAATACAAACTGCGTTTGCGACAATGAAGAGCCACTTTCGATAAAGCTATGTGATGATCGCGCGTCGGCCGGTCCGCTACTGCACGGAATGCATGCACGCCGCGCCGCCCGCTGTCACCGCGCCGCTAGCCGCTAAGCCTAAGGTTATTGGCCGAGCCGTAAGTCATGAACCAACCCACATACATTAAACAATACCAAACAGGAACAATCGACTATCTTACAGTACAGGAATACGGTGCGACAGTGAGATTGTTCCTCGTTTGGAGCTATATGAATGTAGTTATGTAAGAATGTAGTGTTATGAGTGAATGAAGCGGCCTCACCTGTACAGGAACTGTGGCTGAGCTTCCTCTTCTTGTCGGAGGCGAGCAGGCCGTTGGGTGAGGTAATAGCACTTTCGGCGACTGTCCGTTTCAAGTTATTGTCGTCTTCGGCAACGTGCCGCGAGTCCGCGAAGTGCGGGCTGTTGGGCACGTCGCCACTTAGCGTCCACTCGAGGTCCTTTTGACACTTCACCAACCTACTGTCCAACTCACTAGCACCGGTTTTACATTCACTATCAACGTCTGATTGCACTGTTTTCCCCTCTGACTTCACACTATCACATTTCAAGTCCGCTTTAGGAGTAGGTAACTTTTTCTTCGCCTCGTGGTTGTTGGGCTCTCTGTAGCCCTCGTTTTGAGCGTATTTCCCTTCCTTGTCTAACGTATCGTTCCTCCATTCTTTGTCTCGCTCCTTGTCCGACGATTTGCCGCTGTCGCTGAGTATTTTTAGTTTCTTTTTGACTTTGGGATCTAAGCTGGGCACTTTGTTATTAAGTTTATAGTCGTGCGACTTGGTGACTATGTGGGCGTTCTTGGATATAGTTTTCATCCTATACACAACGTTGTTGTCGCCAGTTACTTCAGTTTTAACGCCATCGGTTTCGTAGTGATTGTTGAGCTTAATGCCTTTCGCGTTTAAATACTCATCATCAGTCTTGTTCTCAGTGCTTTCACTAGATTTTGAGGCGATCGATTCGTCGGAGTCCCTCCGATGTGACTTGTCATCCGATTCGGAAGATTTCCTGATTTTAATCTTCTTCGTATGTAGGTCGCCGGGCCCGAACTTTTTCTTTTCTTTTTTAGAATTCTTTATGACGGCGGAATTCCGACCTCGTAGACTTATGTGTAGAGGTGGAACCCTGAGTTCGCCGTCAGTGGGCTTGTCACCTTTCTGTTGGTTGACGAAGCTTATGTCTGCCTTGTAGACGGTCTGTACGACTGGCTCGTTCTTGTCGAGCTTGAGCCTCAGCTTGATGGACTCCTTCTCAGTCTGCGGCGACTTGGGCGCGTCGAGGCTGGGCGCGGGCAGCTTGAGCGGCGGCGGCCGCGCTAAGGCAACTTTGGTGGACTTGTTGTCGCGGACTATCTTGTCCTTGAGCGTGGCGGGCTTCTCTTTGGCGCCGACAGTTCGCGGCTTCCCGCCTTTCTGCGCGAGTTTGTCGTCTCGCTCTTTCTTGGCGAGCTTATTTCTCATCCTCAGCTCGTCGTCTGCTCTCCGCGTGTCCTCGTCTGTGGTGGACTTGGCGATGCCGAACATCTCAGGCGCGGCTTCTACCGTTCCTTCTTTTACTTCGCAGTTGGCGACTGTCACCTCTTCGACTTTCTTCTCCTGTTCTTTGGGAGGCGGTACGTCATCATCCCTCATGAGGGTTTTGATGAGGTACTGCTTGCTCTGCTCCTCGATTTCTTGCGCCGAGGCTTGTGAGCCGACGGTGGCAGTGGCCACGGAGGTGGTGGCTCGTATGGGCAGCTTAAGGGGAGGAGGCATCGCCTGGCTGGCGCTAGAAGGCGGCGACTTGAAGGCCGGCGACGCATTCTGATGTTGCGCGGCATTCTGCGTGTGTAGGACCGCGTTGGGCGGATGTTGCGCGGCGTTCGCCTGTTGTTGCGCGGCGTTGGGCGGATGTTGCGTCGCCCGCATGGCGTTCTGCAGGTGCGGCGCGGAGTTAGGAAGGGGCATCGCCGCATACTGCGCGTTGGGCTGCGGATGCGCGGCGCCGGGCGGGTGGTCGGCGGGCGGCAGCACGGCGGGCGGCGAGGCGAGCTGCGGCGCGTGCTCGGCGTCGGGCTCGAGCCGCCGGAACTTGTTGGAGTGGTGCGGCACGGGCGGCGGCGGCATGAAGGCGTCCGGTCCCTCGAACTCAGACTTAGAAGGCACGTCGTGGCGTTGTTGCGGCTCGTAGCCGGCGGTCGAGTACTGGTCCCCGGTGATGTCCTGGAGCACGGAGTCGGGCGTGTTGTTGTTGGCGTTGTTGCCCGACAGCAGCATGTCGAGCTTGGCGCTGGCGTCCAGCTCCGAGATGGCGGAGAACGCGCTCTCGTCGAGGTTGAGGTCGTCGCCAAGCGTCGGCATGAGGTGTTCCAGGTCACTGTCGGGTAAGTCCAGTAATGACAGCGAGTCCCGGTACGGCTCGTTCCAGTCGGGTTGCGAACTCGCTCGGGATGCTGCCCGCTGCTTCGCTATGTATTGCTGCTGATACCTCTGGAACTCCTGGAAACACAGTACAGTAATGTGAATATAATAGCTATAAGCTGTATAAATTGGTAGTGATTTGATCATGATTATTTAACTATTGAATTGATATACATGTAGAACTTCAACAAACCTGGAAACTAGACTGCGTCTTCTGATCCATGGAGGCCGTAGGGGGCGGTAGTAGCGCCTGTAGGTCTTCAGGCGTAACCCTCGAGTGCTGAGCCACCTGCGGCGGCGGTCGCAGCGGCCGCGTCAGCTGTTGCCTGTACGGCGGCGGCGCGGGGAACGTGGCCGTGTAGCCCGGGCGACCTCCACCGGCCATCTGTACTCGGTACGCGGGCTGGGGAGGCTGTGGCCGGGGAGGAGGTGCCGGCGGCGCGGGCGGGGCGGGGCGTCGCACGAAGGCGGGCGGGCGCGGGGCGGGGCGCGGCGCGGGGGAGGCGGGGGGCGTGCAGGGCGCGGGGAGGGGGGAGCGCACGGGCGCCGCCATGGGGGCGGGGGTGCGAGGAGTCCGGTACTCCGCGAATGGCGGTCGACCCACTGCTAATTCCACCTGCGGATTGAGATAGAATATCTTCAGTCAACACATTCATTTACACTTATCACACTAAATGAAATTGAATCTTATTATTATTACTTCTTTATTGACAAAAGAATTAAGTATGCAGTTGTGGAACAGACACTAATATCATTACATTATTTATCAACATTATAGTCAAACATACCTGTCCATCTTCTAGCCTATCCAGCTTGGCGGGATGTTGCGGCGGCTTGGGGCGGGGCGAAGGCGCGGGCGCGTCGTTCTGCAGCAGGTTGACGAGCAGCGGGGAGGACATGGCGACCGTGGGGGGCGTGGCCGGCGGCCCGGGGGTGGCGGGAGCTGAGGGCGGCTGCGGGGAGGCCGCGGGGTACGGTGGCGGAGGGCCGGGGAACGCCGAAGTGGACGGCCGCGCGAACGGCCCGTCCGCTTGCGGCCTTATGCTAGCTGGGGGACCGCTTAAACCTGGAATATTAGGAAGAAGTTTATGATGAACATGATTATTGCAATAATAAATGCATAATTTCGAAAACTTAATTAATCTTAGATAAAAAAATTAGTTTAAAAAACAAGCTAGTCATGTATTGTCATCAGAACTCAGTCTGTGCAAAATTTCATCCTAATCAAAGACCAAGTGGGTCAAATTAAGATTCCAAGATTTTCTTACATACTTACTTACAAGTGAAGCTGATATAAGCGTGTTCAAAAATATATAAAGCTTACAGGTCTGAGTGACAGGACAACTTACCTAAAGTATTCTCCTTGCGATGTATAACCCTCGCCTGCGTCATGCTGCCGAAGGGGAACTCGCAGCGGTCGGCGGAGTGCGTGGGAATGTTATGGGGGATCTTGCCGTCCATTGGGCAGACGGTATTGGGGGACTTGAAGCTGTCGGGGGCGGGGGCGGGGGTGTCGGCACTGGCACCCGCCTCCGCCTCGCCCAGCATGCGGCCCAGCCCGCCCAGACCCGCCAGCAGCTCCGCGTTCGGCTGCGATCTTGATGTACTCGCGTCTACAACGCAGAGGGAACTTGTTACTACCATGCCTAAATAGACCTGTCTACCTACAGGGAAAATTCAGAAGCCAGAAATGTATTTTATGACTTCTATTTAAATTCCGCAAACAGGACTTGCTATTATTATTTATCATCAGAACTTAGCTAAAATCTGGATTGTTTATTATTCTTCATTTGATCAAAGTATTTTACATATCAAATGATCATCATCACTGAAATAACAGCAGCATATAAAACTATTGTAAGTCAACAGTGACCAGAGTGTCATTCATAGCGTTGAAGATCCCTCATACCTTGAGGGCTGGATAGCCTCTATCACATAAGAGATCCCCATCATTATCTGCCACACCATCACCATTTGTCACACCATCTGGCTACACAAAACTCACCATCAGGATCGGTGTTAATCCTAAGCTCAGCTCCGTGCTGCAGCCGCAGCGACACGGCGGCATCACCATCCAGCTGTACCGAGAGTATGCCGAGAGCCCTCAGTTGCGGAGCGCCCGCCGCCGCGAGCGCACGCAACCGCGCGGCTGCTGCTCGCGGCACCGACAGCGTCACGCGCACAGAGTTCCAAGGCTCCACCTGGAATAAACGTCATGTTATACAAATGAGCCTAAAACAGGAGAGAATGAGGAGGAAATGTCTTAAAAAAGTCTCGGATTTCTCGTCAAAAACTTGCCCAGAGCAAAGAGAACATGGAAGAATTGTATACCATGGAGGTTCTTGGCTAGTTTTTTTTAATTATTTTTGTTCGGTTGTCATGATATGCTTCTTAGAAGTCGATTTATTTTATGATTTTCTTTCTGTTCTTGCAGACTGAGCAAAATTATAAACACTGTAGAAACTGCTCAAATAATTAAATACAGAACCTAAGAATATAAATTCTATACGAAAATTAAATAGCAATTACAAGATTACTGCACATAAATCACAAGATTATTTGAAATACTAATTGATTACGACACTTCCGAAACGACAAAGATATTATTTATTGAACAAGTTCTAAACCCAGTCACACAGTTCACTCGCAAAACTTAATAAGTACTGAATTTTCTAAGTTTATACTAAAACGAAGACCTACCTCGGATTTACCTAGCTAGACCTACTGAGAGCGATTTCGCACTAGCGGATTATGCGCTCGGTTTTAAAAGCACGTATACGCATGTAAACCAAAACAAACTGCTATCGTAAGCTCGTACCTGTTGGAAAAGTTTTTAATCATTTCTCAATTTCTACTAGAAGTAATAATTTTCCCCATATGACAACTTTGACAAAAATTTTAATCATAGAACATTTTACACAAGAACTTTTTATTAACACATTCAAAGGGCCTCTTCAAACTGCTATTAACATAACAATAGAGGATAAACCAATAAACTAGATATAAAAAGAAACGCATTAGTCAACTAGGAAGTATCGTTACGACAGGAGAAACTAACGGGTATATTGGCCCATAAAATTTTTGTAGCTGATTCGTTGGCCCACCCAAATGGCACGGCAAACTTAGCTTTTACGATCTGGGAAAATCGTACGCCAATTTAAACCTGAATCGCGATTTAAAACGAAGTATCAATATTACTAAAAAAAAGTAAATAAAAAATCCCTATATTTGAAATCAACATTTATATTATAAAGCTCCATTCTCAAGTGCTGGACTGCTTGGGAAAAAATCTGTGTTACATAGTCCATATTTCAAGGAAGGTAAGCGCGAAGTAGTTCCCTCAGGTTACGGGGGAACCCGCGGAAAACCTTTAATAAAGAATATATTTTTGTGCGTCAATTAATTCCTGCGTTCAACTTTGGCATTTTCTAGAATAATTTCCGCAAGCTATAACTTAAATTGACTAGGCAAATTTATTCAGAAACTAATTTGTGCAACAGGGTCCACTTTTATGGCGCAATAAAATTGTTTAATACGTTTAATGGGGTTAGGAAGACGTGATATGATTGGTGCAAGACACCGTTATGACGACAGATTTAATTCTTTGAAATGATAATATATCTTGAATTGGAATTAATTAGAAAGGTTAAGTTCCGATGACCGGCAGCCAGCGTGAGTTTTGCACATTGTTACTTATTTACGTTTGGTTTTATTTGTCTATAAATCGTCACTTTCATAAATTACTAACGATTATTTATTTTGCACGAATTGTCTTTGATCATTATAATATTTAAGGACAAAAAAAATACAAATAAAATAATTTTAAACATTAGATAATGTTACATAAAGAAGAATCTTTTTCGTTATATGCACGAGCCCTTATACTCAGGTGGAACGTGATGTCATAAGATGTGCAATGGGGTGTACTCTACGCACGCTTGCAGAGATTTACTTTTGTCATCTCTCTAACGAAAACAAAGGACAAATCTACAGAAGATTTACATTTTACATTGACAAACGCGATACTAATTCACTGATCCTGTAGAAATGTGTGAATGGACTTCAATGCTGCTATGCTCTTAATCATTGCTGAATTAATTGTCTCATCATAGCAAAATTAACGATAAGTTCTGCGGGCATTCATATTTCTATGATGCGTCCTCGTATAATTTGGTCTGTCAGAATCATTTAGAAAGTTTTAATTAAACAGTATTCTTTTTTACTGCGAAACATGAGGAGAATCAGGAGACGTCTAGTTACTACGAAGTCTACGTCACTTGTGTCTGTGCCATACATATACCACTTACACTGAGTCCATTCAAAGTTTGATCCATTGATAAAGTATGTTAGGAAGCGTACACTAAGTGCATCAGACTTTTGTATACAAACAGAACTATTTTTTGTCGTCGTTTATAAACTGCTTTTTTGAGTTGTAGATCGTCTGTGCATCCTTGAACTTTGGCACGAGCGGAAAACGCCGTTTTTTGCAAAGGTTCAAAAATGACAGGAAATTCTGACTGCCAAGTTACAAAAAAAAATGCAACATGACCCTAAGTCACGTTGCGAGTTCCTTTTAAATTATCAATTTTATACAAAATTCCCTGTGACTTAAATTTTCAGCTTTAATGTTACCTTTTTTCTTTATCCTACATCATCATCATCTCCCGAGCCTTGTCCCAACTATGTTGGGCTTCTAGTCAGAGTCTTTAAATAAATTAGACGCCTATTGTCGAGACTGGTGGGCTCGGTCGAAAGATCGAGAAGCGTGGAAGCAAAATGGGGAGGCCTTCGCCCAGCAGTGGGACATTATGGGCTAAAATAATAAATAAAATAATAAAGGTACCTTGTTAACTTTGAGCGTGTGCGGATGCGGCTCGGCGAGCAGAGCGCGCAACTCGCGCAACAACCGGCGCAGGCGCGCAGGGAAACGCGGGTCGCGCAAGTCGCCCTCGCATGTCACCACCACGCCGCAAGAACCGCCGCCCGCCGAGCCTAGCCCATCGCTGTCCGCTGCCATGCTGTGCCAATAGTGGTAGTTTGTTATTAGTCAACGAGTCAAAAAAAAAAACAGAAATTATATTGTATATTTCGTATATTGAAATAGTATAGTATAGGTTTGACGACCTCGATGGCGCAATGGTCACCATGCCGGACTGCCGAACCTGAGGTCCCGGGTTCGATTCCCGGCTCGGTCGACATTTGTGTGATGAGCATGCTTGTTAGCCGTGGTCTGGGTGTTACAATATGTATTTATAAATATGTATATATGTAGCTATATGTAGTTTATCAGTTGTGTTAGCACCCATAACACAAGTTAATTAATAACTTACCATGGGGCTAACCGACCGTGTGTGAAAAAGGTGTCCCGACATTATTATTATTATTATAGGTTAAAATAGGAGCAATTCCGAGGGCAGGACACATGGATAAAGAAAGTACAAATTTTTTTTATTGCAAGATATGTTGAGTCCTAAATAAAGAAAATAGAGAATTTTTGGGCGCTATTCTTTAGAACCTTAGATATGTAATTACTTAAATGCTACTAAATAAACCTACTAAATACCTACTAAATAAACATTAAGGAAAAATATTTTAATTGTTATAAATAAATTGAGAACATTTCTCAACTTGCTGATGAGTATTGATTGTTACAGGTGTTGTACTATTTTATTTTATAGAAAACTTACACCCTATGTTGAAAACATGAACATACTGATACAGACAATCTGCTCATGTGTTGCCATGCGTAATTAAAACAAGCAGTCTTACTAAAATATCAATCAATTAACAAAACTACAAGACAATTAATAAATAAACAAAAACAAAAAAGGAGAGTATTTTTTGCATGTAATAAAGCCGCGCATGCATTAGCCGGCACGCGTCTAGTTGCGTAATTCCATTATCTACACGCGGCGTTTTTGCCGCGTAATACAACACGCGCGGGCTGAACGACGAATGAATCGCGCGGCAACCCGACACTTACGGCCAAAGGAACCGCATTTATAGCTAAAATGTATAGAAACAAGCTTTACTGTTGTATTTGTTTCTATAATTAATTATGTATTATAGAAGTTTTTTTTTTTACTTTTGGTAGTATTTCTATAACATTGTAAAGGCTTAAGTGTGTCAGTATGTTTGTCGCTTATTCAAGCTTATACATACATCAGAATAAGAAATAGGCAATATTTACAAAAATAGAATAAGTAAAATTAAGTATACCTACTAGTTAACGTAAAATTAAAGAGAACTTGGACATTATAGCATACTATTTGTATGATAAGAATATCTATGCACCTACACCTATCTGATGGCAGTAGCACCTTAAGCTAGTAAATTGAGGTTTTTATATTAAAAGTCACTAAAAATAAATTATGAAGGATGTTCAAAAAATCTTAGATATTTATAACCTTGAACTCCAAAAAATATTGCTAAAAAACCATCTAAATTTATTACGTAATCATCTTTTATACATAATTGGTATTGATTTATACAAATTAATGCAAATTCAATTTGTCTTCAGAAATAATTCATAGACTACTAGCCAATTTCCCGCGTTTTCACCCGACAACTTCTACCCTTGCCGGGATAAAATATAGCCTATCTATGTTACTGGGGAAGAGTGTAGCTTTCCAACAGTGAAATGATTTTGCAAATTGTTTCTGTAGCTTCAGAGGTATAAACAGAAAATGTTTAATCTTTATTATACATATTAGTGTATAGATGTGATTTTACTCAGCAGGTGGAAGACTTTCCCATCCACCTGACTTAACCCTAACCACCTGTTACTCTCCCCACATACAAATATAGGGATAAAACAGGAACTAGTTATTATTGGTTATACTTAAAGGAAAAAACCTTCTGATATGGAAAAAAAATATGTTGGTCATTTAAATTATCATTACCTAATTTATTATCTATAATTAACTTAGTGAAAAATTTAGTTACAATTAATAATCCTTACCAATATTACAGATGTGAAGGTAACTCTGTCTGTAATTCCTAAACTATTGAGTGAATTACAAGATATTTGGTATAATATATTGTACAGATAATCTAGAGCCTGAGAAAACGCAGGATGAAGAAAAGGATGAAAAATAGGCTCTTTTTATCTAGGAGCAGTAAGTAACAGGTAGTATAATATAAAAAACTTGTTACTAATTAAGTATGTAAATTACAAATAATTTTCATTATGCCTACACATTTTTGAATCTATCTTGATGAATTTAATAAGCCACTAAATAATAATAATTCCTAAGCTACTTATAATTTTTATATATTGTGAATAAAACAAAAATTGCATCATTTCGAGATTTAATCAGAATTGTATTCCTTTCCCTTAACTTTCTGTGGCAATTGAAGTTTCTGCTCGTGTAATAACTTTTTTTTAGATATTTTACACCTCATCAATCACCTATGTTTATGTTCTTTATAAAGCAAACCATCAATTATTAAGATAACTCAACTACAAATATTAATTACCCCAGACTTCCTTTTCGCGTAAAATATATTTTTAAAATTATATTCCTATGATTAAATGAGATTAGAATATAGTAACCTTTTTGCCTAAAAATTTTATGATAAAAAAAAATATTAAGGAAAAAGTTTTTAATTACTATTTTTCCTTTAAAGTGAGCTAGTTATCCAGCAGTTATAATTTGTTGTTATTTTTTACCAATAAACTATATCAAGTTAGTGACATCACAATTTACATCATAGTGTGATAAGAATATAATAGTAACGGAGAGAATTATTATAGATAGATATAGAATATAATAATTATAGAGAGAATTATTGTGATAGCAGGCATTTATTAAAATATGATGATATCAGCATTTTATCAATACTTATTGTTCTCTCATTTAAGGTTTAATTGATACAGAATAATCTTTATGAAATCAGCTGATTCCTTTGTTACTTTAAAACGAATTTCCAAGGCCACTTTTGTAATTTTTGGCTAGATATTCTAAAAATGTATAATCTTAGGTCTTGTACTGAAAAAAAATAATTGTTATATTAAAATTAAATAAATGCAAATAAAATTATACTTCATTTACCAACAAACACCAAAAAAAGATCGATTTTTCTTATATTATCTTAAACTTTTCAACTCAATTCACACGGGTGAAACAGTGTGCGGAAGCTAGCCTACAATACAAGTAATATTACTTAAACATTATCCCAAGGATAAATACTAAATTCTAACTCATTCCTCACACAAGATTTAAGTATCAGTTATAATGTTTCAGTAAGCAACTTCTAACTTCAAATCTTTTAACTTCACTAGAAAAGCTTACTAATTTTTATTTTCAATAATATTGAAAGAATAACACCTTTCAATCTATTGTATAAAGCTAAATAATCAATAGAACACAAAATATTTAAAAAGTTTTCCTTTCAAATTAAAAGACCTATTTTTGCGTTATGATAGTTCTTTTCTTCCTAAATACTTTTAAGGACCAAAACTGGCATTATTTTCAATTTGTTAAACAATATTTTGATGGATAATCCATGGTCACAAATTTTAATTCACTAGTTTTTAAGATCAAACTGATGAAATTGGTGTATGAAAAGAGCATATATCATTCTATCTATTAATCTATTTTTGTTTGTATGTCATCATCATCCTCATCTGCCTAGCCTTTTCCCAGAGGGTTGGCTGCCAGTCTAATCAGCAGCACCCAAGGACCAGTGTTTTAAAGGGACTGCTTATCTGACCTCCTCAACCCAGTTACCCGGGCAACTCTTACCCTAAGTAAAATGAAGACTTAAGTTGGATTTTTCCAAATTCACTATAATTTCTTTATTGTGACTCTCATTAGTTACCTATACATTTATAAATAACTCTGTCAATACATAGGTATATAAGCTTTGATGATGAAGGAGGTTTAATTTAAGTAATAAATCATTTATCTGCAACTAAGCATTAGTGACAAAATATGTGTAAATTTTTAAAGATATGAGTAATTCCTTAGTTACTAGTAATTTCGTGATAGGAACTAATATCCCTTATCAGACATTGATAGTTCACAAAGTTTACAGGATGTGGTGAACTAAACCCCTGTTAAATCCTTATTTCTTATCAATTTAATATCCTTTTGATGCAATTAAAAAAATATATATAATTATTGATTTGATATTTTTATGTTTTTTGTTGTGACTATGAAATGAGTGATTTACTAATATTTTTCTATATTTTTATAAAAAGCATCTAATGTTTGTTATGATTTCAGCTAAAGAAAATAATTTGCAAAAATCACAACAACTTTGCAAAATATAATGAAAGCAAATGTAAATTATAATAATATTCACACATTCTAATATCTTATTCAAATAAATTAGCCTAAATTAAATATAAGAAGGTTGTATATCTTTATCAAATAATCAGTACTCCATCATGTGTTAATACAAATAGGTTATGTATTTTGTCTATGGTTCTACTTGGTAGTTAATTAGTGAATATTACTACTCATTGTCCCTTCTGCAGACACAATATTATCACTATACAGAAGTATACTGAGATCTACTATAGATGTTGTTGTTCAATGCCTTACTGGACTTGTAACCTTTTAACACAGATTTGACAGATTGCACTATTTGCAAACACTAAAACAGATAATTGGACGTAAATAACAGAGCTGAATATGCACTCTGGTTAGCACCTAAAGCTGAATATCCATCAGAAAGCATCGGAGTCGGCGTGCGTGCGAGCTCGAATACGTATCGACAACACGGCGGCATGTTACACAACTTTACAAAATATAATACTGTGACATCAACACCGAGTTTTCGGCTGTAACTGTAATCGGCGTTTTCAGGCGGGCGCCGCGCGGGGCACGTCTTCGCCGGCCGACCGATGTCCTGTCACCCACCAATGTGTCCATTTTGTAATGAACATCGCTCTACAGAACACCCCGCGAAATGTAAATAAACTAAAAAATACACTCACCTCTCATACAATGTCACATTCCGCTCAATTCCACACAATTTCTATTCCCTTGTGTCCCAAATCATGATGGAAAATCAAGCGCAACATTACCGTCCGGCTCGGACGCAAAGCAATATCGGTCCTATGGTCAGTGTCCACTTTACACCAAAAACATATGACACACCACTACTGTCCCGGTTCTGGTGCACCCGGGGAACCGTCCAAGACTTATTTTCGCTTTTTCACAGACGATCACACGACTAGAAACACTATAATGTCATCACGAATCAAATCCACTGAATTATATTCCAGTGACGCAAAGCTCATATATCGTGAAGAGCAGCAGCCATTTTGAAATGTACGGGGAGAACAGTCACAGCATGGAACATACGTAAATTACAGCCGCTCCCGTCTCTCGCTACACCCTAATACTAGAGGGATAGTTGAAATACTTTATGCAGTATCCATTTTAACACTTTAGATCACAGAACTTCACTCCATTTTCTTATTGAAACTATCCAAAACAACCTAAGCGACATCCGATAATTCCAGCTTACCCCATTTGCATGACACACATAAAATAGCAAAAAAACACTAAAAACACTTAAAAACGTACATAAAACGTGTCGCGCCGAATTATGAGAAGTTAAAGCATCGCATCAATATAACAGTCCATTAGAAAAATCGCTAAAAAGATTGGTATATAATTTACAAATAGTTAATTCGGTACGAACAATAACAACGGCCGCCATTTGCAATTTTCAACTTGACATGCGCACTGACTCGCAGTAGACAAACATACGTGACGTAGCTTTAGACAAGCGTATGTTTTTCTCATTTTTTGGTTTTTAATTTTTAATTTTAAAAAATGTGCGAATCCTTTTTTTGATCTAAGATCATTGTTATATAATTTCAGCGATATATAAATATCAGTAAGATGTATAAATATTTTATTATTTTAGTTTTCCCAGAATTTTCTGCGCTGCTTCAAAGTCATGTCATCAGCCTTTCATGCTCCACTGAAGGCTGTCTTTGATTGGTAGATGGTGTTATCTCCATGTTTTTATAATAATACAGAGTTCCCTGATTGGCTGCCGCCATGAAACGTGATGAAACGAATCACTTCCTGTTGTTCAAAAAAAAAAAAAACTTAAATATTTTGAAATAATCAAATTTAAGGGTATTTTTTATTTTTATATACTGGAATAAAAGTATAATTACCGTATTCATCTGCGACTTCAGCTATACCTTGCAGGTGCTCTCGAAATTAACATATCGATAGTTTTCAGATTTTGGAATAACATTATCAACAACTATTTTATTCAAAGCCAAAAAAGGAAAGAAAAAAAAAAATTAATTTTCTATGTATTATCTTTATTGCGCTCTGAGAAAGGGTTGGGGTGGGGAAAGATTTTTAAGTGACGATATAAGTTTGAAAAGCATGCAAGTCAGTCTGTAGCATCGTAGCTCCTAAAAAGATGAACCAATGTAGATCCTAAATATTATTTAGGATATCAGTTAAAAACTTGTTAGCTATGGATCTCCTGTGTAGTATACCGTAATATTAAGTCAATAAAAAACGTTAAAACAATTAAACATATTTATTTAGTAAGTTGCTCAGTATATCTCAATTAATAACTAATAAAAAGAGCTCCATAAGTAACGAGACTACAAACGTTCGTTAAATAAAATTAACTTTTTGCAACGATAGAATGTCTTCATAAGTTGTCTACTTATTCTTTCAAAGAAGACGCAGGCACCCCTTGAAACAATCCTTTGATGGCCATTTCATGAGCCCACTCATCAAATTCACCTTTTCTGAAAATATTAATTTAATTTTACTATTATATTACATAAAATTGTGTTTCTTTGAAATATGATAGAGAACCGGCAGTGCGCATGCCTAAATCGGTTTTATTACCGTCGAACGCTAATTTGTCAACAAATGTATGAAATCATTTAAGAGGGTTATGCCACATGTTTCCCTAAACTAATTCTTGAAACAAAGTTTTCATATGTACGCTTCATCTATTCTATAACATATACAAGGTGTTGATTTGCATTCGTGCCATAGTTCAGGAGGAGGACATACAGTACGTAAATAATCGATTGCAATTACAGTAGATGGGAAATAACTAATATGCACTGTTTTAATTGTCATTGTAATGTCGTGGTATTTCCGAAGTAACCCAATTTTATGAATGAAATTTATGAGTGATCGTTGCGTATGCTTTGTGTTTGCGTTTGTGTGAGGGTGCAGCACGGTTTTAACGCCAGTAACATACGCGAAAAGTTTAAATAAGGCTAGATGACATTTACGGAATTCCGAAAAAAAATTAAAGAAAAAAAATTACGTACCAATTTTTTTATTGATTTGGGTCGAGAATCATTAGCATAATTACCTCCTTGAATACGGCACGGATGCAAATCAACAGCTTGTATTACCGCTCTGATTAGACAAGCAAATCAGGAATCTGCTTAATAACTTCAAAATGATGATTAGTATGTGGAGTCGATTTATGGAGACTGAGTCAAATAGTCACAAATATAGTTCTTAATAGCATTTCATTTAATAATGATGATATTATTTTCCTCTCAAGTCACCAATACAATTTTTCATCATATTAGTAAGTGTGCAGAATCGACTAACTTCTAACTAATGTCATCGTATTTATTATCGTTAGCAACCCTAGCAATCCCGCATCGCGAAAAAAGTAAATGAATGAACAAAGTGTATAAAGCCTATTTTGGAGAATAAATTAATAACGAGTACTATTTTTGTCTAAATGTTAATTTGACATGTTAAATAATATTTTAATACAATTGCCTGCTTGAGATAAATAAATGAGAAAGTTAGTTTTGGTCGGCATATAAACAAAAATAGGCAGTGTTTTGTTGACTTAGTCACAGGTATCCTATGGCAGTATTGGCAGTAAGTATTCGAAATTCGAACAGTAGTATTTTTTATATTGAATGAAAATGTTAAATGTATAATCGTTTAAATCTTATTACGATCTAATTCCCTTTTATAATTAAAATGAGTCATAAAGTCTGCTGTTGATGTTTTTGGTAAATCAACTGTGTCATTGGGATTTTTGATAACTTCAAATATGTTATATGTTTTTCATTTATTCTAACTGTAAATCTATGCGTTATATTCAAAAATGATTTCATTATCAAAAAATATTCTTTTGTGACAAAGAGACATCTCCATTTCTTAATGTTTTAAATAAATTGGAATATTGCTATGTATTTGGATTATATGTAGGTACTGCCAACATTTGCCACCCAACAAAAATAAATATACAAGAAGAAAAGTTGATAATTACTGCATGTATAGCTAAGTTGCAATAAAAAAAATTTTAGACGGAGAAATGAAGGAATACTTAATATTTGATTTCAATGTTCATCATCAATGTCAATTTACAATGTTGACTTTATCTTAAAAAGCAATTATTTTGACAACCAGTCTTTCCAAGGAGTACATATCCTGCACGGTTGGCTAACTCTCATTATATGAGAACAGCCTCAATGGCCAATAATCGGCTAGGAGGGCATCATGATATGATAAAAGCAGTTTAACTAAATTGAAAATTATATTTTGAGGTTTCCCACAGACACCGCAAAATACAAAATCAAGTTTTTTATTCCTTACTTAATGTTCCTTACTACTGATAAACAAAACATTCTTACGAATAAAAGTCTCTGTAGGTCTCCCTTCTACGGGAACCAAGGAAGACATAGACGCAGGCACCCGCTGCCACAGACACAATGATTGCTTGAAGCAGCTTGCGTTTCGTCTGAGACCAGTGTAGCCCTCTCATCGTAGGCTTAGAGCGGCTGGGTGGCGGCGGCGGCCCCGGTGGACACGTTTGCGGGCACACAGGGTACGGGGGCGGCGGCGGGCACGGCGGGCAAGGTGGAAGGTCGCACGGATTCATGCTACTGGAAATTTAGTTGATATGTCTTAATGCTGACCAGACATATTGATGTTTGGCCAAAATGCTTTTGTTGACTGTCGTCAGGTCATCTGCGTGTTTTATTAATTTAATTGTGTAGTTTGGTCAGGCAAGTACCAATGCAACTTTTCTAAGTTTGTATGTACTTTCTAAGTATATCTTAGACACCAATGACTGTGTTTAGGATGGCACGTTAAACTGTAGATCCCGGCTGTCATTGAACATTCTTGGTAGTCGTTACGGGTAGTCAGAAGCCAGTAAGTCTGACACCAGTCTAACCAAGGGGTATTGGGTTGCCCGGGTAACTTGGTTGAGGAGGTCAGACAGGCCAGTCGCTTCTTGTAAAGCACTGGTACTCAGCTACATCTGGTTAGACTGGAAGCTGACCCCAACATAGTTGGGAAAAAGGCTCGGAAGATGATGATGATATATATTTCTCATTCAATAATTTTTTTTGTCCCCAGAACTCATCAGTATAAATGAAAAATGGCCCAAAGCTCGCACGGAGGCAGCCACAGGCGGAGCAGAGACCACGATGGAGGTGGTATGCGATACACCAACACCGACTGGGAGGCCAAGGAGGCTCTCTACCAGAGGGAACTCGACGAAGCGAGGGCTAGGGCCACGCAGATGGAGAAAACCATGAGATGGTGGTCGGACTGTACGGCAAATTGGCGCGAAAAGTGGAGCAAAGTCCGCAACGAACGGAACAAGGCGCGCGAGGAAGCAAAACAGCTAAAAAACAAAGTTGACACACTTTCCAAAGAGCTGGCCACTTCCAAAACTGAGAAGACAGACCTAGAGCAACAGTTAAACGAATTGAAAAGAGACAACGAAAAGCTTTTAAGTATAGGAGAGAGCAGGATACTGGGCGGCGATCTTACTACCGAAGACGGGGTAGAACTGAGGCGGAAAAATGTAGGATACCTATCGCCTAGTGAACCGTCAGCCCGACAAAGAGCCTCCTTAGACTCGCACAAATTCTCTAACGTAGACAATGTCCTCGCAAATAAATTGAGCGAGCTCAGGCTGCGTTTGGACGAAACGTGCAAGAATCTCCAAAGTGAAAAGGATGAGAAAGCATTCCTTCTATCTAAAATAGAAACTTTGACTGCAGAGTTGCATAACACGAAGTCAGAAATAACTCACAGTGACCGGACCTTAGGGTCCACAGATTCGAGTCATAGCGAGGTAGAAAGACTTCAGAATGAGCTGCAGGACGAAATAGCAGCTAAACAGGTCTTAGAAGAAAAGACGGCTGAACTGAAAATGGAGATTGAAAGGTTGAAATCAGAAAACACGATACAGTGGAGCAAGCGGGAGTTGCTAGAAACTGAGAATATAGCGATACTCAGAGAGAATAAGAAATTGTACAGCCAAGTGTGCGAGTTGAGAGAACAGATACACAAACTCAACCGAATATCGGACGGGAGCGCTTATTTCAGCGACCACAATAGACTAGAGTCAAATATACTGTACGTCAGAAAGACTAGCGCAAGTCCAAGATCCCACGAGTCCAGTAACGGGTCATCAGAAGCCAATCTGCATTTCGACGCCAAAACTAATACTTCCGGAGAAGACGACGAATTAGCGATAGTAGAAAGAAGTGATAACTGTTAAAATACCTTTTCTCGGCTTTTCACGTGATCTTTAAGCTCTGAAATTACAAAATTGCAGTTAGCAAGAATCGCAAGTAGAACTATCAAAGTTCTGTCAAATTTGAATTAGGATCGCTGTCTGTGGTATACGTAATTTATTCTTCTTTGAACTTAGGTCGGAGTTGTTGAAAGAGGTTGTATTTAAAAACTGTTATTTATGGTTCTGTGAAAATCCTGATTCTGCAATATGTACTAAATATTCTTAGCGCTTAAGGTACAAATGGCTATTTAAAATGATACAGGGAAAATGGTCAACTAGAAGAAAAGCCATATTATCGGTTTTGCCAAACTAGGCTCACCAATGTAAGCTAGATGAAACATTATTATGACTTTCGAATAAATATAGCGTTGCAGGCTCTATTGTAACAACTTAGAAAAAAAAATAGATCTGGTAAATTATTTCATAGTAGAGACTAAAAAACAGTATCTGCTAGAGAGCCAAATATTGTCACAAAATATTGCATTAAAGAGCATTTAAAGAATATTAAATCATTCCATTGCGTTCCAAAGCGATCATAAATATTATCTGAATGAGCAATCATCATAATTATAATAAAAACATTTACCGCCTTTACACTTGTAAGTTTTTCTTATGTAAAAAGCTTCCGTACCTAATTAAATTATGATAAATTCCTAAAACTCAAAAATGTTTGTTCAAATTAGGCTGATAAATCAGCAATTTTCGAACGTCAAAAACAAAAGACAGCCCTCAAAACGCCCGCCCTTCACCACTTCCTATGTGTTTTTGCTGGGATGAAGTGGCGCAAGAAACTCCACAGCAACACATGTCTGTCTATATTTAAACCTCCTTAAGTCGCTTACAGTATTATTTTAGTACTTCTCACGACTTACGGAGGTTACTTACGTATTTTTTCGGAAGCAACTTACAGGTGTAAAAGACGGTGTTACAGATATACCAACGCTTTTACATGAATTTTAGCGAAAAACAAAATTAGATGATGCTGGGTAAAGGTTACAGTATACTGCATACTAGTACATGTGTAATACATTTTTTTTACAAATATTCATTGCAAAGACGTTACATTCCTGCAGACATATAATTTTAGTGAAGAAATATAACTATCTATAGTTATTACTTGACTATATAATTGAGAGGAAACGATTTGAAATAAAAAATCGGTTAAAAAACTTTTAAGTTAAATTATCTTATGTGCACTAAAAACTAGAAAATAAAAAAATTGTTATACCTATCAACCTACGTAGGTGGTCCCGGTCATATTAGACTAAAATATAAAATATTTCACTGTTGGCAAGCTACACTCCTCCCGAGTGGCATAGGCTATATTCTATCCCGGTACGTGCAGAAGTTCCCACGGGACTCGAGTGAAACCGCGGGAAATCGGCTAAAAACGTAATGTCGGAAAAAATATATTAAAAATAACTGTAACCTTTGCCCTAAAGAAATAGAAATGTGAAGACTAGAATCATATAGGTGTTACTTAATACTCTAGTGTTTGTTGATCATTGTGATAGTCTAGTTTTACAATATAGGACGACTTTCAAAATATTAACAGAGGCCTAGCATAAAACTTTCCACCTTATTATAAAACGTGGTTTTAAAAAAGTACCAGCTTTAGCACTAGGTTTAAACCATCGTCCCGAACAAAGTCAATAGTTTACCTAACACCTAGACTAAAGACTTCTAAAATCCACGTTTTATAATAGATAAGGTGGATGAAATCTTAACTGATTATTTCCGTAAAAAATAAATACCTTAAACAATCTGGCAGCGTAATTGACGTTAGAAATTAAAACTAAACTAACTAAGAACCAAAATATTCTGTTTAAATATGAAAAGGTAGATAGGCCCAAAATATCTACATGTTCTGCCCGTTAAACTTTATATACAACATATGATCAAGCATAGGTACATCACAGCGATAGGAATTTCGGGATTTTTCGATTGCATACTATTAGAGATTTCATGACCTTCATTTGAAATATAGCTATTGGAGGGTAGAATAAAGTGCTTCTGATTTACTATTTCTAACATGTACAACAATTAGAAAACTGGTTGACAACTTTAAGATTCAATATTTTACTACTTCATATTCCATCGGCATTTCAAGAGATGTACGGAATAAGACATGCTCATATTCAACTCTCCAATAGCTACTATTCACGTTATAATAACGATATTTACTAGAACAGCTAAACTAATTTTAACAATGCTTAATTTTAAGGCCTAATCTGCGTATTTTGTATACTTTTCTAAGTTATTTATTTGCTTTACTTGCCTTGCGGCATAATATTTACATGTTGACTTTCAAAATGTGATTTTCATGTCAAGATATAGTTGTGTGCATATTTGGACGAAGTTATCAATCTTGGAAAATGTGAAAATTTTCGCCCAAAAATAAAATTTTCATTCCCCTTACACATTTTTACTATTTATTTTATTCAAATCATCATCCAAGTTTATTAAAACCTTTAATTTGCATTGGCCTAAGAAATGAAGTTCAAACAAAGTGTCCTACAATACGATATTAAAATTGTATAGTAAAATATTATAATGTACCTACCTAATTATTAGATATCAATAAAGAAATGTCGTGTACTAAGGAGCTTTTTATTTCCTGAAGACATTGTCAGACCTTTTCTGACTCACCAGTTTTACGCGTATTAAAATGAAACAACAGGTTTTACTTTAAAAAGTTTATTATTTGCACTTATAACATACCTATCCCTGATTTACAAAGTTTCACTTACACAAAATATCAAAGTAATTAAAATATTATCACAGAATTAAGTTGAACATCTAGAAATTACAAAATTATGCTATTTCGGAAGAAGTATAATTTCGATGCGAACTCAGCGCCTCTAGCGGAGAAAACTAAAATTAAAGTTCTCTTAGAAAAGCTTTGCTTGTCCAAGTAGGCTTTACTGGTGAATTCACGATAGTCAAAATATATGAACAAAAACGACTGCGAAAATATGTGCTAAATTATTTGACGAATATTACAATTTTCAGAAATAAAAATATGGAAACAACTAACGTGCCTATGTAGTACCTATACCAACTAAGTTGATATATTTTTGGCACCAAATCTCTTTCAGAGTCAAATGTAATTCCCAAGTAAGAAAGAGAGACGTTACATGCATATTGCCGCAAAAAATATTGGGCACGTATTTTTTATTTTAACAAAAAAATAATTTTTATTTTTATTTTATTTATTTATAGTTAATTAAAACGGTGCAACACCAATTACAATAATTAACATGGAAACATTAAATCAAAACAAAACAAAAGTAAAAACATATTATAGTCGACAGCATTTCAATGATTATCTAACTAACAAGGAACAGTGGACGCTCTTGCATACTTTCTCTCACAGAACCCCAAACACACACGCATCACTTTACTCCACTCATCCACAAACACATCAAATTCAGGGTTGGCAGTCAGAAGGGCGTTGAGCGTCTTAATAGGTATTTACTAAGATATAACACCACAAAGATTGAGAGTAGGGGCTAGTGACGTCACGTCTATGTAAAATCTGTACGCAGACGTAACACAAAATTCAATTGTGTTATATCTTAGGTTTTATTTCTTTGTAAGAGAAAATAAAAAATACGTGTCCATTATTTTAGAGATACCTAATAGACGGACCTATTAATTTTTCATGCACCATGCCTATTGCTAAACTAATGATATATGTATGTATATTCACATAATATTTTATACAAGTCCTAGACAATAGAACTGACCTATTATATGTACAAAATGCAAGGGAGTAATTTTACTCAACCTTTCAGCACAGAGGTATAACGTTTTATCTTGGAGAACAAAATGACTAGCGGAGGTGCCATAACGGAAAATCGCCTGAGAAAGTAGCGCGACAACATGCGGGTGAGCGGGGGACGAGGAACGTTACTGTTTTCGCCCTTATGCGCCTTCTTTGGACCAAAAATCTTTGACAGATGTCTTAAACAAACCGAAAGCCTCGTTAGTTCTCTCGTAACGAATCGTTTTGATCATGCCCACCATACGAATTTGACCTAGAAGAAAGCGCCTGACCTACCTGCATTATGGCACTTTCGCTCATATTTCCTTTCTTACTCCATGTTTTATTCATTTATTATTCTCAAAATTAGCCACAGGCAGCATACCCATCCTCTTAAACCTAGATTTCAAAATCGTCTTCTTCAAATCCCTTTTATCAATCCTCTTAATATTTTCCCCTTCAGACTTAAAATCCGGTTCTGGCGCGAAATCTGTATCCGAAGTCGGCGTTACACCCGGATCTGACGTCGACGGTGTATTTAAATGATCAATGATTTCAATTTCGTATGTCTTGCCTTGAATTTCGTTAACTATAACTCCGGGTAGATCATCAATTTCGATGCTGATTTCTTGTTCAATATCTGTTAGGTTCGGCTGGTCGAATTTCGTCACATCAAGTTCGTCACAACTTAAAAGACAGTCTTGAGTGTTTTCGTCGGAATCTGCCTTTATAGTATAATCGTCGCTGTCTGAGGAATCGCTTTTTGGTTTACGAACCCGTTTTTTGGCTTTGTTCTTTTTTTCAGGATTTTTGACAGTTTTGACTTTGTCCGGGGGTGATTTTGAGTCTTCTTTTTGGTTAGATTTTGCCCTGTGGGTGAAATTAAGTAATTTAAGATAGCTCCTTGATTATGAAATTGATTTCTAAAGACGAATCTAGTTTTGCAGCTAATAGGTGTTTTTGTTAAAAGTTTCTTCGTTTTACAAAAGTTTTTATCAAATCCATGAAAAAACAAGATTGTAAACCGGAAAAAGCGAAATCCTAAATAAACAAAATTAGTTCTACATAATCTATTACGCTCAATCATTCTCCATGTAAGAGGCCTGTGCCCAGCAGTGGGACAACAAAAAGACTGTAACGTAATAAATTATTACCATCTCCCACAACTAAACAACGCCAATTGATTGAACGGCTATTTCAACCAGTTGCCAATTGATTGAACGGCTATGTTAAGGCGACGAATTGGTAAACAATAATTCCATAACCGGCACGCGCATCTAAGGCGCCAAGAGGGGACGGAGCGTCTGAGCGGGGCGAGGATTACAATACGCGTGCTAGCTTATAACTAAAAGTCGTAAGCGACAAAATGGTTTTGTAATTTTATTATTTAGAAATGATAATTTGATAAAAATTCCTTCCACAATTTTAAAGAGTATGTATATCGGGTGTGTCGTTCACAATCACATTAAAGGAAATGCGTTAATATACTAGTTAATGTATGTCGATTAACACAAACAAAAAAGAAAAATACGTAAAAATAAAAAATTGAATGTTTCAAACAACGTAAATAGAATAAAAATGTGCGAAAATTAGAACACCATATAAACGTCACTCATTACAACCAACTTAACTTCTCCCTTCAAAACTGACAGTTGTCAACTGATCAAAACATTCGATAGTCCTAACTTTATCTCTGCTTTACACATGATGTTGTAAATTATAAAAACGAAAAATGACTCCTGTGGCTAAACCATTGGATAGTTTTATTAATTTCTTTTACAATTCGCCATAGAATATCATAAAGTATATGGATTTAATGTGATTGTGAACGACACACCCGATATACTCAACTACTAAAAAAGTTACGAGGCTTAAATCGCTCCCGTTTGCCCATAATATGTGAATCTCTTTTTAAAAAGAGGTATGTTTGATATATTTTTCTCTGTTATAAAAGTTACCTAATCATGTTTTGACGTCTAACAAAATAAGGTTTATATCATGAACTTTTAGGTAACCAAGTTGTATTTTGATCTGTTTTGTATTTACTGAGAAAAATTGAGATCCTTGGCGCCAAAATTTCCAATTCGTCCTCTTAACCAGTATTTAGCACACATACCTCATGTCGACGGCCATGCGATGTCTGATAGGTTTCACTGTAGCCTTCATAGCTTTTTGCTTTAAATTTTTAATTGCATCTAAACTGCTACTGGAATCGCCTGAAAATAGATAACAAGTGAGAGGAGGCCTGTGCAGTGGATCAAAATGATGTCCTTCTAGCCGATTATCGGCTACGGCGGCTGTTCTCAGTAAAGGAGATCAGCCAACTGCGCAGGACATATTATAGTGCACAAGCATTTGCGCAGACACAAGTGCACTCACTGTTTCTTCACTCTCATAGCCCGATGTGACGGCAATCCGACACGACCGGAGAGAGATCAAGCGAAAGACTGGCGTACTTTTACTTATCTATCTATAGGTACTAATATAATAAAGAGGAGAAGATACATATTTTCGTTTCTGCCCTAAAGGCTCCGAAACTATTGTACGATTTGAAAAATTCGTTCACTTTTGCAAAGCTACATTCTTTCCGAGTAACATAGCCTATATTTCATCACGGTACGGGCAGTACTTCTCACGGGACTAAAACCACGTGAAAATAGCTCTTATACTAATAAACTTAAGGATATATTTATTTACCGTCACCATCATCATCATCGATGATCCCGCAGATGATGTTCTTCAAGGAACTGTCGAGTTCATTCGCAAAGTTCGCGTCCAAGTAGTTCAGATTGCGGTCATCCGGCTTTACACCTGAAAACCATTAATCTTTTAGTTGGCATAAATATAGGCAGATTGACGGACCAACGAGTCCTTTAAAATTTTCTACAAAAAATAAAACTGACTTCTAAAAAGCAAAAAAAAAAACTTTGTGCATCGTCCTAGAAGTCAGTGTCTAAGGACTAGATGCAGCTATGTTTACTTCTAGGCACCTAAAAAAAGTGTTCTTTTTTTGCTTTTCAGTGTTTTTAGAAGTCGGTTTTATTCTTTTGAGTAATTGGTGGTAGTAATGATATTTTTAATATTTTGTATACTGTTCTTCAAACCATACAGACAGAATTATGTTGCTGGGGAGTTTGTTCCACCACTTCTTCTTCCCAGCAAAAGCACATAGGAAGTGGTGAAGGGCGGGCGTTTTGGGGGATGTCTTTTGTAAATTTGACCTTCAAAAAGTGCTGATTTTCAGCCTATTTTGAATAAATGACTTTTGATTTTTGATTTCTTACCTTCAATATTTTCTTTGGCCTTTGTGTAACGCACAGTGAGGTTCTTTAATTCCCTTATAATATCCAGTTCCGTATTCTGTCTGTAGAATATACCTTTAGGACGCACACCTTGCTTGTCTATGGTTGTGTAGCCTGAAAAAACGTTTTAGTTAGTGCCATATGGTGCCATATCACTCACAAAATATAACTTCTAATCTACTACATATTATAAGGAGGATTTTTTTATCTGTTTTCTCTAAAGGCTACTAAACTACTGAACTAATTTGATAAATTCTTTCACTGTTAGAAAACTACACCAGGTAGCACGGACAATATTTTGTACGGGTATGGAAAGTTTGTATTTGAGAAAAAAGACTCTTAATTTCAGACTTTTTTGGTGCTTTTCACATGATACAGCTTAACTAATTTCATATTTGTATTTTTTTTTTTTCCAGACACAGAGTATTTCCCTCAAGCTACACACAAAACCAAACCAAATATCTGTGAAAGCCCATACTTCTTACAACATACCTTCCAAATACTTCCTAATAGAATACTCCATGCCCCTCTCCCGTACCACAGCATGGTACTGAACCGGCCCCTGTATGAGCACCGAACCCAACACATACAGGACATCCTGCCTCCTATCTCTCCGAGCCACTAACTTTATCCGCTCTATAGCGGGCAAGTCTTCTTGTACTATACGTAGGGCTGCGAATTTGGAGAACGGTTGTGTGTTTAGAAGACCGTAGACGAGGAATAGACCGGCTACTGATTCCTGTGGAGGACAATGTATAAATATCACAATGAAGAAATTATGTGGAAGGAGAATTCCTGCAATTATAAAATTCCTGATAAGTAATCACTAGGATAAAAATAGCATTGTCAGTAAGGATATATTACACAGTGAAATAAATTAGCTTTATACCATAGTTTCCTATGATGTAGACAATTTAGGAAATCAAATCAATTCAAAATCAAAGTTATAGCACTTATTATTATGTAGGTAACTGAAAAATAATTCCCTCCACTCAACATGCAAAGAAAAATCCAGTTTTTATACATATTTAATTAATGAAACTCACCTCAAAATTACTGGTATCAGCCACCATATAATGTTTGGCTATATGTAAGACTTCTTCTGATAGTTCTGCTATTTCTGCATTCGATGTTCTTCCACTAAAACCAAGAAAAGTTACAGTGTTACTTTGGGTAGTTTAAATTATGTATGCAATAGTCAACAGTCAATGTGTGCAATAATTCTTTCAGAATAGCATTAATAACATTTAGTTTTTGGGCTGATTTTTTAACTATCATTTCAAATGTTATCTGGTGATTGCAAAATTGGTACTTCAAGTTTCATCCATACCAATGTGCTTTACTTAGCCCACCTGGCTTAAAAGCAACCTAAAGCTATAATCTACTTTTACTTCGGTACAAATGACCTTGAATACCAGCACTAGGTAGGCTGTTCAATAGTACAAACTAACTCTTCAGCTTTTTTATAGTAATATATAAAGAGGAAAGATTGGATTATTCTTCTTCTTCCTCCTGCCCTGTTCCCAATTTTATTTGGGGTTGGCACAATATGTCTTCCACTTCCATTTTCCCCTGTCACTCGTCATACTGACACTCACTCCCTTCCTATTCATGTCATCTTTCAGGCAATCCATCCATCTTTTCTTAGGTCTTGTCTTGTTCATCATCTTTCTTTGGATTGTTTGATGCAAAAGAGAAACTTACTGATATAGCGAAGATATCTCCATCTCCTTCCATATCTCAGAGAACACCTCGAAGGTGACGGTTCCTGCCTGCAGACAGCGGTGGATGAGCTCATCACAGTCATCTGCAAAGCCGTCCGCTATGTGCACTCCTTGGATGTGCAGAGACATGGCTGGAAGTACGTGGCTGTTTGGTATTTTGTGAAGGTGGTAAGGAAGAATACGTAATTTTAAGTTAATATTGGAGAGAAACTGATTATGTAGATTTGAAACAATTCTCAATATTACTATTGATATATTAGTTGATATATTTAGATATATGTGGATAGATCCAACAGTTAACCTGCGTTTAAAGAGTGAAAATACATGGAACTGTATTTTTACAACAGTTTAAATGTGTTTTAGTTGACGAAATTCACATTGATTCAAGTCTAGAATCATGAAATCTCTAGCTCACAGTAAATACATTGATAACTTACCAGCAATTTGAATATTGTTTATTTCAGAAAAATGCTTCGTTCATATTTCATAACCGATCATGCTCCCATGCATAACAAACAAGCCTTTTTCAAATTAATTTATGAATCCAATTTTCAAAATCGTCAACATGCAATCAACAATAATACTCCGAACCGAACGGAGAGGGAGAAAAGAGAGAGAGCTATTCAATTCAATATCAAAGTCCAAGTGTAAAAGAGATAAAAAGTCAAATCACATTGATAATTTCCGAGTTGTCAAATATAACCGGTTTTTGTTATCAGTAGAGTTGTACCCAAAAACCGTACTTATCCACAACAATACTCAATAATCGATTATCCTTGTAGGATTATCAGGAAAAAGTGCTAATTACTTTTTATATTACAAAATACGTAAAGTAACTTCTTTATCGATCCCATTATTCTAGCTCTGGTTTTTGACTCATTCTGTTTTTTATTCCGTAAAACGAGTCCTCTGGGAGTTTAGTCATCTTTATAGGTTGTAAGCTATGGGTACTCTTTAATTTAAAAACACAAATACGGATTTATTTTTGTGAATCAAAATCCATAGGTTCAATATTGTTTAGTTCCTACTGCATTATATTACGTCAACAAAGCTGAATGATTTGGGGATTCCCGGCAAATAGGAACATGGTAGCACGTATTCTGCTATAGATGCCATAATATTGACCATACCATCATCAACATCTTTAGTCAATTTCGGGGGAGACTGGACTGGATGCTGTAGCTTGGCCACCACAGGCTGGTCCGGGACAAAGGATAGGTCAGGCCTCCAAAAAAAAAATCCAAGAACGTAATTAAGTTTGTTTATTTAACTACACTGACAAAGTGAACCCAACAAATACACCAAACGCAGCGCAATAAAACAAGTGTTTGTATGCTTACAATTATTTAATGATTTGTCGATTTTGGTATTATGTTCAAACTAACGCATCTTGCTCGATAACATTTATACACAGGTAACACGGGCGTTAGGATGTGCGATGCGCGTTTCGTGTTACTTCACTACAATAGTAACTAGAATATTAGACGCGTTTAGACGGGCTGCTTCTCAATCAGTTTGTACCAGTGTCCGCACTCGCAGCGACGGGGGTGGTCCTGAAATACATCAAAATATTAATTTACCTTACAGAAACGTTTGCCAAAAATCACATTGGTTTTAGAACATTTATGACTCTAGGGATTAAAAATAAACTTTTAAAAAAGTTTTTTAATTATACTAAAAAGATAAGTTTTTTTTACTCCCTAGTTTTATTATGAGAAAATCAGTTTTTAAAGCATATAAGTTAATAAAATGAGTTAAATTATGTTTACTATTAATTACCACAATAGCTTCAATATTACGAGGAGTTCTTATTTGTAATTCTGAGCTCTTACTTTATAACAATTTAAGTAAGTATTTAGTTTAAAAAGTCACAAGAAAGAAGAACAATAACTTTCAGTGTATAATAAGGCTGTATAAGCAAATACCTTGTGTAACCAGAGCCAAGTGACGGACGTCGCATGCTCTTCACCTGAAAACAATAAGTCGTCAATTATAAATATTTCCTTATTTCAGACAATACTGTTGTAAAACTACAAAGTTTCATATACTAGCAATATTTCAGTAAATATAGCATTAATATGACATCATAGACTCGCATAAAAGTATGCAAAAAATTAAAATTGCTGTTATTTTTCCTAATCCTGTTGTCCAGTTAGTTATCTATGACAATAAATTAGAGGAAACTAAAGTTTCAGAAACTACTGCACTCATTTGAAAAATACACTACATAAGGACACCACTCTACTCCCAAGTAACATACATATGGACAGGCCGAAGTTATCATTAGATGTTTTAGAATTGTATATATTTTCAAATAAAGCCTTTTTCTTTCTAGCTTGGGAAAGGCTGCTAGTCTAACTAGAAAGACAACCGTGATTCCTGTATCCATGAGAAGAAAATAAAAACGCATGTGACAACACTAGACTATGGCAGTTTGCCATAAAAATCATGAGTTCACTATGATTATAGTACTAATCATACTTATGTTGTTTCTGATGTCACTGAGTGTATTTTAAGCTGTAACTATTTACAAATACAATAATAATGTACAATGCTAAGTTGTTATTATGTAAGACAATTACAGCATAACATGTACTTTACAATCTATGGTTATTATTTAATTTTTTTAGTTTCTTTTGCAAGGAATGGACCTATTTTGATTTATGTAATTGACTCTTGAATGCGTGTAAATAAAAAAAAACAACTAATTGTTATACATGATTGAATCTGCACCGATTTTAAATAATCAACAAGATAGGAATTTGTTTTGAAAATTTTAACCACTTAACTGTCCACAATGCAGACACAATAGTTAAACAAAGTGTGTATCACATAATATGACTCATTGGACAAGGAAGAGGTAGTTTTTGTAATTAATGTCTATTTGTTGCAAATTTGACAAATTCATATTGTACCCATAATATGTGCAATACTTCATCATTGTAAAGGTGTTAACAGGAAAATTATGTATTTGTTTAGCTTCAACTGTTTATCACAAGCACTAGTATTGAATTCATTTTCAATACTAGTGCTTGTGATAAACAGTTCAGCTTCATGCATATTCCTGTTAAGTAAGCATGAAATGTTTTTTTTCAGGACTTGAAGTTTCAAGACACAAAATTCAAAACGCTTTGAAAATCCTATCATATTGTGATAATTAGAACATTTCCTATTTCTGTCCTTGCAGTTTCTTGCCTATTCTTTAAATGGGAGTTTTTTGGAACAATACTACAATTCTGACATTTTATAAGAGCCTATAGAGGCCTACGTGCAATAGAACATTTAACATTGACCCTATAATAGTCGGGGCACCAATCTTATCACTTTAGTGGCAGAAATACCATGATTGTATCAGTAACCACTCTTTTTACTAGTTGCAATCTTAGAAATACTGTTTCACGATGAATTTCCTGAGTTTTGTATGGGATGAATCTATCCAATACTTACATATGCATCCAACAATACGTGCGTCAAAGCAAGAGGGCACTAGGGTGGGGTTGTCGCGTGTGCCGGCAGCCTTCTTCAGCACCTTCATGTTGAAGGGGTCATCGTTACCGGCCTGCATGGCCAGCAACTCCTTCCTCTCAATACCGGTGGCATGCTCCAGGGGATCTGGCATCACTGGAGAAAGGTGACGGGTTAATATTATTCTATGGTATTCTATTGTAGTGTAAAATGCAGTTGAGTTAACTTACATAACTTAGGGTGTGTTTAATTTTTAGGCATTTGTGAAACTTTTGGTTTACTTGAATATTAATTTAATTTTGGGTGTAGTTATTAATCATAAAAATATCCCAAAAAAAACAAGTAGTTTAAACAAAAAAACATAAGGAAAACAATACTTTAAAATAAATGGTAAATTCTTCCCATATTACTAAAATGTACCATTTGGCTACAAATGTTTGTACTAGTCTTTTAATTTTAACTAAAGTAGGTATACTTGAAGACCTAGAAACATATTTTCATGTTCAGACAAACACATTTCACAACTATTGATTTTGTCTAGTCCCAGCTGTCAGAATGTGAATGACCTTGTGACCTCGTAATTTTGGTACACTTGTAAATAATTACGAAAGAATGTAGGAATATTAAGGATTAATCATTTACATTAACTAAGGTGTCTATTGGAGTACCCTATCTGAGATTACAATGATAAGAAAGATAACCTAAAAATCTATGTAATTTATAAAGTACTGCGCAAAGGGAGACCTTTAAATGTGTAAATTAAATAAAATAAGTACACAGACTTTACGAAATTATCGTAACGAATAAGTTTTTTATTCATGATTATCGAACAACAACAAAAATAATCAATAAAACGTGCATTACACGGAAACTATGACGTCTTTATTTTCAACTTTAACATTTTGTTTAAGAGATGATCGGAATTAATCTAATGAAATAAAGTTCCAATTTAATTCCTGTTGGGATAAACATTTAAATATTGCTATTTAAGTATAATTTTACGGGAAATTTGACATTACGTAACTTAAGTGACAGGGGTGGCGATTCATGAAAAACCTGAACTAAAAATATAACAATTTCTTACTTTTATCGGCATATCCCCGTCGGGCAGTGGATAACAGAACACTTTTAAATGCATTTCCTCTGACAATTTGCCTGCATAAAGATGCCATTGTGCTTAATTTCTCACTAGACCGCTTTTCACGAATGCAAGTGAAACAATTTTTTCTTTGAAGCTAGGGAAAGGCAAAACCGTAACTTTACAGTACTGCCGATGACTATCCGAATAATCGATATATTTGAATGGATTTCAGTGAATAATATATTTTTTCTAATTAATTTACTGACTTTATTACTATAAATAATTTAAGGCAAGTAAATTGATGAATTCGTGTATATTTCATGGAAATAGTACAAATTAGTTTACATATAACAGATTCCTTACAGAACGCCATCTGTTGATGTAATATAAAACCAACCGACAAGCTCAACAAGGCTTCTTCTTCGCTGATGCAAAAAACTTTGTTGTCATTTGTTGTTAACAATCACTTTTTTCAAGGTTTCATTTTACTGTTTGGTAGCATAATCAGCTGACCTTTATCATCTGAATTTACGAGTCGGCTAGAGTCGTTACTCATGGGTATGATGATAAACACTAGCAAACAAAATCAGTCAAGACTAGAAATTGAATAGCACTGGCCTCTTTCATTGTAGTCAAATAAGGTCATTAGGGATTTTCAGAATGAAAAAATAGATATAAAATAGAATAAAATGAAAAACTCTTAGAAACATATTTTTAATTGCTTTATTTCTTGTTTACATTCTTCGTGGTAGAATGTTTTGTGTTCAATTTGTGATAATTTTCTTATGTGTGCTTATTGATTGAAGCGCATATAAACTATTTTTTAATTGTTAGATATTTCCTTTTAAATGCAAATTTAAAAAATACTAAAATTATTGTTTATATGTTTCAATTTAAGCGGCTTCAATGTAAACCAAGTCGTATGCAGTATGCACTGGCGGGTTTTTCTTACAAAAATAGCATTAAGGCTGCAGAACTGAGTGTTAGCTTATTAAAATATTTTTCGAAATACGCCATTTAAAAATGTATGTTCATCAGTTACGGTGTTCTTGAAGAGCTGAAATAAGACATGAAAAATTTAATTTCTACAAGTTTTACCCAATTGTTGTGCTCCAGGCTTAATTATTTACTTATTTGCAAAAAATATACCTACTTACCAAAAACAAAAACCGAACTTTATTACGGATCTTGACGATCTTATTAGCGCATAGTACCAGTATAGATACTATATTTGGACGAAATCAATTTCTTGTTCGACCAGTTCTCTGTATGAAACATCCTTTGAAAGAGTTTAGGCGGACATCGATCTCCCCTTCTTCAAGCTGAAAATGATAGTATGAATATATTTTCAGTGCTAAGCTGTGTTATAAACTTTTGTGCTTAATTACCAAGTTACCGGGTCAGTCTGGTACAGCTCTCGGTAGCAGGACGGAGAAACACATTCCCTTACACAGCGAATTTTCTGTAAACCTGTAATTTGACTGCAGGCTCCACTTTGCTCGCATGCTGTTTCAAATTCTCTGAACGTCATTTCCTGAAAATTCAACATGTTCATAAAGTATGACTATCTCACTGAGTGCATGATACCTTTTATATTGTGTGCTTGTGATTTTTATTATTTTTAACAAAGATTAATTAAAATCATAAGGCACGTGACTTACTACGTGTAGTGGTAGCGCTGAGTTATTTAACCTACGTTTTTGGGTGAATCCTTATATTGGTATTCCTTAAAAGTGAAGGTCACTGGAGTTTGATCTGCTGATACTACGTGTATTCCGTAAGACCCTAAAATAATACAACATCCTAAATAAACGTGAAAAGTCGACATCTTTAATCAAAGAAAGGCCTATTTCTACAACTCCTGAAAAAATCAATACAATATTCGTTGTTGCATGTTATAAAATATGGCTTCATCTTTTTCAGCAATTCATTAGGGGTACTCTATAAATACGATTACTGTTTTGAATACATATAACAAGTTGTACATAAGCATTCAGTATCATAGCATTTAAATATTTTATTGATGAAGAACCGTAACCAGTGTTAAATACAACACTATTTTTTCCCTGTGCTAAACTCGACTATATTAGCTGTCTCTGCTACTAGTGGTTTCCCTATATAGTCTGTGATTCTGTCTGTCAAAGGGAACGATTGCGACTGGATGTCTAAAAGATTTTGTTGATTTTCTGAAAATTCTTATAATTTCGTCGTTCTGCAACTTTCAAAACAGTCTATCGTGTGCAAAACCTGTGTGTGCTTGTGTTATTTGTTTTGTGTTTCCCAGTGCATAAGCAGAAAGTTACATTTTGATGATTGAGTGCACGAACATCATAATAACAACAAAAATTTTTGGTGAGTAAAATTTATATAATGTCGTAATTTATTGTGTGTTCACACTTAGACATTGTAAATGAACAAGATAATGAGGAAGCAGATGTGTATTAATCTACGATTGCGTCACTACTGCATCATAAAGTGACAATGGATGCTGTACTTTCCACTGCAAGATTTTTGATAAATTCGTTATATCTACATCAAGTTTACTCTTTTTCTTATATTTATATGCCATTAATATATACTGGAGTCGACATTTTCACCTTAAAAAATGTAAAAATTAACAAAACAAAATGCATATTGTCATGTTCATAGAGTGGGCAAAGTAAAAGGCACATAGAACAATGTAAGCTTTTCAATTGTTACGTTAACTCACGTGCACTGTACATAATATTATAACTATGGATTTTAAATCACTGTAAAATGTTATTGACATTATCAGACATTGTTTATAATACCAATCTAATTAGAAAATGAATTATCAGAGCTTGGTTTCTTTTCACTTATTGGTCCTACAGAATGTGTGTATTGTCTAATCAAACAATATGGTTTACTGCATTAAGGTCATTTTAGGCTAGTACATATTTGTAATTGCATAAGCTTTAGAAGGTGTATTTACAAAGTGTCTGTACTACTGACTACTACAGTAGTGTGTACTATACTGTAGTGTTACTAAAGATAGGGATTTGAGATTGCTTGTTTGTGACTAATGTCATCAGATAGATAAAATATTGGAAATGGATGTGATTGTCGAACAACACTATTTAGCTTCTTTATTGTTTCACTGGATAAGTATTGGCTATCTTCTCAAAAAACAAAACAGTTCAATTTATTCACTCTTGGCCAGCATTTTTTGTATTCTTCCTTAAGAGTCCTTTAAGAGTTTGATTATTAAGTGCTGCTATCACAATCATCCCTAGAGGTTTAATAGGGAATAGAATATGGAAAGGCGTACACTGGTGCTCATTGGCATCCAGTTAGACTGGAAGCCGACCCCAACATAGTTGGGAAAAGGTTCAGGAGATGAGGAGAATATGTTTATGACCCCATGTCACTGGACTGGCTGCCTTTCAAGACAATTAATAACGTCTAACTCTTGGTATGGATGCTTTAAATTCATGGTACCTTGCGAGTTCAGTAGTTCATATGGTTTCAATAAATCACAATGAAATGATAACATGATCAACCCATTCCAAATCCCAATTAGTATAATGTATTTATTTATTAAAGGTTTACCAACAGCTTCTGTGTAGAAAAAGCTGAGAATACAGTTTTTGTTATGACTAGGACTTTCACATAACAATTTTGCTATCAAATCTACTAACCTGCCTGTAAACCTGTAGCCTGTAACCATGGGATACAGCTCATGTTTCACAGAAAAACGCATTATGTAATGTGGTGAGCCGATAGTTAGATCCAATTTATAACGGCGGTTGCAAGTATCAATTACCAAGCTCACGTGAATACATTGAGTGGAAAAAACATGGAGCTGATAATGGATATTATGTTACAAGCTGTTTTTGCAGTAACCTGAAGGGTTTGTTTCATACATTTGAAGTAACTTATTTGATACACTTCAATTACTTGTGCAAACCCTTAAAAAATGTTTTAATTTTTATTTATTTTTTTACTTTAATTTCATTATATTATGTATTACTTAATACAATTCTAGTAAAATACTGAAAACTAAAAAGTATCATAAATAAGTCCCCATCGCTGTCAACTGTCAATGTGCCTTTGTCCAAGGTAATAGCCAGCCTTTTGGTCACGAGAAGCGTCTGTAATAGTACACCAGTATTTTTCCCATAAACGCTGGCTTGGCTAATGATTTTCATCAAAATATTACGTCTTCTGATAACCACGTCCAGTTGGTTCTATTACGACGTAAAAAGGTGGACAAATGTTTTTACGATAACATAAAAAATAGGCAATTTTTCCTTGTTTTCCTATCATTGGAACTGAATCCCATAAAGATAGCGTGTTTAGCTGTTAACTGATAAAAAGCTTAATTTCGATGTTTACACCATAATGCATCTACTTATCTACTACTAAAATCAGTCGGTGATATGCAATTTTTTTTAAATTACTGAGAAACGCCATCTGTATCGAAGTCATTAAAAAAAAGTACTGTAAAAGTAATAAAATTAATTAAGTGAGCGTTACCTCGTTACGGTGCTATATGAGGTTAGCAGTTAAGAACCTTCTTGAATCTGTTTAATAAAACTAAGTTTATCTCCCTGGATCAAAATCCTATAATTTGAGAAACATAATATTATCTGTTTCCCGCCGTTTTATCTGATTTCCGAGGGAAGTATTTCCCACATCAAGGTTAAAAGTAAGTAGGCCTATAAATTATTCTGATATCTAAGCTGTATTACTGACAAGTTTCATCGAAATCCATTCTGCACGAAAGCTGGACAGACAGGCAGTTACTTTCGCATTCATCATCTAATTAAGGATATGCAACAGTGTTTAAACGCACGAAACCCAGCACACAAAATAATGATTCCTAACAATCCTAACTCGTACATTTTGATAAAGTCAACTGCAAGCAAAGTCTCCTAGAAGCCGGAAATCATCCAGCCATCGCCAATCGATTAATTGCTTTATCGATAACTTTTTTACTCGCTAACGAAGTTTTTCCCTGAAACGTGATTTTCCTTGAAGAGAATTCTTTACACTTGTTTATGTAAGTCGTAAATGTCTAGAATTCTAGAATAAATACTTTTCAAGTAGGTAATGTTAAACGTTAATGTAATCAGTTCTCTTTATGGTTGGACAAACTTTGACTTTTTTCAATCTCCGGTTTTGATAACCCAATTAGGTATATCTCGTACCTACGTCAATACTTAATGCCTTCTTAGTTTTTGTTCCCACCAGTTATTATGTGACTATAAATAAACAACTATATCTAAGGTTTTTTCCTTCTCAAAGTTTTTGCACCTCTGCGTCAACGTACATCGTTCTCGCCGGTGCAAACTTAGTGCAGTCGCACTCGCGAAGGCTGACACTCAATCTGAAAAACACCTTATATATTATGAATACGGTTTATAATTCAATGTGTTGTAATACTTTCATGAATACCGTTGTCAAGGCATTTTGTTTGGTATGCTGTAAGCAAGTAGGTCGGAATTCAGTTGTTAAAATGTTGCTTAAACTACGTTCATTGTGCTGGCTGGCTTGTTTTGCAATGTTACTGACTTTTCTGACATTAATTGGTTTCGCTCGCCTACTGAAATGTGTGGAATACTTTTGTTTAGCTTAACTTAATTTCGTGGTAGTTTTGATACACAATTCACTTATTAGCTCAGTCTTTTATGAAGTATTTAACTAGGTAATTTCTCAAGCAGTTGATCTTGATGAGTTTGATTTGGTAAAACCAGCTATTTTGGAAGGATCTGAAGTTAAAAACTGCTTAGTCGACAGTTCCTGTTGATGGATATCTAATGCTAAGAAATCAAGAACTATTGACGTAGTAATCATCAAGTAATCTGATCTTTTGCTACAAGAGAGTAGCACGTACTCTAAATCCCTGATTAAGTTTATCTATAAGAGATAATTTATTAAACATTCATTAATTGGTTGCAATCGATATATGTATCTTTATGAATAATAGGATATTCCGGTATTTTATCTGATTAATTCATTTCACGTGGCTGAAAACGGACCGACAGATCCACGCTTTGATTACAAGGCGCTGATAGAAAAATAAGTGTCTGGTATTTTGTACAATTTGGATAAGATTATGATAGATTTATCTAGAGAAATGATGTGCGTGAGACTTTTTAAGGTTCTTTTAAGACGAAAAGTACAGGAGTACTTATAGTACTTAGTATAATGAGAACAGTTCCCGCTATTATAATAATAGGCATTTTTTTAAATTAACTGACATAAGCAACACAGTTCCCATCTTTCAACATTCTCACTTACCATCTATACTAATATAATAAAGGACAATTTTTTTTTGTATTTTGTCACTGTTGGGTATCAACACTATTCCTTAGCAATATTTGGTCCGGGTGTAGGAACAAGTTATCCCAAGACAGTAGTGAAACAACTACTTACAAACATTAATGAAGAAATCCTGAGGATTGTACAATTGTAACAAGCAAGTGACGTAGAAGTAATTAATGTTGAGCATGGAGTAACACGTGATGTTGAAACGGTTGAAGTTTCAGCTGATGTGCTGATTATCTCGGATGGCAAGAATGTGGCAGTGAATCATAATGTTTGGTGTTGGTTGTGGTCATGCGTTTTGTATTTTGTATGCAAATTGAGAGCTGTGAAATGTAGAATATATGTTATATATGTATGTATATGGTTTTCGCGGTTATGGTCGCTTCTTGTAAAGCACCGGTACTCGGCTGAATCCGGTTAGACTGGAAGCCGACCCCAACATAGATGGGAAAAGGCTCGGAGGATGATGATGATGTATATGGTTTTAGATAGTAAATATAGAGATAGTAGACTATCTAATGTGGATGTACGGGGTAAAGTAATTTCTATACTGTGGTTGTGATATTATGGTTCCTCTCTTGATGCCTCGTGCATAACTATCAAGTTTAAATGAGGAGATCTTTTAGTTACCACAGCAAATCCTGCTGATCTCACAGATGTATTTTTGTTTTTGTATTATTTACAATTATAATATACAACGTGTCAATGCAGCTGGTCTTCATGACACGTTACCAGAAGACAGCGATGTAGAAAATACTTAGATCTTGCCTCTAAAGCTTCCAATACCTAGATATTTTTTCAATATCCATAACAAATGTATGAAGTATGTAAACTGATCGGATACGGCTTCATGAAAACAGGCAGTGTTTATTTACTACATGTTCTATTAAAAGATGAGCGTACTAACAACTGCAGCCAAGGCCGGGGAAGGGCCTTGAACGGGCCCGAAGCGATTGCTGCTATATCGATAGAAATATCGATCGTTAAGAAAGGCATATTTTCAATTATTAAAGATGACGGTTTTATTAAAAGCAACACAAGTTTAAGGAAGACCTAACGTTTTGTAGCTGTCTAACTGGTGATTATTTTTAAACGACTAAAAAAAGGGAGCACGTTCTCATCGGATTTCAGTAGATATTTTTTGAGTTGATAGGTCAATCTTCATTATTATCTCAATTGATTTCGTTCTTAGATTTTTTTTCGTGGATTATTTCTTAGTAGAACATCATTCGTAACCAAAGCATTGTCATCTCGCATCACCAATTCCAACACTAGGTGCTATCAGAGATTCGGGATACACAACAAACAAAGTCTGACAGTTATTAATCGATATTAATTATTCATCGATTGTCTCAGTACTGTATCGATCTTTGCACCTACGACGTCATATGCACGTGATTGGAGCCACGTTTACTTATTCATGTTTCTAGCGCGTCTATGCTCTTTCTTTGTCTTCAATCCTTCTCCGTGTGAGAGGAGGCCTGTGCCCAGCAGTGGGACGATAAAAAGGCTGTAACAGTAACTATGCTCTTTAACTTGTTTTAGCTGGAAGTAAGAGAAAGAGTGTCTATGGAGTTTCTTGCCGGTTCTTCTCCATGAGACCATCTCTTTGGAACCTCTTTGGAACCTTTTTTGAACTAGTTTGACGTTTCGAAAGGGCTTTGACTTTGAGTCAAACGACGCTCCTTGTGTTAATGTTTATGGTGGATTTCAAAAACCTATCTATCTGCGGATTTGCGATCTTTGCACCTGCGACGTCATTTGCACGTGATTGGAAATACGTTCACGTATTAATGTGTTTCTATCGCCTTTATGCTGTTTAACTCGTGTTGGCTGGAATGCACTTTATGCTTTTATAGGATTTGGAAGACGGTAATGTGTTTCGTCTGACGCCTAGAGTAATTTATTTAGTTGTTGGTCTTTTCGGTTTTTTTAAAGTCATATTAATGCGTTCATATTCTTTGTCTTCATCATAGGAGGAACTTTGTAAAGAAACCGTTTTATGGTGATAGTATAAACATGATTATTTTATTGACCAATTTATATACATCTCTCGATATGAGATGTTATTGTAGAAACTAATCAGACACTAAGCTTTTTCTGCAAAGTTCAATATTACACGTAGGTACATGTATAAGCTATTTCGATATAACGAGACAGGCGGTTTCCGGGGTCTTGTGGGGATTTCCAGTGATTTATCCGATTTCTGTACTTTTAGGGCAGTTTAAAACATAAATACCTAGGCATTTGACGACTATTTTGAGGTTATAAACAAGTAAATGTCTTCTATTAGACATACATTTACTTGTTTGCAGTAGTTGTACAAAACCATCCCAGGTAAGGTTTGTTATCAGGACTTTTAGCAACTGGATCCTGAAAGTCTCAAGATTCAAGAGCTACTAGATTTTCTCGAAAGAAACTGCATCGAAACCGCCTTCTAAAGGCCGACGTTCCGTTTGGTCGGGCGTGACCTCGAAGGCGTTTCTCTAGTCGCTAGCTTCACTCAAGGATTCTACTACCCTTTCAAGTTTTGAAATATCACTTTTCTTTATCAACGGTTATCAAAATTTCTGCATCACCACCTTTTTTTTAACGACGTCAAAAATCATCAAATGACCCCTTCCCGCTGTGGGTTAGCAGCGGTGACCGAGTGTCAGACTCTTAACGACTTAAAACCGTCGTGTTCCGTCGTAGGCCTTTTATGTACCAGGGCCACGGTAACTCTTTCGAACAATCCCTCAGCCCTTTAATCCGTACCTTAAGTACGTGGATAATTAATTAATTCTGTTGCCAGGTAATTAACTGCTGATGTTTCTTCATGTTATTTGTTCAGAGTGAAAATATTTATATTAACTTAATCTTAAGTCCTTTCTTTATCTGTGTCAGTAACTGTAATTTTTACTGTTCTTGGAATATTCGTGTAATTATTCTCAATGAGGTCATAGGTGTGTTTTGTGATAGCATTTGTTTTCATAACTTTTATTTGTTATGCACTCTTTATTGTCTGTTTGGTTTCGAAATTGTTTATATTATTCTGAGATGACTGTAATTTAAAAGCAATTTTAGTTGTGATTGTTTCGTTTCAAGATACCTTTCCTCTCTGTTCTATCTGTTCGGTAGTTGATATGTTCAGTCTTTCAGTAATTGGGTTCATCTGTTAATAGTTATAAAAAATCCCACCCAAAACAAAAATGTGAAAGACTGCCAAGTTCGATAATATAGGAATGCTTCGCCTATAAAAGAAGTGAGATCTGAATAAGTACCAAGTTCCATACACATACCTCAATTAAAAATAGTTACTTTTTAATGATGTTACTTGGCAGATATAACCCACGGCCGGTGTGTCGCTTGTTTTGCTCGAACTTGGCGGACACACTGCCGTGTGTCTAGATTAAGATATGGTCCTCTTGTGACGATCTTAACTGCCTCAAAATGGAAATGCATCAAAGGAATGTCTCGTTCTTAAGTATTTTTTGAATTTAAACAAAAGAGTCAGTACTTAATTTCCACAAAAGTTTTACTGTGTTGAAAATATTCAGCATAAAATGGAATTGATATGACTGATGTGCTACATTGCCACACAGTTTTGAAAATGACCATAGATTCAATTTCTTTGTTTGAACGCAATGTAAATAAGGTTGTCAACCTTTTAGCGGTTCAGTGTGCTAACTTTGAGAAGTCCTAGAAATGGTGACCGTTAGACTCACACTTTTGCATGCACGATTGTTATATTTGCAATATAGTGCATTAAATGCAAACAATTGTGGCAACAGGCTGTTTAAATATTAAATGCTTAGATTCTATTATGTTCCATCTACACATGTCTATGTGAATTTCCTAGAATACTTTTTTGCTTTTCATAAGAAGTCTCAAGTTTTTATAGAGTGCCATGGATAACTAAATGATGCCAAAGATCATCATTCTTCGTTATCCCAATTCATTATTTGAGGTTGGCGGAGCATGTCTTTTTCTTCCATACATATATATATGACGTTAGATAGAAATATCTAACGTCAAAATATTGACCACTATTTTCCATGTCGTCATTTTCCTCCTGCCTTTATACCAATTTTATTTGGGGTCCACGCTTCTCCCTATTTTACATTACGTAGACCAGATTATTGCTGTTCGTATCTCCTTCAACAAAAACACCCATGCAACACCAAGCTGCTTCTAAGCCGTTAAGATCCTTCGCCTGTTCACGAAGCAAGTTATCTGTATCGATGTTATCATTGTTAAACAACAGTGAATGGCTTTTATTGTGTTTTGATGTCTCAAGATTATGCGGCTTATTATAGTGTGTGCTTAGTTTAAGTATGTACTAGTAGATAGTGTTGTCACTTGTCTCTATCATCGTATTCTGTCTGCTGTTATTTTTATCCTTATTTTGAAGAGCCTGTGAGGATTGCTTATCATTGAATCAGTCTGGGCATGTAGACATTGATTTTCATTCAGTACCCATGAAATCTTCGAAAGATACACCAAGGTGTGGATTTTCCTAAACATCATTCTAAAGTGAATTTCTACTTGTCCTGCCTTCAAAGAATCCTCAGAAGTCATGTTATGTCCTACTCTGTTACGTTGAGTATATCCAACGTACCAGTTTCATGAGTTCATAATGCTCATCCCAATTCATGATTCATCAGTTCATATAGCACAGTTTCAAAAACATGGTTATTGTTTATTTATAAAACAGTTGTCACAACAACTCTTTTATGTTTGTTAGGTAACGGTGCAAACTTATCTATTGTCTCCGGTTTCGGTGCAGACGTTTGCACTAACAATCGTCTCAGTGCATCTGCACTTAAACGTACTCAGACATGCAGAGTCGAAGTCCAACTGTACCTCTTTATCGTGGAAATAAACGCTGATTGATTCAGTTTGAGTTGGCTGAGACTTAAAGTCTGATATGGGAAAGAATTCTCATAATATTTTATTTTGATAATTCTTGCCTTCGGAAGGGTTTTTTTAATAAGAATACTTTTACGGATTTTATCGCGGTTATATTACTATGATTTAATTTGGAAGGGTTTTTTGATTTATTTTGTGTCATCATCATCTCATCTGTAGATCGATCGTTTGTGATGAACATAGCCATCCTCCTCATTAATTTCGAACAAGACTGGTTGGAAGCGGCTATATTATGTATCCTTGACTAATTGAACAGCTAACCTATTTTTAATTATTGGAATAGGCTCATTTCTATTCTTCCACATGACCTCACAACCTCTTCACCAGTTTCGGTCTATTAACGCTTTCCAATTGTAACATTATAGTGTTCTAATCGATTGTTCCACGTCTCAGTACAAAGTACGAATATACACAGCTCGGTGCACCCAGTGCGTTTGTACCACTAGTGCAGTCATTGAAGCATTATTGCTACGATTTTTTTTACTGTGAACCGATTTGCATGAAATTTTGGAATTAGGTTCATCTTACCCTTAACCTTAAAAGTGAATATGATTTGAACTCCGCCACCCCCCCTGGGGGTGGTTGCCGCCCCTTTTTTGGGGTGAATATTTTTTTTGCAAAATAACCTCGGATATCGATAGAAGACCTAATTTTAAGCAAAAGTTGTCTTTAAAGTTTAAAAAAAAATCCAATACTTTTCAAGTTATTGGCAATTGAAAATTCGCAATTTTTTCACGTTTTTCATCGGTTTTTTGCAAATATCTCCAAAAATATACGTTTTATCGAAAATGTATAAGGAACAAAATTGTAGCAGGTAAAACAACGAACAATTTGTTTTTTTATAAAATGTCCTAAGTGCAATATTAAGCTAGATATTAAAGATCAAAGCCGTTTTTTATTTTGTCTGAAATTTAATCGTTGTGGTCAATGCCATGTAGCGGCGAGTAGATGCATTTTATAAATTCTAATAAAAATGGGTTTTGTAGTGCTTGAAATAAGCTTTAAGATGAGCACTATTAAAAGTCTTTTGCACGTAAAATAAGTGAGCTGTATTGCAAATAAGGGGAGCATCTTATATTTTTTCTTTTAAATCAATGGGTTTCATAAGTGCCATTTTCACCAAAATTAAAATTAATCGTATTCCGCCTAGGATTAACTTTATTATGAAGAGTTTGATAGATAGTATCAGTTTGGCTGCTTCAGGACAGATATTTTTCAAAAAAATCGCGATTAACGAAAAGAACAAAATTTCAAATTAAAGAAAAACCCACTTGTTTTTCATAATATCTCAAAAATTACGACAGATACGTATAAAAGTGTACTGATAAAAAAATTAGGTATTTTTCTGACAAACAATTAGGTTTGTTTGTTTTTTCTGTCGAACAAAAATTGACGGAGATATGATTGTTTAAAGAGCGCGTGGCAGCGCAATCACAGCCTCTCTTAAGCCCTTTAACCCTTCACCGTTTTAGAAAAAAGTTCTTTACTATATATTGCAATGATGGATGTTGTAGCTCTCTTAATTACTTTTACAGTGGTTTTTTATAAATTGTGATAGCATGAAAATTGAAGGAGTTACGGTCCAAAAACTTGTCATATTTTTCTCTACTTAGTAACTGAAAACTTCGGAGTATCAATATTTGGAGCAATGTGAAAGTAGGCAGTATAATAAAGAGTCACAACTATTGTAATGTGTTTATATGTAACCGGAAAATAATAAAACTCGTAAATTGATCAACTTACTAAAATAATAGATGGCATAAACTACGTCGATTAAATTTCAGACAAAATAAAAAACGGCTTTGATCTTTAATATCTAGCTTAATATTGCACTTAGAACAGTTTATAAAAAAAACAAATTGTTCGTTGTTTTACCTGCTACAATTTTGTTCTTTATACATTTTCGATAAAACGTATATTTTTGGAGATATTTGCAAAAAACCGATGAAAAACGTGAAAAAATTGCGAATTTTCAATAGGGTAGTGTCCAGGGTCGAAATAATGAAATAATATTTAGTCCGCTTTTTAGATAATCAAAAAATATTGGATACGTATTTTTTCTTTTTTTAATTAAACATAAAATGACAAAGATAATACACTTCAAAAATTAGGAGTGGGGGCCTTTTACGTCACAGTGTCCTGAAAATTGTAGCAACTTGTGACGTCACACTCAACTTTAACACGCTATATCTTAACAAGTTCTGATCCAATTTAAAAAAGAAAAAATACGTATCGCTTAATTTTGGACAATCTACAAGACGGACTAATTATTATTTTTTAGGAAACTAGCCTATTGCCAATAACTTGAAAAGTATTGGATTTTTTTTTAAACTTTAAAGACAACTTTTGCTTAAAATTAGGTCTTCTATCGATATCCGAGGTTATTTTGCAAAAAAAATATTCACCCCAAAGAAGGGGTGGCAACCACCCCCAGGGGGGGGTGGCGGAGTTCAAATCATATTCACTTTTGAAGTTAAGGGTAGGATGAACCTAATTCCAAAATTTCATGCAAATCGGTTCACAGTAAAAAAATTCGGAGGTTAGACCGTATTTTTCGCTTCAATGACTGCACTACACGGAGTGAGGACATATGAGCGGAGATGCCATAAGGCCGCTGCCTCGAATTTTGCGGGCAGTGGGGCGGCAGCGGCGGCGGCGCGGGAGCGGCAGGATCTTACGCGTATAATCAAATGGACCGGCCCTCGAATACAGCGGCGCGGGGAGCGGGCAACGAGCGGTGAGCTCCAGTCAAATGGTGACCGCCCGCGCCGCCGCCGCTGCCGCCCCGCTGCCCGCAAAATTCGAGGCAGCGGCCTAATGCAGGCAGGTCAAGCGCCTTCTTCTAGGTCAAATTCGTACGGTGGGCATGACCAAATTAATCAGTTACGAGTGAACTAACAAGGCGTTCGGGGTCATTGAGACATCTCATCAACGATTTTTGGTATTACAAAAAACGGTCGGGTCCAAAGAAGACGTATTAGAGCGAAAACAGTAACGTTCCTCGTCCCTCCCTCAGCCGCATTTTGACTCGCTACTTTCTTAGGCTATTTTCCGTTATGGCACCTCCGCTAGTCATTTTGTTCTCCATGAAGTGTACACAGCTCGGTGCATCCAGTGCGCTCGTACTCACTTCACAAGGAAAATGAATGCCGGCTATTGTTAATTATAAATGTTGACGAATTGTGTGTTATGGGTACAAGACTGGCTTCAGGTTACGCGGAAGATATTGTTTGTCAATCATGTTACTGTTGAATACAAGTAAAGATTGTTATGTTTGTTTTTGGATGTTTGTGAATTCTCTGGAAATTCGTCGTTTTGGACTTGATTTGATTTGAATTGGAACCTTCTAGGTATGTCATGATCCTGGATTGTGGAGTCTCTATTGGGGCGGTTGATTCTTTGATATTAATTTTTGCCGATGCCATAACTTTTTTGCATATCTTACGCTATCAACATCATCAACATTATTCATACAGACAGTTTTGGAACCGTTTTTGCTAAACAAGACATGTTCTCAAAAAACCCCTTAATATCAACTATTTCTACTTTACAGAAACAATGCAAATAAATAAACCTCATATCGTCATTATTACCTATTATTACTGTAGCGGTTTCATGAGGACAGGCATGTTATTACTCAATTGTTTGCACCATTTCTGCACCGAGTGTTTCATAGTGCGCGCGTACTGAAACTCTACTTACGATAGTACTTTGTGTGTTAGTCATTGTTTCTGATATACGAGGATTTCTTTGACTGATTGAATATCTGCGTCTTTATCTTTGTTCAGGTTTGGTTTGCTTTTGTGATAGTTGATTATATTTTTTCAATAATTTATTTGGGTTTCAGGACTTCTGAATTGGCACAGTTTAGAACTTTTTGGCTTCATCCATAGCATCATCTATAAGGTGTTGATTTGAAGGCGTAATTCACTATTCAGTTATTCAAAAATCGTAAAGCTAGTAATTGCTTATTGTATGTGATGTAATACTGCAGTGCTCTTTTAAATAAAACATTAATGGCCTTACTACAAAAACTTTAACCACTGTTTTCCACTTGTCTAAAAAAAATGTGGCTCCAAAATGAACCTTATGTCAACGTCATAATTTGACATTTTTTTAGACAAGTCTTAAACTGACGTTAAAAAGTTTTTGTGGTAAGACGGTACCAATTTTATTGCAGTCGTAATCATTGCACATGTCTTGTTTTGCAAAATCTAATAAGCCTAAGAATTCAATAGTCATTATAGTTCGGCCATTCAGAGAATGCGTTCCTGACACGTCGCGATTGAACTGACGACGTAACTTTGCAATGGCGTTGCAGTTACGATAAAAATATTTTTGCTGGTTGTTTACCGTTTTAACAATTGAGGAGCATTAAAACAACATTATTATATCAATAATCAATGAATGTTATTACGTCGTCAGTTCAATCGCGACGTGTCAGGAACGCATTCTCTGAATGGCCGAACTATAAATCTGAGGATGATTGCTTGTTACTGTCCTTCCTTCAGAGCAGTCTTTACATTGCCTGATGACTCAAATAGTATTTCGCAACTTCTTCTAGGAAGACCTTCAAAATTGATCATAATAATAGATTCTTAGCCAAAAACATCCTGAAACAAAGTCTGTCAACGGCTAATAATACGTGATTGAGTGAGGCACATAGTCTAAATTGTTGATCGTACTGATAAATATTATCATCATCATAAAATTCTGCTTACATTTCGGGGAAGTAAAGTTTATGAGGAAAATAAACAGGATTTTGACTGAACCCCTTTATTTTTAAAGGTTACTTAGTATTATTATGATTATGATAGTCTTGTGAATGTACCTCATAATCAAAATTAATGTGTGATTTTTTGTTCACAGGTATGTATAATGCTGTTGAAAGAATCTGGTAAATATAGTAAATTTGACTAACCATAGAAATGCTAAATATGCATTTGAAGATGCGTTCTACATTGCCTATCATTCATGATGTTTTATAAGCAGTTGTGTTATCTATAATGTTCTTGAAACTAATTGCATATCTATTTTCATCAATGTCAAATGCTTTGACATAGTTCATAGTCATTCTGTATAATGATTGACTCGAATTGCTCTCGGCTCATTTACCAGGAATTTTGCCAAATGTACTTTCAAACGAAGTAGTCGTTAGATACACATAAACTTTTAGACAAAAGATGTCACTATCGAACTTTAGTGTGAAAGTGTAATGGGTCATATAATCATATAACGTGTAATAGTGATGCTAGTTTAAGTTTTTGGTGATAGGAAGTCTTAGCCTGAGGAGTGGAGATAGAGGACATATCAGGTCCTTACCATATCTCTACTTTGCCTTTCTTTTAACCGAAGTCCCATCCTCCTGCCAAATTATACCCCGGTAACGCAAACCAGCAAGTACTTAGAATTTTGTCTCCAAGGCACTTCAGGTCTTGAACTTGCCAAAGTAAAAGTTTGTAATAGAAACAAAAAGTGTGCCATCGATATAATAACTGCTAATAGCTGATCGATTGATTCGCATTGGTGTTGCTTAGCTACCAACCCCTCAAACAGTCGCAGTTGAATTAGCAGAAGACAAATAACTTCGTTTCTATTGGGGAACCAACAGCCAACAAAGTTTGAACACTGCGGTTGGCTGTTGGTGGCCAACATTGTCATTACCAAGCCTTCAAACTACGGTAGTAAAAGCAGAAGACAAATACATACAGTGAATCTGTAGACAATTGTATGTGTGACACCAAGAGCCAATCAAGTATATTATTTATACTGCAGTTGGCTTATTGGTAGCAAACATTGTCACTAAGGTATCAATCCATCAAACTTCAGTAGCACGAGCAAAGATTCTGTAGACAATTGAAGGTGTGGCACCAACAGCCAATGAAGTATTTACACTGCAGCTGTCATTGGTGGCCAACATTGTCACCAAGGTTGCACGTGACACCTTGGCCTCGCCCTTGGTAATGTGCGAATCGATTGAGCTGGTTTATTTATTACAGGGAGTATTGATTGCCACTGTGTTCGGTAAGGCTTGGTAGGTGTAGGGAAAATCGATGATGCATTGAATAATGACATTGAAAAAGAAAAATTTAAGCAGCTTTTGACTACTTAGACGTTAGTTCCATATGGAACCTCTCTGAAAATATGACTTCTAAACTTATTACAGTCTCAGTTTATTGTTTATTTACTCTGTCGTGTCTCTATCCTTGTATCGTCCAATCGCTCTTTGTTATTCGTCGATCTTCTTATTTTATTATTAAATCTTAGTGTATTTGTAATCTTCAATTCGTCAACAAATATTCAAATAACTTAGCAATATAAATCAGTGGCTAGCATAAACCCATTTGATCTAAATTCAATTAGACTATTCTAATTAGACGATTCTATTCCAGAGATTGGATCTATAAACATACCGATGTGCAATCAATATCCAATAAAATCAATGTACCTACTGATTCACTAAGCCTCTTACTAGGATCAGACTTGAAACCAGTTGCGGAAACCAGTCCTGCAGTCATTGGCAGTCCTCCACTCCTTGAGAAACTGGTTTCGAACCAATTATGTGTGTCCTGACTGTTTTTGATTGGATCGGATTCTACTTTTTTTATCTGGGTTTATTCTTTAATTGAATTTGGTTTTTAACCTCAGCCATCTTAAAAGGTTAAGTTAGATTTTACATTAGCCGCAGCTTAAGTATATTTGCAAAAACAAGTTATTTTTACGACTTTTTGGGTAGTAACTTCTAGTGCTTTATGCCTAGGTCCTGCGCAGTTTCTACTGCGGAATCGAGTTTCTGATTGATTTAGCCATCTAGATTTTGTGGTGCAAGGTATACTTCACCAATGAAGACATTACAACTATGTGTTTGATTAGATTTTCTCTGATAAAAAATATGTTTGAAATGTAGTGTTTCACAATCGTATTCCTGGCATATTTTCCAGTGTAAACATAGTGTGTGCGTACACCGGTTATGTATGGAATGCCCTCGATTTCTTTCATTTGCTGAATTTTCATATGTTTTGTTAAGCTTTTAGTGATTGTAATGTGTTGCTTGTAGGGTAACCAAACGTTTTTTGTTTCACGAAACACCGTAGTACTATTCCTTTTTCTTTATTTTCAACCATGATCGCCATCAAACATAGAGACCTGCTTGCTAAAAATATGTTTTCGTAAAAGTGCCTATTATTTCTCAAAATATTTAGAGCGGGTGCGAGGCTTAAAATACTTAGGTGTGGTGGTCCTAGTTGCGTGCCAGTCAAGTATGTTATTATATAATTCGAATAATGTAACTTTTATGAGCTTTAGGCATTGTGTCAGCCGGCCATTCATGAAAAGGTGAAATTAGTGTGAACTGGTTACGCACAACTGTTATTAACCAAGAAACTGTGTGTTTGACTTTACGAATAACTGTGAAAGCTTAACATGAAATATGAGGTTCCCGTTACAATATTCTTTTATAAATCTTTCATTTACTGGTGAATGAAATGTTATAAATAATAATCTATTAATTTTAGAGAATGCCTGTTTATTATTATACCTCTATGTACAATGTAAATACGTTGGAGAAGTGGCAAACTTCAAAGGGTCTTCTTTAAACGGAGCTCTACATCATTTGCTTAGGCTGTTTCCAGATACATTGGCGTTTGGCTGCTGCCTGTAAAGTCTGAGTACCAGTGTTTTACTGAAGTGATTGTCGTTCTGGCCTCGTTAACCCAGCCACTCGCGCAACTTTAGTAAGACTTTCTGGCTCCTAAATACCCGTAAGATGTTCAAATGATAGCCGGGGCCCACAAAAATCGTGCCTGCCTTCGGGTTGAAATTTGCGGAACAAAAGACAATGTATCGGGAACGGATGTGGGTTCAGTTGCGTGCGCGCTGACACATCTGCACACATAACGCGGACACCGACTCGTGCGTCGTCGTTTTAGTGCGAACAACCCCTTTTGTTATTGTGTTGTGCGTAATAATAGAGCGCTTTTTGATTGGTGTGGTTCCTTTGGTATATCCTTCAAGCATTGTTTGAGATGTGTAGCACACTAGCTGGTGAGATCCCACCTCATCGCATGTCCACTGTGCCCTGAAAGGAGATTGGGCAAGAATGTATGAAGTTTGGTCCAAATGTCCACCACGAACGAGACCTATATAATTAAATAGTCCACTTAATTTAGAGTAACTTTTACTAAGAAAGTAAAAAAAAAAAACAATGCCAAAAAAAAGTTATAGCCAAAAATGTATTCTTAATTTTCGGTAGTTTTTGTATGTTATCATTATTATTTTTTATTTTATTCCACTTTCATTTCAGCACTTTATCTAAAACTAAGATGAGAAAGACACATTTGCATATAAACAGCCCATGTACGAATCACTAACCAATAGAGGCGCCAGAAGTGCTTGAATATACTCAGCCGATCCTGGATCTAAGAAAGTTCGATGTAACTGGTAGTGTAATCTCTCTAATAAGAGAGATGATACACATCGAACAAATCAACATCGAAAAAATAGAATTCATCATCGAACGTCAAGAAAAGTAATTGAAAAAAATCTATAAAATGTTTTATTTGATTTTGCTATAACTTTTTTCTGGCATTATATTTTTTTTTACTTTCATAACAAAAAATGTTCTATATTTAACGGGCTATCTAGCCCTATAGGTCTCGTTCGTGGTGGACATTTGGACCGGAATCGCCCATTGTCCTTTGCTCGCGGCAGGACCCTAATGAGCGCATCCGGCAATGCTCTCGCTGTGGCGGCCCAATATATTGGGCTGACAAAGTGTAGTCTCACTTTAAGACATGTCATCGACACGAAAGAAGAAGAAGACTAGCTGGTTCCAGATGTTTCACGCGTGTCCCGAGGAAGAAAGATATAAAGTATAGGTATAATGAACATTACTGCTAATGAAGAAGAAACATCCATACATGATAACGTTCGCGTTTATATTATTAATATGATTATTGAAAAGAAATGTTTCGCTCCACAAAGGTATTGGACCTGTCTTCATTATATTTACGGGTTCAAGTATATACCGCATGCTTAGAAATTATAGGAGCACCTCTATTACTTTTTTTTCTACTTATACTGCCTTATCAAATTCCTTATCCCGACATACATTACTCCGTTCACCCCATTACAAGTTAACGTCTTACCTAACATTTCTCACCCAGAACCATTAAAGCCATAAATACCGTTTAAATAATGATTGCAAAACATCTCGAGGCCTTAAGGCGGCCCAAATGTGCGGAGAGTAGAAGAGGGGGGGTCGAATGACGTCACAACGCCCGTCGTAAACCCACGCTCCAGTAAAGAGGTTTCTTTCAGAAATAATGTTCGGTCGTAGTAGAAAAGTTTGAAGTTCTTGTCGAAGTAATGAGTGGTAGTGCCTAGTAAAATATGTACAGCAAGCGTGCTTAGGTGTTGAATTTGTTGTTGTGTGTTTCGTGGTAGGAAGAATTGTTCTTTTTTTCTCGATCGACTTTGAAACTGAATTTCTTTAACAATATTAGGATTTTAGGTATTTCATATACAACCTCACGCCTTAAACAATCAAAAACGCCTAGATTTTGGTTGTTGTGCTTGTTGAGATTATAAACCTTATGAAAATATGAATCTTCAGCTAGCTTCTATGTATCTTTGGGATTAGATCTACGTGTAAATGCTTTGTGAATACAAAGTAGCAAAATGGATCAAAGTCGACCTAAAAGAGGGATTGTATAGTATCAATTCTCCTTTTGCTGTAATCTTCATTCATTTATATAAAAAAATGAAAATGACCACTTCATGCTTACATTTGTGAAATAATGTACGCGACACGGTGTACTATCTATTTTTGCGTAATCTACATTTTATTTAAACTATCTACGTTATCTCGTATGTAATCTAATCGCGCACGTATCATCAATCATGTGGTTAGTGACGTAATGGCTTATTATTTTTCCGCCGGAACATAATTAGGGTTGCCAGTTATGGCTAATGGTATGTGATGGTAGTTTATAATAAGGAAGTACAGTTAATAATCCTCTAACATCTTAATGTGAGATGCAAATTGTACAGTTGGTTTTTTCAAAAGCTTGGTTCAAACTCAAGATTTTGTTATGTATGTTTCTGGAGCTGGATGCGAGAAGCTGAAAATCGATCTCAGTGGCGTGCACTTGGAGAGGCCTATGTCCAGCAGTGGACTGCGATAGGCTGATGATGATGATGATGATGTTTCTGTTTTAAGTGTTCATATCAGAATATTTCAACTTCCAGCCTTATTAGGGTAAAATACAATTTTCTACGAGTATAGGAATATACGCCATATGAAATTATATATGATGAAATATAGACTGTATGAAAAGGACGTTTAGCGCAAATTGTAGGGTTATTGGAAATCTGAAAAATAAACAACTATTACAGCCCTAGACTTGTCTATGCAGCGCGTGCGCAAGCCTCCCGCTATGACATTATGTAATGCTAGTTATCAATGTCTTATTTTGTTTTCTTGTCATCTAATATTATTGCCCTCTAATAAGCTAGAAGTAATATTGGGTATTCTAATTATTGCACTCCGATATATCGTGCCTGTAAAAAGCTTTTAAAAAATGAAGTGAAGATGTGTATTATGCCTTTTCATGATTTGCAATTATATGCATTTTATATTAAGCCATGCGTCATGTTTCTTTATACAACCATATAAAAGCTATCAGGTTGATCGGTCACATAATAAATTAGAAAAACTGCTACAAACTTAGAAGCAAAGTAATACCAGACCTAAATAGCAATCACGTATTGAACATGTCCTACAAACAAGATATACATCGGCACACATTGTAATGTAAATACTAAAGGTTTCTGTTAGCTTAGTGTTAGACTATTTTCAAAATAAATACACGAATGTTTCTATTCCCGTATTTACTCGTGAAATTGGGAATAGGTCACTAACTCGGATGAAATGGGTACTTAAATCTTTTTTTTAACGGTCCAAATATAGTTATCTTCAGCCTAGCCTTTTCCCAACTATGTTAGGGTCGACTTCTAGTCTCACCAGATACAGCTGAGTATCAATGTTTTACAAGAAGCGACTGCCTATCTGAGTACCTCAACACAGTTACCCGAGCAACCTCCTCAACACAGTTACCCAACCCGATTGTTGTCAGACTTACTGGCTTCTGACTACCCGTAACGACTGTCAAATTGTAAAATTGTAAATTTAAGTTTTTTTTTTTCGTGCTCCAGAATTAGAATAATTGTCTCTGCGTGTACGCATATCACTTTACACGAGTACATCTTTCATAAAGTTTATATTATTGTGCGTACTCCCAGCGTAGTCGTCGACCCGCAGACCAGTTTATTTGCTTGCGTTCACAAATGCAAGATGGCTACCGAAATCATTCGTGTTTAGCTGATGCGCAAGAGTGCGTCATTGTTTGTGTATCTGTCAATTCGTGTTTGGAATTCCACTGACGTTAGGGCTCAATTAGGAATAGTTGTATCTTCATTTATTGCAGAATTACCTCTATGAACTCTATAGTTTGTCTGTAGGTTTAGGTCCATTTTCACTTGAGATTGAGATAATCGTCCGATTAAGGAAAACGCCATTTATCTTAGGCTTGTTTCTAGACGATTGATTCCCAAAGCAAGGTTGGACAAGTAGGAGGTTCCATGAAACTTCCCTTTGCGAAGTAAAAAGATGTGGTCCTTTAACCGACTGATTACATAAACGGTTGTCGGTGAAATTGGCCCATACTATCATAAAAGCTGTGAAGGGGTTTTTACAAATATGTGTGACGTGACGGTTTCTGATATAAAGTAAGATATTGCTTTATTATTATTGATTATTGTTATTGGGCATAGCTGATTAGTTAAGTTCAAAGGTAGCAATGTAGACAAGATAAAGTTTATGGTTTAGTAATACTAAACCATATTCATCAATATTCATCAAGTAATATTTTAGGCAATACTAAATTAGTATTGCCTAAAATATTACTTGATAGTTATAAGAGATAATTATCGTGACTAAAATGACATATCTGTGGTACTGTTACAGCCTTTTTATCGTCCCACTACTGGGCACAGGCCTCCTCTCATACGGAGAAGGATTGAGCATTAATCACCACGCTTGCTCAATGCAGGTTTGTGATTTCAGACTATATAGTGCAGGGATTCCTCAAGATGTTTTCCTTCACCTTTTTGTCAGCCTTTCTTTCCTTTATCTGTGGTAAGCACCATGACAAATTCCTTTCAATTTTACTTTGTATACCATGAAATGAAATGATGACGACATACGAACCATTTTTTAATCAGCATGAGTTTTCATTAACGTAATTAGGTAATTAAAACGTTCATATCTGCACTGACCTATGTAATAATGTCAATGAGATATGTTTGCACACTCGATAGCCTTTTGGCCATGTTTTTGAACGAATTACGGCTATATTGTGTAGGAATGTGTTCTTAAGAGCTCCCCAAGGAAAGTATGATTCTTCGACGATCCTACGTTTTTCGTGAATCCCAACAAACGTTGATCTGATTTCAGGTAACGGAAAAATTGGCTGTCTTCTCTACTTAATCATCATTTTCTCTCAGTTAGAATTTGAAAAATATAACTATTGTCTTATTACGTAATCCATCAATGCATCGGGTTATCCATTATGGATACCAACATAGATTTTTTGCGCTTACTTCTAATTAGGACGTAAGAATCAATTTCAAAATAATTTGGAAGGATTATAGCTTAACATAATATTATCCATTATGAACTTCTAGTTTTAACTTTTCTGAATAATTAAGTGCTCCTCCAACTCCTAATTTTCCTCAATTTACTTTTGCAACTTCAAAACCCAGTTGCAGTTGCAAACTTGATCTAACAAAACAAACAACCGACAAGTTTATTCGCATAACTTAACATCTAGTCCTTGAACTAGGAAACTGGTTTCCAACGGTGTTCAATTTAATCTTTATTGGTGTCATACTTAACTTGCGTCAGAAGACTGTCAATTAATTTCCGCTGTTTTTTGCATTGCAAATGTTTGGTTGTCATGTAAGCCTTATGGTCTGCGGGATTGTTCGAAAGAGTTATCGCGGTCCTGTTACTATGGGTATATCGTGAGGGAGTGTCAGACTCTTATTAACTAAAACCCATCATGTGCCTTCTTAAGCCATTTATGTACTAGGAGCTTTGGGCCTAGTGGGCCCCACTAAGCCTGATGGGTCTGCGGGATTTTTCGGGAAGGTGTTACTGCGGCTCTGGGGCACAACGGTGCTCCAGTAGGAACATTAGCAACATGAGTTTGTTTTAAGTCTGCAAGAGTCTGACATTACCTTTCGTGACTCCTTCAGGAGAAGGTAGATGTTGTGACTCCCTCAGCAGAAGGGCTCATTTGATGATATTCCACATACAAAAATAAAAGGGCCGTTGTGACACCTTAGCACTTTGTGGTTGAGGTTCTTATTTGTCTCCAATTATGCAGTTTGTTAAAAAAAAATTGTTTAGTTGTCCCCATGTATAACTAACTTTAATGTCTTCATCGATCATTGCAAAGACAGTTTTGAAATCAATATTTTTCTCAGAAAAGTCGGATGAGGAAAAATTCAGATAACGTTCCGAAAAAGTTTTGTTAAAACTGTTTTATTTTGTTTGTTGGTATAAAACGGGTTAATTACTGTGGTTTATCTAGAATATCAGAGACAGTAAAAACTTTATTTAGAAAACTTTGCCGACATGATGAGTAACACCAATTAATGTGTTTTTTGTTGCTGTTTTAAATGCCCCAATTGAAACAGTTTCGTTGAACTTTATATTAGTCACAAAAATAACCATAGCTGATAGCTACTAATTAGTGCGGATGGCGATTCTCAAGAGGGTTTTTTAATTTTAATATCTTAATGGTTATCGGGCTCCTAGTGGGAGTGAAATATTGTGATGAAAGTTAGCCGTAGTTACATAAAACATTTTAATTAAGATGCTTTGAATATATTTCCGGCTTTCCGATGCAAATTAAGTTAGTTATTATGTAGTCTTAATGTTGAAATTTATTTCGCCAGGTTATCTGCTAAATTATGGAAAAGATCGGATGTGCTAATTTGGTAAGCCCTACATAAGTATGCTCATAGACAAAAATGTAAATTCAAATGTCGAACATAGGAAACAATATTTTAACGGTTATTTACGACAAAAAAGTTTAGTAAACGGTTCGAATTATAAATGAGGAGGAAGTAAGCGTTGTTTGTCGTATTGCCATTCTGCCAAGGTCGGGGCCAGGCGGCCAGTATCAAGGATTTCAATGTTTGTGTTTAGTCGATTTTTGTAAACTTACTAATTTTTCTTGCGAGATATTGCTCAGTAACCTAAAATTTTTGCGTTGAAAGTGATATTAGATAGTATGAAAATTATAGAGAAGCATTATAGAGAAGCATAAAAAATTGCACTGAAATTGTTGATTTGTGCTGTCATTCGGGATGAGTTTGGCCTAAATATTCAGATGAGCGCAACAGCCGCAGTTGCCAGCTGAAACTGTTGGGTCATCTATGTGTTTGTGAAAGCTAGAGATATTCTAAACAAAGTGTCTCATTTTGATAGCTAAAGTGTTCTTAAATAAAGAAAATTTTGATTACTTAGAAGGGAAATTATTCGTTTATTTTTTACTGTAGAGAATGTCGAAAATGAGTAAAAACGTGTTATTCATTTTAAAATGCATTTGTCATGCTTTCGTAACACATATTTTATTTTCTTATGACTCATTTTAAACCTAGGTATGCCAAGCTTAAACTTTTAAATCTATGCGCATATCGCCATAAATAATTAAAATTTTCATTCGATGTCAAACCATTTTCCCGCCATGTCAAAAGTCAACGTTCTAAATATAAAAAGAACAAAGGAGTTTGTACACACGTTGAATAAATAAATACATAACGAGTTTTACATTTGGATAACATTATTCGCGATTGGTATTGGCGCGCAGTACGCTTCGAGTGTCCGGACCGGTATCATATTCACTTGATAATAATTATTTTATTTACTTGTGCACGCGCGCGGAGCTTTGTTTGTGTTGTCATATCCATCGATGTGAACGCACGTGTTCTAATTTTGAATTTACTTTTTAAGTTTAGCCTAACCAGAGACTTTTACTTTTTTTGTGATTATCGATTAGTGTTGTTTTTATAATCGACTAAAGTGTTTTGTTTTTTTATAATAAGTGTTGTGGTCAGTGATTGTTTGGGAATAATTCGTGAGGCTCTTGCCTTGTTTTTTGGCAGTATATTTTGGCAGACACATTTATTTGCAGTATTAAAGCGAATTATCCAAAGAATGTCGCAACGTAAGTATTTTGGTTTACTACTACTTACTTTACTACTTTGGGTATTATTACTATACTACTACTACTTTATATTATTACTTTGGGTAACTGCCTCGTTGGTCTAGCTGTCGCAAGTGCGGCTGCTGAGCACGAGGTCTCGGGTTCGATTCCCGAGTCGGGCTGAAATCGCTTTGTGGGTTTTAGAAGACTTTCACAAAGCAGCCCGGAGCCTGGAAGCTGGTGATTGATACACCCGTGCATCGGAGAGCACGTAAATGTCGGACCTGCGCCTGATCTCTCTCCGGTCGTGTCGGATTACCGTCCCATCGGACTATGAGAGTTAAGGAATAATGAGTGCACTTGTGTCTGCGCAAATGCTCGTGCATTATAATATGTCCTGCGTAGTTGGCTAATCTCCTTACATGAGAACAGCCGCCGTAGCCGATAATCGGCTAGGAGGACATCATCATCATCATCATCATTTTGGTTTATGTAACGGTTCATCTTATAGTTGATGACTTTATGTATTTTCGAAATATTTTTTGTTTTTTAGACCTGCTTTATCATCATATTGATTTATCAGCGATTTATTTGAAGGGCAAATCATAAACTGGTAACTTATCTCTGCATAGAAATATTTTTCCGATAAAAATATGGACTGTAGACATTATCGATGCGGAACAAAATATAAAATGTAATTAAATGGTATTCAAATTGCACAATTGCAACGCTACTCGGAAAAATGACGGAAAATCGTTTGTGAATAGAAATCGGTAATTAACGATTACTTGCTATTTACCGAAATAGTAATGAAATACATATTTGTGTTATCTTTGAGCCTCGAGCAACTATTTTGAAATATCTCTCGGAAAAACCCAATTGCACTTTATATATTTTTTTCCTATCCGGGAGTAAAATAAAAAAAAAAGCTTATGTCGCATATAAATCTTTTGTAATTAATTTCGGAAGCGATGTTTGTTGTTAGTTTTATGAATATCTTTACAGGAATCGCAAAATAATACTTTTATAGTTTTATAAATAATTAATGCTCAATCCTTCTCCGTGTGAGAGGAGGCCTGTGCCCAGCACTGGGACGATAAAAAGGCTGTAACTGTAACTAAACGATCTTACAAATATAATCACTATTACAAGATATAAATTAAAAGAAATGACTTGCAATCAACCAGCCTATTTCAAATAGCATATTAAATTCTCCCCTTACCTTGGACCTAACTAACGGTGAAGGAAAACATCGTGAGGAAACTAGGATTTACAAAAAAACCTTGCGCTAGACTACTGATCAATACTCGTGTTACTCGATATGAGAAAAGGGCTTAGCCAGGCAGTGAAATAGTAAATAAGATGATTGGCTTTGGTGCAAGGATCCCCTGGCATACTAAGGGCATCAAATTTTCGTAAATTCCAAGACTCATACGACAAGAGGCGACATTTGGTTATTTCCCAAAAAGGATTTACTTTCCAGCTATTACCCTATGAACTAATATCTAGAATTAAAACTCTTCCACCTCATTATCTAACGTGGCCTTAAAATAAATACACGTAAAAATCATAACAAGACTTTTCTAACAAGTCCAAACCCAGCTAAGATACCATATTCCATCATGAAGTTCCAGTTCGTATCTTCCGGCTCAATCACCAGAGTTCGACAGTACCATATTATTGTATTGTCATCAGAACTACTTACAGCTGCCAATTTTCATAGCGCTCCGATCCTTGGAAGATAGTTAAATTAGTTACCTTAGATGCCATTGTATACTTAATACAGGTCGATCTAATAAAAGCGTGTTAAAGATTACTGGCTTAAGTGAACAAAAAATGTGATAAAAAAAAATGTTTTTGACTTTTGTTTTTACTAGAACCGTCTGCCTCAGTAACAGTTAGTCATGTTTTAAAGTGGTATCGCGACAAATAATGTACCTAATGCGATTGTCAAATATTCACAAACATGCCTGAACTTTGATACTGCGGCGTCGTGTTAAGAGAAGTTTACACTGCTTTTATTCCGAAGAATAATTAATGGAAAATCCTTTTGGTAAGCCGTAATCTTCATATTAGCATTCAGCTGACTAATAGCTGATGCCAGTTGTGAGCCCTTTTCATCAAGACAGAGTTTTTATGCCGCTAAATTATGCCGCTAAATTATGCCGCGAAATTATGTATCATCATCCTTCGAGCCTTGTCCCAATTTGATTTGGGATTGGTATAACATGTTTTCTTCTTCCGCACTCTTCTATCTGCCGTCATCTCACAATTATCATTCATTTTAGCCATGCCGACATACAATCTATCCATCCATATGTATGTTAAATTAAAAATAATTCCTTGTTTACGATTATTTTATTTCCTAACATTGTAAAACACACAACAAATAAATTGTGACATCACAACTGTCAAATGACGATCGTCATTCAAGTTTACACCCATTGACGATTACATACATACAATGTACACTGGCCTTAACCGCTTATATGTACATAGTGTGAACGTATTTACATATCAATGTACATAAATTATCTAGTAAGTACTCTCGGTAATATTTATTTGCTCATGGAATTTTGCAGGTTTGCGTGTACTGTAGTTGTGTATAAAAAGTTGTATATTATGCTCTTTTTACACTTAGAGTTTGGTATATTGTTTGTAAAAAAAACAATTCTTGTCCAAATTATTAAATAAATATTACTGTAGTGTGTAAACATATGTATGTAGGTATACTTACCTGATGAAGATTTTATGAAGGAGATAATCATGTATGCAAGATAAATATTTATTAAAAGTGTGAAGTAAGTTTAAAAGAGACTACAGTTACATAAATCCTTTTCTTCTATCAATCTGGGGATATTGATTGGAAGATTTAGACAAGCATTGAGATGTTAAGTTTGGGCGACGTAAGAGGCAGTAGAATATACCATAGACAATATTTATGGTCTACAAAGCTAATACAATGATTATTTTTTTGCATATAACATCTAACAGAAAATAAAGATTATTTACATCAACTAGAAGTGGAACACTTATCCCTATTTTCAATAAGTAAGTCAACAAGTTATTACGCATTCATTACACACAGTCGGAGGTTAACCTTTAACACTCTATTATGAAGCTACTTGCCGTCTGGTAGTCTACGTGAAGTAGGTTTATTTATTAGATTGTGTTACAATGTATGTTCTACATGTCTACGAAAAATGATTACTTAAATATATTTTTTATCTGACTTTTAAAAATAAAGAGGTTCTAAATTCGGTTAAGGTTATTTAACATTTGATGTATGTACCCTATTTTAAACTTAGTGTAAAAACGTTGTTGTCACAGCAGCAAAACGTATCTTGTCGGAATATCCTTCCTTTCCAAAGTTGGAGGGATATGCCAATACCTGCTAAACCTAGCTATATTCTAGCCACTAATCAATCAGCTTATCAAAGCTTAAATAACCATAAACTCGCAATCACATAATCTGACGTTATATTACGTAGTTACACGTCATTATGTCTGGTGTAGTCGGGGTCATAGCCGTCTCGTTCAGTCTGGTGCCAAGATTTTTCTTACACGTATGTTTAGTGGGAGACGAGACACGCAGGGCTTGCGTGGCTTATGTGTGGCCTTGTGAAGACGTCATTCGAGGTGTCATATCCTTACTTAAAACAATATATATAATTGCGTATGTGATGGAAAATTGAAGATTGGAACAGTGATACTCCGCTGCTCGTCGGTTAGACTGGAAGCCCACCCTAATGTAGTTGAGAAAAGGCTAGGCAGATGACGATGATACGATTAAAAAAGACATTGGAGTTGACTTATGATCTGTCGTGAAGTCACCTTAAACAACTAAGTCACAAAAGGTTTCAAAAAAATTGGATTCAATTGTAAAAGCTGAAGCAAAAATACAAATGTATGTTTCATCACGTAGGGGCGAAATCGTTATAAATATGTCTTTTTGGGCGAATGGGAGATTGCTAGATAGTTTTTGACTAAAACCCACCTTTTTTCCTTTGAAAGTCCCTATTGTTTTACATTTCGTCTAAATCTGGCTTGTAAAAATACCAAGTTTATTGAACATGCTTCCCTGACCTAGATGCATCTAATTTGCCAAGTAGAGAAGAAAATCTAAATATAAGTTACCACCTATACCTTCATTCACAATAAATGAGGCGGCAAATTGCTGGAGCAACCTTTAACTGACCTATCCTTTGTCAGTTCAGTGTAGAATAATCTAGTTTGATGTCCTCCTAGCCGATTTTCGGCTACGGCGGCTGTTCTCATGTAAGGGGATTATCCAACTGCGCAGGACATTACAGTGCACAAGCATTTGCGCAGACACAGGTGCACTCACTATTCCTTCACTCTTATAGCCCGATGGGACGGCAATCCGACACGACCGGAGAGAGATCAGGCGCAGGACCGACATTTACGTGCTCACCGATGGATGGGTGTATCAATCACCAACTTCCAGGCTCCAGGATGCTTTGTGAAAGTCTTCTAAAACCCACAAAGCGATTTCGGTCCGATCCAGGAATCGAGCCCGAGACCTCGTCCTCAGCAGCCGCACTTGCACAGACAGCTAGAGCGACGTGGCAGTAAAAAGAACAATCTAGTGTATGTCTGGTCTAGACTGATACCCAGCCAAAAATGCGGACTTTTATATTGCTTCTACTATGATTTGTGTCGACATTATACTCGTACCATTGTTTCAGTAGAAATGGCTTTATCTTCATGGTGGTTTTCTGCTATAGTTTATGGGACGATTTTATGTGTTCTGTCGTTATTTCCATGTTTATATATTTTGGCGACAGATCTGTTGCCAAATTAGCCAAAAGCTTTTCAAATAACCGTACTAATATAAAGTCCTATTGTTGGGCCGTTATGATCCTTCATAAATATCAGCGGTTTTATATCTTACTATCTTGTACAGTACCTATCTCCTAACTAATGCCATACTAATAAAAATAGATACCTATTTATCAGACCAATAAATCTTCTCTAATTATTCCTTAATGTCAAACCACTGCATTAGTGCCCTCCTCACGTATTGTACCTCCTTGCTAACCTTCGCACCTCCAATGACACTGGCCGTAAATTATTTTGTTCTACGAATATGTCAATGTTCTACGATCATAATCTGACAGAAGTGACGTTTGAACGTCGAATAGCACGTGTCTTCTATTTTTGTAAACGCGTGTAATTTTGGCGGGAGTTTAGGTCGTTTAAAACTGACCGGTATATTTTGCGTTAAAAGTGATGTAAGATTGAGCTGTGTTCTGGGGAAAAAAGGTTATCGATATAACTGGGTGAGGTTGTCATCAACGTTTTATATAGGGAACAGGGCAGGGGGAAGAAGAATAGCTCAAATTATGGGACTCATCAAATGAATGACTTCGGAATGATTCCTGAGGTTCGAGGTCGTTAGAGTGTTAGTGTCGTTAGATTTCTTCTACAAACGTACAGATACCGGCACGGATATTGGGCTCTCGGCGGAAGAGTGGGGATCGCTTTGCGCACCCGTACGCATAAGGCAATAAGGCAGTAAATCGCTTCTGCGCAGGTGAAGGTCATGGCTCGATATCCGTGCCGATAACTGTACTTACTCCTTCCTCTATATATTTCATATAACGAAACGTGTGTAGATTATGACTTTAAAATATTTGTCTTAAAAATATAAAAATGTGTCAAAATTATTACTACTCTGAAGATTTATGACAAAAAAGTATATTTTTGTTATTTTCTTGTCTGTCATAGTCTGAGCACATACAGTTTTTTGTTTGTGAATGAATATATTAGTATACCGGTTTGTTAATTTTGGTCCCGACTGTTATAAAGTTTATTTGCTAAATGTTGCTAAATTCTGTAATTGAAGACATTTATGCAACACAGGTATAGGTACTTAACCAACCTCGAAAGATAGGCCCAATCTAACACGGAAAACATGGTTTAATTCGGCCTGACAGTCCTTGAAATTAGAGCTTTCAAGCAAGCAAACAAACCCTTTAGCTTTCTATGAATTTCATCGATTCCTTGATTGATAGAAGCGAGGGGAACCAAGACTACAAAGTTAATTTTATTTTACTACACTTTGGCCAATGTCCTCTAAAAATGGCCTGTCTTTAAAAATAAAGGTTGAGGGTCGGGAGCCGGTCTCATTCAATTGGAAATTGGCAACGATTGCTGAAAAGGTGCTGCAGGCTGCAATGCCAGTCAAAAAGTAATTCTAAAACTGCTTAATTTACTCATGGATGAGATTGAAGAATGTAATGAAGAAGAACAAATATAGGTAGGTATGCAGTAGTTTTTATAATATTCATATTTATTGATGATGAGTTTGTTATGTACCTATCTGCTGTAAAGGACTGTCCCAAACTTCTTTAGTTGGTCTTTCCTATATAGCGATATATTTTGAAGTACTAGGGCAACATAAAAGATGATCGTATAAAAATTCCTGACAAGAAGAAGATACCTATAGCCATTGTAAGTAATTACATATGTAAGAAACCATCGATATAACATCAAGGGACATAATTTTCCTACATTGAACAGAATACTCGTTTAAATTCGTCTTACGCTTGTATTTTTCCGCCAAGTTTCGGCATTGTGGGTAGTTGCCAAATCACCTGCAGCGCCGGGGAATGTGGAAATATTTGGAGCCAACTCTACCCGGTCTTTATAGTCTTGTATGAGCTGTACTTGAAGTAAGTTTTAAAGAAAATTTAAACGTTATATTGCGCATAATCGCTCTTAGGTACAGAACGTGTAACTCTTTCCTATATTTTTCTTTCTGGCGGATGGGACACGGAATGGCTTTATTATATTGGCTTAAGTTCTAAATACTGTGTGTAAAACATTTGGCTGTTATCTACTCTAAAGCCCATGTTATAACTAGGTCATTTTCTTGAACTCCTTAGAGTTGGAAGTCTCCCAGTTACTTGGCTGATTGGTTTTTGTTTTTTTTTTGGTTTTTCAGTTGTGCCTCGTAATTATATCCTGCATTTACAGTACAGCTTAAACATCGTCACTATTCTGAATCTCTTACAGTCCAGATTTATTTCAGGAAAAGGTTTATTTTAGGCACAAATCCAAACTAATCTTGTAACAAAATCCCCAGCTCCCACATTTTGTGTAGTCTACCAACGATTAGCGACATATCAGCAGCGAGTGACGTAGGCAATCACTTTGTTGACAAATGATAGGAATTCAAGGCCTGACCGGGTGTTCTGTTAACTGGCCGACTAAACCTAACGTCGATGTTTACAGAACCACATGTATTGGTACCTTTGATTGTGTTTTGTTTTTTCGTCGTTTTGGTTGTGGTAGGACTGTTCATGCAGGTTTTTTTGGAACAAATGTTTGTTAAAGCTAGCTATTGGATTTGTGACGAGCATGTATAGTTTTTGTAGAATCGGTTTTCAAGTGTCTTGTGTTTGAAGTATGACAGATCTCGATGATACAACCGTATAGAAACCCTTGCGCAGTACAGCATTGCTACTTAGTAACAAGTTTAAGGAACAATTTAATTAAAGTATTAAGCTTCATAAACACAGATACTGCTCTTTACCCTACATCCCACTGATTTTATTAATACGAAAACCGTATTTTACTTAAAATAGGTATTACTTTTATCGCAGCTACTAACTTTCTGCATGAGCACACGATTTTTATTAGTTTTACCCGCAGTGTTTTGTCAATACGATAAGATAAACCAAAAATAGGTAATACATCGGTATTATAATAACTAAAAAAAAAACTAGATTTATCCAGCCTTTAAGCATTAAAATTCCGTAAGTATTAAAATGTTTGGGTAATCATAACATCCGGGAAAAGTTAACATTATTGTTTATTCAATCAGTAAGTCAATAAAAAGCAATTTTCTGATTATTTTCACAAGTCTTTCGTTGATTTTTTTTCTTCTTTTCCTCCTTTGTTTTGAAACAATGAGCATACGATATGTTTTTGGTAGTGAAAAGAGAAACTTCGATTAAAATCGATCTATATCTTGTTACTATGCTATCCTAGGTAACGACAAATAATTAACCTATCCTAGATCATATACATAAATAACAAGTACCTACTTGGATAATATTTTTCCACTAATAAAAAAGTTTAAAGATACCTAGATTATGATAGTAGGCACTAGGTATTAAAATTACCAGGAGGTATGAATCAATATATTTTCAAGCTATACATACATAATCATAACACGTGTCGCTGATATAACTTTACATTTAATTAAAGAGTAGTCAACAGTAGTAGTCGACAGTTGAGATTATGAATTTTATGAGTTCATGAGGTCATATAAATGTACCAGTACTATAAATATTTGTAAATTTTAGCCTAAAACTCATATTTTTTAGGCATAGTGAAAAAAAGTTTTACGAGAAGTTTATCTTTGTTGCCTGAAAGATCACTAATGTTAACGGTTGTGCCGGTTTCCGACTACGTAGATCTTTCAGGGAAAAAAAATGATGTTAAGGTGACTCCCAAGGGTTGGGAACAACAAAAAGGTCTTTTTAATGGTCCCCCCGATCCTGTCAGGACCCGACCCTGTAACGTAGAGCTGTTAGTGAAATTGGGCATAAGCGTATAATGTTGTAGCTCTATGTCAAACTGAAATTGTGCAATTTTGGAAAATACTGTTTGTAATCAAATTTTCTTTGAACACGTGTCAAGCGCTTGTTAAAATTTTGTAGTAACACCAAAATACTTTACAAACAAAATGTTTCATTTACACCGTTTTACCCATCCAATAAAACATTTAATCATTATGAAAACTTACAGCTGTTTGCCGTCACATGATTGATGGCAAGTTTAAATTGCTATAACCTACGATTCCCCTAGTAAAAACTAAACACATGTTACCCAACAAACAAAAACGTCATATAAGGTTTAACTTATACGACATAAAGTTGGATAGCAGTCTTATAATGATAGTGAGATGACTACTAGGTCCTGTAGACGTCTTTGATTTAACTTATTAGTAGTGCGACGAATATGTCATAATAAGCTGGTCTTAGTAACGTTGATAAGACTAAACTAAACGACGTTATATTACAGTCTTAGCTAAAACGTTTTTACGACAACGCAATAGTCACACTAACGTTATAGTCTATTAAACGTTTTGAACTGACCAAATTAGGTCTTTGAAAACCTTTATATGACATCTATGTAATGTAGCAGTTGTATAAACGTTTTCACAGTGACGTTTATATAACGATCACGATCCTGTTTTACAGCGGTCAATTGGAGACTCTTAAATGACTTGGTTGTTTATTTAATACTCAAATATAACATATATATTACATGATGTACGTTTAATGTCATGCCCTAACTTTAATCAAACTTGTAGTCGCATTTAAGTCAGTTTTTGACTGTAAAAACGGCTAGTCCGCTCTATTTACGGAATATTTAATTAAGTTTACTACGAAAAATTGAAGCAAAAAAAATGTGGAGTAGACTTAAACGTAGTGGAATTTCAAAAGGAAAGTAAATCGAGATTTCCTTAATGGATCCTTGGATAACTAGCTGTCATGGCGTATTGCATGGTCTTGAAATAACCTTAATACGACTTTATGTCTTTAAAACGTCGTAAAGAGATAGGTGTGTGACAAAAGCAACAATGTCCTACATTTTTAGAAATAAAAATATTTTTATTAATAAAAATATAATCATTAAAACACAAAATTGCGAGGGAGCATGAAAATCTGAAATAAATACATATAGGTATAGTATCATAAAACTTTAATACCAAGTCGAACTAAACGGCATGAGAGACAGATACATTTATTAGCGAGATATATAAATATAAGTTAAATAACACTCATCACCTTTTATTTCCTTGTAATTTTTTATTACAAAACCACAAACCCCGTGTCACTATCAAGAAAAATGAATAAGTTTTACAGGTGTTGTTCCTTGACTCAAATAAAACGTTTTAATCATTCAAAAACGCCCTTATGACGACAATACAACAAACAAGCCGTTGTAAAGTTATGATGCGACTTCTGCGCGACGAAAGTGGTAATTCCATAACGTTCATACGACTTTTGAATGACTTAACGAAGTCAGCTTGTGACTTTTGTATGTCCGTTATACGACAATGTTGGTCATATAACTGGGGCCATTTTCGCGTTTAGTAAACGTTATTATAACGTAAGTGCGACTTAGGTATTACGATCGATGGAATTAAGATAACGTTTATTAAACTTTTAAACGACGTTAAATTGTTATAATAGTTGGGTATCGATCTAACTCGTTAGTCATAGTCTTAATTAATATTGGAAAACGTGTCTCACTTGGGCCCTGTGTCACGGCCAAAGAATATTACGTTTAGAAGTGACTTTCAACTTCTGTCATTGAATCTGCTCCTAAATGGTGTAGTTTAGGGGTTGTTATAGTTTTTATTTAATTGATAAGTTAGGTTTGTTAACGGTGTAATAAATGATATTTTACGCCGATCCATATGTGCCTTCGAAGTGTAAGTTTCAAAGATGAAAAAAACTGGAATACCCATCATAGCAAAGCGTGTCGGGTCACATTAAACATCTAACTTGTCCTAGTCCCTGCTTTAGACTACGCCTGACGGCCTTTAGTATGGAATTATACCGACTGCTGTTGCTGTGGAAAGTCATGTAAACGTTAGTACTGGAAAATGACAACACAAGATAGTCACCTGAAAATGACGCATTTGTTCCATCCAGGTGGTCCCTATCATATCTACAACAGTGACTAATATACCCATATCACATAATCTACCTAAAGGGACCTTGGTGCCTCTACGAAATTGGTCACTCACTAGTAGGCATAAAGGTACTATCTGTTTGATGTGTCACATTTTTGGCGACTTTCATAGGACTTTTCGCACTGCGCAAAAAAGTTGATTGCTTGCAGGTGTTCAGGTCCGATAATGCAGATAACAGATAGTGATATTTATCACAAAGTGCCTGGTTTAAACGTATCTATAGGTACCTCTTCCTATAGTTCGGCCATTCAGAGAATGCGTTCCTGACACGTCGCGATTGAACTGACGACGTAACTTTGCAATGGCGTTGCAGTTACGATAAAAATATTTTTGCTGGTTGTTTACCGTTTTAACAATTGAGGAGCATTAAAACAACATTATTATATCAATAATCAATGAATGTTATTACGTCGTCAGTTCAATCGCGACGTGTCAGGAACGCATTCTCTGAATGGCCGAACTATAGTTACCTATAATTTTAGGGTTCGGCTATACAATATCTTCACTTTATGACTTGTTTTTCGATTTAACTGCGGATTGTTAAGCGCCGTTAAAGCATTTAAGTGCCAAGTATGGTCTTTTTTGAACTTTGCAAAAAATCTGTAATTTTATTCCTATGTATAGTTAATCACGGAATAATCACTCTTTACACTTAATCATGAAATATCGTCAACAGAATCTTCTAAACGGAATACAATACTATGTCCTATATTAATACTTATGTAAGTGCAATTGCAATTATGGTTGACACCTGTCCAGCCGTGTCTCACATCTAAGTACCCATGTATCTCGGTTATCATTACATATGTACCGCATTATGTATAGTACTGCATATTATGTATACCTCTATACATTGCCACGTGTATGCGTCATACTAATAATCTTCGTTATTAATTAATGCGTCCACGGTTGGTTAATTATTACGCCCTGTGAGTTTCAATTGAATGTATGAAAGAGTTTTAGAGTAAAATCATAGGTCTGGCTGGTTTCCAAAACTTCAATTCATCATGGGAGACATAAGTAGTTATGTTTGAAACTTATGAAGGAATACTATAAATGCGAAGGTCTTTTGTGGTCTTAACTAAAAAGACGTTTCCATTTTGTTGATTTGGTGGTATATTAAAATGAAACTGGGTTTGCATAAAGTTCTCTATGAAGTTGACTGCACCAAGTAGTTTTCTCAGGATGCAAATCGTTCATTATTAAACTGTTATTAAGTGATCTGATGTAGCTGGAAAGAATGTCTTTTCTGAGATGACGTCACAACAATCGTTTTATAGAAGTATGGCAGAATCAGATATTTTATGCTGCTACAACAAACTACAAACAATATTGGGCGCGGACTACAAACAATATTGGGATAAATATATTGTAGGAAGGAGGACATGATTAAAATAAGTAGCAATTTTGGCATATAGTGGCAGTTTTAGTTTTCATTACCAACCAAGATCTTATTTACCTTTAATTGTAATCTTTTGTTTTGCCGAAATCTCGTAATTTACAAGACAAAATAAAACTAATCCGCGATAATTTGATAAATGTATCACTTACCTATCTACCATATTGGTACCTACTTTAGGGTGTGAAGTATATATTTTAGATAAACTTCAAGTGGTTTAGTTAATAGCAGGATTAGCAAAACACCACCGTCCCCCACCCCGTATCACACTGCTGGGCACAGGCCCAGTATCACACTGCTGGGCACAGGCCCAGCAGTGGGATACTGGTCTCCTCTCATACAAAGAAGGATTGCCCGTTAATCACCACGCTTGCTCAATGCTGGTTGGAAACTTGGAGAATACCAAAGGCTTGAAATAATTTTAATTTCCTCAGAGTGACTACCGAATGGCTCAACAATGCCACTGCTATTGTTTACAAACAATACATTAACGGAATGTAGGTTAATTGCCCATGTGGGTCAGTTGAATCGTTCTGGGTACTATTTATTTAAGAATATATTTCTGTTTATCGTTTTACTTCATAACCAGTCTAACCAAGGGGTACAGGGTTGCCCGGGTAACTGGGTTGAGGAGGTCAGATAGGGCAGTCGCTCCTTGTAAAGCACTGGTACTCAGCTACATCCGGTTAGACTGGAAGCCGACCCTAACATAGTTGGGATAAAGGCTCGGAGAACGACGATCGTTTTACTTCATAAATGGTGATGAAGGTGGTAGAACACTGGTACTCATCTTTATCTAATTGTCTGGAAGCAGACCCCAAAATAATTGGGAAAAGGCGTCAATTGAGATGATCAGTCTTTTTTGATATAATGGTTTAATGGGCACAAGATAATTAAGAATGTATGGTAATAAAAAAATTAAGAGGAAACAAAGGCTTGTATCGTTAAAATACTTAGAAAACACAATAAACAAGCATGCTGATCATTGAACTTTCCCTGTACGATAAGAGGCGTTTGCACGTCTGAGACAATAATGGCGCGATGTGTCTGTGAACCATTTTTAAATTATTTTAATAAAAAAGTTTCAAACATTTCTATAACTTTGGCTTTCGGAGAAGCCGAAAGTCCGAACATTCGATACCACTTAACTGATTTGTAAATCAACACTGTTGGGAAGTTACACTGTCCCGCATGACGAAAGGCGGTATCGAATTCGAAAGACGTTTCTCAGAGACACTTGTAAAACCGAAAATCAGCCAGAATCAGAAAACATGGGTACTTAGGAGTGTTGAAACTTGATACTATTTTTCAAACAGTTATAAAGTTCCAATTCACAAAATACTATGAAAATAGTCACTCGTAGAAATATTCAGCTGTGAATAGCCAGCAGTCGTGCTAATTGTGGCCAGTTATCTCGAGTTTGGTGACCCACTTGCGTGCCACGTACGAGGGCAGTGCGCAGGAAAACGTCCTGTATTTGTGTGTAGTATATTCGTTTGTTTATGTGTGTGTGTGTTTGTGAGATGTTTGCTTGTTTGCGGCCTTGAATGGAGGTAGAGGTTTGCTCTGTGGTGTTGAGCTTTATGGACTTTTTTTAGGTACAATGTACTAAGTAGATTTTTTGCCAAAACAAGTTTCAATAACACTGGGTAGTTGTACTGTACCTTTATAATTGGTATGTTTTTGCCAAAGTACATATTTAATTGCAAAATGGACTGACCACTTAAGATTTTTGGTTATACAGAAAAAGAAGAATAGAAAAAGACAGGCATGTGTATAAAAATATTTACAGGTTCCAGTAAATATGCAGAAAGATTAAAACATGAAAGAAAAGAGCCATTAATGTCCATAAAGTGTGACAGTTAACTTGTAATCGATATAAGTCTAACAAGAGTACTTCAAGTGCTCTTTATTACAAAGTAGGGAAAACTAATTGACACTTGAAGATATTATTTAAGATTTACTTTTGTTTGACCAAGCAATCGAGTAGGAGATAAACATTTCTAACAGCATTCTAGTCCATACAACAAATAGCAGAGTATTTTTCTATTCTTACATGAGGATAAGTCTAAAGCGCAGAAAAATAACAAGCTCTGCAGTACTATATTCGCACTAAACAAATGTCAAGGCAGACATGACACCGTCCCCCCATAAAGGAAAATATCATCAACTAAGTCTGCCCTTTGAAGGTAGAAACCTACATAGAACCTCAAAACAAGTTATTATACGTATATACCATAGAGAACAAAATGACTAGCGGAGATGTTATAACGCAAAATCTCCTAAAAAAGTAGCTCGCCAAATAGCGAGTATTCGGGGCATGAGGAATGTTACTAACTCCGCCCTGGATACCTTCATTAGATTCGTCCATTATTTTCAAAGTAAAATCACCAATCAATCAAGACCAATCTTTGACAGATTGATTTTGATTTGGCAAGGGACCCGAACGTTTCGTTAGATCTAGTAACTGATCACGCTTACCATACGTTACATTGACCTACAAGAAGGCGCCCGATCTAATTTCCTTATGGCATCTCTGCTATACATATTTCTTTCCTCCGTGCTATAAATATACTAACTTACAATACTATGTTTACAAGTACACCATCCTACAAGTTACAAGGTTATCACGTTTTTGCGCTTCTATTGAAAAAGTTTTACTCAGAACCTTCGTAGATATTTCTGTTAGGGAGAATCCCCGGGTCTCGCCTTGACCTTATTGCGTTTGTCCTTCAAAAAGGTCGTAGTTACTCGTAGCCTTTGAAATCGGAATAAGAGGGGAAATAAGAGAAGGGTTGGTTTATTGCGCGCCAAGTTTTTGGGTCAGCTGCATCAAATACACCAGTTGGGGTTTCTCCTTGAAACTTGATAATGGTAATTTGAATTTTAAGGAGATTTGAAATCGTTATAAGCAGCAAGGGTTGGCGTATTGCGCACCAATTTTTAGGTCGGATGTTAGAATACACCAGTTTGGGTCTCACATTGGATTTTTTAATGGTTGTTATTTTAAAGAGAAAGATGACGTATCAACTTATTGTGAGGAATAAAACAAATGAAGTATCATATGAAGTCCATGACAGTCATATTTTTTTTTATCCATTTCGACGTATAGATTAATGACATTGATAGATGAATTCGCGTTTTTTCTTCGAGACGACTTTTAGGCAACAGTGAGTCACTTGCATAATGTTATGCATCTCATAAATATGTAAACAGATACAGCAGTGGTATTGCTGTGTTACGATAAACATTTCGTAGGACAAACAATAATGAGTGCGTTGACATTACTGATACTCATGCAAATAGTCGCCAACGGGTTACTTGAAAAACAGATAGGCGAATTTCTATGTGGTTTCTAGAAATGCATTGTTGAGAAATAAGAAAGTAAGAATATGCCATATCAGCTGAGGAGGTAGTAGCTAGGATGTATTTTTCTCTTGGGAAGCCGAGTCACTCCAAAAAAAGCATTTGAAGTTGTGAAACGCAGGCGGTCCCGAAGTTGGAAGCTGGTTGGAAAAAATAGATATGTTGAAATAATTACATAGCATTAGGTATTGTAGTGTATGCAGGTACATGTGCATCATTGTATAGGTTATGTCATTATTATGACGCCTCGTGCGCATACGTCACTCGGTTATAAATACCGGATCGAGCGGTGGGGAGTCAGTCGTTGTCAGACTGTCGACCTGTGTGGTGGTGCGTTGGCGAGTCGATTAACATAATAAAATGAGCGTACAATACATTGGCGACGAGGATAAAACCGTGAGTGTTTGGACCAACAGTTACCTATTATCTAATTTTTATAATTTTGAACTACCTATTAGTTCTGTGATCCAGAAAAATATTTGATATACAAGGTTATACTAAATAATTTGTCCTATTCATGCCTATACCAAATTAATGTATGCTAAATAAGCTTTGACAACAAGTAACCTCTGACCGATGTTAATATTCAATCATATTAAAAAGAGCAAAAGGAAAGAAGGAAGGGAAGAGAGTAGAATGACAAAGTATACATAACTTTTATGTTCATGTATGTATCACCCGAATTGCAAACAAATTTTAACCTTTTTACGTAATTCTTTGTTTAAGTTTACCTTGTTACAATTCTAATGGAAGTAGCAATATTTATTGCAGGTGTTAATATTTATCAAATGAGTAATTAATAATACAAAATCATTACTTGGTGATCAGTTTACTCATTCTTAAACCTGCATCAAAGTTTATTCAATAATAGGCATTTATTGGAAGCAATATAAAGTTGCTGGTTGTTGAATTGTCGTCAAGACGACTTTAGCAGTGGTGGGATTTCCTAGAGGATATAATACAATAACCTATTTGCCTTATAATCAATTGTGTTTAATAATTGTTGTGCTTGCATGCCAACAAGGCGGAATGTACACGGATCTTATTATGTTGTTTACAATCCTATTTTGTAAGTGCCTGCATTCTAAGCAAATAAAGACCTATTCTATTCCAAAAATTTGCTGGTCATTAAATTGACAGCTTGACGGTTAGCAGTAGTGTATATCTACTGGTCATTAGATTGACAGCTTGGCAGTTGGCAGTAGCGTGTATCTACTGGTCATTAGATTGACAGCTTGGCAGTTGGCAGTAGTGTGTTTCTACTGGTCATTAAATTGACAGCCTGATTGTTGGCAGTAGTCTATATCTACTGGTCATTGAATTGACAGCTTGATGGTTGGCAGTAGTGTGTATCTACTGGTCATTAAATTGACAGCCTGATTGTTGGCAGTAGTCTATATCTACTGGGCATTGAATTGACAGCTTGATGGTTGGCAGTAGTGTATATCTACTGGTCATTAAATTGACAGCTTGGCAGTTGGCAGTAGTCTATATCTACTGGTCATTAAATTGACAGCTTGACAGTTGGCAGTAGTCTATATCTACTGGTCATTAAATTGACAGCTTGACAGTTGGCAGTAGTCTATATCTACTGGTCATTAAATTGACAGCTTGACAGTTGGCAGTAGTCTATATCTACTGGTCATTAAATTGACAGCTTGACAGTTGGCAGTAGTCTATATCTACTGGTCATTAAAGTGACAGCTTGACAGTTAACGGTAGTGAACGTCTACTGGTCATTCAATTGACTGTACACGCATAAAATATCTGGCGATAGTTGTCAACTACTGCAACAACTAAATAGTAAATCTTGATAATTTTTATATTTTCTGTGCCCGGTGATTTGGATCATAAAAAGCTTCCAAACTTAACTTCTCAGAGTCTAGTCAACAACTTATACCTGCTATATTGTTCTGGTACTTAACTAACTTAATTCAAGTGCTTGCAATATAGAGGATATTACAAGAACAAACTGGTGGGTTATATACTCAACGGTTCTACAAATGACAAACATGTGCTAGGTATCTAGTTAAACAAACAGCACATTGAGGGACCGTAGTGGGTTGGCCATGGATGTTGAAGAACTCGCCCAGCTATACTGGTATGTATTCACCTATGCACAACATCCAAGTCCATCAACACCTCTAGTGGGTTGCCTACCCATAATAGTGTTAATTATAACAGTTGCTCAGTCACCCTAGGTATAATTTCAATACTTTTACTTTATTTTGCTGTATTAAAGAGGTTGTTATACAACAGAGATATTCCAGAAGATACAGAACAGTAGAACAGCATACAAGCAGCAATACTAGCTGGAAAATGTGGATCAAAATTTTGGTATTCAATAGATAGAATCTTTGGTAAACATGCTAGCTCACAATTGTAATTTCAGTACTTTAGGTTGATATATAACTCTTAGATCAAAAGAATATGGAACTAAGCATTGGAGCAATCTGTGATTTATTTGACAATGCTACTTTATCTACCCAACTGCCTCGTTGGTCTAGCTGTCGCAAGCGCGGCTGATGAGTTGGTGATTGATACACCCGTGCATCGGAAAGCACGTAAATGTCGGTCCTGCGCCTGATCTCTTTCCGGTCGTGTCGGATTGCCGTCCCATCGGGTTATGAGAGTGAAGGAACAGTGAGTGCACCTGTGTCTGCGCAAATGCTTGTGCACTATAATATGTCCTGCGCAGTTGGCCAATCCCCTTACGTGAGTACAGCCGCCGTAGCCGATAATCGGCTAGGAGGACATCATCATCATTTACCCAACTGGGCCTTCTCATCTGTGACAAAAAATCTTTTAAGGATGATACCTGGAAGGAGTTCCAATGTAGATACTTACTCTGGGAACTGTCTAATGATGATTAGCTCATGGATGATTGTTGCAATCAAGTTCTCAAAAGTTGATGATTGCGTGTGCTTTTAAAACCTTCAAGATTCAGGCTTGAATGAATTTTAATTGGTATCTTAGCCTCTTTTTTATTGATTTACATTGGTGTTTACAAATAGTTTAACAAAGTGGCCCTCATTATAATATTGTTATTTGCAAATTATGTTTTACAGTATTGCAGTACCAATAAGCAGTATAAGTACATTGAGAGTTGTGGAAGAATATGCTTCCATAGGGGCGAATAACATAACCATATATGAACGTATATGAAATAGAATCCATTTATTGATCTCAAGTTAATAAATCATCACATTAATATATTCTTGAAGTGCACACCTACTTGTAATATAAAGTTGTGTAATTTCCTCAACCCATCCCATAAGATAAGATCCATATGGGTGGTGGGATGGATATCTATTAACAAAATAATGTCTTGTGTCCATAGCGTTAGGGTTAATAATAATTGATCTTCGAACACCAATCTTAGGTTACCGTAAGACAATTGGACTCGCACGAGAGGTAAAGAACTTTATCACTATTTACATTTATCGACATTTATTACTCTTTTGTGCTAATTAAACTACACAGTTGCGTCGACATTTGGTTAATAATAACTAAAATATTATTAAGTTCCTAAGTCCTACTGCAATATATAATCTGAGTAAGTGTTCCTTAAAGTATAGGAAGTAAAATTGCCCTTAGTCACCAAATCGTTTAAAAATTTACTGGGGTGCTGTCCTTATAAAAGATAATAATATTTTTATATTCTGGTTGTCTAACTAAAACAACGTAGATAAAGTCAGCTGCAATAAAGGGTAAGCGCTTTTGAACGAAACTATAAACATACTTATGCAGCCAACTATACTTACATAAAAACAAAAAAAATATTACGTTACCTATACGCGGTCATGAAATTGGAAAAGCGTAAAATATTAAAAATGGAAGCAGCAGAAAGCTGATCATCAAATTGATGAGGTCAAGTATGACATGAGAGCAGCATAGCTGCTCATGAAATTGAGATATAGAATTAGAATCCCACATTTATCTATGTGTAGACAAATGTTTTAGAAAGGTTAGCGGTTGTTTTGCAAAAGGAAAATTGCATCGACTAGAAAACTGTTTGTGAGCTGCTGTCACCTTGTTGAAAGGAAGAAGAGCATGAGTTGAGGGTCAGGGACTCTTCTATTTTATGGTGATGCAGAATGTCACAGCTTCAAAATATATAGTGCAAAGTTAGTGACACCTGTTAAAGTGCGTTCGTTGCATAATATGGTTCTAATTAGTTAAAATCTGATTCGTAATGTTACTTTACACCTTCGTTATAATCAATATGTAACCATGACACTAAAAAGCTTACCATCAAAGCATAATAATTCTTTGACTACTTAAATTTTTGAAAACCACATTAGGAAAAGCAAACAAACATTACAGAACGCAATGTCCGGTGATAATAGTGTTCTTGGATGCCTAACCGAAATATAAGTATTCCTATCGCACTATTATATGCAGTATGGTATTCATATGTTGGGTGTTGAATGCTAAGAAGCTTACAGTTTCTTGACTAGATATTGGACATACATTGATGTAGGGTATTTAAAGCCTATATCAGAATTTCAGCGAGTGTACTAGCAGAAACGTGCAAAGTACCAGCGCTGATCAATAGGGTTGAAGACCAGATTGTTTGTTACATTGCTGAGATAATGATAGGCTTTGATATTCCACTCTCAAATTAAAAACTACATATTACCAAAATTAGTTGAGTTAGCATTCTCTTGCTTACAAGGCACACAAAGTACTTAACTCGTACATAGAACTACAATTTAAACCATTAAATTGGAGACAAAGTATGTGGTCACCATTAAATGGGTGACAAAGTATGGAGTCACCATTAAATTGGAGACAAAGTATGTGGTCACCATTAAATGGGTGACAAAGTATATGGTCATCATCAAATTGGAAACAGTCCATCTAGGTCACCATTCAATTGGGACGATCTTATGTGATTACTTTCCTCGTACGGCTCGTACGGTTTTGAATGAGTGAAAAGCATTGATGAGGTACCCTAATGCCGATCTTTTACCTTGGAACAATGCATTCTGTATCAGTTTTAAGTGAAGTCGAACCAAGCAAGATGAGTGCTCATTATCTGAAGGTACAGCAATATTTGAGATTTGCTTGATTTCACATGGACTGATTGGCGGGATGTCTGCCAAATGGACGGATCATCTCTAGTGTAGATATAATACAGGGCCGGAACAGCGGCTACAAAACCTGAAGTTAAACTTGCCGGCCTGATATCACTGCTACGAATTTGTCTTGTTGAGCCTGAAGCAGATGCTGGTATGTTACCGTCTGCAAAGGGACGGATTTTTATTTATGTTTATTTCACAAGGGAAGGGATGTAGTGTCCCGCAGTATCACCGATATCTGTCGTCTCCTTAAATGGAAAGGGAAATGAAATGGAAACGGAACAAAGTAAATCAGTTTGATGGCAGTGTGATCGGTGGACTGATCTGATAGCGTGGTTTTGTTGTGCTGCAGGTGTTTGATAGATCTTTAAGAAATTACCAAAATATTTATGAGTTTGATTGTTGAACTTTTTGAAACAAGGTTAAAATCAAAACAACAAGGGAGAGATGTAGTGTATGCAGGTACATGTGCATCATTGTATAGGTTATGTCATTATTATGACGCCTCGTGCGCATACGTCACTCGGTTATAAATACCGGATCGAGCGGTGGGGAGTCAGTCGTTGTCAGACTGTCGACCTGTGTGGTGGTGCGTTGGCGAGTCGATTAACATAATAAAATGAGCGTACAATACAGGTATCTCATTCATCATATTGTAAACGTACATAATTATAACAATTTCATTGTGTTCATTATCGCACTTACCAACTGCCTACCAGATAACAACGTGCTTTTTTACGCGTATATTACGGACCTAAAACCTACTTACATTAACAAGTGGAAATTCCCTATGGCCAAACGCGGCATTCTCAGAAACTTTGGGGCCAAATTGAACAGTAATTTTTGTTAGAAAGCTCTTTTATTGACGAACCCCCTTTCCCAATTTTTATATGTAATTTGTGATTTCTTCTTGTACGGGGCTAATGTCAAAAAGCTATCTCTGGTAACCAAAATAACAGATGGATAGATTTTAGGGAAAGGCCTATAACGGGTGAAATAATTCTCACGGGACCCTCGCAAAACCACGAATGGAAGTAGGCCAGGAGATAAGAATATGAACTAGGGTGTTAGTTAAAGAATACATTTCGCCAGTGAAATTGAACATTGGCAGCCAAACAGTATATTTTAAGCGATCAGGAATTCAGGAAGTGCATAGCAGTTTATGATAGCTACGACATCAGGTCATTGTAATCCGGTGATCTACTGATTGGTACAGACGTTTTAGTAAGAGATTTATTTTTGTAAATGAAGTATAGCGACGGATCTCTTTAGAATAAAGCTTTCAAATAAATTGCGGATAAAATGAGAAATGCTTGAGAATTCATTACCAAGCTATTTTCTCTGTCCCAATAATAAATCTGTAATAGAAGGACTCCGAGGTCTTTGACTGTCAGTCGGATTTGAGAACCTCTGTCGTCTTGTTCGGTGATTAAACCTGCAGCTAACTGGATAAGAAGAAAACTTAATGCAGATTTTCTAAATCTGTGGGCAAACCTTTTGTATCATCGGTCGAAATTATTATGCACGGTAATGAAAAAACATTTTGTTCCTCCACGCACATTTTCTTTCTCAACGATAATCGTGTGTGGTTGCATGAATGTACTGTACAACTGAAACGAGTTAGCAATTTGAAAGGTCGACTTATTGTCGGCCCACGCACTTTCCCGTCAGCGGTGGCAAAGCGTGGGATGTGTACAAGATAATTTAGCGTGAATAGTATTATTACTGCCATTTCTAGCTTGTACTTTATCTGTTAATTTAAGAAATAAAGGTTTAAATGCCTTTTGGATTTCGTTGATTTTCTTCTTTGCGAGTCTTTGGCTATTGAGCACAGACGCAAACGTAACGGAGTTTTGCTGATGACTCAATGTCATAATGTGGTTATTATATAATAAATAAATAAGAAAATCGTTTATTACTTCACTGTGTACATAATTTTACAATATTTTGCTTAATTCTAAATAGTAGCTGATGTAAGTATCAAGAGATTCCTCCTTTTTTTTCTTTCTGCCTTTATTCCTATTCAATTTGTAAAGTTCTTCTCTGCATAACGTCGTCTCTATTTTCTGTCGGTCGCTCAATCCGTCCATCGTATCTTTGTCGTTCCTTTAACGATCGAAATATGTGCATATAAATAAGTATTTTTTCTATTCCGATCCGTCCCCCGTTCATTTCATATTTATGTATGCTCATAGGAATTACAAACACGTACCGAGGCGGTTTCAATGCCCACCCATTTATTATTTGTTCCTTTGACCTTCGACCTTCATGTAACAGGGCTATTCAAGGATTATGCGTCTTTAACCAATAGTTATATATATATATGTATTAAGTTTTAGTGTTTTTACTAATGTCTGTGTTAATGGTAATAAAATTGATATTTACTGCTACAAATAGGCCAGTCTTTCTGATAGAACTACTACTCCTCTAGCACCCCATTCTAGCTGTCCAACTTTTTTGCTTTTCTTTGAAATTAATGCAAGCACATTAGCGCATCTTCTTACCTTATTGGTCTGTTATTTAGTTTAAGGGCATTTAGGATTCTCCCAAATGAGAGAATTAACAGGGGCAAGTAGGTCCATACAGTATGATGAATGCTACGACTAGCTTGATACCTATGCTTCAAAAGGCATACCTCTATATTTTTTCCACAGCAACATTTAGGTACTGTTTATTAGTTCGACAGCATACAAAGTGTTGGGCCAATTCCACGCACTTTTCATCTCAGTAAGGCCGCGGGTAATTTTAGAGGCGCACCGGTGCATCGACCCCGTGAGCACGTGGGCGTTGCGTAAGCGCAGATGTTACGTCATCATCTTGAGTCGTAACGTGAGCGTTGCATTTCTGTGTTTACTGAGGACTTAGGATTTGTACAGGTGTGGTGGAGATCAAATGCTCGTGTGTTTTTGTTAGGGAACTGAATCATGGGATATGTTAAAAATAATTTTCATATGATATGGAGACAAATTAAAGTAGAGCTAAAACATAGGCGTTTTAGCGGTATTTTAAATTATTTTTTCTTTTAGAAGTCTATAAGATCGTAGGTTGCATATAATCAAAGAAGAGAACACATGAAATTAAGTCGTCTATATAAAAACCAACAATAAAAATAAACTGCTAAATTCAGACGAAAATGGTGGAAATGTGACTAAGGCACATTCTCTATAGGTTTGGAACTCTCAACCGCAGATTACTACATAGTTACTACGACGTAACCAACAAATTATACAGCATCATAACATAACGTCCACGATTTAACCGATTGTGAATAACACGGAACTGATAGTGATGCTTGCCAAGAGGAAGTAGCGAAAACAAGTAATCGATAAATTCACGGTCACACACTTTGGGAGCCCCTCTCGTGTTTACTATCTATACTATGATATTAGTGTTCCCCGGGACAATCACCCTTTATTCTGTTCGGCTACCTTGCGGGATAGACTTCTATTTTGTTTGCCCATTTTTTCTGCATCACCAGTTTGAGTGAACGTTGGCGTAGTGATGGCTTGTGTCATGGTTGCAATTTTTGTTAGGACAGGATTTAGAAGATATGGGTATGCGGGGTAATATGTTTATTGAATTCACATGCATAGAAAAAATGGGAAAAATATTGCTATCGTCCCGGCTCTCTACGATAGCCTCCCCGTGTAAACAATAACTTCGTAACCGTGAAACAGGAACCTCAACATGTTGACCCATTGTACCGCGTTGAGTGCACAGTACAATAGCTTACACCTCAAATGTCTATATTTTCAATAAACTAACATATCGTTTTTTCTTTAATTCCAGTACACATAAGCGACGGTGACCGTCGCTCACCGTAAAATGCGTTCGCTGCTCGCGTACTACGCTGACGCAGTGATGTCGGCAGCGGTCCGCGGCGCCGGCTGCGCGCTCGACTGCAGCGGCCGCGGCGACTGCATGAACGGCACGTGTCTGTGCGAGATCCGGTACTCGGGGGACGAGTGTGCCGGCCCTAACATGCCTTACCACGCGTGTAAGTATTGCATCAACAGCTTCGAAGATTCCTCTGTATCCTGAGGACACAACTCCATGTTGCTCGAATAAAACACTTTCCTTCAGTTCAGCGGTTTCCTTGCGAAACTGTTGTGGAGGCAGGGAAATGAGTTTTTTTTTCATAAGCATGTGGTAGTAGACTACGAGACTGCGGATAGATCGAAGACATGACTATTTTCGTGAACAAAAATTTTCTTATCTATAATCATTTATATTGAGGTTCTATGTACCTCTTTATCAATTCAGGAGTTTATTAACTTACCAGATGACCGTATCCATCCATGTATAACATTTCCTTCTCATTTAGCGGAAACAATGGATTTCAATGGAACGTAAAACTGATAAATCGATTCGTTATCAGCTGATGTACAAAACAAACAACCACATATATTTCGATGCAAAATATTAAAATTATTTGACAAACAACATGTTTAGTGTATATTTATTTAGCAAAAATGCATACCATTAAGTATTTTACGAGACTTGTAAAAAGATTTGACAAGCAGGTATCTAAATAAGGAAAATTTTGTCAAAACTCGAGGTTTACTTCTTTTTATTACAAAGACTTTAAACTACGTTGTTCGTTAAGCGGGAATGAAGCTTGATTGCTTTAAACGCTTTTTTAGAATTTTAGAAGTAAGTAAAATAATGTATTAATATCAACTTTGGTGTTGCTCAAACATATGGGTGTGTTGGAAGAGATTTTTGAAAACCAATACTTTTAAAACTAGCACATTTCTTTTTTTATGTGAAATCGTCAAATGACCCCTCCCGCTGTGGGGTTAGCAGCGTGTTAGATTCTTATTGACTGAAACCCATCATGTTCCTTCTTAAGCCAACCCGTTATGTACCACATCCGCGGTAACTCTTTCGATCAATCCCGCAGCCCCGGAAATTAGGACATCAACTTAAAATAATCCTAACTAAAACCCCCTTTTTTCTCTAATTCCAGGCATAGGCGGCGTGTTCCTCCTAGTAGCGTTTGTCTGCGCAGTCCAGCTGACCATATGCGTGGTGACGGAGTACAGGAGACTGAAGGCACCCACCTTCCTCCGAGCATGCAAGGTTACTACGCAGAAGATGTTGTACCTCGTCGCGTTCTTGGCGTCCCTGATTAGGGGAGCTTATTTTGTTTCACCGGTAAGTTTTCATCTAAACTATTATAATAAATAAGATATTATTTTTTTGGTTGCCTGCTTGTACAGTGAAGGCTCCGAAAGTACCAAACCGATTTATTAAGTTCTTCCACTGTTGGAAACTAAACTGCCCCTGAATAACATACTATATAGTTTCTGTGGAAAGATAATCCTCCAGATGGGTCGTGGGCGCTGGCGAAACTGCAAGGAAACAGCTTGTACAAAAATTTATTCACTCTTCACATCGTTCTTATAAATATTATTTATAAACCCTCTTCATGTAACTCTCTTTTAATTGCTGAAAACTGCATCAAAATTCGTTCAGTAAGTTGTTTGCAAACATGATGGAGAGAATCGGGCTCAAAATAAGCACTTGTGATCCCATTTTTTTTACACCATTTCAAAAGAAATTCTGAAGCACCTTCCCTTCACCTGAGACGTAATTGCTTAACAAAGCCCTAAAACAAAGACTCTAACATCAAAACAACCAGATTAACAAAGGGAAATTTCGCACTCGATAAGAACAAAAAACATCAAATTCACTCACCGAATCATGTTATCAACCTCTATTGTTATCGATAAATTCTATAATGCGCGTATCACTTTTGTTTTTAATTATTTTTGTTATTGTTTTTCTAGTCGGCGTTCCAAGAGGGCTGGGCCACGAGTCTTCTGTCTGCCTACTATCCACTGCTTATGTCTGGATCGTCCCTTATCGTCTGCTTCTGGGCTGAGGTAAGTTTTTATTCGATTTTTTAGCTTTAAAGCTCGTTTGGAAAGGTTTACAAACAGCTGACAGCTTTATAAATAGGGGCCCCATTTCCTCATAGGGGAAAAGTTTAAGATCAAGCAAGTGCTTTACATGCAATGATGGGACAGCCTCATAGGTTCTGATTAGTATGATTTAATGTTTTTTTTTATAAACGCCCTTTATTATTATTAACAGTTTTACGTAAAATAATGCCGAACTCAATATTAGCATAGTAGATGTTAAGATCAACTTTAAAAACGTGTTTAAAAACAACGCCATCTGTTGGTGACGGTGAGAAGTAGAACCTATACCGTGTAGCGACATCTGTGACCTTTATGTTAAAACGTTCGTATAGATCATGATAAATTTCTGACGTGTGACGCCAGAGGGGCTGATAAAGATTGCACACACATAAAGACGCACCGTAAAGATTGGTGTTAGTGCTTCTCAACAGAGGGCGCCCGAGTTGCTAAAGAAAATTATTGTACTGTATTATGGTCTGTTACCATTTCTACAATAATGTACCTAATGTAATGGAATGGAATTGGTATTAAATTGATAATACAGACGCTACAGAGTAATACGCCGCAAAGTATGCAAGCTTGGTTAATTTTCATAATAACTTTTAGTGACTTCTTCTCACGTGTTTTGTTGTAATTGATAATGTCGGAAGAATGATACGCAATACAGGTGTGTGTTTTTTGAGGTCCTGTGTTTTCTGCCTTTGGGGATATATTTGATAGCTATCTTACTTGTTGTTAGCTAACTAGACAAAGATAATACCTAAATAAAATCGATATGAACAAAATTCTTCCCATACCTCGATTAAATAGGTATGTATGGCATAATATATGTTAATGAGAGATAATATAGCATTCTAATGGAGAAATGTCCAGTAATTTTTAAGTATATTCTTTATAATGTATATTTATACGTACTTACATAAAAACAACTTTCCTTACAACAATATCGTATCTTGTGTCTTTTTCTAAACATTGTGAGCACAAACAATACACACCTTATATCATAATTTCCTCAAACTCACATGTCTTACACACGTTATAAAACAATTAAAAATTCACCATAACACCTAGTCGCGTGTTCTCAAAGAAAATCGTTCCTTCAGCGATTACATACATATCTTACCATCTCAGATTCTTATCCAGATTGTCACTGCTCTTAGTAATTACTGCTGGCGATGCTGTGAACAATATAGTTGTTAACTCATGTAGTTTGTAATTTAGAGGTTTAAGTATGGCTATTTTTAATGGAGGTAGGTGCTAGTTAACATTGTCACCCAGTGGATACCACAAGACGGCCACCGCAGACGGGGTAGGTTCCGGAAAAGGTGGCGCGACGACCGGGACGAGACCGGGACCGAAACGTCATCATCATCTCCCGAGCCTTTTCCCAACTATATTGGGGTCGGCTCCAGTCTAACCAGATGCAGCTGTGTACCAGTGCTTTACAAGGAGCGACCGCCTATCTGACCTCCTCAACCCAGTTGCTCGGGCAACCCAATACCCCTAGGTCTGTAAGACTGGTTGTAAGTCTTAAGGTGTATCCTGTCTCAATATTGTATTAACAATTGAATCACCAGCTATACTAATGTATGTGGGGTCATCAGTTCTGCGAATAATTCCATGTTTGTTTTTTAACCCACGTCTTTTGACCGACACTGGTTTGGCTTTTTAAACTTATTTCATTCATAGAACTGACTCAAGTTTGCTTTTTTGCATGCACAGCAAGAATATGTATTATTTTTTTCTATCTAAACTGTTATTTTACCGATTCGAAGTATTGTCTAGGTAAAATCATCTTTAAAATTAATTATCTGAGTCATTTGTAGAGCTCAACATAGTCAATTGGACACTAAAGATGTCTGACAAAATCACCCGAGAATGAATTGGTATCTAAAAAACTACTCATTTCCTTAAAGTGCTTTGTCCACGGAGAAACTTCAATTGAGACAACTATAAAAAATAAACATTTTGAAATGTTTCCCCATGGTAAAGTTGCTATAAATACGAAATCACGTCTTAGCTCCATGTATTGTACATGGTGCCTTATTAGAAATACGTAGCAAGCAGGGGAGGTCCCTTTCGGACTAACACAAATAACTCACAAAGACAAAGGTCATTGGACTAATAATATATATACCAAATATTGGATCAAGTAATGAGCCAGAGCTATTTTAAATAAACAGTAGTGCGTTTAGTGCCAATGCGAAAACAGAAATTATTAATGACCACTAAATTAATGGAAATGTTGTCGAAACTAGAGCTTATTATGTCGAAGGTTCTAAATTTGGTCAATTGCTAGGGTTTTACATTTGTGATTATTTGTTGCAAGATTTGAAAGGTTAACCCTCACCTTGGTTTCATCTGGAGCTCTCTGTGTACTAGGTTCGCTAGATCATAGCCATCCTACCAGATATGTGTATATGTGCCAGATGCATCCCCAAAAACGAAGAAAAGGGCCCTAATTATACATATGTATTGTTACTATCACTACGTATTTAAACAAAGCCCTTTGCAGTATCTGTCTGTTTGCAATAAACTCAAACATAACCCTTCTCTGGTAAAATAGTGAGCGGATTTTGATGCGTTGTTCACATAAGTATGACAGATTTATGAGGAACCTTCAGACATACAAACATACCACAGGCACCCCTATATTTGTATCGGTATAATATAAATTTGCAATAATGAGATCGATATGAACACATTTTGAGATTCCCTCATTAACTATCTAATTAACAGAGATGAGATGGTAATTCATGGAAATAATATAATAAATAAGGAAATATATGCACTGCATTAGATAGGGAAAACTACTTATCTCATCGCAAGAAAATCCCAGACAATAGAACAGTAACAAAATATTTCTTTTTGCCGATAGTTTGTTTAGCACAGTCACGTTTATTTGTTTTAAAATTTTCTAAGAAAAATATGACTAAGTAGGTACCTACATATACTTTAAGCAGGAACTCTTTCTTCCTTTGTAAAGCGATTGAAACTAGTAACTCAGTTTCGAGTATAAAATTCCTTGAAATATGGGAAAGAAATTAAGATAGAAATAGGAAGCATGACATTTAAAAGACTGTCTCGTTGAGAACATTCGTCGTTTTTGGAAGTCGGTTGAGAAGACGCAATTCATCATCATCTGCCGAGCCTTTTTCCAACTATGTTGGGGTCGGCTTCCAGTCTAATCGGATGGAGCTGTGCACCAGTGTTTTACAAGGAGCGACTGCCTATCTTACCTCCTCAACTCAGTCAGTTATCAATACCCCTAAAGACAGAAGACGCATTTCTTGAAAGAAAAAACTATCGCTATTATGTCCACAAGTATAATTGGTATTATACTCATTCAACATCTACAAACAAACGTGATTTGTTTATAATAACCAATTTATTTACATAATTAGCTTTGATGAAGACTTATTATTTATTTGTTATTAATGGCTATAAATAAATACCTCGTCATTCTGTTATCTGTTAAGTAGGGGTGAATAGGGTGTAAAGGTTAGTATAAGTACGAATGTGAGGGTTCAAAACATGGCTAGTATTAATATACCTATTTATGTTCAAACCATAACATCATCATCAGCCATTTTATCATCTCACGGAGAAGGAATGAGGGCGATTTCAGCCTTTTGGGTCCAGGTTTTCTAAATGATGTTTTCCTTCACTGTCAGGGTCCGTTCACACGGTCTGTATGAACGGACCCTTAGTTGATACCCAAGATATACTTAGAAAGTATGCATATCTAACCTAGAAAAGTTACATTGCTACTCGTCTGACCTGAAGAAAAACTATAGGCTGGTGCTGAATGCCGGATTTTAATAACCTATGTATTTGTTGATTTGCTTAAGTACCTCATTTCACGTGAGTTGCGTACACCTACGTACGAGAAGATTCCGTGCCTACATCCTATCTCTAGTAAGCACACGACAGATCGGCAGCTTATTGAAATAAACCGTACACCACTACTGTTTTCCTTCGTACAAAAATCGACTGTGATTATCGAGTCACGTGCCCCTTAATGATCACGAATTCACGATCAACATAATCATTGGCAGGATGTGAGCATCGCCCTCGTATGTTTTAATAAATCATTTCCCTTCATTTACTTTAAGTAGCAAGTTCGCACGCAATGCTGTTCAATGAAAATTAGTGTGACTATGTGTTCGTTTCTCTCGCCTGAACTGTTTCTTCTACATTCCTTTTTTTTCTTTTTCGCTGGGCTAAAAATGCTATTACGCATCCCCATCTCGTTGGGGGACGGGAGAGGGGAGTATGTGGGACTCCCCGGTAAAGACGTTCCCGGTATACCCACTAAAAAGGCCCAGCGGCACTCCGACCTTGCCTGAGTGGAGGGGGTCTGGGAATCTATGGCATCCAGTCCCCCACCGGCGATTGCACGCCTTACGGCAGGCCCTTTATCCCTCCCCCTAGTGGGGAAGGGTCCTTATTCGTCTCCATACCTTTATCAGGTTGTCGCTAATCATGTCACCATCTGGTCACCAGTCTTCGACAAAATCTGCTAGACGATTAATCGTAAAATCATTTGCATCGATTCAAAACTTTCTTTCTTTTGATTTTTTCCGTGTCTAGTTGGTTTGCAAAAAAGGGCCGTTGTCAGAGTGAATACGATAAAGTTAAGTGAGATACGGAGTTATTCCCTCTGTAAAAAAAATTGCACTAAAATGTATGTGGTTAGACCCAGTACGGCACGGGTATAAATTATATGTATACTTGTGGAGGTATCCTTATGAGGCATTATGTCCACCTATTGATATCTTATGAAAACCCGTTCACTACAAATGAAATGAAAAAATAAATGAAAATAAAATGTACAAAAAGTTAGAAAAAAAAGACGAATTACAATTAGAAATACAGTAACGGGAAATATGTATCACACCCCACGTGAAACGGCCCTCGCTCAGCATAATGCTGAGACCCTATACGGGACAAAAGCCTCAGCACTGATTTTCAGCGAGAGCCAATTTTGAATTCATAAAGAACAAACTGACAGACAGTACAGAGGTAGTAAGTACTAATACAGACACTAAGCTTAGGATTACAAGCTGCTAATTTCTTAAACAAATATAACCTTGTACTGAGGTTACAAATGTTGACAGTTAATACCGTTATTCGTCTTAACCTTGGAATATTCTCGTCTATATGGTTCAAGGTCAGAAGGAAGCTGGTGTTTTTTTAAAAAATCATCAAATGACGGCTATGGGTGCAGCGTGACGGAGTGTCAGACTCTTGAAGACTAAAACCCATCATGTTCCTTCTTAAGGCCTTTATGTACCAGGGCCGCGGTAACTTTTTCGAACAATCCCGCAGCCCCGGCAGGAGCTGGTGGAAACCTGTATTGGTTTACCGTTAGACTTAATGGCTACTGCAGTTTAAAGTTTACAGTTAGTTGCACTGAAGAGGTTGTCTATACTATATTTATAAAGCTGAAGAGTTTTTGAGAACTCACGAATCTCAAGAACGAATGTAGGCCATTTATTGAGGAAGGCTTTAGGCTACTTATTAACCGGGGGTGAGCCAATTTATTTCTACGGGACTCGTGCAAATGGGGCGTAGGACTGAATTTAAGTTAAATGAAAATAAAAAACTTATTTGGCTATTAAATTCTCTTTTCTATAATAATATAATAAAGGCTTTGCGGCTACTGAACCGATCTAAAACGTTTTTTCACTGTTGGAACATAGGCTACATTTTATCGTAGTAGCGGGTGATCGACTCGTTTTATATCTATAAATTCTTCTAATCTTAAACAAATAACCCACCACCAATTCATTTAAATCTGTTCAGTAGTTTTAACGTGAAAGCGCGACAGACAGACTCTCGTATTGATAATGTTCGTAACAATTAACAGTGCAGTATGTCGATAATTTCCTTTTGTATCATATTATTCAAACAATTCAAGCACAGCCTGCATTGTGATTCCGTAACTATAGTGCTTACAGGCTAACTTACAATAATAGGATTAATTCTTTGGTTTACATAACACCATTTAATCTCCTATATATTCAATCGAAGCATCAACACGACTTTGCTTGACCATATCGGTTCAGCTTTTTTAATCGCACGCGTTCTAATCGCGACTTCGCCGTCCATTCAGCCAGTGTTGCAATACACCCTACACGGAATACGCGCGCGCGCGAATTTAACGCGTTCTTTTTTCGAACTCCGACCTCATTTTTTTTATTCGAAATTTCAATTTTGACAGTTGATTTCTTGTGATTTATTTGTGAGAGTTTTTTTTAATAGTGTTGTGATAACCGGTGTTTTCGGATATACTGCAAGGTGAGTGCGATGAACTCGAATGCACTTCCTTGTTCGAGGTGCGAAAGACAATATAATTTTCTTTTTTGAGTTTTGAATTTCGCCGTGAACTGGCCCTTTTGTAAAGTTTAAGGATAGATTGTTCCGAAAATGGATTTTTGACTTTATTTATCAGTGCCCTTTGTAATTTTTGATTTCACTTATCTTGTAATTTTATTTATGGTTTTAAATTTTGAAGTTTAACTTAAAAAGCTTAAGTAAGCTTAATTTGGTCCAAATAATTAAGTAATTATTTGAATTAAGATGTTTAATTTTGAGTCTGACCTTTTCTGCATTTTTATTTTACGTAGCAATTTTGTATTTTAGTTATTTTTTATTAAGCTTACAATTTCAATTATTTTCATAATTCCTAATGTGTCTAAAAATAATACTTGTATCCTCCTTACTTACCTATATGGCAAACATTTTCAATAACGCCATTTCATTACATGCGTAACTAATGTTTTTGTAATGAGTGACAAAAAACTAGGTTTTTACATTATGTCGCTCATTCTAATAAACGATTTCCATTGTTCAAAAAGTTTTCGCCAAGAAATTGTTTGGTCATTATTTTTATTACTAAACGAGTAGTAGATGGCATTTCTATAACCTATCTATCTTTTGATTCGAGATTGGAGATTTAATTTTGATATTAGCTCTACATTAATCCATCCTCCGAGCCTTTTTCCCAACTATGTTGGGGTCGGCTTCCAGGCTAACCGGATTTAGCTGAGTACCAGTGCTTTACAAGGAGCGAATGCTCTATCTGACCTCCTCACCCCAGTTACCCGGGCACAACCCAATACCTCTTGGTTAGACTAGTGTCAGACTAACTGACTTCTGACTACCCGCAACGACTGCCAACGATGTTCAATGACAGCCCGCTAGCTAGCTCTACATAAATCATTATCACAATCTGTTTTCGCAAAACAACGGATAGGTTAAAGAAATTCGCGGTAAACCAGTGATATTTACCAGACCATACTATGAAAAAGATTAAGTTTTTCATAGGCATCTTATTTTACGCCCAATTTCAATTCAAATGGATTTTGAAAATTCCGGCTTGTTTGTGTAAAGAGTTTTAAGTTTTTATTACAACGAACCTCTTTGCAATGTAATATGGAATTTTATGAATGAGTCACTGTTTCATGATTCTTATTTCTAACAATAATGTCGATCTTTACATTTTTTTACTAAGGTTACTTACGTAAAATACACTGGACAGCAAATAAACCGAGCCACCCGCTACTTTGGAATTCTAATCCGATTTTCTCAAAAACTATAATACATACAAATATCAAAATTATACCTACAGAAAGTACGTTTTATGAGGATTAAAACAAATGGAAACACATTGGAATTGATCAATTCATTAAGCGTATATTAATCAATTTATCAAGCAAAGTCATTTTACAGCCGCGAAAACCATTGGCAATCACCCAGTGAAAACAAAAATTTTAACCGAAAACAAAGGAAAAAATGAAAAATTGTTTTGGTTCAGTATTGAGTGTTTCCTCCCCTTGCTCGAATAGCTGCTAGCATCCTCGTATTGATAGACCTAACAAGTCTGACGATGAAATCTTGTGGGATTGCGTCCTACTCCTCTTCGATAGCGATTTTCAGCTCTGGAAGCCCTATTGGAGCAGGTACTCTGGCACGAACCCGACGTTTCAGTTCATCCCATAAGTGCTCTATCGGATTCAAGTCCGTGCTACAAGCTGGCCACACTATTGTACGAATGCCGACGTCGTGTAGATACTGGGTTACCACATGAGCAACATGAGACCGTGCATTATCACGCATTAATTCATATCCAGACCGATACAACCTGAGTAAGGTACCAAATGGTCTGCGAGGACTTCAGGGATGTAGCGATGAGAAGTCAATCCACGTGTGGGGCCCGTCGGTTCGCTGAAAACTAACGCTGTATGTGTCGGTAATGATATGCCGCTCGAGACCATTACAAATCCCCCTCCGTAAGCAAGTTTCCTCGATGCAACACTGGGAGTAACGTTCTGCAGGGCAACGATATACTCTCTGACGTCGATCACTTCCATGTAGACTCACACTGGTCCCATCAGTGAAGAGTAAGTCAGCCTACTGCTCTAATGTCCAATCTCTATGTTCTCGAGCATATTCAAGTCGTGCTCTACGGCGAGCTACTGTTAATACGGGGCCTGTTGCAGCTCTTCTTGGAATCAGGTTCTGTTCAGCAAGTCTTCTTTTGATGGTATCTGAACTTATGATAACTTTCTTATGATAGCGTTCATCACGCAGACTTTGTTGGACTTAAACGGCGTTGAGGCGACGATTTCATACAACACAAAGTTGGATATAACGATCATCTGCTGCTAATGTAGCCCTAGGTCTGCCCATACCTGGGCTGCAATCGAATGCTCCAGTCTCCAAGTATCGTCTGTAAACTCTTTACACCGAAAATTTGCTGATTGGAAGTCGTTAAGTGACTTCACGTTGCCCAAGGTCTGCTCGAAGTAGTGTTACAGCTTGAGCTGCTTCCTGAGTGGTCGTATCCATTATTTACCAATAAACGAGCACAAAAATACACGCGTCTAAGCAAATGATGGATAAAAACTAAAGAAATATGGAATTTCCCTCACTATAGAATAAAATAACGCTAAACGCAAACCCTAATCAAAACAGAGAAAATTGATAGCATTGTGTTTGCTGCTTGATAACATTGTGAATTGATGGTCCTTTTAATTAAATTTACAGTCATTTTAATCCTTAAAAAATGCTCTTTCTATAGGTATATTTTTTATATTTGTAAGTTTTATACTTTTTGAGAAAATCGGATTAGAGTGCCATAGTAGCGGGTGGCTCGGTTTATTTGCTGTCCAGTGTATGTATTATCTCACTGGTCCTAACTAATGAGAGTTTGGTCGTATGACTAATTTATGCACAAAAGAATATAAGTGTTGTACCTATAAGAAGTTCGTCTACTGAAGCAGGAAATATGTCCCAAGACTTTTCTTTTTTTTATCATCCGTAACTTCAATCTTATACTTAACCAAGACATACCGATAGAAATGTAACCGTTTACTATGCTAAGTAGATTGATTGGTCCCAACAAAATACATAAATGTCAATAAAAATTTAAAAAAAAAATCGAATTACTGTTGAAATTACTCGTTAAAAAAGTCAACAACGGACACAATGAATTCCTAGTTGTACCCGAAACTCATTCGTCGCGTACAAGCATGTATCTGAGCAAAAAACAAAAACATACAAACAAACATTGAGCAACAAAACCTTCAACTTCGCGGTAACGTGAACTTGATATCGCGGTGTCTGCGTTCCAGTAACAGCTTAGAGCGTTTAATTAACTGGATCTGCCACGAACACAAATCTCTAAGAGAAAAGGTAGCGAGGCGAGGCTACGCAACAGTGCTAATTCCGAATTGTGTAAGTAAACACTCTCGCTACGTACCTAATTATTATTATTCGGATGAAATAAAGAGTCGTATGTTGACATGTTTGAAAATATTTAACATTCATTCATTTTGCCGGATGATATAATTTTGATTACTAAGAGTATTCTAGTGAGAGCTTTTATTATTTCGTGACCAAAAGCCGATGGCAGCTTTATTAACTAAACAGTTTACAAAAGTAAATGCTTAGTGATTAAAATTGTATGATAAATTTATGTATCGAGAATGTTTTCTTTGCAAAACTCAGAATAGGCAATCTGATATTGCTCACTCCTGCATTTCCGATTAAAATTAAATATGAACTTAACGCACACACGTACATTTACTGACGAAATTACGAATATTTATGGGGCGGTCTCGTAACTTTGACAGAAAGAAAGGCATGTCGTGTCCAGTAGATAGACTGCTCAAACAGTAACAGCGTAAACACGGAGTTATCATAACATTATACATAATTATATAACGATACTATGTCAGAATGTTTATAACTGAATTCAATAAACAGATCGTTTGCCTCGTGCTCGATTTGTTTTCAAACATAACTGTGTAATCCTTTGTAATGTAAGTTTGTAGATATTTTCTCTTGAACTATGCGAGTCGTACGACACTTTCTAAACATCATCCTACCATCCCTGATATAGGTATAATCATCGGCACGAATCTTGAGCGCTGACCTTAACCTGCGCAGAAGTAATTTATAGGGTCCCTTTTGTGGTATGAAGTGAGGCGCGGGGGCGGGCTATTGCGGTGATTGGCCCGCAGCGCATCGCGTCATAGCCGTCACTCGGGATTGGTTCTTTGCTAATAAATCACTTCTGCGCAGGTGAAGGTCAGCGCTCAAGATTCGTGCCGATGATTCTATGTATCAGTTAATACTCGCTGCTGCCATAATGTGCTATGGTCCGCGTCATTATCTTCCTAACCTTTTCCCAACTATGTTGGGGTCGGCTTCCAATCTAACCAGATGCAGCTGAGTGCCAGTGTTTTACAAGGAGCGAATGCCTATCTGACCTCCTCAACCCAGTTACCCGGGTAAACCAATACCTCTAGGTAAGACTGGTTGTCAGACTTTCTGGCTTCTGACTGACTACCCGTAACGACTGCCAAAGAAGTTCAAATGACAGCCGTGACCTACAGTTTAACGTGCTTTCCGAAACACGGAAGAACTCGTGTGTTGTCATAAAACAATTGCTTCCTTTGAAAATTCTTTGTAAGCAGTTGTTTTGAGAAAAATTGAGTAAAAATTGTGTTTATGTTTTCTGTAAACTAAGGTCTGACCAGTTTTCTTGAAGTATCTGACAATTTCAAGATAGAAGATAGTAAGTAACTAGTAGAATAGTAAGTTAATTTATACATATGAGTCTTGAAATAGTTAAACAAATACATTTAATATTAATTCGTATGATATTAATATTAATCGTACAAGATCAACTGCTTCATAAATCATTTCCTAACATAATCCTACGGAACTCAAAAGTAATTATTTGTTTAACAAATCATAATTTTGGCGGCAAAATTAATTCACGCGTACGTTTTATTATCACTTTATCCTTGACTCGCGTCACGGCTCGCACTTGACCGAATTCGACATAAGTAAATATTTTAATTTCTAATGTTAATACCATGTTTTATTAAGGTCATATCATTATCTCATGTTTATCAATAGATTTTTTTAATTATCTTGTCAATTTGTCATTTTCTTTCCTTGAACTTAGTATAAACTTAATTAAGAAATACGGAAGAGTGACACTTCGTTAAACGGGAGTAATTTATCACTACAAAAAAGATAAGAAAAATAATTTCATAAAAATATCAGAGAACAGTGAAGTTCTGATTGAAACTGCATGCTTTTATACGCCGATAAACAATTAACTGGGTACCATAGAAAAGTTATGCTATGCTCATTATTTGCGAACACAGATCGTTCATAATTGTATAGAAAAATTACAGGGTCAATTATATGTATAACAATAAGCAATACGCATGCAGTAGGTATGCCCTTTCTTGAGTAGTCTGAAATAAGCTGCTTTGTTTTCTGCGCAGCTATAAGGCAGCAGCCTACGGCTATCCGTCATATCCCGAGCCTTTTTCCCAACTATGTCGGGGTCGGTTTCCAGTTTAACCGGATGCAGCTGAGTACCAGTGCTTTACAAGGAGCGACTGCCTATCTGACCTCCTCAACCCAGTAACCCGGCCAACCCAATACCCCTCGGTTAGACTGGTGTCAGACTTACTGGCTTTTGAATACCCGTAACATCAGTCGTAAAATTGGAATGCGTTCGCAATGCACGTGTTTGCTATCTCAACTGTTCTTGAGCCTAATATTTGATGAGGTTTATTATATTAATTAATTAAAATGCAAATCTATTTTTAATGGCCAATGCAATATTACTCTACGCACACCGTGCGTATTTTATTGTAAACGTTTTTAGGGTTCCGTAGCCAAAATGGCAAAAACGGAACCCTTATAGTTTCGTCATGTCCGTCTGTCCGTCTGTCCGTCTGTCCGTCTGTCACAGCCGATTTACTCGGAAACTATAAGTACTACAGTGATGAAATTTGATGGGAATATGTGTTGTATGAACCGCTACAAAAATATGACACTAAATAGTAAAAAAAAGAATTGGGGGTGGGGCCCCCCATACATGTAACTGAGGGATGAAATTTTTTTTTTCGATGTACATACCCGTGTGGGGTATCAATGGAAAGGTCTTTTAAAATGATATAAAGTTTTCTAAAAAACATTTTTCTTAAAGTGAACGGTTTTTGAGATATCAGCTCTCAAAGTCGTAAAAAGTATGTCCCCCCCCCTCTATTTTTATAACTACGGGGTATAAAATTCTAAAAAAAATAGAGGTGATGCATGCTAATTAACTCTTTCAACGATTTTTGGTTTGATCAAAGTATCTCTTATAGTTTTTGAGATAGGTTGATTTAACTGTAATTTACGGAACCCTTCGTGCACGAGTCCGACTCGCACTTGGCCGGTTTTTTATATTAAGATAATTTTTATGTCTGTAGATGACTCCAATAGCTCTTAAACAAAAAAAAGAATTGGATCTTTTGAACCAGGGATAAGTTATCAATGTAAGGTATTTTAATAATTCTGATTCCCATATACTTAGTGGTCAACCATATCCTTCTGTCCTTATCCCAATTTTATTTGCGGTCGGTGCACCATGCTTTCTTCTTCCATACGCTTCTATCTGCCATCATCTCACAAGTAACAGCTAACCATATCAATGTTGTCAATATTATATATTAAAAGTACTTTCAAGTGTCGATCTTGATAACATTTCACGGACCTTCGAGTAGGTTGTCAGCTTTCCTCGTCTCGTCTTCCTGTCTAACCGGGCGACCTCACAGTGTCATGCACCTGTGTACTTAAAGGCTACTTTCTTTGACTTTATAAGTATTTACGTAATGCATTGATTTTTCTCCGGGTATGATGTTAAGACTTGTTTAACTTTAAGTGTCTTTGTTGGTGGTAAGATTTATAATATGAGGATTCAAGCTAAAATCATTTATTGAGACTAGGCTTTAGTTAGAGGTACCAATTTTTTGTACAGTTGATAGCTGTCAATTTTCAAGGGAGAATAGCAGTTTTTCAATCAATTGAGAGAGTCAATATTGAGAAAAGGACTCCTAAATACGTCCCCCCTTTCGTCAGACTTTTTAAAACTTTGGTCTCTTCTGAAAAGTTCATCTAATAATATGTGATTTATTTAATTTAATTTTGTGATTCATTTTCACTTCATAATAAAATAAAGGTTTCCCATAACCGAACGATTACGTGATCGAATGTTAGTTTAGGTCAGGTATGTACTAAAATACATTTCAAAATGTCGATGAGTTATTAGTATCGGCCCATTTCGTACGATGCCCTTTCCTAAAAAATATGAAGGTCTCTAGATGGTTGAATGTAAGTCTTTGACCGTTTCTTAACCAGTTTAAGTATCATAAATAATATTAATGTATTTATAGTATCATTTATGACTATTGTGTTTACTGCATCGTATTTCGTTTACTTTTTAATGTATTTGTATTAATAAAGCACCTATACTGTAATAAATTATATTAAAGTATTTATAGTACCTATCAATTATGACTATTATGAGCGTAGTATTTGATTTACTTTTTTTTTGTATTTGTATTTATACAAAATTGTTTACAAAGCATCTGTTTATTATCGTTTCTGATCACATATTTTTGTCTGTGTTATAAGGCTTTGTGTGAAAACTGGGATGTTTTCGCTTAATGGGACAGAAAATAGCAATGACCCTGCCTATGCTAGACATACGTACTATGTATCATACTTTAGTATCACACCCTTTGGTGCTAGGCCATAGAAGTACCTGAGCCGGTAGGTTTGAAATAGAAATACCGAAATACCATCCGTTTTCCCGCGGTTTCACCCGCGATCCGTGGGAGCTACTGCCCGCACCGGGATAAAATATGTTACTCGCAGATAATATAGCTTTCTAATGGTGAAAGAATATTTAAAATCGGTCCAGTAGTTTTTGAGTTTATCCATTACAACCAACCAAACAAACAAACAAAGTTTTCCTCTTTATAATATTAGTATAGAAATATTAATAGTAATTTTAAAGATTTGAAACATTATTTCAGTGTATTTATCATGGAATGCTATAGGTAGGCTTTTAATCTGGGTACGTGAAGAAATTCGCAAGGTATGACGAAACCTCGGTTTTTGAGATAGTTCTTTATAAACAAACAAATGTAATAAATAACGTACGCCATATATTTTTGACAATTAAAACGATATAGGACAAAACTAATAACGCATAAGGCACCTATAAGATTTATTTTTCAATTTAAAAGACGTAAATGATTTTACAGAGCCTATTTTTGTCCGTCGAAGCTAGAGACACGTTATTTCTTTATTAAATTATGTTAATATATATTTTTAAATATGATGATTTAGGAGATTGATCTTGGCATTATTATGAGATAGCGACCTCATTTAATTTAACTTATATGAGCCTGTCATCGATGTTTTTGTTAAACTATCCAAATTAGGATGAATGCCAATGACAATGTCTGAGTGAGATTTATTAAGATTAATGATGTATTTAAGTCTTTTAATTATGATTAATGCCTAATAAATTTTGTATCTAGTAGATTTTTTTTTTATATTTACATAATCACCTGGATTGATGTGATGACACATACTTAGGCTCAAGTTCACCGACGATATAAATGTTGAGAATTTGTAATTCGTCCAATTGTCGATTTGACCAATTGGCTGCAATTTTTTATTTAGTTACACACATTTTTCTGCAAAAAATGGCGATCGGAGTCATTGTACTTTAATGCTATGTATGTATAGAATCCAAAATCGGACTTTGGTGTTACTTATAAGTTAACTTGACCCATCTACATATATTTGAAAAATATGTATAAGGAGGCTGGGGAGTTTGTTGCGCCACTTCTTCCTAGCAAAAGCGCATACTAACTGGCGAAGGGTGGGCGTTTTGGGGGCTATCTTTTGTTTTTGACGCTCGAAAATGCTGATTTATCAGCCTAATTTGAATAAACGTTTTTGAGTTTGAGAATATGTAATGTTCCTTGAAATAAAATTACGAGTAATGATAACATACCTATATAATTGATAGTCGTAGTAGGTAACCTTAATATTTGGCTCGCCTTGAGCAACCATGATAGGTACGTCAAGTTCAACCGGTATGCTAATTGTCTAATATAATTATGTCAGATAACGGGTTGATCTATATTTTTTTTGCAAGGAATGTTGAAAACATCTTCTGGTTTTTCACAAACACTCATCATCATCATCTCGCCCAGTGCTGAACGCCCAGTGCTGAACATAGGCCTCCCCCTTAGATCTCCACAGGTACCGGTTGGAAGCGACCTGCATCCAGCGTCTTCCGGCTACCTTTATAAGGTCGTCTATCCACCTTGTTGGTGGACGTCCTACGCTGCGCTTGCTAGTCCGGGACTAGCAAGCGCAGCGTAGGACTATACCTATTCAATAAATTATCGTCCTGGTGAGTTCTTTTTTTGTTCAGTTGTCAAAACATCTAAATGTATCCCATATTAGATAGTTTTGCTTATAAAAAAATAAACGAAAGATTAATAATTAAATTTCCATAATCTTCGCATTTTTAATGAAAAGTAAGAGCTCAATGCTTTGTTTGTGACAGCTATGAAATAAGTTATTCATTAATCATTTGTAATATGCTGGCAATACGCCATCTTATTGGCCCATAAGTTTATTACAATGACGACCTTGGAAGGGCTTGTATCTATTGAACCTTTGAGTATCTTATACCGAAGTTCACCGACAAAATGAACGCCCGTTTTTCTCACAACAACTGTATGTATTCCTACTTTACCTGAAAGTAACTCGGAAATTCATAATTAACAGTTGTTTTAAAAAAATTGACATTTATGTTATCAGTGAACTTCCGCCTTAGGAAACTGGAATTGAAGCAAACAATACTATACTAGTCAGTAGATGTCTTGTAAGCCCGATTTTTATTATTACATAACGGTACTGAAATGTGGTTTTCTTGGAATCTTACATTCTCATGTGAGATAGTCTGACATTATTATACGATCCATTTTCTTGAATAGTTATGCAACTGCTATAAGATGAGGTGACAATACAGTTCGTCCTTTAATATCTGAAACGCCTTCATTTACTTCAAAATCTTCAAAAAAGAGGATCAAAGCCAAAACGACAAGATTACTCAGATAAACTTATTCATGAAATTCTTCAATGGAATTTCACGCCGGTTCTTCTCAATGGACAAATTTTAAGGAACCGTACAACTAGTGTGACGTTTTTCGTGAAAGCCTGCAAAGGCCAATTTCTCAAAAAAAAAAAAAACTATTGACTACATCACGTGAATAATATCAAAATTTTAAGCCTGTACACTTTTGTACAAAAATATATTGTTTGCGGTACTTAAGATTGTCCAGTCATGTAGGTATGTTCTTCTGCCTTCGATTGCCCACTAACGTTTGACATTTGATTCTTAATAACATTGCGATATTTTAACCATTGTTTATACTGCTACGTGCTTATACATATTTTAGTAGTGTATTTTGTTATGTGATAATGACAAGTTTGAAATATACTTTTATATTTGGCCTTTTTTGATCTGGGTACGCACCGGTAAAATGGTCCTTAGGTTCGCATCCAAACTGACGATATACCTGCGGAATAAATTAACTATTTGTTCATCATTTCTTATCAATATTTGATTACTAGAGATTGCAAATTGACAAAAAAAATATTTAGCTAACGCCAAGAAAAAAATTCAATTTTTAGTAGGCAAATCCACAGTTAAGATATTAATTCATATGATAGATAGATAAAACATTTATTCAGACAAACAAAAAGACCACAAAGATACACAATAAGAAAAATAAAACAAAACAAGAAGTGGGCAGAAAGAGAAACATAAAATACAAACAGAGATTAACGGCGTGGTGCAGTGTCTTACGTAAATAGAAATCTCTAAGTTAAAGTCAATAGGTATTTTCGTAACCATGTTTTTTTTTTTTTTTTTTAATATAATACTGAAGCCTTAATTGCACTTCAGTTACGTCCCCATTTCTCTGCCATTGACGCCTTCCGAGTTGTTTTGTTTGTCTATTTTTTAGTATCAGACTCAAACCTGTTTGTATATGTCTGCTGGTCTTGGTTTGGCAATGACCGTGACCGAGATTTGATTGTTTGGATAACTAGATAACTGTTCCTATTCCTATGCATTTATTTCTTGTTTCCTAGGTCTTGTTAGGGATGCCAAAATTGCATATTAAGATATAACATTGATTCGGGACGCATAAGTTCTCTTGAACGCGGATTTTAGGAACTAAAATATAGTTCGCTGTATGTGTATTGAAAACGCCTAGTTTGATGTAGCTTTACAAAAAACTAGCCGTTTTCGCACGGTTTCACCTGCTTTCAATGGGAACTACAGCCCGTACCGGGACCATGTTACTCAGGAAGAGTGTAGCTTTCCCACAGTGAAAGAATTTTTCAAATCGATTTAGCAGTTTAAGAGTTTAGGGTACCTACAAACAAACAAAGAATGTTTCTTCTTAATATATTAGCGTAAATGAGAGAAGCTGTGACGACACACTATTTTACCGTTGCATCGAAGTATTTTTGCGATAACGGGTGCAAGGAAACCAATTTAGTTTTTTTATGGCTGACGATATAAATTACACGCCATTTTATTACTTGGGCCAATTGCGTGAACATTATTGGAGGAATTGTATTTTTGTTACCAGTGATTTTAAGATATTTTTTTAAAGGAATTCAATGAGTGAGTTTAATTTGCTTTATTATCCGACTGCCAAGAGAGGTGGTTTTCTACTACATACCAACAAACTTGCTAAATTTCCTACCGTAAAATTACAAGACAATACATTTCTAAGCGATTAAATCTTGCTTCTAATTCCTCCATGTGTTTTGTAGCCTAAATCTACCTCAATATATCCTGTCTCTCTTGAAATATTTAATGATTACTATGAAGTTTTAATCATAAAATAGTTCCGTCTTAACATAAATTAACGTCCAAAGGAGAACCACAAACCTAATACTTAGTTGTTATTAATACTATTAATTTGATCGTATTAAGTAACTACTTAGTAGACGTTTAGAAGCCCGCCCTTCACACTTCCTCGTTCATAACCTTATAAGTACAGCTGTTATATAAAAACTGACATCAATATGCATAAGTTTGTTTATTTATTTTGATAATTAATGTCTAGTTAATGTTTGTTTGTGTTGGTCAAGGATAGAAGAATCATAGTGTCATTTTAATCTATTATGTCATACTAGCTTCCGCGGTTTCACCTGTGTCTTGAACTACTTGCAAAAGCCAGATAAAATGTAGCCTTCTTTTGTTTTGGAAATCATCAAATCCGTCCCGCTGTGGGTGCAGCGTGCGTGAGGGAGTGTCAGACTCTTACTGACAAAATCCACCATGTTCCTTCATAAGCCTTATATGTACCAGGACCTCTATAACTCTTTCGAACAATCCATAAAAAGTAGCCTATGTTATTTCTTAGACTTCTATCTCTTCGATTTAAGTCCGACAAATAGAAGGTTAATTTCGCAACTTTAACATTAGTAAAAATTCCATCGATCGTCTCTTTCCTGATTAGAGGTATTCTCAGATATCCGAATTTTTTTTAACGAAGTCAAAAATCATCAAAATGTACCCTCCCGCTGTCTGTTGTCTATCTAGACATGAGCGATGAGCCCGAACCGATGAACCCGAACTCACCACCCACAGACCCACGCCTACGTTAGCCGGGAGTCGTCTCGCAGATATCTGACATCGCTATCTGATAGCGACTACGCGTGCTGCTGCCGCTTCGATCCAAAACGTTTCATATAAATACATAGAAATCAGTAGTGCAGCTGCGGCCGACTTCATGCAGTCGCGGCATATGCGGTCGGCAGTTGCTGTCGGCTGTAAGAATTCAAAACGTATGTTAAAAATGTATTTTAATGGAAGGCTTAGTCCAGTGGCTAAACCAGTGGTATCTGGCTTCCCCTAAGTCTCTCACATCAAAATCGATTCTACCAAACGCGATTTAACTGCGCACATACATTCACCTGAGAATTTTTTTTTGAAGTCGGTTGAAATAGTACGTGCGTATGTATATAGATATGTTGATATTGATATTGAGAAAAGGGACGTTATCTGTCGGTCAAGGTCAAATATGACACGTAGGCTATTCGTGTCCTTATGATGTTTATTCTGAGAGACCATTTTTTTTTGCACTTTTTCATACATGTGTTTAATATCAGGCGCAGTTTCTTTTGTTTGACTCGTGCGACTGCATTCTGGAAGTTTCTTTTTTTATATAAAAATATATGGTTTTATTAAGTATGAATAATATATTATAAATGAGCGACTGTCATATTGGGTCTATTTTTAACACTGTTTACAGCAACAACTTAAATTCTAGGGAGAAGATAGTGTTTTAGACCATTCAAAAAACCGTTGTTTTAAAAGTGCTCTTGGAAAGCACGTTAAGTATTTCATTCTGTGTCAGGGAAATTCAAGGCCGACAGTCGCGTTTTTCTGAATTGTGATAATAATTAAGATTAAATAAAACATATGATTAAAAATAGGCCTCCACATTAATTTACCACTGAGACCTAGGCAAAATTGTTTATGAACTTAGATAGAATAAACGCTCTTGTTCTTTACAAAAATATTACGTACCTATTCGTGTGGTCGTATACCTCAAACGTGTCTGCTGCGTGTTAAATAAATACATGAAAAATACACGTATAAATCTTTTAAACATTTTTACCTTTTTTAAACAATTTTTTTCTTCAATCTTTTGCGTAAACAAGGAGGTCCTGAGGGCATTTTGAAAGTTGAAACTTTTATCGCGAATTTGTGAAGATATTTTCATGCGGAGTAAACAGAGTTGTTTTAGGCTTATTTTGTAAATTAAATTATGCGTAGCTTTACTTGTAAATAAGGTAAATATTCAGAAAATATATTTATCTTGATCGAGACCAGTTATCAACCCCCATTACGCTTCTTAAAATATATTTATCTTGATCGAGACCAGTTATCAACCCCCATTACGCTTCTTAAAACTCAAAATCAATCAACGATTAACGGTTTATGGACCTTTGAATACTGGTTTTAATATGTACAGTATTCCAATGCAGTATGCACAGTCTAGTAACTTCAGTGGCTAGGTTCTCTAACAAATTAAGGAAGGTAAGCGTATGCATACGTATATTCTATCTACTTGTGATGCGTATGTACTTGTATATCTAGACATATAAAACAGAAAAGTTTCTTAGTTTGAACGCGCTCATCTCAGGACTTTCAGCGCCGTGGAAAGCGCAAGAATACGAGTAAGTTGTTGAGAAAATATGACCAGTCACTAAAATTATTTCTTCAACAAACGTCACTCCTTAAAGCTGACTTCTAATTTGACATTTCTAGCCTAAAATTTATTTAGCAGTACACTGCGACAACCAAGATAGATAAACCAAGCTATCGAAGTGTTATTGATTGTATTTACAATTCATATTAGTATTACATGTTGCTCTTACGATCAGGCGGATCTTCAAAGGTCAATAGAAATCGTATTTACAAAGGGTAATTTACCTAACTAACGTATCGCTTAATTTCTGAGCAGAGCTAGAAGATATTGCGGAGAAAAGACTAGTCGAATAATTTGACAACTTTCAGTAACTAAACGGTATTGTCAATTTTCACAACGGAAACATTTTCCCACCATTGTTAAATGGCCAGCCGACCAAAAAATGTGGAATAGGTCAATGTATAGGTACTATTTTCAATTGTCATTATGTATTTACAAATAACATTACATAGTTTGAGTCAACAAAATAGTGGTACAAGTTTTTCTTGATTTGGTCGCGTCACTATAAGGTTAAAAAACGTTTCTTATTGCACTAGATATGGCTTAAAACTATTCTTAGTTTTTAAAATGTTTATTCGCTTCTAAAATACTATAACATTAAACATCCTTCATGGTGACATAGAACTGACAAGTCACCAAATGATATCCCGATGGGAGAAGCAGTGTCAAACTTTTACTAACCATAGCCCATCACGTTCCTTCTAGAGCCCTTCATGTACCAGGACCACAGTAACTCTTTCGAACAATCCCGCAGCCGAACAAGCGACCTGCAATTAACAGCCTCAATATTTGCAAACAATTAGTCATTGGCTGCCATTTTCCCCAAACAAAACAAAGCGATCTTTCTAACGGTCGTTAAAGTTGTTTTGTTTGTCACCAATAGGTCAGATACGGCTGTGTGTATGCATGAACGGTACTGACGGTATTAATGGCAGAATTAATTGCAGTGCACTCAGAGTTCAATTGTTCGCATATTGGCAGTGCTGTGAAGGTTGGTTGATCTTCCTGGTATTGTGTAACCTTGTTGACACTGATCTTCTAGGAAAGACTATGAAAAAAGTACTTGACACTACTTTCACTACACATATTTTTGTACATACATTCATAGCAAACAAATAAATTTAATTTAATTTCTTAATATAAGTTGCAGTGCAAGATACGTGAAAGGTGTTTTTCTTCTTTTTCGCATTTTTTCTGACTACCGATATAACATCTAAGGTTTATTCCATAGGTAGTCGTAATACTTAGTGACATAATTAATACTTTAAAAACAATAGACTATATTATTACCTGACACAATAGAACTTATTATTATAAGGCCGACTAAACTAGTGTTCTGAGTAACTGATTGACGGCTGACAGACACTAATTAACAAATTGCTGCTAATTAAATGATTAGCAAACGTTTATGTATTGTTTTTGTTTTGTTTTTATTGGTTAAACGGTACTTAAGTAAGTAGTTTGTTGTTGTAGTTGTAACAGTAGAATTGATATAAATGCTAAATAACTTAGCTAAAAAATATCGTCTGTTTTTCCGAGGTTCGACAATTTTATTCAATCAAGTGTACTGATGAAAATGTAGAAATGTTACAAATAAGCACTGTTGTAGATGGAATAAGTGTATTTTTATTTTGCTGCCATCCCGTGGGAACGCATTTCTTGATAAAAAGCTGCTTATAGCCTTCCTCCATAAATGGTCTATCTCACATTGAAATATTTTTCAAATCCAACCAGTAGTTTTGAGAAAGCACGCTCTAACATACAAACTCTTCTGCTTTTCAATATTATTACGTATAGATTGCTGATTTATTTATAATGACACTCTCACTCTAGGTATAAAATTTATTTATTCTCCCAGGTAAACAGAGAAACCCACGTGCTTTACAAATGACATAATTACTCCATAGTTTATGGGTTAATGTTAAACTGTACGTGGAGTGCATACATTCATTCTAAGCTCTTTTTTAAGATAATGAGTGACATCGATATGCGTGACTTGTTACTAAGAATTGTTGGACTTCGTAATAGTTGTCTAATGACATAATATTGGTAAGGGATAGAGAAATAAACAACCCTTCTTCTCGTTGTGGTAAAAAGTTCATAGGGATTTAGAGAGACTATACTTTTGTAATATTTAGATGTTCTTTGAAACATATGATTAATTTTATAGTGATAGGTAGCTATAAATAAACTGTCAGATAAAATAATATTGTATACTTTAAATTATTGTCAACTGGCTGTTCCCATCCGAGTCCCGAAAGACCTACGTCCCGCACGCACCCAATAAAAAGTTGCCTTTGTTTACAAAGTCAAAGTCATTTATTATTACTTTTTCAGAATCAGAATTTAAATTTTCTCAGTTATCTTGGCGTAAAAGCCGAACAGACAAACAGAAAGGCAGAGTTACTTTCGCATATCTAATAATAGTGAGAACCTGAATCCACACCAACAAATTCACCATTAAATTTTCAATTTCCATTGTCCCCAGGTGTTCCATCTACGCGACATTCGCTGGGAGAGGCCACGGTTCCTATCGAAGTCGTTCCTGGCGTTCGTGACCTTCAACTTCATCAGCTACTCGCTCCTCGCCGCTGAGGTGTTGACTACCAATGTCGCTGGCACTTCTCCTAAGGAAAAGGTATGGGTATTGTGATTATGTAATAAGCTTTTAGTTCAGTTGTGGTATTATTGGATAAAAAAAAATACAAGAAAATAAAATAAAAGAAACAACCTCGCAAAACACACTGAAAACTGGGGCAGAATAAAATCTTTCGATGTGGTTCTAGAAGTGTCTACAATATGATTTTCAATGTCCAATGGTACACCCAAATAAACATAACCCAAGTATACCAATAAACGTTTTTGTTGGAATCAACAGCTACCATGAGGTGCATCAAAATTAGGAATATCAGAATGCATGGAATTGAGTAAGAATTATTCGCTCAACTGGTGGAATACTAATAAATGGCTAAGAATTTTGTTATTGTTCTTAGCTGATAATAAATCCCAACTTAAATACTTGATCTTTTTGAAGTAACTTTTACGCATAATACGTATAACTTATAAGTATGTATACTTGTACTCAGTCACTAAGGCTGCTTGCCCACATCAGACTTTTTGTGGAACAGCCAATAGGGCCGATTTTTTGTAATGGCTATCTAACTAAAATTTCCTGAATGATGTAGGACGTCTGCACGAAAATACGGTTTTATTTTTTAAATTTAATTTTGCTTACGGTTAAGAGTAGTTTCTCCTCTCTTACAAGCCGGTTGCCATGGCAACGTATAAATAATGCCTGTTGCATTGTTGCAGAGTTTCTACCAGCACGTGTTCAACGGCTGCTATGCGGTGTTGCTGTTCATAGTTGTTACATTCTTCCTTATTTACGGCGTGGAGGTATACTTTAAGGTAAGAAGAAATTATAGTTTATTTTGACTGTATATTAGTGGTCTTGGTCATTGTCATTTACAAAGGACATAGGTAGGAAAAGGGTGAAATATAAGATGATTTGCTAGGTCCATTTGAACAGAAGAATACTGTGTGAAGTTTCAGTATTCATGAGAGAAGGATGAGGATCTTATAATTCCATATGTGCTCTTCAAAATGAACAGGCGTGTTGCCCAGAGACATTTTTAAATTAAAAGGTAACTCAACCAACACCTTGAGGAAATCGGGGTTTGAGGCTCAAAATCGCCAATACAGTTTAATAAACCTTGGTGATTGACGCTTATTCCGAGAAGAGCCCTGTTGTCCAGCAATGGAAAAAAAACTTTAAATATAGGTACACTTATATAATGTGTATCTTTAAGTTTTCAAACACAACACATATACCCCGGAAACATTAACCAAAGTACCATGCTTATATCTCGTCTTTAGAATCGTGATCTCTTTCAATAGAACGCCATTGAGCGACAGGTATTAACAAAAGGGATTCAATAGAAAACGTTTAGCCTTGAGTCTTTGAGTTCAGCTCAATGTACTCTATTAGTGAACGATGTTACCGTAATAGGTAAAGACAGGGATGGTAAACTTAAATCTTTTTTTTTGGTTAGACAATACTTTGGCTATTTACTTTGAGACTTTATGTTGTAACATGTTATCTATTTGATATATTTAACCCACCCAAAACAAAAATGTGAAAGGATAATATGGGAAATCGATAACATGGGAATGCTTCGCCTATAAAAGAAGTGAGATCTGAATAAGTACCAAGTTTCATACACATACCTCAGTTAAAAATAGTCACTTTTTAATGATGTTTACTTGGCAAGTTTTCACACACCTTGTTATAAACCTACTAAACGCAATGAATCAAGTATTTAATTTTCTATTAAAACTTGCCAAGTAAACATGGACGGACCATAAAAACAATGATCATGGCAGGAAAGAATGCTACTTGTGAGATGACGGCAGATAAAAGAGTATGGAAGAAGAAAACATGCGCCGGTTTCAAATAAAATTGGGATTTTGGTAGGATCCTCGCTCCTGATGATATCATTAATCTTCAAAAAAAAGCGTTCTAAAAAAAGAGGTCTTTGAAGTTTATCTAAGAGTTGAACTACATAATATTTTACCGATCACGATCTCATAGTCAAAAAATTACCAACCTTTACTTGACATTTGTATTAGTCACTTCTAACAGTTAATTTTGGGAAGTTTGCCTACGCCTCAAAAGGTTCCTTGATTAGGGTAAACCCCCAGGTTCAAATTAAACAGATGTGTCATAAACACGCGGAAAAGAATTTAAAAAAATTAAAGCTGGCCAGGCCATCTCTGATGATAGGTATGTGTTAGTTAATGCGCGCCTCTGCCATAATGTGCGTCATCATCTTCCTAGCCTTTTTACCAACTATGTTGGGATCAGCTTCCAGTTTTACCGGATGCAGCTGAGTACCAGTGCTTTACAAGGAGCGACTGCCCTATCTAACCTCCTCAACCCAGTTACCTGGGCAACCTAATACCCCTATTCTGGCTTCTGACTACCCGTAACTACTGCCAAAGATGTTCAAATGACAGCAGGGACCTACAGTTTATCGTGCTTTCCGAAACACGGAAGAATTTATTATGACAAGATGGTCACCCATCGACAGACAGACCGCACTAGGCGTTGCTTAACTTTACGATCTTTGACTAACGGCCAGTTTCTTCATCAAAAGTTAAAGTAATGTCTAAAGTAAAAGTAACGGTCAAATTCGTTTTTTCAAGGTTAAAGTGACAGCAAAACTAATAGAAAAATTGAATTTGACCGTTACTTTTACTTTAGACATTACTTTGACTTTTTCTTTGGCTTTAACTTTTGATGAAGAAACTGGCTGTTAGCCACGAGCTCTTTACACGGAAAATAATATCAATAAAAAAGAAGTTGGTCATCCCTGATATAGGTACGTGTCAGTTAATGCTCGCTTGCCATAATGTGCTATTGTCTGCGCATTGGCAGATTATGTGGTCGTCAGAGGTATGTCCTGTCTGTTTGACGTATATGGTTTCTGCATTGTATTGGTAACTTCTATGAAGTGGTTGTCACATTGCGATGTGTTATGTAATGGTTTACGTAGTAATTTTATTTGTGAGTAATTTGGATGTTCGATTCCGCAGTAGATAAGGAACTAAGTTGTCTACTAGGCAACTAATTGGCTTAAGATTGGCCAAAATATTCTTAGGTCGGCTGGTTAAGGTGGCTGGAATTCTGGTCTTTGCAAGAAAGAAAAAAATAACAAACATCCGAATTCAGAATCTCCTCTTGTTTTAAAACGAAAGAAAAAAATCTATTCTATATGGTAGTAGAGACTAACCTGATTGTATTTTATATAAAAACTTTACTTGATTCTAAATGTATTGATATCATAGAAGAAATAATAAGGGTTTATTAAATCTATCGTAACGATAAATAAAAGTAACATGCTTTACCAAAGAAATAGGTATGATATAGGATCTTTTATTTGACCTAGTCAACTACCACACTTTTCCCGTATTTACATACCTGGATAGAGTTTCAGACCATCCATATTTATGGTTCATACCACAGACATTTCATTGTTTCTAATCGCACCTGCATGTTTCTAAACCTCATTGGAACAGCCTAAACGTGACCATTGTTTCTAAATTTAAACATTGATGTTTTAAAAACAAAATTGTAGTACCTGTGTACTAATGTTATCTCATTTGTTTTAAATAGTACAGAAGGTTAAACTATTATGTTATGATGGGCGTAATAGTATGTATTTCTTTTTGTAATCCATTCATATAGAGTAGGCAGTAGTTAGAAATAATTAAAAGACGTTCGACATGTGTTTAAGAAAACTTTGTATGGAGAATTTTCTTAAACACGTATCGAACGTCTGTTGAATATTTTTATAGTAACACCATCATTATTTTATATTATACTTCGGCCGTTCAGAGAATGCGTTCCTGACACCTATCAGTTAGTCACGACTAGTGATGGGCACAACATAACACTGAGTTCGTTACCGTTCCTTCAAAATGAACCGCCGCATTATTTTAAGATTATTTTCGTTTTAAATTGGCGGAATCATTTGTTTTATATTTTAGTTATTTAAGTGGAAACCAAAAAAAGGTAATATTCATATAATAAAATTGTTTTATTTATTCTTTGTTACAAGTACATTGAATTGAATGTGCGAACAGAATATTAATCAGACTCCGATTTGCTTGAGGAGGTGGTGTCTTCATCATCATCTTCGCCTACATGTATAATTATATTATTATCAATAACAGAATCAATCCTGATATCTCGGTCTAACAAAAGCCGGGTAATCAAATAAAAACAGATCGAAAACACTTGAAAAACGTGGTCTATGCGCACGAAACGACAACGGACGACTGTTTTAGCGTCACAAAATGGCGGCCCATAACGCCATTTGGGGTTACCATTTTTAATCTAAGTATAAAAATGCGGTTTGGTCATAGTTTTATTTTTATATTTCATAAAAGTTATAATTAAGTCTTATAGTCCATTATTTTCCAATACTAAAAAGAAAATCAAAACGTATTATTTTATATTATAACTGTATAAGAACAGATTACGATACTTGCCTGTTATTTTTAGCACAGCACTACAAAATATAAACCGCTGACATAACCTTGTAATAGCGCAGTATAGATTTAGAAAAATATTGTTTACCAAGTTATTTGACACTCAGTTTGGCACAAAATTATAACATTCATTGATTATTGATATAATAATGTTGTTTTAATGCTCCTCAATTGTTAAAACGGTAAACAACCAGCAAAAATATTTTTATCGTAACTGCAACGCCATTGCAAAGTTACGTCGTCAGTTCAATCGCGACGTGTCAGGAACGCATTCTCTGAATGGCCGAACTATAATTTAGAGATTTCTGGGATTCATTCATATTAAAACCTTTTAGGTATCGGTTTACCAAAATCATTTAGAATTTTTAGTGTATTGTAAATAAAAATATATATCTTACGTTCAATACTGAAACGTCACTCACTTTTAAATACTGGTCAAACATTATTGCATTTTCAAAAAATCCCTACTTGTTGATGTCTCATCATCCTTAATGAATTGTTCTTTTGTGTATAGCTCCGCGGCGAGTTCCTGAAGGAGACTAAGGTATGCACCATCATATCGCCCCGGCCGGGACCTTCCAGTGCTGATGATGGAGACGACGTGCAGGACACCCTTGTCACTAAACAGGTACTAATTAAAAACCTGCTAATTTATCAGCTTATACATGATTTTGAATTTGAGTAGCATGTAGTTGTCCTTCTATTGTGAGTATGTAGGTGCTCATTCATCAGCCTAAATTGAATGAATGAATTTGAGTAACATATAGGTAGTTGTCCCTTTATTGGAACTGTATGTAGTTATTTTATAAAGGCCTTTTAATTACTTTAACGCTCATAAACATCGCTTAACTTTTACGATTTAAATGTGAAGTACTTATTTCAAAAGTCGTTACAACAAAAGATAGACCTTCTGGCTTCTAAAAAGCAAGGAAACACTAGTATTCATTTTAGTTTATTATTTTGTCAAATGTGAAAATTGACATTATCACAGGTTAATAAGCATGTATATAAGGTTTTTTTTGTAAGAAAACCCAAATCTGGTTTAGGTTAGCCCTTATACATAATCTTTTCTGAAATCCAATGCATTTTGTGGTGAAGGATAATAGGTACTTTACTTGTTCAAACGTATACAATGTATAGTAGTTTATCAGTTGAGTTGGCATCCATAAAACAAGCTAATTAACTCCTTACCAAGGGGCTAACCAATCGTGCGTATAATTCGTCCGGATATTATTAGGTATTAGACATCCTCATTCAATAAAACCTAACTAATTGATGCCCTCGTAGCCGATTATCGGATACAGCGGCTGTTCTCATGTAAGGAGATTAGCCACCTGCGCAAGACACATTATAGTGCACAAGCATTTGCGTAGACACAAGTGCACTCACTATTGCCGAACGATGGGACGGCAATCCAACACGACTGGAGAGAGATCAGGTGCAGGACCGACATTTACGTGCTCTCCGATGCACGGGTGTATCAATATCAATCACCAACTTCCAGGCTCCGGGCTGCTATGTGAAAGTCTTCTCAAACCCGCAAAGCGATTTCGGCCCGACTCGGGAATCGAACTCGAGACCTCGTGCTCAGCAGTCGCACTTGCGACAGCTAGACCTAACTAATTATTTTCTACTTCTGCAGGGCATACAAACGGACTTGGCAGCGGACGGCACGGTAGACCCTCGCTCCGTAGACGTGTCGCAGCTACATCAGTCGCGATTCGGCCTCATCAGCCAGGCTCTGATGCTGATCCTCATCGCTGGCTTCCTGGCTTCGGAGACCCTCAGCGAGTTCTGGAAGACTAAGTGAGTATGCATACTGGACTTAAGCAGTCGTAACCTTGGCAGTCGTTACGGGTAGTCAGAAGCCATTAAGTCTGACACCAGTCTAACCAAGGGGTCTTGGGTTGCCCGGGTAACTGGGTTGAGGGGGTCAGATAGGGCAGTCGCTCCTTGTAAAGCACTGGTACTCAGCTACATCCGGTTAGACTGGAAGCCGACCCCAACATAGTTGGGAAAAAGGCTCGGAGGATGATAATTGACCCTCTAAAATACCCATTAAGATTTTTCGCTGTACCTATTTAAGGTCACCACCCAGCAGTTCAATGTCAAGGCCTATTATCCCAGGTTAGGTTGCTCATCTCGGCAGCAGGTCTCAATTAGAGGAAACAAACTATTAGTCTATTGCGCTTATTCACGAATACACAGTCTTACGCTCACTGCATCAATTTAGCAGACTTACATATTGTTCAGTGATGTTCTTTTAGTTGCAAAGTTTTGTGCAGTAGGGAGACTGTTGTAGATTTTTGCAGAAGTGCGGTTTCATATAATTTAGTGGAGATTTTGTGACTTGATATTTGCCTAATTAATGTATGGATTGGTAATAATGGTCATTTAAGGAAAATGTCTTTTAATTGTGTGTTTGTGTTGGTGTGAAGAAGTTTATTGTTAATTAGGTTCGTGTTTTTAAACTAGTAAAAAAAACCTTCTTCTGTTGGGAAGTCGGTTAATAAAGTATTAGGTATATTATTTATCTTCTTTATATAAGTCGCTAAAGTATACAATAGGCGCAATGGCATCGTTCACTGGAATTATCGTCGGTTACCCACTATCTCTTCACCTTTTTCACAATTCTTGCATTGTAGGAACAAATTACTCTTTGTTGTTAAACATAATAGTTACTTTATCACCACGTAATTATATACATAGCCTTGTTTCAACAAGAGAACAACTCATTTAGATTAACGCTATCCTTTACTTCTTGTTTTTCTGAGACCTTTGACACTGGAGCGCGATAGTCATTGAACGAATTATTTCTTTATGAATGTGAAAAATACACTTTAACATTACATACATCTTGTATGCGAATGTGCCTACTCGAATATATGCGAGATACACGAAAGATAATTGTATGAGTTATGTATCATACACCAATAAAACCGTAAATAATGTACTTCTGAATGTCTAAAACAGGATTCAAAATAACATTTTGGAGTCTTTAAATCGTTCTCTTGTATTTCATCCTAGCAACAAATTCCCCTTCCACCCCTAGGAGATCGTTAGGATCCCGTAATTGGCTCGACCTGGTCTGGAGTGCTGTCGTTTATTATATCAGGATCCAACACTAAAATATAACATAACCTTTTTATCATTCAGAGTGCCGGTAGTACTTACCCCGCAATTTTTACATTACGTGCTGTCACTTACATTGGCCCCTCATACTTCCATGCCAGGATTCAACATAAAATACCCTTTTCAACCCCCAGAGTGCCAGTAGTATCCCGCAACTGGCACGACCTCGTGTTCCGATTGGCGGAGATCGGCGTGGCGCTATGGTTCCCCTGCGTGCTGTGGAACTCCATGGCTCCGGAGCGCCTGTGGCTTCTGAACCCGCGCCGCCTGTTGGCGAGGCAGCTCGACGATGCTCGCCTTGCGGATTTGCTTGCTCACCATCATGACGCCAAGGTAAGGGACCTTAGGAAGATGAGGAAAAAATAATGTGGTTTTTGCTGTGTAGGGACTAAGTTAAGTTGAAGTTCAGGAAGGTAACTTAGGAAGGTGAGATAGAAATGTTTTTGTTATGTACAGAGGAAGATAGGTTGAAGTTCAGGTTATGTTGATTTTATAAATGGAGAATTAGTTATTCCTTATGGTATTAATTTCTGGGTATGTTATATAGTCAGAAAATTTCAAACTGGCAATGTTTTTGATACGTTTATATTCGGAACAAGTCGTATACCTATCAAGCTTAACAAGTTTAACTGTAAAGCAGGGGTTCCACCCCTGGAATAGTCAATTTCAGTCCTTATCAGACTACGAATATTTTATATTTAACTTAATGAAATAAGGAAATGTGAAGTTAGTTTCAATCGCAATTAAAATATTGGAAATACAAAATGTTACGTGTTTAATTAAAAAACTGGAATGAACTCATAACTCTGGAAACTGTGTCAAGTTTATTCACTATGCGGTTTTGCTTAAATCTCTTTGTTTTTCTAATAAAATAACCAATAAGCTAAGAAGTATGGGTAAGCTAAGAATTATTTTATAATCATTGGTCTTTGTTTTATACCGCATGATTACTTTATGTTAATTGAATTGCTGGCAATAAATAAAATAGAACGATAACTATGAATGCAAAGCAAAATAAAATGCAAAGGTTTCCACCTTATTGTTACTATATCGGGCGTGTCGTTCATAATCACATTTAATGAAATGCGTTAATATACTGGTTAATATATGTCGATTAACACAAAGTTAAAAGAAAAATACGTATAAATTAAAAAAAAAAATAGTTTTTCAAACAAAGTAAATGGAATAAAAATGTGCAAAAATTAGAACACCATATAAAAGTCAGTCATTACAAACACCTGAAATTCTCCCTTGAAAACTGACAGCTGTCAACTGATCAAAACATACGATACTCCTAACTTTATCTCTGCTTTACACATGATGTTGTAAATTATAAAAACGAAAAATGACTCCTGTGGTTAAACCACTGAACGGATTAGGTTATTTTTTTTACAATTCGCCTCAGAATATCGTAAAGTATATGCGATATGATTTAATGTGATTGTGAAAGACACACCCGATATATAATAATAAATGATAGATATGTAGAATAATATGATATAGCTTTTTCTGTATTACGAATTTTGGAAGATTATCATTTTGTATGCTGATGAGTAAAAATGTATAATCAAGCGCTTAAAGAAAAAAAGGGTTTAAAGAAGCCAGAAATTCTAATAACCAATACCCTTTTGGGTTGCTCGGGTAACTGAGTTGATAAGGTCAGATAGGCAGTCCCTCCATGTAAAACACTGGTACTCAGCTTTTTGGTTTCATTGGAAACTATTGAAGACAGATTATTAGCATATAATAATTAAGTTGTTATCCAATTAAAAATGGCGGTAATTACGTGGTTGAATGACAATAAACAAACTCTTATTGTAGTACAGAGGCGAGATAAACTGTGAATGTAAGATCAGTCGTTGACTTCTGATAAATTAATTTATACTATCAAATGTTATATACCTTGATAAAGGTTCTTGTATTTTACCTTTCTATTGATGTTAGAAACTATATTTGGATTTTTTTGTTAGTTTCGAGCACTTTTTGTTTGCATGTTGCACTTTGTGTAAACATAGGAATTTCAATGTCTTTTTCGAAAATTTTAAGTTTTCATACTTTATGTCAATTACTATGATAACGTTAGTAATAAAAAAGATATCGTGCCGTGAGGTCAAAAGACCCTACTGGCATCGTTTGGAACATAGTTGCGTTGTTTAACCGACTTCAAAACAGGAGGTCAATTTTGATTTTAAATCATATCGATGTTGTATTTATATTGTATTGTACTCGTATCGGAAACTTCGTTGTAAAACGAACTCCGTATTCGTATATCATTATGATTCATGTTGGTGGTCTTCAAGCTTTATATGCTTTCGCTTTTGTGATATCCAAATTTTGACAGAATTTCCAAACGTTATGGACTTTCCCATTAAACAGTCCTTAAAATAAACATGTCACTAGTCTTCTCTTTACTTGGTTAAAACTAGGTCGTCTTTAGCTACATGTTGCTGCGTTCTATGTTGATCACATTTTGGCTACACCAGCCCTCAACCCCTATTGGTGTCTCCCCAGAGTCTAACACAGTTCTACAGAGTATCTTGGACCCAGAAGGCTCGGTGCGTCGTCCAATTGGTCTGGTATTGGCGCTGTTTAGTAACAAGGATTATTTTCAAGGTTTTAAGACCCCCCTTGCCAGTTACGGAGGGGGAACCTGATGTTGATACCGTGTTGGAATTGCAGAGGAAGCCGGTGAGTTTTGGTGTGGTCGTCTGTGTTTTTTCGAGGGTTTCTTGATTTTCAGGATAGAGCTATATTCATCTTCGTAGAGAAATTATAGAGGAATATATAGAATAATTTAGCGTTTTTCAACTATGCCAAAAAAGTTTTTTTTTTTTTCAAAATTCTGTTGATATACTTCTCGTGTACCAAAATTGGGGACTTTGCAGCAAAATTCTCTGCGTAGGCTTTCCCCAACTATGCTAGGGTCGACTTCCAGTCTAACCTCGTTGCTAAACGAAACAACTTAAATGTTCGTCTACCTTTTGCTGCTAGGTCCTCAATTTCTACCACACACCATAGCCTTAAGAAGACCGTTATCAGGGGTTAACAAAGACCTTCCCATTCCAGCAAAATGTGGAGACGGACTCGCTGGTGGGCAGCGTGGGGTCGGCCCGCGACTGCTGGATATGCTACGACAGCTCCCGGTCCGAGCCGCTGATCCGGCCCTGCCGCTGCACCGGCGACGTGTCCGCCGTGCACCACGACTGTCTCAGCCGGTGGCTGGTCGAGGTAACTATCAGATTGCTACTGGTTCTGCACAATGTGGAGACGGACTCGCTGGTGGGAAGTTCACTTGATCTCTTTTGAGCACTGTAGCCTCGTCTTTGCAATCTGAATAGACGCAGGAGGCTTTTTTGTCAAATTACTGTCCCAAAACATAGTAATGTATAGTGTTTATTAGGTGCTTAATTTAGTATTTCCTTTTTCAGAGCGCAACTAGCCCTGATGGATTGAAATGCAAAGTGTGCAACACTCCTTACATCGTTCAGGAAACTAACAGGTAAAATTCATGAGTTCAGTTTCCTAATATGACTTTGCTATAACCACTTTTTTGTGTGCTATTTGGTCACATTTATTTTTGAAGATTGAGACGTAGTTATAATAATGCCGCAAAATTGCTGCTGAAAATTTTTTAAATTGTTTTTTCTACTCTGAAGCGTGATTTAAAATTCAATGGTGACGTAACATTTGTAGAGTGGTTTGGGAGCGCGGGTTCACAGTAGCGCACTGGGCGCGCACGGCCCTGGCCGTGGCCTGCATGTGCGGCGCGGGCGCGGCCGCCTGGGTGTGCGTGCAGCTGGCCGCCTCGCCCGTCGCGCGCGTGCTCGCCGCCGGAGCTGCGCTGCTTGTGTGCTATGTGGCTATCAGGTGAGCCCTTATATAGGGTAGTCGCGTAGTCGGAGATGCTACGAACAGAGCCAGGAGATGACTGCTGGATATGTAGCCACCTGGTCAGAATTTATATAGGTCGATAAACCATGCCCCATTTATAGCACGTTGTCGGAGAAGCTAAGAGATGTGACTGCTGGCTACGTAACCACCAGGTGAGACTTTATATAGGGACTAGCTTCTGCCAGCGGTTTCACCCGCATCCCGTGGGAATTACTTCCCGTACCGGGATAAAAAGTAACCTATAATCTTCCTCGATAAATGGGCTATCTAACACTGAAAGAAATTTTCAAATCGGACCAGTAGTTCTTGAGATTAGCGCGTTCAAACAAACTCTTCAGCTTTATAATATTAGTAAAGATAGGCCACGCCTTATTCGTAGCGAGTAGTTGAAGAAGCTTCGAGAAGACTGCTGGCTACGTAGACAGACGGGTCTGTTTACGTGTTGGTCTGGTCTGGTGGTCAGGTGAGCCTCCGTATAGGGAGACAGAGTGAGAGGAATCACGCCCCGTTCGTAGTGGACGTCGGATGCTACGAGACTACTCCCGGCTGCCTATCTTGGTAGTATCGTCTTCTTGGATGCCATCGGGAGGTAAAGAGATTGACAGGCTTATGGCCTAAGACCGAACCTCATGCTGCCCCCTTTGGTGAACAAACGGGGTTTTCACTCATTTCCAGTCTGTCACTAATAGTGGCAGAAATCATCAATCAAGTTACGATTTCCATACCGTTAAGCTTGTCACTGGAAAACTAATCAATATTTTTTCTTCACAGATTCCTCGGCATGAACACAGTGAGCGCGTACCAGCGAGCCAAAGTGTCGTCACTTCGCATTTTAACCGAGCCCTTAACTGAAATCACCGGACACAGTGACCAGGGCCAGTTATCCACCATTAGCAACACGGTCACAGTAGAAATAGCCTCCAAGGTCGTCCTCGAACGAGCACTCAAGGGCGAAGTGAACAAATAACCTGTTACGAGTAACTGGTTACAGTAACGGTTAAATAACTATTTAAAAAAACGGTGATACGTCAGTACAAACGCAGTGAAGTGATGTGATACAGTGTTACGAACTCGACATTTTAATATTCTGAACTTTATGTACTATGGACGAAAATATACCTTTGATCGGGAAACTACGTAACTGGGTTAAAATGCCCATAATGTGTGTACTGGCTACTTAAGTCGATTCCGACTATTCGACTAAAGCCAACTCGAGTTCACGGACTAATCGACTAAATACTTGTATGTATAAAATCGATTCTTAAATAATTTTTATTTTAATATTCTCCGTTTATCTTGGAGATATAACATATTCCACACATTAGTATTGCCTTAATTGTTTTATTTGTATTTAAAAATTGACTTTGAAGTCTGAAATTCGATGTAAAATATTATTTTTATTTTATTCTCTTTATGCCAAATTCCTTTTTTTATTGTAAATTAAATTAATTTTAAATTAAGACGTTTAGGTGATGTTCAGTAGTTTCTGATGTAAATTATGTCATACTTTTTAATTTAAGGCACGGACACACTTAAAAAAATACATATTAAAATCAGTTATCCTGAAATATTTGTTTTATAAAAACAGTATTTTTATTCTAGAAAAAAAATCGCCTATTAGAATTGTCGAAACTAAACTAAAACGAAACTTGTAGAAAAAAAATATATGTTTTTTTGGCATTTCAAATTATATTGTTTTCCGTGTGTCGTGCCCACAAAATGTAAAAATACAAAAAATCTACATTTGCTATCCATTCCCTCTTATTTTGTTTAAATTTCAGTTATTATGAAATATACGTATTTGCATTAGTTTCGTGAGAAGTTGTTCGTTTTTACGTTAAGTTAGTTTTTACTATCGGTGATATATAATTTTTATTTATTTATTATGTTAGGGTGCGTTTTCCATGATTCTATTTATCGACATTACTGGTTAATGTTTGTAACTTTCTAAAAAAAATTAAAAGAGCATCGGAGTTGAAAAGTTCCTCCTTTTTTGAAGTCGGTTATTTTTTAAAATTGATTTTTGGACTTATTTGGAATACGCAAACACAAGCATAATTTATATTGAACGGAAAACTATTCACGAAACTAATAGTATTTTTAACTTGAAAATATTTGGTTTTAGAAGTAGAAGAGGCTATGGCGGGCGTTCGTTCCTAACCGCTGAGAGTTGTGATAAATATTTAAAACAGCGGTTTCGCCTGATTTATACAGAAAAATCCTTTTTAAAACTATAAAAAATTAAATAAATGTACATTTACTTTATCCTTTTTTTTGTTTTATTTTAATTGGCTTTTCCTTTTTTTCAGTTTTTTATTTCTTTTTGAAAAAAATATTTTATTTTAATTTTATATTTTTTATGCTTGAGCACTAATATCCTTTACAAAATAAAGGCCGGGATTCACTGGTTACTTATAAAGTGTTAGTTAGTTATCTGATAGTTAATGCTGTCTGCCAGATAAAGGCTGCCTATAATTTCTGCCATATATTGCTGTCTTAAGACCTGAGAAAACAGCAGTTATAATTACCTGTCAGATAAGTTTCTGATAGGCTATTAGAGGCTTTATCAGTAACCGGTGATGCTGGCCAATAATGTTATTATTATAATTTATTTTCATGGTATGTACATACTATTTCAATCTCCGCCTCGCTAGAAATATAGATATTATATAGTATGTCAGTATGTGTATGTTGTTGTGCCAAAATGTATGAAATATTACTGCTTTTTACTATCGATAGCACATTTCACGTTATTCGCGTTATGGTTATGAAAAATTAAGGGTTTGCAAGAATTTACAAAGTTAACGCACGCATTTATAAAGTTAGGTTATTGGTAAAGGTACGTTTTGAATGTAAGCTGCCGACCGCACATGCCGCGACTGCATGAAGTCGACCGCAACTGCATTACAGGGGCCCGATTCTACTAATTTTACTTAAGCGAAATACGATTCACATCCGACTAAGATTCAATCACGACTCAGTCACGTATGTGGCATACCGCTATATTTTCTTTGAAATAAACGTTTTTATCCTTTTCTGTCATTCAATAATGAATCATATTGTCTGCAAACTATTTACGATTGCAATATGATTGTAGAGCAAACTACCGTATAGACCAAATGGCAGACCAATCGAAAACCAATCGAATGTCATTGGAATACGATTGGTAAGGGTAAAACTGCTATTGCGATTCAATTTCTATTAAATTTTGACATTATTAACTTAGACGCAGAATCAGGGCCCTGGTTTATATTTATTTACATGAAACCATTCAAAGTAGCAGTAGAACGTGCAGTCGCCCTCAGACATCGATCGATTTCATGCAGTTTATGCAAGTGTGATCGGCAATTGCTGCAGTCGGCAGCTAGCATCAAAACGCACCTTAAGTTGGTAAGGGTCGTCAATGCGTAAAACAGAGTGTTAAGATGTAGGATAAATGAGAAGTAGATTCTGGAAGATGTGATGAGGACAGGAAAAATATGTATATAAGCTGAAGAGTTTGTTTCTTTAATCTCAGGAACTTTATTTTTTAACTGGATGCACGAAGTCGTTTCTACGGACACAGGTGAAATCATTGGCGGAAGCATAGGTATGCAGAGAGATACAATGAGATGTTAAAATGTTATTATTTCTAACAGGAGCCAGTTTTTTTTTTGTTGTATGTTTGTTACACAAATGCATAAGAGCAAATGATGAGCTTATATAACAATATAGTTGAGTACCTCAAAGTATCAGGTTAACACTGAAATTATTATCTGTGAGTACCGCTTATCCCCACAAGTTTGATTAAAATTTGCAATAATAACATAGGTATTTAAAATGTAAATAAAATACATTAAACTAATTTAAAAAGTTTTGGTGTGTCAACAAGAGTATTTTTGTAAAATAATTCGCCAAAAATGTTAAAAATAAAATAATATAAATCATACTTGTAACACAATATACCCTCTTTTGCAAAAAAAGCGGGCACCTATGCGAATTCTTGGTTTTAAGGACTTCACGTGTATTTCAAAGGGTTTTAATAACTGTAGTATGTTACTAGCGTCAAAAGGGTTAGCCAAGCATGCGTAAGAGTGTATTCTAAATTTGAATTTCGTAGGTTTGCTAAGATACTGGTTAAACATGGTCTATGGTGTGTCATCACCATAGACCATTTAGAGCAGGTGAAAATTTTATCAAATACGCATAGTTTTTAAAAAATGTTTTTATTTAACAGAAAGGTGCATTAATCATTTATTAAAACTGCATTATCAGTTTTCTGAAAATCATCTCAAAAACTTTTCAAAACGCCCACGAACTTTCTACCAGGAATTAGTCCAAAACAATGTTTAAGCAGTTTCTTAGCAAATCTACGAAATTCAAATTTAGAATACACTCTTCCCATATAACCATTTTTGCGAACATAACGTAACCGTTTCGACACTTAGCGTCGACACTGATCTATCTCGAAACATAATCTCGTCGACGTTCCGTGTTAGCGCCGTCGCTGCAACTAAAAATGGGGAAGATCTCGACACAATAAACAAGTAACATTTGGTTTCTAATTTACGTCGCCGTGTCGTAACATTGTTACCATATTTTAACCAGAGTTAGCACTAATCATTCAATCATTCATTCGTTCGATCAATTTCGTTGGCTCGTGCGTGAGTGACACGACGAATACAAAATACAAGAAATCCCATAATGATGGTTTACTTACCTTGAGTTGATGAACTCAAGGTAAGTTAACAAAGTTTTAGTTTTCATTAATTAATATGGTTTATAATGCTCAAATCTTATTGGGAAAAAAAGTTTACTGTGTAATTTCTTTGAATTAATATAGTAATATCATGTTTTCATAATTCTGGCGAAAGAAAAACTTATGTTAAATAAAATAAAAATATAAAATTATGCACATCGAGTGCTTAAAAGCTTCCATTTAAATACAATATCAAATATTTTAATCCTAATACAAATTATTTTAGCAAGATTTACTCATAAAATTGATAAATAATGAACTATGAAAAAACATTTTTGATGTTTGTTATGAAAAATATGGTCGTCGCAACTAGTCACAAAGTTACGATAATGTGTCGACACGTGTCGACATGTTACGGTAAATTGTTACAAAATTACTAGATTTTTAAGATGGTTTCTCTTAATATTTGGTTACAGTGTTTCCCAAAGTTTTTATCAAGTCAAGATGCCTTTTTTCATTGTTCTAACCAAAGGAGGCTCATCAGAATTAATATCGCTTGTGCCGAGTACTTGAGTTAAAGACGAAGACGTCTTGTTTTGGCCGAGAAAACGAAAAAACAGCGATTTGGAGCTCGAAAGTTGAAACTTTGGCACTAGGGACTACCACTAAGCTCCTCCACTAAATTCCGTACTGTTTTCCTGTAAATGGCCTAGAAAATAATAAGTTTTAAGTTCAATAAAATGGGTATCCGTCAATGTGCCCTACCAACAATGCACATCATGAAAAAAATATTAGGTATTAAAAAAAAAAAATAAAACCGACTCCCAAAAACACTGAAAAGCAAAAAAAAACTATTCTTAGGTGCATCGGCCTAGAAGTCGGTGTCTAATGGATGTAACTAAGTTTATAACGCCACCGACTTCTAGGCCGATGCACCTAAGAATAGTTTTTTTTTTGCTTTTCAGTGTTTTTGGGAGTCGGTTTTATTTTTTTGTAAAAAGTTTTTTATTTTTAGCTTTTCAGTGACAAGCATAGTTGTCACTATCCGCATGTCATATCCGCAGTGGAAAGTTCTCATCAATACGAACAATATAAGCCCAAGCACGAGGTAGTTTACATATTCAATTGTCGAGTTCCCTCGACCTTCGCTGGTCTCCATCATCAGGTCAGCTTCAAACCTTCACTGTTGCAAAGGTCTCGTCAATACGAACAAAATAAGCCCAAACACGAGGTAGTTTTTTACACATTCATTGTTCAAGTTCCCTCGACCTTCTCTGGTCTTCATCATCAGGTCAGCTCCAAGCCTTCACCATTGCATAGTGTTATCAGACATACGCCTTAGTGTCAAGTTTTTACCCTACGTATGCCTACGATTTTCGAAAGTTGCCCTCGATTTCTCAGGGTTTCCATCATCAGATCCTGACCTGGTGACTATGGGACCACCTGGGAGGTAAACCCTATCAAACAAAAAAAAAATTTTGCAAATCGGTCGAGGCGTCTCTGAGTAATCGGTGAACATACATAAAAAATAAAAAAGATCCCGACGAATTGAGAACCTCCTCCTTTTTGGGAAGTCGGTTAAAAAAACTTGTGTACGAGTACAATTAGGTACTTGAGATATTTTGGGACGTACTTATTTCTTTTACTCTTCTGTAAAAAGTTGAAGTCCATCGGAATTTACGTAAGGTTTTTGGTTGTTTACTTATTAAATGGTTTCATTAAATGGTTGATAACGGCAGAAAACATAGACAGTTTGAGAATAACTGGCTCTCGTCATGTTTTAATATATGCAAGTTATTGTTAAAGTGTTCTGGAACATCGACTACACATGTTACTACCCAGTTACAACACAATTGTGTCAACATTGCACACTGGTTACAAACCAAACGCAAAGTTTCTAAAATGTGTGGTTACAAATTAAGCTGTAAAGTATCGACACAGCGACCACACAAAGTTACTGAATCTAGTTTCCGTCACATTTTTACTGAACCGTTACAACTCATAAAAGCTAATCCCTACACAGTCACGTTGTGTCGTATCAGTTACGAAACTGTTGCGACTTGTTACATCTTTATCATATCTGCGACCAAAAATGGCTGTATGGGTTACGCATGCTTGGCTAACCCTTTTGACGCTAGTAACATACTACAGTCATGCAAAACCCGTTTGAAATACACGTGAAGTCCTTAAAACCAAAATTTCGTATCGGTGCCCGCTTTTTTTGCAAAAGAGTTTATGTATTTGTAAATATTCTAACAGTTTTGTTCCCGAATTATCAATTTGGCCAAAAGTAGCTGAAATATTGTAGATTTCTCATAAAACTTGTAGACATTATAGTATAAACAAGTATTTTGCTGTTACAAAAAATGTAATGTTTTATCATTGATTTTGTACATAAAGACAACACAAAAATATAGGTCCCTTTTAATTTAAAGGTTAGGTATCGAGATATGGAAAATGATACGTGAAAAAAAAAACAATCGAGACAGCTAAAATAACGTGTATAGTTTTTTTATCTATATCTATACATATAATAAATCTGTAGAAAAGTAATTTTTGTACATTGAAGAAATTGACAAAAAAAAAATAGCCAGCATTTTAAAGGATAACTAACAGAACCCATTTCCATCATTTTTGTCTGTTTGTCTGTTTATCTGTTTGTTTGTTCGCGATTCACGTAAAATCTACGAATTAAATGCAGACAATGCTTAAATACAAAAATTCTACGTAACTTGGGGTATTACTTAGTTTTTGTTTCATCGAAATCGATTCACTCTATCAAAAGATATGATTAATTTTGTGAATTCAAGATGTAAAATATTACGACACGCAATCTATTTGTCAAAACTGTACATTTGAATGTTGTACTTATATTAGTTGATCGGCCTATTATTAATCTTTACACAGAAAATCACACCTTTATAAGTAACTTCGGAAGAACAAAAAATATGAAAATTTTGTTTAGCCAAGGTTAAAGTAGCTCCATCTGTGGTACCTAAATAAAATACATCAAATTTGTCAAAAGAGCGAGGTGGTAAATGACAATATTACCATACATTCTTTATAGAGGATTATTATTTCAACAGATGGAGTTGTGTATTTTCCGTAATTCACCATATTTTAACACGTAGTGTAATTTTTCGATAGACATTTCAATAGTGTTTGTCAGTTTGCCGTGCCACATCAAAATCCAACTATAATTATTACCTTGATGAAAAGAAAATTAATAGTTCTCAGCCAAATTTAAAACGGTGCCATCTAAATTATTTTTTGAACATTATGTCAAAAATGATGACTTTAGTGGAACAATTAATTATCATTTAAAGTTACAGATGGAGTTCATATCAGGATTTTTTCATAAACATAGTTTAGCTTAACTTCCACTAATGTGGTGGCCTTAAAACAAATTACTTTGAGTGAGTAGTATTAAGTAGACCTTAATTATTTTTTCTGATGCAAAATATGTAAACTTAATCCTCGAAGAAATGAGGATCTATCTCTCGCAAGCGCTGCTAAGCGTGAGGTAGGTAATGTAGGATTCTGTAGCTTTAAAAACAAGCCCAGATACAAAGTGCAGATAAGAAATGGGAGCTCTCTCTATTTAATACCATACACACGTAAAATTCTTTATGCGTCTGAAAACGTACAAATTACGCGCCGCATACCAGAGACATGCTTACTTTCAACTTCTGATCGCAAATACACTATTACGAACTATTATATTCACGATTACGAACAGTCTCGGTAAGACCCGAGCCAAGTCTAAAAACCCTAAAAAACACCTTTTATATAAAACTACGTTTAATGTCATTTAATCACAAAGACAGAATTGTTCTCTGCTGCAAATCCTATCCACCTATATCCCATCCTAATCCAGAATGCATTGCAGGTGTGCATTGCACAAAAACCAATGGTATCCTATTCGAGAAGTCAAAAGAGTTGACCTGCCAACGTCAGCTTCTGCGCTAAGCAAGTGTTCTTAATAGTACCATCAGAATTACATTCATCGTTGAATGAGGTGAATAAATTTTCAGAAACCACAATAACAGTAGGAGCCAAAGCGTATTATCGCTTCATAGAGCTCTGATTGGCCCCAGGTGACCAAGTCAGGTCTGATTTGTTCGTTCATCAGATCTTTGAAAGTGTTTCGGTGGATACTTACTGTCGTCCTGTTTACGTGTGACACAAAATATGGTATATAAACGTCCTCCGCAAGAGCGAAATTTTCCCGGTGTGCGGTAGTGACGCACAGTATACAACACTTATGTTTCTTTTGATTTGCTGGCTCCACCAAGAAATGACAAATTGCGAGCGTACATTCTGAAAATCTTGGCAAAACTGCAGGTTTCAAGTACGAACACATGAAGTGGACTCTCACAGATACGTACATTTTGCCTATTCGTGAACTAATGCAAGCATTTCGGTGGAGTCCCAGCTTAGGCCACCACATTAGGCGTGCGCGATCCTCGGGCGTGTGAGCAGCGCGGGCGCCGCGCGTGCGTCGCGAGCGCGTTGCGTGAGCGTTGCGTGAGCGTCGCGTTTTGCTGCCCTGCGGCATTTGCAGCGCGCTCGCGGCGCGCACGCGCCGCTCTCCTTGACGTTTCACTGCTAAGGCGTTTAGCGGGCGGCGGGGATAGCGGGCGAAGGGGTAACAACGCAACTCGAGCGCCGCGTGCTCGCCGCGAGCGCGTCGCTTGCACTCTTCACACATGCCGCAGGGCAGCAAAACGCGACGTTCACGCAGCGCGCTCGCGACGCCCGCGCTACTCACACGCCCGAGGATCGCGCACGCCTAATGTGGGGTCAGCCTTACCATAGTGAGTAAGTGAAACTATCTTACCCTATGCGCCTGCTGGTGATGATGACTCATTTTATCATCCATCCAGCTATTCCCCAACTATGTTGGTGTTAGCTTCCAGTCACCGAATCTGTTTGAGTACCAATATTTTGCTTGGAGCGACTACCTATCTACAACCCAGTCAACTACACAAGACGATATCCATGGTAAGACTGACAGACTTTCTGGCTTCTGATTAGTCGCAGCAGCTGCAGAAAATGTACAAATGACATCTTTGTCAGACTCAAAGCATGTATACATAGATTATAGCTGTTTCCTGTGAAAATTACTTACGCACCATACGTAACAATTTTTCAAATTGGCTGAACAACGTCACAAACTTTACTTCTTTTGTTTAGATAAATGGTCACATCCGCAACACAACCTTGATCATTGAATCTATGCGACTGCTAAGTGCTAACCCTAATTATACTGTCACGTGAAAGAATGCACCTACGGGATAAGTAGTATTTTGACGATTCTATATTGCCCACGCAGACGAAGTTGCGGGCAACAGCTAGTTGAATAATAAATACTTACTTTTCTCAATCTTTCCAAAGAAGTTCCTATTCTGGATCAAGATTTAAACGGCCTTGTCCTGACTTAAAAGCAAAATTATGATAAACGAAATGATTTTATAGCGCAAAATTTATTTATCATACCTAAATAAAAAAACCCATACCTATAACACATATATATGAGGATATGTAAAAAGATTTCGCTTTAGATTTCAGTCAATTAGTAAAAAATATATTTCGCGCCATTAAATACTTATACTTTCTAAAATCAAAGGTCTATTTTGCTATTCTATTCTATCGTTAATTGTAGATGGCTAGAGGTGCATCTAAGTCTGTTCAGTAGATTTCATAATTAGTCTTAATTAACTAGGTCTTATAGAGATGTTTAAATACCGGTTGACAATAGATTTTAACGTATCATGAATATTTATTTTTATCAATGTTCTAAGCTTTTCAAAAATTACACCAGGGGCCCAATTCTCCTAATTTTACTTAAGCAACATACGATTCACATTCGACTGCGATCCAATCCCGACTCGATTACGATTGAAGTACCTATACGTGGCATTCCGCAATTTTTTCTTTGAAATAAACGTTTTTATCCTTTACTGTCATTCAATAATGAATCATTTTGTCTGCAAATGATTTATGATTGCAATATGATTGTAGAGCAGAATGCCCGATATGGTTAAAACTGCTATTGCGATCATATTGCGATTCGATTTCTATTCGATTTTGACATTATTAACTTAGGAGAATCGGGCCCCTGTGTTAAAAATTTGATCTCGATTCTAATTGTCTAACTTGTTACACCGACTTTATACCTGTAAGTTACTTGCGTAAAAATGACGTAAGTAAAATTTATTTATTTATTTAACAGTTTATGTACAGTTACACACAGAACACTGATTCTTATCAGTTAAATAAAAAAGCTGTGCCTTTGTTCTATTTTCCTTCTTAGGAAAATAGAACTTAGGAAAATATATTTTTTTAATAAGTTATCTCTAACAGCAGACCCGTTTATAATCATCGGCAGGGATATTGAGCCCTGACCTTCACCTGCGCAGAAGCGATTTATTGGTTTATTGCTTTATGTGTACAGTGCACAAAGCGATCACCACTCTTCCGCCGAGAGCTCAATATCCGTGCCGATAACTATAACAGAGTCAGAATAAAAAAGAGATACAGATAGACTATGTTAAAAGAAAAGAAGATATAACCAATATATAAGTTGTGACTAGTTTAAAGAAATTATTGTAAACGACTTACGAAGGGATTTTACCTTTGCAAATTGTAAGTTAATTTACGTAAAGTAAAACTTATAAGTGTAAAGCCGGCCATAAAGTTAGTGATTCGAAATAATTTTTCGGCGAATTATGTAAATAAAATTAATGTAAGGTTCCAGTAACTTGTAGGTAAATCTGGATGGTCGTGAATTAATCTAAATTAAACAAACATTTGTAAGTAGTATGATTTTGTTTTATTTCTTTTTACCTCCGTCGGGCATAATGTAGGGGGCGAAAACCTCTTGAAAAACCATAGACTAAAAAGCTTGCCGCTTATATTCTGTGTGCAGCACACACAGAATATTGTAGATCGAGAGCCAGGGGTGGCCAGACCAAAATTCTTGCCTTAACCTACTTATAAAGCTGAAGAAAAAGATTTTCAGTCGCTATAAATGGTTTTTTAAATCACAGCAATTACTGGTGTGATTTAAAAAAAACATTCATATCGACTGTTGAATAGATGCCTACATAAAGTGTCAGTGCTACACACAATCTCTACTAATATTATAAATGCGAAAGCAACTCTGTCTGTCTGTCTGTTACGCTTTCACGACTAAACCACTGAACCGATTTTAATGAAATTTGGCACAGAGATAGAGTTGACCTCGAGAAAGAACATAGGATAGTTTTTATCACGGATTTTTAATTCTCTTGGAAACGCGATATAACCGAACTCTACGCGGGCGAAGCCGCGGGCGGAAGCTAGTATGATAATATAGGAGGTCTCAGTCGCTTACACCTTCTCTCTTAGGTAATTAATCCTGTCGAAGTTCATACAATAAAAATAAATACAAACCAATGACGTAGGTTTGAAACCTTAGCAAATATTACAATTTATCTCCCGTTTAGAATCTTACGAAAGTTTATAAACTTCCTAGTAAATTGATAAACTTACGGATCTTGTTATTTTCCGGTGACATATCTAATCCAACGAGGCAGTTTAGTTAGAAAGCAAGGGTAAGTAAAATTATCAACTTATTATAAACGGTTCCTTTCTCAAACTTTTGGTTCGGAACCCTGAAAACAGGGACTAGCATTTCCCAATAGGTACCCAAAACCCAACCGTAGTAAGTACCTTGTTATATGACGTTCGACACACCTTCCACCCCGTGACAAGCGTTTTCAGTCACTTTCGTAAATTAACAAGTTACGACGCAATCAACGCTAAAATTAGCAACCAAGTTCCTGCTTTCCTAATAAACGTTTTACCTACGTAATCGTGCTTTCGTTATATGGGGTTTTGTTAGACTATTTTTAACTTTTACGAGCATTCTCGCGACAAATTAGTTAGGACTCACCTAATATATGAACTGAAGGAACATATTATATACCTGGGTACTTAAGTGTTTTCCTATTTGGGAGAAGTCATACTCAATTATCCAATTCCTGAATGCATTACTCCTATATGTTCAGGTTTTTCAACTATTTTTAGGAATCATTCCCTCATTTTGATATGGATGTGCAAATTGTAGCTAACTCACACTGTCTAAAAACACAGTCAATTAGCTACATTCTAACCTTCAATACAGGTTTCTCCTAAGTCTCCCAACAAACAGCAAACTACTACATTATCCTACCCCTACCATCAGATAGAACCTCATCGGACCTAATCCTAAAAATACTACCCATATCGATCCTCCTCGGTGCATATACCAAACATAGGTGCTGGCACGCCACGGTTCCAGTGCATCGATTTTACCCATTTTTGGCGACAAGCCAGCCCAGGCCCAAGGTCAGGCTACATAGCTGGTTTTAGTACCTAGTGCTTAGTGCTTGCTTTTAAGTTTCGTCTCGTGGACCGTAAAGTTTTGTGAATGTCGCCTTGGTTGAAACTGCGGGGTTAACGGTTGTATGCTGGTATTTTCCTACAACTTTATCGAAGTTGCCTAAATTACTTTTTTGGTTTATTACAGACCAGCCCGGCCGGGCTTCACACGGTTGCAATGCTATTACAAACCTACCTCTTTAATCACTTTATCTATAACCTAAAATAAACCGCATGAAAATCCGTTCCGTAATTTTGAAGATTCAAGCGTACAAAGGGACAGAAAAGGCGACTCTGTTTTATACTATGTACCTAGTGATATTGAAAGCACCTAACTGTATAAGTTGCAGGTAGGTAAACAAAGCTGAAACAAAAGCTGAAACAATGTTAAAGCAATCCTTAGGTACTAATATGCTCGCTCCTTGTAAAATACTAGTACTACCCATGCCGATAAAGAATGGGATTAGAAATCGCGACAGCTGTATTTACCTCTCGCTCATACACTATAATCCTAACTAATATTATAAATGTGAAAGTAACTCTGTCTGTCTGTCTGTCTGTCTGTCTTTTCTTCACGCCTAAACTACTGAACCGATTTGTGTGAAATTTGGTACAGACATAGTTTGGAACTTGAGGAAGGACATAGGATAGTTTTTATTTCAAAAAAAATAAAAAATAAAAAAAAAAATATTCCGGATATATAGCGCCATCTATTGGTCAAACCAAAAATATGCCGGAAGTCACTATTCCATGCGAACGAAGTCGCGGGCAAAAGCTAGTATGCATTATAAATGAGAAAGTAACTCTGCTGTCAGACTGTGTAGCCTATGCATGTATTTATGTAGGTATTTCTTTCTTTCTTCTGCTAGATATAGCCTGAGAAAACACAAAGGCTACTCTTTGTCAAGGTGTGGGAAGCAGTTTAGGTACCTCGAAACGCAGAGTACGAAACCTTGAAGAACATGCAGATTAATTAATATCTCAACTTTGATGATCACAATAAGAATATTATGATGTAGGTACTAAAGAAACCCATTTCTTCATTCGTATAACTTACACGAGTACCCAACCCCATTACCCCACCAATTCTTTGTCAAAATGTATGCGGTATTATTGCCTGAGATCAATAAATGCAAAAATGCAAGTTGTGGGCGTCTTGGTATCTCAAGAGTGCGAGAAGATTGGCCCACGGCCAATTACATTCACTGGATTGAATTTCTCCATCAAATTAGGTATGTTAAGTGCTACTTTGTAAGTTTCAGGCTCGTGTAAGATTTTAAGGGTGGGTTGCACCATATGACGATAACGAAATCATAACCACTCGTAAAATTGTATTGGTCAAACCAGCCATATGACTTGGCGAGGTTTGGTTGTCGTTATAGTTAAGAGGTGCAAACCACCCATAAAAGCTTTCACGAATTGGAATCATGGAAGAGAGCACATAAAGTAATTCGATGGAAGAATTAAGCGATATAAGTATGATAACAGTATTCATATATCTATGCTGCACGGAGGACCAATGATTTGAAGAAGTTGGCGTTGAAGGTAGGCGTTTCTTGGGGGAGACCTACGTTCAGTTTAGCAGATATTATAATTAATAGTATTGTTGTTTAATCGATAGGTACTTAGTTTATGCAAGGATGGGCATGGGTTAAAACACCTGACCAATGTTACACAGATATTAATCATCTTATTAGATTTGGAAGTCAAAAAACGAAAATGAATTTATTTATTTATTTAATAGGTACACCTACAGCAATACATACACAGAAGTTATAAAATATACATTACAAATTACATTGTTTGTCTATTACAGGAATACACATCATTTATAACAACAACACTATTAATAGTTAACAAACGTTATTAGTATTTTTGAGCAAGTGTGACTTAGGAACTAAAATAAACTATTTTGACTATTTTAATATTTATTGCATTCCCATATCTCTGAGACAGTTTTTCAATTTTTTTTAATGGAACGAACATGAATGTCGGTGTTTGTTAATTTACAAAGACTGTTAAACTAAGGCGGCCAACTTTCCGAAAACTGAATGCGGGACTTAACCTTTCGAGAAAAGGGGGGGGGGGGGGAGGGCATTGAAAAATGATCGGACGGAACTGATAAAATAAAAACCGTAAGCAAAAAGTTATAATTTAACCTATCAATATCGTGTCACAGCGTGCACTCATGTCTTATTTTCAAAATCATTAGGCCTCACGAGTTCAGTAGAAATAAAGAGAACGAGATTATATTATAGTTAATCTGTGTTCCTGCACTGTTGAGCGTGCGCGCAGGTGGGTGTAGAAGTGTGGTAGAAAAATAGGGATGCGGGACATGCGGGACGCATACAACGTTTTGCGGGACTATTTAACTAATAATTTCAAAACGGGATTTCGTCAAGCATTGCGGGACGGTCCCGCAGAATGCGGGACGGTTGGCCGCCTTATGTTAAACTCATTGCAAATCCTGATCAGTGGCGTAGCGGCAGATACTGCGGTAGCTACGCCCCTGATACTGATGAGGGGAGCGTTAAGGCCTACGTTGCTTTAGACTTTAGGGATGAAAAACATTCTGGTATTAGGATTTGCTACACCATGAAACTTTTGAGTCGACTGAGATGAAAATACGGGAAACAATTTATTTCAGTTTATAGGTCATCATCCTCCGAGCCTTTTCCCAATCATGTTGGGGTCGGCTTCCAGTCTCACCGGATTCAGCTGAGTACCAGTGCTTTACAAGAAGCGACTGCCTATCTGACCTCCTCAACCCAGTTACCCGGGCAACCCGATGCCCCTTGGTTAGACTGGTGTCAGACTTACTGGCTTCTGACTACCCGTCACGACTGCCCAGGATGTTCAATGACAGTTGGGACCTACAGTTTAACGTGCCATCCGAAACACAATCCATGGTGTTTAAGATATACTTAGAAAGTACATACAAACTTAGAAAAGTTGCATTGGTACTTGCCAGACCTGGGATCGAACCCGCGCCCTCATACTTGAGAGGTTGGTCCTTTACCCACTAGGCCACCGCGACTTTTATTTCAGTTTATAGGTAATGCATATCTTTTTCGTACAACTATTTTAGGTAGATACAATTTAAATGCTTGAATCCAGAGAGTAAAGGAATTAGACAAAAGCTGAATTCCACATAGATAGGGTAACAGGTGCGCGGTAACATTTACATAGCGTTTCACTAACATTTGCATGTCATTGGTGCTTCAGCTTCAGATAACTGCATATTCAAAGAACATACGAGTTTGTCTAGGTGTCTGTAACAAGGTTTTGCTATTAGGGAGTTCGATTAGCAGTTGGGTGCTTTAAACCAGCCAGTAATGTTAGGATAGGTCAGTAGGTAGGATCATTGCTACAACGGTTCTATCGGTATTCTATAGTAGTTTGTCTCGATGTACAAAAAATAAATGATTTATAATAATATTTTTGTTACCGTACTCCTCAATAGATTTTTGAATGTATCGGAATCGGAGATCCTGTCGGGCGCGGATGAAATCGACGGCGGAAGCTAACCTATTTAAATAAGTAGTAATCTTTCATCAGAACAAAACATTAAACCGATTAACTAATGGTAACTGAAATAATCCGGATCATCATCATCATCCTCCGAGCCTTTTTCCCAACTATGTTGGGGTGGGCTTCCAGTCTAACCGGATTCAGCTGAGTACCAGTGCTCTACAAGAAGCGACTGCCTGAAATAATCCGGATTGTTAACGGAAAATTCACGGAGCTTACAAAAGTACTAAAAGCATTAACATTTGGTTACAACCCTCCAACCCGACTCCCAGCGTGGTACAATTTTCAACCCAACTTCGACCGGCGTCGCGTCGGTAACTTCGTGTAAAATGTTGACACATCTTCAATAATGCAGCCACTTGCAGTCAGTCGACCTGCCCGTACCATGTGCTGCCTGAATCATTTAGAAGCACTATGGAATTGAACATCCACAGAGGTTGTGTTAAGCAACACTTTGAACGTACATAGAGGCTGTATTGTTATGTAGTTGATTTTCTTTTCTTTTAATATCTATGTATTTGAAATTAATAAAGGCTTTTTTATTTTTATTTTATTTGTTTGAAATGATTATCCAATAAAAAAAAACACTATAACCATCGCTGTCAACTGGGAGGGTACCCATGATGATGGCCATGCTGATCCTTTGTCCGAGGTAATAGCCAGCCATTTGGTCACGAGAAGCCTCAACCAGCCACCTAGATAGATCTTTAAATAGGGTGTGGGCATTCGGACCCCATGACCCGAGGGTTATACATATAGAAAACTATAGTTTTTTATATGTATTGTAAAGATCTATGTAAATAAAAATACACGATGCCTTTGAAATGCGAATATGATTGGAGTTTGTTTTAATGCTTCCCATACAAATAGGTGAAGTGATGTTCTAAATGGAGAGAGATTTAATCAAACCTTTAGCAACATGGATATATCACGCGGTAACCGCAAAACTCCATATAAAATTCAAATATGTTCAGCCGTTTTATCGTGAAAGAGTCATGTACTTACGACTGGATGTTTTATTTGGAAACATTGCTGCATTATTGCGTATTGTGTATTTATATTATTTTTTAAATTCAAATAAACACTTAGGTAAGTGTAGAGCAGATTTCAGTGAACCTATTCCGAAACTATCTGTACCTAGTTCCATAGATTCAATTTCCTATTGTTATTCTGAATGTCGGCTTCCGAAAGTCGGCAAAGCTATAGGAACCTACATAATACAGGTATCGAGACGAACCAAGTCTATTTGAATAAAACAACACGCTGGAGGGATTGTTCTAACTAAAGCTTCAAAGGAATCTGTCTTCCAAAGGCTTGCTGATCCAATCGACTGATAGTTTTAGAGATTAGCGCCTTTAAACATAAACAAACTTTAATAATATAATAAACTAGCTTCTGCCAGCGGTTTCACCCGCATCCCGTGGGAACCTCTGCACGAACCCGGATAAAAAGTAGCCTATAGCCTTCCTCGATAAATGGGCTATCTAACACCGAAAGAATTGTTCAAATCGGACCAGTAGTTCCTGAGATTAGCGCGTTCAAACAAACAAACAAACTCTTCAGCTTTATAATACTAGTATAGATTTAAGACTGCTGTTACCTGCATAACTGGAAAATTCACCTCTTCTCATCCCTTCTCCATTTACCTAATGCGCGATAACTACCTATATGCAATTCTCTATATAAGTACCTTTAAAAATGAGATCATTGATGCTCCTAACCGAATGAGGTGTGACTCATATAATAGAGACTAGTAGTATTACATAGTGCTGATGGTGTGGAGTCAAAGGGCAGGCCTCGTCTTTGCTAAACCCACGCTTTGTGCTATTTATCCCATCACGCTATGGATTGTCATCATTCTTTCAATTCAGTATAGTGTGTTGAACAGTCATGCGTATTTCATTAGAATTCTACCTATAAGTTTTAAGAGAGCTGTGGTAGCGAACGTATGAAAACTACTACTTATATCTTCTTTTTGGATAAAATTACTCCATATATTGTAGAATTCTCATAGCATTGTGACTCGCTAATAATGTAAACTTCATACAAATCCATGTTTTTGGTCAACCTATTAAAATAATAACCAGCCCTACAGTAACGAATATCATGTTCATAAAAATACAACCTACACCCCATTTGCACCGTATATGAATTTTTCCATCGTAAAATAAGCTTTCTGCTTATAAAACCGCGGCTCTTCGCTGGTACACATACAATAGAATTGTATTTACATATTGATGAGATGTACAACACATTTATTGGCTTGTATTGTACGAACAACTGACTATCGATAGCTTTTTAATTCACACCCCCGATCGTTGCGCAATTTTATACTTTAGTACCTAGCTGATTTCCCGCGGTTTCACCCGCGTCCCGTGGGAACTACTGCCCGTACCGGGATAACATATACCCTATGTTACTCGGGAACAGTGTAGCTTTCCAACAGTGAAAGATATTTTCAAATCAGTTCAGTCCCTTCGGAGCTTTTATGATAGAAACAAAATCATTTTTTTCCTTTTTATGAAAATAAAGAGAAAATAAAGAAACGCCTACGCGGTACGATGGATACTTTTCACTTTGGAACTAGCAGAAGTCCATTAAACTAGTCTTGAAAGAAGATGATAGAAATGTGTAATAGAAAAATATATGCTGCATATTTAGCTACCGGCTTGAAGTGAAAGCAAATGGCCGCAGGCTTTATTCTTTTGACTACAAATTGCCTACGTCTTGCCATTTACATTTTTAGCCTCTTTTGACAAGAACCTTCGTATTTTGCCAGACTTAGGTAAGTTCCTTCCGTGTTACAACATTTAACTGTGTTGTGGAGCTGCATCTCGTTAGACTGGAAGCCGACTCCAACATAGTTGGGAAAAGGCTAGGCAGATGATTAAACTGTACGCTGATTTTCGGTTCCTAATATCATGTTTTATTTATAGTCTACTTGTCTATCCATGACCATACCCAACTATGGCTAAGTTGAATGGAAAATGCATCTCAACTTATGCATAATACATAAGTACACACATAATAGAACTTTCAGTCCACGGAGGAAGGAAAGATAGTTTCAGTACTTTACACTTAGAACCAGCTTTCCCAACGTAAAATGGATTACATAATACGATTAGTGGCCCGGGGTGTGTGTTTCGCTACGTATAAATATTTTTGGTTAGGTAAAAAAATGTGATAAATGAAGAACCGCTCGACCGATTTTGTGTTTCACATAAACCATCTTCTAAATAGTCCGAATAAAGCCTAAACATTTGGCTTGGATACGTGATCCCGTTCTTGAGATATAAAACTACAATGAAAAGTGTCATTAATTTTTACATACAATGATAGATTATATCGTCGCATTAAGCCTTGACATTGTACCAACTATACAACGTAATAAATGTTAAAATTGTATGACGCAAATTCATAGGAACCCATTATAGATAGAAAATCTTTCATTGCACCAATTCATACACCTTACTAATCAATTTAAAACCTTACATTTACGTTACAAAGTTCAAATTCGTTTGCAGTGTTGGTTTCAGAATATGCGACCGTTGTATGTGACCTCATGGCACGGAAATAACCGAAGTTTTACGAACTCGTGCGAACAGGAACAAGATGGCGTAAGGTTTCCCGCGCATGCTCACCCCTTGTTGGAGTGACGTCACATTTTTAGGGATGGGAAAGTGACAACATCCCTTATGTGTTATCGATGTTTTGATGCATTGGAAAATTGACAATTTAATTGAATTTTGCTTTAATATTTATTAAATACAATATTTTTACTCAGAATCTCGGGTAGTCAGAAGCCAGTAAGTCTGACACCAGTCTAACCAAGGGGTATCGGGTTGCCCGGGTAACTGGGTTGAGGAGGTCAGATAGGCAGTCGCTTCTTGTAAAGCACTGGTACTCAGCTGAATCCGGTTAGATTGGAAGCCGACCCCAACATGATTGGGAAAAAGGCTCGGAGGATGATGATGATGACAATATTTTTACTCAGATATATAGATGAATGGTTTGTATACAATACGAAAAACTAAAGCATTTTTTATACAAATTCAACGAGGGGGTTTCTGAGTCTGACACGTATGTATGTTTGTGCCCGATTATCTCGCGTTTGGCTAAACCGATTTAAATGTGTTTTTTTAAATAATAATAAGCAAAAACTAGTAGATAACATTGACAATGAAGTTCATTAAGGTGCCTCTATATGTCAAAGTCTATACCAACATATCAATTTGATAAAGGCTCACTATACTTACTACTCAGCGATCAATTTCGAAGTACGTACGCATGTTAGTGATAGGCCGTCGTCTTCGTAAACATTATAATTAAGATAGCGAAGAGTTATGAGCATAAAAATAGCTTCCGATGAGAGCCAATTTGTCCGCAGAATTTATTATTTTTAACCTTGTTACCTGTTTGTTTGTTGATATACGTAGTACTATAGTTTAACCCTTAAACTATAGTACCTGATAATCAGGTAACCTTAAACCTTAAACTTTAAGGTTACCTGATAAGTACCTAGTAGTACCAAATGTATATATGTAAGGAAAATTTCTGTAACGCCTAATTTTTTTTTGTTACCGTGGCGGCAAAATTGTATTCTATAGTTACGTAGCAAAATAAATAATACTTATACATAAATTACTGCCCGATCGTTGGAACTCACAGAAATCACAGGTGATTCGATGATAAATAAATATCATTTATTAATTGAACAATTAAAAACGAAATATTTGATTAAATCATTAAAGCTGAACAAACACAAACAATTGATTATTATAAAATAGGTTCATACAGGTTCATACACGTGTATGTATGGGATTAACGACCTATCAAAAGATTTTTTCTTAAAAAAAATAACTTTAAATGCGGATTTCAACTACCGGTCTATCATGTAAATTATGTCCAATTTCAATAACTTATCGCAAAATCACAAATAGATCGGTTATTGAAAACGGTTTGCTGAAAAAACTATGTAAATAAGCGTGACATTCCTAATTCATTGTTGTTATACAAGATGTTTAGAACACCGGTTATAACCAGACACAACCGGCTAGTGTTATTGTTATTACTATCCGTAGCAATGAATCGATTAGTTTTTATTACTTATTAATTAGTTAATTATACGCTTGGATACTTTTACAGATAAGTAATAAGATGTACGTTTGTATGTTGTTTGATGAGTAGAATTAATTACATTATATATATTAGTACAGATAATTGTACAGTAAAGCTTTAATATAATTTTCATATGTTTAATTTATTATCCTACGTATGTCTCTCTTTTCCTCTATATTTTTCACTTTTTATCTACAACAATACTATGATGCTTTTGTATCGACCCTATCGAGTTACATGTATGTAGATCTTTGTGCTTATTTGTAATTTTTAGGTTATTGTCAAATTTTTGACAAACTAAAACTGTTTTTTTTTTTGTCAAACAATCTCGACTCTCAGAATGTTGTATCACTTGTTATTGCAATTACTCGATTTTTTTAAAATGAAAATTAACAAGGTAGCTCTAGGACATATGTAGAGCCACGAGGCGAGCCGTTATTAGTAATTAAGATATAGCGCCAGAGGTCAGGTGCCGGTACCTGACGCGGTCTATTAATACAATTATGGAGTACTCTGTGCATTCTTATTGCACAATGTAGATAGATATTTCCGAAATTTAACAACGTAGGTGCACTTACAACGTAGGTCAACGTATAATATTATGCCCAAAAGTTTTTAGACAAAAATCTATTTAGGTTAAATAATATGAATATTTAAAAAAATAGAGGAATTCATTGTCATGATGATACAGCAAAAAATAATTTTACGCTAAAATTTCACGGAAAATCTCTTAACAACTACGATTATGAATTTGCATAACTTACGGCTGCGCGAATTTTTTAACGTGCCAAAAAAGTTTTTTTCAAAAGTACAATAATAAATTATACGCAATCCCATGGCTACTGAAAACAGCAAAAAATATCGATATCCTTAAACCAATATGTCCCATCTCTAGTACATTGTCGATGTCGGCAGTCAGTGGAGATCGCCCGACGCATAAGTGCGCGCGCCGCGAACCTTTCTGAAAAAAGAATTTCGGAAAAAAAATACGGAAATAATCTTAATTTTTTAATTTATTTATCTTGTTTTTTATTAAAAAAAAGTTTGTTCAGTGATTTAGCGTGAAGTTTAAATTTTGTAAGTTTCCACTTTTATTGAATACCTATTTATTAAATTTTACGTAAGTTTAATTTAATTAGGAACGTGTATGTTTATAGCTATTACTTCCGCATCTAAAAATTTTATAAAAGTGGTTTTCCGAATCAAATAAAGAGACCCGCAATTTTGAATAACCAGACACCGTTTCGCATTCAATAAATTGGCATGCTCCCACTACATCAAAATTATATGATTCAGGTACTGAAAATTACTATAAAAATAGTTTATATCAGCAAAACCTTTTTATGTTATGTAAATACAATCAAGAACAAAACCAACCTCTTTAAAAAAGAACCAACGACAAAAAAATGAAACGCACGTTCTTTTTTTAAGCTGTTCTTTTTTATGCAAATGTACATAAGTCTATTCAGCCTAATAGAAAAGAGGTTATAAATAAATAGGCTGTAGTCCACATGTTGGAAGGTGTATTTATTGATTGCGGGCGGGGAGGGGGCTGCTTGCGGGAGGGGGGGAGGAAGGGGATGCGCATAGGAGCCATGGGGAAGGTCAGGAAGGTTGGCTCACGTGAATATTGCACGTGGCTTATTCAGGTGTACCTACGAAAAGAGATTGAGAAACATTTTCCAAATTTTTCAAGATTTTTTTGCAAAAAGTTTCAAAAAACTCAAAAAATTGTGTTTGTAAAGAAACATAAAAGTCTTAAGTTATCTACGCTTTTGTTTTTTTTGTGCTTTTATATACCTAAAGAGCGAATATTTTTAACATAAGTAAGTAAGTACTTAGTTATGTAGGCATCTGAAATTACTGATCCAATAAATAAATTCCTTCACGGAAACTATTCAGGTTATATTCTTTGTTTTCTCGAGCGTGCCTTTACTTAAGTGTATGATTATGTGTAAGTAAATCAATATGAAAATATGATGTAATTTTATAAGTATTTATTTTACTTCTTGAGCACATAACTATTAACAATACTTCGATTTTGTCTCGTCAATATTCACTGGATCTCGAATTACTCAGTTTCTACTTAAAACTTCATTTAAAAGCAACAAAAGTATAACTTTACCGAATAAGTATCTATCTAGGCAAAGCAGAATTGATAAGTACTGGTTCCCTGTTTCCCTGTCTGAATCCATTCACTCAATTAGCAGTCCCAAGTATGCGTATATTTACATGTAGATCGAACATAAACATAAAAAAACCTTCAGGTCTGTTTTTGTTTGCTACTGCAAGGTTTTAATTAAAATAACCGTAAGTCATCTTCAACAAAAGTTATTAGGTATCAGTACATTCGGCCAGAACGTATCTTGCATTACCTACTATCCCATATAACGGGCCATACGCCATTTATAAAAGCCCGCTCATTTTCACGACGTACCACACACTAGAAAAACTTAATTCAGGAGACCACATTACCTATTAATCAGAAAATGCATCAAAAAACCAATTTAAACCGCAAAAAGAATAGCAGAAAATCAAGGGCGTGAAACAATGGCTTTATAAATAGCACCTGGCACAATGACCACTGATTGTGTGAAGCCTACGCGTTGTGAATGGAGCTGAAATAGCCATGATACGAGTTGATACGCCTCGCTAATTTACTGCATAATTGCATTAATTAACATGTGATGTCATCTGCCGAGCCTTTTCACAACTATGTTGGGGTCGGCTTCCAGTCTAACAGGATGCAGCTGGGTACCAGTGCTTTACAAGGAGCGACTGCCTATCTGGCCTCCTCAACCCGGGCAACCCAATACCCCTTGGTTGGACTGATTGTCAGACAGGCTTCTGAGTACCCGTAACGACTGCCAATGATGTTCAATGAAACCCGGGACCTACAGTTTAATGTCCTCACAGTAATTGATGTCCAAAATATACTTGAAAAGTAAGTTAGTCAACATATAACATTATGAATGTGAAATTGGGATTCGCAGAGCACGTTAATGTCATTCTTACCCCTAATCCGCCCGATTGCCGTCCTATCGGGCTAAGAGAGTGAAGGAATAGAGGCAACTATGTCTGCGCAAATGCTCGTGGACTATAGTATGTCCCTATTTTGTCGTATATAAAGTAACTATCGTAACATACCAACAATCACACACCCCCGCAGTATTATATTACGTCTCTAGCAAAAGATAAAAGATAAGCTAAGAACAAACAATAAATTCCTATTGAATAAAATTGCCTCACACTAGATATCCTAGTATGATAGATGTTCTACACATCTTAGCTTCAAATAAAATGATGGATTGCGGTTACGAGATGAGGATAACTGAATTTGATCGATTATACTAGTAAAACGAAGGTCGTGAGGTCTTATGATATTGTTAAAGTCAACGTTATTGTATTTTCTTTCAAAGTAGAGCATTTTATTTTTCCTATGAGCTTCGATAACGACGTGCCTAAACAATTGACAACTACCAGTTTAAGCGATGCTCCCGAAAGCGCGTTCACACTTGACAGATGTTTTAACGCATGGAGGACAAAATAAGTGTACACGCGCAGCAAAATTCGTTAGTTCGAAAGCGCTGGCTAAAAGGATGATTTTTTTTGGCATCATTAGTCATTATTGAGTTAAGAATTTTTGATCGCTTTCACACCATCACCATGGATGTTTTAAACACATACAAAAAATAACAGCTATGTAACAAAAAAACTATTGTTTCAATTATTTTTAAAAAGGATGGTGGAAACAGTCCTCAATTGACGACTGCAAGCAGCAAGCCTTATTACAATATCGAATCTATACCATTTAAAAATATTCACGAAAATACCCTAACATTATAAACTAACTGTTTCTAATAGATTCACCCACGTCCTGAAAACGAACTTAAATTGATTTCCTCGCAATATAAGTTCAGTTTTCAATGTGAACGCTCCAATTGCAAATGGCGTCCGGTAATGCCCAGTCAAGGTTTCAGCCTTGCAGGTGAATTTTAGATCAATGTTCAGGTGCAGAGGTAACATTGTATATCCGTAATACTGGTAGAGGTAGACAATAGATTACAATATTTACCTGCTCCTGAATACAAGATATTTGATTTGAGTGTTACAAATGCATGGCTTTCACCTGTCCCGTGGGAATTATTTAGCGGCAGTATTAGTGTATAATCTATGATTGATCGCATCCGGACAAAAAACATTCGTATTTAACATTGAAAAACTCGTTGTTTTTCAAATAGGTTGATGAGTTTTTGTAATTTCTCTCAAGAATAACAAATATACTCTTCATCGTTATACCTCTATTGATATTTCTGTTTTAATTGCTGTAAATCTTTATTTTTTTTAAATCAACAGTTCCTTGGATTAACGCGTTGTAAAAAAGAAACAAACCCTTTAGCTTTATAATATTTCCATCCATATAGCCTCTTAGTACATATGCAAATTACATTGACTAATATATACAACCCGTTTCACCCGCATCCCGCGGGACCGGGATAAAATATAACCTATGTTACAGAGTGTAACTTTGCAACAGTGAAATAATGTTTCAAATAGTAATGTAATTTCGGAGTCTTCGGGGTACAAACATAAATAACATTAACTAATACATAAAAAAATTACAACACGAAATTACAAAGGTATCTCAAGGGTGGGTCCCAAACCGTGGTGACGTAACTGAAAGTGACAACAGCGTAAAGTTTCCGCGGCAGACACGCGCCCTCGTTAAACACGATGACCCGACAAACATAGTTAGCTTTGATATCCTAACTTGATAACTTGACAACTTGACTTCCTTGATAATATTGTAAATACGGGTTCAACCACTTCAGTGTCCAGCAGACACGATAGGTAAACAGTAGTGGCCTTACTACAAAAACTTTAACCACTGTTTTACACTTGTCTAAAAAAAATGTGGCTCCAAAATGAACCATATGTCAACGTCATAATTTGACATTTTTTTAGACAAGTCTTAAACTGACGTTAAAAAGTTTTTGTGGTAAAACAGTAGGTGTGTATCTCATAATTCACATGGGATGTTATGGGGCAGCGAAGTTATAATTTGTTTAGTTTGGAGAAGACTCTGAGACAGCCATGGGCTAATTTTGAACCAATTATAAAGAGTGGTTACTTGCCTGGACGTTGGAAAAATGGTAGAGAAAAGTAATATGAAAATTTTTAGAGACTTGCATAAATACACTACTTACAAAAAATATATTTTTCTCGTTTTTACAAAGGTTATACTTTTGTAAGAAGTTGCACCTTTCTAAAGATGATCAAAATTCTGTAATTTATTTCTTACGTCGGTTTCTTTACACTTATTCCAGAATTAAAGGTTCAAGTAGGTATAAATATTCGTAAAAGACACTTGAGCCTACAATTTGCTGGTTTTCTTTTTGCTGAACAATAATTTTCCTCGGAGATACATGAAAATCACTTAGGAAAATCGAACATGAAAAATATACTAGATTTTTTGTAAGGCACTCTTAGTAGGTAACATAAAAATCCATGAAAACTAGCCAAATTTTACCATCCTTGAGTGTACTTACCACCCATAGCTTACTCATCAGAATAACCTTGAATGACTGTATGTACCATAGCTTAGCATTTTTACCGCCAGAATGTCAGAGTGCAAGTACACAGCGAGTGTTCGGTACCATAGACTATGGTGGTACTAGCTAGGATATCGCGTGTCTTGTCTATTTATTGCAATTTGCTTTATTTTAAATTAGAAGTTTGTTTCGAACACTTTTTTGTAGTTAGTTGCAAAAACGTGGATATTATACAAGCTGTTGATTTGCATCCGTGCCATAGTCAAGGACGTAATTATACTAATGATTCTCAACCCAAATCAACAAAAAATTGGTACGAAAAATTTTGATTTTATTTATTTTTTCTGAAATTCGTCAATGCCACCTACCCGTTTTCAAACTCGGCGCGTGTGTTACTGGCCTCAAAACTGTGCTGCGCCCTCACACAAACGCAAACACAAAGCATTCGCAACGATCACTCATGAATTTCATTCATAAAATTGGATTATTTCTGAAATACTATGACATTACAATGACATAAAAAGCAGCGCATATTAACTATTTCCCGTTAACTGTAATTCCAATCGATTATTTACGGATTTAATGTCCTCCTCCTGAAGTATGACACAAATGCAAATCAACACCTTGTATATTGAATTTATTTAAATTGTCGCAAGCTAAAACGCACAGTGGGTACTGTAGAGTACTTAGACTATTGTTTTTTTTTTTGTATGAAGATTTGTATGAAAAGCAAATTATTCTTTGTAGGTATTAAGGAGAATAACTAAATTACAATTTTTGTTACTATTTCTTCTTTTTTTTCACTACATTGATTTGCCAATTATAGATAATATTTCCATCAAATGGTGAGGTCATATTGCAATAGGGAAAATATTTCCAAGTCAACTCTATCATATTAAGAAAGTAAAAAAAAAACACAGAGGAACTAAAAAATAGACAAAATTGTTTAATTCCAATCACCTACTTAGTACAATAAGCAATTACATTTCTACAATTACCACAGAATAGAAGCATTAACGAACTCTTTCTACAATATCTCGCACCTGCTTCAGATAAAAGGCTAAAAGTTCTTACTCCCACATTACCCAGCTACACAAAGTTGTATACAATACCGATTATAGCTTCAATCTCTTATGAAAGTGTAAAATTGCAAAAGTTCCCGCTAAGAGCGAAGTTTTCTTGAATTTTCCATACAAGTTTGTAAAATGGTGAACAAAGCAACAACGTTGTTGTGTTAACAGCTGGTCGGTTTTATTTGTATTTTTGTTTTTAAAACTAGATATTGCTCTGCGGTTTTACTTGCGTTGTGAAAGACGTAAAAGGATGTTAATTGTCATGCAACTGTCAACTGTCAACCGAATTCAACCACCACCATTTTAAAATGGCTTACTGCCACGGTTGGAGCGTTTCAAAGTCGGCTGCTGCAACCGACTTACCTGATTATATTTATGTTAGAAGTTATTGTCACTACTTCACGCATCCGGATATGCTGTCACCTTCTTCGATCAAATATTAAGAAAAAGAGTATTTTAAATCAGACAATTCCTGTCTGAGACTAAGCAAAATTCATCCTGCCTTCAAGCAAAATTCAAAAACTCACCATTTTAATGTGTGTAGAAATGGATATTACAAATTAGTTGAAACTTGTGTAGCTAAAACTTTATTTGCAAATCGATCAATAGGTACAATACAAAAAATTGCTGATCACAATAAAACCAGTTTTCTTCCAACGTTCCATTTTCGAAAGTGGAGGGAAAGGGGATTTTAGAATGCGTTCGGATTCACACCTGGTACAGAGACTCGTGGGGGTTTGTATAACTTAAGTAGCTGCGTCGGTTGCACCCGTAGCTTGCGAAAATTACTTCGAGAATCCGAATAAAAAGCACTCGATAGCCTTTCTCGATAAATGAAACAACCCTGAAAGATATCTATGTATTTCACAACAGATCAGTAGTAACATTATTCATACAAAAAAATCTGCAGCTTTAAAATACATAAATACATATAGATAAGTAGGTACTCTTTTACCGATCTAGATTTTAGAACAAGGGACCATCGTCGGCGAAAAACCAAAAGATCACGTTCACGACCCACTCAGTGTGAAATTGATTAGTCCGATATTTTTGAAGCGATTTATGCCCTAATTTAGACGGTAAATATAGAAATTATACACTTCTATGTCTAAAATTAAAGAAAAAAACGCTAATATATCTAATGAAGGTATTAATATGACAATTTGAATTTGTTTCTTTGAACGCGCTGTTACTGTTACAGCCTTTTTATTGTGCCACTGCTGGGCTCAGGCCTCCTCTCGCACGGAGAAGGATTGAGCATTAATCGCTACAAACGCGCTAATTCCGTGAAATTCAAGTCAACTCGCCTCATTTCAAATCAGTTCAATACTTCCGGAGCCTTCATAGTAAAACCAACTAAACTAAAAATCCTGTTTTAATATTAATTTATAAGTGAAACAGAAACTATAAATGACAGCCTACAAAAATAACTAATCCCGCGTTTTTACCACAATGACATTTAGTTAAAGCCTCCTTATCCCAACCTTCCCCGGACATGTCACATAAGGCAGCTGTCAAACACAATAGCGGTCAGTGGGTCGGCACAGATCGATAGCATTATACAGCCAATGATATTAATGTGTACTCTTCTGTTTTTTAACCGACTTCCCAAAACAGAGAGAGGTTGCGAATTCCGATGTTCTGTATTTGTTTTCCATCATTATATTCGTGATTTTTGTTCAGATTTGTAGTTTATGTTTCTTTATAGTATTACTAGGTGTTTTCCCGCTGTTTCACCCGCGTTCCGGGGGTATTTCTTCGCGTACCGGGATAAAATATAGCTTGTGTTACTCGGTAAGAGTGTAGCTTTCCAACAGTGAAACGTTTTTCTAATCGGTTCCAGTTTCGAAGCCTTTAGAGTATCAAACAATTTTTCTAATTTGTTAAAACAAAAAAAGAAAAAAATATATATCCTCTTCATCATATTTTTATAGACTAGCTTCCGCTATCAGTTGAAAAAGTAGCCTACAGCCTTCCTCAATAAGCAATCTAGATATTTTCCCGTTATTGCAGTGATTTCAAAATGGTTGGCAATTGAATCAAATCGATATCGTCTTCTCGATAACGTGACTCGATTCCGATTCGTTTGTGGTCGACCGTGATATTGGAGGCAGGTCCAATAAGTCTAGCACCCGGAATTTCAATAATTTTTACTGAAGCAAGTTCAATAAAATCATTGGAAAAGTAATATTTCTTTATGTCAGTTTTCGCAATTTATTAACGCTTACTTATAGGATATACGTTAATATGTATACCTAAGTTTATTTTCGTTGTCAAAGATGACGACAAAAATACTTTACCGCGGTATTCAAAAATAAAGCTGCTTTTACCATCAAGAAAAAATAGACATATATAGGTATTCAAAGCGTAATTAATCAATTTTGAATGGACTAACAATAGACATCTAAAAAGATTATAATTATCGTAATCATAAACATCAACAAAATGAATTAGGTAACTTTGTTGAAATCTATTTTCTAACCCGATCACTACTTTTATCGATAAAACTTTTTTAATAGAACTTTTGTTGTTGAAGGTCTTTACATACAAACATATGTATTTCGTAGTGTAATAATGAGTTTGTTCATAGTACCTATTTATTTTGTTCGATGATAGTTATTTTCAACTGTCGGTATGAGGACGTGAGTTTCATTCCTAGGTTAGTAATTTTTTTATATACAATTTTTCAGTAACACTTCTCAGGCTCAAGTTCATCAACAACAATACATATAAACGCCCGTTTTTCTTTAAACAACTACTTATTTAGTTTGAAAATTGAATGTGAAAATTCATAGTTCAAGTTATTTTCAGAAAACTGACGTGTCTGGATCTCAATCTTCACCCTTACATGACTCCTTATAAAAAGACTTATTTTATAACGTCCATTGCAGATCCCGATTTCAAATAACAATTTACTGCCCTCACAAACTCGCCTTTTAAACAGCAAAATATACCTATAACACAATTAAACATTCAGTTAAAATCGCGAATAATAACCAGACCAAACCAGACTTCATACAAATCTCTGCATTCAGATCTCACCCCTTGTACCTCTCCCCATGCAAACGACTGCCAACGGAGGGTACATCCCTTCCGTATGTAACCTTGACACACTTCGCTTCTGGCTTTTATCAGATCAAACTGGATTGAACCGGTTAATAATGGAAGGGAATGCAGAAGTTCCATATAAGTTGTTTTTTTTTATCTAGGACTTTTTTTCTGTGGATTTATTTTTCTACTAAAATAAATACGTCTTGTTTAAACGAAAAGTTATGATTCTGATTGTTATTTTTTATGGGAAATCATCAAATCACAACTCCCGCTTTGGGTTAGCCGCGTGAGGGGAGTGTCAGACTCATTACTGACCAAAAACCATCATATTCCTTCGTTGGCCTTTTATGTATGAAGGCCGCGGTAACTCTTTAAAATAATCCTGCGGCCCCGAATAATCTAAGCACACTACCTAAGCTAAAAAAATACTGTGGGACTTCTACCCATTCTACAGTCTATGGTTAGTAATAAATTATGTCCGTAGCTAAGTCATAACCACGGTGGGGACGTCAAAATAGCTGTAAATACCCTTTCACATTAATTATTGTTACTATTTTAGTATTACTTACCTATCGCAATAAGTTTAACCAATATTTGTTTGTGTAAAGGAAGGTTTTATTTAACTGGTTTTTGGTTATGGATATGATGCAATAAGGAAATTAAAATGGTAAAAACTTGGAAATACCTAGTGAAAATTATACATAACTACACTTAAGTTAAATTAACGTGAATTAAACTACTTCTAGATTCCAATAGTGGTTTCGGGAACTCTACGCGCTCCCGTATAAAAAGTAGCCAAAAGCATACCTCTATAATTGGGATAGGTTACTAAAACTGAAAGAATATTTAACGCAGTCCTGTAGCTTAAAGTCAAAGTCAAACTTTTATTCGGGCTTATTAGCTCGTGATCACGATCGAGAAAACAGGGTGGATTTGAGAAAATTCTGACACTATAGCTTGTAACCAGCAGCTGACTCGATAAGTAGGGTGAAGAACAAGCTATATAATATTAGCACAAAGTATTTTACAAATATATCGAATAAATCAACGGAATAATTTGGTACAAATCCTTGTTTCGGCATTGCTTCGTCGCGGCTCGCACGTGCAAAGCTTAAGACTTGTGCACGGCTGCTGGTCACGTTCCCAGTAATCTTACTGTAACCGTTACAACAACAACGTTATGCAAATCTGTCCTAATACCAAACGATGGTAAAATTGGTGTTTATGGAGGTCCAAACTCCATTTTTAGTGTAAAATGTTAAATACGTGGATATATGGTGTTATATACCGACCTACTTACCTATAATTTTTAGGGTAAATAAAATCCTTAATAAAAAGCAAATAAGTAAATCTGTTGGTCAGTCTTTTTGTGTGTCGCGCTTTCAGGCCATTAACTACTGAACTGATTTATACATAAATGATTTCTTTCGTATAATAGTCTAGAACCAGCGAAAGTATATACGCTAATGTTTACCCGGTTGTGAAAAGTTGCTTTCCCGGAACGAACGTGCCTAAACCTTTATGCAAATTACTAGCTTATCTTTTGACAGTTCGAAATGTGCTAGTTTTGGAAGCAATTATTCGAATACTCGTGAAAGCATAGTTACCATTAATTGACATCTATCTAATACCAAAGCTTCAATTTGATCGGACCTTTGACGAACCCGATGATTTAACCATGCCGTGACTATCGCTTCATAGATCTGAAGGTACAATTTCGATAAAATCTATACTTACCTATACTTATACAAAGAAGCAGAAGTGTTTGTTTGTTTGAATCTGCTAAACTTAAGAACTGTTGGACCGATATGAAAATTTATTTCAGTGAATGGCTATAGATTAATTTTATCCGGGGTAGGACGTAGTTATCGGGACATAGGTATCGCGAGGAACTGCTAGTCAGAAAATGGAAATATTTTTTCTAGTAAAATTACATAAAAATACGATATACCTTTACCTTTTACAATGTATTAATTCGTAAAACCTTGATTGTAGAATTGGTACATTTATCACGGACCTACTCGTCCATATTGCTGAACCGACCGACATATCGGATGGGCTTAAGGCACGCACTAATGAAATAGCCTATATTACGATTCAGTCTACGGTATATAAATAATAAGGTATTTTCTTCCTTTTTCGGTTTTCTATTCACCGATTTTTTAAATAAAGGAGGTTGAGTTTTGACCTGTATGTATGTAAGTTGGTGAGCGATTATCTAACTTACGGCTGATCATAGTTTTATGGGGTTTTCAGGTTTTAGGTATGAGCATTATTGACGTCGATTTTTTTTGTAAAGGGTTAGATTTCGTTGTGTATTTGTCAAAGGCAAATGTGAATTTAACGTGTTTATTTTCAATTGTTTCAGATGCCTGGTCTTCTTCCATAGACAGCAAAGATGTCCAGAATAAAATAGCACCGTTCTAATTTCAAACTCGGCAGTTTCGTTATGTTGTATTCATATTGACGGCAAAATAACTGTCTCATATGCACAGAGAAACCGTCAACGTGTTCAGGGATTCATTAAAATTACGACAAAAACTACTACAAAGAACAACAACGTATTTTAAAGTAGTGGAATTCGTAAAAAAAGACGCCATACGATACTTCACGTACGACTACGAAATACATCAATAGCGTATTATGAACATATTCATAGGTAACCATTCTAATAATCTTGTTAAACTTAAACATTAAAAAGACAATAAAATATAAAAAGTGAAGAAAACAATTAATAATTTTAAGTAGAAAAATCTTATTGATTAAAATAAATCGACTAAACTGACTAACCATAGATAAAAAAGGAATTTTGACGTTTAAAATGGCGGGAAAGGCTGAAGCTATTGGGCCAAGGAATGGGCATGAGTTGGCGCCTTTAAATGCGAGGGCTGATGGTAGCGAGAGGCCTCATGGGGTCACGATCGTGCTGCAAGGGTCTAGGGGGTCTTTACAACGCGAGGCCCCTGATGAAGACCGCGCGGCGTGGTCAGGGAAGCTGCAGTTCTTCTTGTCAATCATCGGATATTCTGTGGGACTCGGCAATATATGGCGGTTCCCGTATTTGTGCCAGCAGAATGGAGGAGGTAAGATTTTTTTTCTATTTTTAGTAGGAAATAGTAGGAATTAGTTTAAAGAATGACAACGGAACGACGATACCGATGATTGTTGTTATAACTTTTGTTGTAAATATTTTTAGACCTAAAAAGAACTTAAGATGTGTGAAATAAAACCATATGTGGGTATTTGAAGACAAAAGAAAGGCTCTTTTAATTTGTTCTAAATTCATCAAACTGGCGAGGATTAATATTTCAAACTACTTTTGAAACAACGAGTCATCGGGCCTCGGTAGTATGTATTACGTACCTTAGTAAGAGTCCTTTAGAACCTCCAAATATTTTTTAAATATCTATGAAATCTATGAAAGTACTTCTTTAACTTGCTTTACGAACCCGCAAATCTTTTTCAATTACCAATTTATTTAAAAAAGCTCATTGAGTTTTTCATTATTTCTAGCAGCAAAGCTTTTACCTAATTAACAGCATCGACATAAATAAGTAATTATAAATAATGGCGCGGTTTCCTATACTTTCATACATGTATTGATTAAACTTGTGGTTTAGGCTTTCAATAGCGTTCTAATTTATAAAGGCCATCGGTGGTTTGTTAAATTAATTAGTGTGGCCTTATATATCCGTAATTATATAATTATATGGTAAACTAGCTGTTTTCTATAGCCTATGAAAATAGAAAGTATCCTCAGGGAGGTTCCTTACGCAATATGTTCAATAAATTTTCCATTTGCTTACTTTCCATACAGGTAGTTATGTATCTCTTCGAAATTTTGTTTCAATCTACAGTCCTATACAAATCTGCAGTAGGTACATTTGGTTAAGGAAAAGAACAGAGCGGTAACATTATTTTCGTATTATCAGAGTATAGTAATACTTGCGATTTCACCCACGTCTTGTAAAAACTACTCCGCGCATCCGGTTAGAAAAGTTGCCTATAGCCTTTCTCAATAAATGAGCTATCTAACACTGAATGATTTTTTAAAATCCGTCCGGTAGTTCTCAATATTAGCTCGATCAAAAGAACTCTTCAGCTTTATAATATAAGTATAGACTAACAATACCCATATACATACACGTGTGTTTTCAACCTTTATCAGATATAATTTTAAATATTTACATTCTAGCAATTTCTAGCATTGAACTTGATTTTCAGAAATTGCATGTTTCCACAATTAAATTGTCGTTAAGTTCGCGAATTAGACGTGAAGTCAGTCACAGTTTATAGAATTTGATTTGAAGCTGATTTTAGTATGAGACATAATTTGTTTTATAAATGGTGCAACAATATTTACGTAGACCACATTATAATAAGAGCCTTAGTTATGTTTTTCAATTTAGATCCTTGTGTTTTTCCTTATCTATCAAACTCGGATTTGTTCTTTGGTTAAAGGCTGTTATTAAACAACCATCGTTTAAGAACTATACCTGGCATATAAACTTTTTGTAATCACCTTATTTAGCATATAATTTCTTTGTAAATCAATCGGTTAACGCTATCGGTCTCAATCAAATTACCGACACACCAATACTCTAACCATACAATACTTACTTACATTTATACTTTACACAGTAAATAAACGGCAAAGACAGGACCATTACATAGATTATCAAAAGCAATCACTTATAACGACATCGAGCATAAGGGTGCATCTACACGGTGCATGTAGCTGGAGGAAGTTAAGAGGACGAATTGGAATTTTTGGCGCCAAGGATCTCAATTTTTCTCAGTAAATACAAAACGGATCAAAATAAAACTTGGTTACCTGAAAGTTCATGATACAAAGGCTCGAGCAGACCGGATGCGTATGCGTAACCACGTCGTAGTCACGCGCGTAGTTACGGCGTAACCATGAGTTGTAATGTATGGAAATGTATGAGACAGGCCACACCGCTTGCGTAACGTAGACGTGCGCGTCGTTACGCAAGCGGTGTGGCCTGTCTCATACATTTCCATACATTACAACTCATGGTACGTGCACGTCTACGTGCACGTCTACGCTTACGTCTACGTATACGCATCCGGTCTGCTGGAGCCTTAAACCTTACTTTGTTAGACGTCAAAACATGATTAGGTAACTTTTATAACAGAGAAAAATATATCAAACATACCTCTTTTTAAAAAGAGATTCACATATTATGGGCAAACGGGACCGATTTAAGCCTCTTAACTTTTTTAGTAGTTGAGTATATACATACTCTTTAAAATTGTAGAAGGAATTTTTATCAAATTATCATTTCAAAATAAATAAATTACAAAACCATTTTGTCGCTTACGACTTTTAGTTATAAGCTAGCGCGCGTATTGTTATCCTCGCCCCGCTCAGACGCTCCGACCCCTTTTGGCGCCTTAGATGCGCGTGCCGGTTATGGAATTATTGTTGACCAATTCGTCGCCTTAACATGCACAAGTGACAAGAGCACGCGGGTGAATATTTTGCTTTGGTGCATGCGCGAGTCGCTGGACGTGCACGTTTTTGACATGCATGTAACCTGCGCACGTGCCTCAACATGCGCAAGCTACTTGCACCGTGTAGATGCAGCCTAAGACCAGAAAGTTCTGTATGCAGTCATAAAGTATTGATTTTATAGAGCGCTACAACGTCATGCTAACTGCAATCGTTCGTACGAATAATACTCTCACTGTTTGTTGAGTTGCGTTTATGTTATTTTATGAAGATGTGGTGGTAATAGCTACACACTGCAAACTTTCAGTGGTTCAATGGTTTGATTGGGCTCATAAATCAGTATGAAGACGAATGAAAGTACACACTTAATAACGATTAGGTATTTTTTTCAGTATCTGACCGATTAAAAACTTTGTTTGAATTCATGATTATCTTACAAAAAAAAACCTACCAAGGGCCGACCAAATAGTGTGTGCGCGCTCTAAGTGGTTCAATAGTATGATGGGGCTCATAAAATAGTATTGAGAGGTATGGACTGGAGATAACATTTCCAGTGCGCATATTACAACTACACATCTGATATAGTGTTGTGTGGGGGCTCTTAGTCGTAATTCCCGAGGCGCGTCCGAGACACTACGTAGTAAGAAATTATAATCATCAACGCACTACGTCTTACATCTGAATAAAAATCTCCGTGCCAAATATGCTCATTCGGATCAGTAGTTAAGCGTGAAAGCATAACAAACAAAGTCTCCTTATACCTACTTATTAGAACGGACTTGGTTATATTTGCACTCTACGCATCCGGATAAAAATTAACCTTTCTCGATAAATGGGCTATCACAAGCTTGTGGCACATTATAGCAGCACCGCAACAGCACGGCTGCAGCACGGCGTCGCCTCGAATTAAGACTACGGCTAGCTGCCAGCGCTCGCCGCTCGCCGGCCGCGCGCCGGCCGCGAGGTGTAAGCTTGCTGTCACCGCAAACTCAATATTATTTTAAGACGATTATGATTGATGTTATAATTGAACACGACGTAATGACGTTGTTTCGCTGCCGGCTCGGAGTCGGCGCGCAATTAGCACGCCGTCGGCGCGCTGTACGCATGAGGACCGCTCGCTTGCAGCACGCGGGCGGCGAGTCGAGTTGTGTGGAAGCGGCAAGCACGCTGACTGCTCGCCGCTGGCTTTTTCATATTGACATTACGAAATATATTATAATATACACGATTTAATGCTCTAAATTGAATGACAACTTAAATGCTGGTGTGGAGCCGTGCTGTTGCGGTGCCGCTATAATGTGCCATAACCTTAAGACTAAAATAAATTCAATCGTAAGTTTCAGTAGTTCCTGAAATAAACCCATTAAAAAATCTTGAGCTTCATAATATAAAGTATACAGGCCTCCCTTTCACAAACAGTGGTCATCAAAAACACTCAAAAGAGAATTATCACCGTTCAGTCAAACAGTTTCCCGGTTCCGTTTATGATATCCTAGGGGAGATTAAAGGGTTATACCCCTCTCTATCGTACACTTGTATATGTGCGTGTGTGTGTGTGCGTGTGTGTCTGGACGGGGTGAGGATCAAAATGTAATTACGTGACGTGGAGTTATGAATTTTAATATGGAGTGCTGGAAACGTGTTTGTATAATTTATTGTGTGGTTGGGTAATTAGTAAAATTTTGTAAGTTGTGGTTAATAAGGGTTGAAAATAGTATATATTTTTTTAAATCTTTAAACATTGCAGAATTTTTGTTCAAAAATACTTTATAGCTTTTTTTCATTCCTTATCTTGTTCTATCTGTTACTGTTACAGCCTTTTTTATCGTCCCACTGCTGGGCACAGGCCTCCTCTCACATGGAGAGGGTGTCTTGTTCTATCTACAATAAATTATTCGATACAAATTGCACATGTGCAATCTTAATCCTCACACTAATATCCAGTCGAAATACTCTTCCCGACACAACATTTTTCCTTCAATCAGTACCTAATTACACTCCACTCTTAACATTCCCAATTTTCCCACGTCACGGTACCACCAAACATTGCCCCTGAACACTCCATTTCTTCATAATCCTTGGCACACACTACATAATATACCTATATACTACCCTCACTACATAATACTACTACAGGTATACATACTTCAGTTTCGTCTGCATTCCATGCCCGGGGAAACGCAGTTTGCACCTGCGTGGCTACCGGCGGCCCGGGCAGAGCTACTGCATCCACTGACAGATGATTTTGAACCTCAACTATATGAATATAAGGTTTAAAATCCTGTATGAGAACCACTGACAGACGATTATAGTCTTTAATTGTAAGAGTGTAAGGTTGAAAATGCAGTGTGAAATAGGTAGTGGTGTATTACCTGTCCGATCGATTGGTGAAGAGATTTTGAATGAGTGGATTGAGATGAGGACTATTTATAGGGTAAATATGAGGGCGTGTTTGTTTATTGAAAGCTGTTTCTAATTATTTTTTAGAGGTGGGTTTAAGACTAAGTTATGGTAAGCAAGTGCATACTGAACTTAAACTACAGTCAGTCGGTAGTTGGCCCGATCATACTAATGAACGAAGGTAACAGTGGTTTTTGTCGGTCTGATACCAACCAAATACCTAAGCTTTGTAATGTCCGCACTACTATTTAGATATCTTAGAGTGAAAACCTCGTAAGAGATAACTTTTTTGTTTTAATTTTTCAGGAGGAACAAATAGCAAGCGAGATTTTCATACTAGAAATGCAATAAAAAATAAACTAAAATTGCATTTCCGAGTTTTTCCCGTTAAGATGATGCTTTACTGATTTATAAGCCCGATCATATTATAATAGACAGCTTTAACAGCCTGCTGAGTCCATACCAGTCTGGTTTTCGCCCTGGCCATAGTACAGTGTCGGCTCTCATCAAAATTACTGATGATATCCGGCTGGCTATGGAGAAGGGGCTTTTAACTGTACTGGTTTTGCTGGATTTTAGCAGTGCGTTTAACTCAGTTGATTTCGACATCCTCTTAGGTATCCTATCCTCACTAAATGTATCTCCTTCTGCTGTTGGGTGGTTCAACTCTTATCTTCGAGGTCGCTCACAGTCGGTCCGCGTTGATGAGGCTTCCTCTGAGTGGCGGGAACTCGCTGCGGGTGTTCCTCAAGGTGGCGTTCTCTATCCATTACTTTTCTCCGTTTTTAGGGTTCCGTACCTTTTTTTTTTTTTTTTTTTTTTTTAGCGACGTAAAATCATCAAATGACCCCTCCCGCTGTGGGTTAGCAGCGGTGAGGGAGTGTCAGACTCTTACTGACTAAAATCGTCGTGTTCCGTCATAGGCCTTTTATGTACCAGGGCCGCGGTATCTCTTTCGAACAACCCGCAGCCCCGGCAGGCCTTGGCCCTGCTGGGCCCCGCTGGGGTTGCTGACATCTCTTTGAGGAGCGCGTGGAACAACGCGCGCCGTCGACACGGGTCTGTCGTCTAGAAAGACAGAGGGACGATGAGCCACCCGAACTCACCGCCCACAGACCCACGCCTACGGTGGCCGGGAGTCATCTCGCGACACCCGGCGCCCATGGTGTCTACCTGGTCCAGCGCGGCGGCCGGGATGAGAGGTGCGAACTCTCTGGCGTTCCGCCTCCTCCTTCTCGAGCATGACCGCTTCGCAGAAGGAGGCGACGGCATCCCATTCCCTCTCGCCCCGGACCATGGCCTGAACCAGGGCCGGACGCGAGAGGTCGCCGCCGCCCAAAGCCTCGACGAGGACCCGGCGGTGCCCTTCCCATGCGGGGCACACCTGGACTGTGTGGTCCACCGTGTCCTCGGGGCTGTCCGCACAATGGTGACACCCGGGCGCCTCTTCACGACCGATGCGGTGCAGGTACCTCCCGAAACAACCGTGTCCGGTGAGGACCTGCGTCATGCGGTACGTGAGGGCGCCGTGACTCCTCCCGAGCCACTCCTCAAAGAGGGGACTTACCGCCACGATGGTGGCGTGCCCTGCACTGGGTTGCGACAGTCGCTCCCTCCAGGCCACCATGAGATCGCGCCGGAGCTCCGCCCGCTGCGCGACAACTTGCCGCGGCAACGGGGTTTCTCCCCGGCGCTGAGCCTCCTCGCGCCAGTCGTACAGGCGCAAGAAGACCCACGCCTCCAGATCCCACGGTGGCAGTCCAGCAAGTAGGCCAGCTGCTTCGCGGGAAATCGTGCGGTACCCCCGGATTAGCCTAATGGCTATCACCCTTTGGGGCACGTTCAGGTAGTGTACAGCCCGCGGCCGTACCGAACGTGCCCATACCGGGGCCCCGTAAAGGGCCATGGACCGCAAGACTCCCGCGTAGAGTTTACGGCAGGGGGCGTTTGGGCCTCCCAGGTTGGGCAGGAGCCGCTTGAAGGCAGCACCTGTCTTCTCCAGTTTGGGGCCCAAACGTCGGAAATGTTCGACGAAGTTCCACCGGCCGTCGAGGACGAGTCCTAGGTACTTCATCGCCCTCTCGACGCCGATGGTAACCCCCCCCCACCGTGACCTGGGAGCCTGAAGGTGGCGCGTTTCGAAGCCCATGAAAGCACATGGCCTCGGATTTGTGCAAGGCCACCTCCAGGCCAAGCAGCTGGATCCTCTCGATGACTGTCGCAACCCCGCGCGTCATTATGTCGGCCGCCTCCTGGTGCGACCTCCCTTGTGCCAGAACCAGCGTGTCGTCAGCGTAGCAGACCACGCTGACGCCGCTAGGGAGGTCGGCGCGCAGCACCCAGTCGTAGCCGATGTTCCACAAGAGCGGCCCCAGTACCGACCCCTGCGGAACACCGCACGACATTTCTCGCCGGTTCCATTCCCCGTTGTGACCAGGGTAGATGATGGACCTATCCGACAGATAGGCCTCGACCACGCGACGAAGGTAGGTCGGCACCCGGTGATACCGGAGTGCCTCCCTAATGCAACTCCAGGGAAGGGTGTTGAAGGCGTTGGCGATGTCAAGAGACACCGCCAAGACGACCCCCCCCCGGGACACAGCATCCCCCGTCGTGAGAGCTCTCACGCGCATGATGGCGTCCACCGTTGAGCGCCCCTTGCGGAAACCAAACTGGTGGTCCGCAAGGTCCGGCCCTATCCCCCCAAGGTGCGCGACGAGGCGGTGTGCGACAACTCGCTCAAAGAGCTTGCCCACCTCGTCGAGCAACACGATAGGCCGGTATGCGGACGGAGAGTCCGCAGGGCGCCTCGGCTTCCGTATGAGGACCAGTTTCCCTGTCTTCCAACGAAGTGGGAACTGGCCCCTCTCCAAGCATGCGCTGAGAAGCCCTCTAAGTCGAGGCCCGAGAGCCTCAAGGGCCAGGACCCAGGCCTTGCCAGGCAGGCCGTCAGGCCCTGGGGCGGTGTTTTTGGCTTTCAGCCTAGCCACCGCCACTCTCAGGTCCACCCCAGTCACCTCGGGGACATCGTCGTCGTCGGAAGTGTGGTCCGTCGTTGACACCGCGGGTTGCAGAGACATGGGCGGGGGAGAGTGTTCCCCGCGCGAAGGGAACAGAGCGCTCACCACCTCCTCCACCAGCTGAGGCCGAAGACTCTGGGTCAGCGGGGGGGCCCATGGGCGGAGCTTGCCCCGCACCATTTTGTACGGGCGCCCCCACGGGTCCCTGTCCAGAGACCCCAGCAGCTCCGCATTGGCCACCTCCTTGGCCTGGATGATGGCCAATTGGAGGGCGGTCTTCGCAGCTCTGTATCCCTCGTACAGCTCTGCTTCCCTGGCTTCTGCATCCGGAGGGCGGATGCGCAGCCTGCGGTGTCTGGTGTACAGGTGCCTCGCAGCGACGCACGCCTCTCGAAGGGCGGCGATCTCGCGAGACCACCAGTACACCTGGCGTCGGGCGCGTCCTGGCGGGGCTCGGGGCATGGCCACGTCACAAATCTCGGACATGGTCTCCCGGAACCACTCCGCCTCGTCGTTGATGTCGGCGGGCCTGTCCGGTGATGACACCCAGGCCTGCACGACTGAGGCTTCCAGGAGAAGCTCCCGGTCCAGGTGCCTCAGCGCCCAACGTGGACCACTCGGGGTCTGCTGGACCGGCGCGCTAGGGTTCTGGGCGGAGACGTCAAACCGGATGTACCGGTGATCGGAGTAGGTCTCCACCCTCTCCTCCACGCGCCAGTCAAAGACACGCGGCAGCAGAGCGGGGCTGGCGAACGAGATGTCCACCACTGACTCGCCCCGCATCCGTACACACGTGGGGACAGAACCCCGATTGAGGACGACCAGGCCTGCTTCCAGCGCCCAGTCCTCCACCATCCTACCCCGTGCATCTGTGCGTCGGGAACCCCAGGCCAAGTTCTTGGCGTTGAAGTCCCCTAACACTATCACGGGGAGGAGGGTTCCGTACCTCAAAAGGAAAAAACGGAACCCTTATAGGATCACTTTGTTGTCCGTCTGTCTGTCTGTCTGTCTGTCTGTCTGTCTGTCTGTCAAGACCCTTTATCTCAAGAACGCGTGGACGTATCAAGATGAAATTCACATGAAATGCTCAGGTCTGTTGTCCCTTTAAGCTGTGAAAATATCAAGCTTCTAAGCCAAGCCAATCAAAAGATACAACCGATTATGTCGATATTTTCAACAAATTCTCGACACTCGCAAAGGAATCAAAACCTACAGGGTACTTCCCGTAAACTCAGAGTCTTGAAATTTGGCATGAAGTATTGTCATATAATGCAAATATAGGAAAAATTACGAAAATCTCATTTTTTTAGTTATATAATATAAAAAAATATATTTTAATAAAATGAAACTTACTACCTTATTTCTCACGAACGAATAAAGGTATCAAATTGAAATTTATACCAAATACCTAAGTCTATTGTCCCTTTAGGCAGTGAAAAAAACAAACTTCTAAGTTAACGCGATCAAAAGATACAGCAGTTATACCGACACCTTAGACGAATTTCTGTCACACGCTAGGGAATCAAAACCTACAAGGTACTTCCCGTGAACTCAGAATCTTGAAATTCGCCACGAAGCAGCGTTATATAGTACAGATAAAGGAAAAATTGAGAAAATGATAAATTTGAAGTTACATAAAATATTAAAATATTATTTTTGCTTACACGACATAAAATATTTTTTTAATAATTATAAACTTACTAACTACCCTTTTTTACATGAACGCGTAGAGATATTAAAGTTGAAATTCATATCAAACACTTCTTAAATATAATTGCCACTAAACTATGAAAAATTTTAAATCATTCAAAGGTCATTGGGCACCTTAGTATGAAAACCATACCCACGGCGGATACGAACGAAATATAGCACAGTATAATGATAAAGGCTCTGATTTACTATGGCATTAGTCGCATCTATGTGAACCGTGAGAATCTAGAGAAAATCAGGTGTAAACATCAAATATTTTCCTCATTTCAATGGGGAATTTAAACGACCAAATTTGACGGATTTGAGAAATCATTTCTTTGTAGTGAAAGAGTATACTCGCCGTTTATTTCCATTGTCATCAGGTCAGGATCTGATGATGGAAATCCTGAGAAATCGAGGGCAACTATAAAAAATTGTAGGCATGCATAGGATTAAAACTTGATTCTCAGATGTATGTCTGGTGATACTATCAAACAGTGAAAGTTTAGAGCTTACCTGATGATGGAGAAGTGAGAAAGTCGAGAGAACTCTATGCATGTTTAAAAAAATAATAGATCCCATTAGTAGTGAATTCTCATCACCTAAAATAAAATAAGCTCCAACACAAGGTTACGTTATAAATTGTAAAGGAGTTCCCATAACTATATCTGATCTTTGCTATCGATCCCACAATGGCAGTTAAACCTATCTATGTGGAAAGTCTTCGCCAATACGAATAAAATAAGCCCAAACACGTGGTAGTTGCAACATACCGTTCAGGAGTTCCCTCGACTCTCTGTAGTCTCCATAATCAAATCAGCTCCAAACCTTCACTGTTTACAAGTACCCTCAAAAATACACTCACATGTCTGGTTTTGACTCGATGCGTGACTACAATATTCAAGAGTTGCCCTCGATTACTCAGGGTTTCCAGATCCTTTCTTTATGAAAAGTCTTTAACAATAAAAACTAGCATTGCAACCTGTAAAATCCTCTGAAACTGCTTGTCTATTATATTTTTCAAACGATCCTGGACATTCAAAGAAACGTCATACCATTCTCCACGATTTAAAACTACTTTGATTCATGTCCGCCACTTTTTACAAAGCGGGTCAGATATGCCCAATGACCTTTAAGACATAATTAGTTATTTTCAATCAGATTTCTGAATGATGACTATAAAATTTTGTATATAAATAACTTTAATAAAATAACTTTTACAAGGTACTGGCCTACTATTTTAGTTATATTATAAAATAAAAAATATTAGCTATTTTGACTCTCACGAAATTACCATAACTATGATTGTTCTAAACTGAACGGTTGGCGCGAGACTCACTTTTTATCTAACCAGGATTTGTACGGAACCCTCGGTGCGCGAGTCCGACTCGCACTTGGCCGGTTTATTATAAACGCCATCACTAAGTCACTAGTTTCGCATTACCATCTCTATGCAGATGACTTGCAGCTTTATCAACACTTCAAACTTGAAGAGTTACCGAAAGCAATTGATGCCATCAATAATGATCTTAGAAACATAAGTCAATGGGCTAAGGATTTCGGGCTTCTAGTCAATCCTGCCAAGTCACAAGCTCTCATTATTGGTGGCAGATATTTCCTTAATAAGCTGTCTTCTCCACCACCGGTCTCATATGATAGCGTTGCAATCCCATACTCTTCTACGGTCAAGAACTTGGGGGTAATTATGGACTGTCATTTATCCTGGGGTTCACACGTTGCAGAAGTAAGCAGAAGGGTATTTTGCTCGTTTCAGTCACTCAAACGTCTCCAGAAGTTCCTGCCTTTTACGACAAAAATTAATCTCGCTCAGTCGCTTCTTCTCCCTCTTTTAGATTATGCTGATGTCTGTTTCCTTGATGCGACTGAGGAACTTCTTAACAAACTCGAGCGTCTGCAGAATCTGTGCATCCGCTTCATTTTTGGCCTCCGGAAATACGACCATGTGTCTGAATTCCGGAGCCAGCTGAAGTGGCTGCCAATTCGGCAGCGTCGAGATGCTCATATTCTGTCTTTTCTCTTCTCTCTTCTTCACAATCCCAACGCTCCAAATTATCTTAAGGAACGCTTTGAGTTCCTTGTTCCTAGATGCAAACCCTGTCGCTCCTCTTCATCTCTTCTACTCCGTTTCCCTCCTCATACTTCGAGTCGTTATGATGGATCCTTCACTGTTCGCGCTGTGAGGCTATGGAACGCTCTGCCTCACAGTATACGTGACAGCATATCGTTGGATGTCTTCGAGAGACGAATTAAGGAACATTTCCTGTCAACATGACCTTATTTGTATGTATGTATTTATTTATTTATTTATTATATTTTATGTTTTATTTATAGGTATATATTTTATGTTATGTAGTTTTATCTTTGTTTTGTTTAATGTTGTGCACTTTTAATTTTCTCTTCCCTATCGCATCTCTCTATCGCTCTAAGGTTTGCTGTTAGAGAACCCAGTTCTGGGTTAAGCTCGCCTTTGTACATGTCTTCTCTGTGTTGTGTGTATTTTTATATGTTTTTGTGTACAATAAAGAATAATAAAAAAGACGAATAGCTTAAAATATTCGGATTCTAAGAAACAGATATCCAAGAACAAAGTAAAGTTAAAACAACACCAACGAATTCAAAAGGCATCATTCCAACAAACCACATCAATGATTTTCTATTTATGTCGTATCATGATGAAACAGTTTCATATCGGAATACGTACACTCCACAATTATATTCTAATAACAAAAGTCTGACGTGAAGCGTCATGTGTGTAGGTACTCATTACATTCTATTCTCAGAAATTATACTTTCATTGGTTTCTGCCAGCGGTTTCACTTGCGTCCCGTGAGAGCTACTTCACGCGTCCGTATAGAAAGAAGCGCCGATAAATCCGCTATTTAAAAATTGAAAGAATTTTTCTAATTTGACCAGTTTTACCGCGTTAAACCAAATAAACTCTTCTACTTTATAGTATATCTATGCTAATATACCAAACACTTGTTTTTTAGACTCCGAAACTGCTTAACCGATTAAAAAAAATTTTCACTATTATAAAGCTAGACTATTCCCGAGTAATACATATATACTCGTAACACATAACAGGCTATATTTTGTCCGAGTACCCAAAGAAGTTCCCCGGAATGCAAGAGAAACCGTGGGAAACAGACAGTATTATAATATGTAGGTAGACAACACTAGTCTGACGTGAAACGTCACGTGTGTAAGCCCATTAAAGTCTATTCTGAGAAGTTGTACCTTTATAAATACTATAACCTTTCCTAAATATACTCACCTTCTTAGGTTTCAAAACAAAACCTAAGTATATTCATGCCTTTTGATAGAAGGCTTACGGTGGCTCATTAAATATGTATATACCTACGTATTTACTATAAGACTGCGTATAATTTTGAGTCTATTTTAAACCATTCTATTTTTTAAATGGTTTTATGAATGATGGTAACTATGAAAATATCAGATATTATAAATTTATTTCAATAAAATGTTCATGAAAATTAACTTAGTAAAAAACCTATTATTATTCATTTCATTTCTTACTAAAATAAATATGGCATATTTTAAATCAATTCTAATTCATAAATGATCAAGATTGTACAATCTAACTATAACAACCACCTACTGCGGTGCATTCGTAGCAAAAGAGCAAAGGTTACCGTAGCAATGTCTACGCCAGCTACGACGCAATTTCGTAGCTCCGTAGCAATTTAAAAATCGATAGCGCTCAGCCCAGACGAAGCGGCGATTCTAAAAATAGAAACTGATTGTTTATGGCACCTAATATAGGTTGAGGTTTAATATCTAGTCCTTCCTTGTTTTTGAAAGCCCTTTTTGTACGCGACATAATTGTTTTGAAAAGGTCAAATGATTTAAATGTGGAGGTATTTTTATTTGTGTGACGTTCGTCGTAGTATGTACGTTTGGGGTAATAATAAGTTGGGAATATTTTAGAAGGGTATTTTATTATGTAATACTACGCTGTTTTACGTCTTTTTCAATTGCGTCATGCATACATTTTGATTCATCATCATCATCATCAGCCTATCGCAGTCCACTGCTGGACATAGGCCTCTCCAAGTGCACGCCACTGAGATCGATTTTCGGCTTCTCGCATTGGCAATCATTACATTTTGATTGCGTTTTGTAAATAATTGGTGTTTCGGCAATCTCTGACACAGTTTAGCCGATTTTGATAACATTCTGACTAAAAAGTATGTAGCTAAAGTAAGTAAGATTTGGCTTCCTTTTCACGATTAAAAATTATGATTGAGCTTTAAAAACAAATGAATGTATGTACTTATAAGTATTTTACCTACGTTTTACGAAAACAAGCTCTGTATAATTTCAAAGAGCAGAGAGAGTGCAATACTCGTAAAGGCTCGAGCAGACCGGATGCGTATGCGTAACCACGCGCGTAGTCACGCGCGTAGTTACGGCGTAACCATGAGTTGTAATGTATGGAAATGTATGAGACAGGCCACACCGCTTGCGTAACGTAGACACGCGCGTCGTTACGCAAGCGGTGTGGCCTGTCTCATACATTTCCATACATTACAACTCATGGTTACGCCGTAACTACGCGCGTGACTACGCGCGTGGTTACGCATACGCATCCGGTCTGCTCGAGCCTTAAACCGGTGTTGGCAAACAAGCGACTTGTTCAAACATTGCCACTGGACTGGACATTGTATTTATTGCATACGCTCACTGCATGTTAAAAGGGAATAACGCTGAATTCTTGTTTTTTGGAAAACCTGATAAAAGGATGACTTATTTTTGAACATGTTGAATAAATTCAATATATGGAGAACACTGGACACTGCATTTATATGGCATACGCTTGCTGCATATTAAAGTGGACTAACGCTAGAATCCTGTTTTTTGGGAAAATAAAATGAGGAATATTTTTGATAGGAACGTGTTCAGCCTTGTATGAATTCGAAGGGATGTAATTAGTTCTTAGCTCTTTTACCTAAAAAACAAACATCCGAATTGAGAACCTTCTTTTTAGGAAGTCGGTTGAAAAGTGGAAAGACTTAGATTATTCCAAATCGAACCAATTATTCATGAAAATTGCGGCTGTTTATTTTTATATTTTTTAAATATACTGTGTTTTTATTTTAACTTAACAGTTAAAGATATACGCGTAACACCTGATTTAAAAATCCACAGATTTTGACCTTAAATTGTCACCATTACATGGTTTTTCGTTCAGTGTTTCGTTACGATTAGCTTTGCTACGATTAGCAATTTTCTAAGTTTATAACTTAAGCCACTTTAGTATTACACCCGCGTGTGTGAGGCAGCCCTGTAATGTGTAATGTGGCTGACGTTCACAGCAAACAGTTGCACGACGTGCTCCAATATGACCGCTTTGAGGTTCACTCACAGTTATATTGGGCATATAAGAGGTGTAATAAGCTAAAGCTAATTTGAACGAGCTAACAAAAACTACTGGTCCGATTTGAACTGAATGAAGTTCGTACGGTTAAGTTAGCATTTCTGAAGTCGGCTATTGGACCACTTGGGCATTCGTTTGTACAGATCTTGTCTAGACGCTTTGCTGTAGTGTGATTCTATAAGACTTCACTCTAAACTTCGCATCTGAATCCGCCGTGAGTTTACTACACTAGCGCTACTCTTGCGAGCGTGTTTGCGAGTTGAACTAAATTAAACTCGAGATTTTGACAGATAAAGTATGAGATGACTTTTAGAACGTTTTGAACCGAATGTGAAGTGAGAGTGAATAGCGAAGTGAAATGCGAGTTGTTGTCTGAATTTTATAGAATCGATGTACTGGTCTGAAGGTGTCAAAAAATATACAATCGTCAAAAAATATTAAACTTCAGAAACTTAATGGTTACAAACTGTAAGTTTTTAACATAAGCCACTTCGGACAAAGCCCGCGTTTGAGGCATCCCTGTAATGTGTAATGTGGCTGACGTTCACAGCAAACAGCTGCACGACGTGCTCCAATATGGCCGCTTTGAGGTTCACTCACAGTTTTATATATAGGTGTACAAATGTTTGTATGGATGTATATTCGTGAGTTTAATTACATGTAAAGTATCTAGGGTTATATTAAACTGAATTTGGTCTAATTGTAAATGAATAAAGTTTGTACACGTTTGTTTGTAAGCCGAAAATAGATCTCAGTGGCGTGCACTTGGAGAGGCCTATGTCCAGCAGCGGACTGCGATAGGCTGATGATGATGATGATGATGTGGAGGTATGAGAGCAGAGAGTAAAGCTCATCATACCTCGCACTAAAGGGAGGATCCTCCGACCGGACAGGTGTTTTTGTCCGGCGGGCTACTGCCCGACAGTTGTTGTCGGGGTGATCTACGCGTATTAATGTGCGCGCGAACACTGCATGTGCGATGCAGGATTCTTGTCTGAGAGTTGCGTCGGCGACTGTGTAGATGGCGGTGTTAACAGTTGTAGTGCCGCTACATCACTCCCCTCCCGAGACCGGAGGTCGATGGTACAAGTTCTTGAAGTGCTAGCTAGTCTTGTTGCCAATGCGTTGCCGCGAGGTTCTCGGTGAGTCGGAACTGGCTGCTACGGCGGTGCTGCGAATCCCAGTGAGTCGGGACCGGCGCTGCGAGAGTTGCACAGCGCCGCGCTAGTGGCTAGCGACTGCTTCGGCGAGGGAGATACTCGACCGGCCGAAGTGCAGTGAGCTGGAGCCTAGGTCGCTGGATGTGGCTGAGGGTGCTGACCAGGTATGTGCGTCCGCAACATGCTGGTGGCCAGGGATACCCATTTGAAGCTGGCTGGCTGAAGGACTCGTCGCTCGAGAGCTTGAGGAAGGTCTTGCGGATGACGTCACGTAGCTCGAAAGTTGCGTGTTCATATCACGTCGGGGTCACCACTGTGGAGGTATGAGAGCAGAGAGTAAAGCTCATCAAACCTCGCACTAAAGGGAGGATCCTCCGACCGGACAGGTGTTTTTGTCCGGCGGGCTACTGCCCGACAGTTGTTGTCGGGGTGATCTACGCGTATTAATGTGCGCGCGAACACTGCATGTGCGATGCAGGATTCTTGTCTGAGAGTTGCGTCGGCGACTGTGTAGATGGCGGTGTTAACAGTTGTAGTGCCGCTACATCACTCCCCTCCCGAGACCGGAGGTCGATGGTACAAGTTCTTGAAGTGCTAGCTAGTCTTGTTGCCAATGCGTTGCCGCGAGGTTCTCGGTGAGTCGGAACTGGCTGCTACGGCGGTGCTGCGAATCCCAGTGAGTCGGGACCGGCGCTGCGAGAGTTGCACAGCGCCGCGCTAGTGGCTAGCGACTGCTTCGGCGAGGGAGATACTCGACCGGCCGAAGTGCAGTGAGCTGGAGCCTAGGTCGCTGGATGTGGCTGAGGGTGCTGACCAGGTATGTGCGTCCGCAACATGCTGGTGGCCAGGGATACCCATTTGAAGCTGGCTGGCTGAAGGACTCGTCGCTCGAGAGCTTGAGGAAGGTCTTGCGGATGACGTCACGTAGCTCGAAAGTTGCGTGTTCATATCACGTCGGGGTCACCACTGTGGAGGTATGAGAGCAGAGAGTAAAGCTCATCAAACCTCGCACTAAAGGGAGGATCCTCCGACCGGACAGGTGTTTTTGTCCGGCGGGCTACTGCCCGACAGTTGTTGTCGGGGTGATCTACGCGTATTAATGTGCGCGCGAACACTGCATGTGCGATGCAGGATTCTTGTCTGAGAGTTGCGTCGGCGACTGTGTAGATGGCGGTGTTAACAGTTGTAGTGCCGCTACATCACTCCCCTCCCGAGACCGGAGGTCGATGGTACAAGTTCTTGAAGTGCTAGCTAGTCTTGTTGCCAATGCGTTGCCGCTGATGAAAGTTTGTACAATCAACATAGCATTTCTGAAGTCAACTATTGGGCTACTTAGGCATTCTTTCGTATAAATCTTGTCAAGACGCGTTACTTCTCTGAAGTTAACTACTGTTGACTTCACAACGGTTAAAAAATATTAAATAGCTAACTTCAGTATTACTTAATTGGTGTGAACTCTAAGTTTTTTAAACTTAAGCCACTTTAAACAAAGCTCGCGTTTGAGGCAGCCCTGTAATGTGTAATGTGGCTGACGTTCACAGCAAACAGTTGACGACGTGCTCCAATATGACCGCTTTGAGGTTCACTCACAGTTATACGTATACAAATGTTTTTTTATGACTGTAATTACATGTGAAGTGGATAAAACTGTACTGAGTTATTTATTTATTTATTTATTTAAACTTTATGCAACAAAAATATTACATAGGCGGACTTAATGCCATAGGCATTCTTTCCAGTCAACCTTAGGGTGATGCAGAGAAAAACATGGTAGGTGCATTAGAAAATAAAACGAAAACATAATGATGAATAAAACACTAAATACTAATTAAATACAACAATATTAATACAAATAACAATAAATACATACATACATACATATATACATATAATATACCAATAAATTATTGTGATGATGATTCTGCCAACGATTTCTTAAGCAAGTACTTCCGCACAGCACTCTTGAAAGATTGTTTGCTGGGTGACTTCCTGGTTTCTAAGGGCAGCGCATTCCACAGAAGAATAGCTTGAATGTGAAAAGAAGAGTGGATAGTGTCAGAGGTATGAGAAGGACAGTGAAGAAGAAGATTGTGAGAAGAGCGAAGATTTTTGGAATGACCGGAGCAACGGTATTGAAAATGAGGAATTAGGTACGAGGGGGGAGTAGGAGAGTTAAGTAAAGAGTAAAGGGTCGTCAAGGCACGCATCGATCTTCTCTGACGAATGGACATCCATTTCAATTGCGTCCTATACTCAGAAACATGATCGTACTTCCGCAGGTTGAAGACGAATCTTATGCAGTTGTTGATGAGCCGATCAAGTTTGTTGAGCAAGTCCGCATTGAGGTCGAAGTAACACACGTCACCATAGTCGATAATAGGAAATATTAGGGACTGCACAAGCATTGCTTTGGTTTTCGGCGGCAAAAAGTTTCTTAACCGATTTAGATGACGTAAGGTTCCAATTACACGCTTACTCACACTAGCGACCTGAGTTTGCCAACTAAGCGTACTGTCCATATAAAGACCCAGGTTCTTCACATTGAGGCTAAGCGGAACAACAACATCGTTTAGGATAATCGGACGACAGTTCGTAATATCCACCTTACTTACCATACGAGGACTACCCACGACTATGGCCTGACACTTAGAAGGATTTACTGACACCCCGAATTGGTTAGACCATCGATTAATAACCGACAAATCTACATTCAGTTTGTCAATGGCTATATGCAGATCCTCAGGCCGAGCCTGAGTGTAAAGCTGAAGATCGTCGGCATACAAATGATACGCACACTGAAGGTTAGGAGTAATGAAGTTAATAAAGATAGAAAATAATAGTGGAGAAAGAATACCGCCTTGTGGGACACCAGCCACTAGATCACGCCAATTAGACAATGTCTCATCAACTCGAACAGCTTGCTGGCGCCCACGAAGATAAGATGAGAACCATTCCAGAGCTTTGGGTGAAATCATAAGATGGGAAAGGATAGATTCTAGGATATCATGACTGACGGCATTAAAGGCATTAGAGAAATCAATAAGGACCAAAGCTGTAACTTTGGTGTCCTGAATCCCCTCCCTAATGTCACCAGTCACTTTGAGAAGTGCCGAAGCAGTGCTGTGTCCTGGCCTGAACCCAGATTGCAACGGGCTAATAAGGTTGTGTAAGTGGATGAAGCTCGACAGTTGCTTATGGACGCAGGCCTCCAACACTTAAAGCTTGTTTGTTTGTTGGTTTGCTTGAACGAGCTAATCTGAGGTACTAACCGGAACAGGTCCGATTTGAAAAAATCTTTCAGTGTTATGCAATTGCTGAGGAAGACTAGAGACTAATAATAACCGATTCTTAAAGTATAAGATATTCTATTATCAATATCAAACAAGACAACAAGCGTTACGTAGTAACTGTTAAAGTAGTCTGTGACTTAAGGCTTTTATCGACGTGCGTGGAGTAGTTCTTACGGGATAACCCGCTAGTGTTTAATATGGGTTGAAAATCACTTGAAAGCAATTAAATTGATCCCACTAGTTCGTGACCTCATGGAAATAGCTTTCAGCTCATAAAATGACGTCATAAAATTAAATGAAAACTTAAAATACTAGTTAGGTAGGTATATTAAAATTGCGCTCTGGCTCTTTGCCAAATTGAATCATGCATCAACAACCAATTTTGTCGATGAAGCTTTTTAAAAACCAATTTAAGTTTTTTTTTGCACTAGCTTTTAGTGGCAATTGAAATTCGTCAAGTGTGTCTTTTGATAGGGTGCTTATTTCAGGTAGTTGATTCTTTGATATTCACACTTTACCAACTTTTCATTAAAGTTGGGACTAAGGAAGAAAAGTTTTCGAGTAACCTCACAGTTTTGCGACCTTCTATAATAAATAACACCAAAATAAATAATAATATCCATAAAAACTAATAGGCATAAATTGTAGCTTTCGCTAAATATTAAACTCTGGCTCCTAAACCAGGCATGTGCCTGTGACTTAGGAGACAGTGATTCTCCAGAAAACGTCAGAGTAAGCATATCATTAAAGTGATTCAGGACGTTACAATAATTTCTAGCTATATTGTGTGTTAAAGTCCCCAATTGTATTATTTCTGTATTTTCAGTTCCTTAATTTAGATTTTTCATACCAGATGCCTTTTACTTCTGAGACTTCTTATTTATTTATTTTTTGAAAAAATTGCGATAATACAACCTAATACCACGCTCTTGTTACAGGAGCCTTCCTAATCCCATTCCTCATCATGTTAATCCTCGAAGGCATCCCCCTCTTCCTGATCGAGATGGCGATCGGCCAGAAGATGCGTCTCGGCTCCCTCGGCGTATGGAACACCATACATCCATGGTTGGGCGGCATCGGCATCTCCAGTTGCATGGTGACCCTCTTCGTGGCTTTGTACTACAATGTCATTATTACATGGGTGTTCTTTTACCTGTTTAATAGTATTCGGGTGAGTTGGATCGGTTATTTTGTATGTAGGTCCTAATGCATTTTAAAAATAAGTTATCAAGGCTTAGCCGTCATGGCTCGTCTGTCTGATAAAAAGCTGTGTTCTTAGAGCCGGTTTTTCAAGAAGAATAAATATAGCTGTTGACATATTTTTTAACATATTATTCAAATTAATCTTCGATTGAAAAAATCGGCCCTAGATAAACTTCTGAAAATCATTTTTAAAGCGGCACTTTTGTTGCAAGCATTATCAAGTTCTAAGCATATTTCTAATTCTAAGCATATTAAGTTCTAAGTTTTTCGTATAATTTATTCAAACAAGGAATACAGTAAATTATATTAGTTACTCCCTCAGAATTTTCTATAGTCGAAATCCTCCCAGAATTTTCTAGAACCATCCAACTTCCACAGCTATCAGCGGACTCCCTACCCTGGGCTCACTGCCCCGCCGACAACGGGACCCGCGAAGCCGAGTGCAACAAAGCCTCGTCCACCGTCTACTTCTGGTACCGAGAGGCACTGGACGCGTCTCCCAGCATCGAGGAGCCGGGAGTGCCGCGCTGGTGGATCGTGCTGTACCTGCTGCTGGCCTGGATCATCGTCTTCTTTATCGTCATGAAGGGGATACAGAGCAGTGGCAAGGTTAGTGCAGTAGATTTTCATTTGTTTTAGACCCAGACTCTAACAATGCGGGGTTAGCCAATAGAATTTCGATATTCAAACAACTCGACTCCGCCCAATCAGTAGTACCTAGAGCGTAGAGTGGAGAAATTCTATCTATTGTTTTTAAAAAGGTAAGGTCAGTTTTTAAATACATATTTCTTTCTTTAAGCTGAAAAGAGAAGGCAATAAAAAGAGAGAGTGAGAGGCCATTTTTCAGTAGTAAGCTAAATTGAAGAAATCACGAGCTCTCACGCTTATTACGAATAAGGAAAAGGATTTTTCGTATACTTAGTTTTTATTTATCACGCTTGTATTTCAATTTCAATTTCAAAATAAGGTAACATGAATACCACAAAAGAATACAAAACGAGATATTTTCGTTTTGAGATATAAGGAATCTCACCCTTTAATGTCACTTTACTTAATTAAAAGACCACAGCAAAAGCCAACATAACCAAAGCCCTTTCTTCACAAATAACATAACTGATATTGTTTCAGGTGGTATACTTCACATCGCTGTTCCCGTACGTGGTGCTGACGATCTTCTTCATCCGAGGAGTCACGCTGCCAGGGTCTACTGATGGCATCATACATATGTATAAGCCTAAGGTTAGTGTGACAATGATAATAATAGATTAAGAATATTAAGAAAGAAAATACATGTATTTAAAAAACTTATTATAATAAAATACGTCTTCAATAATAAACCTTAATTTTTCTCCTAAGTCTGGCAAATACTACGCTGAAATCTGCATAAGTTACACACATCTTTACGTGAAAATGAGTTAGTGAATTTTGATGAAACTTGGCTTATACACTAAGTATATCTAAGGAAATACTGTTTTATGAAATACAAATGTACACATATTATTTACATAAGCGTATACATTACTTCAGCAAGGGGGTAAAACCGCGAGAAACATTGGTTTACTAAGAAAGAGCAAACAAAAGAAAAACAAAAAATAAATAAACAAATTCACATCTCAAGAAAGCCTGATTTCATAGAATAATTACCGCCCTACAAGATATATACCAAACGAAACCTTTTCTTTTGTCTCAAAGGGAGCTAAAAATACTCTTTTTGGTGTTTCGTTATGCAAAAGAAACCCAGTGTTTCATGTTTGCAGCACACTGCAGACAAAATAGTCGGCCAACAATTGACCCGATTTTCGGCACATTTTTTTTCATCATCATCATCATCTCAGCCATAGGACGTCCACTGCTGAACATAGGCCTCCCCCTTAGATCTCCACAGATACCTGTTGGAGGCGACCTGCATCCAGCATCTTCCGGCGACTTTATAAGATCGTCTGTCCACCTTGTTGGTGGACGTCCTACGCTGCGCTTGCTATTCCGTGGTCTCCATTTAAACAAAATCTTAAATCCAATCAAAGTTTTCAGTCGGTCTGATACCGGATAAAAATACCTGATCTTTATAATGTGCGTACTATCATTCATCTTCATATTGACTTAAGCCATGTATTCACTGGGAAACAATATTTCAGATACATAGTTTCTGAAACATCACGTAGATGTTTACAGCAACAATGTTTCGGAAACTCTGCCGACCACATCGTCCACAGAAACAAAATTATATGTTTCTGAAACAAAATTATTTGTTTCAGAAACACGTAGATATTGTTTCTGAAACAGTGTTTATAAACAATTGTTTCTCAGTGAATACATGGCTTTATGAGCGCAAAACAAACTAAGTATCGGCCGTCTCAAAGGGAGCTAAAAATACTCTTTTTGATGTTTCGTTATGCAAAAGATACCCAGTGTTTTATGTTTGTACATTTATGAAACTCTTGGGCAAATGTGACCTTGTTTGAATATGAGCAGTCTATATTGTAATTTGTATAGATTTTTTGGTATGTAGGCAGGTAATAGAATATTCTATTGTATTGGGTATTTGAACTCGGGTTTATCGAGTACGTTAACCTGTACTGATTCTACATGCTCTTGACTAAGTAATATGTATTAAAAACGTTAACACTTATACAAGTAAAAGTCTGTTTGCATGGGTGTCTTTTTTCACTGAAAAATCACAATCGTCAACTTTTTGCGAAGATATGCGAAAAACATTCTTCAAATATTAAAGAGCTGAATATTTCGTTTCTTTGTTTGCCTCATCGCGATTTGAAAAACCATTCACCACGAGTAAGATCCTTGGAAGGTACAGGCTACTTTTTTCCGGTTGCGTGGAATAATTTTCTCCAGTCGCGTCTGAAACCGCTGGCGGAAACTGGTGTTATACATATAATGAATGGCATATGACAAAGGTTCTTTATTTACATAGATATTTACAATACATATTTACAATAAATATCAAAAACTATCCAAGTAAAACAAACAACTAAAAAGCGTCAAAAAATTCGTCAAAATGAATGGTGAAATATATAATGAATAAGTAAATAAATAATTTCCCCCTACGAACAAAACTGTGGAAAAGAACTTGTAGTAAAGAATATCGACCGCAGTTCAATACCTACTTTATTAACTGTCGTCTAATCACTATTTGTCTGAATGGCTAATGTGGACCTGAACTGAAAGGCCTATTTTTGTCACAATGAAGGTCAAAGACCTCTCGTACAAAAGGACCACGAGTGTTGACTGAAACTTTATTTTGGTTAAGCGATTTCGAACTTGCATTATGTGCATTTTTGTTTTAGATACAGATTAAATTAACTTAAGAGCATCACTCCGCTCACTGTAGACTTCTCAGTCGTCGACTCATCATCTTCCGAGCCTTTTTCCCAACCATGTTGCGGTCGGCTTCCAGGCTTTACAAGGAGCGACTGCCCTGTCTGACCCCCTCAACCCGGGCCCGTTAGTTACCCATAAGTTACCCGGGCAACCCAATACCCCTTGGTTAGACTGGTGTCTTACTGGCTTCTGACTACCCGTAACGACTGCCAACGATGTTCAATGACAGCCAGGACCTACAGTTTAACGTGCCATCTGAAACACGGTCATTGGTGTAGACACCAATGCCCGTGTTTCAGATATACTCAGAAAGTACATACAAACTTAGAAAAGTTGCATTGGTACTTGCCTGACCTGGAATCGAACCCGCGCCCTCATACTCGAGAGGTTGGTTCTTATTGGATATCGCGGTATCGGATCGACTAAAAAGTTGCAATTGAATTCACAAGTACGTTCAAAATATCGGCCGATAGTATAATCTGCAGTCTGTTGCGAGGGTTCAAGCGTTCGATCGGACAATATGACCCCCAGTCTTTGTACCGATAAATGACATGAAAAAGAGTCTCCCAATTTCAATAATCGATTTTGAAATCAATTTTATTTTAATCGAGCTCTGAAATCAATTTTAGTAATATAATACTAATGTTTGTGTTTACTGTGCTAATAAGATTATTTCCCAATACACAAGCGGTAGTTTCAATGAAGTCTTATTGTACAGCGTATCTTTCCGTCGACATGGTATATTAAAGTGTTAACGATGGCAACGCATTAAACCATTGTTCATTCACATAGTTAATGAGACGAGATCGCTTTATGCTAAATATTATCGTATACAACGTCACAGATTTTAAGGTAGAATTCCGTCCATCGCAACATCGTAGGACGACAATAGTCAACCTATGAAAATGTATGGCACCGCTGCCGAGGCCCGCAACAGTCGCGCGCGGCTCCGTCAGCCGCGACCCACGGAATTCTACCTTTACCTCCTTTGATAAAAAGGAAACATTTTTAAAAAGGGTAGGAGGATTTTAACTTACATTTTGAAAATTGTTTGATAAATATCACCTTTCGCGCCGTCCGCGGTTTCACCCGTGTCCCAAGAACTACAGAAGACTAAGAATAAGCTTTATTGCCTACTCTTGAGTTGATCAAAATCCGTTTCATCCGTTAAGGCGTGATCTCCGGGTGCCACTGATTTCCTTATTGCGCACCACACCACACCACACCACACCACAAATCAGTGGAGCCGTTTTATCACAAAAGCATGAAAAACAAACTCACTTTCACATCACATTTTATTCAGCCTTTACGAACCACAGGTATCATAATTTAACTTAGGCCCAGTGATTTCTTCATATATTTTGACAGTTTTGCATTCACTTACAGCCGACTACAGCACAGCAAAGTTAATATAACCTAACTGTACCACTTTATTTTCAGCTGGAAAAACTCCTAGACCCAACCGTCTGGCTGGACGCAGCTACTCAAGTCTTCTACTCTTTCGGCCTTGCCTTCGGGTCTCTCATCGCATTCGGCTCCTACAACCCGCCGAATAACAACTGTGTTCGCGACGTGTTGCTCGTGTCCGTCTGTAACGCCTTAACAGCTATTTACGCGTCTGTGGTCATCTTTAGCATTTTGGGTTTCAAGGCTTATACTATGGTGGAGACTTGTATGACCAAGTAAGTACACTAAGGATTCTTTCAAATTATTTATAGATACTTTAACTTTGATACGAGTTTTACCGTAACGTGTTACGTGTCAAACATCAGATTAACTTTATTGTTTGTATTTGCATAATCGATTTTTAGAAGAAGGAAAATTCTAAAAAGAGATAAAATGAAATGACTCCATAGATAGCTATTTACTTCAAAGACGAACTGACAAATTAGGAAACGTTATTGAGATTAAGAGCTCTGCCTCACTAGGACGCCATGGCGACGACGCCAGCGGCTCAGGTCTGGCTACTTTTGGCATCCAAAAGTCGCCAAGTTGAGTGGCCATGGCGTCTCGACAGTCAATTGTTTACGTCGTCGCTGGAAGAAATCGCACGCTGACTGGCGACCACACTGGCGACTGAGTGAGGGAGGTGCGCTTTATCGTGTACATTGTAGTGGCAACCGTGGTAGCGTCGCCAAGCTGCCACAGTAGCCAGAAGCCACGTAGAAAACTGTAGCTCGTGGCCACGCCTCCAATTTGGCGATGTTGCCAAACCGTCGCCAAGTGAGGTAAGTTCCATACATTTCAAAACTAACTGCTTGGATACGTAGCCGGCGACGTCGCCATTGGCGTCCTAATGAGGCAGGGCTCTAAGAGCCAACTTACAAAAATAACTTATTAAATAGTTATGACAATTCATTTTAACCTGAATTTCGATTCTTTATAAAACCTTTTTGATACTATCTTAAATAGGTAAGGAGACAGTTGTTGGAGTAGGTGAAATATATTTGAAAGCGCTTTTCTGCATTCTATACCCGATCTATTAGTTGATTTGCGATTACAGTGTCAAGACCATATTCCATGTAAATTATATCGAATTTTAAACTTTAATCGCAAAACAGTTGATAGATATATTATAGAAATCAGTAAATCAAGTAGACATCTGATGCAGAGCAATTGATAAGGTCTAAATAAAGCTCGTTGATCGCATCAATCAACAGTGATTGTTCTCTCTTATCTGCTCGTAACGGCCTTCGCTCGCAATACGGTGCAAGGTGAGAGGGTGAATATTTTAAATTAAATACTCTTGTATCGGCCTCTGGGGTTATTTGAAGGTTGAGCTGTAAACTATTGATCTTTATAGCGAAGCATAAGGATGAAGGTCTTAAAAAAAATAGATGACCTGGATTTTTGGGGTCTATAACACAATTCAATATCCAATTCAAATTAATTCCATAACTGCATAGGTAGTATATAATAATACATAATAGTACACAATAATAGTGTTTCTTTTATTTTGCTATACATACTTATTACTAATTTAAATTTACTCGCATTTACGGAGGGTCTTACAAAAGTAAAACTGTCTCACAAGAATGTACTATGATGGTAGGACAACACATACAACTCTGCTTTTAGAAATATAAGTGTTTCATTTTGCAAAAACGGGTGAACTATACTCGTGCGTTTAAATAAATGTCTTCATGCACCATTATGTTTAGTATGATTCGACGACTGACTAGACTAGGGCAATACTAGTAGCCGAGTCATCGAATGATAATCACATCCAATCACTGTAGTGGCCCACTACTAAGTTCTCACGAGCTTACGCATACAAAGACATTGTTCATGTACATTTACACATACAAGTATACCTAACCCGCATTCATGAAACGAGAGCACCTAGAGGTACCTATTAAGCATGAATCAACGTCATAATTACAAATATCCTGTTCCCTTTTTCCAGGGAGATCAAGATCCTAGCGAACCTGAATATATCAGGCTTCACTCCGAACTCCAGTCACGACTACTATCGCCAGGAGTTCCCTCTCATCAACGAGAGCTTCGTGGCCAAGTACAACCTCACTGGATGCTCCATGAGCCGACAACTTGAGGAGGTGAGGAGAATGATATTAGAAATAAGTTGGTCATTGTTCAATGGAAATGTGTACACCATGTCTTCTGCCGAGCCACGTCCCATGTATGTTGGGGTCGCCGGCTTCCATTCTAACAGCATGTAGCTGTGCTAGTGTCTTACATGGAACGACTGCCTATCTGATCGTCTCAAACCAGTTAGCAGACTTTCTGTCTCCTGATTACCGTAACGACTTCCAAAGATGTTCAAATTACAGCCGAGATCAACCAATTTAACGAGCTTTTCGAAACACAGAAGAATCTGTCACGATAAGATGACCCATTCATGGATCTAACGCGCCGAACGTTGCTTATTCCTATGATCGATCGGCTTTTCCTTAGCCACGAGCTCTTTCTAGGTTCTATTTCATAGTTTCATTCTAGTATCCTTTAATTTCTAAAAATAAATAATAGAGGTAATTCTTACGAACAATACCACCGCCCCGGCAGGAAAATAAAGACCTAATTTATAAACTATTCCTCTCACTCTCTCCAGGCAGCAGAAGGCACGGGTCTTGCATTTATCGTCTTCACACAAGCGATCCTCAAGCTGACTCCGGCCCCGTTCTGGTCGATCATCTTCTTCATGATGCTGCTGTCCTTGGGGCTCGGCAGTCAGATCGGCATCATGGAAGGCATGCTGTGCACCATATTCGACATCGACTTCTTTAAACGGCTTAGCAAGCCGGTTATTACTGGTGAGTGATTCTTTTTTTTTTTTTTAATAATAAGTCATTTGTTTGTTTGGCTTTGCGAAGTTCTCTTTTATTGTGTATACTACAACGATTTCTTTAGCTGGGTACTCACTTAGCAGTGTAGCACGTAACGTATCAGATACGGTATCAAGTGAGTACGTAGGCACGAGCCCGCTGCGAGCCGCTCGCGCGTGGAGTGCTGTAAGCTCGCAGTGACCCGCCGAGTGGTGGTTTCACTGCGAACACAAAGGCGGCTCGCAGTGTGCTCGTGGACGGCGTTACGACCGCTTGTGCTTCATATTATACATGAATATGAACGCAGCACTAGCCTCCAATTGAGACATGTTGTCGGCGTAAAGTCGTTGTGAGCACTGCGGATCCGGCAGCTCGTAGCTAGATACACGGAGGACCGTGGACGAGCCGTACCCACTTGCAGGTTGATACCGTATCTGATACGTTACGTGCTACACTGCTAAGTGTACCCAGCTATAGAGTGGATTATATTAATCTAGTGTATTTATTTATTTTAGCTATACTTCTTTAATTTGAATATTTGCCTTCACACGGGCTATTAATTAGGTTTTCGTCAAATCACTGGCTGTTATGCTTATGACATCATTTTCTTCATACAAAAATACTGTGCTCCTTAAAGGACGTGGCACATTACAGCAGCACCGCAACAGCACGGCTCCACACCAGCATTTAAGTTGTCATTCAATTTAGAGCATTAAATCGTGTATATTATAATATATTTCGTAATGTCAATATGAAAAAGCCAACGGCGAGCAGTCAGCGTGCTTGCCGCTTCCACACAACTCGACTCGCCGCCCGCGTGCTGCAAGCGAGCGGTCCTCATGCGTACAGCGCGCCGACGGCGTGCTAATTGCGCGCCGACTCCGAGCCGGCAGCGAAACAACGTCATTACGTCGTGTTCAATTATAACATCAATCATAATCGTCTTAAAATAATATTGAGTTTGCGGTAACAGCAAGCTTACACCTCGCGGCCGGCGCGCCGACGGCGAGCGGACAGCGCGTGGTTGGCGCGCTGGCAGCTAGCCGTAGTCTTAATTCGAGGCGACGCCGTGCTGCAGCCGTGCTGTTGCGGTGCTGCTATAATGTGCCACAAGCTTTATTTTACTAAATTAACACTCAAAAGACAATGTACGCTCAAGAGTTTGTTTGCTTGAAAACATTAAGCTGAAAAACAACTGGATTGACATGAAGAAATATTATCATTGTCAGATAGCCCACTTGTCGAAACTACTTTTTATCTTGGCAGAAACGATTTAAAAAGTCATTCTAATATATTGATTTCTGCCACTTACACGAAAATTAGGCATTGAAATAAAACTACTTTTACGGACTTTATCGTGGTTATTTTTATTTAATCCCGACGTTTTGGATCCTTTACAGTTATCATTCGAATTCCTGATTTCCTTCCCCTCAGGTTGCGTGTGCACATTCTGTTTCTTCGTGGGTCTGATCTTCACGACGGGCGCGGGCGAGTACTGGCTGAAGATGTTCGACTCGTTCGCCGGCACCATCGGCCTGGTCGTCGTAGCTCTGTTGGAAATGGTCGCTGTTGTCTATATTTATGGACATGAGAGGTAATTTTTGACAATAAAAACTGGGGGAAATGGTTTTTGCAAAACGATTTTTCTTTTTCGATGTCACAGAGTTTCTTAGATATCACAATAATAAAGTAGGTATGTTGTGTCACCATTTCATTAAAAAGTCGTCTCAAAAGGGCTCTTTAGCACGTGACTTCGGCCAGACAACGATAGACGACACAGACAAAGCACCATAATGAATAAATCAATTAATGGTCCCACGTTCGCCTTGCAATAATCTGGGACCATCGAGAGAGATACAAGTAAATGAACACATAAAATTATCATACATAAAACTATCTCATCTCGTCTGCCTATCCATTTCTCAACTTACGTTAATATTTCAAACTCTAGCAGGCCACATAACTCTTTGACATATTTACCTTTCAAAACCTCCACAACTATTTCAACTCTTTCAATCTTAACAATATCTTCTTCACCAGATTCACCAACGACATCTACGAGATGACGGGCTACCGGCCAGGCATCTACTGGCAGGTGACGTGGCGCTACGTGGGTCCCTTCATCGTCACCTGCATCTTGCTGTCCTCGCTGGTGTTCATGCTCATCAATCCTCCTACTTACGGGGCTTGGAATGCTGATGAGGTAAGTTATTACAGCTTTTGTGGTGGTGATTGTTGTGTGGCGGTATGTGGGTCCGTTCATCGTCACCTGCATCTTACTGTCCTCGCTGGTCTTCATGCTTATCAACCCTCCTACTTACGGGGCTTGGAATGCTGATGAGGTAAGTTAGAGAAGCCTGCTGTGGTGGTGATTGCTGTGTGGCGCTATGTGGGCCCGTTCATCGTCACCTGCATCTTACTGTCCTCACTGGTCTTCATGCTCATCAACCCTCATACTTACGGGGCTTGGAATGCTGATGAGGTAAGTTTTTGGAGATTCTTGCGATGGTACAGGCCGGGAGTGTACTGGCAGGTGACGTGGCGCTATGTGGGCCCGTTCATCGTCACCTGCATCTTACTGTCCTCACTGGTCTTCATGCTCATCAACCCTCATACTTACGAGGCTTGGAATGCTGATGAGGTAAGTTATTGGACCCTGCTGTAGTAGTGATTGTGACGTGGTGCTACCTGGGTCCATTCATCGTCACCTGCATCTTGCTGTCCTAGCTGGTGTTCATGCTCATCAACCCTCCTACTTACGGGGCTTGGAATGCTGATCAGGTAAGTTTTTGGAAATTCTTGCTATGGTGATTATTGTGTTTTGTATGGTCATTGTGTCATGTGTACTCTATTGTTGTTTAATATTTATGATATGATAAAAAATTGAACCTCCTTTTTATTAAGCCGTTTACGTGCAGGCCTAATTAGCCATCTGCGCTATAGCCAATCACATAGCTGCTGTTGTGATCATCTTTACTTAATATTTTTATCCGCAAAATTTCCAGTATTAGTTTACCGGCATTTATTTCCTCCGTCCATGGCGCTGACAAATTGATCAGGAAAATCCTACCTATTACACTGATCAATTTTGAGGTGCCATGCCTGGCGGAGGCTATTAATGCCTGGAAAGTCACATGCCCGAATACCGATCTACCCGCCAACCCATCCTCCCAGAGACAGTGGGATGAGCCGCTCTGCAGAGTAATACGGAAAAATCTCATTGATACGTCAATTACTTCTGCGGAGCGAGCACGCCTACTGGCTGTGGGTGAATGGGAGTCAGGTCTTTGGCTTCACGCATTTCCGTCGGCAAACATAGGCACCATGTTTGACGACACCACTTTCAGACTCGCTGTCTGCCTGCGTCTGGGTGCTTCATGCTGCACTCCTCACCGCTGCCACTGCGGGGAAGCTGTCAACAGCCTCGGTCACCACGGCCTGTCGTGCAGCCGGAGTGCGGGCCGCATACCACGACATGCGAATATCAACGACGTGATCCGTCGGGCTCTTGTTGCCGTCGGCGTGCCAGCCGTACTTGAACCAAATGGTTTGGCACGCGACGATGGCAAGAGACCAGACGGCATGTCGCTATTTCCGTGGAAGATGGGTAGGACTTTAGTGTGGGACGCGACCTGCGTCGACACTCTTGCGCCATCCCATCTTCCTAGAACTGCGTGTTGTGTCGGCTCCGCCGCTTCACAAGCAGAAGACCTCAAACGGCGCAAATATAGTAGCCTTATCGGGAATTACATGTTTGAGCCGTTTGGGGTTGAAACTCTCGGGCCGTGGGGTCCGAGTGCTCACGCGCTTGCAAAGGAAATTTCTAAGCGCCTTGTTGACACTTCTCGTGACCCAAGGGCTGGCTTTTATTTCGCACAGAGGTTGAGCATTGCCATCCAACGTGGCAATGCTGCCAGCCTTCTGGGTACATTACCCGGTGACAGCGATGAGGAGCAATTTTTTGATGCTATGTATTAGTTTTAAGTTGTATATATAAGTTTATTTTTAATTTTTAAAATTAATGTAAATATTATATTTTTATTAATTCACATAAATATTCATTACCTAAATAAAATGATCGATTTTGAAAACTTGCGGCAACAATTTGTTATACAGAAGAGAAGACCAGAAACTCTCGCGGATTCCAAATTAAACATCACCACCATCAGTCTCAATAAACATTTATTAAGTATCTAATACTAAAATACACTAAAAAAATATTCTTAAAATACACTATTTTTAATCCTTCTCCTAACTCCTCTTATCATACTTCAGCATAAACAGCTCCCAGAAAGCTATCCTATGTCTGTAGGCATGTTCCTTCATAGACATGGTCACGTCTATGTCTAAATAAGGTCTGGATTTGCCGTTCACTGGGTTCCAGGTCACTGGGAGGAGGTCTGTCTTTTGGGGGGTGGGGTTCCTGAAAAAATTAAGGAAGGCTTTCTAAGTGTTGGCTTCTATGAGCGGTGTTACTCGCGGTTTATGGGAAGTATAAGGTCTTCCTCGATAAATAGGCTATCGCAAAAGAATTTTTCAAATTGGACCCACAGTTACTGAGATTAGCTCGTTCAAAAAAACCATGACTCTTCATATAATAATGACAGGTTTGTTATGGTTTATACAATGAATATACTAGTTGTAAATGAATATAGTCATATGGTCTCTATTTATGGTTATTTCAAATGTACTGTCACAGGACCTATGCAATTCTCAAAATATTTCAAATGGAAGGCCATTATTTTCTATTTTATTCAAAGGACAGAGACCTTGGAATAAAATAATATATCAAGCGAGAACGCGTTGAGAAATATTGCATTATGTGTATGTTGAGTGATACCAACTTACCCAAGTTTAACAAAGTTAGCCCACATCGTTGTCATCCTATCCCTCATCATCCTCTGCTCGTCCGAAGTCAGCTTGAAGGGAGTTTCAAACAAATACTTCAGCTCTTCTGTATGCGTAGCTCCGGCCCCAGTCAAGTTCTTATAGTGACTGCCCCCGATATACGAAAACATATACTTATACACCTTCCCGCCTTGCTCAATATACTTCGAAACTGATTTCTCCACAGCATAGTTCAATTTGAAGTCAGAGGAATAATCACTCAATTCCAACATAGACTCAGGACCTATATTCTTACTCCCTAAATAAAATGTCCTTGTTATGTTACTCAAAGTTTCCAATTCACATGTCTTTAAAACAAAATTGTTCTGCAAATTCCTGTAGAATAGATCCCCTAAAGAATCGTAGAACTCTTGAGGCTTATTCGCGTATGAGCCAAAATCTTCTTTGCTGTTGTAACCAATCATGATCGGTATGTTTTCTATTCTTTCCGGGTTGTGTAAGTGGTTCAGGCATTTTGTCACGAAGTTCTGCATTCCTCTGAATCGGATTTCCTTGCAAGCTGTCAATCTCATGCTCAAGTTTCTAGCAGCTGCCATCACGACAATAGGATTCTCTTTGGCAAGTATATGTAAAGCGTCTAGGGTATTCACGACTTTATATCCCAGGTGTAACGCAAGTTTTATAGCTGCCTCATGATCTCGATTACCAAAAAATCCAGGAGTGAATATAGACCCACTTTGTATAATAGCTTTATCGAACAGCGTCTCGTACTTTGAATACAGATGCAAATCAACAGCACCTCCTCCATAGCTTTCTCCAGAAATCGTCACTTTGTAAGGGTCTCCACCAAAAGCATCTATATGTCTCTTTATCCACCTCAACGCAGCTATCTGGTCTTTCAAACCTTGGTTGCCAGGTACAGATTCGTCGTTCAAACACAAGAAGCCGTAAGGGCCAAGTCTGTAGTTCACTGTGATGACTATGATGTCGTGTTTGGCCAAATGTTGGCCGCCAAAGTCACCGCCATTGCCAAAGATGAATCCTCCTCCGTGGAAGTAAACTAGTACTGGCACTGTGTTGTTCTCGTTGGCTGAATGTGGCACATATATGTTTAGACGAAGGCATTGGATGTTCCCGCCAACCCTGGCGATGACTTGAGGACATATAATGGAGCTGTCGTTCGCGATAAATGGTGTTTCGAAGTCTGGGTAGGCTAGATTGCTCTGGAATTAAAAGGAAGAACGTCTTAATTTTGTGTCACTGGAACATCTAAGGCCACTGAGATATCCACAAAAGAGTTTCTAATTATATTGTTAAAATAAAAGATTCAATTTTTTCTTTAGTCTTTTTCAGGCTAATCATTTGAGTTTTAAATGTAAAAACCGATCATCTGAAGTGAAAAAAGACATAACTTTTTCATGATGTGAATGAGATGACAGAACTTGAACAGGAAAACACATATGCATAGTACATAGCGTACTATGTACATAATATACTACTACTTTATTGTGACATCTACAAAACAGATTGTAATGTCACTTTGTAACATACACAACAAAATATGAATCTAACGATACCTTTCTAGGTAAAATGCATCAAACCGTCTTAAGTTTGCCAACAAAATCACTTATACGCACACACACAACTATCCTTCTAACACATTCGAATAAAAAAACAAACGCAACTCACCCCAAACGGGTTATACTCATTAACCCTAGCATAAGGTACTCCAAAAAACGTATCGTACCCATCCTGCTTAAATCCCGTTATAGGCCCCTTACTGGTCAACACAGTTATATTCTCTTCACCCTTAACGAGCACACAAACTAACAAAGATATTAATATATAAAACATTTTGCATTGAAGTGTTGGTTAGTAATAAAGTGGAGAGTGCAAGCGTGTTCTATTTATAGGTAGGAACGGTGAAGTACCGTGGTTTGGGGTTCCGTTAGCTTGTATGGTGAGGTTGGGAGTCCCCGGTATACGGGTGATTAATACAAGTGTGATTTGCATATTTTGAATGGGTTGAAGACTAACTGTACTTTGTGGTTCCAACCTATGTCATCTTGTACGCTATAGACTATTGCCACGTCTTTTTAGTGAAATTTGTTCAGTACCTTTGGCGTAAAACCCCGATAGATCTACACAATCTATAGAGTTGATTTAACATTATATATATATAATATTAGTAAGGACTTTATTTAGGTACTCTTAAATCAAAAGGGGCAAACATACTCAAGCGAAAATCATTTTAATGGTCGAAAATGGTTTGTCATTTAGTTAACCAGACCTTTTTTTTTAACGACGTCAAAAATCATGAAACGGCCCCGCTGCCGCTTTAAGTTAGCAGTGGTGAGGGAGTGTCAGACTCTTACTAAAAACCGTCGTGTTCCGTTGTAAGCCTTTTATGTACCAGGGCCGTGGTAACTCTTTCGAACAATCCCGCAGCTAGTTATCCCTTACAAATGAAAAACATATTTTCGTATAATAATTGCTGGAAAGATTATCATTTATTATTTTCCAAGCTACCTATGTAGCTATACTATCTATCTATACTAATATTATAAAGAGGAAAACTTTGTTTGTTTGGTTGAAATGGATAAACTCAAAAACTACTGGACCGATTTTAAATATTCTTTCACCATTAGAAAGCTATATTATCTGCGAGTAACATAGGCTATATTTTATCCCGGTGCGGGCAGTAGCTCCCACGGGACGCGGGTGAAACCACGGAAAAACGGCTAGTTATCGATATATTGCATTGATAAGAAAATACTTCATAGAAAGATACTGTAAAACACTACGGAACCAACGCTACCTTAATTTATGCAAATGTATAATAACAACTGCCTGAATCATAAACGATAATAATGTTTTATTTAGACAAATTGTAGCGTGTGCCGAGCGTAACAGTTTTTGTAAGCAAACCCGGGTCGGACAACTTGTATGTTCTCTGAAGACAATGACCGACTATTAAAAATATTATGAAATTAATTTTTGTTTAGCAATTTACTCTCCGAAGCAGTTTGTCTAAAGATTAGATACTTATTACCTCTAAGTATCTAATCTTACGGGTAGTCAGAAGCCAGTAAGTCTGACACCAGTCTAACCAAGGGGTATCGAGTTGCCCGGGTACGGGGTTGAGGAGGTCAGATTGGCAGTAGCTGCATGTAAAACACTGGTACTCAGTTGAATCCGGTTAGACTGGAAGCCGACCCCAACATAGTTCGGAGGATGATGATACCGTAGAGGTATGAATAGTTGGTACGTTTACTCATTCTTATTCTTTATTGCACACTAAACAATCTGTACTAATATTATAAAGCTGAAGAGTTTGTTTGTTTGAACGCGCTAATCTCAGAAACTACTGGTCCGCTTTGAACAATTCTTTCGGTGTTAGATAGCCCATTTATCGAGGAAGGCTATAGGCTACTTTTTATCCAGGTTCGTGCAGAGGTTCCCACGGGATGCGGGTGAAACCGCTGGCAGAAGCTAGTACATAATAAAAATAATAAAGACAATTTAAGCTTAACCCAGACATTTACCTGTTTCTTCTTCGCAAGGCTTAACGAATTTTGATAAAACTTGCCGTTAAGGCACGGTAAAAAGACATCTTTGGCCGGGATGGTTTTCATTTAAACATCCTTGGCAATCGTTACGCAGTCAGCAGCCAGACAGTCTTACAACACGTTTTACCAAGGGATATCGGATGGAGGCGGTCAGTTGGGCAGTCGCTCCATGTAAAACACTAGGTACCCAGGTTCATCCCGTTAGACTGGAAGCTGACGCCAACATGGGCGGGAAAAGGCTGGACAGATAAAATTCATTAACACCAAATAAAAAACCAATTATAAAAAATAATATATTTTTTATCATTTATTTGCTTAATTCCACAAGTTTTTAACAGTTGTTATTAACATTACGTTTAAAGCTAAGAACAATTTTGTGGGCCCAATTAGGGCGTACCAACATTTGGCATTTAATGCCAGTCCATGATAAAATACTTATTTCTATCTGTGATCTATACTAATATTATAAAGCTGAAGAGCTCTTCTTGTTCTTGTACGCGCTAATCTCAGGAACTACTGGTCCAATTTGAAAAAATATTCAGCGTTAGATAACCCATTTATCGAGGAAGTCTACATTTTATCCAGGTTCGTCCAGAGGTTCCCACGAGACACGGGAAAAACCGCTGGCATCTATTATATACCTATTTATATCTTATTCTAAATTATTATGGCAACAGTTAAATATTATACACTAGGAGGACTTTTATCACTCAACAGGACGTGTTTCTTTCCATACGTATGCCACACTAGTTCCCAGAAGGCCATCCTATGTCTGAAGGCGAAGTTCCTCAATTCCATATTGACATCGATGTTCATATAAGGCCTGGCAGACATTGACACGGGTGTCCACGTGAGCGGGACGAGATCTGTCTCCAAAGGAGTCGGATTTCTGGAATTATAAAGATCAAGTGTTATTTATTATCATCGAATAATGGTGTAACAAATGGACTTTTTAAAATTACTTATACTTTATTGCTTATGGTTTTATAAGGATCTGCATAATTCTTTAATTTTAATAAGACCATCTATGCAAGACCGATAGTTGGCTCAATCATTGGCTGACAGTTTATTTTAAAAATAAATCCAATCAGATTAAAGTCGGTCTGATACCAGCCGGATACCTGATCACTGTATGTGCACACTACCATATATCTCCCTACTAATCCATGACTGATAGAAAAGTTTGCAGTGTGCAGGGACTATCAAATAAATCGCTTTAAAAATTGCTAAAATCAATGTTTAAAAAATACAATTCCAACTTTTTAGGTCATTTAAAATTAAAGGGAATATTTCAACTTACCCAAACTTAACGAAATTGGCCCACATGGTGGTCATCCTATCTCTAATTAGCACCTGTTCAGGCGTGCTCGGCGGGGTCGCCCAAACCCAATTGAAGAGATATTTCAGCTCTTCCGTATGCGAGGCTCCCGAACCAGTCACATTCTGATAGTCACTGCCTCCTGTGTACGAGAACATGTATTTATATACAGCCTTCGCGTTCTGCTCGATGTATCTACTCACAGACCATTCAACTCCATAATTTATGGCGAAATCTGATAAAAAGTTACTCAATTCCAATTCTGTTTCAGGACCAGCTGTCTTTCCTCCTAAATAGAAGTGCTGGACGATGCTACTAAGTCTCAGTAGCTCACTTTTCGGTAAAATAAAAGTTTTTGTAAGCTGTGGTAGGAAAGGATTGCCCAGCCTATCATAGTGTGACTGCGGTTTGTTCACGAATTCATATAACATCTCTTGGCTGGTGTACCCGATCATTATCGATGTCCTCTTTATCCTGTTAGGTTTGCTTAAGTGGAATGGGTCATCTGTAATGAAATTTGTGACGCCTTGGAACTTCTTCTCTTTACAAAGCGTCAGTATCATGCTCATGTTTCTCGTTGCTGCGTTCACGTCACTAGGATTCGCTTTAGCGAGTACTTCAAGCGCTTTAACCGTCGTCGTGACGTTGTAACCCAAATAGGTGGCCAGTTTGATCGCAGCATTATAATCTGGTTTGATGAAAATTCCTTCTGTTACATATATGGAGCCACTTTGCACTATTGCTTTGTCAAATAACATTTCGTAATTTGAGTACAGATGTAAGTCTACGGCACCGCCACCATAACTTTCGCCAGCAATAGTAACTTTAGAGGGATCTCCACCGAAATTAGCTATATGTCTTTTTATCCATCTTAAAGCTTCAATCTGGTCTTTCATGCCCTGATTGCCGGGGACATTGCGATCGTCCAAACATAAGAAGCCATAAGCCCCTTGTCTGTAGTTCACTGTGATGACGATGATGTCGTGTTTGACCAAATATTGGCCGCCATATTCGCCGGAGCTGCCGAAAGCAAATCCTCCGCCGTGGAACCAGACCAATATTGGCAATAAGTTGTTGGTGCTGGCCGAATGTGGCACGTAGATGTTGAGTTGGAGACACTGCAGGACCCCGTTGTCATTGAAGTACACTTGAGGGCAGAGCACTGAAGGATCATCGGCTATGAATGTGTCGTTGAAGTTTGGGTAGTCTAAGATGCGCTGTAAGAAAATTCAAACTGGTTCATTAAAAGGACAGTAAACTCAAAATTGAATGCGGTCCGTAACTAAATTCTGAGCTTAGAAATGGAACAATACAAAAGACTGCTAATGATGTAATTCATAATATCTCACTAATATAGAGGTATAATACTAATTCTTATAATACATAAACGTGTTTATGTTAGACTGTGTCGATGCTTCATAATCTGATAATAGTGAAAAGTCATTGTCTTACCTAGAAAAACAAAACTATATGCACATTTACATTTATCATCCTCCGAGCCTTTTTCCCAACTATGTCGGGGTCGGCCCCTCTAGTTTACATCTCTAAATAAATAAATAAAATATGCTTTACCTGTTAATCAAAAATTAAGATGGCATAGTTACTTTTTTAATTGTAATTTTTCTAGGTTGTAATTGTACCCCATTTTCTCTTATTTGATTAAACAATTACGTGGGTTACAAATGTCTAAAAACCCAGTATCAAACAATTATCATGTTGACCTCCAAGTGTCCTACAAACAATACCATTTCTAATCTGTCTAGGACCGATAGCAGTTAGGTAAAGGCTTATTTCATTAAAACTGAATATTTACATAACCTAAATTTCAACGCAATAAAATCATCATCATCATCAGCTTTTTATCGTCCCACTGCTGGGCTGCGTCTCCTCTCACACGGAGAAGGATTGAGCATTAATCACCATGCTTGCTCAATGCGGGTTGGTAATTTCAGACTTTGTAGTCCAGGTTTACTCAAAATGTTCTTTCACCTTTAACTCCTTGTATCTCGCTTATATCTGCGTTCCGACATACAGCGGGTTCATCTATACTACCTCTATAATATTATTAAGAGGAAAAATTTGTTTGTTTTAATGAATAGACTTTAAAAAACTACTGGACCGATTTTTTAAACTTTTTCACCATTAAAAAGCTACATTATCTGAGAGTAATATAGGCTATATTTTATCCCGATACGGGTTGTAGTTTCCACGGAATAATATCGCGGGAAAACGCCTAGTCAGTCATATAGATATTTACAACACAAAAAAAAAACTATCCTAGTAATATAGTATTTATAGTAATATAGTAATTAAACGCAACAAATACTCACTCCAAAAGGGTTTTCCTCATTAACCTTAGCGTACGGCACTCCAAAAAATGTGTTATACCCATCATGAACATTGCCCTGAATCACACCTTTTCTTGTCAGCACCCTCACAAAACCTTTTGTCTTTACTGGATTGTCGGAATAAACGAGGCTTAATAAACACAATAATATCAAAGACTTAACCATTATGCTTGAAGTATAAAGACAGACTAAAGGTAAATAAATAAATAGGTCTCTCTTATATAAATAGAATTTGCTCCATGCGCGCCAATAGAGTTCCTTAGGAATCGATGAGAATCCGGGGTTTCCCAGACCGCTTATTGCGTTGTAGTGAGTAATAAAAAAGGTGTTTTTCCAGTAATTATTGTTCTTGTAGGTTTCTCAGAACATGATATGATACAGTTCTTACTATAATAGGTGTTATATACGAGCAAGTAACTCTGTATGGTGTCTGTATGTTTGTCGCGCTCTCACGCTAAAACTACTGAAAAGATATAAATGAATTGGTACACTGATAGTCTCCTAAGGAATTGGAGTCTTCTTTTTACCAGGGTGCAAGAAATAGTTTCTCGGGACGTCAGAAGAGCCCTGAACTACAGCCAGTAATTTATACTAATACAATAAAGAGAAAAACATAATTTTTTTATTTTTTTTCGTAAACGATTTGAAACTCATAAACGATTAATTTTACTGAGCGATTTGCAAGCGACGGAACCACGTGTCTATTATTGCACAGTTTTCCTCATTGACAATTAATTCATCTTTGAGTCATATTTCTCGAAAACATAGCTACTGTCGGACAATATGAAACGCATGTTTTGTTTGTAAAATACATCATCATCAGCCATTTTATCGTCCCACTGTAGGGCACAGGCCTCCTCTCACACGGAGAAGGATTGAGCGTTAATCACCACGATTGCTTACTGCAAGTTGGTAATTTAAGACATTGTTTGTAGTCCAGATTTCCTCGAGGTGTTATTCTTCACCTCTAATCAGTTACTTGGTGGTCAAAATATACCAACAGAGTAAGAAAAATTGCTTTGGTACTTATCTGACCTGGAATCGAATTCATACATTCATACTTGAGAGGTTGGTGCTTGGCCCATTAGGCCACCACTTCACATTACTCGTATCTATAATTCTAGACTAGACCAATGTAATGAAGAGGAAACATATGTATTTTTGTTTGTTTATTTGTACCCTAAAGGACCCGAAACACCCGAAAAATTATTTCACTGTTGGGTTGGGAAGCTACACTCTTTCTGAGTATCATAGGCTATATTTTTTACCCAGGTACGGGAAGAAGTTTTCACAGGACGCGGGTGGAACCGCGGTAAAAAATCTAGTCCATAATAAAAACAATAAATTGTCGCTCCAATTAAGCTAGCGTTTGTCTAGAATACTCTTAATATTTGTGACGTATTAACTAAAAACATAGCCATTTTGACTAATCACCTAGTGTGTACCTACCTTTTATTGTTCCTTTGTTCCATAGAATAATGTGCAGTAAAATTGGAATGTGAATCACTGCTACCATTTCAAAACAAATACCTAGTTTTTGATAAACGAACAATCTCCATTGGTCCATACTTGTACCTTTATACTAATATAATATAATAAATTTTTTGTTTGCGCTCTAAAGGCTCTGGAACTATTGAACCGGTTTAAAAAATTATTTCCCTGTTGGAAAGCTACACTCTTCGCGAGTAACATAGGCTATATTTTATCCCGGTATGGGCAGTAGTTTCCACGGGAGGAGGGTGAAACCGCCGACAACACGCTAGTAATAGATATAAGCAAGTAGGTGCTCCCGATGAGTGTGTCAATAAATAAATGATAAGCTATCATTAAGTGTTATCTGTTTAAATATCACTTGTTATTTTCCCGCGGTTTCCCTCGCGACCTGGAGGAGCTACTGCCCGTACCGGGATAAAATATAGCCTATATTTAGAGTAGAGCTCTTCGAGAGAATGTTTTAAAAACGATTACAAACAAAGAAACATGTGCCTTTCTTAAAAAAATATTAAATAAATATAACAAATATAATTATTATAACAAATATACATAACCAACAAATATATATTATTATAACGGAAGTTATTAGTACCTAATGTTGTTTAGATATCCCTTTTTGTAGTTTAAGTACAAATCGCGGTATCTATCAATACGTTTTTTGCGCATTATTTATAAGCTAATGTCAAACCCACTACTAATTCAAACTCAAAAAAGTTTTTCAATTTGGCGAATAAATCAGCTGTTTTCGAATATCAGAAACAAAAGTTTGTTTTTGATGGGAAGAGCAACAAACTCCCCAGCAACCTAAAATATTTGTAGCTACCTATATATTTTTTTGCAAACATAATTTATATTTGAATAAAACTAATCTAATGAAATTCAATTCCCATAAAAAATCACTTATTTAATTAACTCATTCATTCCCAGGGCCGCGTCATCAAAACCCCTTACCCGAACTGGGTCCTCGTGATCGCAGTTCTGATGATCATGGCTGGAGTACTCCCGATACCGGCCGTCCTACTGCTCCGCCGCTTCCAATGCCTGGCCTTCGACGTGGACATCCATCAGGGCTCGATCAGGAGGATCGAGACTACTGTCTCTACGAAGGAAATGATGAGCGACCAGGATGTAAGTGGAACTTTCAACTTTTTGGTGTCATATTGGGGATTACTATATAACTTTTTGGTTATCATTTGTTTTTTAAGTGTTGGGAAAATAGGTTTGTTCTAATTCTGAATTGAATCGAATAGAATCCGTTCCTTGAAACCATATATTTTATTTATTAATTTTTTTTTTTTTTAATTTTTAATGGCATGGCTTTATTTATTAAATTTAATTAAATGGCACTGTTCTTTGAATCTGGTGTACCTTTCTCTACAATTATTGAAAAACAATTTCAATTTCTTGGCGGATTCTTGAGATTTGGGAAAGAATGAAGTGAGTAAAAATCTGTGAAGTAAAATATATTATAGTAAAAACAAAAGATTTTATCATCTATTGTGACTCTGATTCGATTCGATCCGATTGCCCGGGTAACTGGGGCAAAGGCAGTCGCTCGACCGACCCCAATATAGTTTGAAAAAGCTAAGCAGATATTGTCTTATCTATTTTCTATGGAAACGCCTATCGAAGAATCAAATACCTACACTTTTTCGCGCAGATTTTTACGCCCTTCCAATATTATTAAGATGAATTGGCTAGAAAATTGCTCGTTGAACATTTTCATGGTAACTAATACTTACATTTTGTAAATCTAACACTTTTTACATTGAATGTGGGTGTGTTGTTACATGATACATTTCATAAGCTCGGTGACATTATTCTCAAGGTGTAAATAACTGTTTAGAAAGATGTATCGAGAATAGGAATTCAAAAAGACGGTTCTATCTGTAATTTTGCCATCGGTGTGAAGGATGGTTAAAATTGAACTCGCATCATAAGTTTTCTATTTAGTAAGAAATATAAAGATATAATAATATTAGATCCTAAACTCGATACATCTTTCTACTCTTTCTGTGGCCGCAGTCAGAATTTTATTCTTACTATCAAAATCCCGCAACTATATGCATTCCCGTCCGGTTCTTACGTATTTTTTCCGAGTCCAACAACGTAACTTATTTTCTCGCCTTTTTTTAAATTAACTCTTTCTCAGTCCTTGGAAGTGACTAGGTACTCCTATATCAATTTTGGTCTTTTTATCCTTCCTTTCCTCATATTACGGCAACATGTCCAATGTTTTAAACCCTTACCTAATCATTGAACCTACCACTACATGTGGTCCTTTTATGAGACCAAGTTTTATAACAATGATATTTGAAATTCTGGATCTTCTACCCTCCTAAATTCCTGAGGTCCTTTATGATCTTTGAAATTCTGCTCCTTTTACCCTCCTTATTTCCTGAAGTCCTTTATAATCTTTGAAATTCTGCTCCTTTTACCCTCCTAATTTCTTGAGGGCCTTTATAATCTTTGAAATTCCGCTCCTTTCACCCTCCTAATTTCCTGAGGTCCTTTATAATCTTTGAAAATCTGCTCCTTTTACCCTCCTAATTTCCTGAGGTCCTTTATAATCTTTGAAATTCTGCTGCTTTTACCCTCCTAAATTCCTGGGGTAATTTATGTTTATGATCTTTGAAATTCTGCTACTTTTACACTCCCAAAATCCCATCATCCTTCACTCCTGACTGCGAACTAACACATCACATCATCAGCTAATGTACATACCATTGATGTGGCGAGCTAGGTGCTGTCGCCCGAGAGCGCGCCGCCCGCGCCGGCGCAGCTCGTCGCTGAGGCTGCTGGCACCAAGTTCACTATCGGAGACTTTGATGTAAGGCTTTAAGGCTTTGGTTTCTGTTGATTGCTTTTTGTTTTTGAAGGGTTTTAAAATAGTTTGTAACATTACCTACATAGGAAGATTTAGTTATCGGCACGGATAATGAGCTCTCGGCGGAAGAGTGGGGATTGCTTTGCGCACTGTACACTTAAAACAATAAACCAATAAATCGCTTCTGCGCAGGTGAAGGTCAGGGCTCAATATCCTTGCCGATGATTATATTACTGATAGTTAAAGTATATCTCTTCATTATAGGTATAGGTACTTCACTACCAAGTAACTAATGATATATCTATATGTTTATAGCGTACTGGCGCTTTATACTACGATTTGTGTAAAGCGTTGTAGAAATGGTGTACGATTCATGAGTCGTACAATTATTATATGTATTTTCAAAACATATGTCAATACTGTGCTGAAAAAAATGTAGGTAAGCTGACTTGAGGTTAGTGCCAATTTTATATTAGCTCGAATAAAAAGAAAAATATTTTTGTTATGTTTATAATACTCCTAGGATATTTTTAAAGGGAAAAATATGTCAAATAGGTTTGAGCCAATGGAATTAGGTATGAGGAAAACCTATGTATACTAGCTATGTGCTAAAATAACTGTGTGGATAGTTAAACATTTTAAATTATCCTGAATAAAATTACCAGGATCCTTTTTGAGTGTTCGAGCTAAATAAAATTTCGATTAGGTTTTTTCTATTCATGTTTCATAGCAATAAGCTGTTTTCAGCTTTACTATGATTTTATAATTAACAGAACAATCACGGTCTTCTAAAAATATAATAGTTTGAACCCTCGTTGAATATATATTTCTTACTATAAAAAATTAGATAATGTTTTTTAGTTTTTTTTTTTTTTTTTTACAATAGACAGGCCTTATTCAAAATTAATAATTGTCTCTACTTACTTTTTCTTCAAATATAGGCTAAACCTTCTTTGTATATTTTTTGTACTTAATAATTTATAAAAAACTAGCTTCCGCCAGCGGCTTCGCCCGCGTGGTGTGTTGATAAAAAGTAGCCTATGTGTTAATCCAGGGTATCACCTATCTACGTACCAAATTTCAATCAAATCGGTTTAGCCGTTTTTGCGTGATTGAATAACAAACATACATCCATACATTCTCACAAACTTTCACATTTATAATATAAGTAGGATAGTAGTGTTTTTAGCTTTTCCTATTTTATAGGTAAGCAAAATTCAAAATTAACATCTACCCTACTTCCATATTCTAAATGACTTTAGTTATAAGTTGTGTTGTGTATGTAAATATTTATGTGTACTCCTATATAGAGCGTGGACAGCAGCGATGAGAGACCCAGCAAGCGACTGCCTGAAGTGATCGCGCGCGGACGCCCCAAGAAATAAATGTTCGTGTCTTTTATATATTGCTTTGGTATTGAACTTTTGGCAGATACATCGAATTTTTTAGTTAAAGCAATGTTATACAAGCTGTTGATTTGCATGCGTGCCATAGTCAAGGACGTAATTATACTAATGATTCTCAACCCAAATCAACAAAAAAATTGGTACGAAATTTTTTTATTTTAATTTTTTTTCGGAAATTCGTCAATGTCACCTACCCGTTTTCAAACTCGGCGCGTATGTTACTGGCCTCAAAACCGTGCTGGTCCCTCACACAAACGCAAACACAAAGCATACGCAACGGTTATTCATTAATTTCATTCATAAAATTGGATTATTTCTGAAATACTACGACATTACAATGACAAAAAAAGCAGTGCATATTAAATATTTCCCGTCTACTGTAATTCCAATCGATTATTTACGTATTTTATGTCCTCCTCCAGAAGTATGGCACAAATGCAAATCAACACCTTGTATTTGAGGTAAAACATAAGCCTTTTTAAATCAATATAAGTACCTTATTATAAACCATGACTTTATTAAAAAGTACCCGGTTTAATGCTAAGTTTAAACAATATGCTTTTTCAAGGTGAAGTTTATACCTAGAAGCCAATACTTTTCTAAGGCCGTGTTTTTTTAATAAATGGCGGTATGAGTCTAAAGAGTACCTATTTGTAAATCTTGTGATTTTGATAATTTTGAAAATCTTGGTTTCCTGTGATTCAACTGGAAATGATATATGACATAAACAATTCTTACGGTTAGTCATGGTTAATGAATTTAAGATATTCCTAAAAATCTCTATTGGTCGGTTTCTGAGATGATTTTTGGACCGTAAACTCAGAAGCTGACCATTAAATATATTTATATTAAAGTAAATAAAAGTTTTAAAGTCAATAGAATTTTATATGTCACTTGCTTGTGATTACATTACAGATGTATCTGACAATAAGTTTGGTGAATGATTTGGTCTTTAGCTTCGCATGTCTTTTCATAGCATCCAGAAATCTTAAATGCAATAATATGTACATTGTTATATTCACGCAAATTATGTATCTGTTGAATTTTTTATTTTCTTTTCAGGATTTTAAGCATCAAATTAATGTTACCTAATTTCTCTTATTTTGCATGTTTTTGTAGGTCTCAGTTGTTGCATGTTTTATTAATAATTTATGTTACAGTAAAAATATTATGCCTTAACCTAACACAAATTTACCTACTACCTAATCTAAACGTATATTACTAAATAATACCTATTTATTATTTCCAGCTTCTCACAATTTCATTCATTTATGTAGAATATTCTCATGCACACGTACTATTATCATTATTACACGTTTAGAAATTATTAATATACTTATTTTCTATTTATATGACTAACATTCAGTCATCTGAATCCATTTATATTAATAAACATTTTTATTTACAGTCTTCAGATTCAGAGGACAACATACGAACGACCGGTCGCTTCGACGACTCAAGCAGTAGTGACGAGGAGATTCTAAATACAAATTGCACAAAAGGAACCGTTCGTAGGCTAGCAATGAAGCCCATTGGTCGAAAGCCGACCACGTTCAAAATGGACGTTGTTGACGAATGACCGTTACTTTTGAAATATTCTAAATTTTGTTTCCTACTAGATAATTTTGAATTTCGAACCGCCAAAGTTTTGATGCTGTAAAGCTGGGTACTCACTTAGCAGTGTAGCACGTAACGTATCAGATACGGTATCAAGTGAGTACGTAGGCACGAGCCCGCTGCGAGCCGCTCGCGCGTGGAGCGCTGTAAGCTCGCAGTGACCCGCCGAGTGGTGGTTTCACTGCGAACACAAAGGCGGCTCGCAATGTGCTCGTGAGGACCGTGGACGAGCCGTACCCACTTGCAGGTTGATACCGTATCTGATACGTTACGTGCTACACTTCTAAGTGAGTACCCAGCTTAAGATTTAACTTAGGGTTGCGCGGTTAAATATTTAACTTTTAAATAATATTAATTGTCCTGACAATATCAACATAACGTTCTGACATTATATGTATGTATTTAATATCATGAAATACAGTCTGGTGAAAAATATTATCAAATCATTTAGCTCTAAGGCAGGGCCGGTTGCACATTTATTAACGAAGGTTTAAATCTAAATAAAAAATGGCTATATAATTAAGACTTGATTGACCCATCCATATCTATAAATTAAACTGATTAAGAATACTGGTTCAAATGTGTCTAGTATTTTTAAGAAACTGTTAATCCGATAAACTAAAAAAATAATAATATGTATGTCTACAATAGAATAACCAAAAAAAGTAAATACGGTCAACACCAAAAAGTAGCGGAATAAATCAAAAGTGCCTAACTACGTAGTAAAGGGTCATAATTCCTTAACAACGCAAAAACCAAAATTTATTTAACATCCTAAACGAATGAAGTTTTCAAAACTGCTTAGTGGTGTATTCAACACCACTAAGCAGTTTTGAAAACTTTGATTTCTTCAGCTACTTTAAAAGCTGTCTGTATTTCCTTGTTTGAGTATTTTGAACTTATTTCCATCAAAAAAGTTCAAAAACAGCAAAGTGTAAGTACATTGTATCATAATATAATATACGACATTTTGCTTTCATCGAAACATTTAATTTTCAGAATACAAAAAGAAAATTGATACGATAGTTAAGTGTTTTCATAAATTCCCGGTTCTGCATAATAACTGTAAAATTGTTGACGATATTTATGAAATTGTTGAAAAATTAAATGCACACAGACTTTAGTACGTAATAAAAAAAGTCATCTTACGGTCTTCATATAGCCTTTACTTTAGATAAACTAGATTTAAATCTCGTCACTAACTAACCAGATCGAGATTATGGTTCAACTTTTAACCAGGCGTGAAGAGTTGTTGCAATTAAAAAAAATGATGTATGTACTATGTAAGTTTTAGAAAACGTACTGATGTAAAGTTCTTAAAACTTAATGTAAAGGCATGATGGTCGGTGTTTTAAATTAAATTTTAAAAGTGGGTTGGATTGTGAAGTGTAAGGGCGGATAGCACCGATCAGAATCTTTAAGCTCAAGTCTATCTGCTTAGGCTCTTTTTAGGCTGAAGTACACCATCCTCCGAGCCTTTTTCCCAATCATGTTGGGGTCGGCTTCCAGTCTATCCGGATTCAGCTGAGTACCAGTGCTTTACAAGAAGCGACTGCCTATCTGACCTCCTCAACCCAGTTACCCGGGCAACCCGATACCCCTTGGTTAGGTTAGGTTAGGCTGAAGTACACCGACAACATTAAACAACAGTTTTCTTAAAACAACTATTTATTATGAATTTTCAACTTCAATTTTCAAATTAAACAGTTGTTTTAAGAAAATACTGACATTTATATTCTCACTGAACTTTACACTAAATGTGTTAAACCTAGTTTAAATTGAAGTCACGATTGTGGTTCTGATTGGTGGAATCCGCCCAAAGGTTGGTAAGCTTAAAAAATATACTGGCGAAATTAGGAATTGTCTAAAGAGCTTTTAATTAAAGTTAATGTTGGCAGTCGGAAGGGATTAAAGTAAGGGACTAAGGTATAGGCAGCTCGTCTAAGCTGAAATGAGCCCCTTACCGCATTTACGCACACAAATGAATGTAATACTCATAAGAACAACATTGAATACTCTAACTGTCGCTTGAACATCATTGACAGTCGTTACGGGTAGTCAGAAGGCAGAAAGTCTGACAACCAGTCTTACCAAGAGGTAGTGAGATTGGCCGGGTAACTGGGTTGAGGAGGTCAGATAGGTAGTCGCTCAAGGAAAAGCACTCGTAAGAATCAGTTTTTTTTAGCTACCCCGAGTTAGACTGGAAGCCGACCCCAACATATGTAGTTGGAAGAGACTAGGCAGATGATTACACATTTTTTGTGCATTTCGTTCACACGTTTGCTCGAATGGAGTTAGTGGAGGGCATCATTTCATCTTGGAGGAGTTCAATGGATTCGAAAGTGTTCGTATGTAGCAAGGCTTTAAGTGTAGACGAAGTGTACCAAATTAATGGATTCTTAAGAAGTTGATAGTTAAAGTATTTGGCAAGTCAAACTTAGATTAATATTGTGGGTGTTGCAGGAGACACATTTTCGAAAAAAAAATATATACCTATTTCGAAAAAAATATTTCCAAAAAAGTTAAAAAACATTATACTTTGTTGTAAACATGTTAAATCAAATAAAAACTAACTTTGAATGCATCAATCTATCAGTATTTCAGAAATTTTGAACTCTATGTCACATAAAAAATACATTTTTGAAAAACCGAAATTTCAAAATGAGTCTCCTATACACCCATGGTTAGAACGATTTTATGAACCAGTGTTAATCTCGATCTAGTGTCCAAGCACTATAAAACGTAGATACAATCTATGTCATTAATACTTGCAAGTGTTAATACTTCATAATGTAAGTACATTATATTGTTTGTAGACAGTGCATTTACATTGAACAACTGTGGTAAGTACTGACTAAATATATGACTTGTTACAGGACCCAATAGGTCCTTTGGTTCTCACATTATTTGGCCCATGTTTACCGACAGCATAAACGTCAGTTTTCTTACACTTTACACAGTTTGTATGGTAACCGAATGTTTTGTGCAGTAGACAGCTGTCAGTTTTTAAGAGAAAGTACCGTACTTACTGACGGCCGGGGTGCATACGCATTTTCAAAATAAAAGTTGTTTTCAAAAAACTGACGTTTGTTATGCCGGTGACCTCGGGTGTTAAAGTTATTGGCAGTTTTACTTTAAATGTATTGTTCAATCAACTGTTTAATTTTCTTAAATTACCACAGATTTCTACCAATTACAGGTAATTTCTACCACCGAATCCAATAGTCAGTACTTACCCAGTTGCTGTAAAAAGTATCAAGAATTATCCGATACTGGATATAGTAGAAACAGCGATGCTAGTCACCTTTAGCTCTAGTACTTATTAGTTACGCGTACAACGCACAGCCCAGGCATGTGTTATAAAGGACAGACTGGTCTTACTGGACGAAATAAACACGGTTTTAATATATATTCTAAAATAATATTTTGAAAGTTTAGGCTACAGTAAATAAATGAGAATTAAACAGGTTTCCACCTTATTATAAAACGTCGTTTTAAAAAGTACCAGCTTTTGTACCACCTTTAAACCACCGTCCCGAACAAAATTAGTGGACTAAACCTATTACTAGAGCGGGTACTTCTTAAAACCACGCTTTATAATAAGATGGAGTCTTTCCAACGTGGACTTAACAAGGCATTAGTGCAAGGTTTAGCCGGAAAGATGGTTTAAAACTGGTACTTTTTTAAAACAACGTTTTGTTAATATGGTTTTAGTTCAAATTGTTACATTTTTTTTTAATTTTTACTTTAAAAGAAAGGATTTTAATGGTTTTGACCAAGTCTTATTTCCGAAGACTTATTTTTATAGATTGGTAGTACTTCGGTGTTATTTTTTTATTAATTTTTTGATCGTTTAATAAACCCAGTCTGTCCCCCTTATGTATGTAAGATTTTGCTGTAAAACTAAGCTAAAATATTAGTCGCCAAGTATTAGTAACTTTCTAAAAGAAAGCAGACAGGTTGAAAAGCTTATTATTCTAATATTAAGTAAAATTTTTAAATTATTCGATTTATTACGAGTTTCATTAAATATTTGGATAAATCGTTATTTTTTATGTCTCATGTTTGGTAGCGAGAAAATATTTAAAATATATGAATGAGACACTAACATTATTATATTCAGATTTGCCTAACTATAAAAGAAACTAAAATATCTTTATTTGCCCAAAAATTATGTCTTAATTTTTAATAAAAAATACGATCTTTTTTGGGGAAAAATAATTGTACATCGTTACATCACTAGTAATAATTTATTAATATAAATATTTAATTCCAAATAGGTATAAATTATTTCAATGAACTACATATGAAAATGTATTAAAATATTGATAGAATATCACTTTTTGAATTTTCAAGGGATTCGGCGCTGTTTCTGTGACATCCTTAATCTTTTCAAAAATCATGTGTATCTTTATGAGGAAGGACAAAACAACAGTTTTTTTTAGTTGTCTATAAAGCTCAGTTTTTGTATACAATATTTTTTTAATGGCAAGTAAGAAGGTTCATGTAATTTATTTATATTTAAAACATGGGATTAGTCCTGAAGATCTTTGACTCTTGAGATCGTACAACGCTGAAGCCTTTTGAGACAAACCTATTATAGTAACTTTACTTCGATATAGCCACCTATATCGATATTTTCTGCCAAAACACCTTGACGTAACTGTCTCATAAAAGCTGACTCGGTGAATTGTTTTGAAATCGAGGAACTCATTGAAATATAAGTACATCCAGCCGGTTAAGAAGCATCAGGTTATAAACACACGTAGAACATATGTCTAGATGATCACATTAACAGCGTAAATTCCTAAGTAGTAATAGTTCAACAGTTGAAGCTCAAGCGAGCTGATTGTCGGTAGTACGGGGGCACCCCGCTAGATGTAGGCGAAACATGATATTAGCTGTAAGACGATTGTAAGAACATTTTCAAGCAAGAATAAAGTATTGCCATCTGATGCCGTTGTTTTTATTACCCCGAAAAAAAAAGTTCATAGAATTTTTCCATACTAAAGTATGTCCTATATAAGATGTTGATTTGCATCTGTGCAATATTCGACATAATTATGCTAATGATTCTTAGCCAAAATCAACAAAAAAATTGGTACGTAATTTATTTTTCCGGAAATCCGTCAATGTCACATTCTGTCCGTGTATTAATGGCCTTAAAACCGTGCTACAACCTCACACAAAGCATACGCAACGATCATTCACAAGTTTCATTCTTATAATTGGGTTACTTCTGAAATACTATGACATTACAATGACAAAAAAAAGCAGCGCATATTAGCTATTTCACGTCTACTGCAATTCCAATCGATTTTACATATTTTATATCCACCTCCTGAAATATTGCACAGATGCAAATCAACAGCTTGTATGAATAGTTTACTTGCCAACTATAGTTACTCAAAATCATAAAATTGTTATAAGGTTTCAATTTTTTTGACCAGAGACCTACGTCATTCAATTAGTACCTAGCTAGATATATACGTATAATATTTTCCGTGACATTACTTTAACCGCAAAAATAACAATAAACGCACCTAAATATATTTAGGTTTAATATTAACAAATATATCCCTACTCATATTATAAAAATGCGAAAGTAACTCTGTCTGTCTGTTACGCTTTCACGTCTATACCACTGAACTGATTTTAATAAAATTTGGTACAGAGATAGAGTTGACCTTGAGAAAGAACATAGGATCGTTTTTATCCCGGACTTTGAAGATATCTCTTGGAAACGCGATATAATCGAACTCTACGCGGGCGAAGCCGTGGGCGGAAGCTAGTAGGCTATATTTTATCACGGTACGGACAGTAGTTTCGTTGGGACGTGGGTGGAACCGCGGGAAAACGGCTAGTAACTAATAATATGTCATCGAACAGGAAAAAAATATACGTAATAAGTAATAATAACATGGTCATGACCATATTGTCCAGTGTTTCTCGTTGGGTACGCAGTTTTTATTAATTTTTCCGTACAATATAATTAGCCAAAGAATGTGAACTTAAACAAAGTAATATTGTTTAGATTACAAGAAAATTGATAAAAATGCATTTAGTTTCAACTTATATTCTATTAAAATAATATAATTAATCAAATATTTTATAGTGTTGTTAAAAATTTGAAATAAAAACTAATTTTAACCGACTGTGACGGTGCCTAAAAGTGGGAAAAATCTATTGTTTTTTTTTTTATAATGAATTCAGTTTTTGGTGTACACGTTTTTTGTTTATATTTGTATCTGTTTATCGGTTATTCTTATAGTGGTAAGTAACGTTTTACTTTTGTTTTTTTTTCTTATAAACCATTTTAAAACTGAAATTCTATGTTTAATTTCGACAGCAGCTGGTTCTCTTTTGCTCTTAAAATATCGTGTCGTACCTAATCACATTAAAATCCTATCACATATACTTTATGATATTCTATGGCGTTTTTATGTAAAAAAAATAACCTAATCCATTCAATGGTTTGGCCACAGGAGTCATTTTTCGTTGTATGTAAAGCAGAGATAAAGTTAGGAGTATCGAATGTTTTGACCAGTTGACAGCTGTCAGTTTTTAAGGGAGAGTTTCCGTTGTTTGTAATGACTGACTCTATGGTGTTCTAATTCTCGCACATTTTTATACTATGTATTTACTTTGTTTGAAAAAAAATTTTTTGCGTAGGTATTTTTTTTTTGTGCTAATCAACATATATTGAGCAGTATATTAACGTATTTAATTTAATGTGATTAGATACGACACACCCGATATATGTTCAATTATGTACAATTGTACATACAATACCTATCCCTGATATTGGGAAAAGCCTTTTGTACGTTTTTGGTATATTTATTATAATTCAATTGAATTTGAGGATATTATAAGTTCGGCCATTCAGAGAATGCGTTCCTGACACGTCGCGATTGAACTGACGACGTAACTTTGCAATGGCGTTGCAGTTACGATAAAAATATTTTTGCTGGTTGTTTACCGTTTTAACAATTGAGGAGCATTAAAACAACATTATTATATCAATAATCAATGAATGTAGTTACGTCGTCAGTTCAATCGCGACGTGTCAGGAACGCATTCTCTGAATGGCCGAACTATATGAGGTTGTAGGATTTCTAGGTATTAATTTATGGAACTATATAACGAAACAATTTTGCCACTCGAAAATGACTTATATACTGGGATATTTTTTAACCAGTGCGCAAACTTTGACCACTTATAATTAAGCAAGTTTTAAAGATACGTTGATGTTTTAGTACAAAAAAAAGAGTTATTGATAACGAAAGGTATAACACCTTTCGTTTGGATAGATTTTATGTTCATATCGATGACTGTGAACCACACATTTTTTGCACACTGCTTGCAAAAATATCCTTTATGTATTTTACCTGGCTACGAGTACGTATATTTTTTTTCAGAAAACATCACAAGCTATGAAGGCGATACAGTTTCGTTACTGTGCCATAATTTTTTAAACAAAAATCAGACATGGATTCAAACCTACATTAATGGTAATACATTTTATGTCTACTCTAAATATCTCGAGCAATATACATATATGTACTTTATATCTCAAACTAAAAACTTCATCCTCCTCCGACCCTTTTTCCCAACTGTGCTGAGGTCGGCTTCCAGTCTAACCGGATTCAGCTGAGTACCAGTGTTTTACAAGGAGTGACTGGCTATCTGACATCCTCAACCCAGTTACCCGGGCAACCCAATACCCCCTGGTAAGACTGGTGTCAGACTTACCGACTTCTGTCAACCCGTAACGACTGCCAAGGGTGTTAAATGACAGCCGCGACCTACAGTTTAACGTAACCTCCGAAACATGTTTTAATAATATGTATTAAAGCCAAACTTTGTGTGGGTAGTTTCGACATAAAATATGATGCAGCCTGTCCCTTTGCTGTAGTCAGCGTAGCCCTAAACCGAGGCTCGTACCCCACAGGGGGTGCCCTTAGCGCAGTCGCTTAGTTTGTAAGCTTTTTTGCCCCTGGCTGGAGGCCTTAAACTCTAGGCACCCACAGAGAACTTGTCCGGTTGAGCAGTCAACAGCCTCCTAGGCTGAACTGCGAAATGCCATACCAAAAAAAAAATGCGTCCGCTTTCATTTGCTGCGTGGTCGTCGAGTAGAAAGGTGGTTGGCGACAATACTGTAAGACTGTTCCTTTTGCGTATCTTGATTTCTCACATTAATTATGCTGATTTTATGTTAGAGAATTAACGGCTGTTTTGTGTTGTTAACTTTTTTAATTATTCTTAGTTATAGTGAATTATTGTTATATTTCAGTTAATCTATATAAATATAAATTAATGGTTGTTCGTTATTCTGATTAAAACTCGAGAATGGCTGGGCCGATTGAGCTGATTTTGGTTTTAAAATGTTTGTAGAAGTCCAGGGAAGGTTTGAACGATACGAAGTTCGCGGGATCAGCTAGTTTATAATAAAAACTACATAAGTTCTATGTGATCAGTCTTTTAAAAAATATTTAACAATTCCGGTTCCTATAAATATGTATATATTTGATGAAATATTTATTTGGTTACAGGTGCTACAGGTGGTGTAATTGGCGTGATACGTGAACCGTACGGTCTGAAAAAAACTTATTTCACAATGAACTTGGAAAATTTCGATAATGATACTGAAGTTAATTGTGTTACCAATTATAATATTCCGTTCCGTGTTAATAAATTATGGGATATTATCAAATTTCGGATACAGGTATTAAAGAATACTAATTGTAAGTAATATTCTCTTTCACTACCACTAAGGTAGACTGGCCATTTCTATACCTATCTAATAAAGTCTATGTATTCTACCAATTTTTTTTTGCAGTAAGTCAATCTGAAGATTTTGAAATTCAACATTTCTCTCTAGATCAAAACGTGATATTTAGCTGTCGGCAATATATCGGAAAAAATAACAAAAACGTTTTAGGTAAGATGAGATTTTATGAAGCCATACTCGGTACGTGCCTCCTACATAGAACCGAAGTACTTAACTATTATAGTAATCTGTGATAGAACGTCTATGCCACGTCACAAAGTCGAGACCTCATTGTCGTGTCTGCCCTTCTGCCAAAGACAAAAAAGCGATTCTCATTCTCCTATCATCATCTTCCGAGCCTTTTCCCAACTATGTTGGGGTCGGCTTCCAGTCTAACTCGATGAAGCCGAGTACCAGCGTTTTACAAGGAGCAAATGCCTATCTGATGTCAACCCAGTTACCCATGCAACCCGATACCCTGACTTCTGACTATCCGTAATAACTGTCAAAGAAGTTAAAATGACAGCCTGGACGGGACCCACCAATTTATCGTGCCTCGCGAAACTTGGAAGAACTCGTCATGACAAGATGGTCACTTATCCACCCGACCGAGCGCGCCAAGCATTGTTTGACTCGATATCCCATTACACCAATCAATGCATTTTTTACAGATACTCGAATAGGTTTGATAAACATAACTTCTAACAAAATACAAACATTTAAAACGAAATGGGCGAAGAGGACTTTTAGCATGAATTACAACAGTACTGTCGTGTTATGCTGTATACAATACCAAGTGCAAAGAACGAGAGACGAGGTCACAATCACCAGATATGTTAGAAAAAAAACATTGTTAGTTTATGATGAGAACTACCGATATGATAATGATCAAGGTACCTACGTATTTTTACTAGCTTTTACTACGCGTCGCACGGTAACTACTTCGTTCACCTGGGGCCCGATTCTCCTAATTTTACTTAAGCGACATACGATTCACATTCGACTGAGATCCAATCCCGACTCAATTACGATTGAAGCGTATGTGGCAATCCGCTATTTTTTATTTGAAATAAACGTTTTTATTCTTTTCTGTCATTCAATAATGAATCATTTTGTCTGCAAATGATTTACGATTGCAATATGATTGAAGAGAAAACTACCGTATAGACCAAAATCACCAAAATAACAGACCAATCGCAAACCAATCGAATGTCGTTGGAAAACGATTGGTCTTATATTAGTAGCAGAATGCCCGATACGGTTAAAACTACTATTGCGATCATGTTGCGATTCAATTTCTATTCGATTTTGACATTATTAACTTAGGAGAATCGGGGCCCTGGGTAAAAAGGCAGCCTTGTCTTCCTTGACAAATTGGCTATCTAACACAGTTGTAATTTTTCAAATCGGCCCAGAAATGCGTCCTGTGGGAACTTCTGCCCGTACCGGAGTAAAACATAGCCTGTGTTACTAAGGAAGAGTGAAGCTTGCTAACAGTGTAAGATTTTTCAAATAGGTTCACTAGTTTCAGAGTTTTTAAGGTACAAAAACGCAAACAAAAAAATGTTTCCTCTTATATTAGTATAAAGCCATATGTGTTCAAAAGCATTTCGGGGCTCGTCTTGTACCCACTGTTGTTTAAATTACTTTTTCATGAAATGAAACCACTAGCTATACAATTAAAAGTCAATCAAGCTGTTAACTTGTGATATACTGATATCATAATAACAACTCGATTGGTTGAATCATAATGTGGTAATATTGTACCATTAAATTGACGCAAATAAGGAAATCGAATTCATAAATATTGCCTATAATTAAATATGCAAAATAACATTGATTAACTGAAATAAATTACTGAAATACGTAAATTTTCCCCTAATAAGGTTTCCAATTATTTCATCGAGTATTTTTCCCAAATACATAAACAATATTAAAAGCTACGCGCTTTGCTACGCGTCGTAGACAGGTTACGGCGTAGCTGGCGTAACGTAATTTCGCATTGTATGAATTATAACTACGTCTCTAATTTTAGTTTTAGTTACGAAAAAACTTGAAAAAGTCTTAGTTTTATCGAAATAAAAATACTATACAGAGTAATTTTCAACTTTTTAATAAAATCTTTAATAGAAATCGGCAAAAAATTTGATTGTAATACTTATCGATCACATCGTTTCATCACAAATCATTTTGTAAATATCTTTTAATTTTCTTTTCAGAAGCTTGGTTAAATATGGAAGATAGTCAACAAATATATATTTACATAATAGCTGCGGTTGCACTGATAGTCTTATTACTCATATTAATAAGCGTTGTTATTTATAGAAAATGTTCGCACAAAAGGAATGGTGGCCAAACTAACGTAAGTACTTAAATAACGCAGTAAGTTTCTTTCATAATATGTATATGGACATTATTATTGCAAGTTGGTACCTTTGGTACTTTTCATACTTTGGCCGAGTCACCAAGTCATACAAAGACCGAATGCATGCATGTGCATTGTACAAATGCCGCTCGCCCACTTTCGTGAGATAAAACATATATACCTACTTATCCCTACAATTCCGAAAGCTGCTGTTTGACTACACAGATTTTTGTAAATTACAAAGCCGGGTACCTACTACCCAGCAGACTGAGAACCTATACTTATATCGTCTGACGAGAACAGGGGCCCGATTCTGCTAATGTAATAATTAGCTAGTAATCTAATCGCAATAGCAATTTTAACCTTATCGGGCATTCTGCTACTAAAATAAGACCAATCGAATTCCACTGACATTTGATTGGTATGCCATTGGTTTGCCATTTGGTAAATTATTTGTAGATAATATGATTCATTATTGAAGCACAAAAAAGGATAAAAACTTTATTTAAAGGAATAAAGAGCGTAATGCCACATACGTTTCAATCATAATTGAGTCGTGTGATTGAATCTTGGTCGGATAGTAGGTAATCGTATGTCGCTTAGGTAAATGAAATTAGCAGAATTTAGCGTGTACTAACATAAATGGATAGTAGAAGAGGACGACCAAAGAAACAATGGATGGATTGTGTGAAAGTCGTTATAGCTAGAAAGAATTTTACTTTGAGATGACGGCAGATAGAAGAGTGTGGAAGTAGAAAACATGTTTTAGGTTATGGGCACAAAGTTGATAAAGAACAGTACTAATATTAATTCTTATATATTTTATTCATTACAGGGAATGAATAGCAGCGTTTTATACGCCGACCTGGACTTACAGACGCAAGGCAGCCCTCCCCGACCGCCGAAAAAAGAAGAATCACCTTACGCGTGTATCATAGGAGAACTGGGTTTTGGTTCTAAACCAAAACAATAAAAAACACTTATGGAACTACTACCCGCCTCCGGATAAAAAGTAGCCTATTCTAACTGCTACTTCTGCCAAGTTTCATCAAAATCCATACTAGTTTTTACGTGACAGGTTCATCTGTCACGTAAAAACTAGTATGGATTTTAGATACGTCCATACATACAAACTTTCGCATAAAGAGCCATTATCTGCCACACTCAGAATGGATACTTAAATTAGTCCTAATGAGTCCTTAACTAATTATCATTAAATCTGTTAATGAACGATACATCCCAGAGACGAAATTTAAGGGTTCATTAGTTAATGACAGCTTTAAGTATCCGTAGGGCAGAGTATCGTCAAATTGTCTTTGATAATGCTTATCGATAAACGAAAGGTGTAGCCGCACCTTAAAATGTGAAATTATTAAGTAGCAAAAACTGTTATTTAAATACATTAAAACCTTGTATATCAACAATAGAAATAAGAATTTGTTAATTTCGGGATCGTTTTTACGTAAAAACACCTATTTTCATGTAAATGATATAAAGTACATGGAAACTTTTTTCTGGTATCACTGTCAATATTGTACTGTCAGTGTCAAGGTTACGTTTAAAATTCTTGTTCCGTTAACCGTCAGGAAAGAAAAGTGTGTGGAAAAGTGTGATAAGCTCTGAAATAAATAGCTTTATCTTAACATATTATCATGGTAAGTTTCGTTTCTATGTACATGAGTAGCTGCACATATGTATTTGAAGAATTTAACTTGTGCTTGTTTCATTTTAGGAGTCTTCAGGAACGAGAGCCCCACGCAAACGTGTGGCTAATTTCACGGCGGACGAAAAAGCTTTGTTAGCAGAATTAGTTAAAAAGAGACCAATCGTGGAATCTTAAATAACAGATGGCAAGTCAGTCGCCAAGAAACAAGCAGCATGGGATAGTATAACACAGGAGTTCAATCAGGAATCAATCACCAACTTCCAGACTACGGGCTGCTTTGTGAAAGTTTAAGAAAACCCAAAAAGCGATTTCGGCCCGACCCGGGAATCGAACCCGAGACCTCGAGCACAGCAGCCGCGCTTGCGACCACTAGATCAACGAGGAAGTCAAATAAACTTTGTACTACATAATTGGCCTCTTGTTCAATTAAAAAAATATTCCTCTTATTTTATGGATTTTTATTTATTAAAAATTATATTACGAGAAAAATCTATCAACTATAGATTGTCGAACCAAAAATCCATTGCTGTTGGTTGTGCTTTCACGCCTTTCACTCAGGACAACATCATCATTCTCAATATGAGGAGATTCCCAGTTCTTTGGAACCAAATCATCAACCTGTAAAGAAATATTATGCAGTGTCGCACAAGCACATATAACAGCCACAACTGTATCCATCTTAATGCCCATGCCAAGTTGGAGACAAGGAAACCTTCTTTTCCAAATGCCAAAGCATCTTTCCACAGTATTCCACATTATATTTTATTTGGCTTCTGTTGTAGTTTTCTTGTGCAGTTGAATTTGGTGATAAAAACGGTGTCAGTAGCACATTGCTAACTGCATACCCGCTGTCCCCTAAAATTATCCCTTTTAACACACCAGTATTCAGTCTTTGTTTACTTGCACTACTGTTATAAATACTACTATCATGGGTACTGCCAGGCCACCGGGCTACTAGATCATAAAATTCCAAGTTTGTCCCAGTGACTGCTTGAACATTGATAGAAAAATACCCTTTTATATTCCTATATACTTCTAATGTTACTCCTCCTGGGTTTCTTATTTGGCCCCACTACTCTAAACCTTCTGGTATAGTCTACAAAATCAATAAAGTCAAGCAAATCATTCATATTTACTTTATTGTTAAAACACTTCTATTCCTGAGACTTTAAAATATTTTATTTACTTTTATAACCTTAAACATAAATGTCAAAATCAATCATTAGAAAGTTAAGTAAAGGTTTTGCTGTACTTAACTTTAATTGTCATTAAGGGATGGTAACGGATCATTAATTGTCTCTGAGAGTGAGCTTTTTTAAATCTATACTAAGGAGCCACTTAAGTAACCATTAAATGACTCTGAGTGTGGCAGTATGTCACCTACTTTAACTAGATTAAGATGTTGACGATGATGTAAAATTGGTGTACCTAATAAAGCATATCTATCTATCTAAGTAGGTACCTATATTATTTTGAAGGATTATAACGCTAAAGGCGTGTGCTGGGAACAACTAGATAGTTTCTTTTTTTCATTGTTAACCCTCTTTATCGCAGGAGTCTTTTTGTCCGTATTTGGGAAGTAACGATTACGTCCTCCTAGCCGATTATCGGCTACGGCGGCTGTGCTCATGCAAGGAGATTATCCAACTGCGCAGGACATATTATAGTGCACAAGCATTTGCGCAGACACAGGTGCACTCCCTATTCCTTCACTCTCATAGCGCGATGGGAAGTAATTTCACTGTGAAACCGCTGGTGGAAGCGTCAGTGAAATAAAACCACAAATTAACGGAAAACTATTTATATTTATTAACAATGAATTAGGTAAAATATTGATGTCGATTTTTTTTGTCGTTCATTACATTTTATGTACATATTTTTATGATTTTGAAATATACTTTTTAGATTAATTTATTGCTGCAAGCCTTTTTATAATTTTGAAATCATTAATTAGATTAAATTGTACCTATTGTATTTCGAGTTTAATTTCATTCATCATTCGTAAAAAATCTGGCAATACCAACAGTCGCAATGAAATTCGAAACACTAAAACAAATTTTTTACAACATATATTTGGAAATATTATTTAAAGTTAAATCAGAAGATATTTTGATTTAAATACAAGCAAAAATACACAATTTCTTAATTTTATTTATGTCATAGAATTTCATAATAATAATTATTTTCTACATTAGACATTAATAATACAAACATAAGCGTAAAAGCGAAGAATTAAAGCGAGTAAATATTAATTAGTGCTGGCAACATTTTGATAAAAAGCAATACTTATTGTGCATATTAACTGATTATTGAAAGATGAGCCCTAAGGTGAATACGACGACTCGTAGCTAGAGGTAGGTAAACTAATATATTTAACATTAAAAAGAGAACTTTCAGATTTAAATCAAGTCATCAGAAATTACTTCGTGGTGTATTGTTATCGCAAATGACAAAATCACACCTCATATCTACTGTTAACTTAGGTAAAATATCATTTTTTTTTAATATTTTGATTTTTCCGCTACCAGTCGCATTCACTTTAAAATACTTAAAATACAAAATTATTATTAATTAGAGAGAACTACATAGCCGATTTTTGCACTAAAAAGGTATACATACCTAAATGTTGCCATTCGAGATTCAATTGATAATTTATTTACATTTACATAAAACAATTTTATTAAAATAGTGCATAAAATGTCATTATAAAATACTTTTTTTTAATTTGAAGATGCAAATAAATAATGTGAATTTAACAAAGTATACACAAAAACAGATACAATCTATCATCGTTATACGGCCGTTCCAATATGATATCTATCTTTGATTTTGCTAACTGGACATAAAAATTTGACTGCGGGATTGTTCGAAAGAGTTACCGCGGCGCTGGTACATAAAAGGCCTACGACGGAACACGACGGTTTTTAGTCAGTAAGAGTCTGACACTCCCTCACCGCTGCTAACCCACAGCGGGAGGGGATCATTATTTTGATGATTTTTGAAAAAAAATTGACATTAGTTGAGATGGAATGTCACATTCCTATCTCTCGTAAGCAAATCAAAAGATAGATGGAATAATGGGATAAACCGTTATTAAACACATTAAAAAGTGCGATGACAATTATCATAGTCAATTTAAAAAGTGTAGTTTGAAAGGATCTCAACATTTTATTTTTAATATATTGCACTAAACTTCTTTGGTCTTACTACAAAAACTTAAACGGTCTGTTTTACACTTGTCTAAAAAAATTGTGGCTGCAAAATGAACCATATGTCAACGTCATAATCTGACATTTTCTTAGACAAGGCTTAAACTGACGTTTAAAAGTTTTTGTGGTAAGACGGCTTATATCTAAAAAGTTAAATAAGTACCTAGCCTATCTTTCTTATTTTATTTTTTAAGAAATCTATGCCCCCTATCTAAATTTTCATTCCAATGACATGAAATTCTTGATGAAAAACATGATTTTAAGTACAAAATTAAATATTTCTAATAAAAGGGGCAAAATGCTAAATTTACGTTGAGTTGTACCATTTAACTATGACGATAACCGAACCATTTTCAGTTGTCAAATCACCGACTTGACCAATGGGCGGCAAGTATACGGCTGGTTTGGATATCGTTATTTTTAAGTGGTGCAAATCACTGTTATTGTAAAAAGTATAGAGCTGTTTTCGGGCTAAAAAATTGAAGCTAAGCCTCTATTTAATATTTTTGAGATCTAGAATCATAGTTTACTTATATTTCCGAGCCATATAAAAACTAATATGTAAGGCTAAACTTGCGTGCAAAGAATTTCGGTCAGATACTGTGTCAACATTAAAATAATATAAAAAATGTCTTGAAATTATTAATTTTACTTGCATATTTTTGTAAAATTAACATTTTATAGTGATCCAGATTAGTTGCACCCAAGTTAAATTTAATCAAGATAGGCTATTCTCGATATTAAATTGTCTATTATAAAATAATAAATAACTAACTAAAAACTACACTTTTATAAAACTAATGAGATTTCTTATAATACGCAAGTTAAGTACATTAAATTCTTCTATTATTAACTAAGTATAACAAAGTGGCTACTGGACAAGATTGAAAATGGTCATTACGGTGTGTATAACAAAATGCTTGCTTATTCGCTATCGCTGGTTTATTCTGGTATAAACCGGCTATGTTTGACAATCGCTTATCCAGTTTGATCCAGTATATATTGTTTAGAACTCGAAGAACTAATAAAAGTTAAAAAATTACATAGCTTTAAATATTTTTAAGTTTTTCTTATCGATGCCTTAGAGTGAAAACCTCGTAAGTGCAAGAGATAAAATTTCAGGATAAGGATTATAGTTCGGCCATTCAGAGAATGCGTTCCTGACACGTCGCGATTGAACTGACGACGTAACTTTGCAATGGCGTTGCAGTTACGATAAAAATATTTTTGCTGGTTGTTTACCGTTTTAACAATTGAGGAGCATTAAAACAACATTATTATATCAATAATCAATGAATGTTATTACGTCGTCAGTTCAATCGCGACGTGTCAGGAACGCATTCTCTGAATGGCCGAACTATAGTATTAGATATTTTTTACGATTATCTTCCAAGAAATGCAATAAAAAAATATTGAGAAAAAATGCATTTCCGAGGCTTTCATTCTAAGACGACGTTATGTAACCTTTTAGGTATTGTTTGAATATATTTTGAGTTAAATATATTTAGGTACATGAGTAAAATTTCTTTTTTTTTCATCAATAAATATAGGTAAGTATAATAAACTAACATATAAAATAAGATCCAATGAAATGATGAGCCAATAAAAATACTTCTTGAATAGCAACATTACAAAAATATTTGTAATACATCGTAACATATACCACTATACATATATTAATAGTTTATTACATATATTTATAGGTATTGGAAGAGAGAAGTACTTATTTGTCATTCATCCTCCGAGCCCTTTTTCCAACTATGTTGGGGTTGGCTTCCAGTCTAACCGGGTGTAGCTGAGTACCCAGTGCTTTACAAGGAGCGACTGCCCTGTCTGACCTCCCCAACCCAGTTACCCGGGCAACCCAATACCCCTTGGTTAGACTGGTGTCAGACTTACAGATTTGTCATTGTCAAGAAATAAAACAGTTTACTATTGATATTCAAGAAGTATTTTCATTATATTATTCCAAACTCTCTTTTGCAAGCTGTCAAAATTAGGCATTTTTTTTTTCAAAATTCATAACTCGATAATATAAAGCCAAATAGATTTACAAAGAGAGCTTTTATAAGAAAGTTTTTGGTCTTACAACTTTTAAGGCTATAGGGTCAATTCCCACTGAAAGAGCAGCGGCCGGCAGCGGCCGTAAGAGCACGGACAATGTAAGAGCGCGGCGCGGCGCGGCGCGGCCCAGCGCGGCGCCGCGCGGCCCGCCGCGCTCGCGCTCAATCACTTGCATTTACGGCCGCTGCCGGCCGCTGCCGGCCGCTGCTCTTTCAGTGGGAAGTGACCCATAATCATATATTTTTTAATGTTATTTATTTTTATATTTAATATTTAAAAATGCAATTTGTATGTATGAAAATGAATAAACGATATTTAATTTTAGATGTAATATTTTTTTGGCGAATTGTGTACATGTTAAAAGAGGTTACCAACCGCCTTTCTTTTTTATATATAATGAAAATGTTGATGATATAAATATAGATAATATTGTAAACTCCTACGTTCTCAAATATTCTACGATATTTTTTTATAAAGCACATTCTACTACTCCATTAAAATGCGATCAAAAAACCTACAAGCACCACATTAAATTACGCGCCAAAATTTTGACAGCTCGCTTCGAACCACAGACAAGACTACCAACCTTCACGGTTGATAGCAGAAAGGGCATAGACTAAAAACGTACCGTTACATGGCTTCACTTTTGTTATTTTTTTGGGTCAACTTGCTTAACGTACTAAGTTGTGGGAACGCTGTCTTATTTTGTACGGGGTTGAGCCTTGATGTCATGAAGATGAATGGTTCGTACAACGAGGGGCGGTCCATGGCGGAGACTTCAAAATGGCGGATCTTTTCCCGCGCGCACCAGTTTGAGGCTTTGGAGCACGTGTTTTCTAAGCTGTTGACGTCGTCCGGACCTGTGCGGTTGCCTATAACCAGCATTACTACCTGTGAATGATTAAGAGACTTTAGTTAACATTTTTTACTATAGATACCTAGAAGTTAGAAGTATATAATTTATGTAAAGATGAAGCTGAAGAGTTTGTCTGTTTGTTTGAACGCGCTAATCTCTGAAAGTACTGATCCAATTTGAAATTGGTGTGCATTGAAGCATTACCTTATTCTTTTCTCGACTTAATTAATATTTCAGACATTCTAGGTCCCAGCACTCTCACCTACAATATAACAAGATCACATATACATACCTACCTACATTATGTACTTGAATATTTAACAAATATTTTCGCGTGTTAAACAAGCATTTGGTATAGTTTTAGCGTGCCGAGTTCACGGTCACGAGCCACTGGGGACGCTTCAACATTGAACCTGTCAGTCCCAATTAGAAAATATTACTCTGGCTATGTATAACTAGCTGTTCCCTGCGGTTTCAGCCGCCTCCCGGGAAAAATGCTTAACGTTTTTTTTATTTTTTTTTAGCCCATAATGTCCCAAAGGCTGCTGGGCAAAGGCCTCCCCATCTTGCTTCCACACTTCTCGATCTTTCGACCGATCCCACCAGTCTCGGATAAAATGTAGGCGATGTCAATCGGCCATAGAGTAGCTTCCCAACAATGAAAAAAGTCAAATAGGTTCAGTAGTATCGTAGCCTTCAGGGTACAAACCAAAAACAAATCAGCTTTAAAATATTACAGACAACTAGCCGCCTCCAGCGGTTACCACTCGAGTTCTATGTTTCAATTTTCATGTAACCGGATTTTTTTTCATCTCCTCCAAGGTCTATATCACCATAGTATAATCATCGGCAAGCATATTGAGCCCTGACCTTCACCTGCGCTAAAGTGATTTATTGGTTTATGCATGCCATAAGTGTACAGTGCGCAAAGCGATCCCCACTCTTCCGCCGAGAGCTCATTATCCGTGCCGATAACTATACTCATCACAAACAATGGCCCGAAATTCCAAGTCGCCAAAAGAGAACTGTCGTTGTAACTGTATGAAAGATGTAATCAGAAACACGATGAACAATATCGATTAGTAGATAGTTATCATATTTTCTAATGGAAAATCCTGATTGTTGTAAATTGTTGTAAGATTTCATCATATTTTTTATCGAATATGACATCATAACGTGAATAATTTCAAATATTATTTCCGCGATAAAAAATCTACACTAACATAAAACCAAAGAGTTTATTGGACGCGCTAATCTTAAGAACTTCTAAAACTACTAACGTATTTTTTTAAATACCATTTTTACTCGACACTAATAAAATGTTCGTGCGAGAGTCCGACTTTTTTCACGTCAAAAAAGCCTGATCAAAAAGTATCTATTAAAAAAATACAAACCTCTTTTTTATCCTTATTTCTATCAATATCCTTCTTCAAATACATGAGCACGTCTAAAGACTCTGGTCTGGTGGTGTCGTACACCATGACGAAGCCTTCAGCGAAGCCCAGGTAGTGTCGCTGGAGCACTTGGTTGGCTGTCAGCTGCATCGTGGGGGATTGAGGAGGTCCTGTGGGTGAAGAGGTTAGATAGATGATGTTATAATAATGTTATAATGTCGGGACATCTTTTCACACACGGTTGGTTAGCCCCATGGTAAGTTATTAATTAACTTGTGTTATGGGTGCTAACACAACTGATAAACTACATATAGCTACATATATACATATTTATAAATACATATTGTAACACCCAGACCACGGCCAACAAGCATGCTCATCACACAAATGTCGACCGCACCGGGAATCGAACCCGGGACCTCAGATTCGGCAGTCCGGCTTGGTGACCATTGCGCCATAGAGGTCGTCAAATGTCAATGTTGGTACTGGTTATACCTTAACCTTTTTTTGGAGTCTCCTTAAGGAGTGACCTTTGATGCATGTGAATGTGCATTGGGGTGGAAGCTACCTACTAACCACTACATAAGGGTAGAACCTACTAATCAAGTTAGAATGCTTTTATCTCAGGAACTACTAGTCCAATTGGAAAAACCTACTTATCAAGATCTTCTTACACTAGGAAGTGGAGAAAGGGGGGGCATTTTGGGGGTGCTGTCCTTAAATTTGATGTGAAAAAGTGCTAAAAACTAGCCTAGTTTCAATAAACGTTTTTGACTTTGACTTATGTGGGTCCACATAGTGGTTTCTACAGGAAGCCGGTGAATCTACTGGTGGCAGCGAGTTCCAATAAATACACCCAGTGACTTACATGGTAACTGTAACTGAGACCTCTTATCAAGACTTTGGGAGCTAGGAAACATATTTATAAGCATTACATTTGTAAATTCTTTCTTTCCTGACATCTTTCTTTATTATGTGTGTGTACAAAAATTTGTAAATAAATAAATTTGTATACTGTGTTGGCCAAGTAACTGGGTTGAGGAGGTCAGGTAGGCAGTCACTCCGTCTAGTTAGCTTGGAAGCCAACACTAGATAATGATGAACCTCAGTTTACATTTTTGACTACCATTTAAACCAATTTGTTATGGACATCAAACTGAGTTTTCCAAGTTTAGCTTCTTACATCTAATTTATACATAAGTAAAAGTAAATTAAAAGTGAATTCTTATAACTAAGTGCAATTTATTTTGCTGTGCTTGTTAAGGCTTGTGCAATGTTAATTTTGAGGTATTTTAATTCGTATTTCGAAAAGCATGATTTTCAATATAAGTAGTGAATACCAATAAGAATACAGTCAGAATATCAACTTTTATGGTTTCATTGATCATAGCATTTACAAAATGGAGGGTATGTTACAACACCAACAGAGTTGCAAAATGTTCAATCCATTTATTAGCCAATTGACCTTGTTTGCAGAATAATCCAGTTAAAGACAATATGTTATGCCTGACTATTAAATATATGGTGGACACTATGGTGTACCTAATTACTGAAAGAATTAAAAACTTCTTTTATTTATTTACATATTCAATCTAAAAATGGAACATAATTCAAATTTAGAAACAATAGACAAGCATTCTTTTTTAAACAACCTTTATGCCAATTCCAAGCTCTGCCAGCCGGCCTGTACAAGCACTGAAGCAAAAATAAATCAAACTAGACAAAACCTTTGAACTCGCCTGTAAGCGGGGGCTCCAGTCCCGCCGTATCGTAGAAACAGACTCTCTCTTTAGTCCCTCTATCCGTTTCTATATTTGCCACATAGATATCTTCAATCGTCGGGTAAAAACAAGACTTTAAATTCACATTTCCGTATATAAGTTGCTCTAAAACAGCAGTTTTGCCAACCCCTTTCATTCCACAGATGACAACTTTGCTTGTTTTCCCCATTTTCACGTTATTTTACTGTGTTAGGAATAGGAATTCACTTTCGAAACATTGCGAAGGTGTTATTATACTGTGGAACGTTCTATGGCATGTCAACAAAGTCGTTTATGTTATTTAGATGATATAAATCTAATTTATGTTTATAATACTAATGCAAAGTATACTTTTAGTTTAAAAATGATCGTATTTTTTACAGCAGCGACGTCTACTGCTGTGGTTTGTTGACAATATTTTGACAGATACTTTCACCTAACTGTCAATAATGACACTTTTTTGTTATGGTACACGTTTCGTTTTAAGCAGTTTATTGTACTGTTTAATAAACTCTTCCCATAAAACTGGTTTTCACGACTTAATACTCTGTCATGGTTCATACAATATGGAATATTTTCTTTATTTAAAACTAAATTAATAAATAAAAACTTCTTATATAACAAAAGGAAAAGATTGAAAAATTAAAAAATATCCTTTCAAGTACACACATGATCCACTGATTACTGGAGTAATAAAGTAAATAAGTTTAAATACAATGCAAAATTATCAATCAACGCAGTATGGAGTGATCATTGCAGTGTTATTGATTATTCTTAGCATGTACGAGTAGCCTATAAATAATTATATTTCGTGTTTTTATTAGGTAATTTATTTTTACGCAACCTTGTTTTGACGTTCCAATTATTGATGACATCTCTTGACATTTGACAGCATGGCGGCCACGGTTTCAGATTCCGAAATCACGAAAAGTGATAAATATTCAATTTTGTTGCCTACTTACAATGAAAGAGAAAACTTACCCATCATAATATGGCTTATAGTCAAGTTTTTAGATAGCAGGTAACTATTTAACATATATATTTCCCACCTAACACTTAGTTCTCCTATCGGTGTTTGATACTCGTATTTTTTTGCTAATTCCGGCTTATTTTTGCAGTGGATACGACTATGAAGTGATCATTATAGACGATGGAAGTCCTGATGGTACACTGGACATTGCCAAACAGCTGCAAAAGATATACGGATCCGGTAAAATAGTGCTACGTCCTCGGGATAAAAAGTTGGGTTTAGGCACTGCATACATACACGGTATCAAACATGCGACCGGCAACTTCATTATTATTATGGATGCTGATTTGAGTCACCACGTAAGTATGAAATCAGCTAGAAATCTGTTGTACTCACTTTGTTTACAGCTAAACAAACTTAAAAAAATCCTATACAGATAAATCCTTTTATAAATCCCTACGAAAGTATTGAATTTTCACTATTTAGTAATTGATTGCTGCTGCAGTGTTTGCGGTATTAACAATCACGCTTTCAAGCTCTGTCACAATTATTTGTCTAAGATACTGTGTGGCAATGACAAGAGTTATTTTTTACTATGATTCACCTCTTTGGTAAAAAAAAAATAACAAAAAATATTTATTCATAATTATCAATTGCCTTTTAACATAATGTATTATTGAATTTTCAGCCAAAATTCATTCCAAAGTTCATAGAACTGCAGCGAGAGCATGATTATGATGTTGTCTCTGGTACCCGGTATAAGGACGGTGGTGGCGTACACGGCTGGGATTTCAAACGGAAGCTGATATCTAGAGGAGCTAACTTTGTCACGCAAATGTTGCTGAGACCTGGAGCTTCAGACCTGACTGGGTCTTTTAGGTATAAATATCTTCTTTGTTAATTTATTCATCTGTGACCCTTCACAATTATGGAATTTTATTCTATGCTTTTCTCAATCACATAGTACACTATTTTGATAGTATATAACATTAGACACATTACTTCTCCATAAAGACTAATATGTCTCAGACTTGTTTACCATTACATTGATTACAAGTAGTCACAACTTTCCAACAATTTGTTAGAAGTCCCTCTGTTATCACACTTGTAAGTAAGACAGCATAGAATGTGGTCTTGCTTAGTTCCACCTTTCTGGCTTCTAAGAGTATATATGTAGAAGAATACATATTCTTAGTTCAATATGCAAATGTTTTTACATTTCTCATAATTTTTTTCTTTTCAGGTTATACAAGAAAGATGTCCTACAAAAACTGATAGACAGCTGCGTGTCAAAAGGCTATGTATTCCAAATGGAAATGATTATAAGGTAATATCAATAGTTCTTTATTAATAAATTTAAATTTTATCTATGTGTACTAATATTATAAAGCAGAAGAATTTGTTCATCATCATCATCATCAGCCTATCGCAGTCCACTGCTGGACATAGGCCTCTCCAAGTGCACGCCACTGAGATCGATTTTCGGCTTCTCGCATCCAGCTCCTGCCAGCCGTCTTGCGCAAGTCATCACTCCACCGTGCCTGAGGACGTCCTACACTACGTTTGCCGAGGCGTGGTCTCCACTCTAGAACTCGTTTACCCCAACAGTTATCGGTTCTTCGGCTAATATGACCAGCCCACTGCCACTTCAGCTTGCTGATTTGTTTATACGTATCTTAAATATGCTAATCTCAAAAATTACTGGGCTGATTTGAAAAAAAAACATTCCATTCAGATGTGCAAAGTAGTTCAGATGAGATCCAACGATACTCTAAACCTCAATAAAATTGAGATGAGGGCAGGAGGATAATGACGATATCTATTTCTTTAGCTGACGTTTAATATTGGACTGTAATACGCGTTTAAATTACGATTCTTTATAAACTATAAATGAATATGTGTACAAATCGCGAAAGTTTAAAAACCACTAGTGTATAAGATATTTAGATTTAAATATATATTTGTTCTTTCAGAGCAAGACAACTAGACTACACAATCGGAGAAGTGCCAATCACATTCGTGGACCGCGTCTATGGCGAGTCCAAGCTAGGAGGCTCGGAGATCATACAGTTTGCCAAAGCATTACTGTACTTATTTGCTACCACATAAGAGTGATATTTCCTACATTCCATTACTACATATATAACTCCTATTAAGTATCTTGTAAAAGAAAAATGAAAAAAAGGCCTCTTCAAATAGGTTTGCTAGTCCGAAATTTGCGGCAAGTGACTTCATAGTAGTTAAAAGATATGAATTAAATACTACCACGCATGCGCGAGACGTCAAACTGCTAACTTCGGAGTAGCAAAGTTATCTGAAGGCTTCTGTGTAAAAAAAACAAAAATGATTTTAGTTAAAAGGTTCTTTTTGAAGTTGACTGTAATATGTAAAAAGGCTATATTGAATGTTTCAGAACACTTACAGTTCAAGATACCTACTTATATAATTTATTGTCATAGAATCAAGCTACTATTTGACTGGATACTGTCTGTTCAATGTTAATAATAAGAACATGTAATGCTTTTTTGTAAATACATATAATTTTTTTACAGTACAACCATTTTTAAAATTATTTATATCTATTTTTAAATCAACATAACGTATGGTAGATTATAAAGAAATCGCATCCCTACTAATATTTTATGAATGCGAAAGTAACTCTGTCTGTCTGTTACGCTTTCACGTCTAAACCACTGAACTGATTTTAATAAAATTTGGTACAGATATAGTGAGAAAGAACATAGGATAGTTTTTATCCCGGACTTTTGAAGAAGTCTCTTGGAATCGCAACATAACCGAACTCTACGCGGGCGGAAGCTAGTTACTCTATAAAGAAACAGATGTTGTCTATGTTATCCCTGGTATATTCTGAGTCAACATAAAGTTTAACCCAGTTTCCGACAGTCAGCAGATGCCAGTGCATAATAAAGAAAATGATTTATTTAAAAGAACTAGCTAGAACTTACGAATGAGGTTTTAAGTACATTATAAGGCTTAAATAAGATAAAGACGAAACTTCGGGACTTTTATTTACTTACAAAAATAGCCATAGCATTATACAAAAAAAAAACCTTTTAAATAAAAGATTAATCGTTAAAGTTTATGATAAACGTGTTTATAAGGCTACGTTCTAATAAATAAATGGATATTTTTTAATTTTTAAGTCGTCTTTTATTACAATAGTTTTATAAATTAGAATGTCTAGCTAATTATAATAAATTAAGGTAATTTTGGAAATTAGCGTAATTAAACTTTTTTTTTATTGACTTCCTACATTATGACGTAACAGTTATATTATTACTTTCGTCGCTAGTACCTATATGTTCATACTTTATACAGCTATTTGCTCAGGTGTAAATTAAATTACGCAGTAACCTATTTGTTTAATTATTTCATGTATTAGTTCATTACTTACGGCCATAGCTAATAGCCATGTTTTCTTTATTCATAATCACAATTCTTTTTTCAAAATCTTCAGCCAAACTTTTTTTTTCTGAATCCGATGATCCCAGTGTTTATGCCATAAATCCTAGAAGACTTGGGCCTGTTAGTAAAGAGGTAGAGTTTGTAAATAGAGGAGAACCTTTATGGGTTTTATCGTTGAGTGGAAATGACTGGATGGCCCCGAAATTAAGGCTTGGGAATACAGCAGAGTTGGAGGAGTTTTTTGATTATGTTGGACCATTGAATAGAAAGTAAGTAATGATGAGTTAACTCTTTACTGCGTCTGAGTGTACTATAATAACCATAATAATCAGTAACTCCGCGTATAAATAGATAACATAAATATATACACCTGGGTATATTTTTTAATTGTACATTAAAGCTTTATTATTAACATTTCGTGATGTAATAAAAGAAAGTGCATCAAATGTACGATACTAAAATACAGTTTTAAAACATGGCTAAACCACGTTCTTATCTCTATACTTCTACCATTTATTTTCAACGTTTTGAAATTACGAAACTAGTTCATCATTTACTCTTGAGCGACTCTGCAGTTTAGGAACTGTAATTTGGACCACTTTCTCGAACCTTCGATAGCTCAGTTGGTAGAGCGGTGGACTGTAGATGGTTTCAAATTGGTATCCATAGGTCGCTGGTTCAAATCCGGCTCGAAGGAATTCTTTTTATATTGTTCATACTAGATAGTTTTTTTTTTAATAAATAAAATGTTTTGGAAAGACTATTACAGTTGAAATTAATTGAATTGGTTTTATTATTTTATCTTGTAAGATAAGGGTGTACGTGCTCTTGAAGTGTTGGCGGATTAATTTAATTAATTAATCATATCAATGACCTATACCTAATAATAACAATTTCGTAATTGAAATACAGTAATCATTTAACTACTTTTTTGTTTACTTATTACATAAGCGTTAAAAAATCAAACCTTAGTAAGTTTTTCACATTAGTTCATTAGTCTTTACTAACTCTAAAATACTTTTTTAAACTAATAATCCAAGAAAAGGAGATGATGGCTGGCTTTTTACATCATGCAGTTTATTTTTAAACATAAGAAATAATAAATTAAACATTCTTACACTAACAATGAAGTCAAGCCAGACATCTAATACCTAAGGCTTAGGTATTAGCCGCTTTGGTCCTAAGGCGATTATCACACTGCCCCGCATGATGCAGCGTAGTGCGTGGATGCGTTTTTTTCCGTTGTATGGAAATATCTCCGTTTGTATGGAAAACACGCATAGTCCAACACACTGAAAATGCATCCACGCGCGTTCATGCGGATCACGCACATACATGCGGAGAAACACGCACCCCCGCGCGTAGGTGCGGGGCGAGACGCAAGGTATGGCACACTGAATCCCGCAATGCCGCGCGTGATTTTGAATGGGCGTGACGTGTATATTTGAAAATGGAACTCGCTGTGCGTGAATTTACAAAACGCACCTACGCGCGTGAGTGCGTGAAAACCCCGCACGATGATGCAGATCTGCACTCCCGGAGGAACGCGCGTAGGTGCGTCGACACGCAAGATGCAGCGTGATGCGGGGCAGTGTGAAGATCACCTATGTAATCTACAAAAAGTTGCTCCTACAAATCTCCATACTTACCTCTTTTTCAACAGTCGCCGTCGTCCACCCCAGACGAGGGTAAAGAAAGATGACCCTGAACGTGCTAATCTAGCAGTGGAGGTACCTCCAGGAGCTGATCTGCAGAAGGAGTTCATCAAAATGATTAATAAGTTTGCGTACGTATCTAGAAAGTTAATGCCGAGTGCAGAATGTATAGCCTATGTAACTCGGGAAGACTGTAGCTCGGGAATAGTCTACCTTCATAACATTGAAAGAATTTTTCAAATCGGGTTAGTAGTTTCCAAGTTTACAAACAAACAAAAAATATTTCCTCTTTATTATATTAGTTAGCATACCTAGTAGAGAGATATTTAGGTATTTAGGCAGTATTTTTAAAAGCCTGTTGTATTACTAATTTCAGTTTGCCGTCAAGCAGTGAACCGGATTCGTACATAACTGACAACAGTCATGATTACGATAGCACCCCATCCGTGGCAGTAAGTTACTTAATTACTCTTAATTATAAAAGACTAGCCATTTTGCCGTGGTTACATTTGCGTCCCGTGAGAACTATTGCCCATACATACCTAGATAAAAATATAGTATATTTTACTCGGAAAAATAGGCGCTTTCCAACAGTGAAAGAATTTTCAAATCTGTTCAGTTGAAAATATATAATGAAAGAGACAGGTCGTGATGTAAGAAAGAGAGATCGTTGTAAAACAAATGACATGCCAGTGACGTCATGCACGAAATGAAAGAGACAGGTAGTGATGTGAGAAAGAGAGATCGTTGTAAAACAAATGACATGCCAGTGACGTCATGCAGGAAATGAAAGAGACAGGTAGTGATGTAAGAAAGAGAGATCGTAGTAAAACAAATGACATGCCAGTGACGTCATGCAGGAAATGAAAGAGACAGGTAGTGATGTAAGAAAGAGAGATCGTCGTAAAACAAATGACATGCCAGTGACGTCACGCGCGAAATGAAAGAGACAGATAGTTATGTAAGAAAGAGAGATCGTTGTAAAACAAATGACATGCCAGTGACGTCACGCGCGAAATGAAAGAGACAGGTAGTGATGAAAGAAAGAGAGATCGTTGTAAAACAAATGACATGCCAGTGACGTCATGCAGGAAATGAAAGAGACAGGTAGTGATGTAAGAAAGAAAGATCGTTGTAAAACAAATGACATGCCAGTGACGTCATGCAGGAAATGAAAGAGACAGATAGTGATGTAAGAAAGAGAGATCGTTGTAAAACAAATGATATGCAAGTGACGTCACGCGCGAAATGAAAGAGACAGGTAGTGATGAAAGAAAGAGAGATCGTTGTGAAACAAATGATATGCAAGTGACGTCATGCAGGAAATGAAAGAGACAGGTAGTGAGGTAAGAAAGAGAGATCGTTGTAAAACAAATGACATGCCAGTGACGTCATGCAGGAAATGAAAGAGACAGGTAGTGATGAAAGAAACAGAGATCGTTGTAAAACAAATGACATGCCAGTTACGTCACGCGCGAAATGAAAGAGACAGATAGTTATGTAAGAAAGAGAGATCGTTGTAAAACAAATGACATGCCAGTGACGTCATGCAGGAAATGAAAGAGACAGGTAGTGATGTAAGAAAGACAGATCGTAGTAAAACAAATGACATGCCAGTGACGTCATGCAGGAAATGAAAGAGACAGGTAGTGATGTAAGAAAGATAGATCGTTGTAAAACAAATGACATGCCAGTGACGTCATGCAGGAAATGAAAGAGACAGGTAGTGATGTAAGAAAGAGAGATCGTTGTAAAACAAATGAGATGCCAGTGACGTCACGCGCGAAATGAAAGAGACAGGTAGTGATGTAAGAAAGAGAGATCGTTGTAAAACAAATGCCATGCCAGTGACGTCATGCAGGAAATGAAAGAGACAGGTAGTGATGTAAGAAAGAGAGATCGTTGTAAAACAAATGACATGCCAGTGACGTCATGCAGGAAATGAAAGAGACAGGTAGTGATGTAAGAAAGAGAGATCGTTGTAAAACAAATGAGATGCCAGTGACGTCACGCGCGAAATGAAAGAGACAGGTAGTGATGTAAGAAAGAGAGATCGTTGTAAAACAAATGCCATGCCAGTGACGTCACGCGCGAAATGAAAGAGACAGGTAGTTATGTAAGAAAGAGAGATCGTTGTAAAACAAATGACATGCCAGTGACGTCACGCGCGAAATGAAAGAGACAGGTAGTGATGTAAGAAAGAGAGATCGTTGTAAAACAAATGACATGCCAGTGACGTCACGCGCGAAATGAAAGAGACAGGTAGTTATGTAAGAAAGAGAGATCGTTGTAAAATGACATGCCAGTGACGTCATGCGCGAAATGAAAGAGACAGGTAGTGATGAAAGAAAGAGAGATCGTTGTAAAACAAATGACATGCCAGTGACGTCATGCAGGAAATGAAAGAGACAGGTAGTGCTGCAAGAAAGAGAGATCGTTGTAAAACAAATGACATGCCAGTGACGTCACGCGCGAAATGAAAGAGACAGGTAGTGATGTAAGAAAGAGAGATCGTTGTAAAACAAATGACATGCCAGTGACGTCACGCGAGAAATGAAAGAGACAGGCAGTGATGTGAGAAAGAGAGATCGTTGTAAAACAAATGACATGCCAGTGACGTCCGTGACGTCACGCGCGAAATGAAAGAGACAGGTAGTGATGTAAGAAAGAGAGAAAACATGATGTGACGTCATGGGGAAAATGAAAAAGAAACAATTTATTTCCTTATTTTTTTACGCGCTTTTTGAGTCCCAAAGCAAAGTTTCTGTTTGTAGAATTATTAATGAACTAAATAATATTTATATTTTTCAGTTGCACTTCAAAGGCCCATACGCTATCCTAATAGTGGAAATCGGAAGGAAGCAGTGGCATTATTTCATCAGATCGCAATCGTCACTTCCGGAATGGTTTTACGAAGCACACGATACGCGCGAAAGTCCCATACTTTTGCCGGAAGAAGTCAAAATTAAACTGTTTAATTCTCTCTGGCGTGTGTTACACTTGTTCTTTGGGCATCCAGTATAAATAATGATTAAATAATTACAAAACATGTTTTTTATTTTAGTTTTTCAACAGCGCTTTCACACTGGGGGATTTTCCGCTCGGAAAATAAGTATTTTTCTGCTGTGAATGTATCGGGAACATCGCTGTTGCGGTTTGCTACGGAAGGAAAAACCGCCGGTGTGAAAGCTCTGTAAACGTTCCGACCTCAGCATGGCAATGAATTTTGAAATTGAGTCTGACCCGTCTGACCACAATCGCCAGATTTTATTTGAAAATCGAAATTTAAATTCAGTCCTGATAGATTAGATTATATTCGTTGCTAGCTGATCCCGCGAACTTCGTTATCGTTTAAACCTTTCCTGGCCCTCTACAAACTATAAGAAGATAGAATTATATAATCATCATCAAATTCGTCTTTATTTTTTTAATGAAAGAGAAACGGGCGGGGTTCGTTTTTGATATCACAATCAAAATGTATTCTCGTATTTACGGTTTCGTTTATCATTGATGGTTCGCTACGAGATTCGCAGTGTAGTAGAAAATTACGTTAGGTAAAAAAAAGATAGATATTTATGGGTGAGGCAAAAAAACTCGTATCTATAATAAAAATATTAGAAACAGGAAATATACTTCACTCGTTCGTAACTCATTCACAGATGAATCACCGACATGACGTTGACATTTCACTTTCATTCATTCGCAAATCGCAGATTGTTTTTTGTGACGGTGCACTATTATAACATTGTTTTTAAATTGAATAATTAAGTTGTTTTCGCGAAACTGATGTAGGATATCCTCGGAAAAATGTCGTTCGGCAGTTTTGAGAACGTTGGATCATTCATAAGGGATTGCAATGGCACGAAATTACGATTCGACCAAGCTTGTTTACAAATTATTACGACTAAAGAAGTGAGTTTTTGGAGTCAGTATGAAGAATGTGAAGGCTGTGTTTTGCTGGAGACGGCGAAGATACCTGAAACTCGGGCTATAGTGTTGGGTACTGGGAGCCCGCTGAGGTACGCAGTGCGCAGTGGCAATGGAGAAATATGCACTGGTACGTACAGCTGTTTATTGCAACTTGACACATTCTTTGCTGAAATATTATTGTTCCGCCACCTTTTGTCTTTGTTCGGATATAAACAACACGCTTCACGTTATTTAAAATTAGAATCGTGCATATCAGAAAATAGGTTTGATATGTAGCACTTTTGAGAACTTGAAACCGATCTGGATTAGTTATTTTTATGGTATTGAATTTCATATTTGTTTTAATTGGAATGAGTCACACATAGCTGCCCATTTCTGGTTGATTGTGAAAGTTTCAGTAAAAGTAGTATTGTGAAATGCTGTTTTGGTTCAATGCATTTTTTTTTCGCAGAGTAGGCAATGATGTGTAGGTAGTCTGTAAATATTGGCTTTATGATGAGTAATGCCTTTTCCATCTTAATAACATTTTATGATGAGCTATACAAGTGTATGATCTTCTATTTATGCATTATGTTTGGTTCTTATCTTCTTGATGGCACAAATGTTTAAACTGTAAAAAGTTTAAAATACACAGTCGTAATAAACTACCCCCAATTTGAAAAAATCTGTGTTTCTTAACTTCGTAATAATTTCAACTGTACAAATAAAATAATTAGAATTTTATCGAACATGCATTTTTCAAAATCATTTACAATGCAATCACAAATGCAACATATAAGAAACAGTATGCTATTTAATGGCAGACTCACATCATCTAACTAACATAAACCATTATATACCTTATCCCTTTGACATAAGGTTTAATATTTAAAATAAGTTTGTAGTACATAAGGAAGCTATGAACGAGGTAATCCAATAACATTCAAACATAACCCTATTATAGTTCGGCCATTCAGAGAATGCGTTCCTGACACGTCGCGATTGAACTGACGACGTAACTTTGCAATGGCGTTGCAGTTACGATAAAAATATTTTTGCTGGTTGTTTACCGTTTTAACAATTGAGGAGCATTAAAACAACATTATTATATCAATAATCAATGAATGTTATAATTTTGTGCCAAACTGAGTGTCAAATAACTTGGTAAACAATATTTTTCTAAATCTATACTGCGCTATTACAAGGTTATGTCAGCGGTTTATATTTTGTAGTGCTGTGCTAAAAATAACAGGCAAGTATCGTAATCTGTTCTTATACAGTTATAATATAAAATAATACGTTTTGATTTTCTTTTTAAGAATTGGAAAATAATGGACTATAAGACTTAATTATAACTTTTATGAAAAATAAAAATAAAACTATGACCAAACCGCATTTTTATACTTAGATTAAAAATGGTAACCCCAAATGGCGTTATGGGCCGCCATTTTGTGACGCTAAAACAGTCGTCCGTTGTCGTTTCGTGCGCATAGACCACGTTTTTCAAGTGTTTTCGATCTGTTTTTATTTGATTACCCGGCTTTTGTTAGACCGAGATATCAGGATTGATTCTGTTATTGATAATAATATAATTATACATGTAGGCGAAGATGATGATGAAGACACCACCTCCTCAAGCAAATCGGAGTCTGATTAATATTCTGTTAGCACATTCAATTCACTGTACTTGTAACAAAGAATAAATAAAACAATTTTATTATATGAATATTACCTTTTTTTGGTTTCCACTTAAATAACTAAAATATAAAACAAATGATTCCGCCAATTTAAAACGAAAATAATCTTAAAATAATGCGGCGGTTCATTTTGAAGGAACGGTAACGAACTCAGTGTTATGTTGTGCCCATCACTAGTCGTGACTAACTGATAGGTGTCAGGAACGCATTCTCTGAACGGCCGAAGTATATCTTAGTTCACTCACGTGATTCATACTCTTTGATAACTATGTAAATGCAGAGGCTAGGTACCATGAAGGTTTTAGTCATACAAATTGTATAAAGGGCCCAAACTCCTTTGTTCGACAGCCCGTTTTCAGGTCTAATTCATCAGTGCTGGGGCAAATAACAAAATATGTAATACTTTTTGCTTAAAGTTCTGACAGTTGGGGTCCACAAATCGATTAGGCTACAATTACACTTAGAGTTTCAGAATCCAGATCAGATTATGACAAGTTAATAAATACAAATAAATTGTTTATTACTTCACTTTGAACAATGAAAGATTAATGCCTAGAATTTTGAAGTAACCGTCACATACACCCTTTCACTGCAGAAATAAAATACACATCGAATATTTCGTCAAAGCCTGGTCTTTAAAGTCTAATATTGGCAATCCGCCTTGATCTCATATGGTGGTTATTGCTCTCCCAGTATGAGAAGAAGCATTGCAGTAAAATGCTGATGATGATGAACTATAAAACCTATAACCGAGTCTTCAAACTATCTTTACAAAAAACTTCATATAAAATTTTTCAGCTATTTTATCATGAAAGTGAACAAACAATAACAAAGTCACATTGTCAGTTATCATAATATTTAAGTATTTCCTTCAAGTTAAATACTGATAAAATTATTATCATTGATTGGTCTAATAAATAGAACATTTCTGAACAATAGATTTCAAACAAGGCCTTTGTTATTGTTTTCAATAATGGTTGTTTAAGGTTAAATAAATCCTATTTAAAACATTCCCTATAATCTACTATCATAAGCTATATGCCTTGTCTACAATTCTGTATCTGTGCCACGCAATCACTCTGAAACGGCTGCACTGATACATATGAATTTACCCATGATAGGTACCCTGCAGACAAACACAGTTAGTCATTATAGATAGATAGATATATTCTTTATTAGGTACACCAATTTTAAATGCTTGATCTTAAATCTAAATAGTTAAAGTAGTTGACATAATGGGCGGTCTTATCGCTAAGAGCGATTTCTTCCAGACAACCTTTTCTTCAGATTTAAGTTAGGAAATTAAATATTACCACCGATATCACAGTTTCACTCCTGTAGAAATGGAACTTCATACTTTCCAGACCCTTCTAAGAAGTAACTTTATAATATTGCGAGCTAATTTTCTATAAATATTCATCTCAACTAAATATATTTATCTTAAACTAATACAGAATAACTAATGAACTAAAATGCTGTTTGAAAACTGGTTTTCTAAATGGGATAAGGACTTGTTATGCTGATTTTACACCTACCGCTGGGTTCACACTAAATTCTAATTAATATAAAACGTCAGAGAATTTGGTCCAGCTTTGTTTATTTATTTTAATATCAGATTTCAATGAAACCAGAGGGACAGGTTTCTGTACCCTCACACAAATGTATTTAAAAATTCTACAAACACCAGTATATACTATACATGTAACGTTGTATGTTTCACGATATATCCATGCAGGCAAAAAGTAGCCTGTGTCCCTTCTCAGGCTCTAGCAGCCTGTCCTGTGAACCAAACATACAACAGACCAACAGACAGAGAGAGTTACTTTCGCATTTCTAATATTAGTAACAATCATTTAAAATTCTAGAAAGAAAAGTTCACAGGCAACTTATAAAATAGTTTTATTTTCTCAACAAGATTTTTATCTGTGAGATTTATATGTATTTAAATTCCATCTTGGGTTCTTTATCAGATAATCTCACATTTTATTATTATTCAATAGCTTGTTCGCAATATGACTGCAAAGGCCATCGGTGCAACAACCTAGTTTAATGCCAATCCTAGACTTATGTAATAAAACTAATAGAACCTTCACCCATTGAATATTAATATTCAATTTATAGCATAGTGCTACATAAGAATGGAATGGATTTTCTTTTTATTCACCAGACAAGTTTTATTATTTCAAAAGAAAATCGATTATCTTCAAACGGGTTAACTTTTGCCCCGTGTATCCCATGGTCTTTGTCCGTACTGATCATCTCATGAAAGGATGCGGTCTTCTTACCAGTAACCCTGTATACATCTCTTAAACAATAAAGCCTGGTAAAAAGCTATGATTATTTCATCAAAGGCTGTTTCAACCCTTTCCAGAGCCACAGACAAATAGTATTCATATAATTAGCTAGCTTTTGCCAGCGGTTTCAGCCCTCATCCTATAGGCCAGTGGTTCTTAACCTTTTTGACATGAGGGACCACTTTAACTAAAGTTTGTCTTGCCGGGGACCACCTCATCGGTTTACCTAAATTGAGAGTTCTTTGATAAAGAATACAAGTATACTTTATAATTAGCACTCAGTTCTTTATTATTTAGCAAAAAAAACTAAAATTTACAGATTTAATTTAATGAGATTTTTGTGACTGCATTTATGAAGTCTGTTGTGTACTGCTAATTTCTGTAGTCTGGTTCAGTACTACCTTAAAGCTAAACGCATGTCGGCAGTTGTAGGTAAGCAAATGCAAAAAAAGATAAACATATGCCTATGTAGTTTCCAAAAATGCGCGAGCGAAGCGAGCGCGAAATTTTTATCGGACTTAAACCAAATATTACGTAAAATTTAGCCCAAACGTACTTTTTGTTTGTTGACAAATGCAAAAGTAAGGGCATATAGTTTTTGAATACGCGAGCGAAGCGAGCGCGAAATTTTAATTATTTTTTAAGACTCAAAACCAAAATTACGTAAAATTTTGCGAAAACCCGCGCGCGCATAAATAAGTCGATAAAAATAAAGTTAGTTAACGTATAGCAACGTCGCGAAGCAAAGCTTCGCGGACCACTTGGAATGCCTCCAGGGACCACCAGTGGTCCGCGGACCACCGGTTAAGAACCACTGCTATAGGCACTACTCCACGTACCCCAATCTCAAGAACTACTGTACCGTGTACCGATTAGAAAAAATATTTCAGTGTTAAAGTAGCCCAGTAGTGTGTGAAGGTATCGAGGAAGGCTATAGATTACTTTTTATTCAGGTGCGCGGAACAATTCCCTGATGACCTCGGGTCACGGCCACAAGAAACAGCCAGTTCGAAACAAAAAAAAACTTTGACACTTCACATGCAACCTTCTTTCCACAGCGACATACCAATTCGGTGAATATGGCCAGTATTCCCTCAACCTCACCGAAGATATTAAAGATCCGTGCACGCCCCGTATGACAGCGGAGCCCGACGCGGCTTTCCTACCGATTTTGACTGCGGTGGTCATTCTGCTGTCAATGGCGACCCTGTGGTATGTCATTAAGGGCATCGGCAAGAGAGTAGTCGCTGGACGATTTTATGCTAGATATTTTGCCAGGTTAGTAACATTTTTGGTATTTGTTTTGTGGATTTTCTGAAAATCTTAAGGCCCAATTTCACCGACAGTTCTTTAAGTAATCGGTCGGTAATTGCTGTATTTTTTTACAACAGAGGAATTGTCTTAAATCCTAATTTTTGTCATCCTTGCTTTGGGAATCAATAGTCCTAGCAATTAATCCCAAATAAAACGTTTACCTTCGATTATTGGAGTTTATTTTATGTTAAACATCTGTTTTCCTTAACGTTTGTGTTGTTGGTGAAAATGGGCCTTAGACTAATGAGTTTTTTCAATAATAAAGTAAGATATATCTAGGTCCTAAAAAATATGCACATGCAGAAGGAACTCTTTCTTTTAAATGGTTATTTAAAGAAAAACAAGTGTTTTTAATTAAAGCTTTTTCCAAACTTTAGGCTATAATTCTAAATTCTAACGCGTTATAGGGAAAACATAAAATACGACGTATCTTCGCCCGTGACGTCACAGAGGGCGCCTGGTGTTGGACAACCTATAGCATTAGTGGAGAGCCCTTCGGATAGAATCGAACCGCGGTTTGACATTTTGTTCCTTTTGCATGTGCATATGTTGCATGCCTCACGGGGATTATCATGCTGGCTGATCTCCTTATGTATAGAACAGCTACTGTGGCCGACAATCGGCTAGAAAATATCATGCTTTAATTTTATGGGGATACATGTTTATAGTATTTTAATCTAAAATAGTGGAAAATACATTTAAATTTGGGACTTGTAAACAGTCCCAAATTTAAATTAAACAGTTGCTATCGAAACTTAGTAAAAAAGTAGCAAAAAACATAATCTTTGTAAAAAAATAACTTTCCGTGTACCTAATATAATAAATATAATATATAAATATAATATAATTAATATAAACAACGATTGTCGTTGAATTGTGCCCTAAGACGTTTAAAGCTAAGAACAGTTTCTTGCAATACAAACTCATCTTTTTAGCTTTCATGAGCCTGATCTAGACTCATATGCTACGCGGTTTTACCCGCTTATCACTTTATAAAACGATATAATCTATTACAGAGAAGACAATGAGCTGGGCTCCGAGACTCGCGTCCTGACAGCGGAGGCGAGCGTGCCTCGATCCCCCACGCGCTCTCGCCTGCGCTCGCTTGATATCTTTAGAGGACTCTCCATCGCTCTTATGGTAAGTGACCATCCATATTATTTTCTAGCTGTTTTCCCGGGTCCCGTGGGAACTACTGCCCCTCATCTTCCGAACCTTTTCCCAACTACGATGTGGTCGAGACCGGGATAAAATATAGCCTATGTTCAATAGTGAAAGAATTTTTCAAATTGGTTCAGGTTTTGGAGCCTTTAGGGTTTGAACATAAAACTCCTAGTCTATATCTAATCTTTAGGGACTCGGTCCACCGACAAGGGTTACCATATCACACAATCCATCCATCGTTTCTTCGGTCGTCGTCTTCCCCTATATCCGTCCACGGTCATGCTCATCACCTTTCACAACATGACTCTCATTCCTCCGCATCACATGCCCATACCATGACAGCCGGTTCAAATTAGAACTTTCTAGAAGTCCCTTTAACTCCTACAGATCTTCGTGAACGCGGGCGGCGGTGGGTACGGCATATTTTCGCACAGCGTGTGGAACGGGCTCACGGTGGCTGACGTGGTGTTCCCGTGGTTCGCCTTCGCTATGGGAGAAGCTCTGGTGCTGTCCCTTAACGCCAGGCTTAGGACTTCGCTGCCGAGGATCAATGCTTTGCAGCAAGTAAGTATACATAGTTTTAGAAAATCTTAGGGGAAAACTCTTTAATGTTGCATATTTTCTTGTAGTTTTCATACATTTTATATGAATAATAATATTATGCTGGTGGCCGCCATACCATACACTTCAAATATAAAGTACTATCTTCTGCCAGCGGTTTCGCCCCCTTCCTCAGGGAACTCATTCCCGCATATGTAGAGGTATAAAAAGTTGCCTATAGGCTATTTATATAGCTAATGTAACAAGCATATATTACTGCCGAGTTTCATCAAAATCCATCTACTTTTTGCATGAAGGAGGAACAAACTTTTAGTAGTAAGAGACTTTCTTAAAAATATATATGTTTACTTGAAAAATTGTATGTGGAAATTCATATTTAACGGTTTTAAGACAAATGGCTATTATATCGTCGATAAATCTGGACCCAAAACCCTGAATATCTTAGCACAGTTTCTTCGAAATCTTCCACCTCTTCACCAGGTAGCGACCCGTTCTCTCATGCTGTCCATGATCGGCATAGTGCTGGGTTCCTCCAACGCGTCGTGGCTGGACGTGCGTCTTCCAGGAGTGTTGCAACGCTTAGCTGCCATGTACCTCATCGTGGGAGCCCTGGAGTGTGCCTTCATGAGGACCAGCCAGGATATTACACCAGGTAACTGAACTACAGAGTCAGCGAACCCCAGCGGGACCCACCAGGCCTGTCGATGCTGCGGGATTCTTCGAAAGAGTTACCTCAGCCCTGGTACATAAAAGACTTAGGAAAGAACATGGTGGGTTTTAGTCAGTAAGTGCACGCTGCTAACCCACAGCGGGATGGTTCATTTGATGATTTCCCAGTAAAAGAAAACCTATTTGAACTGCAGCTTATTTTATTTTCTCTCAAGCAATCCTTCCATGTTTTCTTAATACTCAAACAAACGTTTATTAAAACATGGCTAATATCAGTAAAATCAGCATTTTTCGATGGTAAAGACAACCCCCAAAACGCCAAATTACATTAACAAAGTTAGACAGTTGCAATGTCAGATGAATGACGATGTATTTTTGCTGCCGCTATAATAATAATTACAGTTCTGTGGAGCCGACTTACATTTGACCAGATTTGTAGTATTTATTTCCTTTGCAGGTCGTTCTCTATTCCGTGACATCAGCGCTGGTTGGCAGCAGTGGTTGGCTACTCTCCTTCTTGTTGCCATACAGGTAAATCATCTTTGACGACCGAAAGTGAATCATCTGCCTAGCCTTAACCAAACTATCTAGGGTCGGTTTCCACTCTAACTACAGTCACTTCAATAAAGTCTTATTGGATGCAGCTGAGTATGCCTCATGGAATGATAGCCTATCTAACCTCCTCAACCCAGTTACCCGGGCAATCCAAAACCCCTTAGTAAGACTGTTGGTCAGACTTTTTGGATTTTGACTACCCGTAACTAAAGTCAAAGATTTTCAAATGACAGCCGGGATCCGATTTATTTATTGGAGCGCGTCACACTTACCCCCGCATTCAAAGACATTTAATGATTACTTAAGTCACTCCTTAGTGACAGATTCTCATAGAAATTCTGCTCTAAGGAACGGCTTAAGTAACCATTAAATGTCTCTGATTAGTCACGAGCTCTTTTGAGACCTGTAGTTATCTGCCGGGGCTGCGGGTTGTTCGAAAGAGATACCGCGGCCCTTGTACATAAAAGGCCTATGACGGAACACGACGGTGTTTAGTCAGTAAGAGTCTGACACTCCCTCACCGCTGCTAACCCACAGCGGGAGGGGTCATTTGATGATTTTTGACGTCGTTAAAAAAAAAGACCTGTAGTTATTACTTATGTATAGATTCTTATATATGATTGTTACGTTAGGTGTGCATAACCCTGCTGGTGGCGGCGCCGGGCTGCCCGCGCGGCTACATGGGCCCCGGCGGCCTGCACCTCTCCGCCTACAACCAGTCGCTGCAGAACTGCACCGCGGGCATCGCCGGCTACATCGACAGGTATGTGCCCTTACTACAAAAACTTAAACATCTGTTGAACACTTGTCTAAAAAATGTGTGATTGCAAAACGGATCTCATTTCAACGTCATAATTTGTTATTTTTTTACACAAGTGTTTAACTGACGTTGACATGTTTTTGTGGTACGACGGATAAACTTTATTTACAACTAATATATGTTCACAGTTATTTACTAGATTGTAAACAAAATACAAAAGATATACTAAAAATTTACTATTGCACTTTGTACTTGTGTTTTAATGTTCAGCATTGCTGAATCCTTAATTTAATTATATCGCAGGCAAGTTCAATTTCATTGTGCTGTTTCACAATTTCACTGCCCTTGGTCCTTTAAAAAATTAATTAAATTATATTTTAACTAAATTAGGTTTTCGTTTAACTGTATTTTCTTCCTACCATTTATTTATTATCTTGTTTGTACTAACCTCTACTTTCTTCCATTCCAGACTGGTACTAGGCCCAGCTCACCTGTACCAGCGCGGTACATTCCACGCGCTGTACCACACGGGTGTCCCCCACGACCCCGAGGGCATCCTGGGCGTCCTGTCCGGGGTGCTGGTGGTGCAGGCCGGCGCCCACGCCACCAGGATCATGCTCGCTTACAACCATGCTAGGTGAGTGATCAACGCAATGGCGGCGTGTGACTGACTTCAGAGTACAGGTACCCGGTGATACCTAAAGATGGTATCTGATGGTGACTTGTGCGGTGATAGTTTCTGTGCAGTGATCATCGGGGCCGCCATTAAGTTTGGCTTGAACTTTATTAAACTTGACTTGCATTGAGACTTGCATTTTTTTACTGTTTACCCGCGTCTCTTATGGTACACCTTCGCCTCCTTATAAAAAGTTTCGTACTTCTTATAGCCTTCCTCGATAATTAGACTATCGAGGAAGGCTATATATATATACTGTAAGTACTTTAATTTCAAATCGGTCCAGTAGTTTATGAGATTAGCGAGTTCAAACAAACTGCAGTTTTGCAATATTAATATACATACATATATTAATCACCCCAGGAAAAATATATGAGCTACCTGAGACCGAGTGCCTGAGATTAGCGCATTCAAGCGAATAAAGAAACTCTTAGCTCTAAAACATTAATAACTTACTTATTTATCTTCATTATTCCAGGGCCCGAATAATGCGTTGGGTATTCTGGTCTATAATCTTCGGCGTTTCCGGCGGAGCTCTATGCATGTTCTCGAAGAACGGAGGTCCGATACCCGTCAATAAGAACCTCTGGTCGGTGTCGTACTGCCTGGTGACGTCATCGCTCGCGCTCGCCATACAAGCCGCGCTGTACTTCATTGTGGACCTCAAGACCAAGTGGGGGGGAAGACCGCTTTATTATGCTGGTAAGTTATCTATAAGAAACCCTATTAATATAGTAATTAATATAGTACAGAAAAAAGATTTTTTTGGCTGTTGGTTTCTACCTGGAAAGCACCGGAACTACAAAACCAATTTGAAAATTCTTCCACTGTTGGGAAGCTAGACTATCCCTGAGTAACATAGACTACATTTTATCTGGCTACGGGAAGAAGTTTATTATGTGGTAAGTCGGAGTCGGCTTCCAGTCTAACCGGATGCAGCTGGGTATCAGTGTTTAACATGGAACGACTACCTATCTGACAACCTCAACCCAGTTACCTGTTACACAACTCGATACCCCTTGGTAAGACAGGTTGTCAGACTTTCTGACATCTGACTACCTGTAATCACTGCCAAAAATGTTCAAACAGGACACACCAATTTATCTACGGACTGAATGCGCCAAGCGCTGCTTAACCTTCCTTATGTTCTATCGATTCGATTTGACCTTAGCCACGAAGTTCTCAATATTCTCCGCAACATAATTAACTTATTTATATATTTTCTCTCACAGGTCAAAACGCCCTCTTCCTGTACATCGGCAGTGAACTCCTGAAACGTAACTTCCCTCTGCACTGGGCCCTCTCGGCTCCCACTCACGCGCAGCTGTTAGCGACTCATGCGGCCGCCATGTTGATATGGCTGGCCGTCGGCGTCGCGCTGCACAGGAAACGCATCTTTATCACATTGTAATAACGTCCTTTTTACTATAACAATGTAGGACGGCGTCAGAAGTAGGAAAAGTGTCTTTAAGGCCTTGTCATAGAGTTCTTTTTACTGCAGCAATAAAATAACTATCGAAAATACATTTTAATCCCCCTAAAATACACTTATTTTTAATATAATTTCATTAAATAAAGGAAATAAATTCTGACTGAGACTTCGAAACGCATCTTTATCACATTGTAATAACGCCCTTTTTACTATAGCAATGTAGGACGGAGTCGGAAGAAGGAAAAGTGTCTTTAAGGCCTTGTAATAGAGTTCTTTTTAATACAACTTCCTTAAATAAATTCATACTATGCTGCTGGGTTTATGAAACGCGTGTTTATCACATTGTAATAACGTCCTTTTTACTATAGCAATATTGGACGATGTGATAAGCCATATAATACGGCTATTTTTAATACAATTTCATTTAATAAAGGAAATAAATTCATACTATGTCACTGGGTTTATGAAACGCGTCTTTATCACATTGTTTTAACGTCTATTTTACTATACCAATGTAGGACGAAGTGGGAAAAAGAAAAGTGTCTAAAAGGCCTTGTAAGAGCTAAAGGAATTTCTGCTGTGTCAGCTGTGTGTATGTCACCGGGAAATAACAAGACTCGTAAGTTGATAAATTTTCTAGGTAGTAGATCAACTCTCGGAAAATAATAAACGGCATTTGAAATGTACTATTTAACGCATTGAATTTTAGCTAATTAGTCAACTTACGGTACCTAGCCGTAATTTAATAATGATATTGCTACAAGTATAATAATACACAAATGAGCCATATATAAAGCTTATTTTACAACAGCAAATAATTTCTTTCTAAAATATGTATTGAATAACTTTTTACCATACCCGTTTATAAGGACATCCCTTTATACTAAATATCGAAAATAGTTTTAATTTGATGTACAGTCAACTTCAGGTCAGTGGTAACAGTTTTATAGGAAAATCGTACTTATTACTATTGAGTTAAGGTGCATGACAGCTACCACTAATGTGCAGTTTACTGTACATTGCACAATATATTCATTTCAGGATTTCCTATAAATATGTGTTGTCTTCCTGTTAAAAAGTATAAGAGATGTTCTTATTAATATGTACGAAGGAAAAACGTCTTTAATACCATGTAATAGAGCTATTTTTCTCACAAAAGTTGAAGCAAAAATTTGCTTTAAAAAGCAGTTAAAGGAAATTAATTTTTATCGCCTTACAAATAGAGTTCTTTTTTATATAATTGCAGGACGGAAAAAATTACATGTATGTTTTTTATTTCGAGTCAAAATGTTTATCGCCTTGGAGTAAAAATCCAATTTGCTATAATACATATATGAGGGATTAATTAATGTTAGCTTGTGTCTTGGCCTTTTTAAATTATCAATAACCACTATGGGACTTAATATTGTAATTATTTTTAATGTTTTGGATGTAAAAATGTAAATGAATTGATATATTTAAATTATTCAAGTAATATACGCCAAAATGTACTAAACCAAGATAAAATTAAAATTTAGAATGAAAACTTTTTAAAATTCAAGGTTATGCTTAGAACTAAAATAAAATTTTTGAAAATTGGCATAAAGCAGTAGTTAGATAAGTGGTAGACAAATAAAATTGAATTGATTTGCTCAAAGAATTAAAGGAAAGGATTTTCGAAAGTTAAAATTAATTATAAATTCAGACTTAAAATATGGTTAATTCCTAACACATTTAGACTGGATTGTGTCATTGTTCTCATAATTATTTTTCTTTTAATGTATTAAAAATATATCATTCTGTCTCTGTCATTTATTTGTAGAAAGTTGAAACATAATGAGCGCTTAATATTTACTTGTAAAAGTATTTTGGTTCAATAGTATTTTGCATCGTTTTATGACTATTTTATATGATTTATAATTTTACACATTATTTTCATTAGCATTAAAACATAGCCATCATTCCAACGTATATGGCAGCCTCATCGGAATCTCGCAATTTAAAACCTTCATGATTTAAATACTTTTTCTTGATATGACGTCACTATTCTTGTAAAAACACATTTACTTATATATTAGCCTTATAAAAAAAAACATATTTAGTAATAAAATATCTTAAAAACAGATGAATTGATCAGTTTTGTATCTAGATCATAGTCCAAAAATATAATTAGTTTTAGTTATAATATAATATATTGTAAAAACTTGACGAAAAATAACTATAAAAAGGCAAAATGAGAAGCGATGTAGTCAAATGTGTCTTAATAATTTATGTGGGTCGAACAAAATATGTAGGATCGCGGTTTTTTGTCAAGTTTCAAAGATATTGTAACTTCACGTGATTATAATAAAAAGTTAAGTTTAAATTATTGTCTTATTTAGTATTCCATATGCTCCATTTGTTAACTATAAACTTTACAATTCATGAGTTATAAGATTTTATTTAACTTGCTTTGTATGTTACGGTGGCTTCTTTGAACTCAATTTTGAAGTAGATATCTTTAACCAATCAAGCTGATGTTTTTTTTTTTGATGAGACCTTAATGTTGAAAATTCAATAAAGCTAAAATATTCAATGTTCCATAGACTGGGATGCGCGCGATTTACCACGTACAAAAAGAATGCCTACGTGATCCTGATCGCGCGCGACAGTCCTTATTTTTTTTAAGAATATCGTACGTCTATGTGTTTTGATATTACTAGAATGAATTTAGTTATTTTTTATAAATTTTCCCAAAGGACAAAGGGTCTCGTTGGACTAAAAATAGATGATAAAATAAATGCCTTAATTAATTAATTCAACAACCTATTCTGCGTTTGAAATGAAAAACGTTATTTTACAAAATCCAAAATAAAATACTTTTTCATTTACTTTAGGTACCTACATGATTATCTCGTTCATAACTAATTAACGGGTCTATTAATAAAATGATAACAACACTGTTTCCATAATCGTGGAAACAAATGAAGTTTCAAAATGTTGACACGAAAAACGATTAAACGAAACGCGAATAACCTTCAGATATCATTGAAATGTCAAAAAGACATTTGTTATCAAGTGTGAAACAGTTATCTAGTAGCCGCTCTCTCAAAAGCTGTTTTATTTCGACTAAAATCATGGAACCGAAAGTTAATTTAAAACAAGACCCAGCTTACGTGGAAATTCAGAAATTCTACGATGCTAACTGGGACAAGATAAACATACAGCAATTATTTCAGCAGGACGCAAATCGGTTCAACAAATTCAGGTTTGTGCACTTTTGCTGTTTTATTTTGCTAATATAAATAAAAGCGTGTCGGTTTTTTATTAATTGAACTTTAGTATTGTTATTTAATTAGTTGGATGAACATTTTTGGTGAATTTCGATTAGTTTCGTGTAGTTATATCATCGCGTTTAAAAAGTTATTGAAAGGTCGCGTTACGATTGTCATTTTTTTTAAGTAGAATGTTACTGTCCAATTAAGATTCGTCAATGACATATCAATATTAAATACTTAGGCATGTTGACAATTATCACGATTCTGCAAATAATTGTTTATTTAATAGCTAGATAAGAAAGTAATAGCATAATCATGATGTACTCCTATAGAAGTAATAATGGTCAGAATAGAATATTTTTTTCTTAAATGAATTATAAATTAAATGATGAAATATTCATATATATCTTGGTTTATTCTCTTTAGTTAATGTATGCTTACACTATGATCAACTATGATGTCATCCAACTATTATTTTTTCCATAAATAAACTAAAAAAATACTGTGTGTTTCATGAATAGCATGTTCTTAAGTATAACATTTATGTTTCAAAAATAATTTGAGAATTTTATCGAAACTTACTTGCAAACTAAAATAAAAAAAGTAATAAAATATGTCTAAGTTTATAAAAATGTATTTTTAAAATTCATTAATTTATAACAATTCTCGATTTATAATTATCATACGAATCCAGTCTCCGCATCCCAACCCCAAATGATGGAGAGATCCTGCTGGACTACTCCAAGAACCGCATCAATGACCAGCTGTGGAGCCTGCTCCTCAATCTTGCCAAGAGCCGCAATGTGGAGAAGGCGAGAGACGCTATGTTCTCTGGTAAGTTTCATCATTACAACAAACTATTTTATGCACCCAAATAAAGCTTAGCCTTCCTTGGGCTATCTAACACTGAAAGAATTTTAAAAATCCAGGCTTTTATTTTCAAAGATTAGTGTATTAAAATAAAGACCTCAGCTTAACTACACATAAATAGGTTCTAGTAAAACTCCATTGCACAATATAATCATCATCTGCATCATGACTTGCACAGTGTACAGTGTGTAAAAATTCTAATTTGAATCAAACCATACTTTTCATTGCATAAATTGTATCATCTCCTTTGCTTGCAGTATTAAATCTGTACTTTTTATGAAGAGTATGCTACTTTAAACGGAAAGACGACTCCTTGACATAGTTTATTTCGCCAACCTATCAACACAGCCTAGCAACCCACTGACCCAATCGGACAACCTACTGACTTTTTTTGGTGACCTTCTTAAAGAAAATATTCCACCAGAGTATGTCTTTCTTCACGTTTACACACACTTTAGAAGAAAGTGACAAATTGTAAACACTACAATGCGAACACATGCTCGCAGAGGAATCGCTCTGATGTGTAATTTTTTATTTATGAACAAAACTTTTGGTGAAATCTCGCCTGAAATAAGGCTGAGATAAAAGAAAAGACCTCAAGGCACTTATTTTACCAATCAAACTCGCATTTTCCATCACCAGGCGAGAAGATAAACTTCACAGAAGACAGAGCGGTGTTGCACATTGCTCTCCGCAACAGACAGAACCGTCCCATCCTGGTGGCCGGCAAGGATGTCACTCCTGATGTCAACGCTGTGCTCGCACATATGAAAGAGTTCTCCGGACAGGTCATCAGTGGACAGTGGAAGGGGTGAGCTTATCTTTTATCTATATGTATAAAAATGAATGCCACTTTTCATTGTAACTTTATAACTCAAGAACGGGCTCCTCACAAAACCAAAATGTTAAGTCTCCGTTCAGACTTTTTTACCTGTTTTCTGTGGGCCAGTAGTTCCCAAGGAATGAAATATAGCCTGATACCTGTACCAAGACAAAATGTAGCCTTTGTTACTTGGGAAAAACGTTTTCATTATTTTAAAGCTACACATCTTTAATTTCATTAATATAAATATCCTGTAATAAATAAAAATAGATTTAATCTTTCAAATGGGTTCAATAGTTTCGGAGCCACAGGAGTTAGGGTGCAAAAAAACCTCTCCTGTTAATAGATTATTATAGTAGATTTAGATATAGATGAAGGTGCATAATCACATAACTTCATTAGACAGTACACCGTCGTAGTAGGTAATTAACATTTCATTATCAGGTACACGGGCAAGCCTATTACTGATGTCATCAACATTGGTATCGGTGGCTCCGACCTCGGGCCTCTGATGGTCACTGAGGCACTCAAGCCTTACGCCAACCATTTGAAGGTAAGATACTTTAATATTTTTGTAAAATAAAGAAATTTTGATGTCCATAATAATTATGTTCCATAAAAGGGTTCGATAAGTTTGGCAGACTGAAAGATTTGAGTCGTAAGGGTTCGATAAGTTTGGCAGACTGAAAGATTTGAGTTGTAAGGGTTCGATAAGTTTGGCAGACTGAAAGATTTGAGTTGTAAGGGTTCGATAAGTTTGGCAGACTGAAAGATTTGAGTTGTAAGGGTTCGATAAGTTTGGCAGACTGAAAGATTTGAGTTGTAAGGGTTCGATAAGTTTGGCAGACTGAAAGATTTGAGTTGTAAGGGTTCGATAAGTTTGGCAGACTGAAAGATTTGAGTTGTAAGGGTTCGATAAGTTTGGCAGACTGAAAGATTTGAGTTGTAAGGGTTCGATAAGTTTGGCAGACTGAAAGATTTGAGTTGTAAGGGTTCGATAAGTTTGGCAGACTGAAAGATTTGAGTTGTAAGGGTTCGATAAGTTTGGCAGACTGAAAGATTTGAGAAAATTAAGCCTCTGTAGTCCTTACATTACTACACTTAAATTGGAGGTTAAATTTCTATCTACAAACATAAAATGCTGATAGCCTACGTGATTTGAGTACTTTCTATCTACAAACATAAAATGCTGATAGCCTACGTGATTTGAGTACTTTCTATCTACAAACATAAAATGCTGATAGCCTACGTGATTTGAGTACTTTCTATCTACAAACATAAAATGCTGATAGCCTACGTGATTTGAGTACTTTCTATCTACAAACATAAAATGCTGATAGCCTACGTGATTTGAGTACTTTCTATCTACAAACATAAAATGCTGATAGCCTACGTGATTTGAGTACTTTCTATCTACAAACATAAAATGCTGATAGCCTACGTGATTTGAGTACTTTCTATCTACAAACATAAAATGCTGATAGCCTACGTGATTTGAGTACTTTCTATCTACAAACATAAAATGCTGATAGCCTACGTGATTTGAGTACTTTCTATCTACAAACATAAAATGCTGATAGCCTACGTGATTTGAGTACTTTCTATCTACAAACATAAAATGCTGATAGCCTACGTGATTTGAGTACTTTCTATCTACAAACATAAAATGCTGATAGCCTACGTGATTTGAGTACTTTCTATCTACAAACATAAAATGCTGATAGCCTACGTGATTTGAGTACTTTCTATCTACAAACATAAAATGCTGATAGCCTACGTGATTTGAGTACTTTCTATCTACAAACATAAAATGCTGATAGCCTACGTGATTTGAGTACTTTCTATCTACAAACATAAAATGCTGATAGCCTACGTGATTTGAGTACTTTCTATCTACAAACATAAAATGCTGATAGCCTACGTGATTTGAGTACTTTCTATCTACAAACATAAAATGCTGATAGCCTACGTGATTTGAGTACTTTCTATCTACAAACATAAAATGCTGATAGCCTACGTGATTTGAGTACTTTCTATCTACAAACATAAAATGCTGATAGCCTACGTGATTTGAGTACTTTCTATCTACAAACATAAAATGCTGATAGCCTACGTGATTTGAGTACTTTCTATCTACAAACATAAAATGCTGATAGCCTACGTGATTTGAGTACTTTCTATCTACAAACATAAAATGCTGATAGCCTACGTGATTTGAGTACTTTCTATCTACAAACATAAAATGCTGATAGCCTACGTGATTTGAGTACTTTCTATCTACAAACATAAAATGCTGATAGCCTACGTGATTTGAGTACTTTCTATCTACAAACATAAAATGCTGATAGCCTACGTGATTTGAGTACTTTCTATCTACAAACATAAAATGCTGATAGCCTACGTGATTTGAGTACTTTCTATCTACAAACATAAAATGCTGATAGCCTACGTGATTTGAGTACTTTCTATCTACAAACATAAAATGCTGATAGCCTACGTGATTTGAGTACTTTCTATCTACAAACATAAAATGCTGATAGCCTACGTGATTTGAGTACTTTCTATCTACAAACATAAAATGCTGATAGCCTACGTGATTTGAGTACTTTCTATCTACAAACATAAAATGCTGATAGCCTACGTGATTTGAGTACTTTCTATCTACAAACATAAAATGCTGATAGCCTACGTGATTTGAGTACTTTCTATCTACAAACATAAAATGCTGATAGCCTACGTGATTTGAGTACTTTCTATCTACAAACATAAAATGCTGATAGCCTACGTGATTTGAGTACTTTCTATCTACAAACATAAAATGCTGATAGCCTACGTGATTTGAGTACTTTCTATCTACAAACATAAAATGCTGATAGCCTACGTGATTTGAGTACTTTCTATCTACAAACATAAAATGCTGATAGCCTACGTGATTTGAGTACTTTCTATCTACAAACATAAAATGCTGATAGCCTACGTGATTTGAGTACTTTCTATCTACAAACATAAAATGCTGATAGCCTACGTGATTTGAGTACTTTCTATCTACAAACATAAAATGCTGATAGCCTACGTGATTTGAGTACTTTCTATCTACAAACATAAAATGCTGATAGCCTACGTGATTTGAGGATGACAGTAGATTTTTTTATGTAGCAGCCGTTAAAATGCTTTTGAATCATACATACCTACCTACCTACTTAGGTATAGTTTTAAAAACGTTCAAAGTTCAATAAAAAGGGCATTTTAAATACACAAAATCTTTGCCTGAACATATAATTATATATTAATTATTAATTTTAAATTATATTTAAAACCAGCACTAATTATGTTCCAATTTTTACTTCAATTTCCTATTTATAAAATACAACTATCATTTAATGATCAAATTCCCTACTCCCTCCAGGTGCACTTCGTATCCAACATAGACGGCACACACTTGGCCGAGGTGCTGAAACGCCTCAACCCTGAGACGGCGCTGTTCATCATTGCCTCCAAGACCTTCACCACGCAGGAGACCATCACCAACGCTACGTCAGCCAAGAACTGGTTCCTGGAAGCCGCTAAAGATGTAAGTTTAGATATATTTTACATAGGTTCATTTTATAGAAACTAGGTACACTAAAATAGCAATTAAATATTCTAGGTTTGGTACAACTAAATTTTTGCAAAAAGTAGCCCAAAATTCGGAGTAAGTGGGTAGAGTTATAACACTAACTTTCAGTATTTAGTGTGGTCCCTATCTATTCGACTTTTGGGCCCTGCAATATGACACCTACCTATGTAATTGCTCAAAGTCAGAGCACTGTTTTTGGTAAGGTCTGAGTTTAAACATTACATTTGATGTGTGTATTTAAGCACAATAATAAAGCTGAAGAGTTAGTTTGCTTGAACACGCTAACCTCAGGAATGGTTCCGGTTTCAAGAAAATATTTTAGTCTAAAATAACCCATTAATCTGGGGAAGATATTCTACGTTTATCCGAGTGTGTGAAGAAATTCTCCCGAAGCAGGTGAAACCGCGGGAAACAGCTAGTGAAATATAAACCTGTTTGTTTCAGCCATCAGCCGTAGCGAAGCACTTCGTAGCGTTGTCGACCAACGGCGAGAAGGTGACGGCGTTCGGCATCGATGCTAACAACATGTTCGGTTTCTGGGACTGGGTTGGTGGCAGGTAATACACTTAAAAGTTTATAAAGGACTTTTTACACAAATACATATTAAACAAATAAATTAATGCAAAAAAAAAATCTATTGATTAAAAGATCATTGTAATTACATTGATTTTTTGTTATCATTGTATTTTCATTGATTTTTAGCAACAAATTATTTTTTAAACTTACGTTTATTCATCAAACGACATATTAACATTCTTTATCTTTAGTTAACTACATTACCAATTGGAATATAGCCTATAGCTTGCATCTTTAGCAGGTATCTCTTATACAAAAGACACCGTTAGCGACCAAGTACGTTATATACAATACCTCTTATGTATATAACGTATACATAATCATTCATATTGACTAAACATTTCAGCATAGAAACATGTCTACCCAATTTAAACAATTTATTCACTAATAATAAGTCGTGGTGGCCTAGTGGGTAAAGAACCAACCTCTCAGGCTTGGGAGATGATGATGATTAAAAACTAATAATTTTCTAAAGGTACTCCCTCTGGTCGGCCATTGGTCTGTCTATTTCGCTGTACATCGGCTACGACAACTTCGAGAAGCTACTAGAAGGTGCCAACTTCATGGACCAGCACTTCACAACCGCACCCATTGAGAAGAATGTAAGAATTCTTTGTTATACCTATATTTATTTAACTGCAATTATTGAAAAATAAGTAAAATAGGACATTCAAATACAAAGTTTTATTAAACTTAAATAACTAATATTGTAAAACTGATGTTTGCTGCAAGCGCTGATCTCAGGAAGTACTGGACCAATTTGAGAAAATATTTCGGCATTAGATTTTTACCCATTTACCGAGGAAGACTTTAGGCAACTTTAATCTGGGTGCCCTAAGTAATTCCCAATGGACGCGGGTAAAATCGTTGGCGGAACCTAGTTACTTATATAAAATTAACGATTTTAACATATTTTTTTGCAGTCGGTTAGGCACTACCTGTATGATGTAAAAAGTAGAATAACTGTATATTTTGTCTGAAGACTGAAAAATTCGATAAATGTCTTTGTTTGTCCTTTCATTATAAAAGTATATTTTTTTCAAAAAATATTTTTGTCTACTGTTGTGTATATGGGCAATTTATCATATTTATTTTATTTCCTAATATCTCTTTATCAACAGGCCCCAATAATCCTGGCGTTGCTTGGCGTGTGGTACTCTAACTTCTACGGCGCCGAGACACACGCACTGTTGCCTTACGACCAGTATTTACACAGGTAAACAAATAATAAATACTATTTAAATATGTTATGTAATTAGTGATATGTTATTTTTTATAATTAAGTTTGTATTCAAGGAAATATCTTAACACATCTCGTGGCTTGAGGCAGAAACTTTGCTATGAGATACACTCAAACAACCTCAATGCTTGAAAAGGTGGCTCAAAAAGGATCCACCGTTTAGGTTGATTTTGCAGCCAACTGGTGAAAAAAGTAATTACATCAATCAGTTTCATTTTAGTCAAAGGACTGAGTGATTTCGTTTTTAGTTTATTTTAAAACAAACCGGCTAAATAACGTTTAGGCGTGAGATTGAATGTTATCCAGTTAATATCCCAGCTGTTTCTTTAAACAGCTCTTCCAACTGGACACTGACATATCTTTAAGTTATTTTTTGAATATTCTTACTTCCCTACTATTTCTGGCCAGATTCGCTGCGTACTTCCAACAAGGCGACATGGAGAGTAACGGCAAGTACGTGACGCGGTCGGGGGCGCAGGCCGACTACAGCACCGGGCCCATCGTGTGGGGCGAGCCCGGCACCAACGGACAGCATGCCTTCTACCAGCTCATACACCAGGGCACCAGGTAACAGGATAGCAAACTGATGATACATATTTATTTTTATGTATTTACTAGCTGACCCAACAAACTTTATCTCGCTTATTTAAACCTTCCCTGGACCTCTAAAAACAACCAAAATATGCCCAAGGCTAACCTAAGTTTTTAAATTAATATTTAAAAAAATGTAAATGTAGGTATGTGAAATAAAGCGATATTGATCTTAAAAAAAGATACATCTATATAAAAATATATGTGATTCGTATTTTCAACTCATATCGGTTATTGTTATATCGGGTGTGTCGTTCACAATCACATTAAATGAAATGCGTTAATATACTGGTTAATATATGTCGATTAACACAAAGAAAAATACGTACAAATAAAAAAATGAATTTTTCAAACAAAGTAAATAGAATAAAAATGTGCGAAAATTTGAACACCATATAAAAGTCAGTCATTACAAACAACTGAAATTCTCCCTTGAAAACTAACAGCTGTCAACCGATCAAAACATTCGATATTCCTAACTTTATCTCTGCTTTACACATGATGTTGTAAATTATAAAAACGAAAAATGACTCCTGTGGTTAAACCACTGAATGGATTAGGTTATTTTTTTTACAATTCGCCATAGAATATTATAAAGTATATGCCATAGGATTGAATGTGATTATGAACGACACACCCGATATATCAGAACATACACTTCATCGAAAATCTTTGGTTGTCCGAAATTAAATGACCACACGTTAGTCAAAATGTATAAACAAAATAACACTGCGCATGCGTGCTACCCTCGTAAAAGCAAACTTATTTGACGACAACTCCAACAAAATAACCGGTTCAAACGGCTAACTTTAGAAAGGCAAAGTTATTTGACGAGAACTAATGTGTTGTCAGACTGATTCCGTGCGACTTCATCGCTCCGGCACAGACGCACAACCCCATCTCGGGCGGCGTGCATCACAAGATCCTGCTCGCTAACTTCCTCGCGCAGACCGAGGCACTCATGAAGGGCAAGACTGCTGATGAGGTAAATATATACTCTAAGAAATATTTTATAAGATGATGAAAATAGAAAAATATCTATAAAGAACTAAGTCATCCATCGTTGTTTATTTACGAGGCTGAAATTGGGGAAAAATATTGTTAAAAAAAAAAAAAACACGCTAGTCATGTATTGACATCAGAACTCAGGGCGTGTGCAAAATTTCATCCTAATCGAAGACCAGGGTGGGTCATAGATACAAGAGATGCTAATATATAAGCATGTTAATTAATAATACAAATACACTTAAATGTTTTTTTTTTAATATTATGTATTTAATTTATTATTGTATGAGTTTTAAACTATACGAGAAGAAATTATTGTTGCTCACTTCGAAAGATTCAAGTAACATCTTTTCAAGTGAGCGAAAAGATGTTACTTGAATCTTTGTTATTTTGAACATTTACAACAACTATAAGTATCAGTGCTAGTAAGCATTGTTTTTCAGCCCAGTTTCAATAAATACATTTCCTTATATTCGTATTGTCAGGCTAAAGCAGAACTCGAGAAGTCAGGCATGGCAGCGGACGCGGTCGCCAAGATCCTGCCTCACAAGGTGTTCAAGGGCAACCGCCCCACCAACTCCATCGTCGTCAAGAAAGTCACGCCCTTCACGCTCGGAGCTCTTATTGGTACGTATATTTAAATTGCTTATAGAGATTATATCTTTGTTATGTTTTAATTAGTCTGATTCTAGCTTGAAAAATACTTTTTATGGGCTTTTAAATGGCAAATCTTGCACAGTTATAGGCTAGGTAATAGTCATAAAATCAGTAATTATGAAACTAACAGTGTCACTAGACTGATCGTACAGTTGATGATGAAGTACAAAGGTTTTTTTTCAATAGTATAAATAATTTATGAAAATAATGCCTTAATTTTTTTACAAAAGCCAACCGTAGTTTTCGAGATCCAAGTTCACCGACAACATGATGGTCAGTTTTCTTTAAATCACTTTTTACTCTGGATTTTCACGTTCAACGTTCTAGTAAACAGTTGTTTTAAGATAAACAGACGTTTATTTTGTTGGTGAATTTGGTGCTAAAACTGCCACATAATTTATACATAATACAGAATGTATAATTAGGCTCATTTTAGACCTCACATTTATTTTATTTACATATTACAATGCTCTAAAAAAAGCTCACTACATTTTTTACTTTTACCTCCACACAGCCCTATACGAACACAAGATCTTCACTCAAGGCGTGATCTGGGACATCAACTCGTTCGACCAGTGGGGCGTCGAGCTCGGCAAGCAGCTCGCCAAGGCCATCGAGCCCGAGCTACAGGACAACACACCCGTCTCATCACACGACGGCTCCACTAATGGCCTTATTAACTTCTTGAAGGCCAACTTTTAATTTTAGAAGGCTAACTTTTGAATTTGGAAGTACAACTTTTAAATTTAAAGGCTGTTTGATTGCGTTCGAAAGTTGAAATTTTCTTTTTTTTTTTGGGATGGTTGCGTTAAAATGAAGTGTTTAATACTTTTTACTTGAAGTGTTATAGGTGCTCAAAATCAGATACAGATCTAAAATTATAACTAGAGAACTACATAATTTTGATGCAACCTACCCTAAATATGTAAGTTAATTTCGTTAAAAAAAAAGTGGACCACAAAATCTCGTTATTTTATAAAAAAGATAAGTTATTAAATTATTTGAAAATTTTTATTTGTTTTTAAAAATGCATTCAACAAACGGCGTATTTTTACATTTAATATTTTGAGATCTACACTTTCAATAGTACATTTTGCTCGTATTTACAATAAACCTTAGGATCTTGAACAAATGAGTTTTATGCTTTTTTTGCTGTGTATAGCACATAAATAGTATTATTTGTAACAAAAATATGTAGAATCAGTTGATATGTACTAGGGGTCGGTTGTAACAATACATATCGCATTTTAATATAGTTTATTTGCAATAGTTCCTTCGACACTACTGAACCAATTAGAAAAAATCTTTCACAGTTACAAAGCTACACTCTTCCCGAGTAACAGGCTACATTTAGCAGTAGTTGCCACGGAAAGCAAGCGAAATACATAGAATAGAATAGGTCTTTATTTCATCATATTCGTAATACATAAAGTAAAAAGGACTAATATTATCATTGTTACAACCGACCCTTGTTTCTGTATAAGCCCCTTAAAAAGTGTATTTATGTTAAGTGTATGCGTTTAATCATGTATGAAATATTTATGAGCTGTTACTCCTAGAGAGATGTATTTAATGTCTATGTATTGTATGTTATTATCGATGTTTTACTAATAAAACATTGTTTCACACGAATATTTGTGTCAATTTCTATTACAATTGTTTACCATTTTGACAGTTTAAACTGTTTATGACCCTGAGCAAAACAATTTCGAAAACCATCACATTAATTTAAAAGTTTTAATAATTTCCAGCGTAGTATTAAAAAATCCAAAGAGAGATCGGTCGTGTCGGATTGCCGTCCCATCGGGCTATGAGAGTGAAGGAATAGTGAGTGCACCTGTGTCTGCGCAAATGCTTGTGCACTATAATATGTCCTGCGCAGTTAGCTGATCTCCTTATATGAGAGCAGCCGCCGAAGCCGGTAATCGGCTAGGAGGTCATCATCATTATCAAGAGATCCAACTGCAACAGTACCGCATACATAATTTAATTGATCAAATGCTTATTTAGACTTACCTTTATAGAGATAAAAACAAAACAACAATATTCAATTCTTAAACTATTTATTTCATATATTTTAAAGATCACTACTTATATTATAAAAAAAAACAAACATCAATTGAGAACTTCCTTTTTGAGAAGTCTGTTAAAAATAGAGAATCACTAACGTTTAATCAAGTTACAAAATAAATGCGGTCCCGCGCATTTTAAGTCAGGAACTCAGTCATAGAGCATTATTCATAGGTAAATTTGCCATACAAGGCCAACACAAGATTTATTTTAACTTATCAATAGAACATGAACGAATACTAAGTAAAAAGATTGAGGTAGGCCATGGGGTCTCTTGAGCAACAGACAATTTAATATCTGGAAGAAATACTGTAGTCACAAATAATAACGGAGTAAAGAGAGCGTAGATGCCATAATACAGGTAGATGAGACCCCCTCTAGGTCAATTTCGTACGGTGGGCATGACCAAAACGACCAGTTACGAGTGAACTAACGAGGCGTTTAGGTTCCTTGAGCCCTGGCATCGGTTTTTGGTATTAAAAAAAATACTTTCTTAGGAGATTTTCCGTTATGGCACCGCCGCTGGGGCCCGATTCTCCTAATTTTACTTAAGCGACATACGATTCACATTCGATTTTTTCTTTGAAATAAACGTTTTTATCCTTTTATTATATATGCTATATCCTGTCATTTAATAATAAATCATTTTGTATGCAAATGATTTACGATTGCAATATGATTGTAGAGCAAACAACCGTATAGACCAATCGCAAACCAATCGAATGTCGTTGGATCGGCGGACGATTGGTCTTATATTAGTAGCAGAATGACCGATATGGTTAAAACTTCTATTTCGATTCAATTTCTATTCAAATTTGACATTAATAACTTAGGAGAATCGGGCCCTTGGTCTTTTTTTTCTCCATGCAAATAATGCTTAAAAGTTAAAACTAACTATTTTACTTCGGTTTGCGTCCTCTACCGCCGCCGCCGACCTTGGCCTTCTTCTTAGCTGAATTCTTTTTGTCTTCCTCGGCTTTACGTTTAGGATTTGGAGTTGTTGATATCTGGTGAAATAATGAGTTTATTGTTAAATTGATGGAGTAGATTTTTTATTTAAACTACGTTTTTTTTAAACTTATTCGATTATTTGATTTTTATTATGTACTTTAGAGACTGAATGGTGGTTTCGCACGCAGGGATGGACCCTTTTATTGTTGGTGGGAAATGTTTAAATGATTAATGATGATCTCGCTGTGGGTGCAGCTTGGGCGAGTGTCAGTCTCTTACTGACAAAAACCCAAAATGTTCCTTCTTAAACCCTTGTACCAGGGCCGCGGTAACTCTTACGATCAATTCCCCGATATTAGTATACAAGCGCCGCGACTCTGTCTCGCATAGGGTCGCTGGTCGCGTGCTTGTGACGCAATTTTTTTTCCTACATTGTTTTTATTATTTTACCGTGTTTTGTATGTACATTTTTGCTTGTCTGTTTTGTGTCCTATATGCGTCACAACATAACCGCGAATAAATGCTTTGATTTGAAGTATGTGTGTGTGTTATGAGGTTACCGTAAAGAATCCGTCGAGTCGTCCCTGCGTGGTGCCGCTGCGAGCCTTCATGAGTTTCTTGGCGCCGTTCCTCACACGCTCCTCGTTGAACTGCTTGTCGCCACACAGGAACTGCACCAGGCCCTCCTCGTCGGGGTCCGACCATTTTAACTGGAATAAAATATCAATAAATACCAAAAACATAATTTTTAAGACACTTTTATAAGAGAAAATTACTTAAATTCACATATCTTAGCTAATCTAGCAATTATAAGTAACATGTTTTTTTTTCGATTTACTATAAATAAAAAAAGTATTGTATGTGCTGCAGTGTCACTGTATATAAAAATACTCCGAATATAATTGAATCTCTATTAAGAGTTTTAGACGGAATCAACTATTGAATACACCATATTAATACAAATTTTAAGTTAAATATGTACAACTGACAAATCAGTAATATAATTAACTAGCCGTTTTCCCGCGGTTTCACCCGCGTCCCGTGGCAACTACTGCCCGTACCGGGATAAAATATAGCCTATGTTACTCGTGGATAATGTAGCTTTCGAATGGTGAAAGAATTTTTAAAAACTGTCCAGTAGTTTTTGAGCCTATTCATTACAACCAAACAAACAAACAAAGTTTTCCTCTTTATAATATTAGTATAGATAATTTTGAAGACTGTATTTTATAAAAAAGAAATACAAACTATTGGAACTTTTTGTATTCAATAGTTAAAAATGTAGAAATTATGTTGCAAAATAAATCTATACTAATATTATAAAGCTGAAGAGTTTGTGTGTTTGTTTGAACGCGCTAATCTCAGGAACTACTGGTCCGATTTGAAATATTCTTTCAGTATTAGATAGCCCATTTATCGAGGAAGGCTATAGGCTACTTTTTATCCGGGTTCGTGCCGAGGTTCCCACGGGATGCGGGTCAAACCGCTGGCACGAGCTAGTAAAGGATAAAAATCATAAGTAACGGTTACATAAAACGGAAACCAACCTCAATCTCCTTAGGATCAGTGACGTCTGGCTGTAAGAAGAGTTCCCTCGCTCTCTCGTAGTCCCACTCCTCGGGGGGAGGGTACTTCGTCGTGTCAATGTTGCGCAGCACCTAGTTCATATAAATATATCGAATATTTCTTTATTTTGTACATAACTTTGTAACAATTTGCTTAAATCTGTGCCAAGTCTTCTTCTTCTTCCTCCTGCCTTGTTCCCAATTTTATTTGGGGTCGGCGCAATGTCTTTCCTTTCAATTTTCCCTGTCACTCGTCATACTGATCTTTTCTTAGGTCTTCCTCTTCCTCTCCATCCATCTACATTCATACTTAGCACACACTTTGTTGCAAGCGTATCATCCCTCCTCATTACATGTCCATACCATGACAACCTTCTACTTCTCGTATTTTCTGTAACTGGCGCTACTTTCAGACTTCCTGTGCAATAGTGAAGTGATACTTGATACTAACATAATTATGTAGTTAATACTAGAGTAAGGGAAGGTTCATATCTGACGGAAATTGCGTCGTTGAAATGTATGATCTACTAACGCATTATCGGTTAGATGTGAATGATTGAATGTTTAATCGCACATTTGTCTGTTTTTCTTAAATAACGCACAATTTGTATGTAAAATGGTGTATTTTTCATATCCCAACTCCAAATTTTGAATGTTTTATCTTAGTCGTTTTTAAAGTTTTGTTTTCGTTTTACGCTGTAAATTTTGATAGGTTTGCGTTCACTTCACCACAATGGGGTAAATAATTGCGAATTTTACCTCTTCTAAGCTGCGATGCTGTCGGATGAGTTCGATGGCTCGCTTGGGACCGATGCCGCGGATGGAACCGCAGTAGTCACAGCCTAGTAAGATGCATAAGTCGATGAACTGAGGACAAGGAAGAATTTTAAAATTTTAAAATAGTTTTTATGTTCAAAAAATAATAGAACTCAAAAATGTAGTTTACATAAAACTACTTCCCGTATTTTGATGGGGGATAGAATGGTTCTAAGCTACCTCCCCACTAGCCCGGCTAGTCTAGCCGCATCAATTTCTAGCCAAGTTTTCAGGTGTACAGTCTTCTTTTTTTAGTAATAAATAGTGTCACCAACATAAATTTCGTTTATATTCGCGTCTCATGACGTGTTTACATGAGACGCTGGTGAAACCGCGTGACTGCTCCGCGCACCCGGATAAAAGAAGAATAGTGCCTTAACCGCTCGTATGCTAGTATTTATAAGTCTGTAGAAAAAAACAATAGGCATGATGACAGTAATCAAAAATCATTAAAATAATATATTTATTAAATTAAACTTGAAGCTTGGAATATAAAACGCGCATTGTTTTCTTTATTAATAATGTGATTAATATGTATTTTTATAAAATAAAATTACGAAATAAGGCAATCCGCCATGATATCTTGAACACCAATCAGAGCTCGTGACGTCATTTCTCAAAACAACTCGCGCGAAAGCGCGCGAACGTCACATTTCGTTATTGTGAACTTCCACTGCGATCTTTGTTTTTCATTAATTAATTGTTTATAACACGAGTTATGGAGCCCGGATTTATCAAGGCAAACAGCGCTAATTTGCCTAGAATTGATATCATAATGCTGGGAAAGTTTTTGGCATCAAATAAAGATTTTTGTTCAGCTGAATTTAGAAATGTTAAAACTTCCATGTAAGTATACTAGTTTAATTAAAAAACAATGAGAGATGAAACCTAACCTCGAAATAGTTATTTACATTATAAACTATGCTAGAATCTAGAGAACTATGTAATAACTTACATCAAGGTGATCTTCACAAAAATAAAGTTGTACCCTGGGCAATATTGCTTTTGAATCTCGCCTTGCAAGTTTAAGCCACTTGTTTCGTATTTTTTTATTGTGAGGAACGTACACAAATAACTTATCCGGAGTTGTTTTGGATGTGTTCTTACACTGGGGGACCCCACAACACCTACGCCCTTTCGAATTCATATTTAATAACACAAAAAACTTAATTGCGCGTTGTTTACTTGCGTCTTGTAATTTCAGTCGTGACGTCACAAGTGACGACATGACACTGACAAGCGTTTTCGCGCCGGATTCAAAGTGGACAGAGAAAAATGCAATTATTTGATAAAAAAACTTCGCATTTTCTTAAAATTAATAATTTTTCATATAAAATAGACGTATACCTACATCATACAAAGGAATTTAAAAATTTGTCATCATGCCTATTGTCTTGCGCATATCTGCATTCAGGGTTAATTGGTTGTCTAACACTGATATATTCTTTCAAATAGACCAGCAGTTCCTGAAATTGGCATGTCTAAACAAACTCTTCAGCTTCATAATCTATACTAATATTATAAAGAGGAAAACTTTGTTTGTTTGGTTGTAATGGATATTAATTGGAAGTAGGTACTATGTCGCATTCGATTTAAGTCTGTAAAGGCATAGTAACTTTGAGATGAATAAATAAATAAATAACTCAAAAACTACTGGACCGATTTTAAATATTCTTTCACCATTAGAAAGCTATATTATCTGCGAGTAATATAGGCTATATTTTATCCCGGTGCGGGCAGTAGCTCCCACGGGACGCGGGTGAAACCGCGGGAAAACGGCTAGTTAAAACATATGTAGTTACCATGGGATGATATCATACCTCTTTCTGCTCCAAGCCGAGTCCTTTCAACACATCGTCGAGATGGAACTCCTGCACGGGCATCTTGCGAGCCTCACTGAACGTGAGATGACGCAGCAGCACGTTGGTGCCGAATGTCAGCGCGTCCATATCTTCTGTCGCTGAAGCAAATACTTTGCCGGCTTTCACCTGAAATCGTAGAATCATTTAAAATAAGCTGTGCCTTTACTTCTTACGTACTTGATTGTTCTTTTTTTCTTCTTGTCTGTGTGCTATGTGTGCATCTCATCTACTGAGCCTTTTCCCAACTATGTTGGGGTCGGCTTCCAGTCTAAACTATGCAGCTGAGTACCAGTGTTTAACAAGGAGCGACTGTTAATATAGAATGTATTCTACTGTTAATCTGTCCTTGGATGAGTCACCATCTTGTCAGTTCTTCCGAGTTTCAGAAGGCACGATAAACTGTAGGTCCCGGCTATCATTTGAACATCTTAGGCAGTTGTTACAAGTAGTCGGAAACCAATCTTACCAAGAGGTATAGGGTTGCCCGAGTAACTGGGTTGAGGAGGTCAGAGAGGCAGTTGCTTCTTGTAAAACACCAGTACTCAGCAGCATCCAGTCACACTGGAAGCAGACCCCAATATAATTATAGGAAAAGGCAAAGCAGATGATGTAATGACTACATACCAGTGCAGCACATTGTGCCTCGGCCTCGCAAGGCGCCTCGATGACCGGTATACCCATCAGCTTAAGAAGCTGCCTCGCCTCCTCGTTGTGCACCTTCGTTACCTTCACCAGGCGACGGTTGAACTTCTCTATGGACTCCTGGTCACCTGTGGAATAATTAATTGATGTGAAGTATGTAACGAGTGACTGCCTCATGACGGTCTAGCTATCGCAAGCGCGACTACTGAGCACGAGGTCTCGGGTTGGGCCGGAGTCTGGAAGTTGCTGATTAATACACCCGTGCATCGGAGAGTACGTGAATGTCGGCCCTGCGCGAGATCTCTCTCCGGTCATGTTAGATTGTCATCCCATCAGGATATGAAAGTGAAGGAATAGTGAATGCATCTGAGTCTGTGCAAATGCTTGTGGACTATAATATATCCTGCGCAGTTGGCTAATCTCCTTACATGAGAACAGCTGCCATAGCCGATAATCGGCTAGGAGGACATCATCATCAATTTATTGGAAGTGTGCAGTTAGGAAGGATTCTAATAGTAAAAGATAATAATAAGATCCTTATGTATTACATAAAAAGTCTTCTAACAATTAATAATTTTTATTTACCAGCTTCAGTAGCTTTCTGCAACTCCTTCTCAGCCTCCTCCCTCCTCTCAGCTCTCTTGTTCAGCTGATGAGACTTCATGTCCGGAGGCTTGCCGTCGAACACATAGACGGGCTTGATACCATTCTCCACCAGCCTGATGGTCCGGTAGAATGTGCCCATTAAGTGGGATGTTGTCTCTCCATCGGTTGATACTAGCTGTGATCCTAGAGGTGTGTAATGCTCGATTTTAGTGGGTCATCAACTTCAAGTGTTAAGGGATCTATCAGACAGAGAGGCGTGAAGCAGTCGAGTGTTCTGCATTCGAGCTCTACTACTACTACTTCTACATGACAGACGCGGTCAGAATGCCTCCTGTGCGAGTATGTCTACAATACTCAATACTTTAATTCGTACCATAATGTTTACAGTTGTTGGTATATGACACAAAGAATGTATGTCTATATAATGTAATATGACACAAAGAATGAAAAACTGACCACTCGAACAATTGACTGCATGACCGCTCCCTGTCTGATAGATCCCTTATATTAAGGTAAGTTTGTGCGGTGAGATAGAATTTCGCTACATGTAAAAGAATAGGTAGTAGATATTCAGCTGGCTAGATCTCTTTAGATTGAAAACTGGGATAAGCTTATTTACATACATTGGGGGAAAAGCTGGCAAAATGGGGATAATAATGATGATGATGGAGGTAAAAACTGAATAGGATGTTCTACTGCTGAACATAGGCCGCCGCCATTGAATAATAGAATACACAAAATACAAATACATCAAAATTGTTTATGCCATGTTTTTATTGAATAAAAGTACACTAAATAATATTGTTGATTGATGGCTAAATGTATAATTTTAGATTCTACTGTAAATAAATTGGATCAATTTCCATATAGACGTGTCAGTACCGGTTTTTGTAGCATAAGTACCTATTTACGGCAAGGGATACCTAATTACTGATACGAAACTTAATCACTTACCTTCACTTCTAACAGCTATCAAGAACTGATATAAGCTCATATACGCGTCAATTGCAATTTTACGTCCTGTAAAATAAATTAAACAATGAAAATCAAGCTCTCGTGGTTACGTATTGATTCCATCAAAATATTACGCACCAAAGTAGTTTTTGATCTCCATTTCTTTGATAGCATGTGGTGCTATATCAGCTATTAATTTAGATAAGCCTAGAATACCCATCTTGCTTTTTATTTACTTATAACTTCACAGAAAAATGTAATCACAATAGAAATCTCTTGCCAACGATTTCTTCACGCGTAACGAATTTGGCGGGAATATGCACGTTCCCTATCATCCGATGATCATCAGTCAGTGTCACTGTCAATTTTTCAATACTGAATAGTGATGTGCATGTTTGGAAAATATTGATTATAACATGTGGTAAGTCGAGAATTTCGAAAACATGACTATTCTTATGATTTATTTAAACAAATGGTTGTAAATTAAAGATATTTCATAATCTAAGAAGCAAGAGAAATAAAATCAACAGCGTAAAGGCAGTAACAAAACGTCAATACTGTAGTGTAGCGTTGATAAAAACATGACAACAAACATCTGTCATTACACAATAATTTATCAGTAAAGGGCAGGGCGCAGTCGTCTGTGTGTTGTGATAAAATTGAAGAACGAAAGTAAAAAGCTTTAAAATGGGAAACTACTTTACAAGCAATTTGGAAGAAAAGATGAGAAAAAATCAAGAAACCATGCACGCCATTAATGTAAGATATTGAACAGTAGGTTATTTTATAAAAGTTTTTTTTTGCATTTTTTATTATTTTATATACTTTTTTTTAGATGGAACGGCAAATTCAGCTGCAATATCAAATGCAAGAAAGGTTAATGGCGATGCAGATTGCAAGGAGTAGAGACACCTGCCTGTGGTTCACAACATTCTATGTTACAGCAGCAACAGGCCTAATCACTGGGTAATTATGAAGTTATTATTTATGACATAAATAAATATACGAAAAACTAGATTTAATCTGATGAAAAAAAAAATGTGATGTCTTAAATATGTTTTCAACAGTTTCAGAAGGACAAAAAGGCCATATCTTTTAGTGCCGATGATACCTCTCACTTTTGTGACTCTTTACTATTGGGATCTTGCTTATGGAAACAAAGTCCACAGGATCAGAAGTAAGTTAAACAAATACGTATTAATACATATGTACTTTGACCTCAGATCAAAGAAGACTTTGATGAGACTTTGACTATACAATTAAATTAACAAGTTTTTTTATGATATTATATCACCAAGTCAAAGGTTAAAAATTATAGCTCGATAACTGTTTCTAATATGACTGCGACTAATTACTTTTTGTCACGAAAACTCGATTAAGTTATTATACATATATAATTTGATGTATAATGCTTACGTTGGTAAATAAGTTAACTTTTATTCAAAGTTAAATTAATGGTAAAAAAGCTTCCGCTCGTGGTTTATCCCGCATCCCAGGGGAAGCCTATTATCCTGGTACGGAAAGTAGTTACTTCAGAAAGCGGCTAAAACCACTGACGAAAGCAAGCAACTTTATAATTTGGTACGGAATAATCTATTAGTGCTTTAACTAAAAATGGCATAATGATGAATTAAAGGTATATTATTCCTTATTGCTTACTCATCATTATGTGCTATAAGTTATATTATGATTGATTTGTCGTAAAATTACCAATATAGTACGTTTTGTGAAGTGCACGAAATCTATATGATGATTCACGATGACTGTAAAATAATGTAGCTCAAAATCTTGATCCTGAAATAGCCACTTATCTACTGGGATAAACCTTATTGTATTGCACAAACACAGATAAATACTGCTTATTGATTTATCAGTACTCGTCTTAGATACCGATGTAGTGCATTACCAATGTAGTGCATAACCATTGTAGTTACGTACCAAACATAAGAATATAGCCTTGACCTTTTATATAAATTACTAGACTAGATTCTCAGGTCGTTAAAAGCTTTTAAGGTTTAAGCTTTTAAGGTTTCTACTTTAGAAGTTCGACCTTCCTCGATAAATGAACTTTTTTCCGACCATACCAGTAGTCATAGAACGTTCAAACGAACAGAAACTTTCAGATTTATATTATTAGTAGGATAAATTCGGAAGGCAAGCTAAATTTGAACAAAATTCAAATGAATCTTAGAGCCATTATGTTGTCGTGACAACCAACGCCATGGTTGTTACGCAAAGCATAAGTAGCACGAACCGTATACCTACGTTTTCTGTCTTTTCCTTGTAATTATCACCAAAGTCTAGTTTTATTTACAAGTCTATATGTACGTTACAGTGGAAGCCGAACACATAATGACACACGAAGCGGACTACCTCGAGTATCCTTGCGGTCTTCCGACGCCTTCTTCCATCGATCTCGGACGTTTTGACGTCGAAGAAAAGAAGAAAATACATCCTCCCCTATTGTAAAGATGATGCTTTAAGAACTACGTGTGCCTTCACCGCAAAGTAGATCAAAATAGCGGGTAGTTTAGACCTTCATCTTTTGAAAAAACTGCATTAGTCTTGGCGAAAATTGAACATTTTACAAATCTAGTTGTAAGAGAAGGTTCATACCTGACGGAAAGTGCGTCGAGGGTATCGTAAATGTATGATCAACGCATCATCGGTTAAGTGTGAACGATTGAATGTTTTATCGTATATTTGTCTGTATTGGTATTACGCGACTCATGTTCCGTCAGATATGAACCTTCCGAATGTGAATAAAATCGTATTGCAGCTTGGAGTTCTAAACCTTCAGTGACAAGGTCAGTACTTCTAAGGCTTCTTATAATAGACAGAGTTCAAATGTACAATTTGTAGCAGTACCAAATTACACACTTTAAGCTCATAAATAATGTCCTTTAAAGGTTAAAAATTCCAAATGTGTGTCTAGAGACATGTATGTTAATATTTAGTAGGTAGGTTCTTACTCCATTTAAGTTTCAGTTTTACGACTGAATAAGTAAGTGAGAGTAGGTAACCGCAGTAGGTTCTTACATAAGAGACGAATTCTTATCGGATTCAATGTCAAACCATTTGCTCGACAGTCAACGTCAGTCGTTAAGTTTTAGTGCTCTGTTGAGCACTTTTCATGACGTTTTTATTACCTACTAACGTTTTCGCCTAAGGGAAATGCAGATATAGTGACAGCTAGATTTTAGAGGCACAACTATCAAATTGAAATTAAAAACGTAGTTAATTCTAGAAGTCAAAAATTAAAATAAAAGTTACAGTTTTCTATGGTATATTGTAACTATTACATTCTTAGCAAATATTATGTAATTTAATCTAAGTTAGTTGAAAAATTGGCGTACTTAAATGGTGTACATTAAAATTTTAAAATTGCTTATGTTTAACTGATCACCAGATATAGTAACAAATAGCAGACAAAAATAGTAAATGATCACCAAAATGAAACTCGCATTTTAATGTAAAACTATAACCAAAGTTTTAACACTTTGCTATCCTATTTAAGTGAAATTACTCCAAAATAAATCATGCGTAAGCCAAAAATAGTAAATGATCACCAAAATTAGACCACCATTTTAAAGTAAGATTATAACCAAAGTTTTTAAATTCTGCTATCCTATTTAAGCAAAATGTGTCCAAATAAATCATTGTTATCCCAAAAGTAGTAAATGATCACCAAAAGTAGTAAATGATCATCAAAATTATACCAGCGTTTTAATATAAAATGATAATCAAAGTTTTTACATCTTGCTATCCTGTTTAAGTAAACTGACTCCAAAAAAATAAGTTCGGCCTGATACAATAAATTTTATAACATTATGGGGACCCTTTTCCTGCACTAGGGTAGAAAATTGTCTATTGCATGCCTCTAAACAGTGCGATAAGAGTGTGTTTTCGAGGGAGTGTATTGAGAAACACATTCTTCTTCTTCTTTCTCCTGCCCTGTTCCCAATTTTACTTGGGGTCGGCGCAATATGTCATTTTCTTCCATTTTCCCCTGTCACTCGTCATACTGACACTCACGCATGCATTGCAAGCCGGACACATAACTTAATATGGCATCATAATACTTTATTTGGTAATAAGCCTACATTTTATGGCAATCACAGTGACTTATTTAGGCAAAAATAATACATTAATTTGGTCGTCAAGAGTTGGTGATCATTTACTAAATTTGGTGGTCGAATACAATTTAAAGTGAAGTCGTGACTAAAATAGCTGGTACTATTACATTTTTAGACTTTATTTTTCTGGTGTTCAGTAGATATTTCTGGTTACAAAACTAAGGGTATCAAAGCATTTTATGGTGGTCATCATATTTGTTCCCTTTTAAAATTAATCAAATTGCTACAAATTGCGGCTGTCGTTCAATCAATGAAACTTCAAAAACGTTCTCTAAACGCGGTTCTTATTATAAAAATCAATAAATAATAATCCTTAAATCTTCCCTATTTTTAATAAAAATTAAAATATTCTTCTCAAATACTGTACTCCCATTTGCTTCCTTGTATGTATGTTATATACTTACAGAGTATTATCATCCGTTAATAATCTTTTCTACTTTATTTTCTGTTACTGTAAGTATTAATTAATTCTATTCGTAATCGTTGTATTTATATTTCTTCTTCCGTGTTACTTCCGATATTGGCAGCATGACAAATGCCCTTTCTAATAACCCGTCAAGGGGCGAACACAGAGATCACGCTATGCTACCTCACTGCGTTTATAAATAAGGCCTAACCGCCAAATGTAAATTTAGTTAAATCTAACTTTATTTCCATACCTTAGGGTCGAATGTTGGTTGTAGATTTCTTGTAGAGTATCTGAGATATTATTTATATTTTGTTAATAATGTTTTTTTGATTAGATTACTTACGTGGGTCAGTTTTTAAAGGCTTACGATTTTTTTTATTGCATTTACAATATTGTTCATATCTCGATAAGAATTATGTTCTTTTTTAGATTTTATCTTACATTTTATCACGGTGTTATGACTTAAAACTGCTATAATCGCATTCTAAAAAAGTATTATGCATTCAATAATTATTGTCTAAGTAAAAATGTCGAAGTATTTTAAGACAATTCCTAGATTAAAGAGAAATGTTTATTGACAGAATTACTGTACTAATGTTAAATAAAAATCATTTTTAAAACCTGTTTGTTTTGTTTTGAACTGATATAAAAAAACCCACGACATTTTCCACCGGGGGTAGACGGAAAATCATTCGTAAAAAAAAAAACAAGAAAAATGAACCCAAGATGCGCTAACATCTTGGGTTCAAATTCCATTAAAATATTTGTTAACGCAGATTAACGTTACAAAACAAAATCATAATCAATCGATTCACTTTTTTTTTTCTTTTTATCGATTATACTTTTTTACTCATTACTATAGTTGACATCCTTGGTTACCATGGAAACAGACATGCTGTTTGAGCGGCCGTAAACAAATGAAACTCAACTTGCAGAATTCAAATGTGCCGACGTCTATTTAGTTATATTGACAAAATACCCAGATTTGATTAAAAAATAGCAAATGTATAATGGGATTTGTGAAATATTATTGCTGTTTTTTACGTAAGTACATTCTTAAAACGTTACATTTCAAAATTTTGATTTAATTTCAATCATCAGATGTTATCGACATTTCTGGTTGCTTAGCGTAAATAATCAATATTTTGACAATGATGGTAGTCACGCTTTTCTGGTATTCAAATAAGCTCACGATACCCTTCGAATTTACATTTTATATAGCCATTTGATAGCAAAACATGAAAACTGCGAATATATGAATTTTAATTGGCATCGGTTGCAGAATTTGATTTTACAGTCACCGCGTAACTATTTGACTTGAAAAGAAGTACTGATGTCACAAAATCAAGGTAAGAAGGACGACAGGAAAAAAGATGTGGGCCAAAAACCAGTTCAAAAGAAGAGTCCCGATAAGAATATGTCGGAGATTGACGAACACATACTTAAAAGGTTTGAAATTAAAAAGAGGCTTGGAAAAGGCGCTTACGGAATTGTTTGGAAGGCTGTTGATAAAAAGTCGAAGGATGTGGTAGCGATTAAGAAGATATTCGACGCTTTCCGGAACCAGACGGATGCTCAGAGGACTTTCAGGGAGATTATTTTCCTCCAATCGTTCCGAAACCATCCTAACATTGTGAAGCTGCATAGCATACACAGGTATTTAGTATTTTTTTTATTTGTGACTGTGGGTACATATTGTTCTGGCCCCCAATGTTTCTGAGTTGCTGAGTAACATGTGGTGGGCCGGTTGATAGCCCAGAATGACCAAAAGTTCCACCTATAGTATGACTGCTAAATCATCATCCTCGCAAGCCTTTTCCCAACCATGTTGGGGTCGCCTTTCAGGCTAACCGGATTCAGTTGAGTACCAGTGCTTTACAAGGAGCAACTGCCTATCTGACCTCCTCAACCCAGTTACGCGGGCAACCCCTTGGTTAGACTGGTGTCAGACTTATTGGCTTCTGACTTCCCGTAACAACTGCCAAGGACGTTCAATAATAGCCGGGACCTACAGTTTAACGTGCCATCTGAAACACAGTCAATGGTGTCTGAGATAAACTTAGAAAGTACATACAAACTAGAAAAGTTGCATTGGTACTTGCCTGACCTGGGGTCTTTACCCACTAGGCCACCACAACTTCATGACTACTTAATCAAATTGGTAAAATCTGTGTTAGTATGTTGCCAATATTTTTTTCTGTACATTATTTCTCATATGGATCTGCAGCAGTATCTAGACTATAGCATCAACATGCATGCCCAGCATGCCCAGCGTAGGGAGTATGGGTAAATCCCCCGAGCGTAAGCCAGGTTTTTGTCCATCAGGGATGTTTTTTTAAGCTGTAATGACTAGATTATATTTCAGCCACATACTTTAAATCTTAATCTTTTATAATGAGTTCAACTGAAATAATTGTTCAATACACCTATTCTGATATTAATGTGTTGTGGGATTTTATTTTCTTTTTCTTTAAAGTGGAATATTTGTAAGTCAATACCATAGGGGCTCCAATAGCTTAGATCCATTATTTTAACTTGCAAATTCTTTAAGTAGGTAATAGGTTAAGGCTGAGTTGTATGTACCTACTTAAATATTTTTTTAAACTATACCTATGCTATAGTTATATATAATTTCTATCAAGATTATTTCCTTGTCACCCAGTGCAGTGAGGTGTAATAGGCTATTGCTAAAATTTTCACAGACAAATCCATTTAACCGTATACCATGAACATCATTTTCAATTTTTAAAAAGTACCTCTTTTTCTTTACCCTTGTTACGGTTTCTTACCCTCCGTAATTTTACCCCAGTTTACGTTTTACCCCCCCCAGAGCCCTGAACAACCGCGACATTTACCTAGGCTTCGAGTACATGGAGACTGATTTGCACAACGTCATCAAACGCGGGAACATACTCAAGGATATACATAAGCGGTACATTATGTACCAGATGCTGAAGGCGACCAAGTATATACATTCTGGTAATGTTATACATAGGGACCAGAAGCCGAGTAATGTGCTTATTGATAGCGCTTGCAGGTAAGACATTCTTAAGGTTGCACCATTTAACTGTAACGATAACCGAACCATTTTCAGTTGTCGAATCGCTGATTTGGCCAATGGGCGACAAGTATACGGCTGGTTATGGTTTGGTTATCATTATAGTCAGATGGTGCAACTCAGTCTTAATGTTATATTGTTTTTAAAGAAGACTGGAAACCTCAGTTTTCTCTTTAAATGTTCCATATTTATGTGTTCGTATATATTTTTTGGAAGGCAACTATGCTGACCATTACCGGAAGACGCTGGATGCAGGTCGCTTCCAACAGGTATCTGTGGAGATCAAAGGGGGAGGCCTATGTTCAGCAGTGGACGTCCTATGGCTGAGATGATGATGATGATGATGATATATTTTTTTACAATTAACCCTGATTAACATTATGAATGCAACAGTAGCTATAAGTGTGGTACGCACTAATGCTATAAGGCCTGAACCAATAGAGATGAAGGTTTGGCACAGATATAGGTAATCTGGAGACAGATATAGAAACTCAATTTCTTTCACCTTAGCATTTCTTAGGCTAAAAACGTATTTTTAGAGCATTCTCCCACTATCCTTGTTTAACATATTATGTAATACCCGCATTGAATATGATAGGAATAGTTACCCTAGGGATGCGGGTGTTACTGCGGGCGGAGGCTAGTTCGTCATCCTCCGAGCCCTTTTCCCAACTATGTTGGGGTCGGCTTCTAGTCTAACTGGATGTAGCTGAGTACCAGTGTTTTACAAAAGCGGAAGCTAGTTAAAATTATAAATACATAATGCTAAAAACTAATTTAGCATTATTTACCTACAAATGTTGCTTTCATTTGTATTGTAATAACTAGTGGCATGTCTAAAGGATTTTAATTATTCAGTTTGCATGTTGTGATCCGACTATGATTGGCATTTGTTTAGTAAATACAAAAATCTATGTTTTGACCTAAATAAAGTTTGCCTTGACACAGTAGGTAAAGAAAAATCGTCGATAGTAACAGTTACATCCTTAGTAGGGTGACGATTAATCAAATTAAAAATGTAGGTATCAGAATATACAATGGAAAAGAAAACTTAATAATTGTCTAGTTACCAGGTGTTTTCGTATTAAACGCTAAACATCATGTTCTCGACATCATTGCTGCATATTGGTAAAGGCTTCTTCCAAAGAGCATTTAATTTACCGCCACACTTGATTCGTGTCTAAGGCGGGTTGACGATTTCAGACCTTGCAAAGTTTCAAGTTTCCTCACAAGGTTTTATTATAAGGATCAATAGAATTATCTCAGATTTTGTAGGTATTTATACTATTGTTTGTTGGAATTATCCAGGGTGAAGCTAGCAGACTTCGGGCTAGCTCGGTCTGTGTCGAGCCTGTATTCGGGCGGTGAGGAAGGAGCGGACCCCTGTCTTACTGACTACGTCGCGACCCGGTGGTACCGCGCCCCTGAGATACTCATCGCTAGCAAGAAGTTAGTACATACATAGATTATATTTATTCGTTTCTTTTTGCTTAGTAAGTATATGGGTTGTATTTTGTTAATAATACTGAAACTTTGAATATTTTGTGAGCCGGAATAGGTACAGAGAACTGATACTTACCTATGTATCAATTTGGGAATATATCCGACTGAAATAATCATTTTATTCTTATCAAAATTTTAGGTTCTCTAAAAAATATACTCCAAGAAAAACTGGAAGATAGGTGTCAAAGTTTTATTGGGTATTCCTTATTCCTACTTACATTATTGATCTTATTAGAGGTCAAACACAAACAAAATAGACACATAAAGTTTATGCTTCTTCCTAATTCTGAAGTAAAACAGTTATTTTCTGGTCAGTTTTTTAAATATTTTTTTCACTATTCCAGCTACACTAAAGGCATAGACATGTGGTCTCTGGGCTGTATTCTAGGCGAGATGCTGACGGGCAAGCCATTGTTCCCCGGGACTTCCACGGTCAACCAGGTCGAGAGGATCATGTCGGCTTTGCCTAGACCTTCTGCTGAGGGTGAGTAGATTATACTACGTATATCACGGATTTTTAGTTTCTACCAATTAGTTCAAATGCAAGAATTTAAGTGATTACATTAATTTGATCTTTTAAATGTCGAGGATACGGGCTGTGAAAAAATATACTTGACATGTGTCCTGCTACCATTTTGTAGAAGTTAGGACTATCTCAGAGGATATCGACAGCCGATATTATCATCGTCAAAGAATTCAGGGTTCGAAGGATTGAACATCAGCTCCATCCATTTAGATAACTGAACTCCTCTATAGTCTTTGCCAAATACAACCAGTATAAACTCTTTACAGCTCAACTACATTTAATCGCACGATCCCTATATTATGGTAAAAACAGGCAATCATAAAACTTTCTCGTATGCTCTTGTAGACATAGCGATAGTATGTAGCGGGTACGGGTCGTCCCTGATCCGGGAGCAGGCAGGGAACCCGAATGGGGGCGCATCGCTGACATCCTTGCTGTCGTGTGCCCCTCGTGATGCAGCCGACTTGGTACAACGGCTGCTGGTCTTCAACCCTGCTAAGAGGTTGAGCGCTGAAAAGGCTTTGGACCATGAGTATGTGGGCAAGTGAGTGGAAATTTTATTTTCTAGTTACTTTTGCTTTATTGATAATTGTCTTTGAAGGTATGGGTAGTTCAGTTTTTATACACATAAAAAATAACAGTATCATTATGCTACTTTATTTTTTTTTGTGTGAAGAAGATAAGAAAAATAAATTGATATTAGATAGAGATGGCTATTGATTGTATTTGGTTATGTAGTGAAAAAACTTACACTTAAATATTTAGGGGATTGTATAAAAAAATATAAAAAATTGTATTGCTTGGATTTAGGTTTACATCACAGCAGTTGAAATTCCATCTTCAATATATTTTTAATCTTAATTTATTTGTATGTGCTTCCCAGATTTCACCGCGAACGTGACGAACCAACGTTATTATCTGACGTCCTCCTACCGTTGAGAGATGACAAGCAAATGTCCGTGGATGACTACAGGAACAAATTGTACAGCATCATGGCTAAAGGATCCCAAGCGTTTAGTGGACAGACTAGAAAAACTCATTCGAGGTAAATTAGACTGTATTTTACGACGCCACAATGCTTCTTCTTCTTATCCTCACATTTAATATTCTTTTGAGGATAAAAATCTAATTATAACATTCCTTTATTCACAGCAACAAAACCCATCCTCTACCTACCACAACAACCAAAAGCAGCAAGTCCTTCCACGAATCGGAACTGTCCAAATCCTACGTGAAGACCAAACTCCTGAGCTCGTCAGCCGACCAGAAGGCGCGACCAAAACCGCGACCTCACCTAGAAAGGCCCATAAAGGAACATAGATCCGACCAGAGTGTCACCAAACCTCTAAGGGCGACGAAACTCTTTGAACATAGACACGAATGGGTCGAGAATACAAACTGTCATGGCGATTATTTCCAGCCAGTGACAAGACAGAGTCCTTCAGAGACTGGTTTCATGAGTGGTGGCAAAAAGTCCACATTGCAACATAGGAGGAATTCGACCTCTTTTTCCACAGTTACTATAGGCGGGGACGCGGATTATGGCGGCTGTTTGGGCAAGCAGAGGCACGGAGTTATAACGGCCAGTGCTCTGATGGATTTGAGAACTAGCATACGGTAGGTAAGCGATCAAAGCTTAGTGCTTGCGAATCTCTGAAACTTGTATTTTTATGGTTGATGCTCGATTACGGTGGTGACGTCATCTGATATTGTAGACAAAAAAGCTAAAAGTTAGAGGGCTTTATTACAGGTGTTTATGAAAAGTAAAAGGCTAGGTTTACAGTCAAATGGAAAAGTAGTATGTTTTGGTTTTCTCTCATAATATGAAAAACCACTTCCTAGCTGTACGTATGGTAACACGTAAAGCGTCGCTTATCAAAAATACAAAATCTATCCTTATTTTTTTTATTGGTTTGCAGTTTACCCCAATGGGTTTCTATCTTACCCTTCAATATATTCATATAAAAATCACCTAGGTTATCTGTTACCCCCGTGGTCGAGTCATTGGTATTGTGTTCGTAATTTTAGACTGTGACGTAAGAGTCTATTCGTCGGGAAGTTATTATTATATTGTATGTTACGTTTGCCCTTTTTTATACCGAGTTTTTGTAGTTGGAAACCCTTTTATTATGTTTGAAAAGAGGTTTTACTTTTCGCTTTAAAGCTAAATTCTACAATTACCCTAAATATGCTTGGGGTAACGGGTCGAGTGAGCTTTGTATTTTTTTTTTCATCGCTCAAACTAAAAGAAAATTCAGAAATCGATGTCTGGTAGAAGAGAATTTTCGTTTTCGTACAAAGCTGTCTCGTATGAGAAAAGCAGGCCAATAGGATCTATCAGTATTGTAGACTCATGATATCTTTGAGGGTAAAAAAATACAGTAATATCTAACGAATTAACGAGCTCTTTATTTAAAATACGCAATTTAAAGCGAAAAGTAAGACTTATTTATTGAAGTTAAAAATAATAACTTATTTGCTTGAGAAGCTACGGTTTCTGTTTATGCTCATTTCTTCCATCCAGTCTGTGTTAACATATCTAGTCAATTTTGTTGCTTGTTTGAAAGTTGAGTTTGTAACGACATACCGTCGAGGATAGTGAAAATTTGCCTAACTAGCATTGTATTAATCCGTATTAGACGAATGTAGGTACACATGTAGAATTCCAACTTAAAAAATAAAAATAACTTCAGGTTAATTTGTAGTATTGATACCTACGCGCCTCAACCTGCAATAAGTTTGCGGTTTTTAACCGTCTTCTCAAAAAGGAAGAGGTTCTCAAAACGGATTTTTGTGTTTTTTTTACACTATCCCCGACGACATTTGAATCCGTCCATTTTAAAGACAATACTTAAATGCTTATGGACCTCACAGTGTATCATCAGATTTCAGTGTTAATACGCAGACTTAATATTATCTAAAGATGTTATGTGCAAATAAATCTGGCTATATATTGTGTGGTTGGTAGCAGTAATAGCATTAAATATAAAAAAAATGTTAGCAATTAACTTAGGGTAAAGTGTAGTATTAAAATTTGAAGTGTTTTTCGCTAAATTGTACCTAAAAATTAAATAAATTTTAAAATGATGACTTAAGTAAATAGTTATATTCCTGGTATTAAATTGATATTTCACAAATTAGACGATATGACCTGAATATACACTGCCATAATAACAGTATTATTTACTTATATGAGAAATAGAAAGAGGTAGGAAATTCTAGATGTTCCTATTTACTAAATGTTAAAAACTATAGTATATAACTTTCATAAATTGATAAATATTTTACAGTCAGACTTTGAAAACAAGAACTTTTCATTTAGTGTAATCTAAATACATGTGAATTTTAATTAGATTTTAAAATCAACTAGTTTGTTTTAACAAAGCCCAATTGCTCAGATTTCTAGTGAATAAAATTGCAAACCAAGTGGCCTTATATTTGCAATAATCAAATATAAAATGAGAACCAAGGGTTTAATGTTAAAATAGTCACGTTAGTTCTCTAGATAGACTTAACGTAACTCTTTGATTATTTAAAGGTAAATAATCGAAATTGAAATAACTATGAAGAATATTCGGTATTGGATTGTGTGATGCCGAATGTTTGATTTTTTATTTTAACATTTTCTGCACGCATGACTTAAAACACCCTAGATAAAATTCCTGAAAAAACTTATTTTTCTTCAAAAGTTATAAGGGTAATAGGGTAAAAACATCTCCTTATTGTTACCCTTGTTTAAAACATGTACGTTGTTGTTACCCCCGTAAATTATAGAGTTAATTGTGTGTGCAGAAATCGTTAAAAAGGATAGATGTATGCCTTAAGTAGGCAGACACAATTCCTAACTTGGTTGGTATGGACTCTTTTGTATAACGTATTTTACATGACGAATAAACGATTGTATGTGAAGTTATGGTTTTATTTTTTAGTTAGTCTAAGTAGGTACTATATTTTATGGAAAAATCCTTCGCTGCATGCCGCCTGTATCTGTCTGTCTGTTCGGGATAAATTCCAAAGCTGCTGCATGGATTTTCATGCGGATTTTTACCTATGTGATTCAAGAGCGATGCATATGCCTACAGAGGGCTAAATTCGAATTCGATATATATATATAAATAAAGTTCAATAGTTTCCGATACCAAAGCCCGCGTCTCATGGCCACCACTATAGCAGGACTTGACAAGACCTGCATAGACAATCCTTGAAGTTGAAGAAAAGAGTTCTTCAGACAAAACAGTAGGTATCTGGCTGTTTGACCATTAACAATTCTTCTTAAAAGCTTTCAAACTTCTGCATTACGTCAAAGAACTGTCAAGGCATGTACGCATTTTGTACAAATTTACATAGAGAAAAAAAACTAAAAAATCATAATAATGAAATATTTAATGTTGTTAGTTAATTGTATTTTCGTATTGTACAATGTCAATCATGTTCTTTGTAAGAGTATGGTGCCTGTTATCTCTTTGGACACGAAAGCCAATAACGTGGTCAACAATGAGAATAAGACACAAGAGACTTTGAAGGTAACTTTATTTACTGCTTCATATGCTTGCGTATTTTAGGTCCTGCTTATACTACACTCTCAACTGCCTGTTTATTCTACACATAATGTCGTGTTTGGCAAAAAATATAAACTCGGAAGGAACCTTAAAGGCATTTCATCAAATTAGGCTTATAAACCGTCACTTTTCGAACGATAGGTAAGTATGCCTACCTTTTCTAACTGCCTGTCTACGCAACGAACACAATTATTTTTCTTTGGGTCTGCGTGAATATTCCTCTTACCGAGCTTGACTGGAGCGTAGTCTACGGACGCAAAGCCAATCGCGTTTAAAAAGTATGTGAACGCTGATGCTATTCAATATTTGCTTTTACCCTCCAGAAAATAAGGCTCACTTTCCTATTCTACTTCCAGTACCTTCCTTTCATAATGCTGATAGATAAAGACATGGACACCAGCGAGTATTGGCGGGAGACGGAGATTCTGTCCCTCGTGCGGAACAACGAAGTGGGGATTGATTACGACAAGTGTGAACAGTCCGCTTTGGACCGCAGCGTGGTGCAGATCAACAGTTTAAGGACCGTTAGACCTATTTGTAGGACTAGAATTGGTAAGAATTTTCTGTGGAAGCTTGGTGTTAGAAAATATTGATTAGAGAAGGTTATTTCTCTAGGTATACTGAACTGCTTCTATGTCTCATGCATGCAGTTATCGTCATATCACTAGTTAATACGAAAGTCAAAATCTCTCTGAAATTAGCTGTTTGGTGCCTTTTGCATTTGAGTGTTTTGGTCATAGACATGGTTTGTCTGCCACGTCGTCACAAAATTCAATGTGACAAAGTTGTATGACGACAACTGTAATGAACTGCGTCAGAAGCTTGGAGAGAGACCATTCCAAGCCAGTATCCTGTATGTGCCTAGCTCTCACTCCTGTGTGGTTGTTTCATCATCTCCCTCTCCCGAGCCTTTCCCCTACTGTGTCGCGTATTTACAATATGTACATGGCTAGTACGCAAGCGTGTGAAACTAGTTGCGAATAGATTGGAATTCACTTTTTATACACGCAAATACTCGCATATATTTTATAGTGGCCAAATTAACTCGCTTTGTTCCATAATATACAGTGCTAGTCCACATGCAAACTAATCGTGAATACATTGGAATAGGCGCGAAAAACTTTACGATTCCAATCTATTCGCGAGCTGTTGCATGCTCGCCATTTTGATTTGTTGACCTCTTTTTCTATTATACTGATAATCGTATCTGTGTATCTATTCTAAACATTGGATCGTCTTTCGGCACGTGCATGTTTTATTCAATAATTTCAAAAAAAGCATGACCCGCAAAATACATGTACAACCAAGAAGTATATACAGACGGACCATAAAAAAAACGGGAACCAGAAATACACTGCAAGCGGGTCGCCCCTCAAGTATAAGTATCCAGAGGGAAAAAAAGAAAACACGACCTATAGCCCGGTCAAAATAGACATTTGAAATAACAAAAATTCCCACAAAGTTGATTTTTGGTGGAGAGCTAGATTTGCTTATCTATACATCTGTAATTATAAATAAAATACTAAAAGTCCCCATCGATCCCATGTGTGCGTCAAAAGTTATTCGAGGTCAAATGTCAAAATTTTTGTTTTTTGTGTTTTTTTCGAAAATGGTAAGTTTTATCAAAAAAATACATCAGACCAAAATTGTAGATTATAAAATTTTCTATAAAAATGGCATTAACAGTTTTCTCCTAAATGTTACCATTCCTGAGATATCGCGCTTCAAAGTATATTCCATACATGACATGCACACATTTCCACGCCACCTGTGAGGTAGTGTACTCGGCGCGTTTTTTTATTGTGGTTTCCCCTGTAGGCCTACTCCACTAACTGTCATGACAATTTTATTATAGTTTAAGGGAATAATTGCCGTCAAGTTCTAATATGATGTCATTATTGATATTAACTATTGGGTTAACTATTATTGTGATTGTTTTAGATTTATCAGATTCATACAAAAACTCGCGGTGGCCTAGTGGGTAAAGAACCAACCTCTCAAGTATGAGTGGGTTCGATTCCAGGTCAGACAAGTACCAATGCAACTTTTCTAAGTTTGTTTGTACTTTCTAAGCATATCTTGGACACCAATGACTGTGTTTGGCACGTTAAACTGTAGGTTCTGGCTGTCATTGAACATCCTTGGCAGTCGTTATGGGTAGTCAGAAACCAGTAAGTCTGACACTAGTCTAACCAAGGGGTATTGGGTTGCCCGGGTAACTGGGTTAAGGGGGTCAAATAGGGCAGTCGCTCCTTGTAAAGGACTGGAACTTAGCTACATCCGGTTAAACTGGAAGCCGAACCCAACATAGTTGGGAAAAGGGCTCGGAGGATGATTTGATACTACAATCATTTTTGCAATTGCAAAAAATAATGTCAGGAGTTTTTCTGGAACAGGTGGGAGTAAAGTTTTAGTAGGGTCCAGATATTATGTATCAATTTCAAACCCCAGTCTTCTGGATAAAAATGGAAATGTCGAAGGAAAATTAGCGTGCGATAATTTTCTACAACTTTAAAAGCGGGTTGTCGCGACTTCAGCGGTTTAAAAAATGTTGTTCTGTATTTAATGATGCAGAACCATGCCTTAGGACTGCAGTACGCTGATATTTAGGATTTAAAAGTCGGCAATCTAGCCTTAGCGACAAGCCACGTGAAGGTAATTCAAAACCCGATATGACCCAAGATAATATCGAGGCTATGCGGCAGTTAACTGTCGCAGACCAACATGTAACATACCGTGACATGGATCCGTGGGCATTACGATTGTTTTACATTCCCCAAAATTAAGTAAAGTCTTCGTGGTAAACGTTTCAGCACAGCTGCTGTTGACTCATACAAATCGGCCAATTTGACTACCCCCACTTCAGAATGGAATAAATATTTCAAGAACTGGGTTTAATGCATGCAAAAGTGCATTAAATATCGCGGAGATTTCTTTGAAAAACAATAAATGGTATTAACCTATAAGATTGTCTATACTTATTTCAAACGACACAACTTAAAGGCAACCGTCGTATATACGTAGCTTATATGTGCATATCATGTGTAGTGTGACTCTTTGAATCGCGATATCTCAGGAATGGTGAGATTTAGGAGAAAACTGTTAATGCCAATTTTGTAGAAAATTTAAAGATCTACAATTTTGGTCTGATGTCTTTCGAAAAAAAAAAACCTAAAATTTTAACATTTGACCTCGAATAATTTTTGACGCACACATGGGATCGATAGGGACTTTTAGTATTTTATTTATAATGATCAAATCTAGCTCTCCACCAAAAATCAGCTCTGTGGGAATTTTTGTTATTTGACCACTAATTTTATGTCTATTTTGACCGGGCTACTAGCATTTATGTTAATTTAAATATTAATAATGCTCGTTAATTCAATTTTGTTTGTATATTTTTTTAATAAGTTGATTTTTAATAAACAAACTCAGATTCAAAAGCCATTTTTATTTAATGCTATACCTAATGTTAATTTTGTATAGTTAAATTTGACCGTGTATAAATTGGAAAGATGCATGTGCACGTCCAAGCTACGAATTATACGCGAGCAGTACGCAAAATTCGTGTATACTTTGAAATCACAAATTAAAAAACTATGGATGCGTTTTGGCTATGTACACACTGTAAATACGCTACTGTGTCGGCTTCAAGTCTAACCGAATGAAGCTGTATGCCAGTGTTCTACAAGGAGTCACTGCCTTTCTGATCTTGGTTGCTTCTCTCCTCAATATATGTATGGACAAACAGAGTGGCGTAGAATGGTCTCTCTTTTTATAACTTTATAGCTACTGGTAAAGTAGACTCCAAAAAGTTCCTAACTACATAGGTATTTCTTGTTTTCATAAATGACTTTTGTATACAGAACAAATTCCTCAGCGCCGTAGTTTTCATGAGCTGTGCTCTTGTGACTCGTTTCCTCCAGAAACGTTCAAAGTGCGCAATCGGACTTACATACACAGGCATAAGTGTCCATGCTTGAAGAGAAGATTTGAAACCCGCAGAAGCTACACAAGTTTAAAGCCGAGAAAGAATTTGCTCTTTCGGAAATTATCTTCGACGGATAGTCCTGACGCTGATTTTGATAGTATTTTTACCATTTTACTGAATACTTACCTAATTTTTAATTGACACATTATAATTAGTTATAACAGATGTTACCTACGGTATAATCCACGTCCGTACGGTATAATAGGAAGGGAGTGAGTGTCAGTATGACGAGTGACAGGGGAAAATGGAAGAAAATGACATATTGCGCTGACCCCAAGTGAAATTTGGGAACAGGGCAGGAGAAAGAAAGAAGAATCCACGTCCCAGAAGATTCCGTAACCCCGTAAAAAGAAGCCACTTTTCTATACTTTTTTTTTATTGGTTCATAACTTTTGGAGGGAAAGCACGATATACAGAAAGTTTTTTTCCACTTTTTATATGTATATGTATTTTTATATAAAAAAAATCAAGGGTAACGGACATGCTCTCGCTTTATTACCCTTAGGTTTACGCGTTACCCTTGTATTCCTTACCTTTAAACTTAATTTAAAGTATTAAAAAAAACATTGTTTTTAATGTAAATTCAAAACTCATGTTTTGTAATGAACTTCAATATTTTACAAGTTACATAAACTTGAAAAACATTGTTTTACATAAAGTAATAACCTGCATAGCAAATTGAGAACTCAAAGAAGACACCTGTAGTCGAATTCTAACCTTATTTCGTTATAGTTAAGATCTAAAATTCATCAGCACATGTCTGTAGGGGAATCCGATGAAGACGCCTCGTGATCTATTTTGAACCTTATTTCTTAGTACTTAAGATGTAAAATACTTCCACAAATGTTATAGAAGGGAAGTTTTAATAACATGAAGATTGTTCCTTGTAGATTACCAGCTGTGCCCGCAGTGCCCTCATTTCAATAACCACACGGAATGTGAACTTTTCCGGGATTCTTGCAAGTAAGATACTTTCCTATTAAGTAGGTACATGTTCGATTGGACTTATTTTGTAAGTATGCATCTTGGCTTAAACCTACTTATGTTGTTGAAATTTTGTAGTAAATGTTGACAAAGGGATTTAAAATACTTACATATTTTTAACCCCTAATGCGAGAATACAAATAGGGCTGTAAATAATGCTCTATCTAAAGCAGTGGTTCTTAACCGGTGGTCCGCGGACCACTGGTGGTCCCTGGAGGCATTCCAAGTGGTCCGCGAAGCTTATCTTCGCGACGTTGCTATACGTTATCTAACTTAATTTTTATCGACTTATCTATGCGAGCGGGGGTTTTCGTATGGACGTATATCGGGTGTGTCGTACCTAGTCCCCCCATTCATGAAAATGTATGTTTGAGCTACATTTTACGTAATTTTGGTTTTGAGTCTTAAAAAATAATTAAAATTTCGCGCTCGCTTCGCTCGCGTATTCAGAAACTGTATGCCCTTATTGTTGCATTTCTCAACAAACAAAAAGTTAAGTACGTTTGGGCTAAATTTTACGTAATATTTGGTTGAAGTCCGATAAAAATTTCGCGCTCGCTTCGCTCGCGTATTCAGAAGCTATATGCCCTTATTTTTGCAATTGTCAATAAACATAAAGTTAAGCACGTTTGGGCTAAATTTTACGTAATATTTGGTTGAAGTCCGTTGAAAATTTCGCGCTCGCTTCGCTCGCGCATTTGGAAACTACATAGGCAAGTTTTTCTTCATTTGCAATGCTTACCTACACAACTGCCGACATGCGTTTAGCTTTGACTAGAAGTGACCCAAAAATTCACTTTTTTTTGATAAATAATAAAAAAATGAGTGCTAATTTAGGTAAACCGATGAGGTGGTCCCCGGCAAGACAAACTTTAATTAAAGTGGTCCCTCATGTCAAAAAGGTTAAGAACCACTGATCTAAAGCAACATAGCTCTTAAAAAAGAGTATCGATTTAAATGCGTTTTTTTATGAAAGAACTTTAAAACAATGCCTAGAATTGGGGCAGGATAAAAATAATACGTTTATGTCAATTACCTAAAGTCGAGAAAGAAATCGGTTTCTAGAATGCCCCTTTGAAACAACAGCACCTATTTACCTTAAGTTAAGTGCCTACTGAAATAGAGAATAGCTTATCTGGTTTTAAGCCCAGTTCACACCCATCAATTTTCTTCCCTTTCTAGAGAACGTAAAGTGAATCCATCAGAATACAGAACTTACTGTGACCGTAAATATGGAAAATGGCGGTCGATGTTCGTACCAGCTGACTATTCGCAATGTCGCTGTTGTGATGAGTGCATATTTTATAGAGGTAAGTCTATAAGCTTCACAAGTTCAAGATATTGAAAACATGGTCAACAGTGCGTTGTTTGAGGGCCCACTAAACCCAGGTGTGGGGCCCGTAGCAAATTGCTACTCTGGTCATGTGGTTAACCCGGCACTGGGTTGTTTGGGCTATCCCCTCTACTCAAGTCTTTCAAACTTGAAAATGGCCTTTCAGGAGACCCTCTAGGTTGCTCTCAGAAATCAAATACATCATATTCATATGCCCAGTCAAAACTTTAGTAGGGTATTGGTTAATTCTATTCTGCACGTCTTATAGTTTGCAAAAGCAAAGTAAAAGAAATGCTATGCCATTGAAAAGGCTGTAATTCTTTATTATATCAACTGACTAATCATAAACATTTCAGAATTGGACCAATCTTGTGTCGAAGATGAATACAGTTTCGATACTGAAGAGTTTTTACCCACCACAACTATAGGTAACAAATATTTTTATTTGCAGCTCATGCAACTTTTGCCGTCAATAGGTAAAATGTACCTATGGAATTAAATAATTTTAACACATTTTTATTTTTATCCAACTACGCAATGAGGAATCTTAAGCAAACTACGAAGACCAAAAATAATCTTTCGCATCTGACCTACATAATACAGAGAAGGTCAAAGGTAAAGATGGCGTCAAAGATATACGGGATCCAATATCCCCAAGCGAAACATAACTTGGAGCCTTGCCAAGCTGGGATGTTAGGCCGTATATAGAAAGAAAGCTGGTAACAAGCGCCGATCTACTAGCGCTTAATCGGCGATGGTCCACCCTTGTAGTAAAAGTCCTAGCAAAATGTTGGCCAAGGCGGCTGTTCTCACATAAGGAGATCAGCCAGTTCCGCAGGACATATTGTAGTGCGCAAACAAAGGTGCACTCCCTATTCCTTCACTCTCACATAGCCCGATGGGACGGCAATCTGAGACGGTCGGAGTAATGACTGCCAAGGAAACGTGTCCTTGAAAATCTTTGGCAGTCATTACGGGTAGACAGAAGCTAGTAAGTCTGACACCAGTCTCACCAAGGGGTATTGAGTTGCCCGGGTAACTGGGTTGAGGAGGTCAGATTTGCAGTCGCTTCTTGTAAAATACTGGAACTCAGCTGCCTCCGATTAGACTGGAAACCGACCCCAACATAGTTGGGAAAAGGTTAGGCAGATGATAGTTGAAGCAACGAGAAACAAATGTGACTGTTACTAGAATGGACTGCGCTGGTAGATTGTACTTCTACCAGCTTTCTTTCTGTATATGGCCTTAGTCTAATGCTTAGCAAAACGTTTCAGATTTCAGGGCCGGTTGCAATCCATATTGGGGTCATCCTGAGCAAGAGTTCAGAGCTTTGAGATGCGATAAAATACTGAGGAGGTGTTAGTACACACGTTTATTTATTTTTTGTATTAAATTATGATATTAGATAATGGCTGATTACTGAATAGAATATTTGTTATGTATAGAATATTTTGAGGTTAGTTGTGTAAACTGTTAGTGGTTCTTTAAAAAAAGTTAAAAGAACTATACAATTATAGTTGGTCACATTCCTTTCTGGATTTTATTTTTGTTTAGGTGTTCCCGTCACTATACCACAACTACCAAATGAAACTTTGAATATGTAAGTATAACATATAAACATATATAAGTGAAGTACCTATTTTTTTTTCTCACACCCGTACAAAAAAAATAACACAGTTCAATAATTTTTCACAAACTATTTCACCTTTATATAATACCTAATAGTCTATGAGGAGTTCGTGATTTTTTGAGGCAAGTTTTTAACCAGCGTATACAAAATATTTCGTAGCCGTCGTAGTTTCCGCTACGAGGCTACTACGAACGAGGACTGTCCGATCTCGTGCCGCGGCTACGAGTGCAGAGCAGGTTTGGTCAAAGAGAAGGACTGCGTGCTCGGAGGCTTTCTGCCCGATAAGGAGCAGTGCAACTGCTGCGGCAGATGCAGCGTGTACCATCGTGAGTATGCTTGTCTCTTTCTAACTTACGGAACATTGTTGATGGTGGAAAGAGATGCCGGTTTTTCTAGAAAGTTTTCTGGCTAAATAAAGTCATGTGATTCTTTTCATCATCTGCCTAGCCTTTTCCTGCGACTACCTATCTGACTTCCTTAACACAGTTACCCGGGTTGGACTAGTTGTAGGACTTACTGGCTTCTGACTATCCGTGACGAAAGATGTTCAAATTACAAGTTATGGGATTCTTGATTCTTTAAAAAAGAGTTTCATTCCAATTTTCAAAAAAAAGGATCAGATTATGATAATGAGGCTAGTAGAGGTGCATTGTAACAAATTAAAGTATAACTTTTATTGCCCAAACAGAGTTGAATGAAAAGTGCGCGGAATTCAAGAAGACGTATCAGAAAGTTAACAATACGGTTGAGATAGAGGTAAGATCTACATTCGTTTTTGAAAATACCACAAATTGTAGCCCTATATATTGCCTTGTGTACAGTATATGAACTCCCCTATGTTTTTCCTTACGTACACTATATGAACTCCCCTATGTTTTTCCTTATGTACACTATATGAACTCCCCTATGTATTTCCTTATGTATACTCTATTAACTCCCCTATGTATTTCCTTATATACACTATGAACTCCTCAGCTCTTCAGCTTTATAATATTATAGTATAGAACTAGCTTCTGCCAGCGACTTCGTCCGCGTTAGATTCGGACTTTGTACAAAGAGAGGAAGGTCACACTGGTCTTACCATCTCACATTCAGGTGGAAGAGGAGTTCTTGGAGCCAGGCTGTGACGACGGGCTGGTCTGCCGCCAGGGTCGATGCCAGGACATACATACCGTGCGCTCCAATGTAGGCGTCAGGCGCAAGAGAGATGAGCAAGAATCTATGGCGAATGGTAGGCATACCTATAAGCTAGGAATATTATGTGTAGGAAATTAAAAATATCATAGTTTTTGGGCTGAAAAGTTATGAAAACATCTCCTGAAGGAAGGACTTTTCTTTTAAAATAAAGAAATAAGATATGCTTCGAATACGCAGTTATTTGCATTTTAACCCAACGTTATGATAGTATGACGGGTTTCTTTCAAAACCATCTAAAACAACCATCATTATGAGCCACTATGAGCAATTTTTTTGAAGGTTTTTTTTACGAGAATGTTTTCGTTGGGTGGGGACAACTGTCTCTACCGTAGTATAATATAGAACCACGCACAACAGTAATAAGTAATTACGGTAATACGTAGTATCAAATTGTAATTTATCGCAAATTAATTTGTTTACCCAAACAGAGCCTTGCAAGCGAGAGCTGAAGTACTTCAAGAAGAAGTTCGGTCCTGACGGTCACTTGCATTACAATGCACCGCAGTGCACTCCCCTGTGGCTATATGCTCCTGTGCAGGTATCAACATATCTTCTTTCTTGAAAAACAACAGCTTTTCGGGGAAAATCATTAGATGACCTCTGCCTGCTTTAGCTGTATTGTCTTACATCATCATCATCATCCTCCTGCCCTTATCACAATTTTATTTGGGGTCGGCGCAGCATGTTTTCTCCTTCCATACACCACTATCTGCCGTCATCTCACAAGTAACATTCTTTCTTACCATATCTACTTTCACACAATCCATCCATCGTTTCTTTGGTCTTCTTCCACTATATCCGTCCACATTCATACTCATCATCTTCCTCACAACATGATTCTCATTCCTCAGCATCACATGCCCATACCATGACAGCCGGTTTCCACGCAGTTTTTCTGATACCGGCGCTAAACTCAAAATCAACAAACATTTAATTATAGTAGGCAGAAAAACAGCACTTTTCCAACGTCTTCATGAGAGAGCCCTTGAAAACGCCTGCTTGTTTTTGCTAGGAAGAAGCTTGGAACCGGCCTGGAGGCCTTTATATACCAGGGTCGGCCTTTATATGCCAACTCTTTTGATCAAACCCTCAGCTTAGACAAACTTCGACCCCACTAGCTAAAATGCGGCCGAATATTTGAACGGAATTATGTGATCTAGAAATCATTAATCATTTTTAGGGTTCCGTACCCAAAGGGTAAAACGGGACCCTATTGTTTTCGCTCCTCTGTCCGTCCGTCTGTCACCAGGCTGTATCTCATGAACCCTGATAGTTAGAGAGTTGAAATTTTCGCAGATGATGTATTTCTGTTGCCGCTATAACAACAAATACTGAAAACTAGAATAAAATAAATATTTTGGGGGGCTCCCGTAGCATACACCAAACGTGATTTTTTTGCTCTGGTACGGAACCCTTCGTGCGCGAGTCCGACTCTCACTTGGCCGGCTTTTAACATTTATGTCAATTTTGCATATGGTATTCAATTGTTCTAAGAGTGTTTGCTGAAATGTAGAATATAGTTTGAGATTTATAGCTTTATATGTTTTCCAGTGTCGCCGCTTCGTATGTTACTGCGCGCTTGAAGACGGCAGTTTTATCCTGGGTATTAAAGTACCTCGAATTGAAGTCTCCAATATGAACTGCGGTATGCATGATGTCAATCTTTAACCGACGTCGTAAAGAGGTGTTATTAGTTTGACTGCAGCTGCCAGTTTCTGTTTAAAAACTGATATGACTATATGACTGTATGCGACAGGTGACACGGCTGACAAAAGCTAGTCTATACTTATATTATGAAGAGGTAAAATTTGACCGTTTTTTGGAATGGATATAATCAAAAACTACTGGACCAATTTAAAACATTCTTTCACCATTAGAAAGCTACATTATCTGCGAGAAACAAAGGCTATATTTTATCCCGGTAAAGGCAGAAGTTCTCACGGGACGCGGATGAAAACGGCTGGCTGGTATTAAACATGATTAGATCTATGCATTTTGTCATAGATTGTGCTCGTGAGAGATGTCGCACAGGATCCGATGTGGAGTGCGATGGCTACGGGAACTATAAGGAGGCCGTGTTTACTCCGCATCTCGACGAGTGGCAGGATGGCGACGAGAAGATTGAAGGTATGTCTTTAATTTTTTCTATGTCTTTTACATGAGCGTAGTAGGTATATGTCATTTATGGTATGGTATGCTCAAGTAATGTAGAGTAAACTAAAGAATTTAAGGATTTTTTTAGTGTGAAGTGTGAAAGCTCTGTATGGTTGGCTGCTTACCTACTCCCCCAGCTACCTGGGAATTTACGACATTAATTTGGACGCGTCGTGTCCAGTCTAACCAAGGTGAATTAGGTTGTCCGGGTAATGGGGTTGAGGAGTTCAGATAGGCAGTCGCTCCTTGTAAAACACTGGTACTCAGCTACATCCGGTTAGACTGGAAGCCGACCCCAACATTTGGGAAAAGACTCGGGAGATGATATTCCTGGTAGTGATAGCTACTTATTTATTATATTCTGAACTAAATAGCATATTTTTGTGTTGAACAGTGGCTCAGCTGACGTCGGTGGCGGTGGCGCCGGAAGACCCGCACACGCGGAGCACCACTCCTGACGTGTCCGCCATGCTGCATTACAATACACGATGATTGATTCTTTATACCTTTGTTTTATTGACTATTTTTTTATCATTTATTTATTCTTGAACATATTAATTACATTTTTAAATATTAAATATAAAAATAAAAAAAAACATTTAAAAATATAAAAAGTAGGTCGCCACCGATATCGGGCACAGGGTCCAAGGTACCGGTGGTTAGGGTCCCAGAGACAGAAACCTCCTCACAATACGCGCCGTATCAAGGAGTACTGCCTTCTGAATCAGTCCCTTGATCCAGCCGCCTAACGAGAGCCTCATGAGGTGTTGGTCGAGGCTCTTGGCTATTAGATCATTGGCCGGAATGACAATCGGCACAATAACAGCCGTGTCGACATCCCACATAGCGACCACCTCGTGCGCTAAGTTAGACTATAATAGTAGGTATATATTGCTGCGAAGTGTGGCCGCGAGAAGTGAGAACTACTGCTACTACTAAAACTACTCGTACCGGCGTAAAATATAGCGTTATGTTACTTGGGAAGAGTGTGTTCCAACAGTGAAAGAATTTTTTAAATCGGTTCATTAGTTTCGGAGCCCTTACGGTGGGCAGAAAAAATCCCTCTAAATAAAGGTAGTTATAGTTGCACATGAAGTTGCACTATGCACTATAAATCTAGAATCTTCTTAGGTAGTATTAGCATAACATAATTAAAGGAAAATCGTTCCCCTATTAAACCCGGAAATCAGACCCAAAACCCCTACGCATCAAAGTATTCCTTTAATTTGCTACCATTACCCCGACGATTAAATAAAAAATGAATAACGTTCCTAGTAGTATCGAGAAGTCACTAATCATTACAAGATAGTGTTCTAGTAAGCGTAAGATTTGTACATTGCATACAAAATGCATTATCATACCGACTACTAATTATCTAAGTACCTATCTGACATTTTAAACCTAAGGTTAAGCGCGCAAAATGAGATGACCATACACCGCGTCCTCGATCAAACTCTCAATGCCATTTTAATTTGGCAAGATAATCTTCCGCGTTGCGCATGCCCGAACAACAGCTGACTGTGTTATATCGATAACATTACACAGTTTTATTTTCGAATACGACTTTATAAAGAACCTACGTAAATTTTAAAGGAAAAAGTAGTTTTGTGGAGAGAAATTGATAGGTTTTTTATAGTGCAGCGTCGGTCATTAAATAACCTTCACCTAGCGGCTGAAAGCGGGTATTTCTGGGCGCCCTCGTGACGTTTCGTGTCACGCTTGTGAAGCAGTGTTGCCAGTTGAAGGAATATTTCCCATATTCGTGTAGGCTGGCTTAATTTTAAGGTGGACGTTTAATATTGCGTTACCATATTTTAAGCTGCTATCATGTTTGAAATATTGTTTTATTTTAATAATTGCTGGGATTAGATTAGCTTTCAATATGGATTATGAATTTAAAACATTGGTATTCTAATGTTTGTTTACGTTGTTATAAGGTATGTATTCTCTTTAAAATAATATTACAAGAAACTTTATATGACATATTTACATATTGTCATATAAGGACATGTATAAATCTATATTTACAAACTTAATTATTCCCTACATATCTTTTCAAAATCGAACAAATTGTAAATTTAATGTTGATACGAGGGCTGCCTTTTAAGTTGTGTCGTTTGAAATAAGTATAGATAATCCAATAGGTTATTACCGTTTATTATTTTTTTAAGAATACTTAGCGATATTTAATGCACTTTTGCATGCATTCAAATCAGTTTTTAAATATTTATTCCATTCCAAAGTGGGGGTAGTCAAAACGGCCGATTTGTATACGTCAACAGCTTCTTCAGGTGTGCTGAAAGGTAGTCCACGAAGAATTTTCTTAATTTTGGTTAATGTATTAAAATCATTAGTGCTTAAGTTACAGCTGTAAGGTGGATGATCCAATATTACAACATTTTGGGAACTCAAAAACATCGGTGTTTGGCGGGCGGTGCGCGAACTTGCATTGTCATGGTGCAGTATCATTCGAAGTCTTGGATAGTTTTTTCTAAATTCGGTGATGACTTTTGGCAAACAAACAATGGTATACGAGTCAGCGGTAACCATGTCGCGATATTTTAGTACAATAGTGGCGACACGATCACCCTTTGCCAAAAACGAGACAACCATTTTTTTTTTAAGTGCTTTGCGAGCGTACGACTTTGGTCGGTTTTGGCTCGTCTTGGAAGACCTAGACAGCTGACTGCTGCTTAGAATCCGGATCATAAGCGTATATCCAGGACTTGTTATCACTAACTATATCATAGACCTGCTTTGACTCTCCTCGGTCGAATCGCTGCAGAGTTTGACGTCACCAACTTACTAGGGCTGTTTCTTGGTCGTCGCTAAGAAAATGTGGTATCTATGGAGAGATCATCTATCTTACGCCAAGTTCTTCGTGTAGGATATTTTTGACTGTGGTCCCTGAAATGCCCACGGATGCCTCTATTTCACCATATGCTACATGTCCGTCTGCGAGGATTAGCTGCCGCACAGCCTCGATATAAACTTGCATCATGGCGGTTTTTGGACGACCTTCACGAGGCTTGTCACTGAAGCTAGAGTGCCCAGGTTGAAATTCTAAATATCAGCGTTCTGCGGTCCTAAGGAATGGTGCTACATCACTAAATACAGAATTAATCTCTTTCTAGTACTGAAGTCGCGACAATCCCCTTTTAAAGTTGTAGAAAATTATCGCACTCAAATTTTCCTTACACATTTCCATTTTTGCAACCGACCTGTCACCTTTGAATGGACGATACAATAAAACTATTCGACCTATTTAAAAACATTCTTTTGTTTTCGAATTCTAAATTCAAAAAGATTCAAATAGCATATATATATATTTTTAAAAATCGCGGGAGGTTACCAAACGACAGAACTTAAAAGGCAGCCTTACGTATATAAGTCCGTACATTATAGTATACAAGAACGGCATTCTCGACATATTTACACAGTTTAGATATTTAATTAAAATAAATGTATAAGGAAGTTATTAAAAATAAATACGTGATCTTGCTGCACTGGTTTTATTGCGAACACTGTCCTACCTATATATTCTTTTCCAACTGACAAACTCAATATTATCATGAAGGTGAAATACCTACATAAATCCTTTTTTGTTTGTATTTCCCTAATAATAAATATGATATGTAATATTAATTTTCCTTATTATAAAACTTTTGAAATGCAATAAACTTCGGCGGTAAAACTTAAACGAATCATTACTTTGACATCTAATTTTCTACGTGGGGTAAAATAGTTTATATGTGTAGCAACACCGCTTGCATCAGGCAGTCGATACAGCGCGCGGGAAGGAACGCGCGGCCGTCAGAATCGCTCAGTAAATATATTTTACGTAAAAAAGACATTTGTGTTAAGTGAAAAATGCCTAATATTATAAACGAAGTTAAATTAGACTTCAAAGATGTGTTATTGCGACCAAAACGCAGTACTCTGCGCAGCAGAAATGACGTAAGTGGCACTTTTACTTTTTAATTTTCTGAAACGTTAGATGATCAAGGTTTTGCGGAAAATGCCTATAGGTGTGTGAAAATTATTTTTGGTTACTCGGAAAATTTATTCAATTATTTTACTACGTATTATTTTTAATCAGACAGAAATAAGTTATTTTGTATTCAATAAAATAAAATTTACCTAGACGCAGCTGTTTGGCGCTTCAGGTATCTATTTCAGAAACTTTCAGTAACCTTGAGTAAATACTCCATAGTGATTGACGTAAAGCCTATTTAGTGAACAGACAGGCACTTTCAAACTTTTTTTAGAATAAAAAAAATATCGACGAAGGTTTTATTTGTTTTTTAATCAGCTGTAAGAAGGATGAGGTTTTATATGAAGCAGTGAAGAATTAATCGTAATTGATCAAGTCGTTATAATAATATGTTGCAATTGCAAGACAATTAACTTTATTGCATTGTTTACGGTGCAGTAATGCGGAATCTTGAGTTAGATTGTGTCTGTTTGATATCAAGAGTAACTGCTTCAAACCGGTAATGTTCTGTTGCAAGGTTAAGCAACGGCTGTCGTTGTTATTTTATGGATGGGTGACTTTAGTATTGTATTCGAACAATAAACGGAGTTAGAACTACTTTCAGTTTTTATACTTTCAGCTATTCTGAATATCGGAATTCATGTTTCAATTAACGAAACCAGTATTTTTAATTAGATAAGCTATCGTAGGAGACAGACTGACGAAGTCTTTATTTTAAACACCTATACGACGTGAAGAGAAGAATTTTGAGAAATAAAATAAAGTAAAATAGAGTACAAAAAACCCATTCTTTCATATTTCTAAATATATCTACGCAGTGACTTATCTGGGATGGAAAAAACCTAGGTACACCAGGAATCTGTATACTTCAAAGAAAAAATATCGCTCTATTGCACTTTGAGTGTCAGATTCGTAACGAACCCCGACCCCTTTGAAACGCAAAACATCAAAAGGTGCACACAAAATACATCCCTAATTTGAATGTAGGAAGGTTCATTTTAGATATTCTATTCTATCGAATAAATAGGGTGAGGTTTTACCGGGGTAGAATGACCATTTGGATCTCGTCGATTAAAAATCTTTTTGTAACTCGAATCAAAGGAAAGGATAAAAGTTGTCAGTTGGTAATGGTATTTCAATTTAACGGATGTCTATTTGGCTCTACATAATATACCTATGTAAGTATATTGCATTACAAGCTTCCACCAGTGGTTTCACCCGCGTCCCGTTTGAAATACTACGCTCACCCGTATAAGATGCCTTTATAAAAAATGTCTATAGCCTTCCTCGATAAATGGGCTAACTATCACTGAAATATTTTTTCTAATCGGTCCAGTAGGTACTTCCTGAGATAAGCGCGTTGAAATAAACAATCTCTTTAGATTTATATAACATAGGTCCAAATGTATGAACTAGAATTATTTTGAATACCTAGTTAGTTTCCCAACAGTTTTTTTTTTAAACGTGTCAGAAGTTTCGGAGCCTAATGGTTATGGCACATTATAGCGGCACCGCAACAGCACGGCTCCACACCAGCATTTAAGTTGTCATTCAATTTAGAGCATTAAATCGTGTATATTATATTTCGTAATGTCAGGAGCCTTACAAACAAACAAATTTTTCTCCTTTATTATATTGGAAGACAAACATATACCTAGAATAAATAACCAATCCAGGAATGTAATTTGATGTTTCTTAATTAATCTACTTCTGGCTACCACTTGACAAGTCTAATAAATATTGTTTTCGGTGTCAGTATGAATTTTTATAAGACTAAATAAAAATAAAATAGTTTGTAAAACTGTTGTATGGTATGTAAAATAACTAACTTCCAATTCGACCCCAAATTCTAATCACTCACATGGAAAAAACAAAACAATATACATATATCCCTTAATGTTCGTCATGCTAAAAAAACATCAAAGAGAGTCGATCTATCAACAATAATGTAACATTTCTAATTCCGTCTGCCCATAGTCACGGGTACCTACCATGGTAATTTACTATGGTTCGTCACGACACGCTGACGTGAATTCCGTCAGACCCTTTATTGGTTTTTGATTAATGGTTTCATATATTTCTACTGATAAATTGTTAAGTTAAAGGCAAAAGCTTCGTCACTCCAGTTATCATCATCTGGTCTTTACTAATAACTTTGTGATTATAAAGTATTTTTTTTTACTTATTTGTCTAGCTTTTTCCTATGTTGGAGTCGCTTGTCAGTATTGATGTTTATTCCTCTTTCATGCAAAAAATAATGGACGGATTTTGATGAAACTTGGCAGTATTGCAGCTTATATATGGGCGATTCTCTGTAAGCTCGTTCAGCTCCATACAATTTCTGTCCTGGCAATTTTTTTTTAAATTTGACAAAAAACCTAGTCCTATGCCAAAGAAAATTAACTATTTATTTAGTTAGACAAGGAGGCCCACTGAATTTGTACCTATTTTCCGAGTTATTAGCGATTTTCCAAAAAATCATGACAGGGGACTGTTTGAGACATCAGGGGACTGTTTTGAATGTGAACAGAAATCCACATTTTATTACTTTTCTATTATCAAAAGCCATATATTTCGGGTTTTTATTACCGCAAGCATGACACGATCTCGCCAAACAATCCTCATTATACCGGTCGTAACATAGATCTTCCAGCAACTCCTGGTCATTGTTGTAAGTTAATATGTTAGCAGTATGAAGAGCGCTGAGCTTCATGTCTATGTTGCTGTGAACCATACAAAGACGTGTATTGCCATTTTGAGCGTTTGGTTTGACAACGCATTTCTTTCAACTGCTTACTAATGACGTCGCCGGCGAAAATGTCGTGGTGGGCCTAGTGGGTAAAGAACCAACCTGTCAATTATGAGGGCGCGGCTTCGATTCCATGTCAGGCAAGTACCAATGCAACTTTTCTGTATGTACTTTCTAATAATATCTTAGACCAGTGATCTGTTTCGGATGGCACGTTAGACTGTAGGTCTCGGCTGAAATTGAACATCCTTGGCAGTTGTTACGGGTAATCAGAAGCCAGTAAGTCTAACACCAGTCGAACTAAGGGGTACTGGGTTAGGGCACGCTACCATAGTGGCGGTAAGTCCCCTCTTTGAGGAGTGGTTCGGGAGGAGCCACGGCGCCTTCATTTACCGCATGACGCAGATCCTTAGCGGACACGGTTGTTTTGGGAGGTATCTGCATCGAATTGGTCGGTCGGTTGTGACACCAGGGCGCCACGCCCTGGTGTCACCACTGTGCGGACAGCTTCGAGGACACGGTGGACCTCACAGTCCAGGAGTACCCTGCATGGGAAGGGCACCGCCGGGTCCTCGTCGAGGGCGTCCGGCCCTGGTTCATGCCATGGTCCGGGGCGAGAGGAATGGGATGCCGTCGACTCCTTCTGCGAAACAGTCATGCTCGAGAAGTAGGCGGCGCAACGACAGAGAGTTCGCACCTCTCATCCCGGCTGGACCAGGTAGTCACCACGGGCGCCGGGTTGTACGAGACGACTCCCGGCCACCATAGGCGTGGGTCTGTGGGCGATGAGTTCAGATGGTTCGTCGTTCTTTTTAGACAACCGGCCCGTGTCGGTGGCGTGCGTAGTTCCACGCGCTCCTCAAGTTGATGTCAGCAACCCTAGCGAGGCCCAGCAGGGCGTAGGCCTGCTGGGGCTGCGGAATTGTATGAAAGAGTTACCACGGCCCTGGTACATAAAAGGCCTACGACGGCACACGAAGGATTTTTAGTCAATAAAAGTCTGACACTCCCTCATCGCTTCTGACCCGCAGCGGGAGGGGTCATTTGATGATTTTTAGCGTCGTTAAAAAAAGCCGGTTCCACGGGTAACTGGGTTGTGGAGGTCAGATAGGGCAGTCGCTCCCGCCGCTCTGCTTCTCTCTTTTTTTGTAGTAATTCCTCTCCGGATAGCTTCTTCTTTTTAGGAGCCATATCACGTGCGTTCGATCAGCCTGTGTAATATAATTCAAGTTCATAAAGGACAAAACAATGCGATGCAATGACAGTTTGATTCTTAAATTAATAAAAGAGACTAGCGAATAAATTTACACAAATAATTCATGAAAACTATTAAAGCAATACGCAAAATACACAGTCCCCTGTTTTGCTAAACAGTCCCCTGCTGCGTTTTTTTGGCAAAGGACTGTTGCCAGAGGACTGTGTATTTCAGTTAGATTTCACAATATTTATGAAACCGATGTCTTATAGTTTTTTAAGAACCTACCGATCAATTAAGGCACAAATAATGTAACAATTAACTATAAATAGAGATAATTTAAGTAATTAAATTACATACAATTATTTACCAGAGGCCTGTGTGTGGTAGCAGTCCAAACGCTTGTTCACCTCACAAATGACGCTCTAACAATAAACAAAATGGCGTATCGTTACCGCATTTGACAAGTTTGCCAACTTCACAACAATTGCATTTCGTTGCACTAATAAAACGATTGTAAAATATTATAATTTTTTTTTAATATTGATTTAATTTTTTGGCAGAGGACTGTATTAAAATTCTCAGGACAAAGTTTACAGGAGCTTATTAAAATGAATAAAGTTGTAATGAGTGCTCGTTTTACGAAAATAATATAATTTCATTATTTTTGTTTGTGATATTAACTGCCAAGTGAATGTAGTTTCATTAAGTTTTTCGGAAATCGCATTTCTAGGTGTGAAAGGGACAGCCAGGGGACTGTATTTTTAGAGCTTCTATAACGTTTAGAAAAAAAATTAAAGTAATTATGGTTATAAAAACAAAGGGCCCATGAATCTGCAGAGTTAAAGTTTCATAAAATGTGATTTTTTAAATAAGAATTAAACTATTTATTGAAAAAATCGGTCCGGACAGCCGTTTACGAGCTTACAGAGAATCGCCCATATCAGGATAACATATGGACCTTTCCTTTTTATCTATGAGTAGGAATGACCAAGAAACCGCGGGCGGAAGACAGTATAATATAATTATCTTCCCATACGTTACGCATTCCACAGTTTGGAAGGGACATTTTTTCTATAAGTAATACGTAGATACCTCTACAATAGGCAAGGTTAACTATGTTTCGTCACGACACCGTGACAAGGTAAGACGTCACGGTATTTTATAGCCCTGCTTTATGGGTATTTGATGAAAAGACTAGCTGGATAACAAACAGTCAGCAAGAAAAGTCTGTTAAAATATTAAAAATTACAATACACATGAACATTGAGTACTACTCCGCGCAACTGAATAAATGGAGATTAGGTATAGCTTTCCTCGATAAATGGGCTATTAAACACAGTTTTTTTTTTTCAAAACTGTTCAGTAGTTTGTGACAGAGTTTGTATGTTTGTTTGTTTTTTAAACGAATCCACTTTTCAGCTTTATGATAATAGTATACATAGACCGGATTCAGACCGACAAAAAAGTTCGATTGGATTCGCAATTATCATCGAAATTTTCAGCCTAACATCGAGCTAACTATCGGCCAATACTTAAGTCTCTTAAATCTTAAAGAGCTACTCATTACCTTATCTACAACTTGGTTCCTGATACACATATACAAAATGGTATCAAGTGATGGCGCCCCAGATTCTAATTATGCAATATTCCTCGTTTGAAATGCTGCCAAAGTTCCGTTCCTGTTTATGCCAGATATGTCAACTGTCTGACTGCGGAACGTAATTATGTTGGTAAACAAAACGTTATTGATGGCGTTGTCTGAATCGATCGGAAAGTTAATGGCTTTTTTTTTTGTAAATATTTGAGAGGAAATTGGAATAGTTCTCGACTAATTTATAAGTATAGTAGACTACCAGTGACTTTTATTCGGCTGCAAATGTAACCGTGTAGGTACAGAATATTTAAATAGGTTTTTTCTTTGGCGTGATCGCCGACAGACCGAGTTTCGCTGATACATATGATATCTAGGAAACATGAATGAACACCATGATATAAAGTTATTTTAAATATTGCCCTCTTTGCTTTCCCTTAGCGTTTAAAACAAACGAACGAATTCTGCTTCTATCCTAACCTAACATATACTGTAACGGCCTTTCGGCAAATCCATAGATAGATAGAGTATTCGGAATGACCATTTCGAAATGGCACATTGTTTCAGCTGTTAAGTTTTGTTATTACCAATATTTTCAAGGCAAGTGCAATTTATACCGATTGGTGCAAAGACACGAAGGTCAAGGGCATATAATTTAGTACCTGAAGCGATACAGGGGATGGTACACAATATCGATTCAAGTTATATTGTATTCGTGTCGAATTACCTCTCCATCGGGCTATGAGAGTGTAGAAATAGTGAGTGCACCTGTGTCTGCGCACTATAGAGGTAATATGTCTTGCGCAGCATGCTGATCTCGTTGTAAGAGAACAGCTGGCGTGGCCGATAATCGGTTTGAGGACACCTAGATAGCAAAATGATTAGCAGAGGTGCCATAACAGAAAATCACCTAAGAAAGTAGCGCCGCACAGTGGATCCAAATTGAAAAATAGTGGACATAGGCAACAAAGTTCCAATATCGATTCGATATTTTTTTATGTGATTCTTCATGATATTCCAGACAACTTTTACTCTTGTGAAATTTCTTCTAAAGTTGATCGTTTGTCTGAAAAAAAATAAATTAGATTTTTTTGTATGGAGCGAATCACGTTTATTTTTTTTCTTTAATTGTACGAATATGTTAGGTCTGTGGCGTGAGTATATGATACCTAGGGTCATTCTCTATCCAAGAAAAAATATATCAGCGCCGGCCATCTGCAGCCGCGCGAGTAATCATTCGGTAAAAAAATAATATTTTCTATGACGTTTTTTGCTTTTTAAGATCAATTCAAAGTATATTTTCTGTCTCACTTGGCTGTTTTCACCTTATTTTTGGTTAAATATATAGTTTTAATGGCACATAGGTACTCACAACTAGTAATTCTAGCAGAGGTTTTGTTATTATTGCATGTTATCGGTGGCACCTGGATTGTGATTGATGACTCATTTGTTTGTGCGCTCGTCTAAGCGCATAACTAATTAGTCATCGAAAAATGCTCGTCTCTGATTGGCTGTATTTTTTTTACTACCTGCTAGTCATGTTAATATGTTCACTACTTGAGTAATTAACACTGACTATAAATACAAAGACATTTACTATGACCCTCTAGTATCGCTCTTGTCGCTTATTTGTGAACACGGTGAAATACTTTTATTTTAATATTTACATTAGAACTATGGCTGGATTTTGTATCAACCTAGATCTTTTTGTGAAATTAAGAAGTGGTGGTGATCTGAAAAATTATATGTTTCTATATGAAAGTATAATTTCTGTTTTGAATACCACAGTTTCTGAAGAAGACAAAAACCTAATCAAGGAGTTCTGTCGACTTTTTTGTGTAAGTCTAAATAAAAATGGATAGAGTCAAGTAGAAGCCAAAAAACTTTTATGAATCGTATAAATAATCGCAATTGGTTGGAAAAAAATATCAACTGGCCTGTTTGTGACAGTGTTGACCTGAGAAGTGAGTTGGGCTTTTCGGACACAGACTTATCTGAGCCAGTGGATGTGAATTCCCATGTTCCTAATCTTGCGGTATGTACTACGGAAGCGGGAACATCTACAGAAAAGGAGCACAGAAAACCGTTCGAAGACTTAAGTAATAAGCAAAAAAAAAAGACGTTCTACTTCCATAGTAGAAGAAAATTCAGAGGAAGAGTTGCAGCACTGGTACTTAACAAAAGAAAACAACGGCAAAACGAATCTGGCAAAAGTAGTCGAATACCTTTCCAGTAATCCAGAAACGCTATCCCAAGTACACGAGCGACTATTCAAAAAGCAGAGCCTAAGTACCGTCTCTGAAGATAAGTGCTTAGCTCTTTATACCTCACTTGCGCTCTCGAGATGGAAGTACTTAGCTCTTCGAAAATTTCTGAAAGAAGAAAACTGTGCTGCCTTTCCATCTTATCCAAAGCTAGTAAATGCCAAGAAAAGATGTTATTCACCACAAGAGAGTATGGAGATTACCGAAAAAGGAGCTCAAATTAAATTGCAAGCGTTATTGGACCACACTGTGGAGAGGATTTTACTAGATGTGAATTCTGTTGATAGGTCTCAAAATGAAGAATTCAGTTGACCTGGAAATGGGGGCTTGATGGTTCTTCGTCGCAGAGTAACTATAAACAGAAAACGTCAAACACAGCCACAGGGTTCGGTGATTCATCAGTAGTCATGATAAGCATCGTCCTACATAAGGACATATCCTACATAAGGCCTAAAATAACGAAACAGGTTCATGGTGAGTTGTTGCCTGAAGCAATTCAGTTGTTACAGACTACCGAGCCTCCCTGTGATAGCGAGATTATGGAGGAAGAAGAATGCCTCCTAGCAGAGTCCGAAAATTTGCCGGACCCACTTCTGGAATAAGAAATAAAGTGATCTGGCTCTGGACTGTTCCCACAAAAGCCCATCGGAGCTGGTATGACAAACAGCCCTTTTCAGGGCTACAATAATTTCACAATTTTCTTTCGATCATACGTACGATAACTTATACTATACGCTAGATTATGTAGATAATGATTATCAACGTCTTGCCCATAAAAACTCAAACTATTTCACCTATATTTGACAAATAATATTTATTTTACAGGTAGCAAGTAGTAAAAAAAATTACAGCCAATCAGAGACGAGCATTTTTCGATGACTAATTAGTTATGCGCTTAGACGAGCGCACAAACAAATGAGTCATCAATCACAATCCAGGTGCCACCGATAACATGCAATAATAACAAAACCTCTGCTAGAATTACTAGTTGTGAGTACCTATATGCCATTAAAACTATATATTTAACCAAAAATAAGGTGAAAACAGCCAAGTGAGACAGAAAATATACTTTGAATTGATCTTAAAAGGCAAAAAACGTCATAGAAAATATTATTTTTTTACCGAATGATTACTCGCGCGGCTGCAGATGGCCGGCGCTGATATATTTTTTCTTGGATAGAGAATGACCCTAGGTATCATATACTCACGCCACAGACCTAACATATTCGTACAATTGAAGAAAAAAAATAAACGTGATTCGCTCCATACAAAAAAATCTAATTTATTTTTTTTCAGACAAACGATCAACTTTAGAAGAAATTTCACAAGAGTAAAAGTTGTCTGGAATATCATGAAGAATCACATAAAAAAATATCGAATCGATATTGGAACTTTGTTGCCTATGTCCACTATTTTTCAATTTGGATCCACTGTGCGCCGTAGCGCGCCAAAATGCGGGTGAGCGGAGGAACGCTACTGTTTTCGCCCAAATACGCCTTCTTTGGGAACACTTAAAATTTTTGACTGAAGTCCCAATGAACCCGAACGCCACGTTAGTTCACTCGTAACTCATCATTTTGGTCATGTCCTCCGTACGAATTTGACCTAGCAGAAGGCGCCTGACCTACCAATATTACCTATGGCTTATGGCTTCTCTGCTCATATTTCCTTACTCCGTGGGAGGACACATTACAGTTGATAGGAAACCGTATTAAATTAGTCTCCCGTGGTTGTCCGTCTGTCTGAACGCCTTGGCCTCGATATTTCGTCCGTAACCGACTCGACTGAAAATATCCGCTTTGCACCGATTTCTTTTATCTTTTCGTACGTAGGTATTATCTAACTAATACTTTCTGCTGTAATTTCTGAAATTTTTGTCTGAAGATAACGGAGTGTAATTTTTATTTGAATGAGTCATCTACTACTGGTACTAGTACTTGGTACTAGTGTCCTGTTTGAACTAATTCCCGCACATGGGTAAAATGTAGCCTACATCCTTTTAGTTTAGACTATCTATGCACCAAACATTAAATAAGTTCCATTGCTTTTGAAATCGTTCAGGAAACTAAATGAGAACTTCGCGCATCTGGATAAAAAATAGCTCTTCATCATGTCAAATATTTTTCCTAATCCTGCTATAAAAAAATATAGTATAGTACTATAGTATATATATACTATAGTACTAGTTATTTCCTGAAACAAACTTCAATTAGAAATTTCAAATCGGATCAGTAGTTTCGGTGCCTTTATTATATATTACGAGCCGTTCCCCGCGGTATTACCCGCGCCCGGTGTATTTTTTGCCGCTCTGGTACATGGTGAGCAGTAGCGTCTACCTACACTTGGTATTGGTATACTCATATAAGTTATGCTACCCTGGTACATGGTGAGCAGTTGCATCGAAATTTCGTTATTGGTATACTTTACTAAGGTGAATTATGCTGTCCTAGTACTTTACTTTTGTGGTTCTGCGGCATTCCGTAAGTTGGTTTTTGTCTAATCACTCCCGTCCCGGGAATCTTACTCGCAATTTTTTTTCCTTATTTGCTCACCGTTTACACCTACCCTGGACTATGACAAACATTTTAAAACTAAAATCAGCTCAATCGGCCCAGCCGTTCTCGAGTTTTAGCGAGACTAACGAACAGCAATTCATTTTTATATATATAGATTAGTATATAATAGTACTACTATGTGTTACATTTAGCATTAGCAAATCTTTGCTTGCTGACCGTACGTTATAGGAATTTATAGCCGCCATACGCTTATGGTGTGACTTAGTTCACGTTGTGACGTCACACGGCTTTATCGATCATGTCATGTTAACTTGCACGTGGGAGTAATGGGTTATTTGTGTTCCGCTAATTATGTTCTGCAACGCTTGAGCGGCTCTTCTATAGGTATTTGGAAATAATATTTATCTAGGAAATTGGGTTGCCCGGGTAACTGCGTTGAGGAGGTCAGATAGGCAGACGCTCCTTGTAAAAAACTGGTACTCAGCTGCATCCGATTAGACTGGAAACCGACCCCAACATATTTTTGGGAAAAGGCTCTGGAGATGATGATTAACCTAGGAAAATAAACTTGCTTACTTATTATTTTACGCGTGACTTTAATAAGTCTATCAATTTAAGAAAACATAGGCGTAAAATGATACAATTTATCTCGCGTTTGGAATCCTATGAAAGTTAATGATTTTCCTAGGTTTATAAACTTAATGGTTTTAGAGTATTTTCCGGTGACATATATTCCTGAAATACCTACATGCTTTTTGCAAAAGTTTAAGAATTCTAAAAGGTGATAAATATGTATGTAGAGATGGTAGAGAATAAGAGAACTCTACAGCTAATGATCACGCATGATAACTATAATACTTAATTGTAATTTATAACACAGATATTCTGCAGATATTACTACACCAGTGACCCTCCTAAGTTATTTATATGCATTTTAATTATCTATCTGTCATCTATATTATTAGATACAAATTTAAATAGATAAGATAAATCATTGTTGTAAATGATAATAATTTACAATCTACTGGTACACCTTCATTTTTATTCATCTCGCTAAAACCATCAAACCACAGTTTATGTTGATCTCAGAAGAAAGCAGTTGGTCAAAAACAAAAAAAAAACAAAATCAAAAGTCATTTATTCAAAATAGGCTGAAAATCAGCACTTTTTGAACGTCAAAACAAAAGACAGCCCCCAAAAGCAACCTATACTTTGCAGACAGTATATAGGCCACTTTTTATCCTGGTGATGATAGATCCCCCGGGACAAAACCTGTTGTTAGAAGCTTACAAGATTAACTCGCTTCCCAATATAATGTTTTCTCGCGGTTTCACCCGCGTCCCGTGGGAACCACTGCCCGTACCGGTATAAATTATAAGCTATTGCCCGCGACTTCTTTCGCGTGGAATAGTAACTTCCGGTAGATTTTTGGTTTGACCAATAGGTGGCGCTATATGTCCGGAATAAATTTTATTTTTATATTTTTTTTTGTAATAAAAACTATCCTATGTCCTTTCTCAAGTTTCAAACTATATCTGTACCAAATTTCACACAAATCGATTCAGTAGTTTAGGCGTGAAGAAAAGACAGACAGACAGACAGACAGAGTTACTTTCTCATTTATAATATTAGTTAGGATGTCACTCGGTAAGAGTGTAGCTTTCCACCAATGAAGGAATTTTTCAAATCAGTTCAGTAATTTCGGAGCCTTTAGGGTACAAACAAACAATAAATGATTCCTGTTTATTATATTAGTATAGAAGATGTCCTAAGCATTTCGAATGAGTGTGAAAGACATAAAACTCAACAGCACCTCTTTAAAAGTTATACACTGGCATGGAAGTCATAAAATGTCCTTTATGTGATATTAAAACCTGTCGTTAACGTGTTCAGGAACTTCACTGTCTTTAAGATGTCACTCAGACGACACTTGACGACTTACTGACGGCAATCCAAGAGGGTACTTAGACTGAGTCGAGTCATGCTTTAAGAGTGGCGAATAAGTGGATTTGTCAGATGTGGTAGTGGCTAAGAAGTCAACTAGGTACTTATGTGAGCCTTCAAAATATTTAAGAAAACGAAGGTTTTTCTAAAAACCAAGTGGGAATTAATTTTTGCTAAATCCTAAAAAGAGAAATTATTAAAATATTTGTAAAAAAAAATCAAAATGCCATCTCTGTCATTTATTTCGCTAGCCAACAACATAGAATATTAAGACTAGGTATAATTTTATTTATGTATGTTACCTTCTGGCACATACAAGCTGTTGATTTGCATCCGTGCCATATTCAAGGAGATAATTATGCTAATGATTCTCGACCCAAATCAATAAAAAATTTGGTACGTAATTTTTTTTCTTTAATTTTTTTTCGGAATTCCATAAATGTCATCTAGCCTTATTTAAACTTGGCGCGTATGTTACTGGCATTAAAACCGTGCTGCACCCTCACACAAACGCAAACACAAAGCATACGCAACGATCACTCATAAATTTCATTCATAAAATTGGATTACTTTGGAAATACCACGACATTACAATGACAAAAAAAGCAGTGCATATTAGTTATTTCCCATCTACTGTAATTCCAATCGATTATTTACGTATTGTATGCCCTCCTCCTGAACTATGGCACAAATGCAAATCAACACCTTGTATACCATACTAGCTCTTCCCGCGGTTTCACTCGCGTCCCAGGGGAACTTCTTCCCGTACCGAGATTTTGCGCGGTGACATCTCTGCTACTCATTTTATTCTCCATATTATTATGCCAGTAGAGATGTCAGGTAAAGTTTGCCGTAGTCAATTCATTGATAAACTGCACCACTCAAATAATTGTCAAAATTTTAGGATAATGCTGAGTATTTGTCATAACATTAACTGTACCAATGTTTATTAATTCGATAACACTAGATTTTGCCAGTGGTTTATGCAGCGGACCCCAACTCGATACGTAAATGGACTATCTAACAACGAAATAAGTTTTAAAATCGGACCAGCCGTGCCTGAGATCAGTGCTTTTAAACAGCAAACTTTTCAGATATATCGACGATAGATATACGATGTCTCTATTTACATTTTCTCTACACCGTCTAAATATAACAGTTATCTTGCTGCTCCGATAAATTTTCATCTCCTTTCATAAATGCCACAAAAAATAATAAATAAATAATAATGTCGGGACACCTTTTCACACACGGTCGGTTAGCCCCATGGTAAGTTGTTAATTAACTTGTGTTATGGGTGCTAACACAACTGATAAACTACATAATAGTTACAATATTTATAAATAAATTTTGATAAAGACCCAAGCAAACCAACTCAGCCTTTTTCTTTACAATTTTTCAGTATTCTACAAAAGTATTTCGACTAAGAAAGTGATACGCGAATTGAAATTCTCTCTCTCATGACGTAACTTTAGTTTGGGCGGTATGCCAAGTAATGCGTTGAACAATACTGCTAGATAGTTTGAGATTCTTGAAATTTTATATCAAGGACGTATAGCTAGTTACGTATTCGGTTTATTTAATGTGAATAACAAGCATGGGGAACAAAATGACAAGCCATAAGGGAACATCTAAAAAAGTAAAAAATGTGAGTGTGCTGTGGACGAGGAACGTTACTGTCTTCGCCGTTATTCGCTTCCTTGGGATGCGACCACTTTTTCATCATCATCATCATCATCATCTCAGCCATAGGACGTCCACTGCTGAACATAGGCCTCCCCCTTAGATCTCCACTGTTGGAGGCGACCTTTATAAGGTCGTCTGACCTTTTTGTTACACCACAAATCGTTGACAGATGTCTCAAAGAACCCGAACACCTCGTTGGTTCAATTGTTTTGGTCATGACCACCGTACATAGGTATTTGACCTACAAGAAGGCATTCTGACATACTACTACTACATATTACTACTACTACATATTAGTACTAATTTCACTCAATTTGTGATACTTATCGCGTTTTCATTTGTTTCAGGTGGATTTGTACAGAGAGATCACATTCCGCAATTCGGGACAGACCTACAAGGGTGTCCCAGTCATGGCAAGCAACATGGACACCGTAGGCACCTTCGAAATGGCTAGAGAACTATCCAAGGTAACCATAATTTAAGTTTTTAGAAGGATAATTTGCCGACCAGCCACTTTTTCGTAACTGTTTATTGGCGAAATAATTTTAAAATTGGTTCAGTAGATCCAGAGATTACTCCATTCAATATCACAAACACACGTATGTATGTACACCTCTTTTTATATAGGTATCAATATAGTGATTGATTGTGTATTTTCTACTGCCAATCTCATATTTTTATGGCATCTCCGCTCATCTTTCCTTATTTCGTGGCCAGAGCGCTAATCCACAAACTATTCGGTAAGAATAACCTTAGTCTTACCACGGGGTTGGTTGAAGAGATCAGATAGGCAGTCACTCATTGTAAAACACTGGTACTCAGCTGCATCTGTTTAGACTTTAAGCCGACGCCAACATAGTTGGGAAAAGGCTAGGCAGATTACATAACGATAGTAAGCTGATAAAGTTACAAATGCGAGGTAGACTGCAAGGTAAATGCAATGATAATAATTATTTATTTATTTATAACATAAGATATCGACCGTCTGCTCGTGCATATCAACTGCAATCACGTGATTCTCACACAATAAGCATGGCATTAGTTCGTCTTTTAGATAACTCCTAAAAAGGAAACATTGTATTTTTTTATTTTCTCTCAACGAAGATCAACACGACTTAATTTTGTGGTACGTCACTTTAAAGCACGGTAGACTGCACATCAGTGGTAACTCACTCAATAGTAATAAGTACGATTTTTCGATAAAACCACCACTGACCTGAAGTTGACTGTACCTACAAATACATAGACGTGGCGTATACTATATGTGTTATATGTTAATATTTTTTGTGTTATATCTCAGGCATTTTTTTATATTATGTTAACATAAAAAATACGTTTCAAAAAAGTTATGGCTACCTACTAGATTAACAATTATTGGTAATCTAAAATGCAGACAATTAGAATCACTATACTTCGGCCGTTCAGAGAATGCGTTCCTGACACCTATCAGTTAGTCACGACTAGTGATGGGCACAACATAACACTGAGTTCGTTACCGTTCCTTCAAAATGAACCGCCGCATTATTTTAAGATTATTTTCGTTTTAAATTGGCGGAATCATTTGTTTTATATTTTAGTTATTTAAGTGGAAACCAAAAAAAGGTAATATTCATATAATAAAATTGTTTTATTTATTCTTTGTTACAAGTACATTGAATTGAATGTGCGAACAGAATATTAATCAGACTCCGATTTGCTTGAGGAGGTGGTGTCTTCATCATCATCTTCGCCTACATGTATAATTATATTATTATCAATAACAGAATCAATCCTGATATCTCGGTCTAACAAAAGCCGGGTAATCAAATAAAAACAGATCGAAAACACTTGAAAAACGTGGTCTATGCGCACGAAACGACAACGGACGACTGTTTTAGCGTCACAAAATGGCGGCCCATAACGCCATTTGGGGTTACCATTTTTAATCTAAGTATAAAAATGCGGTTTGGTCATAGTTTTATTTTTATATTTCATAAACGTTATAATTAAGTCTTATAGTCCATTATTTTCCAATTCTTAAAAAGAAAATCAAAACGTATTATTTTATATTATAACTGTATAAGAACAGATTACGATACTTGCCTGTTATTTTTAGCACAGCACTACAAAATATAAACCGCTGACATAACCTTGTAATAGCGCAGTATAGATTTAGAAAAATATTGTTTACCAAGTTATTTGACACTCAGTTTGGCACAAAATTATAACATTCATTGATTATTGATATAATAATGTTGTTTTAATGCTCCTCAATTGTTAAAACGGTAAACAACCAGCAAAAATATTTTTATCGTAACTGCAACGCCATTGCAAAGTTACGTCGTCAGTTCAATCGCGACGTGTCAGGAACGCATTCTCTGAATGGCCGAACTTATAGTAGTATATTATGCATTATCACAATTTCTAATAGCCGTAACTTTTATTTAACGGATTACCTATACCATTAGTCGTTTATCGATATTATTTATACATTATCTTCATCCAATAAAGATAAGCGCAATAAAATGCATGATACAATAGCCTGTGGTAATGTAATTTGTCATACATCCTACTGTATTATTTTGCATATTTATATGTATAATAACTATGTAAATACTATGTTCTGCGCCCGCGATATCAGCTTCTCGTAGCCGGATCGTGACTAAAACTATCCTATATCCTTGTCCCGGGGTCTAAAATACATCATCCTCCGAGCCTTTTTCACAAACTATGTTGGGGTCGGCTTCCAGTCTAACCGGGTTCAGCTGAGTACCAGTGCTTTACAAGAAGCGACTGCCTATGACTATCTATCGGGGTCTAAAATACCTCTCCACGGCTTAAAGGGTACAGCCGTTCTTGAGTTATAAGTAGTGCAAGTAAAACGAATTTTTTACGAACATAAACGCGAAAGTGTATATGTATTGAAGTTTGTTCCTCTTTTACGCAAAAATTACTAGCTGAATTTTGATGAAAATTTTGCAATCAAAGGCATTTAAAAAAGAAGATTTTCTTCTTTTCAATTTCACCCAATGGGCTCCGAAAGTACTGAAATTCTTTCTCTGTACGAAAGCTACACTCTTTTCCCGAATAACATAGGCTACATTTTATCCCGGTACGGGCAGTATCCATTAGACGCTGGTAAAATCGCTGTTAACACTCAGTGTGTCATACATTTGCATTAGACGAGTATTAGGTAGATGTCACTTTGTCATGACGAGCGTAACACGTGCCTAGATAGACACGCTTCTGGGAACATTAGCTGTATGATTGCCATTGTAAAGGCGTGCACGCATACCCACACTATGTGTTAGTAATATATTACCATGGGCTTGCCATGTGGGACGCAATTAAATAAACATATTAGGTTTTCTGATTCTGATGAGTATCAAGTCTAAAGAGTACGGGTCCGTCGATCTTAAGGTTAAGCAATGCTCGGTCAGTTCTTGGATGGATGAGCATCTTGACATGATAAGTCCCACTGTGTTTCGCAAGGCACGTTAAATGGTGGGTCCTGTCTGTCTTTTTGAACATCTTTATCAAGAAGAAAGCATAGTTTGGGAAAAGGCTCGTAAAAATATGTTGATGTTATACATTCATGTACCAATTCCCGATATTAAGTTTTCTTTTAATTCCTCCTATTCCGTGCAGTGGTACAATTTCCAGCAAGTTCAACTTTGTGCACTCACCCTTACTCTGCAATGCTCAAGTGATGTCAAAGCTATCTAAATATTAATATTTATTCATGCCGCTACAAGTGTGTGTGTGAGTCATGTATGTGTGAGTGTAGTTTCTCATAACGCAGTGTAAATCAAAATGATTAAGCGCAAACTAATGAATGGCTACTGTATAGTCCATTATTTTATTTGTGTGCGCGTAGTCGGTATGTATGTGTGGGTGTTTGAAAAATGATGAATGGCATACCGGATGGCAAAATCAGCGGATGAAGGGTTGTGTTAAATAAACAGTGGGTTACAATGTTTTATATGTTCATTTAGGTACCTATTGTAACAATGAATAGGATGTGCTTTTAACTCATAAGTGATAGAAGGGGTTTCCCGTGAATGTCTATACAAATAAGTTGGTACTATGTTAGCTGAAGTTTTTTTTTTTGACCTCGCTTATCTCAGAAAGTACTGGTCCGATTTCAAAAATTATATATTATCTAATATTGCTAGCTATAAATTGTATCTAATTATTATTAGGTACGGTAGACTGCACATCAGTGGTAACTGTCATGCACCTTATCTCAATAGTAATAAGTACGATTTTCCTATAAACCTGTTACCACTGACCTGAAGTTGACTGTACCTGTGCATATTACGCGGGCATGATGCCTCTTTTTAAAGAAAACTAATCAATGTTGTTTTTTTCTTTTCCAGCACGGTCTGTTCACGTGTATTCACAAATACTACACCATTGATGAGTGGAAGAAATTCGCTACGGAACATCCACAATGCTTAGAACAAATGGGTAAGTTAATAAAACCAAATGCAAGGGGAGGTTAACTTGGTATTCTGTAAATAGACTACTTCCCCTAATCTGGGTAAACTGGTATTGGGGAAAGGGGGTAGATAGATAGATAGATATTCTTTATTAGGTACACCAATTTTACATTGTTGATCTTAAACTAGTTAAAGTAGGTGACATAATGGGCGGTCTTATCGCTAAGAGCGATATCTTCCAGACAACCTTAGGATTGATTGAGATGAGAAGGAAAAGGGGTAATTAGCTAGTAAAGATGGTATCCTGTAAATAAACTGTTTCCACTTATAGGTATCTGGGTAAACGGGTATTGGGGAAAGGGGTAATAAGCTGGGTAAACATACCAATAGATCCGAGTTTAGCTGGCTAGTGCAATATCCATATACGTTATACAAATTGCACATTCAGAAAATATTGTTTCCTTAATTAAAACGTAAGGATGCCTAGATCTGGAATGTTAGGAATTGCTTTATCCCTTTCCTGTCATCGCCAGATCATTTTACGACTAGAGAGAATGTAGAGAACTCAAATGAGAATATAATGTAAATATGAGAATGTATGTGGGGATATGTAGCTATGGTCCGCTGTCATTAATGCACGAGCAAGTAACTGCATAATATAATCAGTCGAATCGGTGATCCGTTGTGTTAAGTCCACGTACACTACAAAATTGCGAAGGTCTGAATTTTGCTAGAGCAGCATAATTTCCTAAAAACCTCATTTTTTTCCTTCTCCCAGCTGCCAGCTCAGGCACAGCAGAAGCAGACTTCGAGCGTCTCACAGAGATCTTGAACACGGTGAAAGATCTGAAGTTCATATGCCTCGACGTGGCCAATGGGTACTCGCAGCATTTTGTCGAGTACGTCCGCAAAGTTAGGGCTGCCTTCCCTACGCATACTATTATTGTAAGTAATGGAATCCCTACTAATATTATAAATGCGAAAGTAACTCTGTCTGTCTGTATGTTACGCTTTACTAAGTATTTGGTACAGCGATAGAGTTGACCTTGAGAAAGAACGAAGGATAGTTTTTATCCCGGACTTTTGAAGAGTTCTCTTAAACAGAACTTGACGCGGGCGAAGCGGCGGGCGGAAGCTAGTAGTATATAATTTTGTCATTGATGTTTTTTGCTCTGGAATTTTTAAAGTATATAATCAGTTTCAATAGAGCTGTGAATTTGTTTCCTCAGATGTTGCTTTTTCAGTTGTTGTTTGTAAAGATGGGAAAATCAAAGCTCGTGACTAAATCAAAGCCGCACGGATCGATCGGTCATAAAAGCTAAGCAACGCTTGGCGCGGTCCTTTCGTGGATGGGTGACCATCTTCGTTTTATGGTTTGCCACACTGAGAGCAATTAGCTTTTTTTCTGAATATATTTAATTCATTTTCCTAATACAGTAGAATCCAGATATAACGACCTTCAAGGGACCGACGATACTATGTCGTACTAACCGGACGACGCACAAAACGGACAAATTATTTCTTAAGTACATAACTTAACTTGTACATACATACATAACTTACGAATACATATTATTATCTTCTTATATATAAAAATGAATTGATGCTCATTAGTCTCACTAAAACTCGAGAATGGCTGGACCGATTTGGCTTATTTTGGTTTTAAAATGTTCTTAGAGGTCCAGGGAAGGTTTAAACGATACTAAGTTTGTTGGGTCAGCTAGTCTTCTTATATATAATAAACCGGCCAAGTGCGAGTCGGACTCGCGCAGCGAGGGTTCCGTACAAATCCTGTATAGATAAAAAGTGAGTCTCGCGCCAACCGTTCAGTTTAGAACAATCATAGTTATGATTATTTTGTGAGACCAAAATAGTTAATATTTTTTATTTAATAATATAACTAAAATAGTAGGCCAGTACCTTGTAAAAGTTATTTATATACAACATTTTGTAGTCATCATTCAGAAATCTGATTGAAAATAGCTAATTAAGGTCATTGGGCATATCTGACCTATTTTGCAAAAACTGGCGGACATGAATCAAAGTAGTTTTAAATCGTGGACAATGGTATGACGTTTCTTTGAATATAAATATTTTATCAAAATTCCATGGAGACGAATGTCCAGGATCGTTTGAAAAATATAAAAGACAAGCAGTTTCAGAGGATTGTACAGGTTGCAATGCTAGTTTTTATTGTTAAAGACTTTTCATAAAGAAGAAGGATGTCAATTCGGATGACCAGGATCTGATGAGGATCTGGAAACCCTGAGAAATCGAGGGCAACTCTTGAATATTGTAGGCACGTATCGAGTCAAAACCAGATATGTGAGTGTATTTTTGAGGGTAATGGTAAACAGTGAAGGTTTTTAGCTGATTTGATAATGGAGACTACAGAGAGTCGAGGGAACTCCTGAACGGTATGTTGCAACTACCACGTGTTTGAGCTTATTTTATTCGTATTGGCGAAGACTTTCCACATAGATAAGTTTGACTGCCATTGTGAGATCGATAGCAAAGATCAGATATAGTTATGGGAACTCCTTTACAATTTATAACGTAACCTTGTGTTGGAGCTTATTTTATTTTAGGTGATGAGAATTCAGTACTAATGGGATCTTTTATTTTTGAGGGATTAATCACCTAACGAGCCCCAGTTTCAGGTTTTTTTCGAAACTGCCTGACGACTTGTAACTGTCGAATTGTAACAACGACTGCTAGAGTGTAGGATTCGGGGCTGCTGGCTTTACGTTTCTAGAGCCTTGACAAAAGTGTGATTCTGTCCTTTTCTTTGTTTTATAAAGTCGGCTTTATTTTATTTTGTAGCATTTTACAAACAAATCCAACTTCAAACATATAAAAAAGCAACAAGAAAACAAAAGCAAGAAAGAAATTAAAAAGATGATAGGTGCATCGGTCTAGAAGTCGGTGTCTAGAGAATGCATCTATATTTATTTAACCACCGAGATCTAGACCGATGCATATAAACAGTTTTCTTGTTGGTTTTAGAAGTTGTTTTTTTTTTTTGTAAAAAGTTTTTATTTTTAACTTTTGTGAAAAGTTCTCGTCAAAACGAATAAGATAAACCCAAACACGACGTTACTAAAACATACCGTTGAGGAGTACTCTCGACTTTCTCACGTCTCCATCATCAGGTAAGCTCTAAACCTTCACTGTTTGATAAAATCACCAGACATACATCTGAGAATCAAGTTTTAATCCTATGCATGCCTACAATTTCTGATAGTTGCCCTCAATTTCTCAGGATTTCCATCATCAGATCCTGACCTGATAATGGAAATAAACGGCGAGTATACTCTTTTACTACAAAGAAATGTTTTATCAAATCCGTCAAACTTGGTCGTTTAAATTCCCCATTGAAATGAGGAAAATATTTGATTTGATTTGATAATATTTTATGTAACTTCAAATTTATCATTTTCGCAATTTTTCCTTTATCTGTACTATATAACGGTGCTTCTTGCCGAATTTCAAGATTCTGAGTTCACGGGAAGTACCTTGTAGGTTTTGATTCCCTAGCGTGTGACGGAAATTCGTCTAAGGTGTCGGTATAACTACTGTATCTTTTGATCGCGTTAACTTAGAAGTTTGATTTTTTCACTGCTTAAAGGGACAATAGACCTAGGTATTTGGTATAAATTTCAATTTGATACCTTTATTCGTTTGTGAGAAATAAGGTAGTAAGTTTCATTTTATTAAAATATTTTTTTTTACATTATATAACTAAAAAAAATGAGATTTTCGTAATTTTTCCTATATTTGCATTATATGACAATGCTTCATGCCAAATTTCAAGACTCTGAGTTTACGGGAAGTATCCTGTAGGTTTTGATTCCTTTGCGAGTGTCGAAAATTTGTTGAAAATATAGACATAATCGGCTGTATCTTTTGATTGGCTTGGCTTAGAAGTTTGATATTTTCACAGCTTAAAGGGACAATAGACCTGAGTATTTCATGTGAATTTCAGCTTGATACGTCCACGCGTTCTTGAGATAAAGGGTCTTGACAGACAGACAGACAGACAGACAGACAGACAGACAGACAGACAGACGGACAACAAAGTGATCCTATAAGGGTTCCGTTTTTTCCTTTTGAGGTACGGAACCCTAAAAATGAATTGCTGTTCGTTAGTCGGACTAAAACTCCGGAATGGCTGGACCGATTTGGCTTATTTTGGTTTTAGAATGTTTGTAGAGGTCCAGGGAAGGTTTAAACGATACGAACGCGGGGCGGGGGTGCGAGTGCGTAGGTAAACAAAACATTGCGCGTGTGTCGTTTTAACCGGAAGTATTATAATAAATATTGGTCGCTATAAGCAGTTGGTCGCTTAAACCGGAGTCGCACTAAACGGTTATATTGTCTTAGTACCTATATACAAAACCTAAGTTGAGTAAAGATTATCGTCGCTAAAACCGATTGGTTGTTATAAGCGAAGTCGTTATATATGAATTCTACTGTATATTCCCATGATGTTGTATTTCCAGGCTGGCAATGTAGTGACCGGTGAGATGGTGGAAGAACTGATTCTGTCTGGTGCTGATATTATCAAGGTACGCCAATCGTTTTGTTCTCTAATTTCATGGTTTCCAAGATAACTGTAATTTTATTATCTGTAATCTATGAAATTCTGAAGAGAAAGAAAAATAAGCTTTAGTGAATATATATTGCTTACGTCTTCTTTTCTTTTTACACAGTCTCTCTGTATCTCTTTTTTATTCTAACCTTCCCGTAACGGGCCTGCTGGAAGAGATTTCTGAGCTGTGCCTTTGTACTATTTGTTCTATTTATCTTGTGTGTGTTCTGTGCATAACTGTGTACATAAACTCTTCTTCATGTCTAACCGAATACAGCTGCGTACCAGTGGCTTACAAGGAGCGACTGCCCTAACTGACCTCCTCAACCCAGTTACCCGGGCAACCCTATACCCCTTTGGTTAGACTGGTGTCAGACTTACTGGCTTTTGACTACCCGTAATGGCTGCCAAGCATTCAATGTCATGTTTATGTTTCTCAGGTGGGTTCTTTTTTCAGGTGGGCATCGGCCCCGGTTCAGTTTGTACGACTCGCATTAAGACAGGTGTGGGTTACCCGCAGCTGTCGGCTGTCATCGAATGCGCGGACGCAGCGCACGGACTCAAGGGACATATAATATCGGTAAGTGATTACATAGATTGTCTGTCTGACATCCTTACATACTTTTCTGGCTTTTAATAAGGATTCTTAGGGGCATGCCACAGATGAATCAATGATAGATGTACTTATTATACAATGTGTCCCGGGGATAAGTGACCGCCCGAAATTTTTTGAATATTTGTACAAAATTAAGGATAATTTCATTTATATTTTTGAAAAAAATCATTAAAAAAATTTTATAGTCAGGCCTGTTATACTTCGGCCGTTCAGAGAATGCGTTCCTGACACCTATCAGTTAGTCACGACTAGTGATGGGCACAACATAACACTGAGTTCGTTACCGTTCCTTCAAAATGAACCGCCGCATTATTTTAAGATTATTTTCGTTTTAAATTGGCGGAATCATTTGTTTTATATTTTAGTTATTTAAGTGGAAACCAAAAAAAGGTAATATTCATATAATAAAATTGTTTTATTTATTCTTTGTTACAAGTACATTGAATTGAATGTGCGAACAGAATATTAATCAGACTCCGATTTGCTTGAGGAGGTGGTGTCTTCATCATCATCTTCGCCTACATGTATAATTATATTATTATCAATAACAGAATCAATCCTGATATCTCGGTCTAACAAAAGCCGGGTAATCAAATAAAAACAGATCGAAAACACTTGAAAAACGTGGTCTATGCGCACGAAACGACAACGGACGACTGTTTTAGCGTCACAAAATGGCGGCCCATAACGCCATTTGGGGTTACCATTTTTAATCTAAGTATAAAAATGCGGTTTGGTCATAGTTTTATTTTTATATTTCATAAACGTTATAATTAAGTCTTATAGTCCATTATTTTCCAATTCTTAAAAAGAAAATCAAAACGTATTATTTTATATTATAACTGTATAAGAACAGATTACGATACTTGCCTGTTATTTTTAGCACAGCACTACAAAATATAAACCGCTGACATAACCTTGTAATAGCGCAGTATAGATTTAGAAAAATATTGTTTACCAAGTTATTTGACACTCAGTTTGGCACAAAATTATAACATTCATTGATTATTGATATAATAATGTTGTTTTAATGCTCCTCAATTGTTAAAACGGTAAACAACCAGCAAAAATATTTTTATCGTAACTGCAACGCCATTGCAAAGTTACGTCGTCAGTTCAATCGCGACGTGTCAGGAACGCATTCTCTGAATGGCCGAACTATAATAACAGGCTTTGCTCTTTTTTTTCAAATTTCAACTGACTGTATTTTTGCATTTGTTTGAAATAACAGCAAACATTGTTGTGAGCTATTGTAGGAAATATCATGTAGTTTATTAATAAATTAAAAGAAAGTGATATTAAGGGGGCATTTATTGGACTTATTTTGAAAAAACTGAAAAAAAGGCGTTATTTTCTTTGAATTTTTATGTTCTTTTTTTTCTAATAAATGTTTTATTACATTTTTGTTATGTTTGATAATTTTAATTGATAAACTATGATGTCGGCTAGTCAATAAAGAAAAAAGAATTTAAAAAGATGTAAAAACTTAGGAAATATCTTAAAAAAACTGCAGCACGTCACAGTATTTACAAAAAATCATTAAAAAAAAACCAAAGGCGGTAAGTCCCAAATATAAAGGAAATTATCCTTAATTTTGTACAAATATTCAAAAAATTTCGGGCGGTCGCTTATCCCCGGGACACATTGTATATGTTAATCAGAATGGTATAGTAATTCACGGCAGAGGCTGTCATGCCGGCTTATTAGGTCATTAAACCTGCAGATCACTGCACAGCCGGTATACGGTAGATCATCATCTGCCTAGCCTTGTCCCAACTATGTGGGGGCTGGCTTACAAGAATCAACTGCTTATCTGACCTCCTCGACCCAGTTACCGGGGAACCGAACCCGAACAATATAAAGGTAAAATTCTAGAAGTTACTGAAGACTTCTTTTTAATCTGATGCCAACAATTATTATTTGTGCTAGAAGTATATCAATTTTTAACGCCTGCTATGCCAAATTTCAGGACGGCGGTTGCACCTGTCCTGGTGACGTGGCCAAAGCGTTTGGTGCTGGTGCAGACTTTGTAATGGCGGGTGGTATGTTCGCGGGACACGACCAGTGCGGCGGCGACGTGGTCACCCATCCTGATGGCAGGAAGGTTAAGCTGTTCTACGGCATGTCTTCGTCTACTGCCATGCAGAAGCATTCGGGGGGCATTGCGGAGTATCGGTCTTCGGAAGGTAAAGGGGTATTTTTACTAGACAAGTCTAGAGTTCTGATGTACCAAAGTGGATCGGAGCGGAGAAGTTTTGAAACAACCAATAGGATTTCTTTATTCAAACATTCTGTCTTATGTCCACTCTTTTTCCATCCCGCTCCGCTTTTTTGGCTTATGTTGTAATCTTAATTCTTCAAAATAAGTAATGAGTAAATGTGTCTATGTTGTGAATACCACCAGAAGTAAATAAATAGGTATAACCTCTTTTTGGAAAGTTAATAACAGATTCAATAACCAACTTTCGATGCTCCTTTTCCAGGTAAAACAGTAGAGGTAGAATACAGAGGTGACGTAGGTGCAACAGTGAAGGACATCCTAGGCGGCCTCCGATCCGCCTGCACGTACGTAGGTGCCGCGCATCTACGGGAACTGCCGCGAAGAGCCACCTTCATCAGGTGCTGCAGGCAGGTCAATGACACCTTCTCCTAAGTATACGTATAGGATTGTACATCATCAGGATAGTATATCACACTGGGATAGCTAGTTCTGTCACGATGGGATAGTCGGTTATATCCCAGCGGGATAGGTCGTTCTGTCACAGTGGGATAAGTTGTATCCCATTGGGATAGTTAGTTGTATCCCAGTGTGATAGTAACGGCTGTATAGAATAGTTGGAATTTCTGTGGGATAGTAAGATCTTTCTGCGAAATGAGATCTGACTATGATAATTTTGATGGTATAGATTTTGTATGTGGAGTACATGTGATAGTGATGTTGCGAAATAACTAAGTTCTTGATATCACAATTTTGATGATAGAAGGACAATGTATTCCATGTTCAATTTTATTGTTCTTAAAATGTCTTTATCCACTTCAAAGACTTTAAAATCATTCGTTTGCTGTTTGTAAAGATTTGTATTTTAAACAGAGGAACTTAGTTACGTCACAACGCCACTGCGTCATGATTTTATTACTTAATATTGATGTTGAGACTTAAGAGAAAGTCGCTATGAAAAATCACGTCTTACTTAATTTAGAAAATTATTTTCACCTAAACATTGCACTACCGAAGAACATTGACAAATTGATTACCTTTAATAGCTTAAGGCTTATTTTTCTCATCTCGAGGCCTTGTCTTTTTAATATTGCTTTACTCGAGGCACAAGCGTAGCCTTCAATTGGTCAATGTACTTTGGTCTGGTCATATACTTCAACAAGAAGCAGTTTTTCTCTACTTAAGAATATACTTAAGAAATTAAATAATCACTTTGTTAAACTAGAAATTCAATCGAACTAGAAACTCATGAACTAAATGCGGAAAGGATACTATTCGTGCCTCAAAAAAGAGCTTAAATAAAATGTTCTCGTCTTTCTGCAAACTATATTTCCTTGTGGTTTAAATTGGCCTCGTGATCAGCAAGACTGATATGAGATATTTAAACACTGTTTTTTAGAGTCATTATACACATAGTTTCATCTGAATACTTGTTGCTCCCACGGAGGCATACTTTGGCTTGAGGCAGTACTTTACATCGAGGCAGAACTTTACATCGAGGCAGAACTTTGTCGAGGCGTGCACTTAATGCTTAAGTCAGTTCATACATAATTCTAAACTTAACAATACATAGCTTAAATACACAATCAATTTTCTGGTGCTCTAATATTAATCTCTTAGATAGGAGACACGATCAAAACGAAATAATCAGCTTTTGAATAGATGTAATAGTTCAATTTTAGATAAATTATATACTTACGCGAATTTGTGATTGTTGAAGAATATTACAGGAATAAATGTATGGAAGGACGCATTTTTTTGTTTGTTTACTATATTACGTTAGTACGGACTACGGTGCTATTACTCAGGACTCAAACACTTAAGTTTTTCATAAGTTTATAATCATGAGCTTTTTGCAGCTTAGCATCGTGAATATAAAATATAAATTAAGTAAATATTTGAATTAGTTTCTTCGAAGTTAACTTATTTTCCTGTATCACCTAATGTTTTATATGTAGAATGTACTACTAAACTAAGTATTTATAAAGCTAAATGACGCACATTTTGTTAGCACATCTCTTACTGACCACTGACACCTTAACGGAATGACAATTCATTTGAATTGCTTTGTAAAATGATAGTTACTACTGGTAAAATATTGATGTAAATTAATTATTATGTAATATTTCAAAAATGAGCTGTTATAAAGGAATGTAAAGAATTTTATCATGTTCACACCTCAACCAGATACTTTATATTATTACCTATCTTGTCGACTAAATCCTTAATCCAGTGCATCTTATGTCTATCACCTATATATTATGACATTTCACCTGAATCGAAAACAAGGCACTTTATATCGAGGCACAAAGTGTACTTTCAGTCGAGGCCAGAATAAAAATGTAATGACTGAAACCGAAATCTTTTACCAATGACAATAATAGAAGTCTGTTAAAATCCATTTGTGAAATGTAATGCAAAATATCAACATTTTAATCCCATTTTTAATTAATTTTTTGTTTCAATTTTCTTAAAACTATGCCTCAATTGTTAACCTTATCGTGGCTTTCAAAAAATGAAATTTTAAAATATAAAATGATTTTTAAAATGTTAAATCGAATTTTAAATAATAAAATAATAATGACTTTTAAACGTATGATGCTTTAAATGTAAAAATGTTTCTATCTCGAGCACATTTTATGGTCTTGCACAATTTAATTCTGTATTGCTTTAAGTTTAAGCCATTTAGCATTTTTGACTGCCTAAGCTGCTTATAATTGAAATTGTCAAATTTGTCCCTGTAATTTATATATTGTATAACTTTTATTGAAAATTAATTTGAGCGTTATTTACCTAGGCAGTGAGGATGTGGTAAGTCCTAAATTAAAATAAAATTCTCACACATAGGTGTGACGTTAGTTTCAAAGTTACTAATGGTCGGCTTTTTGAGCACCCTTATTGGTATTTTATATATCTCTATTCATATTTAAAGGAGTATGGATAAAAATCATTGATAATGGTCTACGACATACTTGACAACGGTGATCAGAAACCGACTCATAGGACCTTCAATTTATTTCAGAATCTGTTAACTATTACATACTGTTTGCACAAAATACTGGTCTTTCAAATAAAGGTAATATTCAAATTCTGGAACCATAGTAAATATTGTAAAAGTAATCGGACCTCTTTTGTGAAAAGCACAAAGTTAAAATGGCGACGAATAAAATGTTTTGAAGAGTGTTATTTTTATTTGTTATTATGTGTTAAAAGACGAAGAACCGTTGTTTCTAACGTTCTTAAAATATAGTTAATGTACATAGTTCGGCGTTTTATTTATTCCATCCTGTGATGTTAATTTAATTCCAAAAGCAGGGGTCCTTTTCCCAAAATTAATTACTATTTTCCACTTTTAATATAACTAAAAAATCCAGGCTGCGGTGGAAAATAAAATCAAACGACGAAGAGGTAATAAATTTACCCCGCTACGTTCCCTTTAGTTTATTAAATTATTGTATCATACAACAGAACTTTGTCCACATTGAAACACATTGAAAGGTTCAAGTCATATCGCGATCCTTTTAGAAAACTCAGCATTGCTTCGTCGTACACACAGCATTACCAGTTTTCATGCAATAACAAACATTGCAATCTACCATGTAAGTTTGTCCCTTAGGACAAGAATTATCCTTCTGCACGAATGGTATGAACTCCATCATCATAGGCTGATCAGGCGGCGGCTTCAAATCTCCTCGAAATTTTGGAATACCTCTAGTATCCGTGAAAATTTCCTTCAGTTTCTCCTTTTTCTTCGAACATAACTTCGATGTACATGCAACTGTCTTACCGTCAGCCAAGCATCGACATTTGTTACAGTCCGACTGATAAAAATGCATAGGTTCACAATAGCCATGCATTGTAGATAGCTCCTTAGGCGTCTTGTCTGCTGTCTTACAAGCCTCGTCAATAGTACAGTACTCGCGTTTCTCATCGTTTTCCATGACACAGTGGCAGATCAGGCAGTTGACTTGGTAAGAGGTTCCTTCGACACAGGTCCTGTCGTGCAATAATTCAGTTGGCTGCTTGCAGATGTTCATCGTACATCCAAAGTACTTCACTCCGTCCAGCATGAAGCAGTGACACGTATTGCAGTCCTTCTCATACTTGGTTCCAGGCACACAGTTAAACTCATCCTCACTCTGTTGCGCTTCTTCGTAACTCAGCTGCGGTAAAGAGATCTGCGTGTGTGCCTGCAAACACTTCTTCGCTGTACAGTATATAGTGTCTTTCTTGTTACAATGGCAGAAGTTACAAGCTTTTTTAAACACAGTACCGGCTTTTTTCTGGTAGCAAGCAGTATTTTGCGTTGTAGCCATATCGTGATCGTCTTCGGCAGTACAGTTGTCACATAAGAGCCGGTTGTTTCGGAGACAGACGCAAATTTGACAGCCGAGCTTATATCTTTTACTAGGGGTACACGTGGCGTATACCTCTTCAACTCTGTCGTCGTCAGTGTGAGCTTTTGAGACTTTTTCGCTTTCGCATTTTCTTTTTGTGCAAAACTTTGTGTCTATTAGACCTGATTCGGGACAGAAACAAACATTGCAGTCATAGAGGTAGGCTTTGGTTGCACTACAGCTGGTGTTCTCGGCTGGTTTCTTTGAGTCGGTCATTTCTACGGTGTGTAGGACTCTGAAGATGTCTCGGCAGACCGGGTTGGGCCACGTGCCTTCTTCGGTGCATACGCACAGAAGCTCGTTCTTGCGGTAGTGCACTCCTGCTTCGCAAGGAGTTTTCTCTGATCGCCAGACGCCGCGGCCTTCCATTCCTACATCCATATGAGTGATGGCATCTGAAAAATAATTTTTAGTACAGAAATTGGAGTTATGAGCGATATCTGGGAGAAGTCTAACAAGTAGAACTAAAGTAGGTTGCAAGTTGTTTTCGGGCACTCTCATGCTGCGCAACGTATGAAAAAAAAAAAACAATAAAGTAGAAGACCATGCTGTGGTTGGCTTCCTAACTGGATGCATCAGATGATTTGCAACTGAGTCAACGTACCATTGAAGTGACCAAACATATCAACTTCGCTGCAGTCTCGAGCCCGGCAAGTGTATTGGCTCTTAGGACCGCAGTGGCACCAGTTGCAATCGTTCAAAGCAATACTGTTTCTTGAACATCGTTCGCTCCACACTTTCTCTGCAATCGCTGAAAACATTCATCTACGTTTAAATCTACTAGTTCCTTTTCTCCGGTGTCTTAAAGAACATATACGAGTAGAACAGCTTCCTTCTTCTCCCGTCGTTCACCTAAAGGCTAAACAAATGAGCATCATGTCATGAATGGTACCTTTAGAATATATTACTTTGAGTTCATGCTTGATTGATCACAAACAGAAGAACGATTTTACCATAACGTTTAAAAACAGGCTGGGGCTACATACTTGCAAGTTTGAATATGTTTGCCATAAACAAAGGAAGATCTGGCAAGACTAAGAACATATGGGAGTCACTGTACTTGTGTGAATATAAAACCACTAGGAATAGATCACAGATACAAACATAGGAATTTGTCAACATTCTATATACCTATCCAGTAACAAACAGACTGCATATCAGTGGTAACTGTCATGCACCTTAACTCAATAGTAATAAGTACGATTTTCCTATAAAACTGTTACCAATGACCTGAAGTTGACTGTAAGAATATCGGGGCCGTAAGCCCCTTGCAGAAGATACTTACATGTTTCAAAGCGTAACATCACTACTAAACGAACGTTTAAAAACAATAGAAATAAGATTCTGATAGTCATCTTCTTTCTTATTTACTCAGTTTTCAACCAAGTCATTTCTTAGGGAAATTATTTCCTTTGACTAGTAAAAGTTATTTATTATCTATGAATATTGGGCTTTATAATTGGTTTTTCGTTTATGGGCGGCGAAGAATAAATTGGTTTTTGAAAATGAATAGTCAGATGTCGGTTCTGAAGTATTTAGATAAGAATTCAGTCCGATAGAATTTTTCGGAGATATAGAAACATTCAGTATTTTGTCATAAAGTTTCTCTTTAAAGGTGTATGATGTCTTTGTTTGTTCTATAATGGTTGGGTGTGTGTTATTTTTAAATCTTTGAAAACAATTACATATTGCAATTTTTAGATTTATGGAGTAAACTTCAAGTACCATCAGAAACATAGTACAATCAAAATATAAAGTTCAGTTGTTTTGTAAGAATTGTGTTCTATAATGTACCTACTCTTTTTTAGAATACAACACAGAACTTTTGAAAATTAAGGGCAAGTATTTACCTACCTACCTAAAAGTTCAAAGTTTCTATAAAAACAATAAAACAAAAATTAGTTCTCTATGCTTTTTACTGCATCACCACATTTGTTTTTAGTGCAAAGTAATTTACTATTCTTTAAGCAGAAGCACATATTGCAATCCTGGACTGTCGTAGACCCAGGTTTGCATTTCGTCTCCTTTGATAAAGTAACCATGGACTTCCTCAGCGCCAGTTGGAAAACCTTGTTCAATACTTTAGGAAGACTTATCTTTATTGTATTGCCGGCGTATTGGTAGGATCCTGCTGTATTTGTTCCTTTTGATATCTCAACTACTGTTCCTTTATTAGGGTCAAATTCGGGATTTTCGTTAGGATTTTCATTTGCATTGTCGTTAGCATTTTCATTAGCGTTTTCATTAGCATGTAACATAATAGCGCTTTCAGTAGTTGATGAAGTTTCAGGAACTTCGGGGACCACATTTACAGATTCATTTTCGCTAGAATTCTCGTCCCCTTCCTCATTAGGACTTTCATTAAGCATTTCATCACCTTCTACAATCGGGAACTTAGTACTTTTTCCATCCTTTAATAATTGTTGCGCAGTAGGTGCGGGGGTAGGTACGGTACTTGTTATGACACTCTTCTGTGGAGCTGGATTATTAAGCTGAGCCTTAATCGCTTCCTCTGAATCTGTATAATATTCGACACTTTCAGTTAAGTTGTCATTATTAGTTTTGGTGGTAGGTAAAGTGTAGATTTCATTACTTTCTCTATTTACCTCTATAGCAATGTTTTGGTTGTTATGCATTTTATGCGGGGTCGATTTTGGAGATACCCTTGCCATCTCTTTTGTTGTAGCCTTTTGACTTTGGGTCCTTAACGCTTTTTGGTTTCCAGGTATGAGTTCCACAGCTTCTCTTATTAAATCCTTGCCACAGATCCTTAAGTTATACGAGCCAAGTTCAAGTTTTTTGGAGTAGTAGTTTCCAGTATTACAGACAAGTTTGTTTTGGTTGATACAGTAACAGAATTGACAGGGAGCTAAGGAGTACCAGTTTTTTACTTCACAGTTACTGTACATGCTGTTGGGCTTCATGTTTCTACGGTGGACTTCTTCATCACAAGTATTTTTTGTACAACGATCGGAGAGGATGACACCTTTCGGACCACATCTACATACATTGCAGTCGACAGGGACATAACTATCAGGCTCGCATTCGTGTTTCACGACGTTTCTGGGAGGTAGTGATTGAAAGGTTTCGTAACAATTTTTGTGTGGCCATCGTCCATCTTTGGTACAAATGCAGGTTATTAATTTTTGCACGTAAAGCTGGTTCGGATTACATTGCCCTTTTGTAAGTTCAATTCTTTTGTCATCTGAAACATTTTATCATTTTGTGTAAACTAACACATGTTTTAAAACCAACAGCATTCAGAAATTCGATCCAAGTAGCTCACCTTTAGTCCTATTGCAGTTCAGAGCTTCGCATTCAAATATGGCCTTCGAGGTGCACAAGCATTTGTTACACTCATTCTGAACCACGTCTCCTACTTGACAAGACTTGACTTGGTGGCGAAAATGATCTGAAAATTGGTTATTAAGTTAAAATGTCAATATATTTTTTAAATTAGCTATAACACTACAAGATAAAGATGGGCTTATACTTCCAAAAATATTTACCTGTCGACGATTTAACACTACTAATGGTAAAGCACAATATAAAACAGGATAACATCCACATAGTGCTTCTCAAATAAATGCTGAAAGCGTAAAGAAACTTCGACCATCGTTAGAACGTAATTGGAACACTTGATAGCTTTTTATGTGATTTTTTATTATGATTGTGAACTTCTTCCTTAACTACCAATTTAAGAAATATATCAAATCTTTGGAAATAAGACCGTGACTTATAACTAGGGTAAGTATTTTTGTTAATTAGGAACGATCGTGAAATTAGCACCGCTTATCTGGTGTTTTTAGTGGTACCAAAGGTTCAGGGTCTTTATTAATATTTTTCATCTTCCATGATAATCTTGTTGTCTTCATATGTCTTTTTAAACTGTTTCCAGCAGTCAAGTTCATAATAAAGCCCTCTTACGGCCAGTTTCTTCATCAAAAGTTAAAGTTAAAGTAATGTCTAAAGTAAAAGTAACGGTCAAATTCGTTTTTTCAAGGCTAAAGTGACAGCAAAACTAATAGAAAAATTGAATTTGACCGTAACTTTTACTTTAGACATTACTTTGACTTTTACTTTGGCTTTAACTTTTGATGAAGAAACTGGCTGTTAGAATGTTTGAAATAATTTCGGGTTAAATATGTTGAGAAAAAAACGATTTGCTTGCAGACACAAATTACAATAACATCAAAGAATACATTTTACATGCTTGTGAAATTTTTCATTCACCACATAGAAAACGAAAACACATTTTTAAAACTTCCTTTTATTCATAAAAGCTAAATAGATCACTTTGTAGTCTTTTTGATGAAGATGGGATATTCGCCGACTTTAATGAAGGTGGGGGTAGCATCAACGCAGGCATCGCTTAGACTCTTATAGCAATGTTCTTCTACTAAGATCCTGTCGGCTTCACACTCACAGAAGAAACATTCGTCAGTCACCTTGCCTGGCTCTTCACATTTATGCATAGTATGGTTGTGAGGAACCTTGATTTGGATAGGAAACTTCGGTTTTATTGTTGTGTTGTTCGAAGAATTTTCTGTTGAAAGAGTTCTTTTATTTAGTTGTTTATTTACATTAGGATCTGTTACTGTAGTTACTGGTCTAGATTCTGTGACTACAATTCAATTATGTATTACTAATAAAGTATTGAGTATGTAGCTTCTTCTTCGAGTTTTGAGTATTTCATTAATCGTCATCAAAACTAAAAAGGTCCAAGAAGTTTATTTGTAAATATAAAGGGTATAATTACCACCAGTCCTTCTTCCCATGGGCACATAGTTAATCCCAGGAAATGCTTGTTCACAGTATTGGGTCTCTGGCATAGGCCGGCAAAAATATTTGATGTTTCCCATGTAAGGACATATGCAAATCTGACACCTGTAACAAGCTTACTATTACAATCTATTTAAAACACCTCTACTATGGAAACCAATGATGAACCCACATTGCACCAAGTCGACATATTATATATTTTGTACGTTCATAAAAGTAAAAAAATATTTAACACAATAAAGACGGTATATTTTGACTTTAAATTTTCCAATATTTTGACCGTACAAAGGCTTTCAACACCATCCAGCACGGTTACCTTTATAAAACGTGCAAAATATCGAGAGTGCTACATGGTACTATCATTGGACCCAACAAAGTAAAAAAAGTTTGGTAATAATAATGGCGTCCACGGCCGATTTCGGCCACGGCGGCTGTTCTCATTTAAGAAGATCAGTCAGCTGCGCAGGACATATTATTGTGCACAAGCATTTGCGCAGACACAGGTGCACTCCCTATTTCTTCACTCTCATAACCCGATGGGACTGCAATCTGACACGACCGGAAAGAGATCAGGCGTAGGACCGACATTTACGTGCTCTCCGATGCACGGGTGAATCAATCACCAACTTCCAGACTACGGGCTGCTTTGTGAAAGTTTAAGAAAACCCACAAAGCGATTTCGGCCCGACGGTTGATGCGTTATTTTTTTTTCTTTGGTAATTGATTAGATATATACTATTATAAATTTTATTTCATTAAAATCACCCTATAATATACTGCGACCCTGCAGTACACTGTTGTCTTGGAGAACTATCAGATACATTATACGTTGTACAGTTCAATAATCTTCTCGATATCATAACTTCTTCTTCGCCAGTATTTCTATAACTGCCAGCTATATCAACGACATCATCTAATTCATCCACGATCTCGTCCCCACCAGCATTGTCGCCACCATTAAATTCTTCGTCGAAAAGGTCTTCACTATAGTCTCCTCGGATTCCACCGGGACTTTTAGTCTATAACAATATGGCTATGAGATTGAGTTTAGCAAAATTATGCATTTTAACATCCTTCTCCTCCTATACGCTATTGATCTTGAGCAAGTCGAAACCGGAGTAAAGATGCTGTTGATTTCAAACAAGGGTCATAAGTTATAAGGGAACCTTGCGAAGATAAAGAAGCGACCTTAGACATAATAAGTAACACAGAAACAATGTTCCAGGATAATTAAATGATATTCAGGATAAAAAATAAAATTACATATGAGATTTTATTTCAATAGTCTATCTAAATGACAAAAAATTGTAATTGATAATGGGCGTGATACAACCAAAAATACGTAAAAAATGTTATTATTAGACTAGTCTTATAATAATTAGTAGCTATCCGTTTTAATTCACTCGGATTATTAAATTAAATACTAAGGGACATCCAAGCAATCCTATTTTGAGGCACGTAGAAATAATGATGAGCAGAAATGAATTTGATTTAATTAAAGCCAACTTATTGCCAGGGAGTGGGAAAACACCAAGTTAGCAATAAAGGCAACTGCTAACTGTAGTTCTGCGAATAGTTTTTGGATATGAATCGATCGGGAAGATGTGTTAGGACCAAAGCCCGCACTTTTGCACTGATATAAGTTGCGAGCCGCCATTAAGTTTGCCGAAAACCTACTTATGAAATAACACAGTGTAGTATACACATATGTTTTATCCAAATACAGAATGTTGTCAAAGATTGCATTTCACAATCGCGTATGGTACTTTTTCAAAGAAAACATGTGGAGGCAGAACTAGGGGATTTTTTCCAGAACTGAAAACAAAATAAAGTTTAAGTTAATGTGAGATTTGGCCGTAGTCATTAAATATTTGAAATGAAATCAAACAGTCAAGTATATGTGACTTCGGTAGAATAAATTTGGCCATATAGACTGGTCATCAGACTAATAATTTAAAACACTTCATAGAATGTCTGAAAGCTGTGAAAAACTTCAAAACTAGTCTCATCAACGAACGTTATCGCAAAACGCAATTTTTGCCAACAAACTTTAGAAACATAAATCAAACTAAAGAACTTAATTTAAACAAAAAAAAAAACAGAGAACCCCGTCTGTCTCATTTTTCGGGGTGGTTCTACACAAAATGGATTTTTGGACATAATTATTACAATATCCAAATCCTTAGGCCATGTTCGGTTTAAGTATCGGCTTTGTGACCATTTATAAATACATTATATACTACATGTGCACACAACTTCAGAATATTTCCCACAAATCAACAAGTCTCTTGCTTTTAGTCATCAAAAAATACAGCTACTTTACTTACAGTACTTATAGCCTTCTCATTATCGCAAAGCGCAGGGGAACAGTTTGCGTATTCTTTTAAGCCCATTTCTGGACACACACAAATCTTACAACCTAACTTAAACTCTTCACCAGGAAAACAAAGCTCTAAATTCCTAGTTGTGTCTTCTACAAGCTGGTTACCTAACAAAGACTGAGACAATTTGAATATTTTTTTCCAAGGTGTGTCTGTTTCAGAGCAAGTTCTGTTTGTGCACGCTTTGTCTTTCTTCTCGCCGTTTGGAGGACAGATACATATGTTGCAGTCATCACTAAATAATTCCCCGGGAGTACAAGTATCTGAACGTAAGAAATTAGGCTCGCATTGATTTTTGGTGCATTTGTTCACGTTTTTAACACCATCCGTCCCACAGAAGCAAATGTTGCAGTCAACTGTATAGTAAGCTGCTGGCTCACACGCAAAGTCTGCTACAATTACGTTCTTGAGTTGACTGCCACAAGTATTATTCGTACATGATCTATCTTTTACCAATCCACTTGCACCGCAAATACAAAAATTGCAATCGACTTTAGCTATAGCGCCTGAAACACAAGTGGAGGTGATCGATACTGTAGTTAAAGGCTGAACGTCATCCTTGTGAGCCTCTTGTATTGTCATTTTTGCTTCACAATCATCAAAAGTGCACCATTTCTGATCAATCTTACCATCCGTAGTACAATAACAAGTATTGCAACCGAACTCAATGAATGTATTAGGTTCGCAAGTAGCATTATAGTCTATTACATTTGATTTGTCTCCTAAAACCCTAAGTGTTCTCTTTCGGCCAGAATCATCCGTCACAGATGAGCATAGTTTAAATTTTGTATTACCATTATCTGGACACAAACAATATCTCCCGTGGTCGATGAAGACTGAGTTCGGATCGCAGGTTTCACTGGCAGTAATATCTTTAATAGCACTTCTCTCTACAAAACTGATCGTTTCCTTAAGAACACGCTCTAGCATTATCAGTTTATTCTGTAACGAACAAACTCTTGTGCAATATTTTTCTTCAGTGAAACCACTTTTGAGGCAGAAACATTCCATGCACGTAGGTACCAGCTCCCCAGGACTGCATGTACTCTTGACAAAATCGTAGCTGAAATCGCTTAGCTTCAAACATTCTTGTTCTAAGCAGCTCTTTTCGTTCACAGCTCCATGAGAATTGCATTCACAGTAGATACATTTTGGTTTCGTGAATTTGTTGGGTGTACACACACTTGAAACATTCCTTAAACTGCTCAATGAACTTAAAGGACTAGTTCGTTCTGGACACTTAGTCCTTGAACTCAATTTCTCATCAGGAATACCATTTTCGGGACATCTAAAGACATTGCAACCAACTCTATAAAATGTTCGAGGGATACATTTTCTTGACTCGGGCGCTTTGTGACAGGTTTCCACGCATTTGCTTTGGACGAAGAACCCGTCATCAGAACATAAGCAGTGGAGACAGGTGAATAAGTACATGACTTTTGGTATGCAAACTTTTTTTGTGATCACATCTATTGATACGTTGGGTCCTTTTAGAGAGCAAGATGAGTCGGTAGCACATCGGGCTTCGGACATCTTCCCGGACGCCGGGCACACACAAAGACTGCAGTTTATGTAATAAGACCTGAACGGTGTACACCACAGCTCTGCTCCAGATTCTGGGTTAGTCACATTATTTTTAGTACCGTCGTCAGAACACTCTGTATTTGTGCACATTAGTTTCCCATTTTCTTGGCAAATGCATTGACTGCACTCTTCCCATATGATCTGGCCCGGCTGACAACTTTGTGGACGCCCTATCTGTTGGCAGGTGACTTCGCTCCATCGTCCAAGATTGTTGCAGTAGCATAGTCGGCCATTCAGTAAGAACTGTGTGTTTGGAACACACGTGCCTATGGAAAATGAATAAAAATGTAGTAGAAATTGGGAACATCATGTTACAAGATTGATAAGTGGAACTAAAGATGTTCACAAAATTGGAATCGTTTTTTTAATTATTATATAATTTTTCAGATTATTAACATTGGCTGTGACGAAATTGTGCGACTGGAGAGTAAAGTGTCAATATGAAGGTGATTTATCTGAAGATCGCATCGCATCCTTGGTCCAACCATTGCCGAGCACAAACCTAAAGGAACATCCATCATGGCTCAGGATTCTGAACCTCTATCAATTACCACAGCTTCTAATAAAGAACTAAATAATAACCAAGTGGCCAAGATTATCCACCAGCAGCTTGCTCTGCAATACAACCTTGTAGACCTTGAGGTACCGTACTACAAGTATGCGCCCGACCCAGTTCTCGAAAAGGACCATATCACGTTGTACTGGGATCGATCTATCATCACTGACAGGACTATTGTAGCCAATAAGCCTGATATTGTGGTGATAGATCGATCAGCGCGCCGCGCGATGATAGTCGATGTCGCCGTTCCGCATGACGAGAACCTTGTGAAAGCTGAGAAAGAGAAACAAATAAAGTATCTCGACTTAGCGCACGAGGTTGTCGCCATGTGGAGTGTCGACACGGCTGTTGTTGTGCCGATTGTCGTTACGGCCAATGGTTTAATAGCCAAGAGCCTCGACGAACACCTCAGGAGGCTCTCGTTGGGCGGCTGGATCAAGGGACTGATTCAGAAGGCAGTACTCCTTGATACGGCACGTATTGTGAGGAGGTTTTTGTCTCTGGGACCCTAACCACCGGTACCTTGGACCCTGTGCCCGATATCGGTGGCAACCTATTTTTTATATTTTTAAATGTTTTTTATTTTTATATTTAATATTTAAAAATGTAAATTATATGCTTGAAAATAAATAAATACTGAATAACTAAATAACGGACAACATACATGTATAGATCTTGAAAATAATAAATAACAACACTTACTCTGTAGTGCCTCTCCAAAATTTATTCCTGTTAGCAAGGTTACAAATGTGACAATCATAAACATTTTACAAGGAAAAGAGTATTTTTGTTCCCTACACGATATTAGTAATATTAGTATTTTATATTAGTATTTTAATCAAATTCTTTCAGGTCCATTAACTACGTCATCTTTAGAAATTGAAAAAGTTACGTCTGAACAGTTTTATAGTTTACGGTCAATTTAATTAGTTATTTGCTTTTTAATGATTAATGGTTTTAAGTTAAGTGTTTTCAATGGTTTAGTAGGCTTTTCTTTATGTTACGTGATAAAACGTAATTTATTTTTTATGCCAATCCATGCCGTCATGGAAACTGATTTATTTTTGGAAATCTTTGTGTAATATCAATTTTAAATTTGGAGGAACTTAAATTCAGTTTGTTTCACTAATAATTAAGATTGCGATGCTATATTGTTTCACTTTCTTATTTTTTTGCAAACAATTTATTCATTGTTTTTAACCATTTAATATCACATCAGATCACTAGTAGATTATCCAACCGAAACAATATTTTATTCGTTGAATACCTATGTACTTTTCTGTTTACTTTTATTTAATATTTGTTTTATCGACATTATACGGCAAATATTTTTATTTATTGTTGCTTTTATATTCGATTATATAACTTTTGAAATTTCAATATAAAACAGAACCGTTAAAATCATAAAATAAAGTAAGTAGGTGTTGAAAAATGTATTCAGTTTCAGCATTTTATGCGTAGGTATTGCAGAAATATACTTAATCTATCAGTGAATATAATCCGAAGAATACATATCACATAGGCCTGGTCATCTTAAGGGCGTGAGCAGTAGTTACAGCTTTTTTTATCGTCCCACTGCTGGGCACAGGCCTCCTCTCACATGGAGAAGGATTGAGCATTAATCACCACGCTTGCTCAATGCGGGTTGGTGATTTCAGACTATATAGTCCAGGTTTCCTCAAGATGTTTTCCTTCACCTTTTTTATCAGTCATTATACTTAGAAAGTACATACAAACTTAGAAAAGTTGCATTGGTACTTGCCTGACCTGGATTCGAACCCGCGCCCTCATACTCGAGAGGTTGGTTCTTTGCCCACTAGGCCACCACGACTTCGTGGTGTGAGTGGGCGTGGGCAAATATATGTCTATGTCTGGACTGAGGCCTCCCCCAAACTGAGGAGTGTTTCTGGGCGTTATATGGGATATTTTAGCTTTGAAGATGCTACTGCCCAGTTGCGATAAACTATGAATTGTAACCTCCGATAGGTTAGATGGGATAGATGACAATTTGCAATCTATTTCGAACAAAGAAAAAAAAAACTCATTTTAGTGAATACATTTATTCATTGCACCACAAACCCTCCTAAATAATAATATGATTATTCAGATCCGTGTAACATGCCGAGGTCGTTGAAGGTATCGTCATTATAAGCCGTGTTCCTCTAGATATTTGTGTTCTTTCTCCATTTCGAGGGCCTGGTTGTAGTTCAGGCAAATCTTCTGCGTACAACGTAGTGTCTGGTCTTCTTGGCAGTAGCATTTGTTGCAGTCGTCCCTGGAAATGATGGGGAATCATTTTAGGAAGACAGGTTTGACAGAGGTGCGGACTGGTTCAAAAGAGATACTAAACGCTGCAGAAGGATCAATCAAATATAGGTTTCAGCCAGTTAAAGTTTGACACTCTACTAACATTAACGCAACTAATATTCACGCATCTGAAAAAAAAACCTACCTACCCAATTTAGGACGTGGCGTATTGATTTTAGAAATCTGATATTACTTGCTTCTCTAAAAAGTTAGTAGGTCCCTACACCGCATCACAAAATGACTTACTTGTAAATATGGTTTGGTATGCACTTCTCTTTTTCGTAGTCGAACGTCAGCCGGGAGCCATTTCTCCTGGAGTTGTAGGTCCTCATCATGACCTCAGTCTCGGCGACACAGTCCCCCTTAGCCTCGCAGAAGGTGGTACCGTTGCAGGAACATTGCACGCACTTGGATTGGAGTACACTATTCTCAGCGTTGTCGTTTGCGTTGCATGGTAGACCTTTAAGAAAGTGTGAATGTAGTTATGGGACTATTGAGCTCGGGAATTGGGAGCAAACGTGGGGCCGACAATTATCCCTGTGTACATAGGTCTGTAGTTAATTACTTTGGCTGTAGTGATGGGATACTAGTGAACGAGCATCGGGGAAGCTATGAAGCACCTGCTGTTACTGCACAGTTTGTTATTAGTCTTCTGACTTGAGACAAGATTTACGCAAAGATTAGATAAATCCTCTCATGGATTAGTTCAGATGTCACATGTAAGAGTGAGATTATACTTGTGTGTGGCAATGTGAAGCAAATTTTCCTCTGGTCTACTCGCTCCATCAAATAATATTAGAGACTAAAGGACTTGTATGCCAACAAAAAACTTACCAGACTTCTTTACAGCCTCGGCCCTGTGTATGTCAGCGAAACTGACACACAGTAGCTTATCACACAAGAGGTTCTGATACTCATTGCAGAGGCATACGTTGCAGTCCACTTTGTAGGTCGTGCCGGGCGCGCAAGGCGAGGCAGTGTGAGGCAAAACTGGCAAGTCTCTGAACTCGCTATCCTTTACCGGTGGACGAAGGTCTTCTGGAACTAATTCTCGAGGCACTGGAAAAGGAGGAATGAGGTCTATTATTGTAATGGACAGATTTTGCGGTTGGGAAATGTTGGGATGTTTATGTCCAGGTAATAATAAATAAGGTAAAAAGAAGTATGAATTTGCGAAAAGGGTTTTAAAAATTCGAATGCCTGTAGGTACTGTTAAAATATTTAAGCATAGATTCCTATTATCCCTTCTAATGTAAAGACTACCTTTAGAAAAATAACAAGTACAGGTAAATAGTGAGTAGAGGTACCGACTGCAGGTCAGAAGAAATGGTTAAAGAGTTGTATCTTACGCTTAGGTTGAATGCAGGCATTGTGGGCAGAACACGAAGGCACTCTATTAGCCTTGCAGAAGCATCTTTTACAGTCCTCTTGATACAGTCTCCCTGCAAAGCATTTTCGACTCGGCGGCAAGGGCGGGAACGCTGGTGAATCGGTTCTCAGATACCTTTTATTCTCTCTTCTAACTATTCTTCTTAGCCTCTTTCTCTTTTCAATTCCTTCTCTATTTTTCTCAGCATCGTTTGGTTCTTCTTCGCTAATTTCTCCATCGTTTTTAGTCTTACCACTTTCTATACATGCTATTTTAGTGCATAATAGGTTATTTCTGTGACCACAATGGCAGGTGTTGCAATCCATCCTATACTTTTTTCCGTAAACGCATTTCATTCCATGTTTTATTTCTGGCAGGTCGCTGGCATTCGTCACATTAGCTGTAATTTATGATACCATTAAAATGAATAAATGAATAGATCCAAAATCATGTCAGTATAATTTTACTTGACTACAGACTTGTTTTGCACTGCCTTACCTAATAAAGCTTTATAAAAAAATGGGTTAGAAGAAACGACATCAAAACATAGTTCAAACAAAAATAAATACCGAATCAATAAATAAGGTAACCCTATTTAAACACTAATATATTTAAATAGCAATATTATCCAGCAGACAGCAATCCTCTCAGTGCCTTTTCATCCAAGATGACATCTTCTAAGCAGACCATCGTAGAACACGACGCGTGGCCATCCTGACCACAAGTGCAAATATTGCATTTTAAACGATACTGCTTGCCAGGTTCACATATAGTACCGTTGAGACTGCTCAATTCAGGAAGGATTTCAACTTCATTCAATCTATCGTCTCTCAAGGGAAAAGACTTTTTAACTTCTTCACAAGTCCTCTTTGTGCAGACAAGGTGTCCGTCCACACAGGCGCATCTGTTACAATCGACATTGTACATAACATCGGTATCACAAAAATCTGTTTGCAGATCACGTAAGCGTCTCCAGGACCTGCCAATGTCATCTAGTTTGATAACGTCATCAGGAAGAAGAGTTTGTACGACCTTGTTTTCGATTTTAACGCAAAGTCGGTCGATGAAGTAGTTTATGTCGCTGCACGCGCAAATCTCATTTTCTAAGCGAATGATGTCACCGTAGACACACGTGTCAGCTTTGAGGCCATCGCCGCAGTACCTAGTAGTGCACTGGGTAACATCAACGACGCCGTTGAGGGGACACCGACAAACGTTGCAGTCGAAGAGGTACAGAGCATTGGGGATGCAAGCGACATTAGTCCTTAAATTCTGCATGGGATCGTCGTAATTTGCATGGAGGTATCGGAATGTTTCTTCACAGGTGTCTGACATCCAATTGCCTTCGTTGCTACATGTGCAGAATGAATTATCTTGTCTGAATACGAGGTTTGGTTCGCAATCTCTAGTTGGTCTGCCTAATCCTGGAAATAACGAAAATAGATTTCATATATAATTTTATATGAATATTAAATTTTAATTTTAGTGGTGTAAGGCTGAACTCTTAGGACCTGTAGGTAGTTTATTTTGACTTGGACTTTGTTTTGTATCCTGTAGAGCACAGCCTTTGTGTGCACAGATCTGTATATGGAAACGCGTTTGATGTGTCTCCTGGTTGGTCTGCCTGAAAAGGCACTTAGGTGGTGATACCTAAAATATCTCCTTCGGCAAGTTTGTTATACATTTCTAAGCGACTTACCAACAATTTCATCCTGGCATTCTTTCGGGCGGCAGTGAAACACACCCTCAGGGGAACAAACGCACACGTGGCATGGACCCCGCACCGTGGCGGTGGGCACGCATTGCTTCACCGGCTCCACTAGGCCAGGCATAAACTAACTTTATCTGTATCTCCTTAAGGTCTAAATTCTGTTACAATGTTCTGTTTAAGTGGTGAGGATTACCGTCCACGATACATATAAAATAGTTTCTCAATAGCTACTGGTATTGAGCACGACAACCATGTACTTTTACGTATCAATACTAAAGACTAGGGAAATACATAAAATATAATTAGTTCTTTTACTCTTTGTGAACAAGAAAAAAAACAGATTCTGGTGTGTTACGTCTAATCGTATATATCAAAGCAACTGTTCTAAGTAGAGATGAACGTGAGATGAACCCATTTTTAAGGACTAGGTGCGCGTGTTTTTCAATCATAATTTCTATTATAATTTGGGGTTATTTGTTTTCTTTGCTTTGTTTAATGTTGTGCACTTTTAATTTTATCTGCCCTATCGCATCTCTCTATCGCTCTAAGGTTTGCTGTTAGAGAACCCAGTTCTGGGTTAAGCTCGCCTTGTACATGTCTTCACTGTGCTGTGTGTGTGTTTTTAATGTTTTTGTGTACAATAAAAAATAATAATAATTTCAGTAACATTGCTCTGCATAATATTATTACTATGAAAGAAAAATACTCACATAAAGCTGAATCAGATCCCTTTAAAAATACTAAAGTTGTTATGAATGTGAGCAAACTAATCAACATGCTTCGATCTTTAGTATATTGAATGCATAATGGAAGTACTAGAACTGAAGCAGCTCATTCCTGCGCAATCGGTTAAATGTCCACTTAAATCCGCCATAAAGTTAGGCTATTAATAAATTAATCAACCATTTACGATTATTGGTAGATTGCAATTATACCATGGATGGAGGTTTTATGCATATTCCACCTAATTTGACTGGCCACGCAATTATTTTGAAATTAGACATACGGTGATTTGCACCATTGAACTTTAACGATAACCGAACTATTTTCAGTTTTCAAATCGCCGGTTTGACCAATGGCGGCAAGTATACGGCTGGTTAACATTAAATTGTGTAACTGCGCCATAAGTGTAAAAATAATTTTTAATTAAATATTTAGGGTCCCGTAAAGAGTAAAACGGGATATAATAGCTATCTAGTCAAAGATACCTTCAGTCAGGATGACATAAAATAAAACAAATAAATAAAATTAACTCGTTTATTCGTTTCGTGATTATTTTTAATTCAAATTACTTAAGTTTTAATTACGTATCGTCTAATACATGATAGTACGTTCCTTACTACGTTAAGCCACGTAACACTATTCATTCATAAACTACTAAACATTCGATACTATTCGGTGCCGAGAGAATAGCCAGAAATCAGTTTGAAAAATCGACTAAAAATCGTTTGATCTTAGTCGATTCTATTGCATGACATGTAAAAAGACACTAATTAAGTAAATGCCATAATATCGTTTTACACAGTTCTAATTTCGAATATGACTGATTCTCGTTCATTATTTTTACTCCAAATGATATATTTTTGTCTGACTAAAAACTCGGCCCACACACAGTTACACACTAAAGGAATGAAAATTAAATGAAAAGCTCTTCCACACGAAAATCGCATATGAGTCAACTAAGTTGGAAATGCCGATGAAACGATTCACACACACATGAAAATAGGCTCCTCACACTAACTAGTAATAGAATAAGTTAGTTTACTAATACGTAAACTAAATACAATGTACGGGAAACTATTAGTTGTATTTATACTTTTAGTATTTAACAAAACGCTGGTTTTATCGACTATTCAGTTATAGTCGATTCCTTGTCACAAACAAATTTTAGTTTTATCAATATGACAGCTGAATAATCGACTAAAGTGAATTATTCGATAAATCCTTATTAAGACTTATTAGTTTTAACTAATGTTTACTAAACCATTGTACATTAAAATGAAATAGAAACTACTCGTTCATTCGTATTACATACTAAGTAAAATTAGTCACAAAATACTTATAAAAAACACAAAACATTGAAATGATACTAAAGCACACAGTTATTCGATAAATCGACTAAATGTATTTAGATCGATTGCAAAGCTGCTAAAGGAGACAAAACTTATCTTGATATAACACACGACAATAAAAACTAGTAAGAGAAAAGGTTTTAAATTGTGACCAAGCGCTTCTCCTGTTTGTAATACTTTTAGCGCTTATAACTGCGTTTGTAAAGCTTTTAATGAAAAAAGTCTTGAAAATCGTTACTTAAGCTCATACAAAGGAACATAAATATAGAGAGCATAGTTTGTAACTTAAACCTGTGTATAACGTAAAAGAAAAACCTAAATGGTTCAACATTTTTATTCACTGGAGCAAAAGTTCATGAATATTGTGACAGCCCACATCTGTCAAAATTTTACATCAGTCGAACATTAACCTTCTTCTAAAGTGATATGGTTGAAAATCTATTGAAGTAATTTGACAGATTGGGCTTGGGTAATGTGTCTGTACTGATTTGTGAATGTCGTGTGCATTCCAAGACAAGCATGGCTGTGCGATTAAATGTCTGACGCGAGAGCTTCGTCGCACAGGCGCAGAGTGCAGAACACACTCTTGCCGTCCGCTGAGCAGGTGCAGTCGTTGCAATCGCGTCTAAACTGTTCGCCAGGGTTGCAGCGGAAGCCGAGATCCGAATCTGAAGATGAAGAGACATTTTTGTTAGGTCAGCTCGGAAGGCACGTTAAATTGGTGGGTCCTGGCTGCCATTTGCATGACTTTGGTAGTCGTTATGGGTAGTCAGAAACTGTAAAGTCTGACAATCTTAATAAGGGGTATTGTCCAGTTGATCGTTAATCAGCTTTTTTCAAGCTATGTTGGGGTTTACATCCAGCGTAACCGTTGCAGCTAAGTTTCAGTGTTTCACAAGGAGCGATCATCTTAGCTCCTCACTAGCTAATAACTCTTTAGGCTTTTCCACTTCGTCTTTACCTCAAATTACAAACTTGTGACAGAAAAAATACTGTACACAGCACCGTGCCGTCACCCAGTGTCTATATTGTGCCATTCCTGAGACATATGTCTACACCTTATTATTTCCATTGACTTTGATGATGTATGACCAAATGATCATAATGGTTCTATTTAAACTGTGTTCTGTAATAATTCACATGCTATACTTCCAATAACTCTTACCTACCAGGCGCATGTTCAGTTTCTAGCTTATTGTCCGTGCACCGCTTGATGGAGCATGTAGCGAACTGTCCGTTCTCGGTGCAACGGCAGACGTTACAGTCGCGGTCGAACACGCTGCCCGGGACGCATTTCATTGATAGCTGCTCAGATACATCTGGAAATTGGGAAATAAAACTTATTTTAATTTGAACTAGCCCCTGCCAAGGCTTTCATCTGCTGCCCGAGAGAACTGCTTCTCGCATCCGGGTAAAAAGGAGCCGTATTACTGCCAAGTTTCATTCGGTACGTTTTGTGTTCGCATTTATAACATAGGTACTTGTGGTCCACCCTCGCTTCGCTACGGTTTACGACATCCCATTAGACACCTTTAAAATTATTAGTGTTTCTCTCTCTACTATATTATACATGTTTTCTACACATAAACCTCCCTCTTGAAGACCGCATGAAAGACGACTTTCTTTTATACTACGTAGTGATAAGGTTATTTTATTACAAGCTTTTATTCAAAAATTTTGATCTAACTATTAAATCATTATTGGATGTAATAAGCATTTTTAAGAAACAAAAACATTCTTAACCCACCTCTTTTACTCCGTGCAGTAAACGCGCTGGCGTGATGGTTATTGTTCAAAGCGTTGCAGTCGATCCTGGTGCAGGAGAAGTCTTGTCCCTTGTTGTCGCAGAGGCATTTGTTGCAGTCCATGCGGAACTCCGTACCTGGTGTGCAGGTCTTTGCCAGCTCCTACTAGATACATGGCACTGTTATTTGTTACTTCAAATTATTAGATTAGCTTTCGACTAATGCAAACTAAACTACATATACGCATCTCTATATCTAACACTGAAGTAAAACATAAAAAATACTAGGTAAAATGACAAAAAAAACATTCAATTTTTAATTTCAAGCAGCTTATGGGACGTTATGACAGGACCAACCCATGGTTTCATAAACAAAAAAGCCAAATTAAATAAAAGTTGAAATCTGATTTCAAGTTATGGACTCGAAGTTTTGACAAATGATAAAGCGATAATTTAACTAATTGATAATAATTAAAGAATGTAAAAAATATTACCGTAGATACCGATCGTTCTTTCCTGGTCAAGGTGGCATTCTGAAAAATAAAACAAATAAAGTCAATTAATACATATTACGTTAAAACTAATCGTATATCCATAACCTAGGAGTAAATTTTTTGGCAGATATTACAATAGGAAAAAGACAAAAGGTTGGTAAATATGAAGAAAAAAAAGGTTGGTAAAAAAAGGTTCATAAAAACAATTTCACCGAAACTTTTTGAAAATAATCCAGAGAACACAACAATAGTATAATAAAATTGAATTAAAAGTTAATAAGAAATAAAATAAAACAAAAGTTAGTATGTTACTGCAGTCTTTATTTAAAGAAAATTCCGCCACCACATAAAAGCTCAAAGATAAGTATTAAGGTAAGACCGCACTAGGCGGAACTGCGCTGCAGCGGAGCGACGCGACACTGCGCTGCAAAATATTGTTTCTAAGTAAATGTATTAGAGATACCGCACTACGCGGCAACGGAACTACGCTGCGCGACACCGCGCGCCAAAGTTGGGCAACTAAGCAAAATTGACGCGCTGTGTCGCTACGCGCAGTTCCGCCGACGCCAGGTGCGATATAGTAAGCAGCGCGATCGTGACTCACGAGGCATCACAAATCTATTTCATACAAGTTGAAACGTGCCGGACATGCAATTTGTGTTGTAAAATGGATGAAGAAAAGTTAATTTTATTAGTTAGTAACTATCCAGAGCTATATGATTTACAAAATGAAAACTACATGAATGTTAATTTCATCCATCGCGGTAAGTGGCTGACAACCGACTAGGGTAAAATATTGTCGCGCCGCTGCAGTTCTAGTGCGATATATCGAACTTAATTTAAAAATGTCGCGTCGCTCCGCTGCAGCGCCGCCTAGTGCGGTCTTACCTTTACGGGTAGTAACAGAACCAAAACCATATTAAATAATTTTAAGGCAAAAATCCTTTACCATAATAAAAGTGCTTTTTACCATATTACAAGACAGTAGGTACAGAATACCATCACCAGACAATTTCCACAAAAATGACATAACAACCTTTTTATCATCAATTGGTTCTTCACAAGCTCTTCTAGTACAAGCATAGGACTTCCCATCGGGATTGCACCGACACATATTGCAATCCAGCTCAAACACTTCATTTGGACGACATTCCTTTGGTACGATGCGAAGATTCTGCTTATTGTAACAATGTTATTAAAATCAAAGAAATATAGTACTTTTAGTTAACAGCAATAAAAAGCAAAATTAAACCCAAAGCTAAAAAGCAAGCAAAGCTTAAAAAACTTTCATATTGTGATAGGTTAGATTTTACTAAGAACTTAAATGTTATAAATATTTCCTGCACCTAGATAAAAAAAAACCTTTAAATTCTTCCTCCGGCTCTAGACTATCTTTATACTAGATTTCATTTAAATCAGCCCTGTAGTTTGTAGACAGACAGAGTCACTTTCGCATTAATAAATATAAAGATTTCTTTCGATCATGCTAAAGGTTTTCATCAAATCATACTTCGACCGGGATTCCTCCGAAGTCAGCCTGGTCTTCGGGCAGGAGTGGCACACAGGCTCGGCGGGTGCAGTAGTATCCAGTGCCATCTTCGTTGCACCAACAAGTGTTGCAGTCTTTGATGAACATACGATTGGCTTCACAAACTTTTGATTTTGTTGTGTTTTTAGATGACTTCATTGTCTAGGTGAGATGAAAGTGTAAATGACAATATTAGTTAGTTACATTATGAAATGGTGTTTGCGATAAAAAATATGGAACAAAAGGATGGTATAGTTCTTGATGTCAACGTGAGTATTAAGTCTGAAGCTGAAAAAGCAATATTGTAATTTGAACTTAAAGATTTAAGTTGTAGAGTTCATTTTTAAAACACGGAGGTAGATAACACAGACATGGATGTAACACAAAGATTGAACATAAAATTACGTGGATGAAAATGTTTGGAGTAAATAAAATTCTAGCTTATGTTAACTTTGGCTTTAATAGTAAAAATTAAACACGAATCCATGTAGTTTCAGTGAAATCGTACAGTTCTTCTGTGTTTACAACTTGATGGCCTTTAGATCGTGGTCAATGTCTCCATATGGTATCGCTGGTTTTAGATCCTGAAAATATGCATAAGGATATTAGTATTCATACTCCTGGGACCGTACCGCAACGATATACCTAAAATCTTGCAAGCCAGACAAATACTATGCTAAAAACTGCATCAAAATACGTTCTGCCCAACGTGAGATAATCGTGCTCAAACATATACATAGATACAGGTAAAATTGAGAACCTATTGTTAGAAGTAGCCGACCCCAACATAGTTGGGATAAGGCTCGGAGAATGACGATGATGATGTTAGAAGTAGATTAAAAACCTTAGGCTTGATATCTTTACTCTCAAAAAACAAAATATAAACGCATTTCATCACTTGTTATGCGTTATTGCTTGGAAGAAGAAGAGGTAAGTGCAACAAACACTCCGGCTGTATAAATAGAAACAAACCTTAAGTTCATGGAACAACTCGACATCAGCAGGCAATGGGCACGGCTTGTTAGTGCAAGAATAGTCAGTGCCGAGCCTGTTACAGCGACAAGTGTTGCAGCCGATGTAGAACGTGTTGCTAGCGCGGCAGACCGAGTGGCGCTCTATGTGGTCTTGGCCCTGGAGTGAGGTGTTAATGAGTATTTAATTTAACCCATTTGTTCGTCAGAATATAGGAGATACCAACACAGAGCAAAGTAGAGATCATTTCAACTACCTTTGCGTGAAAGTGAAAACATACAACTCACTTTAGACTAGAACTCATTGGAGAATATTTCGCGTCAAATAACTTTGCATTTCTGAAGTTAGCCATGAAGTCTTCTGTTCATATTTTCTTGACTATTGTTAAGTAAGCAACTTCGAACAAGCAAAGCTTCTGGACAATAGTTATTTATTTATTTATACTTCATGCACACTTCGTACAATTGCGGAGTTAACGCCTTAGGCGTCTTCTCCCAGTCTACCTTTAGGTGGTGGAGAAATAGCAGTGGTAGGTGCAAGACAATATCTGTACGAACAAATGCATAAGGAGTCAAACGGCTAACTTCAGACTTGCAAAGTTATTTGACGCCAACTGTTCTTGAAGCTTTTATTTATTGTTATTTCAGTAAACATTACTTTAGCTGCTCTACCAGTCTAAACAAGGGGCATTGGGTTGCCCGAATAACTGGGTTGAAGGGGTCAGATAGGGCAGTCGCTCCTTGTAAAGCTGGTACTCAGCTACATCCGGTTAGACTGGAAGCCGACCCCAACATAGTTGGGAAAAATGGCTCGGAGGATGATTACTTTAGCAGCATACAAAGATATACCAACCTCACTTTGCATGAAGACCTCAACTTCTTTATCCTTGTCTGCCTCAGTTTCCAAGCACTCATTATGTGTACACGAGTAACTCAGTCCATCACTCGCACACTTACAAGGATTACAGTCCCTCATGAATTCCGCTAGAGGCTTACAAATCGACCTCTTTAGGATTACCAGGCCGTGGTCCAAATCTAGAAGGTTTTCTATGTCGTAATGATTTTGGTTCTGAAGTTTGAAAATAAGACGTATTAAATTAAGTTCGGTTCGATTAGTTTTGAGTCTAAGAAAAACAAAATTTTTTTGGAATAAACTAGTCGTTAGTAGATGTATGTAAAAGTTTTCTTCATAGAATTTTTTCGTTCTTGTATTAATTACATGATCATTATTTAATACCAAATGGTGTACTTACCTTGATGAAAAAGTGCATCCCATCCACCAAAATGTGCACAAACTCACACACAATATGGAAATAAATATCTCGATGTAAGTATCGAACATCGATGGTGAATAAAGTTTTTTGATCCGAAACCTTCGTATCATTTTATAAAACCATGGTAGTTAAGTTAGCAAGTGCTATAATACTTTTGAAACTTCACTAGGTACTAGGTAATGGGTGCTTTGGTTAACTACAATATGATTATTAATTCATTTATATAAATGTCGAAATTAATGAATAAATATGTGGTATACGAGCCTTTTAAAACAACCGCCGGAACTAATGCTAAAAACAATATTTTCTACCTTTCAATGTAGTGGCAAGTCGACGTATGTCATGTACGTGAATGAATGTAAGCTCTACAAGAAACTTACCGGAACGAGAACCGCGGTTTTGACTGACTTCTGATCAGGTTCATCTTTATCTTGTAACTCACTGGCTACCAATATTTCAGGAGTAGCTCCAATACTGTCTGGAAATTGAGAATTAACCAATCAATAGTCTACTAGAGTGAATAAAGTTTGTAGTTCGCTTTGGAGCAGAATCAAGCCCTAGGGCTTATTAGTACAGCAATCATATGAATTTTGGGACTAATTCACTATGAAGTAGTGAATAAGTACGCCAGTACGCCACATCTATGTATAACACAAATCTATTCTGGACAAAGTGAAGTTGCAGCTTACCTCTCCGACAGAACTCTAAGGTGCAGAGTCCCAGGCCATTCTCTAGGCAGATGCAAGTGTTGCAGTCTCTCTGGAACTCCGTGTTTGGCTTGCAGAGGATTGGTTCCGCTGAAATTGCACGAACAGGGATTGTTAGCACTATGAATGTTGGGTTATGGTCATAATGGTAGCAACGCTTGCTAGTCCACGTAAGGGTGCTCATCTGTTTTCTTACCAAGTTCTACCGTGTTTATGCTGCTGGTCATCATGTTTGGCATTTACATTTTTGGCAGTTTTTACAGGTATTCAAAAGCCAGAAAGTCTGACAATCAGTCTTAGAAATGGTTATCAGGTTGCCCGAGTCACTTTGTTGATGAAGACAGATCAGACAGTGGCTACATGCAAAACTCAGAGCCGGCGCCATGAAGCAAGTCCGACGGAAAATTGTGGAAATATTTACTTTTGCACTGTTAAGCAGATAAGCAAATAGTATATGTAAATACTAGTGCCGCATCTATCAGACTCTCTAAAGTCGTGACGTGGAGTCTACTCAGCTACATCCCATTAGATTGAAAACGAACCCCAACATAATTGAGAAAAGGCTAGGCAGTTACTCACCAAATACTTCTTTGTCACAGTTGCTTTGCTTGAGGCACTCGGCGACGCCGCCGTCGGAACAGCGGCAGTAATGGCAGTTGCTCTCCCACTCGCTACCCACTAAGCACTGCGCGTCTGTCACGTCTGGTTTTGATGTTTCTGGAATTTCAACAATGTTCCTTTTATTCCTTTTTTAGTAACAGAAAACATTTCGTGAAGAGTTAGGGTGAATGACTTAGGGTTTCTTTTTCTGCATCGCCATCATTAACTGACCTAAATGTATATGAAAGTCTGGGCTCCTATTCTGTAGGTTTTATCACACCTGAGGGCAATAAGTGTGCGTGCAAATCCATGCACAATATAAGTTAGATGAAAATTTTCAATTAAAAAAGCAAATACAACATACCAGATGTGTCTTCTATTTTATCTTCTGTGCATGCAGGGTCTGTGACACCGGGCGGACATTTTATTGCTGAAATAAAGAAAAAATATAATTAATATTTTAATTAGTTTTGAAAAACAAATGGTATTATTTCTCCAGAGGATTATTCATGTCTCGTGGCCCAGCCATGCCTAGGACGTCTTGTGATCTTGTGATATGAAAATGACTGCGATCTATTTTTTTAAAGTACGCCATTCTTCTAATCAAGGCCAGAAAAAGGTCCTTAAAGACGTTGTCAGCAGAATAACGTTTATATAGTAACGACTATGGAGAACTTGAGCAATCAAATCGCAAAGATTTTTTTTTTACTTATAAGACTAACTTGTGTGTATTTTCAAAGTGCATTTTAAAACTGCAACAACATTTACCTGGGTACATCTACAATTATTATAATGACGAAAATAAATTATAGTGACTTGCAAGAGATACGTGAATCGAAACACAGACTCCAAGACGCAGTGCACTTATAATTACTTAATTGACAAATGTCACATTGTAGATGGCCATTCCTCATTCTGTAGTTTATTCATAGCTTTATTTTATGAGCATTTTCCAAATGAATGCTGTAATGGTGATAAACCTTTGTAGGGCCTAATATATCATTGTTTTTAACTTCAATCATTTTGAAATTTGAGTACTATCGTTGGTCAGTTTTTTTTTTGTTTGTCTCAGGCTGTATGTAAACATTGATTTGACATTTCGTTTCGCGCCATAAATTATAAAAATGGCGTCGTTACGTGGCATGTTTCGGGCGGAGCGCGCCCGGTCGGTCCTCAAGTTGCCCTTTAACCTTCACAATTATTGCAGTTCTATTAATAGCAACAACAATTGGTTTCAATAATTACATGCCGACGATCATCTTTGATGCTTCGGTATTACGAAATTATCAGCTGAAATCCAATTTCATACGGATATCCCGGAAATCTGTTCTTTTTTTTGGCGAATGTTTTTTTTTTTAATTGAATCATTACATGACTCAATTACAAAGGGCGTGGAGATTGTATTGGTATGGATTCCTAGTCATGTTGGTATTAGAGATAATGAAATTGCGGATGTATCAGCCAAAGGTGCGATTAGTAGCAGCATGGCTGATAAAAAACACTACTCGGTGCAGATCTATGACCTGGCCCACAAAGCTAAATCAGACCTATTCCAGTCCTGGCAAACTGACTGGTCCGAGTCCAGTAAGATGAAAGGTGGTCTGTTTGCCTCTATTCAACCATCCATTCCTGCGAAGCCTTGGTTCTATAAACATAAAAAAGTATCCAAGACCGTTATTTCCGTTATCTGCAGAATACGTATTGGTCACTGTTGCTCCCCAGTTTTCTTAAACAAAATAAGAGTTCGGGACTCCTCACTCTGTGAATGTGGTCTAGATGAAGGCACGCTTGACCATATCTTTCTTAATTGCCCCCTGAATGATGCTTTCTCTTTTGATCGTGTCATTGCTAAACTAAAAATTCAATACCCGGTAAATGTTCGTCATCTTCTTTCATTTTTTCCTAACCCTGTAATGGTAAATGCCTTTGTTAGATTTATTTCTTCTAATAATGTTAAATTGTAACAGTGTTTATATCTTTCATAATGGTTATATGTAATGTGTATATAATTACTTGTGTACTAAGTTAGTTTTAGCAAATTCATTAATTATAGTGTATGTATTTTGTTGCAGGCTCGATATCCTCCACCGGAAAAGTTGGAATTATTTTCTTACATTAATTTCTATATATTTTTCTGTTTCATATTTTCCCATGTGTCGTCACTAGCTACGCGAGTCTGGCAGAAATTGCCGTCAAATACGGCAGATTGCCATAAAAAAAAAAAAAAAATACACACCCGCTGTGGGTACAGCAAGAGGGAGTGACAGACTTTTACTAACTCCTGGGTCCTGCTAACTTTAATGAAATAGCAAAATGCAGAACTGCAAAGTTATTTGGCTAACGGTAGAAGTCAAAGAAAATAAGCAGCAACACCCATTAATGTCTAAGAGAAGGTAAACATAGGAATTAGGACACAGACATGTGGCTAAAAAGAGAATTTCTTTTCTATTCCATTACATATAAGTAATGGCTACTCCACATGTGTCACCACAATAGGTACTAGACCAATTAGTAATACCGCAGAATAAAAGATGTAGTAATACTTAGTTCCTTTATATGCAACAACACTGAATCATCGCCGGGTCATAGTTAAAACGATTTAATTATAAACAATGATTTAAACCTGTTGATCTACTTTTTTACATTTGAATTTGCAGCACATAACAATCTTATAATTATGTAAGTACTTCATTTATGTATTTTACAACATATTATTTACATTTTTAAATATTAAATATAAAAACAAAAAAAAACATTTAAAAATCTTATAATTATTATTAAGTAAGTATTAAGCTTGTGGCACATTATAGCAGCACCGCAACAGCACGGCTGCAGCACGGCGTCGCCTCAAATTAAGACTACGGCTAGCTGCCAGCGCGCCAACCACGCGCTGTCCGCTCGCCGTCGGCGCGCCGGCCGCGAGGTGTAAGCTTGCTGTCACCGCAAACTCAATATTATTTTAAGACGATTATGATTGATGTTATGATTGAACACGACGTAATGACGTTGTTTCGCTGCCGGCTCGGAGTCGGCGCGCAATTAATTCGAAAACTGCTGAATCGACTTAGTTGAAACTCGGCAGTAATATAGCTTATGTATCACAATAACCTAGAGGTAACATATATTTTATCCGAGTACCCCTGTACTCCCTCAAAAAGCGGGTGAAACCGCTGTCAAAAGCTAACTTCTCCTAAATTCAAGTTAACTTCGCCGTCTTCACTAAAGGGAAACCCCGTTATGATAAACAAAATTAATTATAACACAGTTTATCGTTAATTTGTTTATCTCTACTTATTTTCATAATAATTGATTGATTTCCATGTATTCAGAAATACGCCGTTGCTTTAAGTTCGAAAACAAAAATAAGCCTTACTAATATGAAAAATAAATTATTCATCATCTATTATTAGGTATATATCGTTATCATCTTAATATTAAACAGCTGAAGAATTTGTGCCTTAATTGTTACACGTTTATATGACATTAGGTGCTAGCTAACTGGTCTCATCATTCATTCAAAGTTAAATAAAAATTTTGCTCTCATCTGTACATAAAAAAGTAAGCATGTAAGATTTTATGACTTTTGTTAAGGAAAGCAAAATGTTTACAGAAAACAGGTTTTACTTACAAATAAAAGTGTAGAACACTGTGGTGGCCTAGTGGGCAAAGAACTAAAACCTCTCGAGTATGAGGGCGCCCTATGAGGGTTCGATTCCAGGTCAGGCAAGTACCAATTACACTTTTCTAAATTTGTACGTACTTTCTAAGTATATCCTAGACACAATAATTTTTGTGTTTTCGATAGTAAAAAGCCTTTGCCGTGCAGTGGAACTGGCTATAAAAAAAAAACTAGGAGCAGTTCTCTAACTGATTAGTATATAAGTGTTTACGCCCCTGGAGGCCTTATATTCTAGGCATCCACAGGGAAAAGACCGGTTAAGCAATACACGCCCTCCTAGGCTGAACTGCGAGATGCATTACCAAAATAAAAAAAGTTCTCTAACTGGTCGGAAACAAAAATGCAGACCATTCTCGTTTTTAATTTTATGACGTTTTACACTTATTTTTTTCGAGAGTTCTCGAAAAACCATAAAATTCTAATGAGGAACTCCAAAAACATTTTGTCGGCAGATCTTTATTGGGTTTTGCGAAATTCGATAAGCAAAATAACCCAAAGGAAATGTCTAATGATTTCTGTTGAATTCATTAGTGAAAAGTTATCGCGATTCATTAATTTTAATGACTTTATTCATAATATGAACTTATTGGCTTAGGGTAACGTAAAGTTATGTGTAGGTATAATAATCTGTCGTCATAAATATTAGTACCTAAAAAAAAGTCTAGTATAAAAAAAAGTGTGGTGGCCTAGTGGGTAAAGGACCAACCTCTCAAGTATGAGGGCGCGGGTTCGATCCCAGGTCAGGCAAGTACCAATGCAACTTTTCTAAGTTTGTATGTACTTTCTAAGTATATCTTAGACACCATTGGCTGTGTTTCGGATGGTACGTTAAACTATAGGTCCCGGCTGTCATTGAACATCCTTGGCAGTCGTTACGGGTAGTCAGAAGCCAAAGCCAGTAAGTCTGACAACAGTCTAACCAAGGGGTATCGGGTTGCCCGGGAAACTGGATTGAGGAGGTCAGATAGGCAGTCGCTTCTTGTAAAGCACTGGTACTCAGCTGAATCCGGTTAGACTGGAAGCCGACTCCAACATGATTGGGAAAAGGCTCGGAGGATGATGATAAATATTAGTACCTATGTCTTTTGTATTCTTTTACAATACAGTAATTTTTAAACCGAAAATTGCATATTACTAAAACCTGCTGCAAATGCTGTTGATATGATTTGCTTAGGGAATTTATGAGTTTATAGATCTTACTCATTTTGAATATTATTTTATCTATATTTATTTATTTTTCTGCTATAGAACTGACCTATAGAACTCTTTAACTTGAAGGTACTGATTCTTCTTTCTTCATTATTATTGGGGAAAGTATTATGTCCAAAATAATGACAACCCTTCAAACAGATCAAGACGACCAACACCGGCTACTACTAAGGTTAATAATAAGCTCGATTAATATGTGAAGGCACACATTATGTATTATGGTGTTATGATTGTGTGGGGACAAGCGCGGCTAATGCCCCCGACTCGCCCGCCCACTTACAGGTATCTCACACCTGATACACTCGCTGCCAATGTTACCGACACACTGCTAATAAATAAACACTAATATTTTTTTTTTTATATCCATTGACGGTGGCTTTCAATACCGTATCTGTCTATGTATTTGCCTACAACACAGTATGCAAGTCTATATATATCTCTAGATAGAGAACTTGGCATTACGCGTACCTAACTGGTTCATATCAAATCCACGGATAAATTATTGACGTCCTCTGCTAGAATACACCAAAGTCGCTTTGAAAGCAAAAATTTATAAATCAGAATATTATGAGGACCTAATTGCTTTGTTGATGATGAAAAAATCCCCAAAATCAAGTGTTTTTATAGTGGAAAGAAAAACTTGGTTGCATACCGTATGTTATTTACACGTAAGTGCTAATGTAATTCTGTCTTTCGGGTGTTCATAGCTAAACTACTGTGCTGATGCAAATCAAATTCGATATACAGATAGTACAGGGTCTGAAAGAGGTCATAGCCAGCTTTTTCATACGGAAAGTACGTTCTAGACGAGAGCCGAAATCTCAGGAAACAGCTAGTCTGAAATATATGCTTACTCTATATTTCTAAAGCATAAATAAATACAAACAAACAACAACAATCAGTCAAGTGGGTACATAAACATTGCTATCGGAAAGCTCAATACTACTTCAAGCAAAGCTCGTAAGGTATTGTTATCTCCCTCTATTTATAGCTTCACTAATATAGACCGTTATATCAGACTCCACATCTATTTTTAGCCAACCATTAATTGTATTTGTGAACTTAAACTCGCGAACGGAGGTAATAAATTATATAGAACTTATCTAGACAAGTTATCGCGAAGAGAAATTTATTTGTAGACTAGTTTCTGTCTGCGACTTTCTCTATCATCATCTGCCTAGCCTTTTCCCAACTATGTTGAGGTCGGCTTCCAGTCTAACCTGATGGACCCGAGTACCAATGTTTTACAAGGAGCGACTGCCTATCTCACCTCCTCCGGGCAACACTTAGGGAAGACTGGTTGTCATTTAGTGGCTTCTGACTACCCGTAACGACTGTCAAAGATGTTCGATGACAAAACTTGTAACTATAATTTAATTGTATTTTTTACTCTGACAAAAATTACACTTATTTTACCTCATTTTTTCTTTCTTTATGTCAAATATCCATGTGAAAAGGTTCAACGAAGGATTTTTTTTAAGAAAAACATTGTAGCTGCATTTGCATTATAACGATACTTTAATTTGGCGTACCTAGATTAATTATTTTTTTAAATGAAAATCTGGGCTATCAACTTGATTTTTAAATACTGCTAAACTGCATTCGAAATTAACAAATCTTCAATTTGACATAGATTATTTTTTCTTATATAAAAAGCTGGCCCATTAATCTTTCCTTGCAGTGTAGCCAGGACAACTGTATGCGGGGCGTGCGCTCAGCAACAAGCACTCGGCCAACTTAACGGTACACCTCCATCGAACTATAAAACGTCCTAATGATTGCAAATTTATACAAAATCCGGTTAATATACATATACATTATACATTTGTTTACTCCGAATAATATATTTCGTTGTTTACATTTTGTGTCAAATTTTTTGATTATTAATTGTGGGTTCCGTTTTTTTTGGCCTGGATTGTAAATTGGATGACGTTTGTTGTTAATTATTTTCTTATTTATACATTTAAAGTCACTAATCTGTTTATTAGGTGAAAAACTGCTTCAATATAACTTTGGCATAGCCTGATGCTCTTTATGTTTATTGCGATTTTATTCTGCTCGAGCTTTTACCCGAATTTAACCACTTGTATGTCCATGACGAATTAAACAATAGGTGTTAACACATATGAAACATGGGACAGGGATGTTGTTAATTATTTAAGACATATCTTTTAAAATAAAATAAGTTCCTAAGTAATAACAAATAATAACATTAAAACTTGTATGAAAACAATAACAAAATACCTTTTTAACTGTTTTATCGTAAGTACATAACACCAATTCGACAGTTAAGTAGAAAAGCAATTTTGGAAGCATTTACAAAAAATATACTTGGATTAATAAATATCATCAAGAAATAAATGTTTTTACATTTATTGCGAATTTGTACCACGAACGAAGCGAGACAAATAAATATTTTTTAAAGTGCTATGAGGAGCACTGTTAATGACTGCTTGATGGATAAATAATTTTGAAAGGCGAATGGCAGGCTTGTATGGGACTTTCGTACCGCTAATAAAATTTCGTGTTTTGGGATATTTTTTCTTTTAATTGGTGGGTAATATGATAGACAAGGCCTTTGTAAATTCTGTGATTTTTAGAACTTGGGAAGTAAAAGTTATAACCAGTTTTGTTTTTTAAGGTTATGTACTACAGTGTACCCATGTAGGTTGTTTTACCTAGGGATATAAACATAGTAAACATTGTTATGGTAATAAAATAAATGTTCTACCTAGCTTGTCTCTTAATCAACAGCAAATAACTGAACAGAGACTGAAAGATTTCCGTTACTTGTCAATAAAATAATTGCCAATACAAAAAAATATTGATGGTGAAAATAATTTATATCATTAAATTGGTAATTATTAAGATAGTATGAAATAATTATTCATTTTGAGGTATAATGTGTTTGGTAGGTTTGACCTTCTCGACTTTATGTCGGTTTTAATAGATATCCCGTTTCGCAGCCCGCGGAAAAAAAAGATATCTATGTCCCCCCTAGTCTGTTATTAAGTATTTTGTACGTATTATTAATTATATAGTGTATATGTATTATGTAGTTGATGTGTTTATTTGCATTGTTCTTATCCTTCTTCTCCCTCTTCTAGGTTGTGATGATGACGAATGTTCGGTGTTAGATGATTGCTGTGTGTTCTGTTCCTGGATGGCTGGTCCCGCTTGCGTGCTTGGTGATGGATGCGTGTTTTGTGTGTCAGTGTGTGAGTGTTGTTCTTCTACTGTTCGTACGAATACTGTGTCTCCTAATACTTTACTGAGTATGATTGATGAATGTATGGCTGCTTGATTTTGGAGTATATGGATGTTAATTAAAGCGTCTAATTGATCTATGTACTTTTTAATGCTTTTTGCAACGATGCCCGTCACGCCTACTACTATCGGAATGACAGCCGTTTGTGTATTCCACAGCCGGCTGATTTCAGTTTTCAGAAGATGGTATTTGCTTAGTTTTTCTATTTCTTTGGCTCCTATGTTGTAATCTGACGGTACGGTAATATCTATTAAATATGTCATTTTACTAGTTTTATCTGTGTATATGTTACCGTAAGATTACAAACATCGTTAGATTACAATCTATCTCGAGAGATTGTAAACTGTCGAATTATTGTGAACCGTAACATCTGATTGCAATTTAACGCATTATTTTTCGCTATATTATAATCTATCGATGAGAAATTGTCAAATTGTCAACTGTCCGAAAGCTCTCTCTGATTGGTCAGTCTTTTTGTAAGATCGACCAATCACGACCAGCCGTTCTGTTCCCATGGAGTTCCCGTAGAGTTAGGAATGAAATAGAGGTGTCAGTTAAATAAAATAAATGCTCTTCAAAAATTCTTCAAGTATTAAATTTATATAAAAATAACTCTTATAAAAATACAGTTAGGTATTTTGTCTTCAAATACAAACTAATATTTAAAAATAAAATAAAAGGGTGCTAATTAAACAGGCTTCTTTTTAATATCATTATTCGCCCCCAAAAATGTATGTTGCCTTCTAAATTACTAAGTCAGCCACAATTAATAAAGCGTCGAGCATCTAAATAATACTATCTTAGCCACGAGTTATCTTCCACTCTAAATACAACTCAGCATGATGGTTATTTTTTTGCATCTAAATTTGTAGCATGCATTCTAACAGTAAACTTCTTAAATACTATTAAATGACATCATAAAAATATTTATTTACCTTCTAATTTTTTAACTCGTACCTACTGAGTTTTTTGTTTAAAATATAACACATCCCATATTAATTGACCCAGCATGGAAGTAAGCATGCAACATGCAGCAAGCATAACTTCTTTCACGGCTCCGGCGCTGCGGGGCTCCGGCGGTCCCATGCGAGCTTATCGTCGCAGATGGTTTTCACGCTCACCACCGCAGCTTCGGCTTGCTGGCCGGCAGAGCCGGCCAGCCTCAGCCGCGGCGGCGAGCGCTGAAACTACCTGCGCCTCAGCTCGCAGGCCGCCTCGCCCCTCCGCGCCTACGCGGTTTTGAATTGCACTCTAGGGGTAGGGCAGACAAGACTACGTGGAGTCGGTTTTGCAGCGATTCGTTTTCGTCACTAACTTCAATTTTTAATACAATTTTTAATTGTGTGTAATTTGAGTCTTAAAAATTAAGTACAATTTTTGATTTTATAAAAAATTAAACCGTCACTTATTTTTGCACGTCAAAGAGCTGTGACACCGGGAGTTGCAAAGAACATTGTCTTTTTTGACGTTCTACCAATCAGCGCGCAAGATGCATTCCGTTCTACGCCAGTTGACAATTTGACCGCTCTACATCGCTCTCGATCTTACAAAAAGACTGACCAATCAGGGAGAGCTTTCGGACAGTTGACAATTTGACAATTTCTCATCGATAGATTATAATATAGCGAAAAATAATGCGTTAAATTGCAATCAGGTGTTACGGTTTACAATAATTCGACAGTTTACAATCTCTCGAGATAGATTGTAATCTAACGATGTTTGTAATCTTACGGTGACATATATAAGGTCTGGTCTATTATGTGTAACAGTGACATCGGTTTGGACGGGCATTTCCCACATGATTTTGGCTGTTTCGTTTTCTTTTACTTGTGGTTGCACTAGTGTTTCCTTCCACCAGAGGTTTGCAACTTCTATTTATATGTAATTGGTTAATAATATTTACTGTTATTTCTATTTTTAAATAATTATTTATCATTTCGAGTCTCGAATTACTTGAATCTTTTAATTGGTATAATTAATTAATCCGGAGTTCTAAAAATACTACACTAACATGAAAATAAATGGCTTAGTAGTAAAAAAAATATGCGGTATTACGAAATCTGCCGTTCACCTTTATTTGCCAGAAATCCCGATAAACAGTTTCACTAAGAAGATTAAAGTCTCTCTGGCAACTGGGTTGAGGAAGTTAGATAGACAGTCGACCCTTATAAAACATGTAAAACTGCATCCATTTAGACTGGAAGACCCCAACAAAGTCTCAAAAATGCTAAGCAAAATAGAATATGCCATTAAATGAATAAAATGTAAGCTCGATCCTCCTTTTACACCAACACTAGCTTCCACCATCGGTAAAACCTGCATCCCGTGGGCACTTCTCTGTGCACCCGGGTAGAAAGTAGCCTGCTTCGATAAATGGGCTAACACTGATTTTTTTTTTCAAATGGGGACGACAGTTAATAGGAAACAAACTTTTTGACCATATAGTAATCTGTGCTATTAGGTAGACATTATAAAATAACGTGTGTAAATCGCGAAGGTAAAATCTGCAGGAAAATAATAATAAATGCCCATAAATTATACAATAAATATTGCAATTTACATTAATATAAAAATCCAGTTTTACTCGATTTGCAACGGCATCCTTTTCCTTGAATGAAGCTACACGGAATTATGAAGATTTTCAATCAAAAATTGTTGCAACGGGGACGTCCCCTTAGGACCCAAGAATTTTATGAACACTCTCAAGCAAAAAAATAGCAATAAGCTTTTTCCTCATTTAAAAATATCACCTAGCCATCTCACTAGCCGCCCGGGCCACAGGGATAAAAAACAAAAGCTAAACTTATCAAAACGCCTACAAACATTCTATCCAGCACATCTAGAATTATTCCAGCACAAGTCAACTCCTTTAGATGCCAGTCACCCTCTCTTTCCTGATATCTATACCACGTTGTGGTGGGGTCAACTTTACAAATCTACGATGTCGCTCGACTCCTGATACTTCTTCGTATCTTTCACCACTACATGCCTTGTATCAACTCTACCATACTCCCAGGCATTAAAACCTACAAAACCTATTAAAGCTCCAAAAACCATGATTATCAAAAGTGAGTTTTTTTAGACTTAGTTGAATATTTGTGCCTGTCTTCAAAAGGATAGACTGAAGCGTAGTAAATTTATTCAGATATTGACCTGAAGAGGTAGAGTCATAAAGCTCGCCCATCGCCAGCACTTGGCAACATTTTAAGCAATGTCAATCAAACTCATAACAATCCATTGACATATCAATCGCATTTCTCTTATAACAACAGTAGTAAATGTCATTAACGTAGATCTCAACAAAATCCGGCTGCGCGGGCGGCGCGTGTTGGATGACGTCATCCGTGGATAGCGTCGGATCGCGTCCAACATAATTATGAATGAACGCGTCGAAGCGACCCCCGACCTCTGATAACGGAGTGACGTCGACTCCGTAGACCGCTCTTGATAGTGCACTTGTGGACATCGGGAGACCAATCGGAGAATTGAAATTTTGTAGGTCGGCGAAGACTTTATGATATTGATTTGCATAAATAATGGCGTCCAGACCTATAGTCGATGTACGGCTGGTCCCACTTAAAAGTGATCAGCCAGCTACGAAAGACAGTATAGTGCACAAGCATTTGCGCAGATACAGACTGTATTCTGTCACTCTCAAAGCCAGTTGGGACGGCAATCCGACATTAGTGGTGAGATAGGTACTACGTGTCCTACATCATCATCCACCGAGCTTTTTTCCCAACTAGAGGTATGTTGGGGTCGGCTTCCAGTCTAACGGGATTCAGTTGAGTACCAATGCTTTACAAGAAGCGACTGCCCATCTTACGTGTTCTCCTCCTCCTACGCTCCTTGTAAAAATCACCAATTTCCAGAATCAAAGAAAGAAGTGAAAGATTCTTGAAACCCAGAAAGCAATTTTAAATATTCATCGAGTTACCACCAAGTCGTAGAAAGAGACATGAGGCTTTAGTAGGTACCTAATTATAATTTATATCTGTTCGAAGGTTTGGCCGGTCGCGGTGTGAATCGCTAGTGCAGTGTAATTGTATCTGCATTATGCAAGCAAGCATTACGGAGGGCCGCACCATGGAGTATAGTATAATGATATAGGTATATATAGGTCTACAGATATTACTAGACCTGCATAAAACCTCGACCTTCAAGGAGAAGATTAGATCATAAACTGAACAATAGGCGGTTTTTGCAATACTTATCAAGTTGTTGTTGTAAGTTCTATTTACTTATTCGCATGCTAGAAAAATTGTTTGCGTGAGTGAGATTGTCAATGAGTATGATTGCTGATTAATTTCTAAAGTGGGTTTAAATTAATTAAAATAAACGTACCTTACTTTCCTTCATGTCGAAAGTTTTTGCAGGCCCTTTTAAATGAAACAAAAAAAGGAGTAATTTTTTCCATTTCACATCAAAAGTGAACCGAAACATGCCTGGGCTGTGGAATTTTTATCCGGCTAGAGTACGCAAAGGGACAACTTAATGGGTTTTGGCCGGTAAAAGTCTGACGCAGAAGGGGTCATAATGACGATCCCACTCACATAATTTGATAAACATGCAGCTCACTACATAAGACGAAGAAGCAAATTATCCTAATAAAAACTCATCATCATCTCCCGAGCCTTTTTCCCAACTATGTTGGGTACGGCTTCCAGTCTAACCGGATGCAGTTGAAGACCAGTGTATTACAAGAAGCGACTGCGTATCTGACTTCTTCAACCCAGTTACTCGGGCAACCCAATACTCCTTGGTGAGACCGATACACGGAAAACGAATACAATTATAGTAGAAATGTCGTGCACTATAAATTCCATCCGGGTAGACAGGCATCACGTTGTGTGGTCTCAAGGAAAACAGTTCCCACATAACGCAATCACGCCATTGTGACACTAATTGTATTATTTGACATCGTTTCTTTACATCTTTGTTTACGTTGATGCAGCTGGTCAAGGTCATGAGTAAGAAGATTCAATAACTATAGGTACATACTCTAAGACCCAGTTGCACCATTTAACTACAACGATAACCAAACCATAACCAGCCGTATACTTGCCACCCATTGGTCATATTGGCGATTTGACAACTGAAAATGGTTCGATTATCGTTATAGTTAAATGGTGCAACAGATTTTCTTTGGAGTGTCTGCATACAACAGAACACTGTCGGCCGATAATTTGATCATCAAATATTTTCATTTTAAATTCTTTATTTGCAGAATACGGGTGGGTTAACAAGATGTTATAACTATAAAATATACCTATATATTGCCATAATCAGGCTCAGTTCCAGTCCGATTCCTGGTCAGGCAAGTACCAGTGTAACTTTTATTTGTACTTTTTAAGTACCTTTTGGAGAATACTGAGAAGGAAAACATCTTGAGGAAACATGGACTCTGTAATCGCTAATCCGCGTTGATCAAACGTGGTGATTGACGCTCATACCTCGGTATGAGAAAAGGCTGCCCATACATAAGCAATGGGAAAATAAAAAGGCGGATGATGATAATTAATTACTGTTAAGACGAGCACAAAATAACACCAATGTCGAAAGCAGCACAAGCTTGGCGCCTCAGTAATCAGTTCAATCACGACCAATTGGAACCAATCGAGCTTTGATTTGCGTCAACCGACCACCAATCACTTGAACATAAATACTTTACTGAGAATAACTTTTTTTACGTCTACAACTAAATTATTGTAGATTGTAGCGGACTTTGGACTAGAATTGGCGCCACCATCAATGAAAAGGCTTCGTAGTCTATTTATAGAACAACTTTTCTTAGAATTATATGTCTCGCCGTAGGTCTCGTGTGATAATGATCATGGCAAAATAATAGCATCGCTGCTCCGATGGAACTTTTAATGAATTAAGGATTTGTTGTCATCGAGCCACCGATGCGATGTGTCGTAAATTTCTGACAACGGTACACTTTTTCACAAGACCTATGAACAGCAGTGGTCGTACCATGGCTGAAATAATAATGATGGAAATAGATTTCCCACCACTAATCAAACAGTAATTGGTTATATGTCAGTGTAACATTAGCATTCTCTAAATTTTTTTCCACTTTGAAACAGAGCTAATATTTACTGAGAAGGCATGTCCATCACTCAGCAATATAATTTCGCTCAGATTTCAGAGGAAGAATTTTTCTTTCTGGCAAACTTATTTGTTCCTAATGACCGGTTTCTGACCACATAAACGTTTAAGTAAAATGAATAAAAAGACACAAAGCCGACAACGGTGCTCAGAAATCTGTAGAGATACCTCTTTCATACCTAGTTACGTCCACGTCTATCATCGCTATAGGTCATGGTGTACGCGTCAATGAATTTCTACAGCGATTTTGTGTTCGCGAAACAGGTCAGTCAGGCAATTGAGCATAATCTTAAAGATTGATCAGAGCAACTGATTGATCCTGGCCTAGTAATAATAATCCTATCGTTATATCATCACCTGCGTTATCTTAACCCAACTACTTTGGGAACGGCTTCGAGTCTAGTCGGATGCAGCATAATACCAGTATTTTGCATGATCTGACTGCCTAACTGACCTCCTCAACCCGGTATCCTTAGTTTCAGTCCAATTATTATATTTTTCCGTTAAGCTTATAAAGCTAATAGAGTTAACATAACGAATAACGCAACTAAAATTGCAATCAGAAAATTTTTAAAGTTAACGGTGAAAGACTGACACATTGCGCCATAGCTCCTTAAGGCTCCTCAAGGAACCCAGTACCATAGACTTAATATTAGTAAACAGGACTGCGCATATAAACCCAAAAAACGAGCCGAGTGAAACAGTTAGTACGGAGGCTGTCTGTCCCTTTCTAATAGGGTGACTATGAGATTAAGCTATGTGAGACAAATCCGAATTTGCTAAGATTATTAAACGCAGATTGGTATTGAAGTTTTAACTTACGCAGTTTGTGACCTTAAGATACTTATAAAGGCTTTTAATAATTAGCGGGAATTAGCAGTATAAAAGCAGGAAGATTCGAAGTGAAGACTGTTTTTTTTTGTATTTCTACTTCATATATAGACTGCTGAGCCATTTATGTCGCCTTTCTTAATTTTTTGGGAAGCTATAACAATAGTACAACAGTTTTAAAATCCATCACCCATATTTTCACTCATTACAAGAATTCATGGGCACCCTAGTTGTTTGGTTTACGAAAATGTTATTATTAGCTAACCTGTGGAACGATATATTGCAACCACCATAGGATTCACTTTTACAAGTATAAACACAAAACTTTTTCACCATTTAAATAGTTTAAATTGATTTAATACAAAAAAATATAAACAAAATTTTAAATGCTGATTACGCGCCAAGAATGTTCAGGGTTACCGCTAGAAAAAAATAAAAAAATAAAACAAAATAAAAATTTATGTTGTTTATGTTTTAAGAATATTATAGTATTTAAGAATATTTATATAAATAATTTATTCGTATAATAAATTAATGCGATTTTTATTAATTTGTTGACTTACAATTGTTAAAATAAGATAAAAATATATGTGATTCAATTGTTTTTTTGGGAAGACAAAACTCTTGACCACAACATTTTTTTATGCTGGCAAGGTGTTAGAAAGAGACAAACGGCCTCCGTTCTAACTATCCCTCTCGGCTCGGATTTGCCTCTGTGTATTATGCAACAAATTTAGTACCTTATTGCGTTGGAATAGAGTTCATTTTCGTAAATATGTATTTTAAGCGTGCGCAATCTTGTTTATTATATTACATCTATGCCCAGTACCTAACTAAAAGGTACTACGGATAACTACTGAACCGTTTAAGATCTAAGCACTCGAAAAAAAAGCCTATAGCTTAGCACGATTAATAGGCCATTTAAAATTGAAAGATGTTTCAAATTGATTTGTGATTGAATTCAAGTAAACACACTCTTCTTCTTCAGCTTTATAATATTAGTATGGATGTATGTAAACTAATATCTGAAAGTTCATCAACTACATATTTTGTATTAATATCATCTAAATATGTACCTAGCTAGATGATACGGATGCAAAACCTATTCTCAAACGAATGTACCGTTGCTTCACCTGAAACATTGATTTCAAACCTTATGTCTAGCCGCTAGCTTTTACTTGCTTTGCTTTTGAAACGACCGTTAAAGACATAGGCAAATATTTATCCTGCTCTACAGCTTCTTGGAAAACGATGAGCGAATATTTTAAACGTTTTACTAACCTGAGCTAATTTCAATATCCTTAATCGGAAATTTTCAAAGTTCCCAGAAATACGAATCGATAAAATATACAACTTAAAAAATAACATACAAACACCCAAATTGATAGCTTTTTGGGAAGTCCGTTAATAAAACTGAAGTTTTTTAGATCAACTTAGCCGTAAGCCAGTGGTTTCTCGTGCATTCTTAGAGAACTACTTCTTGCCTCGGGATATCCTATCTCCTATATTATGCTCTTCTTATTTATAAGCTATTTACTGTAAGTTTGATCAGAATCCGTGCAGCAAAAAACATACACACTCCGCCTTCATCATATTGGCGTGATGTCTAAGAATTTTGACGGTCAATTTAACTTTAAATAGAGCCTAAGTTTTGACTCAGTAATATCTGTTTACTGAATCAAGAACAATAGTTTCAAAAACAATGAATAAGCCCGGAATTCCACTGACACTGCGATATCGCAGTTTTTATCGGAACTAAGCGACGTTCTCATCGTCATTGGATCGACGGATCTTACGAGCTCAATGAGATTATTTATTTAGACGATACTTTATTAAACTATCATCAACTGTATGTATTACGAACGATATTAATTTTACTTCAGCATCAATGATATTCTTATTAACAAAGTGACCTGATTCAATAGTCAGGAATGATTAAAGCACTCCAGTTCTTATTGAGAATATTGATTGCCAATAAACTATGAAGGCCGAAATGTTTCAAGTTTAGCGTGTACAGAAATCAAATAAGTAGGCTTGAGAGTTAATTAGAAGTAGCGATTTCGTACCCTTTGACACGACCTATGACACAACGAAAACCGTTTGTAGTAGAGAAAAAGAAAGATAAACACTGGCAAAAAAATTTTTTTTGCTCTATACTGGCATAAATATTTCTATAAAACTAGGGTGACTTACCCAAGCCGTCGCAGAACCTCGCCAAGCACACGACCAAACAAACAAATATCGACCACTTCATCGCACTATTAGACACAACACTAAATGTAATTATCCGCCGGGACACACGACCGCCGCCGTCCGACTACAAGACACAACTGATATTCCTTCGCGTACAATTCAAATGATATACTCCTGCGCAACATTAAATTTACCGTTCGATTTATGATTTTTTTCGCCCCACCCCTTGTTACTCCCACAGTTTAAGGGCGATGTTGAAGTAAGCGTTTTTCGTCGCCAGCAAAGTTAGCTTTGCTGTTTATTATCTATAATAATTGTGATTATTTTAGGTTCTAAATACGGTAGAGTTTGTGAATTGAAGTGGTCTGTTGTTTGACCGGCGCGGGCGCGCTCCCTCTGACCTCTTGGCAAATAGTCGTGTCTGATAATAATGCTATGAGTTTGTGTTTCGTAGGAATATTGTGATTAGTTGCAGTTTGTTGGTCACGTGTGTGGACCGATGGTAAACATTATTGATCCGATGGACTGGAGTCCGATACACTTGTTATTGATTACGGAATTACGTATTTTGTATTACATCATTAGAACTTGTTTATTAATTTTACTAATGATCTGTTGATCTTATCCAGGTTCACCTATAAAGATGTTGTCCTACCTTTTGCGGAGGTGGGAGGTGTTTTAACCGCTTTACCGAATCGCTGTTAATCGCAGCAATAATCTGAACATCGAAAACAATTCAGGCAATATTATTTTGCTGAAACATGATTTTCCAAACTCATGAGAATAGTAAGTACACCAGTCAACATATTATGGCACATCTAAGGATCTATTTCTGTTTGCGGCGCAACACGGTTACATAGGTGCAGAGATTTTAATAATCTCTCCTCTTTTGAATGTGATTCGGCGGCGTCGTCGTCCTCTCTTCCTAAAACGGCCACTGCTTGACAAAGGCCTCCCCCAAGCCAGGGGATTTGCCCATAGGTAACCGCCGAGCTGGGCATGCGTGTTAGTGAGTGCAGCGTGTGATATTTTAGTTTCGGAAATTCTGTTGCCTATCTAAAACTCCAAGCAAGACATTTAATATCCCACTTGGTGCCTGTGTGGTGGTTATACCGCAACCAGTAGTCGCTAGAGCCTCGTCCGTTTTGCAGTAGGGTGCATGTCGGGCAGGTGGGGATGGCAATTGAGGTAGGACGATGTTGGTTTGCCCCATTACGGCCCCGAATTTCAATGTGACTGAATTGATTAAAAATGGTAGTGATGACCTATCTAGCTCTGATATAGCTGCTATTTTGATGAACTGTGCAGACCCCTTGCAAGTTCTAAGTACCTATATATAAAAGGGCTTCGGGATTGTTTGAAAGACCTACCGCGGTCCTGGTACATAATGGCCTTAAGAAGAAACATGGTGGGTTTTAGTCAGTTAGAAATCTGACACTCCCTCATGCTGCACCCACAGCGGGAGAAAAAAACAGCCTCCTCCGTTTTGGGAAGTCGGTTCAAAAGCACACGAAAGCGATGTACGAAAGCGATGTCGTTATTTATTTATTATAGTTATCGTTTTACTAGAAATGTGATAAAACTGATAAACATTAGTCATGCCTTTGTTACGACACGCTCTTATTACTGGTCAGAGGTCGCGTATGCTTATAATTATTAATTTATATTATGCACTTTAATAAGCAATTCATTGGTTTAATGTCGAGATAATTAGACGTCACTACAGGCTTCCCAATATCCTATCTGTTGATGGCCCCATTGTTAAAATTCCTATTTTCTAGGAAGGAAAACAAAAGATAGATAGAATATGGGAACGGCCGTTAAGCTGGAATGTTGTTGCCATCGCGTGACTTGGAAAGTTATAGTTTTAGACAAAGATGTTCTAATTGTTTATTTCTTCAAATAAAATAAAAATAAATTGATTATTTTAATCGGGATGACACCGACTCTTCTTTGTTGCTTTTCAATATTTTTAGTAGTCGACTTTTTGACAAACAAGTTTTTAATCCAAAATTTTTGGACGTATTCTTTTATTTAAGGTTCCAAATTCAGATAACATTTTTGTTAAAAGAAAAAAAAAATATTGGACGTTGTGGGACAGGTTTCATATGTAAGAATGCATTCTCGGTGCAAAATTGTGTAGATAGAATTATGTTTAATAAGTAAGTATTTATTAACCGTTGATGTAATCTATTTACGCAAATCGAAGAAATACTATAGATATACTCCAGCTCAAATTTCACGTATTTTGCAATGTTTATTGTGCCCGGCTTAAGTAGGTTACGCACGCGATCACCCACGGCCGAATGCCGATAAAATCCCAATTCATCATAAAAATACTTAATTCTAAGCTACTCACGAACAACAACCCCGCAAATCAATCAAATATGTGTAAATATGTGCTATTTTTTGATACAACAAATATTTTTTTCATTACAATTTCGTGTGGGAAGACACTTTTTATAGTTCACCTAATAATAAAACAATGAAAATATTTCTAACTTTGACGCAGAACCTATAAAATAAAAATACCATAGAGTATTTTCGTCTACAGATTAAGGCAGCAAAGAGGTAGCATCAAAGGAGATCGTGCCGTAAAAAAATAAAAACAAAACTGGAGTTAGCAACAGTCTGGCCACTGGGATCATTAAAAAACGCGAATAAGGGTGAACGTACACTGGTTACGAAACCTGCTATTATAAAGTATGTATCTACATGAAGAAACAACAAACTTTAAGAGTGTAGGTAAATCCTTAAAAAAATATATAAAACATCATTGGTTTATAGTACAGTACCTACTAATCTATACTGATATAATGAAGATGAAACATTTATCAATTTATTGTCTGTAGGCCGAAACTACCGAAACGATTTGAAAAATTATTTCACTGTCTGGGGCCCGATTCTCCTAAGTTAATAATGTCAAAATCGAATAGAAATCGAATCGCAATATGATCGCAATAGCAGTTTTAACCATATCGGGCATTCTGCTACTAATAATAGACCAATCGTATTCGATTGACATTTGATTGGTGTGCGATTGGTCTGCTATTTTGGTAATTTTGGTCTATACGGTAGTTTGCTGTACAATCATTTTGCAATCGTAAATCATTTGCAGACAAAGTGATTCATTATTGAATGACAGAAAAGAATAAAAACGTTTATTTCAAATAAAAAATAGCGGAATGCCACATACGCTTCAATCGTAATCGAGTCGGGATCGGATCTCAGTCGAATCGAGTCGAACGTCAATCGAATGTAATTAGGAGAATCGGGCCCCTGAAAGCTACACTCTTTTCTAGTAATTAAGGGTACATTTTTCCCCGTACATGCAGTAGTTCCCGAAAGTGAAACCGCGGGAACACGGCTAGTGGTGAATAATTCCCTATGGAAAGTTAAGAAAATACTTGAAGAGAAATCAAGTAGGTACTTATTTAAAGTACGAGCACTTACCGTAAATAGCGGACTGAATATTAAAAATGTCGTTCTTTTCAAACCTATAATAGCCAAGTAGGTAAGGCTAATGAGTCTTTAGTAAGAAGAAACTTCCTAAGTAGGTACTACATCTGGCCTAAAGAAAGCGTAACGGGTAACTAATCGTTTAGAAAGAATGAAATATCTATTTATAGTTTTCGTCAAACTATTAATCCTTCACTGTCAAGCAGATTATCCTTTTTCGAAAGGAATTTTCGAAGTGCAAAAGCACACAACGAGGCAGACACAACTTACACTGCAACGGTTTTACCAATTAGAAAATAAGTATTGAAAACAGAACAATTAAGTAACATTACAACTACATCATGAGCATCACCAATCGACATTGGATCGCTAGGTACCTATGAGAGAAAGTTGATACATCCTAAAAAACAAAAAAAAAACATAGGGCGCGCCACGACTTCAGTCCGGCGGAAAATTGTGGAAGTATTTAAGTAGGTATTTAAGCATATTAGGTATGCCGTACAATTTTTTTTACTAGCATAAAAGCAAGGCATAGGCACAGCCGCTGCATCTATCAGACTTGACTCCTGGAACCTTATGTTAACGTAAAGATTCGAATAGGTACAGGGATAAAACTTTCGTATAAGTTCTACTTAGCAATAATAGCAACGGCCGATAAATGCAGACTAATTCCAGTACCGGAGTAATGTTATGTTGCAACTAGGGCTGCCATCCATTTATCCTAGTTTGGAGGCCGTCCGGGGGTCTGGCGGGTTTTCAAGAAGTGTCCCGGACACTTTTCATGTAAGGAAACACCTCATTGAATTTAAGTATATGGTAATAGTACATGGATTAAAAATTAGGTCATTTTCTTTTTAAAAAGAAATCGTACTCGTTCAGGGAAAAAATACGATGTACCTACGCCAAATGTCCGGGTTATTTTAATGTTTGTCCGGGTTGTCGAAATGAGGGTTTTCTAAAATGGCGTCCACGAGGTGGCAGCACCGAGTCGTCAGGTCCAGATAACTGTCAAAGTGCTTATCTTTACTATGAATAGTGAACGATTTTAGTGTTTTTTTTTATTTTATAATTAAAGCACTGCATTATTGTTTTACTATTGAGGTTGAGTAAATAAAAAAAACTAAATCATATTGTGTTAACAAATTTTTCAACAAGCTTTTCCTTAGTACCAGTGATTTTTGCACCCTCTCTCTTAGCTCAATTTTTAGTTCGGAAACCTTATTCTGACCGTAGTCCATAATAAAATCAATAACACTTCCAATATAACAGAATTTCAATAAACAATAAGTTCGGACCCTACAATTCCATACTATTTGACAGCTGTTTGGACCTGACGCATACGAAGCGCCGCCTGGCGGCAGAAAAAATATCGAAAACCCTCATTCGGGAGGGCAGCCCTAGTTGCAAGTAAATGGTAAACTTTCATACCGATGTAGTTCGAGTTCAGGATGGGAAGGTAAATAGCATTTTCTCCATTACTCGTATTATCACTTGTAGGTACCTACTTCGAAGAACCGTAAAAGCTTTTATTCCACTTTCAAGCTTCACTACGCGTCGCTAAAGATACGCCTACGATTTGCTTATCAATAACCTCTTGTGATAGCAACTACATTCTTAATTTCCCAATATTTTACACATTGCTATCTAAAGTTCCGTAGTATGCAGACGTCCTAAAAGCATTGGAAAATGCGAATTCTAAATTTAAACGCGACATACCAAAGAGAACAAGAGTTTGTAGTCGTAAAAAGCGCATAAAGTTATCGCGGAGCCTTTGACGCGGGTCCCGCGGTATGCGAACGAACCGATTTCGTGATAGGCTCGACGAGGCATTTCGCTGTTACCTTCGCCTTTTATTCGAACGTTTTAAAAAGCTTTTACTTCTCATCCAATATGGTGGACATTAGGAATTTAGATGTCAGATTTATGTTAATGTTTGTTTTGCGAATCTATTAACATTATCGTTCGAATTTTATAAAAGACTTTTACTTACAATCACCACAAACCGCAGCCGCGAAAAACTTAAGCAGAGTCAATCAGTTTGATGGTATTCCCGGTACTTATAAAAATGAAATAATTCGGCTTGGATACGCAACCTACTTGCTTTCGCCAGCGGTTTCACCCGCATAAAAAAATGCATATATAGTCTTCCTCGACAAATCCTCAATATATAGTTAGATGAGAATATATAGTTTAGTATCTAGTATTCAGTAATTTGTAACATTATCGCGTTCAAGCAAACAAACTCTTCAACTTTATTATATGTATTAGTTAGTACCCCTAGATAAGTTTATGTCAAAAAACCATGGGCAAAACCGGGCACTAATGAAAATCCCATATGTTTTGCATACCATGGTATCCTCAGAAAAGCAATGAGTCACACGGGGCGTTCATGGGACGGATATGTCGTAGATATACTGGCCGGAACTAAGAACTGATAGACGTGGGAACATCCTCGCTATTACGAAAAAAATAGATTAGAAGCCATCACTAACTCATTAGTTAGCAATTTGTTGAGATTTGTGTGCTGTAGCAATGTGAAAAAAGTACAAGATCAAGATGAGAATACCGAGATAAATTACAGATGCACGGGTACTTAAAGCCTGTAGAGAAAGGACATGGGCTACTTTTTGTCTAGGTACGGGATGTGGTTCCCTCGGGACTAAATTGTACCTACTTAAAAGTATTTTTCCTAATAAGGCGGAATTGCTCGAGGTGTATCAGTGTATGGGCCACACGCCATACCTGTGCTTAGAAATTTTTGCAAGAAGAAACACAGACGGTGCTTACGGCCGATTCCAATAGTTGATTTGCTCACTGAAGATAGAATTTTGACATTAGTACATACAAGCAATTTCGAATTCCTATCTTTAGTAAGTAAATCCACTTGGAGAAGAAAAATTAAGAAAGCTGACCCCACTACAATGTAGGATACCTACATAGCAGGAAAGAGAGTAACCAAATCCACAGATAGATAGATAGATACCTAATTGGGAACGTTAATCTCCTAACTGCTAAACGGCTTACCTCTAAATATAACATAGATAATCATAATTTTTCAACGACTCTGTTTGTTCACCATGAACATAAAACTATGTTTGTGTTAATTCAAGTTTAGCTCAAGAATCTAAGGAATTCTACGTGCGTATGAATGGGTTTATGATTTACGCACGCACGGGATTTTTAAAGTTGGGATAATGAATGTGGATTTATAAAGAAGTTATTAATGTCTTTCCTGAAACCCGCCTGCTCTACAGGTTTTCTGGCATCGATTACAGGGCTTGTTCTGGTGTTTATGATGGCAGCGAAGAGTTTGTAAGCTTGTCGGTCTATAGCTTAAAGTAAATAAGTTGTTTTATAGTCTTTGGTCTATAGTTCCCTATTTCTTTAGTATCGCCCTTGTTGTATAGGTATATATTTTTTTTCTTTTTTTTATTAGTACTAAGCGAATGGAATCTTCATAAGAACTGAAAGCCCGTGAGATTGTAAGTCTAAATCAGGTGGCCATCTAACGGCTTTTCACTTGCTTATGTTGTCCCCCATATGCTCTCCTATGTACTAACTAACGAACATCGCCTCTCTGTATACTCCCTTATGTACCTACTTTCTGTATACACTCCCTCACGTAGGTAGGTGCCTGAATTTAATGATCATAAAATTCATTAACATTATCAGATAGCCCACAAACTTTTATGCGGACTGGGTCCTTGGGACCACGGTTACGGGGCAAGCGATGTCGTGAGGAAAAGCCTAGCGGAAAATCCACTAATTTGAAAGCACTACATAAGTACCTGGTTCATTTGTACATACATGTACATACATTTGTATGTACATATTCATTTCGTCATCATTCCTACTACCTACATATCCTACTTTCATATTATACTACTAACGTCCTAGTAAGTTTCTTTTCTTTTATATTTTTAGCAAATACCTGTTATTTAATTGTACCTACAGACAATAGGTAATGTCTAGTCGCACTCTTGTTCCTATATGAAACATACACAAATGCAAATGTTTAATAATGTTATGGTAAATTGTTATTTTTTTTATAAATTTTTTTCTATAGATTTAATCATTACTATTTTAGTTGTAAGTTTTATTTTATTTTGCTGTGCCCTACAGGGTCCACAATTGTACCTAGCTCTAAGCCTAATTGTAACACCTACTTTATACATTGTGGAATGCAAATAAATAATATGAATATGAATCAGTACTAACTGGGACAATGGGACTGACTGTACCTACATATTTACCTACATGCAGCATTTGTCTCAACCAATTAAATGCCTACTACTTAGTAGGTATTATGTTCCATTGTTTTCCCACACCATAAATAAGTGGATCGTTACAAACAATTTTCTCGTTGCATCTGCCTTCCATTATGTTATTATGCTTTCAAGTTTACGCGGAAACAATTCATTTTATTAAACGAGCTAGGAATATGTAAATAAATAAATTAACTACGATATCCTCATTTTAACTGCTCGATAGCGTACCGTATCGTAGTTCTCAAAAAAATTTTGGCGTACGAGTAGCTACACGGGAACTTTTTTAAAGCATCGGGTGGTTGAAGTGCTTGAAATTAGTATTGCAAGCCGTCAACAAGTTAGGCGAAAACTGCATCATAAATGCAAATGTTATCTACTCTTCCTGTGATACTTTAACTGAAACCTAAAATGCTGGATGAATTTTAATAAAATTAATGGTGAAGCTCGTGCTTGTGGCCTTGTTGCACAGTCAGCAGCACGGGTCGACCGATCAGAAGTTATCACTACATGCCATTATTTATTCAACTTTAGCAACCAGCTTTGCGATCGGATAAAAATATCTTTATCCAAACGAGTTGCAAAAAAAGTCCCCTGACTTTTACTGTCATAATAAATGTCAAATGTCAGAAGTCATCTGACGTGTATAATTTCATATTTGGGAAATTGAGCATATAAAAATATTCTTTCCCTTTCTACAACGCATCAATTATGTAAGTTGAAAAGAGATAGAAGATTAAGTTTGTTGATGTAAAAAATAAGGAAGGAAATCGTTCGTTGGAATAATGGAGAAATGCTGAAGTAAATAAACATTTTACAAGGAATAAATGTAATTTGATGCTAATATGGAAGAAGGAAACTCAATTATTTACGGCCTAGAGCACCAGGTAAGAAACCAACCTCACTGTAGTATATAATTATCCTTCTACAGACACTCAAATACCATCTTTCATATTTTGAATAGCTGGATTATTTCAACATTACCACTCTTACCCCGTATTTTTTATTTATATCATGTTCCAATTTTGTTCTAAATCTGTGTTGTAATTAACATAACTGAAAAATAAGGAATTTGTTATTTCTGTAGCAACATGGAGCAAGCAATATTACTAAATAATTTTACATACCAAAACACCTTAAGAGCCTTCTTTTAGGTGACTGGATCATGGGACTGATTCCGAAGGCTCCTACATTCTTTCTATCCATCCTCTGAACAAATTATATTAGTAAATAAATAATCATTAATTTTCCAGACTAGAGCTTTATCCCCTCAGTATGGAGAAAGTGACGCGATCAGATTCCTCATAGGAACTCAGAGCTTGAGGCCTAACTCCAACCAAATCCATGTTGTTGAATTGGAAGAGGATACTGGAGCTTTACATACTAAAGTAAGACATTATAAATATAATGTATATTAAATAAAATAATGAACTATACTATACCATACTACCTATGAAAAAGAGCAGATGTAGCAGTGATGAGAATGTTGAGATGGATGTGTGGGGTTACCAGAATGGACAAAGTGAGGAATGAGTATATCAGAGGAAGCCTGAAAGTAGCGCCAGTGACAGAAATAATGAGAGGTCAGCGTTTGTCGTGGTATCGGCATGTGATGAGACAGTGTGAAACGCATGCTACAAAGCGTGTGCTAAGTATGAATGTGGAAGGATGCAGAGGTAGACCGAGGAAAAGATGGATTGATTGCCTGAAAGAGGACATGAAGCAGAAGGGAGTGGATGTAAGTATGACGTCTGACAGAGAGGAATGGAAGAAAAAGATATGTTGCGCCGACCCCAAATGACTTAGGAACAGGGCAGGAAGATGATGATGACTAATTCATGTCAAGACATCTAGGCAAGTATGTTCCATCTTCGATCACATTTTTGCTGCCCGCAAGGTGAGATTATGGTCAAATGGCTGCCTATTTTCAAAAGAGTATAAACTGATATGGTATTAAAATTTGCAGAAAGTTATTGAAATTTTTTTTAACCTTATTAACATATGTGTTACCTATTAAATAAAATCACTGAATTGTGAAAGTTGTTTTTATTGATACAATTTTTACACAAGATAATACAATTTGAATAATACACTTAAAAAGTTACATGATGTCATCTTTCCTTTACATTGTCATTATCCCAATTTTATGTAGGGCTGATGCTGCATGTTTTAATCTTTACATGTCTGTAATAATAATTCAAGTGAACAAAAACTACGTTACAGGTGTTTAAACATGATATCGGTGAAGTATGGCACCTGCGTTGCTCACCGCACGACGCTGCAACCCTGCTCACTACACACAACTCGTATGATCCTGCTACGTCACAATGCACTATGGGCGTCTCAGTATTCAAGTTACCTACTGTTGAGGTAAAATATTTAACTTTTATGCAACTGCAGTATTTAACAACCTCGATGGCGCAATGGTCATCATGCCAGACTGCCGAACCTGAGGTCCCGGGTTCGATACCCGGTTCGGTCGACATTTGTGTGATGACCATGCTTGTTGGCCGTAGTCTGGGTGTTATGATATGTATTTATAAATATGTATATATGTAGCTATATGTAGTTTATCAGTTGTGGTAGCACCCATAACACAAGTCAATTAATAACTTACCATGAGGCTATCCAACCGTGTGTGAAAAGGTGTCCCGATATTATTATACCTATTAAAAAACTTCTCTCATACATGATACAACATTAGTTTACACCAATGGTTTCATCTCTCTCCCGAGGGAACTTCAGCACTCAGATAAATAGTAGCCTGATGTTTTCCCGCGGTTGTACCCGCACCCGCTGGGAACTGCTGGGTAAAATATAAAAAAACTATGTTACCTCACAAGTAATGAGTTACATTGCATACACGCTTCTAATGGTGAAATTTTTTTTTTTTTATTGGTCTGGTACTTATTGAGTTTATACATTTTTTTTCCTTTTTGTACTTATAGATATCAGAAAATGTTAGGAGATCTGGTCACTGGTGAGAACTTTTTTTAAACTGATGCAAAAAGGGGTGTTATAATTTTGACCACTAAGTATTAATTTCTGTAGCAATTAAAACGCAACTTACAGGTGATTCCTAAAGACTTGGATGACTTGAGCGCTATACAAAGCAGGAATGCGGACGATATGGAGCTACTCCTAACCATTAAGCCAGAGGTTAGTATAGAATTTAAATATGAAATTTTTAACATGTGCAGTCAACAACATTAGTCTATGAACATTATCATTGTAAATTACAGACGTTCCAATGTACGCAATATGCGTGTTAAAGTATCTACCTTAACACGATAACGCGCATAACGCATATCGCGAACATTGGAACGTCTAATCTTTACCTTGCTTTTGATGGACCTTAGACCCGCAGTAAATCATTGCACATTCTTTAATATTAGCTCTATATAGTTATTGGCACGAATCTTGAGCTCTGACCTACATCTGCGCAGAAGTGATTTATTAGCAAAGAACCAATCCCGAGTGACGGCTATGACGCGCTGCACTGCGGGCCAATCACCGCTTTTGCCCGTCCCCGCGCCTCACTTCATACCACAAAAGGGACCCAATAAATTACTTCTGCGCAGGTGAAGGTCAGAGCTTAAGATTCGTGCCGATAACTATACCGCCAATAAACTTGCACTACGAAATACGTAATATTGCAAAATTTAATTCATCGTCTAGGGAGCGCCTTAGAGTAAAATGTTCCGTAATTTGTAGAAGCCAGAAGAAGAAATTAGATGTGCAGAATGGCACCCGACGGACGCTAAGCGAGTGGGCGTGGTCTGCGAGGGCGGGGTCAGGGTGCATGACGTCACTACCGGCGCCGCCCTCAGCCGGGCCGCCGCTTCCGCCCGGCTCAAGTTCACTGGCGGCAAGTGGAACCCCCATCAGGGACATACGCAGGTAACTTGACTTGCTTTTTAAAAGGATTCATCATCCTCCTCCGAGCCTTTTTCCCAATCATGTCGGGGTCGGCTTCCAGTCTAACCGGATTCAGCTGAGTACCAGTGCTTTACAAGAAGCGACTGCCTATCTGACCTCCTCAACACAGTTACCCGGGCAACCCGATACCCCTTGGTTTGACTGGTGTCAGACTTACTGGCTTCTGACTACCCGTAACGACTGCCAAGGATATTCAATGACAGCCGGGACCTACAGTTTAACGTGCCATCCGAAACACAGTCATTGGTGTCTAAGATATACTTAGAAAGTACATACAAACTTAGAAAAGTTGCATTGGTACTTGCCTGACCTGGGATCGAACCGAAAAGGATTATGAACCTTATTGTGGATATCATCATCATCATCATCATCTCAGCCATAGGACGTCCACTGCTGAACATAGGCCTCCCCCTTTGATCTCCACAGATACCTGTGGATATAATTCGATTTAATTTTCAATAACAGGACATTGGTTTTGGATACCCACTTTTTAAGTAGATACAGGTAAGCTCAACTGTATTTACTAGCTTCCATCAGGGGTTCGGCCAGCCTTCTGCATTTAGGGAACTACTTCCCGCACCCGGATAAAAAGTAGGTAGCCTATTATGTTGACCTCAGGTTTCTGTGGGTGATAAAATAACAAACACACACACAAACATTCGCCTATAGAATTTATTTATTTCGAACTAGCGACCTGCCCCGGCTTCGCACGGGATATCACGGGTATTTCCCCACTATTTAATGGGTGTTATTATACAAATAAACCTTCTTTTTCAATCTCTTTTTCTATTTCATTCACACATAACACACACACACCCATGCACATTTTTTTTTATCAATAAATAATTTTGAATTCAAAAAATCCACATTAAAAACCGTTGCGTTGTTTGAAAGATTTAAGCATACATAGGGACAGAAAAGGCGACTTTGTTGTATACAGTTTTTCAAATCATACAGATAGACATGTGTTGCTGGGGAATTTGTTCCACCACTTCTTCTTTCCAGCAAAAACACATAGGAAGTGGTGAAGGGCGGGCGTTTTGGGGGCTGTCTTTTGTAAATTTGACGTTCGAAAAGTGTTGATTTTCAGCTTATTTTGAATAAATGACTTTTGATTTTGATCATTATAGTTCGGCCATTCAGAGAATGCGTTCCTGACACGTCGCGATTGAACTGACGACGTAACTACATTCATTGATTATTGATATAATAATGTTGTTTTAATGCTCCTCAATTGTTAAAACGGTAAACAACCAGCAAAAATATTTTTATCGTAACTGCAACGCCATTGCAAAGTTACGTCGTCAGTTCAATCGCGACGTGTCAGGAACGCATTCTCTGAATGGCCGAACTATAATATGCAGTGATTTACATGGCGTATTTTCCCCCCAGTTCGCAGTGCTACAAGACATGCACATAAAGTGTTACGACACGCGGTCAGACTGCAGCAAGCCGGCCTGGACCATAGACAACGCGCATACGCAACTCGCCAGAGACTTGGATTTTAATCCTAACAGGTAATTACATTATTTTCATATAAATAAAAAAAAAAACAAAATCAAAAATCGTTTATTCAAACTCGATTGCAAAACAGCACTTTTTGAACCTCAGACAAAAGAACCCCCTACACCACTTACCATGTGTTTTTGCTGAGAAGAAGTGGCGCAATACACTCCCCACCAACATAAATTGTCTGTCGTTATAAAACTGTTTATATGTATAGTTTTTTTTTTCATTCGATTTTGTGATAGTAAAATCAATGAAAAGATTATGTAAAACGTATATAGGTAGAACATAATACTAAATTATCATTATCTTTCAATCCCAAATTAGTATAGTCACTGACATAATGAGGTCAAAAAACTCTTACGTTTTTTTTTATAATCTCAACGCAAAATCTTTTGAACACTGTAATTGAAAAGTTTAAAGTAATTATAGCATACTTATTTAATTTTTGTTTTATTGTTTTAGGCAGTTTCATCTAGCCACGGCAGGCGACGACGCGGCTCTCAACATTTGGGACTACAGAAATGGGAAGGAACCTATATTCAGTAGGACCGACCATTCGCATTGGTAAGTCCTTTATAGCATCTACCCCTTAGGGCTTTTGTCGTTTATCGCATCAGCCACTAACCAAAATTATATCTATCGCATAGTTGAAACCCGCCCATTTTATTAGGCAATACCAAAAATCGTTGATAGATGTCTCAAAGAACCCGAACGCTCCGTTAGTTCACTCGTAACTAATCGATAAGACAGACGTGTTGCTGGGGAGTTTGTTGCACCACTTCTTCCCAGTAAGTAATAACACATAGGATGTGGTGAAGGGTGGGCGTTTTTGGGGCTTTCTCATGTATGTGCTGTTTTTAACACACTTAGCTGCACTTGTAACTATGTATTTAAGAAAATCTTGAAATCTCAATTTGACCCACTTCCCGGCCTTCGATTGGGATGAAATTTTGCATACGCTCTGAGTTCTGATGACAATACATCGCTAGCTAAGAAATGTAACAAAAAGCGTGTTTTTTAGTTTTTTTTAAACTATTTCTTTTTTAGGTTTCCGTACCCAAAGGGTAAAGGTTTTCGCTCCTCTGTCCGTCCGTCCGTCTGTCACCAGGCTGTATCTCATGAACCGTGATAGTTAGAATTTACACAGATGATGTATTTCTGTTGCCGCTATCACAACAAATACTGAAAACTAAAATAAAATACATATTTTAGGCGGCTCCCATACAAGAAACGTGATTTTTTTGCTCATTTAATTTTTTTTTTTCAGTCTACTTTGATAAAGTGTTTTTTTATTTTGTTGTTACGTGTTCGGCAGGGTGTGGACGGTTCGCTACAACACGTACCACGAGCAGCTGCTGCTGACGGGCAGCTCGGACGCGCGGGCGCTGCTCACAGCCGCCGCCAGCCTCTGTACCGACAACGACGATGAGAAACGCCCAACGCAACTGTATGTATATAGTTATCGGCACGGATATTGAGCCCTCACCTTCACCTGCGCAGAAGCGATTTATTGGTTTATTGCCTTATGTGTACAGTGCGCAAAGCGATCCCCACTTTTCCGCCGAGAGCTCAATATCCGTGTCGGTAACTATACCTACTTTTATACAAAGTGTTGATTTGCATTCGTGCCATATCGCAGGAGGAGGACATAAAATACGTAAATAATCTATTGCAATTACAGTAGACGGGAAATAGCTAATATGCACTGCTTTTTTTGTCATTGCAATGTCGTAGTATTTCAGAAGTAATACAATTTTATTTTATGAATGATCGCTGCTTATGCTTTGTGTTTGCGTTTATGTGAGGGCGCAACACGGTTTTAAGGCGCCAAGTTTAAATACGGCTAGATGACATTGACGGAATTCCGAAAAAAAAAAGTTACGTAACAATTTTTTTGTTGATTTGGTCAACAAAAAAATTGTTACGTAACTTTCTCTCTACGTAACTAACTACGTAACTAACTCGAGAATCATTAGCATAATTACGTCCTTGAATATGGCACGGATGCAAATCAACAGCTTATATACAGGAATTAATTTAAAGCAGTGCAAAAAAAAATGGTCCAGAATCATTAACATACCATAACAGAATCATATACCATAGCATCATCAGTAATTTGTTTTTTTTTATCCGCCTTAAAATCAGCAAAATATGGATACTCAACACTCAAAACTCAAGATCAATGACAGCCGGGACCTACAGTTTAACGTGCCATCTGAAAAACAGTCATTGGTGTCTAAGATATACTTAGAAAGTACATACTTTATAACAAGTGTTTCCTTAAGTTCACTCTATGCACTCCCCTATGTACACTCTATGAACCCCCTATGTATTTCCTTATCTACACTATGAACTCCCTTATGTACCTACACTATATGAACTCCCCTATGTATTTCCTAATGTACACTATGAACTCCCTTATGTACACTCTATGAACTCCCTTATATATTTCCTTTTGTACACTCTATTAACTCCCCTATCCCCTATGTATTTCCTTATGTACACTGTATGAACTCCCCTACGTCGTACTCTGCTCCTATTAGTCTTGGCGTGATTAACCTTCCTCGATGAATGGGCTATCTATGTCTGAAATAATTTTTCAAACCGGACCAGTAGTTCTTGAGATGACTTTCTCTTCAGCTTTATAATATTAGTATAGATTGAGTGTATGTAGCTATTTTGACATTACCTCTATCCTATCAGGATAAAATCTGTTTAAAAAAATGTTTTGTACTCGTACGGTAGACTGCACATCAGTGGTAACTATCATGCACCGTAACTCAATAGTAATAAGTACGATTTTCCTATAAAACTATTACCACTGACCCGAAGTTGACTGTAATTGTTTTAAAAATATTAATAAACCTTTAATTTTTCTAACAGCTTAGAAGATGGCGTCTTACAGTCATATGAGCAGCATGAAGACTCGGTGTACTGTGCCGAGTGGAGTGCGGCGGAGCCCTGGACCTTCGCCTCACTCAGCTACGACGCCCGCCTCGTCATCTCGCGAGTACCAAGACATTTTAAATACAAAATACTCCTGTAGTACCACGAATAATAATTGTACTATCCGCCAATGACATTTATGACCCACCTGAAGCAAATTTTCTTAGCACCAATCATATACATACTATATACGGACTAAAATTCGTCATATAGGTTATTGGTCGATAGTACACATAGATTTGAATATTGTATTATTACTTAGTTTTTTAATCATTCCACTGATAAATATGTATAACATGTAAGATATGCAATTAAATAGGTAAAAATAAAAACATAATTTATAAATATAACTTTTATTTACAACTAAAATCTCTCAGCGACCCTATTGGCAACATTTCTTAGATTACCATAAACTTTCGAAGGAGGTGAACCCATGATAAGGTTGCATATCGCTCTTCTTGCCAATGCAATATTCTGGTAACTGCCAAGGATGTGAATTTTAGAGTCTGCCAACACTATTCTGGTTTTAGTGACGTTCTCTATGGTGAATTTTGTTCTGCCTGCTTTTCCGGCGAGGCGACCAATAGCGCGACTGAGATGGTCACCATTTAGAGTTTTAACATCTTTTACTTCAAATGATTCAACAAATAAGTCATCTAATCGAAGGAGGGCGAGGGCGTCGTCCACTTCGAAACCATAGAGGAAGGCCTGTAAATAAAACACGTTTTTTATTCATTGCAACGTTTTTGAGCTAAGAATAAGGGTGTTTAAGTCTATTGATAAATAACATGCTCCTAGCACAAGGCAAAAGTTAATAATTTTTTGGAGGTCACAACTAATCTCTCGGCTTAATAAAATTTGAAAAAAAAAACTATGATTGCACACACATGCTGGTCAACCTGAAATTTCTAATATTGCCTTACCATATATACTATTTTTACCTAACATAAAAGCCAAAAATATAATATTACTAGCTGTTTCTCACAATTTTACTCATATCCCAAGGGAACTACCCAGGTAAATATATCCTCAGGCCTGGGATTAGTCAAGCATCCCAACAGCGAAACAATTTTCAAATCAGTTCAGTAGTTTTGGAGCCTTCAGGATTCAAACAGACAAACGAATATTTCCTGTTTATTATATTAGTTTCGTATAATATACTCATCATCATCATCATCCTCCTGCCCTTATCCCAATTTCATTTGGGGTTGGTGCAGCATGTTTTCTTCTTCCATACTCTTCTATCTGCCGTCATCTCACAAGTAACTTTCTTTCTTACCATATCTACTTTCACACAATCCATCCATCGTTTTTTTGGTCTTCCTCTTCCACTATATCCGTCCACGTTCATACTCATCACCTTCCTCACAACATGACTCTCATTCCTCTGCATCAGATGCCCATACCACATTTAGTATAATATACTACCTTAACAAAATCAGCAGCCTTCTGCAAATTAGCAATGTCCTTGGTCTCCGGTCCCACTTTGATCTCAACATTACGAGTCTTTGTGTTGAACCTCACTTGAAGCAGCAGGTGCTCCACAATAGGAGTGAATATTTTTAACCAATTCTCCTTTAATGGTGTGTATCTGTAAATGAGATAAATCATTTAGTTATAGTTCGGCCATTCAGAGAATGCGTTCCTGACACGTCGCGATTGAACTGACGACGTAATAACATTCATTGATTATTGATATAATAATGTTGTTTTAATGCTCCTCAATTGTTAAAACGGTAAACAACCAGCAAAAATATTTTTATCGTAACTGCAACGCCATTGCAAAGTTACGTCGTCAGTTCAATCGCGACGTGTCAGGAACGCATTCTCTGAATGGCCGAACTATAGTAATGTATTTGAGATAGAATAGCTTCTGAGTAAGGCAGAGCAGTGTTGTAGAGGTCAGATAGGCAGTTGCTTGATGTAGAACACTAGTTTGATGTAGACCCCAGCTCAGAATAGGCTAGACACATGATGGTATCATCATCATCCACTGCTGGACGTCCACTGCTGAACATAGGCCTCCCCCTTAGATCTCCACAGATACCTGTTGGAAGCGACCTGCATCCAGCATCTTCCGGCGACCTTTATAAGGTCGTCTGTCCACCTCGTTGGTGGACGTCCTACGCTGTGCTTGCTAATCCGTGGTCTCCACTCCAGCACTTTTTGGCCCCATCGGCCATCTGCTCTGCGAGCAATATGGCCTGCCCATTGCCACTTCAACTTCCTATATTGGTGACTTGGTGGTTGATGGTATATGTGATTAATGATTCAGAATCCTATATTCCATGTCAAATAGTTGTATGATGTTTCCAATTAACAATATTAAGGAATGTTAGTCATGGTTTTTTCTATATTTTTGTATCTCTATTGCCATTAATAGCTGTTAATAACAATAATACAACGATAGTAACAGTAATGATTCTGAATTAATAACTTTTGGTGTTATTTTTAATTTTAAGTAAATATGTTATTTATGCTGAATTGCTATTTTTACATGATTGCTTACTAACTTTATTCTGACTTTCCACACACTATTGCTAATGCATACGAACATCTGTTAAAATAAAATACCTGTCCTACGATATTTATTTTAGACTAATTTGAGGTTATACCTGTGAGCTGGTACTGGAATTTTTCGCATATTCTCTTTAGATTCGTTCGGTTCAGCATTCTTCTTCTTCTTTTTTGGCTTTGAACGACTGTGTTTAGCATTCCCCTGGATCCCGTTGTGTTCCTCAATTTCCATGCCATCACCAGATTCTGAGACTGCTCTTCGCTTTATATTTTTCAGCTTCACCGTCTTCTTAGCAGGCAGAAACTCATCCACATTTATATTAGTCGTGTCCATCTTCAACTCCTTTTCTTCAGTCATTTTGTAATGTTTATTTTTCAAGCGTATTTCAAGATATTTTGTTGCAAAATAAATTCTCACATGGCTTTTAATAGATGCACAGATTAAAAAGAATTTAATTTTAATGTTATTATTGTCACTTTGACGTGTATTTGTGCATATTGCCAGTTCAATTTACTTTTCTTTTTAGAGACGGGAATGTTTTTTTTTTATTTACATTGATATTTACAAAGATATTTTCAATAAATATCAAAAACTATCCTAGTAAAACAGACTGGTATACATTTAAATTAAAGTTAAAAACGAACTCGTAAACTATCACGCTTTTTCGAATCAATATTTAACAGCCAAACGCCATAGAAATAAATTACAAAACATTTTCCGTCACAATATTTCTGAAACATGGTATCGGTTTATTCTTTTTTCTTTTTACGGTGTCAACTGTAAAGGCACAACACTAAATAAGCTGCGTTCGTAAAATCGAAAATGTAGGAAATCCAAAATGGCAGTGATTGACAGCTGATAATTCGAACGTTCCATTTGTGAATGGTTATGTCACAGGGTTAATTTTTGTTATGAGTTGATTTGAAGGTAAGGATTTCGCTATTAAATCTCATTAAATAATGCGTTGCTTAACTGAAATCGAATAAAATATCTTCTATTTTAGGTATCGTACAACAGGAGATACCTCGAATCAAAATGTCGCTGCTAAAAGTCGGTGTTGTGAAAATCATTTCCCCTGGCCAGGGATGTAAAATAGCGGCATGTACGTTCGTGCAGAACCGCGGCATCGCTGGCAAGGCGCTCAGGGCTTCATTGCCGTGCCCGCCGCCGAAGCCAGCACCCTTCGACTACGTTAATAAGGACTACACCTGGTTCAGAAGTCTTTTCGACCGTACGACCCACAGGTTCGACGAGAACACCAAAGTTGTGGTCGTTGAAGGCCCTGTCGCTGTTGGTAAGACCCAGTTCGCGGCTGCACTCGCTGAAGACTTGGGCATGAAGCATTTCCCTGAAGCGAACATGGACATCCATTACAAAAGGCCGAATGGCTGTGATTTGCGTATGTTCGACGATCAGATTCCTGAAGATACTAGGACCTTCGATCATGTCAACTTCAACTTGACGCCAGACCACCGTCTAGCTGGTAACTTCCAGATCATGATGTACATAGCTAGGTACAGTCAATACATTGATGCTCTGGCGCATTTGTTGAACACTGGCCAGGGAGTCGTGTTGGAGAGGTCTCCCTACTCCGACTTTGTGTTTCTGGAGGCCATGTACAAACAGAAGTTCCTCAGCAAGGCAGTGAGGTCTGTGTACTATGAGCTGAGAGCTAACACCCTTGAGGAACTGATGCGCCCACATCTAGTTGTCTATTTGGACTTGCCAGTGAGCAAAGTAAGTATCTAGTTTTATACTCTTCCTTTTTTATTTTTAGTAGTGTTGATCATTATTTTTTGAACAGACTGTTTCTTCATTATATCATTTTATCTTAGTTCACATATCAATTTATTTTTACTTCATTATTACCTATGTTCTGAACTATATCATCATTATCTACCGAGGCCTTTTCCCAACTATGTTTGGGTCGGCTTCTAGTCTAACCGTATTCAGCGGCGTACCAATGCTGTACCTACAAGATGCGACTGCCTATCTGACCTCCTCAATCCAGTTACCCATGCAACCCGATACCCCTTGGTTAGACTGACGTCAGACTTACTGGCTTCTGATTACCCGTAACGACTGCCAAGGGTGTTCAATGACAGCTGGGCCCTACAGTTTAATGTTTAAGAATTTCATATAAACGTTTGTTCTTTTGTGTAGCCCCCTCCTCATAAAAAAATAAATTACACACACATTCACTGAACAATAAAGTGTATAAAACTCGCATAAACATGACAAAATCATACTGCACAAACTTAAAATCATTTATCCAAATTAGGCAAAAATCAGCACTTTGCAATCGCAAAAACAAAAGACACCACCAACCATTCACCATTTCCTACATGTTGTTTTGTGTATTTAAACCCAATTAAAAAAAATAATTTTCAATTTCCAGGTGCAAGATGCTATTAAGAAACGCAACCTGGAGCATGAGGTGAGCGGCCGTGCCCTTACCAAAGGCTTCCTCACGGAGGTTGAGCGTCAGTACAAGAACAAGTACCTGCGTGACATCTCTACCCACGCTGAGCTGCTTGTGTACGACTGGAGCGGTGGTGGTGAGGTCGAAGTGGTTAGTATCTGTACCTCAATGGTCTTTTCTATTTATTTATTTATTCTTTATTACACATTTAACAATAAACATAAAAATATTAAAGACAGTTTATGCACAACGGAGAGCTTAACCCAGAACTGGGTTCTCTTACAGCCAACCTTAAAGCCATAGAGAGATCTATCTATAAAAAATTATGAAAGCTGCATCTGTGTCAAGTTGTTTGATTTTGGCACTTGTGCTGATGGCTAACAAGGCCTATACAGGAGCAACAATGCCAGTAGCAATGTCTGCAAACAAATTGTGTTCCTGGTGACGTAGTCCGAGGTTGCAGTAACTGTCATCCTCATCCTTCGAGCCTTTTTCCCAATCATGTTGGGGTCGGCTTCCAGTCTAACCGGATTCAGCTGAGTACCAGTGCTTTACAAGAAGCGACTGCCTATCTGACCTCCTCAACCCAGTTACCCGGGCAACCCGATACCCCTTGGTTAGACTGGTGTCAGACTTACTGGCTTCTGACTACCCGTAACGACTGCCAAGGATGTTCAATGACAGCTGGGACCTACAGTTTAACGTGCCATCCGAAACACAGTCATTGGTGTCTAAGATATACTTAGAAAGTACATACAAACTTAGAAAAGTTGCATTGGTTGCAGTAACTGTATAACATTACAAAATAAATGTAGGAAAATTTGGCAAAGGTCTTATATAGTGCCGATAGTGTGGCAGAGGTATCTTTCGTACTTATTTAATGTATTCTCACAAAAGTTAATCCTTTAATTTTAAGGATGACTTGCACCATTATACTATAATGATAAGCAAACCATAATCAGTCGTGTATTTGCTGCCTATTGGTCAAATCACCAATTTGACAACTTCAAATGATTTATCGTTGTTAAATGGCTCAACTCACCATAAAAATCTTACTGAAGATCCTAACTTTTGTTGACTAAGTAGTGATGTTAATTTCCCTACACAGGTGGTTGAAGACATTGAGCGTCTGAACTTTGACCAGTACACGGAGCGAGAGGACCCCAAGATGAAAGACTGGCGTCTGCCCCGCGAAGTGGAGTGGGCCGACCAGCGCATGATCTATACCAACCAGAAGTACTTCCTCATGAACCTCTTCGGTATACCCAAGTTGGATGTCCCGGAACTGATCACCAGTGCTGATGATTCTTACGAAAGGCAGATTGTAAGTTGCTTGGCTACCTATAGACCTGTACAGATCTCCCCACCAAATAATTCTAACTATGGGTGAGTTACACCATTTAACTATAACGATGACCAAACCATAACCGGCCGTATACTTGCCGCCCATTGGTCATATCAGCGATTTGACAAGTGAAAATGGTTTAATTATCGCTATAATTAGGGTCAATTCCCACTGAAAGAGCAGCGGCGGGCGGCGGGCCGCGCGGCGCCGCACCGCGCCGCGCTCTTACATTTTCCGTGCTCTTACGGCCGCTGCCGGCCGCTGCTCTTTCAGTGGGAATTGACCCTTAGATGGTATACATATACATAAGTATACATAACATATGTATAAATTTTAAAAAGCTGTATCTCCTGTAGTTTGGGGGAGAAAAAATACTGTTAATGCTTGGCTGTTCAATGATAAACAATTCATTTTGTTTCCAAGAGGAACATTCATATGATGGTTGACGTCATCGCGGTAGCACCGGCTATCGCTGAAAACCAGCGCTGGGACTCTATCTCGTTTCGGGTCGCAGCATTATGCTGAGCGAGGGCCGTATTGCGCGCTTTAGGACGCATATTTTCCCTTAAATTTGTGTTATGTTCTTTTTATCTTTTTATCCATATTATGCTCATCTTGTTAGGGGCATTTATGCGTCCTATATTTTGCGCAATTAAACTGTTTTTCTTTCTTTCATATGATATTTGTTTAATGAATGACATTCAAATGAATTACAATTCACAGACAACTAATCCATGCTGAGAAAATACAAGTTCTTTAATGATATCTCTTTATAATAATAATGATTTTTGTCTGATTTCCAGGTAATTGACGCTCACCCTAAATTCAAGTACATGGAGGGGTACGACTCCGGGTCTTTGTTCAAGAACAAAATGTCCAAGTATACAGAATACGTTTAGATGTGGACAACTCTGTAGATTCATTTATTACTATAATATATTATAAATATATTTAAAAAGGAGTTTATATTTTTTTTAGCCTTAGACTTTTATAAATCAAATGCATATTCTTGACACTTGATTTGGGACCAAAATAGATGATGTCCTTTTAACTTATAGCAAACAGTAAGTAGATGTTTACTATTCTAACATGGGAAAACGCTAGGTTGGGTGATGACTGAATAAAACCATGAAAAATTAAGTCAACTGCTTATATTTTGTGTAAGTTATTAAAAACATCTAAAGTATTATATCTACGCGTTTCGCTCAGCACCACAGATCGACGTTTACTTGCAACTAACATTGAGATAATAATTGGCCTAGGGTTTTTGTTCAAGGCGCAAAGAACGCTGCGCTGAGTAAGTATATAGAAATTATTTATCAGTGAGAAAGAATTTTCCGATTAATATTTCCTTCGATTTTGTAATTTATTTTCGATGCTAGCTGCAGGTATCGTCTCACAGTCTTTCTTAAAAATAGATTATATTATTACCTTTTTACAATCGAGTTACTTATGGTCGTTCGGTTTTGATCTTTCCTCCTGAAGAATATAGATTAAAATTCTTGAGAAGTAACTCGGCGGTAGTTTGACTGAAATCCTCCAATGCAAGATTTCGATAAATGCTACTAAAGAGGTGTTACATAATAGAAATAAATTAAAAAATTGGACTTTAAATACATCGAGCGACTTCATTCGTTTTTAAATGCGAGCCAAAATAATACGGAATGTCAATACAAAAAAATAATAATCAATTCGTTATTTAACAATATAATATATGGCTAAGGGAACATAATAATTCGGCATTTTTAAATATAATTCATGATAATATTAATTTATTGCACAAAACAAGTTTCTAATGTTAAATTGCCAGCTTATCGTTGATAGGCGTTCTTCTTGGTTTTTAAAACATAATTTTATTGTTCATTATAAATAAAAATATTACTGTAATTAATTGTCAATTTTTGCGTAGAAAAAATATGGAAAATATTTCTCTACAGTTGACTATTCAATCAATATACTTTTTACGGTTTTTTTACAAGTATTTGGATAAATCAATAATAATTAAATAAAATCAAGATTTTTTTTTTGTTTTCTTGACATCATATTAAAATCTATGAATAAAAGTTATATTATTACAGTAAAAAATTACGTAGTCTAAGTGCAAGATATCACAAGTGTCTTAACTCACGTATTATACAATTTATTCTAATGATGTTTGCACAATGGTTGAAGAAATTACAAATGTTTAAAAAAATGTGTTTTTTGAATAAGTTACAGATTTATTTTTAAACTAATATAATCAACATGAGTAAAATAACCAATTTCATGTTACATTGGCTGGAAAAAAGTGAAGTCAAAAAGTATTTATTAAAGGCATTGAAAGTGCATTGTTCCGTTAAAAAAAACTTGTGCGAGTATCACGTTCATTCACGCCTTAATTATATCAAAATTTTATTTAAATATATATAAGAAAAAAACACTCATAATTTAGTCATTAAATATTGTCCTGCAATCATGACTCGAGGGGACTATACTCATTTATCGATTTATCGATATTTTGTCTTGTTAGGAGCATCACTAAGGGTTACTACCACAGCTCAATAAATAAAAACTGCGCGAACTATATATTTTTAAACCGTCTTCCAAAAAGAAGGTTTTCAGTTCGTCGGGATCTTTTTTTATTTAGTCATTTGGTTTCTAGCACCTTCAAAAGATAGCAATAGACAAAATAAATACTCAAATATATTTAACGATAATTATATGAAATGAGCTGTGTTGTAAGCCCTTAATATATTTTTAACAGCAGATTTATCCACATAAAAAAAAATAGTCTATATTCATCTGTCAGATAAATTCAATGATTTGCTAAAAAAAAACAGGCCTTGTCAAATAACGCTATGAAGTTGGCTATTATTAACTAACTGCCGTTCGCAATATTCTTCCAACTGTTGATTTGCTTATATAGTTCAGATAGGAATTCGACATTACTCGCATGGGGCTAATGTCAAATTCTATCGGTATTAAGCAAATCAATACATAGATAAAATATTGGGAACGCTGTATGAGATAGTCAAAATGTATTACGACATCGTGAATTTAATGCTAGCCAACTTCAGACCGGCAAAGTTACTTGAGAAGATCTGTACTATAGTATTAAAGTAAAACTCAATGAATATTCGTGTAAATGAGTATAGTCCGTTTAAAAGTTTGGTGTTTCGTACTACACATCTATTAAGAATGGTGAATCTAGGGCTCCGAGGCCAGCGGCGACTCCGCCCTCGTTGGCGTCGGCTAACTTCGTGCGCAACATGTGACCAACTTGCCTGTTGTGGAATACTTTGTCTTTTGTCCTGTAAAAAAATAACTGTTAGTAAAATTATTTATTTCACTTTGTTTCTTACTAACAATCCTAACTAATATTATAAAATAATGTGAAAGTAACTCTGTCTGTCTGTTTTTTCTTGACGCTTAAACTACTGAACCGATTTGTGTGAAATTTGGTACAGACATAATTTGGACCTTGAGAAAGGACAGGATGTCGCGGGCAAAAGCTAGTAGCTAATATGTCATCTGGACTTATAAAAAGTATTTTTGTTTGAAAGCGGTTATCTCAGGAACTGCTGGTCCAATTTGAAAAATTACATAAGTAGTACTTACCCAATGATAACTCCAAATATGCCGAGCTCTGAAACCAAGTCGACGACTGGGGGCGGTATCGTCGCGCCCGGACGAATCACGTAGCCTGAAACCTGCGGGATAAAGTAAAATAACATTAATGAGAACTAAAATACAGCAGTGTTATCGCGGCCCTGGTACATAAAGGGCTTAAGAAGGAACATGATGGGTTTTAGTCAGTAAGAGTCTGACATTTCCTCACTCAGGCTTCTTGGATCTTATGCACGTAGAAATCAATATACAGATACTGTTATAGCCTTTTTATCGCTCCACTGCTGGGCATAGGCCTACTCTCACACGGAGAAGGATTGAGCATTAATCACTGTAATAGTAATTTGTGGAAACTTTGTTGAATGTTGAATGTTGTACTGTAGTAATATTGTATTTGTAAAATTTAATGTGGCGCATGCGCAGCAGCGCGTACACGTTGTATATGTATGCGGTGTGTACTAACCAGTGGCGGCACGATCCTCTCCATGAGTATGTATGCGGCTCGCTCGCGGGAGTGGTACACGTTGTATATGTATGCGGTGTGTACTAACCAGTGGCGGCACGATCCTCTCCATGAGTATGTATGCGGCTCGCTCGCGGGAGTGGTACACGTTGTATATGTATGCGGTGTGTACTAACCAGTGGCGGCACGATCCTCTCCATGAGTATGTATGCGGCTCGCTCGCGGGAGTGGTACACGTTGTATATGTATGCGGTGTGTACTAACCAGTGGCGGCACGATCCTCTCCATGAGTATGTATGCGGCTCGCTCGCGGGAGTGGTACACGTTGTATATGTATGCGGTGTGTACTAACCAGTGGCGGCACGATCCTCTCCATGAGTATGTATGCGGCTCGCTCGCGGGAGTGGTACACGTTGTATATGTATGCGGTGTGTACTAACCAGTGGCGGCACGATCCTCTCCATGAGTATGTATGCGGCTCGCTCGCGGGAGTGGTACACGTTGTATATGTATGCGGTGTGTACTAACCAGTGGCGGCACGATCCTCTCCATGAGTATGTATGCGGCTCGCTCGCGGGAGTGGTACACGTTGTATATGTATGCGGTGTGTACTAACCAGTGGCGGCACGATCCTCTCCATGAGTATGTATGCGGCTCGCTCGCGGGAGTGGTACACGTTGTATATGTATGCGGTGTGTACTAACCAGTGGCGGCACGATCCTCTCCATGAGTATGTATGCGGCTCGCTCGCGGGAGTGGTACACGTTGTATATGTATGCGGTGTGTACTAACCAGTGGCGGCACGATCCTCTCCATGAGTATGTATGCGGCTCGCTCGCGGGAGTGGTACACGTTGTATATGTATGCGGTGTGTACTAACCAGTGGCGGCACGATCCTCTCCATGAGTATGTATGCGGCTCGCTCGCGGGAGTGGTACACGTTGTATATGTATGCGGTGTGTACTAACCAGTGGCGGCACGATCCTCTCCATGAGTATGTATGCGGCTCGCTCGCGGGAGTGGTACACGTTGTATATGTATGCGGTGTGTACTAACCAGTGGCGGCACGATCCTCTCCATGAGTATGTATGCGGCTCGCTCGCGGGAGTGGTACACGTTGTATATGTATGCGGTGTGTACTAACCAGTGGCGGCACGATCCTCTCCATGAGTATGTATGCGGCTCGCTCGCGGGAGTGGTACACGTTGTATATGTATGCGGTGTGTACTAACCAGTGGCGGCACGATCCTCTCCATGAGTATGTATGCGGCTCGCTCGCGGGAGTGGTACACGTTGTATATGTATGCGGTGTGTACTAACCAGTGGCGGCACGATCCTCTCCATGAGTATGTATGCGGCTCGCTCGCGGGAGTGGTACACGTTGTATATGTATGCGGTGTGTACTAACCAGTGGCGGCACGATCCTCTCCATGAGTATGTATGCGGCTCGCTCGCGGGAGTGGTACACGTTGTATATGTATGCGGTGTGTACTAACCAGTGGCGGCACGATCCTCTCCATGAGTATGTATGCGGCTCGCTCGCGGGAGTGGTACACGTTGTATATGTATGCGGTGTGTACTAACCAGTGGCGGCACGATCCTCTCCATGAGTATGTATGCGGCTCGCTCGCGGGAGTGGTACACGTTGTATATGTATGCGGTGTGTACTAACCAGTGGCGGCACGATCCTCTCCATGAGTATGTATGCGGCTCGCTCGCGGGAGTGGTACACGTTGTATATGTATGCGGTGTGTACTAACCAGTGGCGGCACGATCCTCTCCATGAGTATGTATGCGGCTCGCTCGCGGGAGTGGTACACGTTGTATATGTATGCGGTGTGTACTAACCAGTGGCGGCACGATCCTCTCCATGAGTATGTATGCGGCTCGCTCGCGGGAGTGGTACACGTTGTATATGTATGCGGTGTGTACTAACCAGTGGCGGCACGATCCTCTCCATGAGTATGTATGCGGCTCGCTCGCGGGAGTGGTACACGTTGTATATGTATGCGGTGTGTACTAACCAGTGGCGGCACGATCCTCTCCATGAGTATGTATGCGGCTCGCTCGCGGGAGTGGTACACGTTGTATATGTATGCGGTGTGTACTAACCAGTGGCGGCACGATCCTCTCCATGAGTATGTATGCGGCTCGCTCGCGGGAGTGGTACACGTTGTATATGTATGCGGTGTGTACTAACCAGTGGCGGCACGATCCTCTCCATGAGTATGTATGCGGCTCGCTCGCGGGAGTGGTACACGTTGTATATGTATGCGGTGTGTACTAACCAGTGGCGGCACGATCCTCTCCATGAGTATGTATGCGGCTCGCTCGCGGGAGTGGTACACGTTGTATATGTATGCGGTGTGTACTAACCAGTGGCGGCACGATCCTCTCCATGAGTATGTATGCGGCTCGCTCGCGGGAGTGGTACACGTTGTATATGTATGCGGTGTGTACTAACCAGTGGCGGCACGATCCTCTCCATGAGTATGTATGCGGCTCGCTCGCGGGAGTGGTACACGTTGTATATGTATGCGGTGTGTACTAACCAGTGGCGGCACGATCCTCTCCATGAGTATGTATGCGGCTCGCTCGCGGGAGTGGTACACGTTGTATATGTATGCGGTGTGTACTAACCAGTGGCGGCACGATCCTCTCCATGAGTATGTATGCGGCTCGCTCGCGGGAGTGGTACACGTTGTATATGTATGCGGTGTGTACTAACCAGTGGCGGCACGATCCTCTCCATGAGTATGTATGCGGCTCGCTCGCGGGAGTGGTACACGTTGTATATGTATGCGGTGTGTACTAACCAGTGGCGGCACGATCCTCTCCATGAGTATGTATGCGGCTCGCTCGCGGGAGTGGTACACGTTGTATATGTATGCGGTGTGTACTAACCAGTGGCGGCACGATCCTCTCCATGAGTATGTATGCGGCTCGCTCGCGGGAGTGGTACACGTTGTATATGTATGCGGTGTGTACTAACCAGTGGCGGCACGATCCTCTCCATGAGTATGTATGCGGCTCGCTCGCGGGAGTGGTACACGTTGTATATGTATGCGGTGTGTACTAACCAGTGGCGGCACGATCCTCTCCATGAGTATGTATGCGGCTCGCTCGCGGGAGTGGTACACGTTGTATATGTATGCGGTGTGTACTAACCAGTGGCGGCACGATCCTCTCCATGAGTATGTATGCGGCTCGCTCGCGGGAGTGGTACACGTTGTATATGTATGCGGTGTGTACTAACCAGTGGCGGCACGATCCTCTCCATGAGTATGTATGCGGCTCGCTCGCGGGAGTGGTACACGTTGTATATGTATGCGGTGTGTACTAACCAGTGGCGGCACGATCCTCTCCATGAGTATGTATGCGGCTCGCTCGCGGGAGTGGTACACGTTGTATATGTATGCGGTGTGTACTAACCAGTGGCGGCACGATCCTCTCCATGAGTATGTATGCGGCTCGCTCGCGGGAGTGGTACACGTTGTATATGTATGCGGTGTGTACTAACCAGTGGCGGCACGATCCTCTCCATGAGTATGTATGCGGCTCGCTCGCGGGAGTGGTACACGTTGTATATGTATGCGGTGTGTACTAACCAGTGGCGGCACGATCCTCTCCATGAGTATGTATGCGGCTCGCTCGCGGGAGTGGTACACGTTGTATATGTATGCGGTGTGTACTAACCAGTGGCGGCACGATCCTCTCCATGAGTATGTATGCGGCTCGCTCGCGGGAGTGGTACACGTTGTATATGTATGCGGTGTGTACTAACCAGTGGCGGCACGATCCTCTCCATGAGTATGTATGCGGCTCGCTCGCGGGAGTGGTACACGTTGTATATGTATGCGGTGTGTACTAACCAGTGGCGGCACGATCCTCTCCATGAGTATGTATGCGGCTCGCTCGCGGGAGTGGTACACGTTGTATATGTATGCGGTGTGTACTAACCAGTGGCGGCACGATCCTCTCCATGAGTATGTATGCGGCTCGCTCGCGGGAGTGGTACACGTTGTATATGTATGCGGTGTGTACTAACCAGTGGCGGCACGATCCTCTCCATGAGTATGTATGCGGCTCGCTCGCGGGAGTGGTACACGTTGTATATGTATGCGGTGTGTACTAACCAGTGGCGGCACGATCCTCTCCATGAGTATGTATGCGGCTCGCTCGCGGAGTGGTACACGTTGTATATGTATGCGGTGTGTACTAACCAGTGGCGGCACGATCCTCTCCATGAGTATGTATGCGGCTCGCTCGCGGGAGTGGTACACGTTGTATATGTATGCGGTGTGTACTAACCAGTGGCGGCACGATCCTCTCCATGAGTATGTATGCGGCTCGCTCGCGGGAGTGGTACACGTTGTATATGTATGCGGTGTGTACTAACCAGTGGCGGCACGATCCTCTCCATGAGTATGTATGCGGCTCGCTCGCGGGAGTGGTACACGTTGTATATGTATGCGGTGTGTACTAACCAGTGGCGGCACGATCCTCTCCATGAGTATGTATGCGGCTCGCTCGCGGGAGTGGTACACGTTGTATATGTATGCGGTGTGTACTAACCAGTGGCGGCACGATCCTCTCCATGAGTATGTATGCGGCTCGCTCGCGGGAGTGGTACACGTTGTATATGTATGCGGTGTGTACTAACCAGTGGCGGCACGATCCTCTCCATGAGTATGTATGCGGCTCGCTCGCGGGAGTGGTACACGTTGTATATGTATGCGGTGTGTACTAACCAGTGGCGGCACGATCCTCTCCATGAGTATGTATGCGGCTCGCTCGCGGGAGTGGTACACGTTGTATATGTATGCGGTGTGTACTAACCAGTGGCGGCACGATCCTCTCCATGAGTATGTATGCGGCTCGCTCGCGGGAGTGGTACACGTTGTATATGTATGCGGTGTGTACTAACCAGTGGCGGCACGATCCTCTCCATGAGTATGTATGCGGCTCGCTCGCGGGAGTGGTACACGTTGTATATGTATGCGGTGTGTACTAACCAGTGGCGGCACGATCCTCTCCATGAGTATGTATGCGGCTCGCTCGCGGGAGTGGTACACGTTGTATATGTATGCGGTGTGTACTAACCAGTGGCGGCACGATCCTCTCCATGAGTATGTATGCGGCTCGCTCGCGGGAGTGGTACACGTTGTATATGTATGCGGTGTGTACTAACCAGTGGCGGCACGATCCTCTCCATGAGTATGTATGCGGCTCGCGCGCGGGAGTGGTACACGTTGTATATGTATGCGGTGTGTACTAACCAGTGGCGGCACGATCCTCTCCATGAGTATGTATGCGGCTCGCTCGCGGGAGTGGTACACGTTGTATATGTATGCGGTGTGTACTAACCAGTGGCGGCACGATCCTCTCCATGAGTATGTATGCGGCTCGCTCGCGGGAGTGGTACACGTTGTATATGTATGCGGTGTGTACTAACCAGTGGCGGCACGATCCTCTCCATGAGTATGTATGCGGCTCGCTCGCGGGAGTGGTACACGTTGTATATGTATGCGGTGTGTACTAACCAGTGGCGGCACGATCCTCTCCATGAGTTTGTATGCGGCTCGCTCGCGGGTGTGGTACACGTTGTATATGTATGCGGTGTGTACTAACCAGTGGCGGCACGATCCTCTCCATGAGTATGTATGCGGCTCGCTCGCGGGAGTGGTACACGTTGTAAATGTATGCGGTGTGTACTAACCAGTGGCGGCACGATCCTCTCCATGAGTATGTATGCGGCTCGCTCGCGGGAGTGGTACACGTTGTATATGTATGCGGTGTGTACTAACCAGTGGCGGCACGATCCTCTCCATGAGTATGTATGCGGCTCGCTCGCGGGAGTGGTACACGTTGTATATGTATGCGGTGTGTACTAACCAGTGGCGGCACGATCCTCTCCATGAGTATGTATGCGGCTCGCTCGCGGGAGTGGTACACGTTGTATATGTATGCGGTGTGTACTAACCAGTGGCGGCACGATCCTCTCCATGAGTATGTATGCGGCTCGCTCGCGGGAGTGGCGCATGCGCAGCAGCGCGTCGCGCACGTCGGCGCCGTACACGTTGTGTCCGCCGCCCTCGCGCTGCGGCTTCAGCACGAACCTGACGACAACATACACATTAATGGCGTCCACGCCCGATTATGGCCACGGCGTACTACAAATACTAAGTACTCGATTTTCAACGTATTAAGAATTTGCTCTCCTCTCCGAGCCGGTCTGTCTGAACGGATCCTAAGTGTCTCCTTTTAAAAGTCGGTTAACTTACTTTTCGGCATCCTTAAGGCCCATTTCGACGGCTCTCTCCCCACTCTCGTCGAAGTCCAGCGAGTAGAGTCCAGTGAATATATCTCTGACTCTGTTGGTGGTCGCTCCGGCGCCCATGAATTGTTCCAAGACGCCCGGCGCCGCTAACGCTTGTTGCACCTTCTTGGTACCGGCTAACTGGTACTGGATCGACGGGCATTTTATGGCTCTGAAAAAAATGTTGCATGTAATATATATTTTTCTTTGTTTATTTAGGAAACAAAGTTATAAAAAAATAATACATACAGACTGTCGAGCTCCATATTATAAAGTTAATACATAGTACTATTATAATAGAATGCAGGCAATAATTTCAAATGGAATACATATAAATATAAACTGCATTGTGAGTACAACTAAATGTAAATATTGAATTTGAGGAAAAAAAGAAAATGAAATCCTAATAAAAATACCTATCCTACTAATATTATAAATGTGAAAGTTTGTGAGAATATATGGATGTATGTTTGTCATTCGTTCACGCAACAACGGCTAGACCGATTTGGTTGAAATTTGGTAATTGTAGATAGGTGATACCCTAGCTAGACTAACACATAGGGGTACTGTTTATCAACACACCACACGGGCGAAGCCGTGGGCGGAAGCTAGTTACGGGCCGTTCAAGTATTACGTTACGTAAGTACTATAGGAGGGTGGGAGGGTCTTCGTTTTGCTTATTTTGGATGTAATGGGGGGTAGGGAGGCCAGATGATGATTACGTCATCGATAGTTATTTACTTTTTTACACGAATGGCAACCCTCACATTGTTTATGCTTGAAAACGAAACGCATTTTTGGGGATTCCTGCAAATACACACATACGTTTAGGCACTCGCTTTAGAATCGATTCGGGGAATTACCGCGGCTGTTCACTTGTCTAAATTGATTCTGTCAGTGTCAGTGTATTGTTTTTTTCGGATACTATAACATTATAAATATATTATAAAACAAATACATTTTTTATTGAAAAATGTTTACGTAAGCATGGGGGGAGGGGGTAAAAGCTTTGCTTACTTTTGCTGACAAGGGGGATGGGGGGGGGGGTAAATAATTGTAATAAATCTGCTTACGTAATATTTGAACGGCCCCTTAGTTATAATGATACTTACGTGGATCTCTCGACACGGAGCCTGGCGTCCCACTCCCTTTGCGAAGGATATTGTGCAGGCTCGTACCCTGAGCGGTAATACGCCACCGCAACTGCACGGCCATCCCTGTGTGAAACATAACAGTTAACAAACAAAACTAAATAAATTACTTGAAATTCCATCATCCTCCTCCGAGCCTCTTTCCCAACTATGTTGGGGTCGGCTTCCAGTCTAACCGGATGCAGCTGAGTACCAGTGCTTTACAAGGAGCGACTGCCTATCTGACCTCCTCAACCCAGTTACCCGGGCAACCCAATACCCCTTGGTTAGACTGGTGTCAGACTTACTGGCTTCTGACTACCCGTAACGACTGTCATGGATGTTCAATGACAGCCGAGACCTACAGTTTTGCCATCCGAAACACAGTCATTGGTGTCTAAGTTATACTTAGAAAGTACATACAAACTTAGAAAAGTTGCATTGGTACTTGCCTGACCTGGAATCGAACCCGCGCCCTCATACTTGAGAGGTTGGTTCTTTGCGCACTAGGCCACCACGACGTTGAAATAAAATACTTGAAATTATAAGGAGACAATTTCTAGTCGTTGTGGGAGAAAGAAAAAATATAATGGTCAAGTACCAAACTGGATTAAAATGAAAAGCGCAAAAAGTGGTTTACTTTCAGTAACTCTGTGATAAAAAGCGCTAAAACGGCTACACCGATTAATATGATCGGCAAATAGATAGGTGGTAAGTAATTGTAGACGGATATAGCCACTTTTAACACGGTTGAATTACTTAGTTATTCTAGGAAGATGGGTAATTGCAAAATGTTATATATAAGTATACTAACAGAATAAGCTGCTTCTTGTCATTCAAAGTGGTCTCTTCATAAATCTCGTTCAGTGTTTTTCTGTGAATCTGAAAAATAACAAGAGAAAATTGAAATAAATGAATGGATCTTCAAAAAAAAACCGGCTTCAATTATCTACTTAAAACCTTCTGACAAATACTATGCTGCAAACCGCATCAAAGGTCCAGCCAAACGCGAGATAATCACGCACAGAAACACCTACATACAGGTCAAACTGAAAACCTCCTTTTTTTGAAGTCGGTTAGATAACATAAAAAATGAACTTACCATAATATCGGGCCGTTTCTCAGCAATTTCAAATTCATGGAATCTTTGATCGCAGATGTTGTAAGATACTTCTTCGACCACAAACAGGATGACTGCATTCGGCACGCCGAACAGGTCGTAAGCATCTGTGATCCCGGAACATAGGCCCGATAGCGCTTTGTTTTCTGGCATCTGAAAATTTGCATATTATTAAGTATGTATGAAAGTAACACAACGTCCCAGCCTCGATTTATAATTCTCGCGGAATTAACGCTAGGTACATATTTTTCATAACATTAAATATCATGGGGTTTTGCGGAAACCTGTAAAAAGTGATGCCTGATTCCATAATTTATCTGAATATATAGACCAAAATCAAAAAGCATTTACCAAAATCAAAGAAAAACGTAGTTATGGTGTATTTTAAAGGAGTTATATTATAAAACTGGTAATACGTATACATAAGTTAAGCTTACATTTTTGATCAAATCGGGGTGTCCCAGCTGTCGCAGGATGTAACTGAAAATTTAAAACATACGTCAGTCTCCGTTCTAAAAGAGAAAACTGCTCGATGACGTCATTGTTGGTGTTTCGTTAGAAAGTTTTGGAAAAAAAATTTAACAGCTTCAAAAATAAAGTTCGAAAGAGTAATTCAATAATTTTATATTGAAATAAAAGGAGCCAACGAACGAAGACGGTACCATAGACCAAAGCAATTTTAAATGGTTTTTATTTTAACAGAGTTAAAGACAAATCTTGTATTAATTTATTTATAGTTTTCCCAAACCATGTCTATGATACCGATCCACAAAAAAAAAACAAAGATCGGATCTCATTTTCTTTCTAGATCTTTCCATCATTTATCTATATTCCATATTTCCATATTTATTTATTTAAAATTTTAGAAATTTTCATCATTCATCAGCTACCGAACATATGACGTCATCAAAGCAGTTACGTCAAGTCACACCTGTTTGTAATATGATGAAATCTAGTCATAAAACTAAAAGTCATGCTACATACACGGACTAGTAAAAAAAGTAGCTACATACATGTACAAGAAAATACATACACATGGTGTGAGCGAAAAGCAAATCATAGTGGTACCGATTTTTTTGCGCAGCTGTTATTTTTCTAGGGAAAATAGCATTTTCAACTGCACCAAAAAACGGTCAGATTATTATTTCGTTCACGTCAAACTCATGCAAGGCCGTTCACTCACACGATCAATTTCCGCGTGAGTGGACCGCCCTAAAGGTACGTTTTCAATTCTTGCCGCCGACTGCAACTGTTCCATGTAAATACATATAAACCAGTAGTGCAGCTGCGGCCAGCTTCATGCAGACGCGGCATGTGCGGTCGGCAGGAAGACTTAAAAACATACCTTAAGAAAAGCACTTACTACATATTACAAGCATAGTATAGTCAAGAGTACAGTTCTTACATATTACGATGACTGTGCGAAAATTCAGACAAAATTACCAACTATAGAACTCGTGTTTTTTTTGCTGTATCTTATATAGGTATAGGAATTTTACAGTTGGCAATCCGTCTTAATATTTCACAAGTAATGATGACAAACGTTGAAAAATTAAGTCCCATAAAATACAGCTACATATAAGTAGGTACAATACAATACATACAAGCTAATAAATATTTAAATTAATTATGGGTTTATACATTCAAGTACAGTCAACTTCAGGTCAGTGGTAACAGGTTTATAGGAATATCGTACTTATTACTATTGAGTTAAGGTGCATGACAGTTACCACTGATATGCAGTCTACCGTACATGTGATAGTTCTAGGCTCGCAAGCTATGAATTGAAACTGCTTTGAAATGAATGATCTGAAAAACTGTATGTTTTGGTTATGATAAGAATGAAAGGAAAGAAATGTCCACGTTTTGTGGCGGTTTTCACATAAAGTACAAAGCTAAAGATTGAAAGAATTAGCTTCATCTACATTCAACATTGTGGAAAAATTGCACCCTTTTAGCCCGTTTTATTAGGTCGACCCGTATGCAATTAACTATCAGTCTTACTTATAAAAATCTCTAATCATCTTCTAAGCATCATTTTAACTAATTACTACTTAAGCATTAAGTAGTGATTAAATGTTAATTAAGACATGATTAACCAATGCTTATAAGTAAGAATTTTCTTAAACAGTCTTTAAGTATTACTTATTATTTAATTCACGTTTATAAGTAAGGCTGTAATGTTTAATGTTATTTAACCATCTTCAAAGGATCGTATTGCTGAACTGATCTGATACTGAAGCCGGAAGATATGAACAGCAACTTCATATTGAAACATATCATGGCTGTATATAGACTTATTAGAAAAGTCTTGATAAAAAAAAACATGTTTTTCTAGTGATTATAAACGATTAATTTATTATGGTTTTCAAATTTAATTTGCTCAGGTTTATCGAAACCTGGTATTTGTAGTATCTTACGGGCCTAAGCCAAAGTGAGATACTAATTTATTGATGTGATAATTTGGGAAGAAGAATTTGGTACTGCACTGAAATTATTGTCTAGGTCTAGCTGTAGAAATTTTCTTACTATACGACATGTGTTTAATATAGCTGCTTTTTGTAATGTGAGGTAAGTGAATTTAGATAGATTGAGGGCATTCAGGCTATTGAATATTTGTTTTGGGATGACGCCTGTAGTTGAAATAACTATTGGGACTATTGTCACGCGGTTCATTTTCCAGACTCTAGTTATTTCTTCTTGTAGTTCTGTGTATTTCCTGATCTTCTCTGTAATCGTTTATTGTATGTTGTTTGTATTTGGTACTGCTATATCTATTATGTATGTGTGTTTACTTTGCTTATCTATAAGTGTTATATCGGGTCTATTATTGTATATAGTATGATCTGTGATGATAGTGCGGTCGTAGTACATCTTATATCGCTGATTCTCTAAAACCGATTTTGGTGAATATTTATAATATGGTGCGTATGGTTCTTGCGTGAGTTTGTGTTTGTCTGCTAGTTTTTGGTGTATGATATTGACGAGTTGGTTGTGTCTCTGTGTGTAATCGTTTTGTGTAAGTGTGCTACATGCTCCTGTGATATGTTGAATGGTCTCCGGCTTACTGTGACATTTTCTGCATAGGTCGTTTCTCATCGTGCTGTCTCTGATTATATATTTCCTATAGTTTTTCGTATTGATAACCTGATCTTGTATCGCCAGCATAAATCCCTCGGTTTCTGGGAACAATCCACTTAATTCTAACCATTTATTAGAAGCATCTTTATCTATGAATATCTGATGTAGATCGTTCGGGTGCCTACCGTGTAGTTCTTTTTGCTTCCATTTTCTGTGTATGTCTTCTATATGTTGTGTTTTATTTTCTGTTTCTATGTTATCGTCGTTGCTTAAATTTAGTGGTGTGTATTGTTCATCTAAATCGCTTATAGCTTTGTGTAATGTACTATTGTTTTGTTTCCGTCTGAAGAATTGCTTAAGATTTATAATTTGTCGTTTGTGAAGATAGCTTATTTCAATTAACCCTCTCCCTCCATCTTTTCTAGATAAAATGACTCTATTATTAATCGATCAAAGACACTTGAATGTTTTTTTTAAAAATATTTTTAATTATTCAGCCTGTAGTTTGAGTAAATCACGTTGTAGAGGTTATTCCACTTTATATTCCAAACAATATTATTATTCGATAGGTATAGTTCGGCCATTCAGAGAATGCGTTCCTGACACGTCGCGATTGAACTGACGACGTAACTTTGCAATGGCGTTGCAGTTACGATAAAAATATTTTTGCTGGTTGTTTACCGTTTTAACAATTGAGGAGCATTAAAACAACATTATTATATCAATAATCAATTAATGTTATAATTTTGTGCCAAACTGAGTGTCAAATAACTTGGTAAACAATATTTTTCTAAATCTATACTGCGCTATTACAAGGTTATGTCAGCGGTTTATATTTTGTAGTGCTGTGCTAAAAATAACAGGCAAGTATCGTAATCTGTTCTTATACAGTTATAATATAAAATAATACGTTTTGATTTTCTTTTTAAGAATTGGAAAATAATGGACTATAAGACTTAATTATAACTTTTATGAAATATAAAAATAAAACTATGACCAAACCGCATTTTTATACTTAGATTAAAAATGGTAACCCCAAATGGCGTTATGGGCCGCCATTTTGTGACGCTAAAACAGTCGTCCGTTGTCGTTTCGTGCGCATAGACCACGTTTTTCAAGTGTTTTCGATCTGTTTTTATTTGATTACCCGGCTTTTGTTAGACCGAGATATCAGGATTGATTCTGTTATTGATAATAATATAATTATACATGTAGGCGAAGATGATGATGAAGACACCACCTCCTCAAGCAAATCGGAGTCTGATTAATATTCTGTTCGCACATTCAATTCAATGTACTTGTAACAAAGAATAAATAAAACAATTTTATTATATGAATATTACCTTTTTTTGGTTTCCACTTAAATAACTAAAATATAAAACAAATGATTCCGCCAATTTAAAACGAAAATAATCTTAAAATAATGCGGCGGTTCATTTTGAAGGAACGGTAACGAACTCAGTGTTATGTTGTGCCCATCACTAGTCGTGACTAACTGATAGGTGTCAGGAACGCATTCTCTGAACGGCCGAAGTATAACTACTTGCAATTGTTTTAAACTATTTCACTTCAAATTAAAAAAAAATAACCCTAAGGGAAGGACGAGTATTTGTTACCGACTAAAGGAAATTGCAAATATGACTAAAATAAAATAAAATAAGTAACATTGAATATGACAAAAAAATCGTAAAATAATTAAACTACCAACATCTGAATTTTTTTTATGTTATCATTTATTCCTTGTTTCATGTTAATCAAAACTGCATTTCATGATTGTGACTAGAAAAAATTCTTTGAAGAATATGACGAAATGTTATTTTTGTTTCATTTTAAGTAGTTCCATTTATATTATACAAATACTAGGTGCCTTAGTTCATTTTCATCCAGATTCATTCATATGTAAATAAATCTTCAACACGTTTTAATTATTTACTATCTAGACTGCAATCCAAATTTCAGTAAATCTCATCTACATACATTCTTCATAATATCTAACGGTCTATAGACCTATGGTATAAACATTTTGGAAGGTCTGCAAGTTTCAAAACTCTGGAGTCCTATGAAAAACTTGTTGTCAATGATACGATGACGAAGCAATTTCAAACGCTCATTAGACACCACTATTAATATCTACGAGTAATTATTATCAGTTAACATGATAAAAACCATTATAAACTCCTTATCTCTACCTACTATTTGACATAGTCTTTGTTTGTTACGTATGAACGATGATTCTCTATAATTTATGGCGAAACTTGGGCTCCCAATGCACTTTGACATTAAAGCATGGCTGACTTGAAATGTTTACAATTTTATCGACATATCAAAACGAAATAATCTATTTTTTGAAAATCTGATCCTTTATAAGCTGTCCGTTATTTTTATGTAGCGTAATACTTAGTGAATTTGGCTCCCAACGTCGCCATGTCAACTGCAAACATGATTCTTGCAACATCAAGTAAAGCTAAGCGTGACACTGATGACAATGAACAAAATATGTTTCACAAATCAGCTTCTCAATGGTTCCATTGTCTTAGACATCGAAATAAATAAAGCACATGATGAGACCTTGAAGATTCTTGATACAACATGTAAAGTATGTGCAATTGTGTATGAATGAAAACACAAGCGTCAAATCACTTTTTGAAAGATGTGTACCCTAGGCCATACCCAGCAAAGATTGGACAGAAATACACATTAAAACATTTGTAACATAAACACCGTTCTCAATTTTCCGTACCAAATTTGGAAAATAAACGGAACTGACCGACAATGCAGGCGTGGACAGGTAACATCTCTCAAGCGAACGTGCCACGGCAAAGCAACCAAAATCTTACAATTCAAATACATGCGTGAAATGGTGACATAAAAACTAAAAAAAAACTGCTTACCTAGTGCTAATGATACGATATTACATCTGGAATATTGAACAGCATAATACAACATCTTAACTAGGAAGCGAAGTCTAAATACCATGCCTGAAACCACCACAGTGAAGCAAAGCGTAATACAGTGCAACAAACAACGGAAGAGTACGAAGTAAACCGAAGCACTACGGAGTAAACCGAAGGATAGAAGATGCAGCGTGCATAGATCGGAAGGATAGCAGCCACATGAGAGATGTTCTGCTGAACGGTGGGGACTGATACCTAGATGTGCCACAGAACTTTGGAATAGTAATTTTGTAGGTTGTTAGTGATCTAAGGTATCAGATCCTCGCCGCAGCGGTGTCGGTACCGAGACATTGTTGGCAGATACGACGTCATGGCTCCAAAGCTTGAGGCCACCGTGTTAAACTCCACTTGCTTGATACTGTTACTGTCCTCGTTGTGCATCAGGTAATCGGAGCGGAAGAGACCGAGGCTGATCGACTGGAAATATTTAATTCTGTGAAATTCTGTCCAATCCATTGTAACTATGTGTTATGAATGATTTTGTTTTATCCGCCCGCCAGTCGCACCGTCACCTACTGTACAGTATATACAAAAAAAACATATTTTTTATTGTTAAATATCTCTAAAAATAATTCATAAAATCTGTAGTTGTATACAATTCAAAATTCCCAGCATATACTCGTATAAAAATCTTTATGGAGCTAAATATAATAATTTCTTATCTTAGTATATGTACATTTACAGTGTAGTAAAATTACATTACGTCTTCGTAGTTTATTCAAACAAGTACCTATTTTCTGATAGCGCTATATTTTTTATTATTAAATAAATGTGCTTTGCTCTTTCGAAGGGTTAAAAAACCCACACGATTTAAATGAACTATTCAACCTAAAGTAGTCTTACAAAAAATTGAGACATTTTGAGAAGACAGCTAAAAATATTTTTTAGTTCAGATTTAAACCGTGAGAGTTTTTTATAAGTAACCCTTAAGCTGGGATTCCACCAAAATAGTTCGCACACAAAGGTTGTAACTTTGCAGATATTTTAGAAATGTTCACATACAATTTGTTAAATGCTAAAGCGAGTAGTCTAAAAGAAACATTTGCGTGCCGCACACCGGTAGAATCTCGCCTTTAGGCTCAGTGCAATGAATTAAACCCTTACTCCCTGAAAGCTGAATACTATTCCAATAACTGGTTTACTAATGTGATTTACAATTCCGGTAATAAAATCCTAAGGGCCGATTTATCTGAGGAATAAGTACAGCGGTTTGACATACTATTTTCTATACAAAAGCTGTCAAAACCTTATACAAAAACCTTGACAGATAAATGCTAAATGAAATTAATAGTTACATACATCTTTTTTATTTTACTAATTGAGAGAATTAGCTTAGAATGAACTAGGTCGGTGATAAAATGGTGATCCTATACAAGTAGTGAAATTCATTTTTGGTTGGTACATGACAAAAAAATATCTTGCAAGCACAATTACTGTTATGTACCTATCTCACATTGTATAATTATTACCTTACAATTACATACATGTCTTTTGTTCTACTAATCTTATAAAAGTGTATATCATATTATTTTTCTTACTAACGTCGGTTTTTTGTGGAAACTTACAATTGGTACCAACATAACGCAACTAGAAATCTTGGGCGATTGCTACAAAATAATAATGATACGCTCTAACAGTTTTCTTAAGGGATTTAGCAATAACTTGCCGGATGATTACATTTTATCATGTGAAGCAATAGATGCTAGCTAAACGGTCGGTAATGTTTTCTCCTATCCATACTTAAATACGGGAAACATAAATCCAAGAAAATCCCATGCTAGTTTGAATGACTAATAAGGAAATTATAAAAGAAAACTAGGTTAAACATTCACAATATTATTATTATTATGTGCATTTTCCTGTTTTCATATGACTGGTGTTTCCAACCCCGGTAAAACAATAATATCCTTCCTTAACCACATGATTCAACAACATACGGGGCTTTATTTCATAACACAGTGATTCAATTCATCAATGTGTATTCCATTCATCATAAATATTGTCCTTGTTCATACATTCATACTCATCTAAATACTATACCTACTAACGGCAGTTCTCAATTATCTATGCGTGGATTTGCTTACATAGGAATCCAATTCCTAATAAGCAAATCTATTGATACTTAGATAGAATATTGGAACAGAAGTAAGTGATCAACTGTGTTTTGTATTCATGTGAAGGTTGTAATAACTACAATTATTTTTTTTTTTAATTATGAACACAAAAGCTTTTCAATTTCTGTTGTAAAAAACAAATGTCAAATATATTGACAGATATATTTTCCCGCGTATTTAATTTCAATATGGCGTTTAGGTACTACATGTGAGAAGGTGTTGTGCAAATGTTAACCACAAAATATGTTAAGAATTTTGTTTTAGGTCTCCACTACCATACTGTCTCTGTATAGCTATATGTACAGCTAGCTAGATATACAATACCTACATGATAACTACGATCTAATTCTACAGGTAATTTTCGAAAAAAAAAACCGTGCAACCGAATTATTAATTGAATTTCAAGGCATGGTAGTAAAACTCGATCACCTATTTCTTCGTTTTTCTTCTAAAAGATTGTTTGAATTAGGAATAAAATCAAGACGAATTAATATATTTTGTTCATGACATATTTTACTCGTACTTATCTTAATAATTGTGTTCTACACGACTTTCATATTTCCATTTAAACTTTTCCAAAACACTTGTTTCTAGAAATAAGTACGTGCCCATCATTATCAGACGTTTTATTTTCCCACAACAAGGAGGTACAAACCTCTTCACAACAGACAAGGAAAAAGCGTTAAGGTCTACCCACATTTGTTGAAACGGAATTGCTTAACACCTGCCAAATAAGCCTTTTTGTCCACGTAATATTAGTGTGACTAATTACTAGTTATTAATATTGGTGTAACCATTAGCATCGGCTGGGCTCGGACGACGCGTCGGAACGACGGCCAAGCAAACAACGAACCGTTTGTATAGCGGATCGGCGATTAGTTTGGTGATACGTTCTCGGCTTAAGCCGATTCCGCATCGATAAATGTGGTGAGACCCTTAATCACCACGCTTGCATTTCAATACTTATTAAAAAAAAAAGATTAATTATCAACAAATAGGTAGGTACGTAACGGAAAAAGCAAAACGAGCAAGTACTGTTCTTTGTCCTCTTGGCAGAACAGTTTTTTTTTTTTTTAATATTAGTTCAATTGCAACAGTTTTTTTTTTTTAATATACGGCCTCTTTTCACAGAGTAAGCATTGGGCTTGCTAACTATTTCTATTTTACAGCATCGAACAATGCAAATTGTGTTTGTAATAGGCACAAATTCGTTTGAAAAAAAGAAAGAACAATGTGTTTTCTTGAACAATGTATTTTTGGATTTAAGGGTGAATTGCACCATTTAACTACCAACTGAAACTACCGGCCATTGGTCAAATCAGCGATTTCACAACTGAAAATGGTTCGGTTATCGTTATAGTTAAATGGAGCAACTCATCGTAAATCATGAATGATTATAAAATGCATTGTTCGTTGTTTGCGGGCAACAAGTTCAGTTGTCCGCCATTTACAATAGTTTACTTGCAATTACGTTCAACAATTGTCTAAATGTTACGTATTATATATTTCTTGGATAGCAACACTGTAAATAGTTACAAAAATATTTTCAGTGTTGTCAGGTTCAAAATTATTGGCAAATAAACTCAAATTACAGGTTAGCACAATGTTAATTTAAACAATATCAAATCAAGTTGTAGCTTGTACTCAATTATTTACTTTTCAACGCTATTGATTTATGAGTAGTTAAAAGTTTAACAACTTAAAAAGGAGGTACATCTTCTATGTTCTACGTACGGTTGGTGCTATATAAAATTGAGTACAAACTCTTTTCAAGTTCTACAAGCTTAAAATATTTAAGTTTTCAAACAGAACTCAAAGGGGCAGTTAGTTTGTTAGTCACAGATACATACTTTACTAGAAATTGTAACACATTGGTTTCTTTTTATTTTATGAAAAATTGTTTTAATATTCTAAAAAGACAAAAGGAATGATCACCATAAAAACTTGTTAACTATTATGAATTTGAGTTCTTGCTAAAATCCACAAACTCATTTTTTTATATCAAATAGGTAGCTATAGGAGCTCTTTTGAAACGTCAAGCTAGTTGAACGGTTCCAAGAAGTGGGTCTCATGGAGAACTGATAAGAAGCTCCATAAACACTCTTCAATTCCCTAAAAAAAATATGCCTCTTACAGTTCCAGCATGGCGGTTCCGAATATTTTGTCTGTCTGTGGTTTTGCTCATTAGAAGTATTTGACATTATTTTTTTCAGGGGCTAATGTCAAAATAATATCTCTAGTAAGGAAATCAACAGATATATAAAATATAGGGAACAGCCTTTAGTCAGAGAGAATCAATGTCATACAATTTCCAGTATAGTATTCGTATTAAACATATAAAAACAGGCACAACTGAACAAATCGCCCGCGATTATAATAATATCAAAGCAGAGATTATTCGACAGCCTCACTCACACATTCATAAAGTAGCCGTAAGTTTTTTCATAAAGTGCATCATCTATCTATGTTCAGCCAGTTTTTACCTTACAGTTTTTGCATAGTTTATTTTTATTTATTTAATCGTTTTAATTCTAGGGGTAGATTTTTCAATCGCCAGATAACTTTTTTTGCAAACAATATTTTTGTCGTTTTGACAGTTTTTGTATAGAAAAAATGACAAATCGCCACAAAAATGTCTCAGACAGAACTTAGCTGATTGAAAAAGCCCAAATTCACAGACAAAGTAAACAGTTGTTTTCCGAAAAACTGATGTTTATGCTGTCGGTGACAATGGACCCAACTAGTAAAGATTTTGCATAACAAAGTATGGAACTAGCTTCACCTTGTTAAATCGGACCGTGCAGCTGTTAGAGCCTCGACTCTATTATAAAGTACAGAAGTTACTATTTATTTTTTAAATTAGTCCTGTCCTTTAAAAAGGCCATGTGTATTAAGTATTTATTATGGTAATGATAAATAGACATGTATAGAACAGATGCGTCACATCAAATTGTGGTTAATGCAGTATTATTATATTTTATTCATAATTATGACATGCCTTGTTAACAAAAGTGAAGAAAAGGAAAACCGTTATAATAATTAGAAAGGGAAAAAACAAGCAAATATAAAAGATGTAGGTACTAGACTCTGACGTGACTTACTAGGTTTGGAAAAATATGGGTTTTGCCTATCAAATTTACACTTGAATGAAATGTGTAAGTATTTTAATACAAGACTAATCTTATATATCCCAACCACCGGCTAGCAGCGACCAGCGACTATGCTAAATCTATGCGAGCTAGTTAAGGACCGCATTTTTTATAGTACAGTTCACGCATATGAACTTTGCATTCCTGAAGCTAGCCACAGGATAAGCTGAGCTTCTTGACAAGATTTGTACGAGAATATGCGCAAGAGGTCAAATGGCTAACTTAAGAAATGCAAAGTTAATTGGCACAAACTGTAAATAGTTATCCAGGTTTCTAAGGCCTTCAAAATCCGGATCACTGTCATATCACGGTCTCAGCTGGCCTACATACTAAAATACAAATTTGGTGCAATTTTCGGCTAGTACTAAAAATGTGTGAATGCGACTCAACAAGAACGATCTCTACGATCCTCTACCTCTGAATTTCTCTGGAAACGGGTCCCAGGTGCCCGAACCCTGAAGCGATGCTGTTGATTTCCACCTGCTTCCAGGAGCAGTATGGTGTGTGTTTAGCACACTGGTTCTCCGTGTGGGGGCATCTGGATTCCAGCATGATGTCCGACCGCAGCATGCCTAATGATATCGGCTACGCCACATTGCACATTTTACATGATGTTCGAACGCCCACGGGTAATGACAAATTATATAATGATGATGACTTATTCATATTTAGTTGTGTTATGCAAAATCGATCTTTACTTTACCACAATATAATATACAATAATAAAAAGGGTTTTGCAAAATTTTCAGTTCCTTTTTGAAGTAAAAATCGCTTTTACAAACGTTTTTAAAAAACGGAATGTGAGTGTGGTTACAGAGAAAAATGCTGTGTGAATTTTAATAAAACTGCAAAAGAGTTAAAAATCTTTTAGAAACCATTCAAACGAATAAAGCAACGTTCATGTGTGTATAATCAATTATATTTAGAAGCTATTTTACTGCATCGAGATTTGTAATTATAATTCGCGTGGAACCGTCACAAAGTAGGTACTTTTGTTAGTTTTAAACGGATGAGATTACCTGTATTATACAAGTATTTTTTACTTCCATTAATGCCTAAGATTTTTAGGTTAATGTTTTTATATTTGGAACTTTTTATTCTAAAGTTGCTGTAGGTACATACCTACAGTTCAAGAAAACAACTAATTCCAGAAGTCATTATTTGCATTATTTTGTTTCATAATGAAATAAGTAAACTCTCAGAAAAATTGATTGGGGTTATAAGCACAAAAATATTTGTTCATAATATACAATTAAAAACCCTGAGAATTTTTCCGCTGTGGAATCCATGAATAGACATACATAACTGTAGAATAAAATTACTGCTTTTGTTGAGATGAGATGCCATAGTATCTAAAATTATATTTTACGAGCTGACCCGGCAAACATTGTTTTGCCATATAAATTATTTCTATGTAATATTTAGTGCATTTAGGGGTATGAATAGCCAGAAGCAGATTTTCAGACCTACTTAACATGCATATATTTGGTAAAAATCAGAAAATCCATTTCGGAAAAGTCAGGTAACTAACATTGCAACATAAGAATTTTATATATGAGTTCTTCTGTAAGAAACACTCACATTCCGTTTATTTAAATCAATAATGACGTATACCTGAGTGATTCCCTCGTTTCGCACTTTGACCCAAATGTCATAAAGGCTCCTTGTAAACTCGTCCACTTGCAGTGCATTCTGCAGTGTATGCTCCAAGAACTCATCGTTATGCGCCACCTATATCGTCATAAACATCATCATCATTATCAACATCATCTGCCAAGCCAAGAGAAGAACAAGGCAGAGACAAAATCATTTCACACGAATTTCAATATACTTTTTATATGTTTTTAACTCGCATCGATTTGCAACACAATTTGACATATTAATTGAAAACGCTATCAAGTGATATAAAGTTTTACTTGGATATCAGATAGAATTGTTAAAAAAAACTTACCTTATGCATTAGTTCGTTCAACACTGGTTGTAGTTCCACAGCCTTCTCAAACTCGCACTTTGGGAACGGTGAAGGCAACAACACAAATGGTGCGACCTAGGAACAAAGAGTAAGATTCAATAATTAAAATCTTTCTTTAGTAATTTCAGAACCACAATAAACTTTATACTAAAAAAATTAAACTGATTTCAATAATATGTATTACGTTAAACCTGTTACTAAGTCTGAAAAATATTATGCTGAAAACTGCATGCAAATTACTTCAGCCAAATGTGAGATAATCATGCATAAACACATACATGTAAGTTAAACTGAGAACTTCCCTTTTTTCGAAGACGGTTAGTAAATTCTGACCATTATTAAAATCTTTTGATAAACTATCTTTCAGTTTATGATGATGCATATTTTTTAACTTATTCATTATTATCTGATTTGCTTGATTAGGTGTGTGCGTATTGTTTATGGCACACAAACATGTTAAGCCCCTTAATTTAAAATCTATAAAAACATGATCTGAAGTTCTGCTCAGTTTTGAAAGAATCTTTTTTTAAATAAAGAAAAAGAATAAATTGCCATACGATGTTTACTGCTGAACACATCCTTCTATTGATATCTAAAACGGCCAGTTAGGCTTGGGCCTACGCTCAGCGCCGCAACGTACAATTTTAGATAAGCTTAATTGAGAAGGAACCTCTGAAGATACGCAAGTCACTATGAGCATAGAAAATTCAACATATGTTCGTACCTGGATCACATCTTTATTGAAGTGTTTCTTGTCTCGCATCGCCACTCCGTGCATTAAAGCCCAGTCCTTCGCTTTTTCTATTACGTTCACCAAGTTCTTCTGTTCTATAGGCAAAGGAATACACGATGCGAAGCGGGCTTGCGACATTTTTAAAAAGATATCGCCGAACAAATACTGTTTAAAATGTTTAGACGTGTTGCTCTGTTAGGGGCTTAGCGACGTATGATTTATTTTTCGTGTATTTATTGTATTTTATGTAGTACAAGGACTAGTTCATAATTTTAGTTTAAGATGTTTTCCTTTTGACAAACGTACAGCCAGGCAATGTGAATGTGAAATTGTGAATAAAGTTTTGTTTCATTGACATATGGTAGACAGTTGACTTGATGGCACTTGACATTTCGTAAAATGTCAACTTTTCATTTTGACATGTATTTCAGCTACACAAATTATTTGAATTCTATTTCAAATGTTGGATTCTCGCCACAGAGTGTCTTTGGTTAGCACGTGTGCCTAGAATTTTCAGCTGTTTTAAGTGTTTTGGTGAACTTTTGTGACTTAGTTTTGTGTTTGTGTGTTGTCCTTGTGTTTGTCTCCAGTGGTGTACTGTTATTTCGGTAACTAACAACTTTTTTACAAGCATAATGGATCAAAATAAACCCCCCGATCCCGATCCTCCCGACATCTCTGCATATGCTCCACTTTCCCCGAACTATCCGCTATCCCAACTCGCTGATGTTGCTTGCAGCATCGCGGACTCCCAGACCCCATCAACCTCGAATACCAGAAAACGTTCCGGAGATGATGCCAACATTGGCGTGTCAACCCCGCCATCCAAACAACAAAGAAACCTAGTTGGCCGCAGCAGGTACTCTGCTACTGATAAGGCACCTTTTATCGTTCATGTCTCTCGATTGGAGCCCCAGCCTAACGCCGGTACCTCTCTTCATCCTGTTACATTCGGAATATTCCTACAAAAACATAGCATTACTAACGTTGTCCGAGATGGTGTTAAAAAAGTTGGTAGGAACCGTGTATCTGTAGAGTTCAAATCCCCTCAGGATGCAAACTCATTCATTATCAACAGCATTTTACACAAGAACCGCTATGTTGCCTCTATCCCCACTTTTAATATAACTCGGATGGGAGTTGTGACTGGTGTTCCCACTGATTTAAATGAAGAGGAAGTCCAAAAGTACTTACAGGTCCCTTCAGGTTGTGGTGAAATCCTGAAAGTTCGTCGCATAAACAGGAAAGTAGTTATTGATGGGGTGACTGAATTCAAGGCAACAGAGACATGTGTACTTACATTTGATGGCCAAGTATTACCTCAAAGAGTATTTTGCTGTTACACCTCCCTTCCAGTTCAGCAATATGTTTATCCCACCATCCAGTGCCGTAAGTGCTGCAGGTTTGGTCATGTGGAACTAGTGTGTCGGTCCAAGCCTCGCTGCAGTAAGTGCGGCCATGATCACCCTGGTGATGGTTGCAGCACTTCTGAGGCGGAGGCATTCTGTGTGCTCTGCTCAGGGAATCATTTTGCAAATAGCAAATCATGCCCGGAGTTGGGTAGACAGAAGGCCATTAAGACGGTTATGGCTGAGAAGTCCCTTTCATATGCTGAAGCTAGCAAATCTGTCCCACTTCCTTCTCGCAATTATGCTAATGCTGCAAAAGCTATTCCCGCCCCCACTCAGTCATACCGCAAAACTGTTTTCCTTAAGCCAAAGACCCATGCCCCTCTATCTCCCTCTTATGATAAAGCTGCCCATCAGCAGATTATTAACTCCCCTGCACCTTCACAGCCTGATGGCTGCGCTCTGAATAACCCATTCATTGATAATAATGTTTCCTCAATAATAGATATTCTTATTAAACTTCTATCTACAATTCTATCCACCAATAATACCCAATTACCGTCCAACGTTGCCTACCAACTAACTAACCTTTTATTAAATATTAGAAATGGCGCCTCGCCAAGTATTCCTTCAATGGAATGTGAGGAGCGTGTGGCATAAAAAGCACGACCTCATATTCCTCCTCAACAAATTCAAGCCTCTGGCTTGCTCTGTAGCTGAGACTTGGCTCACCCCGAGTCTCAGTTTTAATATGCCACTATTTAATATTCTCAGATGTGCGGCTCTCCTTGTTAATAATCGTGTTCCCCTTTCCACCTTGACTCTTCCGGTTCTGGATGGTGATATGAATATAGTTGCGTGTAAAATTGAGGGTATCACTGTTTTATCAGTGTATATTTCCCATCCTCAGCGTAGGTTTTTAACCACCATTAGGGACATTTTGAATAACATAGTGGGACCTGTGCTCGTCATGGGTGATTTCAACTGTCACCACTTTAGATGGGGCTCCAATCGTTGGGATGATTTAGACCTTTGCATCTTAAATGATGGTAGTCCTACTCGTAGATCCCTTCCAGGACAGCAAAAGAGTTGTGTAGACCTCACATTCTGTTCAGTAGAGTTGGCGGCATCAATTCATTGGGAATGTACTACTCTGACGCATGGTAGCGACCATTACCCCATTGTTGTAACTTTAATTAATAAAACTTATTTAGAGAAAACGTCTCCTCCACTATTGAAGTACAACTTGTCCAAACCTGATTGGTCGAGGTTTGCATCTTTACTGGAGGAGAAAATTAGTGTGCTTCCAAATTTAACTTCAAGTTTCCAAGATTCTTCTGGTCACTGCCATGCTAAGAGCTGTTACGATGGCTTTATCTCGGCCATTACCTCAAGCGCAGACTCTACATTTCCGTTGCGTAACTGTGCCAGAAATAAAATCCCGTCACCCCCGTGGTGGGATCAAGAATGCACATCGGTTATTAAAGAAAGAAAAGAGACCGAAAAACAGTACAATGATGCGATGAATAGCGACAATCTTATACGGTACAGACGAGTGTTAGCTCAATCTCGGCGGCTTCTTCGCAAGAAGAAACGTCGCGGTTGGGTTAAGTTTTGCACTTCTCTATCCCCTTCCACTCCCATTTCAGCAGTTTGGAAGAGCATTAATCGTTTCAGGCGAGGCTGCTCCCCATCTATCTCTTCCCCTATCTCGAGAAAAACTGCTGAATCCTTTTTCGACAAAATTGCTCCAGCCTATGTTCCTTCTTCCTCAGAACTTCTGCTCCCGTCTGTAAATATTGTGGATGATCCTATGAATGAACCATTTTCGTTGGAGGAACTTGATGCGGTATTACGTCATGTTAGGGATTCCGCCCCTGGCATAGACGGCATACCGTACTCATTTGCAGTTCATTTTGGTTTTGAAGCAAAAAAATATTTTTTAGGAATAATAAATTATTGCTATCAATTTGGTTGGGTTCCTGAACAGTGGAAAGCTCAGATAGTAATTCCCCTTTTGAAGCCCGGCAAGACTGCTGATGATCCGAATGGCCTTAGACCAATTGCTTTGTCCTCAGTGTTGGCCAAGATATTGGAACATTTAATTAAAAACAGACTTGAGTGGTTGGTGGAGTCTAGGGATCTACTGCCGAGTAGTCAGTTTGGCTTTAGAAAGGGGCTTAGCACCATGGACAGTGTGGCAATTTTGGTTACTGATATCCGTACAGCCTTTTCCAAAAATGAATCCGCTGTAGCCACTTTCCTTGACATCTCTTCCGCATACGACAGCGTCCTTCTTCCTGTTCTCAGGCAAAAATTGCAACAGCTGAGGATTCCGGGTAAGATGGTACAATGTATATGCGCACTCCTCATGTCTCGCTCTTTGATGCTCAGAGTGCAGGGGGAGGTATTTGAGGTGAGACAGACGTGGAAGGGCCTTCCCCAAGGCTCAGTTCTAAGCCCTCTACTATACAACCTGTATACAGCAGACATTGGCTCCTGCCTTAATTCTGACTGCCACCTTTTACAGTACGCTGACGATCTAGTGTTGTATGTAGTAAATCCATCTATTACGGACGCTGCCTCATCTCTCTGTCTCTCCCTGGACTCTCTGCACACATGGCTTTTGGACCATGGTCTCTCGTTATCCGCCCCAAAAAGCTCGGTAGTGATTTTTTCCCGAAAACTACTGATCCCTCAGGTCTCAGTTAACATTCAAGGACAAGATATCCCCATAGGCAACAAAACAAAATTTTTAGGCGTTTTCTTAGACTCAAAATTATCCGGGATTCACCACTTTAATTACTTGATCAAAAGATGCGAAAGAGCAATCTCCATCTTGAAAGCTCTCTCTGGTGTCTGGTGGGGGGCCCACCCCTTCACTATGAAACTGGTCTACAACGCCTTAGTCCGTAGTATCCTGGACTATGGGTCACACCTGGTGATTCCAAGCAACAAAGGTGCCTTGGCCGGTTTAGATAGGATTCAGTCTCAATGCCTTCGAATCATCTCAGGTTGCATGAAGTCTTCGCCTATTAACGCCTTGCAGGTCGAATGCGCTGAACCCCCCCTAGCCCTAAGACGTCAGTACCTCGCTTCCCGTTTCCTATCCAGGGTTATACCCAAGTCATCTCACCCCCTCATCCCAAAACTCAGAGAGCTTGACACTCTTTGTCACAGCTCCAAATATTGGGAACACAAAGAAATTCCCCTATTCCTAAAAGCATATCGGTTTTTTCAAAATTTAGAATCCCCCATTGCTCCACATCCCAGACTTCCTCTATTTAATTACCCTTATGAAGTACTTTGCTTCACCCCTAAAATATTTTATAACATTGGCATATCCAAAAACTCCCCGTCTGCAAATTCGGCCTTTAATGCGGTTTTGGGTGAACGATGGATTGGGTTTCAAAAGTTCTTCACGGATGCTTCCAAATCAAATGGTGGCTGTACTGGAGCCGCGGTTTACTATCAGAACTCTAAAATAATTTTGAAATTCAGATGTCCGAAGGAGTCTTCAGTATTTACAGGCGAGTGTGTGGCACTATTGGAAGCTTGTCGTTTTATAGAGTCCCATGAGATTAGCTATGGAGTTATATTTACTGACTCCCTTAGCTGTCTCCAAGCCCTATCCCAGAATCCCTTTAGAACTAAACTCCACTGTCCTATTGTCCTGGATATTAAAAAGTCCCTTTTCTCCTGCACTAGGCAAGAGAAAGAAGTACACTTAGTCTGGATCCCTAGCCACTGCGGTATAGCGGGCAATGAATGTGCCGATGCATTGGCCAAAGATGCGTGTTCATCTGAGTCCGCTGACCTTGTACACTTCTCCCTTCAAGGGCATGACCTGCTAAACCTCCCCAAATTGAGTCTTGAGACCTCGTGGCAGGAATGGTGGAACATCTCAGGCAAAAAGAAGGGTAGCTCTTATTTCGCCATTCAACCGGTTGTAAAACCAAAACCGTGGTTTTCCAATTTCAAAAAATACCCTAAACGGGTAATCTCAGTCCTGTGCAGAATACGGTTAGGTCACTGCTGTACACCGGTCTTTCTGCGCAAAATTCGGGTGCAGGATTCATCCCTCTGCGAGTGTGGTCTGGATGAAGGTACCCTGGACCATATATTTTTTGACTGTCCTATCAACTCATCCTTTGATTTATATGGTCGTCTCCAAAAACTTAAAATCCCTCTCCCGACTAATTTCCGTTCCCTCCTATCCCACTCCTGTCCAGAACTGCTCCAGATGCTGTTGATGTTTATTAATCAAAACAATATTAAATTATAAACTGTGGCCTATATTTAGGCCACAGTTTGTATGGTTGTGGTATATATTTTATGTTATGTGTTACTAACATTTTGTTGTTGTTTTTATATATGTAAATGTATTTCTGTTTGTTTCAGTGTCGTCCTACTAACACATTAAGTTACACAAGATCGGCCACAGCACCATCTTAAATCAATATATATATATTTTTTTTTATTTATTTTTTTAATTGTAAGCACTTCTTGCTTCTCATTTCACTTGTCATTGGCAGAATCGTCGAAGTTGACATCGACACGGATTGCCATATACAAAAATAGAATAGAATTCAAATGTTGATTCAGATATTATTAAAAATGGTATTGTTAGTAAAGGTGCGACTGCACTAGGCGGAACTGAGCGACACGGTCCATAATTTTTTGGTAAGCCGCACAAGAGATGCAGCAAGCGACGCTTCAAAATTATAGTTGGTAGAGGAAGGGTAGAGGTAGGCAACCTCTGAGCAGGTGGACGATGAAATGGTTCAAATAATTATTATTTCTTTGTTGTGAGAGTAAGAGGAAAGGATCGAGCAAGAACAGTCAAGAAAAAGAAAATTATTTTCTTTTTCTTGACTGGTTGCGTCAATTTTGGTCAGTTGATCAACTTTGCCGGTGAGATGGATATGGACGTTACGCATCGGATCAATTCTGGATGGATGAAGTGGCGACAAGTGACTAGCACTATCTGTGACCCGCGGATGCACCCAGTTCTGGATTTATGAGTTGTAGGCCGTATAGGCCACGGCCTAGAGGCGGCAGCGTCACAGGGGCGTCAGATTTCAGAAGATAAAAGTAAAAAAAATGGTCCCCTTGGTCGAATTTACTACAAATATGGAATATTATCATTTGTAAGGTTTGCACATGCATGGGGCAACGGAAATAAAGTAGCCTACACTCATTAAAAATATAAATCCGGCACTGGATGCCCTTCAAACTGAAGGGCAAAAACAACCTTAATAAGACCTGTCTATGGATCAGAGTGCTGGGCATTAAAAAAGAGGGATGAGAAGCGAGTGCATGTAACAGAAATGAGAATGCTGAGGTGGATGTGTAGTGTTACAAGAATTGATAAAGTGAGGAATGATTACATCAGAGGAAGTCTGAAAGTAGGTAGCGCCAGTTACAGAAAAGATGAGAAGTAGAAGGTTATCTTGGTATGGGCATGTAATGAGGAGGGATGATACGCTTGCAACGAAGTGTGCTAAGTATGAATGTAGATGGATGGAGAGGAGCAGGATGACCTAAGAAAAGATGAATGGATTGCTTGAAAGATGTCATGAATAGGAAGAGAGTGAGTGTCAGTATGACGAGTGCCAGGGAAAATTGGAAGAGAATGACATATTGCGCCGACCTCAAATAAAATTTGGAACAAGGCAGGAGGAAGAAGAAGATCAACTTTGCCGCGCAGTTCCGCTGCAGGGCAGCTCCGTCTAGTGCAGTCGCACCTTTATATCTAAGGTTTACAAGTATATTACTCAACTAGTGACCCGCCCTCGCCTCGCTTCGCTTCGGTTTACAACATCCCATCACATCCCATCAGACACACATCTAAAATTATTAGTGTTTTTCTACTATATTACACACATAAACCTTCCTCTTGAAACACTCCATCTGATAAAAATACCTGAAAAAGCGACTGTTTTACATAGTACATGTAGTGATGATGATGATACTTAAGGCGAAAACATACTACCAAAACGTGACGCTACGCCACGCCCCACCCGACGCATGTCAGTACTTATCAATTCCATACATTTAATATAGTCAGAAGACATAGACATCACGCTATGTGACCACACGTCGCAACATCCAATCGATTTGGATCAGCGTGTTGCCGGGAGAGGGGAGGGGGGCACGAATCAGTGCAGTGTGTTTTTAGTTAGCAAAGAACGCCACGCGTGATATTCACCGTACATAGCTCTGTCTTGATTTATTTAATGAGCCCAGCGTCTAGCTAGTACGTCTTTTTTAAATTAACTGTTTCTGTACAAAATATACCCCGAAAATCTGCAATAAATCTTCTTCAAAATCTTCATCTAGCTCGTCTTCAAGCAGTATCGAATCCATGGCCACGTCGCACGTCAATACACTTCAGTCTTTCGTGAGAGACTACACTACACGATAAGTACGTGTTGTAGCATCGCGTGGGGCAAAATGCACGATGAGCGTCGGGTGTCGACACAACACATCGCGTTGCGCTCTTTGGTTTCAATTAATTAAGCTTTTCTCTTTGGACTGTTCTGCGACAAAGTTTGTCTTGTCTTGTCTATGGTCTTAAGTCAAACAAAGTCCTTTTATCGTTTTTCGTTCGTTGTGTTGTCTTTAGGGACACGGTATCGAAGCAAAAGTATCGATACCGTACTCATGAGTAGAATCGATAACAAAGTATCGTACTCATTAAAGTATCGAAACAAAAGTATCGATACTTCAAGGTATCGAGTACTTTTTAGATCAAAATTTGCTAGGTCAATATCAGTCAGTAAATAATGTCAGTTTTACTTCAGTTCAGCAGGACATAAAAAACAAATGGTATTGGTACACAAATTTAATAGAATAATAGAAAAATGGAAAATGGAATGAATGAAACAAATCGAAAATGTAGCAAAAGGAAACAATATTAAGTTATTTGAGGTATGCTAAAAACTAGCAGTGTCCAACAGTTTCACCCGCGTAGTAGATTAAAGATCCCATTCCTCCTCCGTAGTCACTTAAAAATAGAAGTTTGTTGAGCCTTTTGGTTTCGAATTTTTGTGATGGTACTTCGTGCTTCAGAAAATAATCGTTCTGAAGGTACTGACGTCGCAGGGATTGATATATATATTCATTCTCGTGCCAATTTATATAATTTTGGGAATACTTTCATATCTTCCCATTGTTTTAAGGGATCTACTGAAAGTGGCGAAACCTGTGCCGATAAGTAGTAGCTTAATTCATCCTTAAATTTCAGGCTGTCATGAAGATGAAGAACTTGCTTTATTATTTTGTTTTTTAGTGTGTGCCAACTTCTTATGGTGGCTCCAGAAATCAAATGTCGTTTCTTTTTTTAAGACGAATGTCTTAAAAAGTTTTCAACGAGTGAGCTAGAAAGCGCAGTTAAATTAAATTCTTCATTCGATACGATACCTGGGAAAAAGTACTTATTGAGTAAAAGTATCGAATGCAAAGTATCGAGTACAAAAGTATCGGTATCGAACTGGAATGTACTCGATACCACAAAGCATCGATACTTTTTTCGTGTCCCTAGTTGTCTTTTGTCTTGTCTTTCTCTCGCTTCATAGTCTACTAATCATTGATCGATTATTTTTCTGTTTTTGTCGAGTTATCTGAAAAAAAGTTATGTAATCATTGTGCAATGATGTGGTCTTTTTGAATTATTGGTCAGTGGGTCGTCTTAGGGATTGTTACTGCTTTTGGTTTTCGTTGGAAAAATGTTGAAATCTTGATAAAGGTTGTATGGCGATGTTTGTTGTTGGAAAAGTTAAAAAATGATGTTTGTTTGCAATATTTGGTGAAACTTTGGTCAGTGGGTATCTTAGTCTTGCTTTTTTCGGCAGTTTGGTTAGGATTGCGTATTATGAAATGAAATTAAAGGTTCTTCAATTAGGTAGTTCATGACAAAATCTGTAAGCCCACTTTTTGGCTTTTCTGTACTAGTTGTGTGAGCATAGTTTGTACATGATCATAGGGTCAGTGAGTTGTCTTAGGGCTAGTTGTCTGAGATGATTATAAGGTTGTCAAATGCCTCATGGTCTATGAATGCTAATAGTATGGCAGTCCATATTCTTTGTATTTTTGAGCTTGGCTACTGTTGCTTGTACTTGATGCGATTGGAAATCTAACTAGTAGAGGCGTCAAAGGAAAAAAAGACGAAGCTTCTATGCTTTTTTCTCTGGTTTCAATATCCTTCAATTCATGTAGTAACTCTATGACTAGGGTTGCCAACTTTTTTTACAAGAAAAAAAGTATATTCAGGTCTATGATGATTATCAAACAGTATTTTAGAAAAATGAACAGTATTTTATTTATTTATTGCTTTAAATACATATTTTTCGCACAACGTATTAATTCACAATCTTTTTTAAAAATTTCATATGCCTCATCACAATTTATCATCATCCTCCGAGCCTTTTCCCAATCACGTTGGGGTCGGCTTCCAGTCTAACCGGATTCAGCTGAGTACCAGTGCTTTACAAGAAGCGACTGCCTATCTGACCTCCTCAACCCAGTAACCCGGGCAACCCGATACCCCTTGGTTAGACTGGTGTCAGACTTTCTGGCTTCTGACTACCCGTAACGACTGCCAAGGATGTTCACTGACAGCCGGGACCTACAGTTTAACGTGCCATCCGAAACACAGTCAATGGTGTCTAAGATATACTTAGAAAGTACATACAAACTTAGAAAAGTTGCATTGGTACTTGCCTGACCTGGGATCGACCCCGCGCCCTCATACTTGAGGTTGGTCCTTTACAATCCTCATCACAATTTATATCATAGTTAAAATAAATGAGGAGCTTGTTTTTGTTCTGTCATAGACTATGACAGAACATGTTTTGAGATGCGAAAATACAGATCCAATGCCTTTTAATGGGTTATCTTGGTTACTAGGTATTTTTTTTTTAATCATTTATTTCAGACATACGTCTATAATTTTGTTAGTTATGTAAGTTAATATATTAATAGTCAGAAAAGTATTATTTAAAAAAAATATTTTTACCATTTGTTGACTTCAATATTTACTTAAAAACTAAGTTTAACAAAGTTCCAATGCATCATATGCCGAGGACTTCCCACATAAGTTGATGGCAATATTATCATTTTACCAATGCCTTGACCCATTTGTCTAACATTATTGTGTTAATTGTCAGCTCTGAGTTGTTTTTGATTCAATCCTAACATAGGCCAAGACACAATATTCATGAAAAAGTTTTTCAGCGTAAAAAAAATAATGGGCTAAAGTTTTTACGAACAGCAAGTCTATACTGATAAAATTGTAACACAGTTTATTTATTTATTTATTTACAAGGCACACCAACAACTTATTAACAATTATGGTTAGTCCTGTTTAAATAAGTTAGTTACAGGTGTGCACAACGAAACCAAACTATACAGAACAAAAATAAAAAAGAAGAAGAATCAATAGAGGCAAATGATCAGAAAGTAATATTTCATAATAGGTGTTATTCTAAATTCTAAATTGGTCAATTTTGTGCAAAAATTTATTTACATGAGGCATTTCCATTACGCTTAAATTTATTATAAGGATCATGGAAAATGTCAAAATTGTCCGACCTCCCGCACAAAGAGTTATATTCACTGCAAATTCGTGCCATAGGCGAGCGTTTACCTACATTGGTTCTGTAAAATGGAATGTGGAATGGTTTGGTGATTGGGTATCGGGTTATTGTGGTAGTGGGTGAAGTTCGAAAGAACTTCACCAGAAGAAATGTTTCTTTGCCTTTGCTTTTTCATATGGTGGTAAATTACGTAAAACTTCACCAATATGTTTACAAAATAGATCAATATCATCATCCATCTTTCTGACCTTATTTTTATATAGTTCCTGTCTCTGTTCCTCTCTTTGTTTCCATAATGTCAAAAATATGTCTTCTTTCTTCTTTTTTTTTGGGTGTTGTTGCCTTTACAACATTAGGCATCAGCTGCTTCGGTGCCAACTTCAACTTCTTGGTCAGTAGTACTTTGCTCTGCATTATTATTGGATGAAAAAGTCGTATCCAAACCTTGTTCCTGTTCATCAACACTAACATTTTCATTATTAACACCAAGTTCCTGTTGCGATAGAGTTATATTGGTACCTCCTGCTCTGTGGTGTGGAACATTGTCTAAAAATGACAATTGTCTGTTTTGCTTCGTTTTTTTAGGGCAGGCGAGCCAGTGCCCAATTTTTTTTTTTTTTTTAATCTCTGATAACTGTCACGAATTGATTTCCACTTCTTTTTACAGTCCTCGTCTGCAAACAAAAATAGTAAAAATATAAAATTTTGTTGTTACAGATTTTTGGCCACAGGGGAAACCTATAAATCTTTGTCAACTGCATACCGCATATCAGAGTGCTACATATCCCAAATTGTGAAGAGTGTTCTTCAACTTATGAGACAAAAGTTAATGCCTATTCTAATGAAACCTGCATCACAAAACGATTTCAAACGCATTTCCATCGCAAAATAATTTAATATGATCAATAGTGCTTTCAATATTGGTATTTAACAGTCTATGATATAATGCCGAAGCAGTCTGATTAGATCCTTTTAAGGCCTCGGTTTCGAGCCATGTGTATATGAATGTATTTGAAATGTTTTTAGGACCACGTAAAGGTCCTTGACATATTGTTAAATTATATGTATAAAGCTGTTGGCTAAAGTAAGCGCTTTGGTCGGGCACTTTTGGCAAAACCAAATTTTTTTGACAATCAAATGATAATATTATTTTGTTTTCATTTTGTGTTTTGAGACTATAGTTCGGCCATTCAGAGAATGCGTTCCTGACACGTCGCGATTGAACTGACGACGTAACTTTGCAATGGCGTTGCAGTTACGATAAAAATATTTTTGCTGGTTGTTTACCGTTTTAACAATTGAGGAGCATTAAAACAACATTATTATATCAATAATCAATGAATGTAGTTACGTCGTCAGTTCAATCGCGACGTGTCAGGAACGCATTCTCTGAATGGCCGAACTATAGCATTAAAAACATTTGGCCTTCAACTTATGAACTCGGAACTCGCAATCAACATTTGCTTTTTAGACACGTCATTTTTGTTTTTAATGTTATCTTAGAGCAAGCGTCAGTAGCCGGTGATTGAAAACTAACCAACCCAGATGCTTACCATGGGAGAAAATTTCACCAGCATCACAAAGGAAGCAACTCTATTTCTCATAGTAATTTTAGGTCTGAACGCGTCCCAAAGAACCTGATTTACAGAAAAAACACAGTACAGTCTCATTATTAAACTCTTTATACATAACGTAGCGTGTTGCACATATTTGGCAAATTCTTTTCAAACAATCTGTGTTATATGAATCGCAACAGAACGTGGTTATTATGTCTTCTGGTTTCTTTTCATTTGTTATAGATGCCTTATCAGGGCCGTAGCTAGGGTCGAATTTGAGGTAGGGCAGCATTAGTTACAGGTAGGGCGGAAGTAAAAAAATTATCATAATTGATCTGCCGTCGAAACACGGGCTCCTAAATCAATCACCATGTATATCACCATCATGTGAATAGTTATTCGTAGACAAATAATTACTGTGACAGTGCATGAGCATGGATCTAAGAACTATTAAATCCTCAATGATGAAGAACAAGTGAATAAGATGGTTGAACTTCCAGATTTGGATGTAGAGATCCACGTCTGAGTGAGAGTGAGGTAATAATTAATTATTGGGTGGGGTGATACGAGTAAATAGAAACGACCAAAAATACCATTAAGATCACATTGTTTTTGCGTACTTATTATAATAATTAACTAACATAATAATAAAAAACATTTAAAACAGCTGAATTCTACGATTCGCCATGTTATTAAAAATGCGAAGAACTTCGTTCAGATCAACTGATTTTGTTCTTTTTTTTTCAAAGGCCAGAAATACCATACCAGCCATTCTCTCGTGACCCATTGACAGCCTTTGAGGCCTATTGATTGCAGTTAAAGTTGAAAACGTAGATTCACACACTGCAGTGCTACATCCTATGGTCGCCACAGACGCAAAAAGTTCATATGTATCTTTGAACGCCTCTCGTTGCCTGTACAAAACTTGCAATGTATTTTCCATTATATCCTCGTTACGACTCAAGTAAGCTTTAACCACACTAGCCTCTTCTCTTGATGGAATTTTCAGACCTGAAAAATTAGTTAAAATTGTAAATTGAACATGACAATTTTTTTGAATTTTTTTTTTTTTTAAACTTACCCAAATTTTTCAGTGGAACCATTTTATCTACATCCAACTCATCAAGACTTGCAATCGAATTAATTAAATCATCGTTGTCCGAAAACCTTCTTTGTAATTCAGCAATTAAAATGTCCAACGTTTCGAAATACTCAGACTTAAATGGCTCGTCGTTCTCATCTATATTTTGTCTGGCGGAGGAACAGGGGGTGTACGTCAAATAGTCATCCATCCGATTTGGTTTTTTTACTTGCCTCTTCGAGGTCTGTGTCCTATTTTCAGATTCGCCGCAGTCATTGCTTGTTAAAGACTTAGCTTCTTCCAGAATTTGATTATACATTTGATTTGATCTTAATTTAATAATTTCATCTTTGACACACTTTATGATTGTTATGGCATCTTTTAATCCTGCGCTTCGGGCTTGCAAAGCTTTGTCTGCAGGTTGTAGCGTGGATAAGATTTTTTTGGCCACAACCATGGCTATTCGGAATTCCAGATCAAGCATGACTTTTTTAATACCTATACTCTTGGCGACGTCATCACCGTTGAATCTGCCATTTTTAATTTCTTTCAAAGTCTGCAAAATCGATGAATAATTATCGTATACAACTTTTGTAACTGCTAAATGTCCAGACCAGCGTTGTTCGAGGAGTCGGCCAATCCTTTTTCCATCATATAAGGCAGCTATTTTGCCATGATGAAAGAATTCATGTAACATGATGCATTGGTCAAAAAATAAACGAATAAAAGTCATTTCTGAGATAGTCCTGATGACTATTAAGTGCAAGCGATGGTTATAGCAGTGGACGTAAGGAATTTTTCGGCCCAATTTATTTTCTATTCTAGTCGCAACTCCTGAAACTTTCCCACTCATTACACTTGCGCCATCATAGCATTGGCTAAGCATACAAGAGGGGTCAATGTTATTTTCCGTGAGAGTATTTAACGTTAATTCCGTGAAAGTGGCTGCATCAAGATTTTCAGTAGTCTTAACCATCAGCAACGACTCATTGACGACACCATCCTTGACGTAGCGTATTGCTAATGCAATATTTTCGCGGTTATTTTTATCTCTCGTCCCATCTTCCATTAGAGTAAACCATTTCACGTCAGATTCATTAATATCTTTGACAATGGAACTTCGTACCGCTTGAACCATTGCTTGAATTATTTGATTTTGAATTTCGGGTGAACGATATGTTGCGTTTTGTGGTATATGAGTGAGAACCTCGTTCAAAGGAGATTGCCCGTTTTGTAAGGGAAGTTGGGTCCCAGTGAAAAATGTTTGTGCCCTGAAGATTTTTATTTTAACTAATAGGAAAAACATTGCATTTTCATAATCAGAAACCTTTTTTCATTTATTCACCCTGGTTCAAGAGATATCATTATTTTTCTGTTTTAAGAATATAGGTTATAATTAGAAATTGACATGGACTATAGATCACTATGAGCATAGAAATATGTACTGTAAATAGCAGTACCATGGAATTATGTCTCTATTTATGCATAAAGTAATGGAATTGTTATTATGTGTTTCCCGCGGTTACACCCGCGTCCCCGGGAACACCTTTCCATACCCGGATAAATTATAGCCTACCTAATCAAATCTTTCCTCTTTATAATATTAGTATAGACTCATAATTACCGTTATTGATAGTTATTATTATTTTAGTAATAGCAAGGGAAATAAAAAAAAAACAAAACATGAATAAACTATTTATTCTTCATAAAATATTTCGTCCAAAGATTGAGCTGGAGCACTCACATTGTTGAAGCGGCCCCAGCTTAAATACCACAATACTGTCATAGTATGAGCACAACACCCTACCGTACGGTTACCCACTAGACAGTTACAATAGTAAGCAATGATACTTTCTAAAGAATTTGCCCGATCTTCATCTCTACTTATCAACAAATAAGAGTAATATGTTTTATGGCTCACATGGCGGGACTTAATTCTAGTCCTAATTAAATAATTATTTTGACCCAATATTAAGGGCAAATCCTCTTCCAAGACATCATTGCTTACTTCAACATTATAAGTACCATTACTTCTTATGTGCTCCCCATAATAGGATCTAGCCTGTTTTAATTGGTAAGATCCCAATGCAAATCTTCTTAAATCATCTAAAGTTAATCTTGGAAAATGATCTAAATGGGGAGCATTGCTGTCTATGTTTTGGAAAACCGTACGTCTCCTATTGATGTTATCCCTTCGAATAAATTCCCCCAAATAATTACTACTGTTTAATCTCGCCTGAGCAATTTGCACATACTCTGCAGCGTCAGGTCTATCTTCAATTGTTGGGTGGAATTTATTCAAAAGGGCACAAACAATTTTAAAATCATCCATAAGGTGTGTTGATGCTCTGTTAAAATATTCTTGTCGAAACAGTTTGTAGTCTCTTTTGATGCGACCATTTACAATTTCAACTACCCATCTACACATAGTCACACACCTAGACTTGTTTGCTTGGTCAGTGGTCAATTGAAATTCACCTTCCAATAATGACTCAGGCATGTATGTTTTATAATTATAGCTTTGGAGTTCAGGGATCACGTCTCTAAATCCCCTATCCAATATAAAGACATCCCCCTGTCTAAAAAATGAGCGCATTGGACCACTTTCATTACGAAATAGATCACTCATGATTGTCGAGTCATTTTTTGTTGCTTCATATGGTCCAATGCACTCTAAAATATATCCATCACAACATGTGATTAAAAAGGGTTTAACCAAATTATTATATTTGTGTAGACTATATGTCTGTTTCTGATATTTGTAGTTACTACTACTCTGTACATAAACATATGTACCATCACATATGACAATAGCAGGTTTAGAATCTGGAGCCATGCTACTGTCTCCGAATAGACCTTCAGGAATAGTCCTGTTACGTGAGGCCACATTTTGTATATTAGTGTGATTAACTCCCAAATGCATTGGTACAAAATGTTCTTTTAAACATTCCCTAACAATGTTCATTTTTTTTTCTAATGTAGATCGTGGCAATTGAAAAAGAGTTGCCAGTCTTTGGTTGCTGTCCCCTGTCCTAAGTTTAACAAGAAATGTGCTTAATGCAAGGCTAGGATTTCTAACCTTATTATGTAAAGTAGGAAGGCTATTTAATATTTCATTAAACTGCATCTCTGTAAGTCCCAGCCAATAATGGCGTAAATGTGCATCCATTGCTGCAATATTATTAAAATCTAAACTTCTTTGAGAAGCTCTTTCCAGTATGGAAAATATATCATCAACTTGAAAGCTAGTAAAGTCATTTAGGTTGGTAGTCAGTTCATCCCACTGATTGCTATATAAATGGTGATGACAGATTCTAGCATTTAAAGGTATATATATATTGTACTGCAATAACAACAGTTCCTTTATAGTCATAGGTACTAAAAGACGTTCATCATTATCACAGCCTACAAACATACAGTGACGAGAAGCTGCAGCAACTCGTTTATACTTTTGTGAGTTAATCTTAGATTGAACTCGTAATGCTTGTTGTGGTTGAGATGTTGGAGCTGGCATTGGAGGTGGTTCAGGTATCTCGGGGTCTTCTAATGAAGATAGAGCTGCATCCATGACCCTTGCAGGTCTGTTTGAATCTTGAACCTCCAAACGTCTCGTCTCCCGAGTTGCTGCTAACCAGCAAGGAATGCACACTTTTTGTAAATGTGGAACCTAAAATGAAATAGTTGGTATTAGTGAATATCAGAATAGGTACCAAACCCTATATTGTTATTGTGCAAGCATATGAATAAAAATAGCATCAATTAGAAATAAACTATGCAGCATTTTTTCTGAAACATTATTTAGAAAATGTTAAACACAATTGCAGGGTATGAGATCTCAGGTTCAGTTCCAGGATTGGGTTTCTGGGTATTTCCATTAAGATTTCATGAGTAGTAACCAGAAGAGCCTGGAATACTGGGTTTGTGCCTGGTTGATTGCATGGTCTCACCGTTATTACTTAGAACATAACTGACAAAATGTATTGTGTACTGTTAGGTACACCTCTGCCTAATCGTCGTCACGCTTGTGATTGGGGATTATAGGCGTGATGATACAGAATGTTATTAAATAATACTCACCAGATGTGCTAAAGTCCATCTTAAAATCATGCTACGTTGTGGACAGTCTAACTCAACTCTGTGGGTTCTCCGACTTGCAACAGAGATACCACATCCATAACAAACATTTAAGTGACCATATGCAGGTGATATATCCTCGTGGGATCCAGTTATATTTGACAATATCCTTTCTTGCAACAGCAAATAACATTCAATACATAGGATATCATCTGACGTTACCTGGAAAAGATTATATTCTATACTATTCTATATTTATAACTGCTTAAACTTGTAAATACATAAACTCTCATAAAGAACTAAGTTTACAGTGCTAAGTTTACTCTAATCAAATGTTATTTTGAGTTTGCATAATGCATTTAACCACTATATTTATATTGTCCACAATAATTATTATTGTTTATGCACACGATAACTTACAGGTGTAGGCGTTGTCCAAGTTCGTAGAAGAACTGTCATTTGCTCGTTCAACTCCTCAACTGTATACCGGCGTAAATTAGACGCTAGTAAAAGGGAACAGTTAATACAGCGTCGGTAAGACAGGCGGTGTGCCCGACTTCTGGCTGGGGTAGACATAGTTCTGACAAAAACAGTTCGGGAGTTCAATATCACACAAGGATTTCACTAAGAGTCAAATTGTTCTCCAAGAATAGCACTTTATCTCACAAAGAACAGCACAAACAAGAGTCAAGCACTTAGAGTCAATATCTCACAAAGAGGAGTCAATTATCTCACAAAACATAAAGTAAGTACGCGAGGAACTTATTAGCTCAACTCGGTGGTAGCAGAAAGGCACGTATCGTAAATAATAACTAAGTAAATACGGAATTCAAAACTCAACGTATTATACAAAGCAATCACGAACACACAACGAACGAACGTCAAAGTGATGTGACATGCGCAAGTAAATGTTGCCAGAGCAATTATATTTAATCATTAATAAATCGATTTAAGTTTTTAAATTACGTAAGGCTTTTATTTTAATTTAAAATCGCTCTTATCTTATCTATCTTATCTTATCTGTTCAACAATATAGACTTATCATGAATATAGTTAGAATAATAATTAAAAATAATTGTATTTTTTTATTTTTAATAACTGTTTTGTTTTGATATCGATTACTCTATTGATTAAAATACGTAATTTTCAATAGTTATTTGATATCTGGCAACTTTTTTTTGTTTACCAATCAAACGGATGTCGACGTAATGTTTAACTATTAATTAATTTTAACTTTATTCCCAGGGTGAAAGAAATTGTATAAAAAATAATTTGGAAACAAAAAAATAAACAATATTTTTAGGTTATTATTCCATTCAGGCACACGATACCACAAAAGGGACCTGCCCCGTGGCAATCTCCTTTGGATCTTTCATACATGTGTATTCAAATAAATTCTGAAATAATCCTTGTTCTTTTTCTTCTTCCAAAATATAATTTCCACGCAAAGCTAATTCGTTGACAATTAGAAATTGTATTACTTCCATGATAGACTTTACATAATACCTATATTTTTCTAATACTTTTTGATTTATTAACGTTTCAACACTGCTAGATGTAGATATTCTTTGTAATTTCTCCTGCCACATCGACATAGCTTGAATATGAGAAATTGATTTTTCATGTTTTGGAAAACCAGTTTTAGAATCAGTGGCATTTTTCCAGTTTCTAAATCCTGTGGAAGTGTACGAAGTCTGTTTGCTTCCATGAGGTAAAAATTGCTGGCATGGATAGCAAAAAGCAGCATCTTTCTCGACAGAATACTGCAACCATTTATAACGCTTGAACCAATCGGAAACAAAGGCCCTGTTGTGTTGTTTTGGATATGTGTCTAAAACAACTTGTTTTATTGGTTCTCCGATTTGTGCAATATCAGACGGAATACCATAGCTAACGTTACCTGTTGCTACGGAACTAGGAGTAGCGATTGTATTTGGTGCTTCCACCTGTTTTGAACAGTTAGGTTTTTCGTGGTCAATTTGCTCCTCAAGTCTTCGTTTTTTTCCAAAGAAAGCCCGTATATCCATCGCGAAATAAATGAATCTTCAATTTATAGCAATACAAATAACAATTGTATCGATTTTTGTCTAAAGCACTCTTCACCGTACACTTCACTTAACCAAACTACAAACAATCATAATCAATCTTTAGGTCAGGTTTAAAAGGGGATTCCCCGTACCATAGATTGCAATATAGCCCATATTGCAGTCTATGGTACGGGGATTCCCTCTGCATCACACAGATATTGGCGCCCAGTACACGCTCAATCTGGATCACGATCCAGATCTTGCCTTCTCGCTCTTAGATAAGACGGTGTCCCTTTCAGACTCCTACGTGAAAGGGACATAATTCAGTTGAATCTTCAACTGTTGACAATTGTAAACAATTGAAAAGGTGGCTAAAATGTCATGGGCGTCCGCAAAAAGGGAAAAAAAATTAGCTGATTGAGAGGTTAGTCATCGAATATTCGTATTCTAATTCTTTGTATAAACCCATCGCTTCATGAGATGGCGCTTCGAATGCCATCTATACACAGAACAAAGAATTATTATAATATGAAATGAATGTCACAATCTGTGGTAGGTAAGTATTTTCGGAAAAACTTAGATACCTATCGCTACATTTTTTTTCTCAAACTATGAACAAACAATTTAATTATAATAATTTATCTTAGTTTTAGATATTTTTAAGGTAGGGCATTGTGGTTTCAAGATAGGGCATTGCCCCACAATGCCCCCCCCTAGCTACGGCCATGTGCCTTATTTAAGACACTCACCAATAACTCCATATTCACATGAGTAGCAGACATGCACGTTTCTCTGTTAGCTGATTTAGGAGGTAGAACCCAGAAAGGTCAGTTTTTGCATGACACCATCAAAGGACAAGATACTAAATTTCGTGATTTTATCCAACCCGAAGAGAAATTAGTAATAACATTGAGGTAAGTATGATAAATAAAAAAGTTTTATTAGTTATTAATAATAAAATTTAAACATAATAACTTATTATGTTTAAATTTTAATCGCAATGTGGGTTCATAATTGAATAAAAAATCAGATTGTTGAGATGTCTGTGAATATGTTGATTCAGGAGAGATTACAGATTGTTCTTCATTACATGTTCTACGGTGTGTAGGTGGAACTGAGGGCTGTGGTGGGTTATTATTTCTAGCAAATGATGGTGTCTGATATTCTTGGGATGGCCCTTGCTTGTAGTTAAATGGTCGTATGTAATCCCAAGAAGAGTTACAGTAGATGTATCCAGACGTTTGGGCTTCAGTAATGACTTGCATTATTTGAGATTTTGTACGTAGGCGTATATGTTCAGGAACTTTTTTTTATTTCACTAACCAACGACAAAAAGAAAGATCTATCTTTATCTTCTTCCGCCTTGTTCAACTCTACATACATTCTTATTTAAGACGTTAATCAATTCAACTCCTATAACATCTTTATTTAACTTTTTAGGGTTCCGTAGCCAAAATGGCAAAAACGGAACCCTTATAGTTTCGTCATGTCCGTCTGTCCGTCTGTCCGTCTGTCCGTCTGTCACAGCCGATTTACTCGGAAACTATAAGTACTACAGTGATGAAATTTGATGGGAATATGTGTTGTATGAACCGCTACAAAAATATGACACTAAATAGTAAAAAAAAGAATTGGGGGTGGGGCCCCCCATACATGTAACTGAGGGATGAAATTTTTTTTTTCGATGTACATACCCGTGTGGGGTATCAATGGAAAGGTCTTTTAAAATTATATAAAGTTTTCTAAAAAACATTTTTCTTAAAGTGAACGGTTTTTGAGATATCAGCTCTCAAAGTCGTAAAAAGTATGTCCCCCCCCCCCTCTATTTTTATAACTACGGGGTATAAAATTCTAAAAAAAATAGAGGTGATGCATGCTAATTAACTCTTTCAACGATTTTTGGTTTGATCAAAGTATCTCTTATAGTTTTTGAGATAGGTTGATTTAACTGTAATTTACGGAACCCTTCGTGCACGAGTCCGACTCGCACTTGGCCGGTTTTTTTTTTTTCGTATCGGAAGACTTTGTATAAAAAGTGAATTCCAATCTATTCGCTACTAGTTTCACACGCTTGCGTACTAGCCATGTACGCTTTGTGGTAACAGTTGAAACTCGTCATTTTAGTTAGCTTGTATTCAATTGTACCATTGGGATTGTATTTTAGTATTTTATTTTTGATAGGGTTTGCGTAACTTCTTCGTAAAACTTGGCCTTGGTTTCTTCATCCTTGTCGAGCGTTGGTGCATAAACACTGATGATATTAAGGTGATTGCCATTATCGAGGTGTAGGCGCAGCGTGGTGACGCGGTCCGAGATGTGGATAGGATACTCCTCTAATTTAGCTGCTATATGGTTGCTGATCGCGAATCCAACCCCGGATCTTCTAGGCTCTGAGGACGGAGTACCTTTCCAAAAGAAAGTATATCCGCCCAAGCGCTCCAATCTCTCCCCCTCGTCTGCCAAGTGAGTCTCACTAAGAGCAGCGATGTGCACACCGTAGCGTCGGAGTTCTCTCGATACGAGAGCGGTTTTACGAGGAGGACACAGGCTACTTTCGCGATCAAGGAGGGTTCGCACATTCCACGCTGCAAAGGTCATATTATTAGTATCTTTCGACCACGAGTTATTGATGCAGAGACAGCCGTGGTTACTCTCTCTTTTTATACAGGGTTAAGCCTTTTTTAGGACACCTTTTCTAGTCCCCTCCCCGGATTGGGGGAAGCAGGGCCTCTCTAAATAGAGCTGCTTCGTCACCCAGGGAGCTGCCGAATTGCACTGTTAACCCAATGCAGTGCAAAGCGACCATCTACCCTAGGTCGCCTGCGTGTAGACATCAGACAAAGCCAAGTTGGCATCACAACCGGACCTCTCTACCTCTGCCCATCGCCGCAGGGCTAAATCGGAGTCCATTTGGCAGACCAAGTCAATTGCGCAGGAGATATTAAAGTGCACGAAACGTAGCAACGACGGTGTGTGCGCATACACAGGTGCACTCTTATCTCTACCTCCCTGTATCCAATGGAACGGTAAACCGCCACAATTGGAGAAAGGTAGAGACGTCCCTAGGCGTTAGCATGGCCTCTAACGCGAACCATGAGCCATGAGAAGGGCTGTGCCTGGCCGGGATCGCCAGTGGATCTTAGCAGGAGGCATCTGCTTGGGATTTGAGATTGAGGGAGAGGAGGGTAGGATACTGCTGCCACGGAACGGAGAGGAGTGTGACAACAGAAGCTCGAGTAGTCGGGGTCGGGGCGGTGACCGCCGCTCTACTGACGGCGCTCGCCGCCGTGCTCGACACTGCACGACACTGTGGCGCCCTCCAGCGGACACGCCAGGTACTGTGGAGAGCCTGCTCTCGCACACGTCCGGCACCGGCGGTGACCGCCGCGCTACTCTATCAAAAATTCCCCAAAGGGAACAGATACTTCTGATGGGTGACTTCAATTCGCGAGTCGGACGTGACTTTGAAGCTTGGCCAAAGGTCTTGGGAAGACATGGTGTCGGTAACATGAATAGTAATGGACAACTCCTGCTATCTCTCTGTGCCGAATTCGAACTGGCCATCACCAACACCATGTTCAGACTCCCGGCTAAATATAAAACTACCTGGATGCATCCGAGATCAAAGCATTGGCACCTGATTGATTTCATAATCGTTCGGCAAAGAGACATTTCCCAAGTACAGATTACACGTGTTATGCGTGATGCTAATGCAATGTGCTCCACGGACCACCGTCTTGTTGTCACCAAGATGAAGCTTCGTTTATATCCTCCTCGCAGATCTCATGGAGTGAAGCCTAAGTGCCTAGATTTGGAAAAATTTCAAAGTTTGGAGGTACGCGACAACTATATACAGGCAATTAGTGATGCGATCCAGCTAATAGACGTTGAGCATGGTGATTCTGTAGCTAACTGGCATACCCTCTCGACCGGATTAATCGCTAGTGCTTCGCAGACACTGGGTGTCAAACCTGGTAGACACGAAGACTGGTTTGATGAAAATGATAAAATACTAACAAAAGCTATCCAGAATCACCGCTCCATACTACGTCAATTTAGGGACGATCAACAAGCGGAGCGTGTTAAGCAAAGTGGAGCCGAGTTGCGGAGATATGTACGGGAAATAAAAGACAAGTGGTGGCGTCAAAAGGCCGAACGTATGCAGTGGCTCTCTGACACGAAACAGCTAGGTGCGTTTTTATGATGAGGTTCGCAAACTGGTCGGTAAAACCAGTCGTACAAGAGTACCCTTAAGATCTCATGACGGCACACAGCTAATGACCAACAAGCAGGACGTACTTAAGAGATGGGCAGAGCATTTCAACGACTTGCTCAATGTCGATAGAGCTGTGGACATGTCGTTTATCTGCTCGATGGCATCACTGCCCACTGTCAAGCAGCTAGACGATCCACTGACCCTGCGTGAGGTCATCGTTGCCGTTCAACAACAACAGAACAAAAAAGCGGTCGGCATTGATAATGTTCCTGGAGAGTTGCTGAAATATGGGGGTGCGGAGTTGCATGAGACCATTTGGAAACTCTTTGCAAAGATGTGGAACGAGGAGCGAGTACCTGATGAGTTTCGAGTCTCTCGGGTGTGCTCCTTGTACAAGAACAAAGGCGACAAATCTGACTGCAACTCCTATAGAGGTATCTCTCTCCTGACCTCTCCAGGCAAAACCTTTGCACGAATTTTACTGAACCGCTTGATGCCCTTGTCTGAAGACATACTGCCTGAAACCCAATTTGGCTTCCGGCCGAATCGAGGTACGTGTGAGGCCATCTTCTCTATCCGTCAACTTCTAGAGAAGAGTCGTGAGCAGAGTCAACCATTGTTTCTTTGCTTTGTTGACTTGGAGAAAGCTTTCGACTCGGTGCCGCGCAAAGCCTTATGGGTGGTACTAGCGAAACTTGGATGCACGGACAAGTTTATAAGAATGATACGACTTCTGCATGATGACATGCGCTGTTGTGTCAGTGTGCAGGGCGAGGACTCGGAGTTCTTTAAAGTGAGCTGCGGTGTGAAACAGGGCTGCGTGCTCGCTCCAACTCTCTTTGCCCTGTACTTTGCAGTTGTCGTTCGGGAAGCCTTGCAGACTCTGTCCGAAGGTATCCGTATTTGTTTTCGTACCGATGGCGGTGGTGTCTTCAACCTAAATAGACTCAAGGCTCGCACAAGAGTGTCTCACGCGACTATCACTGAGATGATGTATGCAGATGACTTATGTTTTGTGGCGGAGTCCCCAGATGGGCTGCAGAGGCTTATGTCGAGACTACTGCAGGCATGCAGCAGATTTGGCCTGAAGATAAATGTCAAGAAAACCGAAGTCATGGCACTTGATACTGTGAACAGTGCCCCAGTTGACATTAGACTCGGAGATGTCTCGCTTAAGCAAGTAAACCAATTCAAATATCTTGGCAGCACCATAACATTCAGGTGTCTCCTTGATAACGAAGTCAACAGCCGAATAGGAGCAGCTGCTGCAGCTTTTGGTAGACTTCGTGCCAAGGTGTTCCGCTCACATGACATAAAGCTCTCTACAAAAGTTGCTGTGTACATGGCAATAGTTCTGCCAAATCTCCTATATGCCTCTGAGACTTGGTGTCTATACCGCGAGCATATTCGGACATTAGATAGATTCCATCTAAAATGCCTACGTGACATTATGTGCATCCAGTGGTCGGACCGTGTTCGTAACACGGAAGTACTTAGACGCGCTAATGTCAGCGGTATTGAGGCCTATCTAATGCGTCGACAGCTGCGCTGGGCTGGTCATGTCTCCCGGATGTCAGATGCCCGAGTAGCGAAGCGCGTCTTCTACTCAGAGCTGGAGACTGGCAAGCGTAAGCAGGGTGGTCAACGTCTGCGGTACAAAGATGTGCTGAAACGCCACATGAAGAGATGTGACTTAGATCCGTCACACTGGGAGGCTATGGCGGCAGATAGGACCAAATGGAGGCGGACTATTAAGGACAAGGTGTGCGAGTTTGAGAGCCGGCGGAGAGAACAGCTCGACGCTAGGCGAGATGAGCTGAAGGCCCGACCACCCGCGGCCATACAATACACCTATATCGGAGGAGTGCTGACTTGCAGTGAATGTGGACGGACATTCACTGCAAAAATTGGCTTTGTCAGTCACTGGAGAGCACACCAGCGAAGCTCTCAAAATTAAGCGCAGATCCAAGTCGCTGTGGCCGAAATCGGCCAGGAGGATCAATATATTTTAGTACTCTGATATCAACCACACATTTCGTTCGCACCAGCCCCTTTCCCAGGGCGAATTGTATCATAAATAAAGTTATCTTATTTTAAGTGACATTGACGGATGGCCGCGGATGACGTCCATTTGGACACATGGATTTCAATCCGTTTGGAAATCAAGAGCTGCCTGACGTCCATCCAAATGGAATATTTTTTACCATTCATGGGACGATTTTGGACGACGTCTACTCCATTCGGATTAATGGACGTATCATCAGTGGTTAGCTTATAATTCTGGTTCTATAAATAACTCCTTGAGTACTTCTTTTTCTAATGCTTTGCCCCTTTTGATAGCCTTTGTTTCTGGCATCCTGTAACCTCCAAGAATGCTTTGTACTAGGGCACCATTCTCTGTTTTATAGTGAATGGCTTTGCTTGACGCATAGAATGCCATAGTGAAGAGTTTGCCTGAGCTTTTGTAGCTTCAGCAATAGATTCAACTACATCTACAGTAATAGTTGTTGCAGAAAATGATTTAAAATTGTCATAGCAGTGATCATCTACTTGTTGTATAGACTGTAGCACTAAATTAAACACACTAAAGTCACTTAACTGGGGCTGTTGATTTCCACAGTAATTTAAAATCAATCCTGTTGTGACTTTACGTCTCTTGCATTCTTCGGAAAACATAGCAATATTTACAGTTATGTCAACATTATCTGGAGCTCTTTTCATTTTGCCAATATTTTTTGCTAAGATGAATTTCTGGTCACCTAGAGCTCCAGCAAGTTCTGGTTTACTCCAATAACACATAGTTGACGTAGTTGATGGTTCATCTGGCCGTTTTATGAGCCAAATAGCAAAGCATATTTATTTATTTATTTTTTTTTATTTTTTTTATGAGTATGGAAGACTTACAGCTAAGTACATATAATAGTTAATTGTGTGACTAACTGACAGCCAATTACAAGTCTTCACTTCTAAAACTAGTTTAACATAAAAAGGACAGTAGAACAAACTCAACACACTGCTTATAACGCCTGAGCAAAAACAAAAAACAATAATTAAAAAACGCAAAACCAATAACTTTGCTACAGGATTTTTTTGAGGGAAATGTTATGTATTAGAAATTGAATTGAGAAATGGGAAAAATTAATTTAATTTTTAAAGAAATTCAATGCTAAACTCTTTTTCACCGAAGTCACACTTGTTTTAAATATGTCGAAGTCAAACTGCTTACACACCTTATTAAAATATCTACACACACGCACAAAATAAGAATTTTGCCTGTAATTTGTATTTGATAATGGTACGCTTAGCGGTGGATTGAACCTTTTGGATTTACTTGGCACATATGGCGTATTTGCCGCCTCCTGCAGAAGCTGCACAGTCGTTGCATTGTACTGTGATAATCTTCTCAACAGATTCATTGATTACAGCTGTAATTTGATATAACTTGGATTTCACTTTATGTTCGCGTGTAACCCTGCATTTAACGGTCTATGTTTCCTTCTCACTTGATTTCTACATATCCTACAGCTGTGTCAACGTCATATGGGTCATTTTCAAAATTAATGTACTTTCAATTGTGTTTATTTTGTGTCATAGTAATACAAACAAAGTACCTAAACGTTAGGGCTAAGTCACAAGGGTAAAAAAAATAATTTTGTGGTAGTAAATTAGTTTAATCATTTCATTTAGGCCTTTACAAGCACTTATGAATGGCAAAAATTATAAATAAGGTTGATTCTAGTTGCCCATTCGAAAAGTAGCTTCCTATGGAGAAGAACAGGCAAGAAACTCCATGGTTACTCTTTTAAAAATAATAGGTATTACAGTTTGTATGTATTGATACATAGTATAACAACATGCGAAGATCATGTAGAATCACAATAGACAAAAAATATGAGAATAAAATAAAAAACAAAATTAAAAGGGTGTTCACATTAACAAATCGGTTTATATTTTTGTACAAACTTACAAACAAACAATAAAAGCAGAACACAATTTTACTAGCGGGTGTACTTTTTTAAATTCGCAATAATTTGGTACTGTTAGTACCGTCCTATGGAGCAGGACCAGCATGTTTCCAAGCATTTTTATCTTGAACATAATCTTCTAATTTATAATATGATTTTTTACAAAGTGTGGCTTTTATATGAGTTTTAAACCGCATGTCATTTAGTTCCAGAATGTTGTCTGGTATTTTATTATAACATTTGACACAATATCCCATGAAAGATGTAGGTATGTGTTACAGCCAAAGTAATAAGTCTGGATATTATATGTATATGTTATGGACCATGTGATTAATTCGGGCATTATAAATAATGCCCGAGCATTATGAATAATGTCTAGCTTTATCGGGCCAAGTGATTAATAACTATCTTAACTTCATTATTTATCACATTGCACGGGCATTATTATATTGCTACATGACAGTTGGGCAATTTGATAATAAAGCAAAAAATTGAAGTTAGTGACGAAAACGTATCCCACGTAACGGTTGCCCGGGTAACTGGGTTGAGGAGGTCAGATAGGGCAGTCGCTCCTTGTAAAGCACTGGTACTCAGCTACATCCGGTTAGACTGGAAGCCGACCCCAACATAGTTTGGGAAAAAGGCTCGGAGGATGATGTGACGAAAACGTATCGCTGCAAAACCGACTCCACGTAGTCTTGTCTGTCCTACCCCTAGAGTGCAATTCAAAACCGCGTAAGTGTGGAGGGGCGAGGCGGCCTGCGAGCTGAGGCGCAGGTGGTTTTAACGCTCGCCGACGCGGCTGAGGCTGGCCGGCTGAGCCGGCCAGCAAGCCGAAGCTGCGGCGGTGAGCGTGAAAACCATCTGCGACGATAAGCTCGCATGGGACCGCCGGAGCCCCGCAGCACCGGAGCCGTGACAGAAGCCATGCTTGCTGCATGTTGCTTGCTTACATTTTAAACGTACTGAGTTAAAAAATTAGAAGCTAAATAAATAAATTTTATGATGTCATTTAATAGTATTTTAGAAGTTTACTGTTAGAATGCATGCTACAAATTTAGATGCTAAAAAATAACCATCATGCGGAGTTGTATTTAGAGTGGTTTACTTAGAAGATAACGAGTGGCTGAGATAGTATTATTTAGATGCTCGTTAATTGTGGCTGACTTAGTAATTAAGAAGGCAACATACATTATTCGGGGCGAATAATTATATTAAAAAGGAGCCTGTTTAATAAGCACCCTTTAAATATGACTTTCCTTAACTTTTAAATGCAAAAACTAGTGGATTTTTAAGGCAGAAGTCCTTCATAATTAATCCAAATCATGAGGCTGATTATTTAAGTGGTTTAATATTTAGTTAATTTTAAATTAAATGGCAATAACAATAAAAAATTGAATATAAATATGTTATTACGTTGCTTGTATTACTTTGCCCAAAAGGTCATGGGCAATATGTATAGTGCCCGGTCAATTTGATTATTTGAATAATTATTATCAAATTGCACTCTCATATTGGGCATTTTTCATAATGACCGGGCATTATGTATACTGCTCAATTTATCACTTGGTCCATAACATATATATTATCTAGCTATTATTGTATCTACTCAATTTGGATAAAGTGATAATTGACACATTAATCACATTAACTAGCAATTATATATAATATCTTTATATTGTCCATTTGTAATACTACAAAGTAAAGAGCAGTGGCGGCTGGTGGGTTATCGAACTGGTGGTGCACATTACTAAAATAATAAAATTTGAAAAATTCCACAAAACAACAATTGACATAAAATATGTTAATTTTTTACATTAAATCAATGCGATGACATTTTTCTGAAGCGAAATGTTCAATTACCTTTTTATTAAAATCGGGTATTGATTGTATAATTTTTTTTCAATACTAAGCACAGAAAGTGCATTTAGCCGATCCTGAGACTTGGTATTTCGGAGAATAGTTTTGATTGTTTTCAGTGTAGGAAAACGTCGCTCGCTCTCTACTGAAGTCATTGGTATAGTGCACAGAATTCGCAATAGTTTCATTGATTCTGAAAATGATTCAGTCAGGTCATTATTATATAACAACTGTAAAATTCTCTGGTATTATAATCGAGTGTTGACGATTACTTCATCATTATCAATTTCATTGTTCTCAGAGTCAGACAAAAATTGCTTCTTTTTCTTCACTAAACTATGCTCTTTTATAGAAAAGCAATGACAAGACCCTTCTACTACAGAACACCCTTCACTCTGACAAAAGCAGATTAATTTTGTATAACTTATTACGAATGGTTGTTGCTTTGGAAAAAAATCTGATATACCAAAAGAACTTGTTATCTGGTGTATTAGCATTGTTTCTGGCACAGCAACGATTATATATAAAAGCACAGCTTTTGGACAAGGCACAGTCTCAAAAACTGTTTTCTTTCTGTTGAACCTTTGAACCTCTCCCTCGGGATATTCTCCAAGATAGGTTACCACGGATATATCCACGTCTTCTACCTCTACTACCTTTTCAACGCTGAAACCTCTACCTTTTTTGTCATTTGTCCAGCATTTGGTAGATCATGGTTAGGGAGGCGTTTCCGATTAACAATACCTAAGGGAAGTATACAGAGACTGGGGACACTTGATCCCCCCTTTTGTTTTTTGGCAATTATTTTGTAAATATTAATCCGATTTTAAATATGTTGGTACCTAAATATGTGGAATTTAATTGGTTATACTAAGTATAATAGCGAGTGATACGTGTACATAACTTTACTAACTAGCCCATGAAAATTTCGTATAGGGAATGATATCATGTGTCCCATATATGTGTCTGACTTGGTACCCCCTCCCCCCCCCCCTTCTGGAAGACTTGATCCTGGGGGGAAAAAGTCTCCCACATTCGGGGAAATACGATTCCAATAAAGAAGAAAAGGAAAAAAATAGGAATTTTAATCATTGATTCATTTGCTGTTTATCTACTGGCGATCATCAACATATTTTTTGACATTTATGAATATGCTTATTATAATCAACTACTAACAACTTATTTCTAAGAACTCAAATCACATGTTAATTTGTTAAAAAGAAAATATTACTTAAAGTTCTAGTATTTTTTTTACTTAAAACTAAAAAAAACCTTAAATATTTTGTGCAATTGGCACAGCAAAACAAAATACCCCTTTGGTTATATAAAAATATAGCTATTCTCTCTTCAAGTTAAACAGTCTTTTCTTTTTATCTAATAGCACTTATCTTTTCACTTTTTATTTCTCAATATTAAATTTTCATAATGATTTACTTGATTTTCATGCATAATAAAATTAGGCAGGGGTGACAAACATTCTCTTTGTAGGTATGGGTATCCAGAAAGAGACGCGGGCACGGGGTAGAAAAATAAATAAGAAAAAGTAAGTAGAAATCGTATTTATTTTAAGAAAATTAAAAAAAGCATTATGCTGGAATTCCATTCGTGATGTGGTAGGTGAAGCAGTGTCTTCCTGTCTGCGGAGAACATAAAACACATCGTGGTCCACATGTCTTGCAAAAATAGCTCGCTTTCTGCTGTTTCTTGTGGACTCTTGAGCAAACTATACATTTGCGTTGAACTCTCTTTCTGTCATCTGATTTTGACAAGGCTTCAAGCGATAGATAAAAGCGTTTTCTTTAATGCCAATAAACCGTCGCAGAAAGCAGCACAGTATAAAACTTAAAGGTTTGGTTAAAGATTATTATAAAATAAAAATAAATATCACATTATCATAAATTGAAATTTTGATTTATAACTTTTTGTACATTTTGTTTTTATGCATTTGTTGTAAGGTACGGTGTCACACACGTGAATAAACGTATTTAATTTCATTATATTTTTTTACATAAAAAAATAAAATTGTAGATAGAAAAGACAATTAGTTTCAGTAAACTGAAAAAAAAAATTAGTCTTCTATTAATTAAAAGTTGTATCTAAAAATCAAATAGAGCTACCATTATTTTGATTTGTACTGACAATGAAAAATCCTAAAATAAAAATACTACCAATTAAAGCATTAACTTAAAACTTCAATGTCTTCTTAATTAAAAGTAGTCTAAAAATCAAAACTCTTCTATAAAAGTAACAATAAGTGATAAAATAGAAAAATATCATAAAACAATGAAGTCACAGATTTTCACACAAGTTTTTATGAAATCTAATATATAAGTGTAAGTGTACCTGCTTTCTTACAGTCAGATACAGGTAATTTTGTTGAATACAACGGTTGTAATTCTGAACTCAGAATTCTTTTTTATTTTGCTAGCTCGAGTTTTGACCAGTACAGTTTTGAAGCTATCTTCTTTATAAGAACACTTGTAAAATCGATCATTGTGAATTTTCTCCACTCTTATAAGCTTAATATCCCCCATTTTTACCTTTTCTCTGTCTTCATTAATTGAATAATTTGATCCAACACCGTCGATTTTCTTAATGTCAAAGCAGTATTTTATCAAAATGTAGCCAATCAGGAGTATATAACTCAGTTGAAGGAAGTAATGATGTAACAGATCGCAAAACCTATGCATTTACTTGGATTGAAACCTCAGGGTTGTGACGTGAAACTACTTGAAGAGAAACCATACACTTAATACTAATGTGGTCACTACCCCCTATGCCCGAAACCGTACCATTAATACGTTTACAGGGAAGTCCAAGTAATTGAACAACCGACTCACTGATAAAAGATGCTTGCGATCCCTGATCCAATAATCCTCCCAATTGTTGCTTGTACCCGTGCTCATTATATGCCCAAACAGACACAGTAACTAACAAAACTTGTTTCAATCATCTTCTTCTGAAACATCAACATCGTCACTTGAACTTGGCTTAACTGAGTTTTGTAATAAATATGCATGGGCTCTTCACGTCCATTGCAGCCATTTAACAAGAAGCCATTTCATTATTCCATTGTCTCCTTTATTTTCATTTGTAATTCACTTTTGGCTGAATGATTTAAAATCAAGAAATTGGCTAAAACCGCTTCATATCTTTATCTAGAGGTGCAGTTTTTGGCAGATGTTTTCGGTTAGTGTGCACAGTTCTACAGGCCTTGGTATTTTGATCAATCAGTGTATATTGTCAAATTTCAAAAAGTACGACGGATTCACCTAGCCCTTATTCAGACCCGGTAGTCAGTTTACCTGTGTATAAATCGAAATCAAATAGGTACCCTGTTGTCGCATCACACCTACACCATAATTTGAAGCCCCATTTGACAGGCTTATTTTTTATATATTGCTTCATTATATTGTGCCCTTTGAATTTTATCATATGCTCATCGATAGATTGTTCCTTAGTATTATTGAGGGCATTTTCAAATGAAGTATTGAAATGCGTCATCACAGGACGAATTTATGCTCTGTCCTAGTTTGGGCTTTGATACCGGCCCAGCTGCGCAAACTGCGCCCTGTGTGACGCCATGTCTTGCGGATATTTTATATAGTGTCTTTGTTATAGAGCTATTAACCTCGACACATTTGCAACTTTGTTTGAAGCGGCTGGTTGTGATACACGTAATAAATCTCCACAAACTATCTGCAAAGATAGAAAATATTTTGCATGAGTACCTACCTACTATGATAATGTAATATTATTTATTATTTTAATGTGAGTAGACAAAAACTTACTTGAAATGACGCTGTAGCATAAAACCGCAAACACTTTTATTGCATGGTTGATGCACTGTCTAGAATTTTCAGGTGTCACTTTGTTCACGCCTTCTTCAAATATTTTTTTACGTCTTTTATTTTAAAAGTTTTATTGTTACTGGCTACGTACCCCTTTGTTTGAGCCCATTCTATCTCTATTGGGTTGAGCTCACAGTGATAAGGGAGCAGCCGCAGGATTGTGACACCATATTCAGCGGCCAACTCTTCCACAGCATAGCATTCGTAGAAAGATTTGTGTGATTTTTCAATTTCTATTAATTCAGCCTTTATCATCCTACGTTGATATTGATTTATTTTTCATTCAACTACTGAATAACATCATCCTTCCGCCAGTTTGAAGTGGGGCTACGCTCGACTTTTCTAGAATGATACGGTCCGTTATCTAGTACCAGCACCGCATTTGGACTTAAAAATGGCAAAATGGTTTTAAGCCATTCCTCGAAACACTTTGAGTTCATTTCTTCATGATAGTCACCGGTATTTTTCTTGGATTCAAAAATTAGTAAACCGTCTTCTAAAAATCCTTCATCACTGCCTACGTGTGAAATTCGATATAAACTGTAAAATTACAATAGTTCCTGTTACTGCAGTAAAGTTGCCGTTGAACTTGATAATAATATGGTGTTTCTGCTTTTAAATGTAACTTTTTTTATTTTTTTATTTATTTCACTATAAGATAAACTTAAGAAAACACATAAGTGATTTAAATCAACTTTAATTAACAATTACAGCTTAGAAATAGTTAGTAATAAAACAATCGCAATCCCTACAAAAGGTGTTCAAATTGACGTCCTCCCGTACGTATGCACAATCTGCATCTTCTTAAAAAAATTAGTTTAAGGCGTCGCAAGCTCATTGCAGAGATTTCCTGTGCGGCCTGGTTAATACGCCTTCTTAATTCATCCAATGGTGAAATTGGTGTTAGTCTGGAGTAAACTTTGTCCTTAAGGCAACCCCAATAAAAAAACCTAATGGATTTAGGTCTGGCGACCTCGCGGACCTCCAAATACCACTAGCTCGCTGACCATAAAATAGGTCCCAGTCGGCCAATCCACCGTCCAGGAAACTCTTCGTCAGGGTGGGCCCTCACTTCTCGTGCATAGAGGGCCGGACATCCGTCATTTTGCAACCACATACTTTGCAAGAAGTCGTCAGATTCTTCTAATAGTCCCGGCAGTGTGTCTCTCAATAAATGTAAATAATTTTGTGCGTTAAGTGTAGCAGGCAGTTCGACTGGATCGACAATTTTGCCATTAAGAATACCAGTCCATAGGTTAATTTTCAGTTGGTATTGTGAACGCTCTTCTCTTGGTAAATGTGGGTTTGATAACTGCCAGCTATGCAGATTATGCAAATTGGTGTAGCCGTCAAAGTCAAAAACGTTTATTGAAACTAGGCTAGTTTTTAGCACTTTTTCACGTCAAATTTACAAAAGGACAGCACCCCCAAAACGCCCCCCTTTCACCACTTCCTAGTGTTATGGCTGGGAAGAAGAAGTGGTGAAGAACATATTTCCTAGCAACACAGCTGTCTATTACAATTTAATTATAATTAAATTACAATTATACAATTCAATATCGTTTCAAATTATATTCACAAATATATATATATATATAAAACACTTTTTGTCCACTTCAGAGCTGCCATCTTTCTTGCAGGCTTATTCGTCACGCCACAAAATTCGGTTAAAAAAGTTCGGGTCTTCATTATGCAACCGCAACATTGTGCGGCAAAAAGCTGCACGCGGTGCGTAATCTCGAGTTACTAAACATTGTACTTTCTGTACATGGTACGGATGGTATCCTATTTTTTTCAGTATTCGGTGCGCTGTAGATCGTGGTATGCCAGTTCTTCTTGCAAAAGCTCGCACTGACGTGGACGGATCTTCAGCAACTTGTTGTACAACAACATCAACATTATGTCCCTGTGGTCTTCGTCCATCAATATTAGGGCCACGAGGAAGTCGGCCCTGTGTGTAAGAGTTGTGCACTCTTAAAAATACTCCATAAGCTGGGTGCTGTCGGTTTGGATATCGCTCAGGGTAAATCCTAGCAGCGTCCCTTGCAGAGTAACTTACTCCTCCTCTGGTGTTAACACGCCTTGTTTCTCCGTAAACAAGATGTTGCAATACTCGCTTGCAGAGTAAAAAGGTTGCCGTTGGTTAGCCATGACGTACAGCAAATCAATTTCCAGAGTAGCGCCAAGTCGTTATGATCAATCACAAAAATCCGGTCCGAATCATGAGCAAAATCAAAAGTCCAAGTCAAGCCAAGTTCGTAATGTATCACTTAATTTTTATGGCTATATGCGTTTTGTTTTCTTTCATATTTTTTTATGGATAGGACATTAGTCAAGCTACCTTCCATAGCAGTTTGATTCACTGTTTCTGGGACACCCTGCATATAGCTGAAACGAGACAAGTATTATTAGTAAGTGTTATGTTACACAATTCCGTCTGTATGGTTTGAAGATCCGCTAAAAACAAAAAAAAATGAGTTCTAATAATATTTTCTCTCCTGCGAGTTGCAGCTTGTAATAAGCTGCCACTAGGGTAATTAGTATGGTCCGTCTGTCGTTCTTGCGTAATAATTGTTTCCTGCATAGGCACCCTGCAAAAACAAATCTGTTTGGTAGAGTTTTTTTTATTACAATTATTTTACAGTACAATAAAATAATAACACACCGATAATGACGCATTATATTGTATAATGTGCAGCAAGCATAGACAAGTGCAGATGCCTTCTCAGGTTCATAATGCAGGCTCCTATCTATGCCTGGGCATCTAAAAGTACCCTTTAGATACCCATTGGTACGTTCTATGACATTGCGGGTTTGGCAGTGCCACTTGGTGTATCTCTCTTCTGGCGTGCCATGCCCAGCATTAAGAATTGGCGTCATAAGCCAAGGCTCAGTTCTGTTTTAATGACAGAACTATTGAATATCGTGCACTCTGCCAGGATATTTTGCATTCACATTTAGTATTTTGCAGACTAATTACATATTCTATGGCTATCGACATCATTTAATGGCAATAATTATGTCTGTTTGAGAAACAAAGGAACTGTTTTCATCTCACGATGCCGGGATCTTACGTGCCGGGAACTTGTATTGAAGGGAAGCAAGATAACAGTAAAGAACGTATTACACTGTGCATCACCATTTATTTAGATTATTGTTCTTCTCATCGAATGGTAAGATAATGATTATGTATGGATGATTATTCACTTGGATTAATTACACGCAACTATTGGTATAATCTGTACTTTATTCATTTAATCATAAAATGTGGTACTTACTTTTTCCTTGTCGCGTTTATCACTATAATATTAAAGATTAATTTATAGTCAACAACTTCCACAAAAACCGACAAAAATATATACCACAGAATACTTTATTTATTATAACACAGATAAAAAATAAGTTCGATCAATTGGATGACGATCAGGAATTGGTTGCGACATTGGAGGTGCCTTGGTCACAAATGGTGGCTATGACTTTTAGTCCAGTTTCTTGGACTTTTAAAATAATATTTTTAATTTGAGCTTTTAGGCTCCTGTGTCTTTGTGCTTCTATGGCAATAAGAATAAGCTATTGGCTGCTTGAATTTTTTTACAACACCTTTTATCCTTTTCTTTTAGGTTAGGTTGTTAGGTTCTTCCACCAAACCTACAAAATGCCAGCCTCGGTTCAAAGTCTGTAGGTATGAGTTCCTGTACTCTTAAGAAGTGGTATTTATGTTGGCCTTCTTCACGTAGAATGTGCCAGGCAGTAGTGTGACTTATGCCTAAGTCCCGACCTGCATCACGTGTGCTCGCGTGTGGGTTATCACTGAAGTAGTCCAGCACTCGTTCTTCAAGGTCACTAGCGATTCGTGGCCTCCCGGTATCGGCTTGATGAGGTCGAAACTGTCCATTTTCGAGTAAGCGCTGATACACCCCCAGGATTGTTTGAATCGCAGGCACTCGTCGCTGCTTACCGTATTATTCACGGTACCGGTTACGTGCTGTGGTCAAACTTTCAGCGGTCACAACATAGCACACTATCATGTCTAAATACTCGCGATTTGAGTACGTAAACGGCATTTTAGGAATTTTACACCGAATTGCGTGAGCACGAGAGTAATGGTACAACACACCCTTCTAGCGCGACCGATAACGGACGACTGCGGAGGGCGGGCGGGCGGCCGGCGCAGCGGCAAGTGGTAGGTTGACAGCGCGTCGCCGATCCGCGAGAGCAGCCCTGTGTACAGCGCGCATACAAATATTACCCTACATTATTTTTTTTCTGTAAAAAAACAAAAGTGCTCCGATTCTTAAATATTTTTTTTTACTATATTAGTTTTTTGATTACGAATACGTAAATAATAATTTGAACATTATTTTTTTTACACCTTATATACGTAGAACCAAATAAGCTGGCACATTTCAGAGCGTCTATGCGCAACTCTTTGTACGTATTTTTATCAATACAGCGGTAAAAGTTCAGCAAGTCTCCTTCGTTGAATTTGTTGCGTAAATCTTGGTCGTTTTGAATGTCGATAATTTCTAACTGCATTGGCTCTGGCGCATTTTCAACTGAAATCGTGAAAGGATTGCTGAATATGTCCAACAGAGGTTTCACTTTTTCAAAATCCGCAAATTTGTCTTGAAAGGATTGAACCAAAATATCTAGCTTTTCTACATAACTGAAATTAATCGCAGTTTTGACTAAGAAAAGAAGATTCATGGATTCATATTTAAAAAAGGGTTTATAGTGTAAAGCATTTATTAACTACAACTATTTGACTAATAAAAAGAAAAAAATATATATATGCATACATAAAAAAAAAACAAAATCTAATGAGATCAAAGTTACATTCATATTAATGATTTATTTTACTAATAACTTAAGGCAATAAAAAATAATAATATATGTAAAAAATAATAAAGAGATCAATCACAAAAATAATCAACAATATTTAGATTAATAATTCAATCACTATCAGAATCAATAATAATTCTTCTATTTCTTCTATGAACCTGAAAATGTAGAAATAGATTAATGAAAATAAAGAATAACAAGTAATGATAAGGCCTGAGTAGACTTTTAAATTTTATACACAACATTCAACTTACCCGTTGTGGACGTTGTCTCGTATGTGTGGATGCTGGTTGCTCTAGCACTATGCGAATAGGCTCACTAAGCCTTGCCGCAAGGGTTTCTATGGCTGCAGCAAGCCTATTCGTAGCATTTGCACTGGCCACCTCAATATTTTGCAGCATATCGGTGGCAGTGCGTAGTGTTGATTGCTCTTCAGGTTCTAAAAAAAAACAAATTTCCCTAAATGTATATTACTACACATAGTCTAGTCAGCAGATAACAGTGTTACTGATCATAACTCACCAGCATCCATTTCTTGACGCCGCCGACGACGACGTCGCCGCGGAGCAGCTTGTTCTGGCTGCTGCGTAGCCTGAGAGCTTGCAGGCTCTGTTGGTACAGGCAGAGCTTGCAGTCTCTGGCGGTACAAGCATAGAGCTTGCAGGTTCTATCGGTAGAGGCATAGAGCTTGCAGTCTCTGTCTCAATGGGGACCTCATCAACATATTCATCGAATATATCGATTGTATGATAAGAGGCCCCCGAATTCAACCGCTCTACCTCCATTTCAATGAATCTGAAATAATAGTATGTCTAAAGGTTATGACATTTTTTAAAGATAAACTTAATTATTAACAGGAATTAAATTACCCCAGATTGAGCACCGGTACTTCATCAGTTCTGTGGAAAAATTGGACAATTTATTAACCATTAATAAATCCCAATATTGTAGCGAGTTAGATTTGATTCTAAGTTCAATCTCAGTCAGTCAGTTCAATTTAAGGAAAGAAACTAAACAGAAAAGCCATACAACTCACACTACATTAACACCATCATGATATGATGCAGAGCCACTACCACCAGCATTTTTAATTGGCTGTTAATGAAAAAACAAATCATAAACAAAATATGCATGAACTATCATCTCTGCCATCGTTGTAATACATAACAACTCACCATCCGCCATTGCTCTCCTGTTTTCTGGGCGCAGTCTACCGATACACTATTTAATATAGTGGCACACTCCTGCCACAACCTTTTCGGCAGACTGCGCACCGTCCGAGGGCAAGCTCTTGTTGGCTCTCTAAATACTCCATGAGGGCTTCTAACTGTTGGACGCTCATCTTTCTGTTTAGATATAAAAGAAAGCGGTATAGAGTGCAGTACAATATACTGTTTTTTTTTTTTTTTTAATTAGCCTATGCTGTCCCACTGCTGGGCAAAGGCCTCCCCCAAAGCCTTCCACTTTTCTCTATCCCTCGCTGCTTGAGGCCAGTCCGAGAGGAAGCTGTCCAAGTCTTCCCTCCAGCGTTTCCTTGGTCTCCCTCTCGGTCGCCTTCCATCCTCCGGGATCCACTTTGTGGTTATATTAACAATATACTGTAAGTAAGATTTTATATAACAGCGGTCTTCTCTTCCTGAGGGCCAAGAGACCCGCTGATCAGTGCACTAACAAGTTTAGATTAGAAGATTAGATATTAGATGTGATGCAATGCGGGGGTTATAGGTGATGAATGATAGAGACGTGTTGCTATGTCTAAGGCGTATATTGTACTGTCTTCATTAACCTAAGCTTAATACTAAGTACATGTATATAGATAGATCGGGAGTAAGGTCGGCTACACACTACACCTCCCCCGATAATAAAAGAAAAAAAATGCATTTATGTTTTTTTTTTTGAAAATATAAAAATTATACTCTAATCACAATTGAGAAAAAAATAATTGAACAAATTTTTAAAATATTCTTACATATTTATTACAGCTAATCCTCATTTAATTTAAAAGAAATACACTTTTGACAATATTATGTGACTATATATTACTGAATTACATTTGTCAAATTTCAAGTAAATAATTGTTAAAAAATATATATTAAAATAATAAAACTTCAGAATTCTTAAAAGTACATTATTATTATTACCTATATTAGTCATTTTATAACAAAAGAAATCTTTGTTCCTATACTATCATCATATATTTTCCGTACTGCAATTTATTTTTTTACAAATACATGGTTTTAATGTCTTTTCATTACAATAATTATCTTTATTCTCTTCTTAAAAAAAATATCATGTTTTCTACTTTCAGTACTCTTTCATGTCATTCTTATCCATATCTTTATATTCTCTTTAATATAGTAAGTACACACATTTATATTTGGACCTCAGCAGGTCTTCTCATTATTCATCTTTGCTTTATAGAAGTACATTACACATTTTTATAATAAGTCGACTTTATTTTTCATATAAGGATCAGTGTTTAAAACTTTTTAGTTTCCAACAATTTTCACGGAGGGAAGCTCGTCCGACACCATGATCAAATGGAAGGATAGTCCTTATACCTCTTAATTTTGTGTACCACATTTTCATAAACATTAACTTTCTAAACACAACATAATTATAACACGTACAAAATGAATAACTTGGTTTACAAGCCGGGCGCTCTCGGGTGATCAGTCCGATGACGTCAGCGCAGAGTCTTGCCTACCAAACGATTCCCAACTACTTAATGCAACCCATTAACATACCAAGCAATTTATAAACTTGTCCTCAAAACAATCCTATACCACTTTTCAAAAATCTTTCCATAACACTCTTTTATATTTTTTTTTAACAGGCAAAGTACCTCCTTGCACTCTAAGGTGACAAGAGATTTTTCATACTTCCGGATAAGGCAATCAAACTAAATATTAACATCACACTTTTTCTAGACAATTTAAAAGAATCATAGGTAAACAAAGATCTCAAATATATCCGAATACAAATAAATGGTCTTGCTTAAAACCTAATACATGTTTATATTAATATTAAAGAATGTTATTATCTATTCGGCAGAGCCATATCCGTTAGTTACACAGAAAGACACATGATACCCAATGTAAAATATGCTTGTTGCCACACGTGAGCTACATGACATCATCATCAAAACTGCAGCGCGTGCATTATATGACACGGCGCACCTGAGAATGTTCTGGATACCATAATATACTTATCAATTATAAAATTCCTATCCAATATGCTTTATTAACTATAACAAAATTATTTTATTTTAACCCTTTAAAAATAAAAACCTTTAAACGTACCTAATTATATTAAAAAAAATACCAAAAATGTCCGCGGCATTATAATCAATAGGCTTTAAACCTTAGAAACACTCACATAATCACTGACACTATTTTATCACTCACACTCACACCGTTTTCAAATCTTCTCATCATTTGGGAGTGAGCCTGGTCTTGTGAAAGATCACTCAACGTAGGTATCTCCTGCTTGGCGACGAAGGCATTTCGGACCTTCTTCACAGTATTACTTCTGGTGTTTCATCGACCTCAATACTCAAACCCTGGGGGTTTGAATGTGGATGTCTTTAGAGCAGATCCAATCCGAGTTCTGCGTAATTTTGTTTTGTTTTCCAAAAATCACAAAAATATAATATATGTTCCCAATGCGCAGCACTGGCAGGGTCGCCATGCAACCATATACAGAAATGAAATTCGACATTGGAAAATTTTGAATCAATAAGGGTAAATCTTCAATCGGAGCTTGGTACTGTACTAGTGCAGCTATCTCCGGTAGCTGTGGATCGCTGTATCTAGGTATGAGTGCTCTCCTATAAGCAAAACTACGATATTGACCTACAGCAGCATGATATCTAGGTGAATTCGTAATATTTGAAACAGACTGTAACATATTGCGCGAATATGTTATAAATATATGATAAAACCACTCTGGCATAACTGCTCCAAGAGTCACTCTAGTACCATTCCTGACCGCGTAAGTGCTATGTGATAGAACATCACGCCATCTATTATTTAAAGGTGAAATGACTGCATCAGCCATCGAAGTGTCCAAACCGTAACTCCCATCCGCTGGGACCATATATGTATTCTGAGGAACCAGACTTACTCCCTTGACGATTTTTAAAGCTTCCTTGGCCACAACGCGTATAGCCTGGTTAATCGACTGAATTATCTCCAATGGCGTCTGCGCCACTTCAAAACCATCGAACGGAATTGGTACGAGAATAAATCTCGCATTATCTCCTATTGGCAACAGTTTATAAAAACAATGAAATTTATCTGTAACTTGCAGAACTGCCCCCGATTTTTCAAGAATGTTACTATCAACAGGCGTAATACCCAATGATGAAACTAATGAAACCCTCTGTAACGATTCCTTTAGAGATTGTCTCAAAGCGTCTAGCGTAATTTGAATTTGCTCTTTCACAGCATCGATATTAAATCCGTCCCTAACAGGAACTTTTCCTGTTGAGCTCATTTCCTCTTCTTTAGCATCTGATTGTGCTAGCGTTTCAGCTTTGGATTTCCCAGTATCACCATCCTCTTCTTTTGTCTCTTTAAATTCCTTATCGTTGCGCTTGTCGCCTTTTGACTTTTTGCCCATGTCTAAGATGCCTTACGCTCACTGACTTTTATACTTTCGACAACGTCAAAACAGGATATTTTTAACGGCTACACACTACAGTGAAAATACAATGTGGCGAGTACTTACCAATTCGAAGTTGGATGCCTGTAGCTCGCCTTCACATTCATGCCACCAATAACAGGTTACTACGTGAGTTGCTAAGTTGTAAATTGTAAAATTATGACAACAAAGCTTTGTCTTATAATAATCTTATATTCTTCAGTGTCAATTGTTTCAAGTCCAGATTCCACAACCAACGTTTCTGTGTCTATAATCGGTTCAATGGAGTCATCCAATTCTTCAACTCCAATTGTTTGACTATCATTGGTAGCAAAATGCGTGATTTCCAATTCACTGACACCTTCCGAGGCTTCGCATTTTAATAGCATTCGATTTAGGGACAGAGAAATATGTGTCTTCAAATTGAATTTCAGGACCATTTTCAGTAGCTACACTATCAACCTCTATAGGGGATTTTTATTTTTATTTTTTGGTTCGTTGTCCGGTTTGTATACTAAAACGTTCTCTAAAATTTGTATCCGGCTATGATGCTTTATCTTAGGATTCGTTGCTTTTATTCCATTATCTGCTAATATTTTAAGGATTTCCTGTTCCTCATCATCAGACTGCAACAAATCCATTTAGATGATATCTAAAAGCAATGAAAAAATCCATGTGAATACAATACGTCGTATTTCAAAGGCAAACTATAAAATTTAAATTCGAATAGGTAGTATCGTAAAAGGCAATTTTGAATTCGTAATTATTATAATAAAAGTGGTTTTCCACAAATGAAGTATGTTTTAAAACAGTAAAAAAACGTCAAATAACAAAGTAAAAACCATTGCATACCTTGGCAGCTTCTAAAAACAATCACACATGACTTAAATCGCAGAGCAAACTGCGCGATGTCGACAAACTACGGTGACTTAATGAGTTAATGCATATTCGCAGAAAGATCGAGCCATTGAGATACGTCGCATTACGTCAAGTATTTTATCTCACTCTTTTTCAAACAAACTGTGCAAAGTAAAGAAAGAGAAAGATGTAGTTGCCAAATGATATGGAAAATTACATGGAATATCATGTCATGGGATTTGTATCGCAAGTTCGGATGAAACCAGATATTTTACCTAGTAAATTTGATTGTCAACCAGATAGAAGAAAACGAGCAAGCAGTAGTTTGGAACGACCATGTGCTCTAAAAAGACAAAGGATGACTATAATAGCAGAGTGCTTAAATAAAACAGACAGCAGCATTGCCAAAACTACTCCAGTTCAAGAAAAATCTCCAGTTATTAATGAAGGTAAATTCATGTTCTGTTACCAACTTATTTACAGACATTTTTAATGTGTATGTTGTACAGCACTGTAGTACATTATTTTGATCTATCTTATAAGGTTCAATATAAGCATAAATAATTGATATTGAGATTATTTAAAGTACTTAATTTATATATAAACTCTTTTGCAAAAAACGGGCACCTATGCGAAATCTTATTTTTAAGGACTTTACGTGAATTTCAAAGGGTTTTAATGATTGTAGTATGTTTCTAGCATCAAAAGAGTTAGCCGAGCATGCGTGAGAGTGTATTCTAAATTTGAATTTTGTACAATTGCTAAGAAATTGGTTAAACCTTGTTTTGGACTAATTACTGGCAGAAAGTTCGTCGGTGTTTTGAAAAGTTTTTGAAGTGATTTTCAGGAAAATGATAATGCAGTTTTAATTAATGATTAATGTACTTTTTTGTTAGATCAAAACATTTTTGAAAAACTATGCGTATTTGATAAAATTTTCACCTACTCTAAATGGGCTATACTGATGATTGATGGCAATATTAAGAGTTTCGGTATTTTAGTGTAAAGCGTTCTATTGTTTAGATATTGTACCCACGTGTTTTAAAATATCGCTTTTTCATAAATAAACACTATTTAGAAGAGTATCAGTACCTTTGGCTGCGATTAAACCAATTTAAAGTAAGCAGTGCCCATCACAACTCGTCTCCTATAGGACTTTGACATTTTTAAAAGTCTTGAAATTCTAAAAATTACAGAAAATAGCGCATAGACTGTGAGCACGAGGTCTTAAGGTCTCGTAATCACAGATTTTTAAACAACCTCGTCGCTTGGGAAACTCCGTAGACCCCTGAAGATCTATGAGTCTGAGCGTTCAAATAGCGTGTTTTCATCCCACGGACATTTTATTAAATAAACTTGCCTGCATCGAGATTTTCTGGCATCTACAGCACTTTCCTGCTTAAATCATAACAATAATTGGGTATCTGCTCATTTCTTAAGAAACATACGTTTGGCCAATAACTTTGAATTCTTGACTCCCTTTAAGCTAAATCATCGTTTAGTAACCCGATACTTATGGAGTTATTGAGAGCTTCAACGTGGCAATATGTTGACTTTTTAGATAGCTTTAACCCTCCTCATCATTTTTCATGTGGTTAATTTTAACATTTATCACAAAGTTTGGTATGTTTTAAATGTCAAAGTCCGATAGGAGAAGAGTTGTGATGGGCACTGCTTACTTTAAATTGGTTTAATCGCAGCCAAAGGTACTGATACTCTTCTAAATAGTGTTTATTTATGAAAAAGTGATTTTTTGAATCGCGTGGGTACAATATCTAAACATTAGAAACGCTTTACACTAAAATACTGAAACTCTTAACATTGCCATCAATCATCAGTATAGCCCATTTAGAGCAGGTGAAAATTTTATCAAATACGCATAGTTTTTCAAAAATGTTTTGATCTAACAAAAAAGTACATTAATCATTAATTAAAACTCCATTATCATTTTCCTGAAAATCACTTCAAAAACTTTTCAAAACACCGACGAACTTTCTGTCAGTAATTAGTCCAAAACAAGGTTTAACCAATTTCTTAGCAATTGTACAAAATTCAAATTTAGAATACACTCTCACGCATGCTCGGCTAACTCTTTTGATGCTAGAAACTTACTACAATCATTAAAACCCTTTGAAATACACGTAAAGTCCTTAAAACTAAGATTTCGCATAGGTGCCCGTTTTTTTTTGCAAAAGAGTGTATTTATTTTTAAAGTGTGTGCCCAACGTCTCCAAATCACCTGAAGGTTGACTAGTAGATAATCTTTAGGTATAAGTCCGCCTCTGTACAAATGTTCATGAAATTAAATAAATAAATAAAAACCTCTAAAACAATAAGTGTTTAACTATTAAATTTATCTGGAATAAATCCATTTTCATCATCTATTTCTTTTCAGATTTACAAAAAACTAGAAAAACAGAAGATTGCTTAAATAAAACAGTTGAGAGCAGCATTTCCAGCACTAGTTCAGTTCAAGGAGAATCTTCTGTTACAAATTCAGGTATTCTCATGTACCAACTCATTAGCTGACTATTTTAATATTTACAATAGTAGTACATCATTTTTAATACTATATTTATGATGTATATTTCTATAAATATTTATATGGAACCACTATTATTTTCTTCAGATTCACACATGATCGGAGGAATTTTACAAGAACCTAAAAAAACAGCAAATAAATGTGTACAAGTATTGCTGACAAAGAAATACAGAAGCAAAGCTACTCAAACACAAAAGAAATCAATGGACCAGGCAGCTTCACCACCTTCACCATTCAGATATAGCAAAAATGTTTCTACATCTCCATTTAAAGTTGAACATGTACAACCTAAACTATCACGACCATCTGGATCTGGAATATCAAAGAAGTTATTATGGGAAGAAGATAACTCAGATAGTGATACCCAAAAGCAGTTACTTTTTATTGGACATAATAAGTAAAGAAACCAATATTTCAACAGAAAATTTTATGTTATGTTTGAAAAAAAAATCGCTTAGACACTAAAAATCAAGAACTAGCTGATGACTTTGCAATGACACCATCGAATGATACCATTTTTTTTAAAAAAAATGTTCTTATATTAGCAAGTGTGTTGCGTCCATTCATTGTGAACATAGATAAAGAATTAAATAGAAAAACCCTGCCCATGGCATTTAGGCATAAATATTATAACGTTAGCTGCATTATTGACTGTTTAGAAATCGAGGTGCAAAAGCCATCTAAGTCAGTCAACCAAACATTAACTTGGTCTGAATATAAAAAAGCCAATACAATTAAATATTTAATATCTTGCACTCCAAATGGATTAGTGAACTACATATAGCAAGGATTTGGGGGCAGAACAACGGATACATGCTTGGTAGAATCCTGTGATTTTGTAAATACTTTAGAAAAAGGAATGGTTGTAATGGCAGACAGAGGGTTCAAACACATTGAACAGTTTTTATTAAAGTTTGTGGTTCAATTAGTTAGACCTCCAAGTGTACAATCGGGTGGAAAACTAAGTAAGGTTGAGGCTAAGCAAACGAAACAAATTGCTAGTTTAAGAATACATGTGGAACGTGTGATACGGCGTTTGAGAGAATTTAATATGTTAAGACCACATGCATGTGTCAATACAAATCATGTAAAAATATTAGATGATATTATTACTATAGCATGTGCTTTAATTAATTTGCAAGATTCTCTAATTAAATAAAACTTCAAATGATGCCTTGTTTTATTTATTATAAATTTTTTATACAAAAAGTATCATGAATATTAAACCTAGTATATCCATTATTATATCAAAGTATAAACAAAACCTAGTTAGGAGTTGTTTATACTTTGATATAATAATGGATATACATTGTTTTGCCAAAATGGAACCAAATTGGTTTCTATAATATTTACAACAAATTTTTCATCATAATCAACATATAACATTTAAATTTTCTTGTTTTCACTTTTAGGATCAGCTACACAAAATATGCACTTTTTTAAATCAGCCAAGTACTAGAATAGTACTAGTACTATTAGAATTATAGTACTAGTTGAATTTGGATTTGATAATAATATCTTTCAGTAGTTTTCCCATCTTTTATATAATTCATAAAAGTTTTTGCACTTGTAGGGCACTTAATTTCTATTATGTATTCTTCACAGATACCATCTGGTGATCCAGCGATCATAGGATATTTTGAGTTCAATATTAGCCCACACGTTCTAATTGTTTTCTTTAACTTTCGTTGCAAAATTTGCCTCACCGAGTCTTCTAAAATCCTTCCTCTTCTCATTGCTGGTGTGTCTGGTATCTGTCCACCCATAATTGTTGATATTAATGTGCCATCTGGGGTCTTACAGCGACTTACTTCGACAGCTCTAGATGCGGTTATTCGGCCATACCGCAGTTCATACCATAGTCTGCTTTTGTATTGATTTCTAGTTTCTTTTTCAACTTTTCTGATAGTAATATCTGGTATATTAACATTTTGAATAAATATTTCAGAACATTTTTCTTTAAATTTAAACACAAGTTGATGCATTGAAACTAATGCTGTATCTGAAAGGTTTGAGTTGGGCTGATATTTTAATAATTCACAGTCCTCAATTTTTATTTTACTTGCTTTGTGTAAATACTTTGCAAGCACACTCGAATTCGATGACAAACTAGGACAGCCCTTGAACATTTCTTTTGCAGTTATGCATTTAAGACTGGTACCAACTTGTGACAGTTTCGACTTTTTCCAATAACACTCAGTGGACGTGCATGATGGCTCTTCACTCCTGCGATGAATCCACATGACAAACGCTATGGCATGCTTGCAACCGCCATGGGAAGCTACGCAGTCATGGCACTCTAAGGAACAAATCAAGTCCTCTTCTTCGTCAATAACTAATGTCACTGTGTATAGTTTGGAGCGCACTTTATGCTCTGGACATATTTTACATTTTATGGTGCAAAGTTTTCCGTCACGTTTTAATTGCACGTAGCTAATTGCATCATCCCCGTATGACGCACGAGATGATCTGAAAAAGAAATTATGAGAAGTGTTCCTTACATGAGAATACACATACATAACCTATAAACAAAATGAATTTATACCATGGCTTTAAGCAGTCGGTCTCAACTGCTTGAAGCAGTCCGTGTACGGCGGCTCTAAATGGTTCCACTCAGACTCAATGTCATTTTTCTTGCCATATATATGAGTTCGCTGAATGTGATTTAATATTAGTTTTATATCGGGTGTGAATTGAGATGGAGCAAACCTTGGGTGCAAATCAGGATCCGTCTTCAACAGTGATCCGGAAGCCCCTTTTGAATTTGCACGGCCAGAGAACATAAAAAGTTCTTGCATCGTTCCCTGACATCCAACGGATCCTTTTCTTCAAGTTCTTGTGATATGGTATGAAAGTCAAAACCAAAATACTTTGATGCTGTATGCATCAAATGTCATGCTTACGACTGTAACTCCAGCGTCATGACATTTATGCAAGCATGTAGTGATTAAATTAGCTTTCGTTTCTGCAGTTATTCCTGATATTAAAAAATGACCTACAAGAAGTTTACAATTTTCAGTCATTGACACCAACATAAATATCCATCTCCTTCTTGAGGACCAGCACCAAAATTTACAGCACCAAGCTTCTGTTGATTGTGAAAAAGCTTTTGGCGTCTAATAGCCATATCATCGAATACTAGATTGCATATCAGAGGTTGCTGACTTTAAGTACTTTTCTTTTTTAGAGCTTCAAACGATTATTTTGTAAATCCTGGCTCAGCATTAATTGTTCCATACCAGCGACTGAGAGTTCTTGTGTGTGGTAGAAGATTGCCGTACATATCTCTCACATATTTGTATGCAGCTGGCGAGTAGTAATGAATATTCAATGTAAAACGTAATAATGGAGGATATTTTAAAGAGGTTTCACTATTCTTTTTTACACTTTGACATTCTTTTATAGATTTCGAGTAACTCTGCCTTTGCCAGTAAATTATTCTCAGCTACCTCACCGAGTGGAAATTTTGTTTTTAATGAGTTTACAAGGAGCTTTAATGAATATAATTTTTGTTGAACTTTCTTACATTTTTCTGATATTTTTTTTTTAGCCAAGTCAAAGTCAAAACTGTTTATTGAAAATAGGCTAGTTTTTAGCACTTTTTCACGTCAAATAATACAAAAAGACAGCACCCCCAAAACGCCCCCCTTTCACCACTTCCTAGTGTTATGGCTGGGAAGAAGAAGTGGTGAAGAACAAACTTCCCAGCAACACAGCTGTCTATTACAATTTAATTATAATTAAATTACAATTATACAATTCAATATTAGTCACAAAAAATATATATAAAAACACTTGTTGTCCACTTCAGAGCTGCCATCTGCGTGTATCTGTGAAATAATCATTAATGTTATAATAGGCCTTTTTAATCAGAATATCCTTAATTTTGATTTTAAAAGAACTGTCCGTTAGTTCTAGCAAATGAACTGGGATTCTATTATAAATGCGTATACAAAGGCCCATAAACGAACCGTGCACTTTATGCAATCGAAAGTTGGATGCGGTTAATTTATGTTTATTTCTAGTGTTGAAATTGTGCACGTCACTCTTTTTACTAAATAACTCTACGTTTTGCCTTACATATATTATATTGGCATAAATATATTGAGACGCCACAGTCAGAACACCAATATCCTTAAACCTTTCCCTTAGGGAGACTCTAGTACCTAGTCGGTATATAGCACGGATAGCGCGCTTCTGTAACACGAAGACATTTTCCATGTCGGCAGCATTGCCCCACATAAGAATTCCGTAGGCCATAACACTGTGGAAATAACTGAAGTACACTAAACGCGCCGTGGCTACATCGGTGAGAGCTCTTACCTTTCTGACAGCGTACGCAGCAGAGCTTAGTCTATTCGTGAGGCCAGTTATATGCTCACCCCATTGAATTTTGGAGTCTACAGTTATTTCTAGAAAAGTGGTAGCTTGGACCGTTTCAATTTCCTCATTGTTTAAAATTACACTGGGCCGAGATTTTTCACGTTTGGCAAAGCAAATTTAATACATTTGGTTTTCTTCGCATTCGAAACCAAATTATGGGCTGTGAACCAGTGCGTTACTAATGACAGACACGAATTCACGTCATCAAAATCTACTCTATTCCTATCAACTTTAAAAATTAGAGACGTGTCATCAGCAAACAATACTACATCACACAATGATTTTAAATAATATGGCAAGTCATTAATGTACACAAGAAATAAAAATGGCCCTAGAATCGAGCCTTGCGTTACGCCCAAACGCCGACTTCATGTTCCGAATTTGACGTCTCAGGATGATTTTTCTTGGGGTATCAACAACCGATTCGGACTCACTGACAGGTTCTGAAATCGGCTCAATGGCTCCATGACACAAATTGTCTTGCTAAAACAAACAACACAGTGTTAGTGACGGCTAAATGAAATGTTGTCCCCATACTCGGAATTAATACAAACGGAGCATCAAATATTTAAAATTATATGGATACACACATCTTCATAGGGCACAGCAGACTTCTTTAGAAAATGCCTTCACTCTTTCGTAACTTACTTATCATCCTCATGAAAATGCAACGAACATATGTTACTATGATCGGATGGTAGCCAGGTCTCTTCACAGCGATTGTTTTGAACAAATCGGATCCATTTTTACGACTTGGACGTGAAAATCTGGATAAGAATTTAAAAGAATTAATTACATCCAAAACTAAATACTGCATGCTCGCTCGATAGATGGCGTTGTCCTGGTCTAAATCGCGGTACGGTTTTTAGTTAAAAAAAAAAAACAATTTCATGTGATAGCGCCATCTACCTCTGAAATAAATCTCTTTTATTCTAAAAGATATTCGATTAAAAAATTCGACAATTTCGAAATTGTTTAATTTATTTTAAAAAAATGTTGTTTACGTGCTAGTTTAGGTCTACATATTTAGTTTGTTATATATTTAGTTAGTTGCATGTAAGTTAATTTAATTTATTATATACTTAGAGAAGAAGGAGACCTACAAAAAATAAATTAGATCCCACCAAAAACATTAAATGTAAAAAAAGCCAATCCTCTACGCAATTCCTCCACCGTAAAAAGTTTTGAGATCGCATAGAAGCCAAGTCCTGTTCAACTTTATTTGTAATAATAAATCAATATTTTGTGACCATATCAATAGTTTCGTTCACTTTACAATAATATTGACTTGGTGGAGGAATTGCGTAGAGGATTGGCTTTTTTTACATTTAATGTTTTTGGTGGGATTCAACATTAATTAAAAACTGTCTGGTTAATTATGATATTATACTATACCTAAATTTATTAAATCTTTTTCTACCTAAATATATTATTATATGTATAATATTAGTTTTATTAGGACTCGTTTCGATGTAGTTACATCCACTGTGGTTGCGCATGATTAAAAAAAAACATAAATGAAAAGTTCGTGCTAAGTCCCGTTAAGACTAATAATTATCTGTTTAAAGTGCGAAAAATTGGTATCACAATAAATTCTTACATTTAAATTCAATTTCATATTATTTTATTTCACAATATTTGTTTCAATTGTCTTGACATTGTTTCCCACTATTTCGTATTCTATTTTGTTCTTACCTTGAATTATCCTTGGAAAGCATTTCACACACTGTATCGCATGGTCATCCGCTACGGGTCAGCTTTAACATGTTCGCCCCACACCACATTAATACTTATGATTCACACAATAAACGTATCCACTCACAACCTCACAACACAATACACTTATTACATCACTCGATACAATTTCCGCCAATATAATTGCATAACAAAATATCTCTCGTGCAATTGAATTAGCCGGTTAACCTAGCTAGATCTTTGACACATTTCTGACATTTCACTTGCCGCGCTCGGTCTGAGACGCTCACTGGTCAACTTTTTATTATTCACAAGTTTTTGTCTATGTCTTTTGTCTTGATATTCTCGTATTGTTTTGTTTTGTCTATGGTTTGTTTTATATTCATTGTTACTATTTATTTATTTACTGGATTCGTGCCGAAACGGCGTCTAGATTGTATAGTCCCGAGGCAAGGTCATGTGGTGGGTCAGCGCTGTTGTTTCGTGCCTGCGTGTGCGAGATACAGCATTTATGCTGAGCGCTGCCTCTTTTCACGCATAAGAGACGCAGCTGCGAAATGTCAAAGTCTGATAGGAGATGAGTTGTGATCGGCACTGCTAACTTTAAATTGGTTTTGTCGCAGCCCAAAGTACTGAGACTCCTCTAAATTGTGTTTATTTATGAGAAAGGTATCTAAACAATAGAACGCTTTACACAAAAATACCAAAGCTCTTAACATTGCCATTAACCATCATTGTAGACCGTTTAGAGCAGGTGACAATTTTATCAAAGACGCATAGTTCTTAAAAAATGTTTTGATGTAAAAGAAAGGTCCATTAATCATAAATTAAAACTGCATTATCAGTTTTCTGAAAATCACGTCAAAAACTTTTCAAAACGCCGACGAACTTTCTACCAGAAATTTGTCCCAAGCAAGGTTTAACCAGTTTCTTAGCATTTCTCAAAAATTCAAATTTAGAATACACTCTCGCGAATGCCTGGATAACTCTTTTGATGCTAGTAACATCCTACAGTTATTAAAACCCTTTCAAATAATGCAAAGTCCTTAAAACCAAGATTTCGCATAGGTGCTTTTTTTGCAAAAGAGTTTATTTGTCACCATAATGAGCGCACTCAGTATAGTTTTCATTGCACTTGACTAAGTGACAAAAAGTCACGGTGACGAAAAGTTGCAATCAGCGGCTAGCCTAAGGCGATGCGGCCACTGCGGTTGTTAGGGAGGACATTTCTTTCATCATACCTTGTGTTCGATGTTCGGTATAGAGATAAGCGTCCCTGGGCAGACGAACAAAAAACATTTTCATATACAAAGATCACATTATCAAAATTGAAACTTAAATAATTTCGTGCGAATTGTAAACGCTGCGCTTTAAGCCTTAGTGTTAATGTAGGCTTTTTAGCAGGAATACGGTGGCGTATCCCATGTTCTTGCAGGCGACACGTCTAATTGTGCTCTATGATGTACCAAATTCAACAGACATACTCCTGGAGTTTATAAAACGATTGCTAATAGCTCGATGCACTATATTTCTGTCTTGATTTGTACTCGTTTGACGTGGACGACCAAATGAAACATGGTTTTTCAAAGCACCATCACTTTGCCATCTCTCTAGCCAACGGTATACGGTGTTTCTCTAAATAAAAGAAAAGAGTCAGAATATATCAGCTTCCAGGGACAAGTGAGATTCGTGGTTATCCATTATTAATATACTTGGATTTTCGGGAGTGGTATTAGTGTGTTTGACAAAACGTTTTATTACTTCCGGAAAAATCTGACAATTCATCCACCCTGTAGGTGTTGCTAGTCCAAGGGTGCCAGTTGGTGTATTTTTAATCATGAAATCTTTGAAATTTTTTCGAGGGAAAATACCATTACAGGTGGTAATGCTATGCCACTGGCACTAATAATGCAACAGGTCGTGACTAAAGTGCCTCGTTCGCCACTAGTGACTTTGCCTATATTTTTACGGCCTTTTGGTGCTATGACCTTTTGAGGTTTTTGGCCCGGGGTCGTTGAAGTGTCGTCTAAATCAATCTAAATATATAAAACTCAAAGGTGACTGACTGACTGACATAGTGATCTATCAACGCACAGCTGAAACCACTGGACCGATCGGGCTGAAATTTGGCATGCAGGCATGCAGGCAGATGTTATGACGTAGGCATCCGCTAAGAAAGGATTTTGATCAATTCTGCCCCCAAGGGGATAAAATAGGGGATGAAAGTTTGTATGAAACTTGCCCACGCAGACGAAGTTGCGGGCAACAGCTAGTTTAATATACGTGTGATGGTGAAATATGAGACAGAAAAACAGAAAACTTCTTTTTTGGTTTCTTTTATTTTATCTTGTATGGTTCGGTGGAGCAAACCGATTCATACCCAAAGTTCTCAGTCTATATAAGTTACTAAAAAGAATAGAAGTGTTTTAAGAACATAGCCGCAGTCTGTGATGCTTCTTCGTTAGTAGTTGGTTCTGGTATACGAATTACGGGGTGTTCATGAGATAGCGGCTGCATAGGTTGAGATGGCACATATGAGTGATGTGGCAGTACCATGCACCACTGTCTTGCCTATGACTTCTGAGTGTGACTGATGTGGTGCAGGTGATTGGTATGTCAAAGTTGAGTGGTGAGCATTTGGTGATGGTGACTGATGTGGTGCGGGTGATTGATATGTCAAAGTTGAGTGGTGAACATTTGGTGAAGTGACGGTTTTGGTACATCATCGGGAGACGCGCCAGAACGTTGTGCTTGTTCAATCCTTTTTCTTTCTTTGTTGAAGTTGGTTCGTAAGGCATTAATTTTTTTCTTCAATAAATCTTCGGTGTATGCAGGTTTTTACACTCGAAGTGCTTTCACTATGGTTGATAAAGCAAGCGACCTTTTGTTTTTATCCGCATACTCCTTACTTTTAATTTTCCACAATGCGGGATAATCTCTATAGAGAGATATTAATAAAAAAACAAAATCACGCTCGGTAATTTGGTCGGCGCTTGCCGCAAAAGCAACGCCTCGGTTCGGTTCGTCGTCCGCCATCTTCGATGTTCCGGCCGCAAATGAATAAAACTTGTCAAGTCGCGTCAAGTCGCATCAAGCGCAAGGTAGTTCAAGTGCCGTCAATCAAAATTTTTGTCAAGTATGGTCCAGCACGTAGATACTTGACGGGACTTGTCAAGTCAACTCTGTAAACGATCAATATTCACTTCAATCACGTAGACTTGTCCAGTGCACTTGATCGTGTCGCGGACCCATTAGACTTTCAATACCCCTTCAAAGGGAGACAAAAGAGAATACCAATACAATAATAATAAAGATAAAAAATATAATATAAACTATATTGATAACGTAACTTAAGAATATAATGATTGTGCATAATTCTTATTGGAAACAATTATCGCAAATGTCTGGATTGGAAGTACATGTTTCATGTAGCCACCGCTGACAGCGAACGCATTGAATCCAATCAACGTTTGGACCTTTTTTGTCATAGTAAGAACGACTGCACTTCCCACATACATTTTCGAGATCATCATCGCTGTCATCATCATCATCTAATTCTATAACAAGTGTTTCTTCTGAGTCATCGCTACTAGTGATGGATGGGGATCTTTTCCTTTTAAAACTTTTGCATTTACCCTTGGATATAGCTCTTATCTTATTTTCTTTTTTCACTGTTTGGTATTTTTTTGGTTTACAACCCTTTTCTTTCTTTACTTTAACTTTCTTCTGTTTTATCTTATCTTCTAGTTGATTTTTATATGGACTTGATGTAATTTCAATAGCTTGTTGTCATCATCATGCCATGTGCATTCGCTGATTCGCTGCGTGCATAGACAGTAGTGATTGGTCTCCCTTCCTTCCTTAAGATAAGCCACCATGGTATGGAGAGACTTGTCCACGGCTACCCCCAAAATGTAGACTCTGCACCTTTTTAGCAAAATAACTATAATTTTCGGAAAAGTCCATATAAAGAAATGTTTCGTCATGATTAAGCGATTGTTTCGACAGAGTAAAAGCTTGGTATTGATGGAGAATGTTCACAGTATGATTGAGGAATTTCGGCAGGAGATGCTCATGTTTAAATATCAGGTTAAACAAGTCTTGTAAATTTTTTTACTATATTTATTTCTTGGAGCCCACTTTCTTTTTATCTCTGCACCATTCATGGTATTACATTCTCTATTTCTAACACGACATGATCCAAAAATGTTGCGGGATGCGCGAACTGTTCCTCATGTCTAGCTCACCCTAAGTAATATAAAACGCTCATGACGTGGGCGCAACAGCCCAATGTTCTCCACCCATGAATACAGGAGAAGCTTATTACTTGCCATATTACTTGTTTGTTGTTTCATATAACACTTTAATTAAACTATAAGGCCCAGCTGCTCATGTTACCCCTGTAAAAAAATCAAATAGCAATTTTACACATATAGCCATTGATTTCGATGATGCCTCCTATGCAGTATTCATTACTTATTATACCTACAATTTGAGTTACTTTTCTTTTGCGCCGGGCTTGGGTTTTTTTTCGAGCATCGTCCTTTATAAAGATCAAGAGCTCAGTTTTAATCTTTCAATGAAGCTCTGTTTTCCTCTTCCCGCCACTTCACATTCATGACCGAAGACTGTTTCAGTAAATGCTGAAGTGGCGGGAACAGAGAGTATTTTTTTTTTCAAATAATCAAATTCTCCAGGACACTTTAAAAAAATAAATTGTCATTTTTCTGCAGTGGATTTTTGCATAAAATCTGAGTTATTTAACAACTCAGCTTGGAGTTCTTTTAAAATTATAACTTCTGAATATAAACTGTTCATGTGTATTTTTATAGTCTTTGTAAAATAAGTTTTCCTTCTAAATTTTTACTCAATGATTACATTTTTTAAGATATTGTATTTAGTGAATATAGCTAGTTATCACAACTACAATCAAACCATTTTTGTAAATAAATTAAACATTTGTCTATACACTATTAAAAATCTTGTTTATCTGTTTAAATAAATCAGGTATTTCAGTACAGGCTATATTCTTTATATTCATCAACTTCCAGATTTTGACTCAAACCTAAATCGTTGTGGTCCAGGAAAGCATGTTTTTTCCATTCTTTTTGAAGCTCCATTTCATTTACCACTTCCTATTTAACACTTGGGAATCTCTTCAAAACAATTGACAAATCCTTTACTTCCAATTTTTGAGCAACGCTTGGTTCAACCACATTTAAAATACCGTATAACGGGTCAGAAAAATGGAAACGTTGGACTATCTGTTTTATTTCCGATATAAAAATTGAGACAAGTTCTCTTGAAATCCGTTATTACCGTTTTTGGTTCTGGTATTTCTTTTGAAAGTTCATCAATGGACGACTGTGCAGCTATACCTAAATATATTTTTTTAAGGGGCACAAAAATTTTTGGGTTGGCGTATTCTATTTTATATGCATCGGTTGTTTTGCAATAATTGAAGATCATGTAATTGCTAGCTTTAGTTTTTATAAGTTTATGTGTCTCGGGTTTTAGCCGGTGGAGCAATGGTTTTTCTGTTTGAAACAATCTGTTAAAGTCATTAAATTATTCCAATGTAAATGACATAAACTCTAAGTACATTTTTGTTAATTTACTGTCGAGTACCGATCGTGTCGATTTTGCTAGGGTCTTCTAACAATTCAAGTCTAAAATATTTGGACATAATATCGTACTGTTCGAGTACCCTGTTTACACAAGCCTCTAATGATAACCATCTTGTGACCGATGGGTGCAATATTTTATGGACTTCCACATTGAAAATTCTGTTAAAAGAAATCTTACTTGCATTAATTTTTTCAGAACTCCACTCCCATAGTGGAGTTGTTTTACTACAATTAGTGGGGATGATTAACAAAAAAAACTCTAGCTAGGGATACGGCAGTGTTGCCAACTCGGATTTTAAAAAAGGCGTAGGTCAGATACAGAAAATTATGTAGAAATGTGAAATTGCCATATAGAAAATACGTAGATCTACGTACTTTTTTTCTGAGTGAAATTAAGAGAGTAGGGTAGGTAAAAGTAAATAAAACGACAATTTATATTACCCTAAAAGTAGTAGACAGCAGACAAACAATAAATTTAAAAATAAATTACTGTGAGCAAACAAAAAATCTATGAATAGGCTAGTTTCCTGAAAAATAATAATTAGTCCGTCTTGTAGATTGTCCAAAATTAAGCGATACGTATTTTTTCTTTTTTAAATTGGATCAGAACTTGTTAAGATATAGCGTGTTAAAGTTGAGTGTGACGTCACAAGTTGCTACAATTTTCAGGACACTGTGACGTAAAAGGCCCCCACTCCTAATTTTTGAAGTGTATTATCTTTGTCATTTTATGTTTAATTAAAAAAAGAAAAAATACGTATCCAATATTTTTTGATTATCTAAAAAGCGGACTAAATATTATTTCATTATTTCGACCCTGGACACTACCCTATTATAGGTCTACCAGAATCTCATGGCAAATATGCAAATATAAAATTATTTATTTATATAGATATTTATATATTTGCACATAGGGTATGAAATAAATAAGGTTAAATAATGAATGGATTTTAATATATTTGTGTATAAAGTTTGGCTTATTTGCCATGAGATTCTGGTAAACTTATACCACCTGTAGTTAATTTAAACAAGTTTACTTTCAGTATCATCACTTTATTTAAATTATTATTTTTTTTATTATATAGTATCATTTTCAGGCAAATTGAATTTATACATATTTTTATTAAAATGCTTTAAGTGTTCCTGCGAAGGATCGCGGTTTTTTTTTCAAGCCACTTTTCGTATAAAGTAATCCTGTGAGTGTGTCAGTGTGAAGCCTGTTTCTTATCTTAGTTTTCATCAAATTTATCGCAGAAAACAGTCGCTCGACATTCGCACTACTATGTGGCAATGTTAATAAATTTTGTGCAAATTGGGCCAATAAAGGAAACATTTGAGAGAAATCGCCTTTTCTTATTTTTGAAATGTGGCACCAAAACTCATCTGCTTTGATTAGCTGATCCCCTTGAAATGGAAGATTAGTGTTTCTTAGAGCTCTCCATTCCCTGTCTAATTCTGTTAAATTTGTTGGACATAATCCTGAAAATAAGGTTCGCAAGAAAGGTTTAAAGTACGTAGATCTACGTAAAAAGACGTAGAGTTGGTACCACTGGGCTACGGCACCAGCCAGCTGTTTCTCAAGCCACTACAAGGCAAGGAATAGGAAGCTATTCCTTTCCTTATTTATTTTTCTAGAAACAAAACAATGCCTTTTGTAACATAACAATAAGAAAGGTTTTTAATGTATTAAGTGCAAGGCATTGGGTGGACGGAACACTATGATCTGCTTATTACTTGTAATGAAATGACAAAAACTAAGGCGGCCAACTTCATAGTAAGTCAATGCGGGACACCCACCCCTATCCACAATAAGAATTAGGATTTCTTGGAATTGTTAAAGGTGTACTTAAATTAGAAACAAACAACACCACTACCGAATTAACATTTATTTTTAAAATCATATTTTTCACAAGAGTGTCATTTTTTTAATAGGTCTGGGTTATGGTTCAGAATGTCCAAAAAGTTTTCACAGCTGCCTATATTGAATTTTATAATTAGCATTGCACGTAATTCTACGCAAGTGTAGGGCTGCCATTTCGAATTTCGCCAAACCCGGACAAATATTTAAAAAACCCGGACATTTGGCGTAAATAGCATTTTCTCCCCGGACGAGTCAGATTTTTTTTTAACAAAACAAGACCTAATTTTTAATATTACTATTACTACTATTATATAGGTACTTAAATTCAATGAGGTGCTTCCCTGCATGAAAAGTCAGGGCCATATCTAGCTCAAGTAGTACCTAGTATGGAAAGATTATGACTTAATATTTCGAAGGTCATAAATAAGAAAGCTCATATGGAAACTAGGAGTTACCTTCTTGTTAGTAATAGGACTTTAAAACGGCGCGGCGCTACCTTTTTGATAGGTTAGACAAAAATGTTGAAAAATAAAAACCACCGTAAAGTAAAGACGCCGCGAACGTATCGAGCGCGAAAATTTTTGAGTTTTGGGTCACTAAAGCTTGTATAATAAAAAAAAATCCGCAAAGTGAAGAAACCGAGAGCGTAGCGAGCGCAACATTTTTTGAATATTGGGATATTAAAGTAGCTAAACGTAAAGAAAGACAGTGTCAAGAAAGGAAGCCGCGAGCGAAGCGAGCGCGAAAATTTTTGATCCTTCGACACTTCGACTTCTGCAGTATGTGTGTCTATTTGTAATTCAACTCGTAAGAAAAATGTCCGGTGTTTCCCCGGACACTTCTTGAAACCCCGCCCGGACGTCCCCCGGACGGCCTCCAAACGAGGACAAATCCGGGGAAACCCGGACGGATGGCAGCCCTACGCAAGTGCATCACCCCAGACACATCATGCTCCTGTATGTATGTCCTTGGAGTGAGCCATGCGATCTTTGTCGGTGAATGTCTTGCCTTCGTCAAAATGTGTTAAGAAGACAACCAACTCTGCCTTCTTAACCCATATATGCCCAGAACTTTTTTCAACACCGATTTTTTTGATTTTTACATATGTTAAGTATAAATGATTGCATATAAGGCCTGTAATAGTAGAATTTCCTTTTCAGTACGAGAAGAACACTTTTTTCAGCGGGTCGTAAACGACCCCTTGGGCACAAAAAGTCGTTCAATAGAATGGAATGAGAATCAGCAAAATAATAATACGTTACAGTTATATTAGTCAGTCTTTATTAGGAACCATTAAGTAATAACATCAGATAATTTTAGAAATAATAAAAAAAGTCAGAATAATGAAAATAGTACACTACGAATGAAATTCAGCAAAACATTTGTCATGTAAATTGACGTTACATTTACGACACATTTTGACTGTTTTATTTTTACATAATGCACATCGTTTTCTGACCTGACCGGTGAGGATTATATGTTGAGCTGAATATTTTCTAACAGAAACGGGTACATTTGTTCTCACTTGCTGACGTGGCCCAGGTTGAGATCTCATATTCCCATATTTCAGGAGTAAAGTTCTTGCAATAGATCGACGAAATTCCAAAGTGTCTACGTTTGCCCCGTGTGATCTAGCGAGTAAAGTAGCATTGTTCACAACGACGTCAATCAACCACATCAATATGGGCATATACCATTTTTTTCCTCTGATGGCAATCCGGTAAACGCCGACATTAGCATCAAGTCTATCTACTCCACCCATAAATCGGTTGTACTGGTGAACAACATTTGGCTGATCAATATCGATTTTCTGTTTAGCAGCAACTGAATATCGACGTGCCTTTTGAACAGGGTGGACTCCAAATTCATTTGACAACATCGTTACGACGTTGTTGTCATTCCATCGTACAGCACATATTTTATCATTTGTGTCCAATCTGTAATCATAAAATCCTCTGGGCTGCTTTTTGCAAGACTTAGCATCCATTAGTGGACACTTGTCTATTCTATTTTGACGAGCAGTTCCAGTTATTTTTACGTTTTTTTCTTGTAAAGAACTTAGTAAACTGGGACATGTAAAAAAGTTGTCACAATAAACAGAAAAAGGTGTATCAGGGTATTCAGTCTTGACTGTATTCGTCAATTTAGTAACAACATGTTCCCCTAGGCCTGTATCTCGCGCTTCAGATCTTCCTTCATATAACTCAGCTTGTAAGCAGTATCCTAAGCGAGTCGCTGCCACCCATGCTTTGAAGCCGAAACGGATTGGTTTTCCATGTATGTGCTGCTTACAGCCATGACGTCCATAATATGGTATCATTGACTCATCGATACTTATGTTTTTTTCGATGGGAGCATACATTAGAAATTTTTTGTTCATGAGGTTGAACAAAGGCCGAATTTTTGCCATTTTATCTCCTTTACGTAGGTTGCTGTTGTCAGCAACATGGAAATATCTAAAAATCTCTTCAAAACGATTTCGCCTCATCGACTTCGCAATCAAAATATTGTGCGTATCCTCGTTGGATTCCCAATACATACGCCGCCTTGGTAAAGGCGAGTAACCACTGAGAAGTATTATACCTATAAAACAGTTCAGTTCATCCCCCGATAGGCAGAAATTATAGTTGTGCTTTTCAACAGCGTACATTACGGTATGCCTGACCATATACCTTATAACATCTTCACTAAAAAATAATTCAAAGAACTCTATTGGTTCACTTTCCTTGGTGAGTGTTAGAACTGCTCGTGGCAGTGGAGGTGACCACTCACTTTGTTGAGTACAAAGATCTCGCTTTATCCATTTACGTGGCCTCATGTTGGCCTGTCTACTGCGTTCTGAAGAAGGGCCATCACCCCTAGGGGTCCTGTTGGTACGCACATTCGAAAAAGAACGTTCTGAATCCGTGATCATCGTCGGTATCTCAACTGGACGAGAACGTCGTGACCTGTGTAGACTGGGTCCCGATGGCGTGGAAATGGATTCTAGGTGCTCAGAACTAGGACTAGGACTGGCTATTACCTCATCGATACTTGTATTATCTTCAAAAGGTTCATCACGTTGTCGTAATACCATCTCAGCCGGCGCAAGTAATTGATGACGATTCAATCGATTCAGACTATCACAATCTTCTTCACCTGAATCACCATCCGATATGGTACCATCGCAAGGCGGATCCATGTAAATATCGATGCCCTGAACATCTTCATCGTCGTCAAAGGCCTCCAGGGCATCGGCTATTTCATGTGTTGAGAGTACGTGTCGAGGCCTAAAATACAAAAAATACAATACCTATAAAACATGATATGTGCCCACAGGGTCATTACCGACCCAAGAAAATATATCACCCGATTGTGAATATAAAAATATACTATTTTAGAAAAAACAATATCTCTTACTCTGAAACACTCATTCGATATCCTATAAAAACTATTATTACGGTAAAATAACATAATACACACAAAATACTTACATTTGCATCCGATCGGTCACACACTTTTTCAAGAAATAAACAAGCATAAACTTGCACTTTTATTTGTCACTCTAAATTGTCGTGAACTGTCAACAAAACTATCTCGTGCTTCAAAATAGTTTTTGTACCAATCAATAGATGGCGTTTTATTCAAAATTTAATCAACAGTTTCGCGGTCACCATGCATTTACGGTATCGGCATAATTTTGGTCGTTATCGACCCTATGGGCATATATGGGTTAAAATCTTCCGGATACTTCCGTGCGTAGCCTTTAATCTTACAAATGGCATATTTGTCCTTAGGCTCCTCGACTTTCATGTTGGAGCATGCCGACACCACTGAAAGTTCAGAGTCTGAATCTGTGGACTCAGGCCGATTCACATCTGGAGGGACATCTATCAAATTATCCTTCCGCCGCCTCTTCTTCCCCATACTGACACTTAATATTCTAAAACTATTTATTTACATTGTATATATGTTACCGGCCGAACCCGATTTTAGGACAAACCAGTTTTGCCTAGGCTCAACTAGTTCTTCCTATACACGTTAGGATTAACTAGTATAACCTAGTCCAAACTAATTTGTCCTAAGCCCGATAGGACGGACCAGTTTAGGCTAGGCAAAACTAGTTGATCCTGATATAAGTACGCACACTCTAGGATAAACTGGTATAGCCTAGTCAAAACATATACATATCTAAAAGTCTAAATAAATAGATGAACTAAATAAACTACTCCGTGTTTACAAAAATAATCATCTTTATTAAACTATAATGATTCGTCGTTATGGATAAATGGATAATACGAACAATCATACTACATATATGTAGCAAACTAACAAATAATAGGTATTTTTTTTTAATAGAAGCAATAATCAAATCTCAAATTAAAATTGTTGTCGTTAAAAGTTATGGATAATAATTGGTAATACAAACAATCACACTATAACAAATAATACTGTTTTTTTTAAGAAGCAATAATCATACGAGTATTATGTTAATTATTAAAATTGTTATTTATTTTTACATGGTTTGCTTTGGTGGCACTTAGAATTGCAGAGTATCATTGCCTTCTTGCACTGGCATCTGTTTGTGGAACAGTTCTTGTTGCAGCTGCATCTCACAAAACCTTGGCCTGATCCAACAGAATGTTTCGTAGCTGCAGTTCTCAACGATATTTCAGAGTCTTGGTTTACATTTGCTACCTCTAAAAAAATTTGACTACAAATGCCACGTTTACGTTTAAAACCACGCGACAAATGACGAACGGGGAGCGAGCGGCGTGGGACGTTCGGAGCATTCCCGCATGAACATGTCCTGAAATGTTTGTTCAGTTACTTTCCGACCTCGCTACATTTGTTTATTGTTTAGACTAGGCCATACCAGTTTATCCTAGAGTGTGCGTATTGATATTAGGATCAACTAGTTTTGCCTAGCCTAAACTGGTCCGTCCTATCGGGCTTAGGACAAATTAGTTTGGACTAGGCTATACTAGTTAATCCTAACGCGTATAGGAAGAACTAGTTGAGCCTAGGCAAAACTGGTTTGTCCTAAAATCGGGTTCGGCCGGTAACATATACACAATTATTTACAGATATAGTAAAAAAAAAAACCTAAAATTTTAATTTGTTTCAAAATTAAAAAGCGCGCCTTTCCACTTCAATGGTTTTCCCGCCTTTTTCATAAATGACGCAAGTAAACATTTGTCATCTTTTCTTTAAATTTTTTGTTTTGGCACCTTGCATTTTAATCTTATTTTATTTGGTTTTTTAGACAAGTCTTAAACTGACGTTAAAAAGTTTTTGTGGTAAGACGGTAATAGTTTATTTTGTATTTTTGTTTTCAGTTTATTTCCCAGAAATTGAGGATGAAGTTTTGAGACTTCAGCATATGATATGCAGGAATTGGCCATAGACTCCTTTATGTTTTTCTGCCTCTCATGCCTCATGGAAGACTTTGCAGAGACAACAATGCAGATTGTCCTCAGGGATGGTCCACCCATTCCCTGAGTGACCTAGACCACATTTGTAACATCTAGGAGTAGACCTTCACTGAATTTTAACATGCCCATATCTACAATGATTATAGCATTGGATTGTAGAGTGGTAAATAAATGTATAGATCAACAGTTAGTGAAGTATAGCACATATAAACCCGCTTTGGTAAAACTTGACCTTCAAAAGTAAATATAACTGTTTCAGTATTTTTAAATTCAGGTTTGCCATCTACAACAGACTTGCGTTTAATTCTCCTCATTTTAAAATCTTTCCACAACCAATTGGGACTGAAATATTTTCGAGGACATCATCATCGGACCACTCCATGGGAACGCCTCTAACGACGCCCATGCGGGTCACCGAGAAAGTTGGAATGAAAGCTTTGAAATGTTCTTTTTCTAATAAGCTATTGGTAATAAAAGAGTTGGCGTCTAGGTATGCAGTAAAAGATACGACCAGACGATTGCGACAATTTTTTTTTAAACTACCGTTAACTATGCCTTTAAAAGAATGCCTCCTTAAAAACCTGCCAAACGAAATTGGGTTTGAATAGGTATTATCGTTAGAAGCAGTTTGCTCTCTTTGTACTCATAACAATTAAGTAACATAGCCAAAAAGAGGTCCCTCTCTCCTAACTCACTTATTTTGCTGTGCCCGACAGGGTCCACGTGAACTGTATTGTCCTGCTTCTTGGATTAGTTTACGGCTCACCAACATTACAACACGCATACACAGAGTCTATGTCATCAAAATTTGTTCCCATTGTAACGACATTATTGTCCTTCCAACGTACCATAGTTATTCTCATTCTTCGTATCAAAACTATAATCATATTCCGCCCTAGGCTTCTTCTTCATATTTTTTACTGTGATCAGGGGACATTTCTTCGTCCGATTCCGTCCGAACGGTTCCAGTACCTCTAAAACCTCGTCTACCCAAATCGAGCAACAATTGATGATTGGTAAAAAAAATATCGAAATATACGATAGGCTCTTTAGGAACTACAGGCATTTTAGCCAATAAAGATTTCACGACTCTCGCACCTCGCACGACTATCATCAGAAGGATCTGAACTTGTCGCAGCCCAATTGCGCAAACTCCATAGGTGCTCTGATTTGTAGACCACTTAAACATTTTCCGTCCGCTGTACCGGCAAACATAATTGAGGCGGAACTTTTGCTGGAGTTAAGTACAACTTCAGGATGCTTTGTTCCATTTTTGAAAATAGCTTTGCTGCAGCGGAGGTCATCGCTCAGATTGGTTTCATCGTAGTTCAGCAAATATGACGGTGATACATTATGAAGTAAACTTTCTAGATTTTTTAAATATTCATTTAATTCAGCAACCGTTTTAGACGAGCGACGTTCTCTAATTAGCGGCATTCAAGAGGTTAATCAAGTCTAGAGACAAATGGGATGAAAGATTATCTCCGATGAGTATTTTTTTCCATCTTTGTTATTGAAATATGGCAACGCCACAGTACGGACCCAGTCCTCGAACGTGATACTGTCGAACCACCCAGAAGTAGTACAGTTATACGTGCAACCTTTCGGCCCATTTTGGACCCAAAATTCGTATAAGTTTTTAGCTTTGTAGACGACATAACAAGGTAGTAAAGTTTCATCACCAGCAGCTGCCCTCATAATTGATGCAGACGCTTTACTATGTTTTAAGACTTTCTCCGGGTATTTTGCGCCTCAAAAACAAAACCTTTCTTCTTCTGGGATTGTCTGATAAATTTGTTTCGTCATAGTTAACAACGTTACTCCTTGGCACTCTTAAGGATTTCTCAATAAAATATTCTTCTATAATTTGCGGTGAAACGGACGCTTGGCATCTTTTTATGTTTTGGCTAATTCGTAATGAAAATTTTGTTTTTGTTTCTTTGTAAAAAACTTTTCACAAAATCTGGACCAGGTAAATTATCTCGAAACTTTTCTCAGTTTAATGCCCGTTTTCATCAACGATTCCTTAACGTTTCCCTAACTAAGTGTCACTTAGAATAAGGGCTCCTCCAATACTTAAAGGTTTTACGAGACATTTAAACTTTGGTGAAAACGAAATTCGTATTAAGTGTTCCCTAACTGGTCTTAGGGGATTCCTAAATTTAGGTATTTGTTGGTGAAAATGGGCATAAGTCTCTAAGTGGTCTTTGATAGCACTATAATTAAAAATAAAGCTATCTGAGTAGCTCCACCATATGTGGGATCCACATGTAAAATATTTAAGTCTGCATCTGTTATCTGAAAAAGAAATAATTATAAAGACTCTATTATACCTAATTATAACACTGGTCAACAGCATTTTTGGTGCAAATGTAAATATATCTTTTCTTATAGATAATTTCTTGTTTATTTTGAGGAAACCTTATACATTTTTTTACTACGGCCGGATTGTTGAGAGATTCTACTACTTCATTTATGCAACGAGATGCTGATGGTTACGATAAATATGTTCTGATGCCCTCTTTAATAGTCTTCTGATAACTGCCACTAGCCAAGAATGACAAAGTACATAGTATCTGTGAAACAATAAATCAATAAAAAAATTAATACCTACTTTATCCGGATTTAGTGAAAACAAAATCGAGACCAATTTGGTTATTTTCATGCTTAAGAGAATACCAATATTATAACTGTAGTACAGAGCCTTTAAAACTAACATGAAATCATATCAGCTGGCGGGGAAACCACATAAAGGGAATACTCCTTATTAAGAACCAAGTGTTTTTCTTATTATGGTGTGCTTGATTACAATTTTTCAGCTATAAACTGTGTCAATACTTACTTTTACACGAGTTGTAAGTCCTTTGCCTCGACGTTTTGTGGGCTTTATCAGGGGCAGTAAATCAGACTCCAGTTGGTCAATTAGCTCCTTTGACAATCTATATATGCTCACATAGTCATCATCGCGAGTTAATAAAGATAAACTTCGAATTCTGGCAGATTGTCGACGCTTTTCTAGATTATCTAAAGCATGAGCTTCTTCTAATAAAGATTTAAGCAAAAACATTCTAGCCATCGTTAAAGGTAGGCACTTAATCACTTTAAAACACTTATCTTGATTGATGATTTTAGATTTTTTTTTAATTTTTTGTTTTATTGCCTATGATGACAGCACTGAAAGATTCCCCTCGTAAGTACTTAACGCTAAAAAAAAGTAAAACGTTTTGGATCTTAGGACATGGCTGAAATAATCTAGTAATCTATGGGTACGAAATCGTTTTATTTTAAAATATTGAATGTAACTGTGACATTTTTTCCTGGGCAAAGTAGTGGAATGGCCATCTACTTTGCCTGCCTTTTTAGCATTTTACGGTACTTTGAACTTGTCACAAAATGTAGGTTCTTAAAATCTTCCCGTCTCTTTCTTTCTGCAACTTTGAATTGTCGAGTGTTGGACTATTAGGAATTCGAATTAAAGCGTCGTTTTGTTATATAGCAATGATTTTTTGTTCGAATTACCAAGTGCATAAAAATGTATTGATTTAGTTCGAAATATAAAGAGATTTTGTGGGGTACTTGTGATTTTGAATTAAAGAGAGGTTCGAATTATCGCAGGTTTGAATTAACCAGTGTCGACTGTACCAAAGTGTTGACTGTAACAAAACACTAACAAAATCTTAATTCCTATCTACATATTCCTTTACTGTGTTATGCAGTTGCAACAGGGTAGCACTGATGCCTACCAATTCTCCCCTGATGCCTGCAAACTCTGCGTTTTTCACAATCTCTCTCTGTGCAGGCTCCTCTTCATACTGATATAATTTGCTTCTTACCTCCGTGCTGGCAGATCGTCTCCTTGTAGAGCGTGTACGTCGCGAGGCGGAAAAGAACATTCCAATTAAGTCAATAGCTCAGAACAACAGTGTAAACAAAATATTCCTAAGACTTGAATGGGTTAAGTAACAACAAAAGTTCTCAACTCAACACTTGACCCCTTTAATACTGTAACCCGGCACGGGGTTTTTACTCCCACCGTTCTACAGTAAAAATTAAATGGTATAGGAAACCAATGAAAGATCACAATTCAATTTCAATTCCATGTATTTTACAGACAAATGTTACGTTATTATAATACAATGCTGTAATAGACACACAATAATAATTGCTCACACCGTACAGGGCTGACCGCCCCAGACCACTATGTCTCGGGTTCCACAGTGGTCTGAAATGGCAACCTCTGTCAAAATCCTATACCTTTGAACATGATTATATTGACTCTAAACAAGGCCTCAGGGCCGCTTTGCAAGTTCGAGAGGTGAACACTGGTGACTGGTAGCTCAATCGTTAAATGAAGTAATCACTATACTGCACACACGCAGCCAGATAATAAAATTAATACAAAGCTCTTGTTAGACAAGGCTCACAAAGTACTCTCTGTATGCATACAACTTCCTAGTCTGAAAGTCTCTCCCTCAGTCTCTCAAATAGCTCCCCTTGGCATCGGTGATATACGGGGTCCGTCTATCTCCACACGAAATCGTGTCCTCCGGGGTATGTCGTACAGGACAGGTAATCACACAGCACTCACGCACAACACAAGGTACCTGACGTCTTCATGTAACGAGGAGCGTGGAGGCGGTAGCCGCCACTGTGGGTCAGCCACGCTGTCACAGCTCACCCGTCGGACCGTACCTGGCCGACGCACAGAGGAGTATTTGACATAAAAAGTCGATCAAAATTATTTTATGTTAATTATCGATTGGATATAAAATGAAAAGCAGTTTAAAGTGATAATTTTATATTTAAAACACTACACACATGTACAATTTTACATAAAAAGTTTTTACACAAAAAAATTCTATTCAGTTTCACTTTTACTAGAATCATCGTCCTCCTCATTGTCAGACTCTGTACACGAGGCGTGCGATGTCTCCAGGAGCAAGAGTCCTAATGCCTCAGTGGTAAATGGCTTACTTTTTTTCCGTTGCCTTCGCCTGGCACTGCTCAAAAAAGGATCCGAAGTTAACAAAAGTCTGTTTAACACATCTTTGTTACAGTCTTCGCGCGAAAACTTTCTGGAAAAATTCTGTCTATATATGCGGAAGTGTTTGTTTCTGGCCTCAGCCGCCTCTTCTGACAACTGACCAATGGGCAGAATAGCGTGATCAATTACCGTGGCCCCATGTCTTAAAATTTTGTGCATTGTAGGCGACATGGGGTGCCACCCATACAAATCTACATAAAGCTTTGCAGTTTGTTCAGCAAAGTTTTCAAAGGACATTGTTCCGGCTCCATACATGTTCTGCCTAAGAACCGTTCGAATAGAAAGTGAGTTCTATAAACTCTTAAAATTATATGGAATCCTATGAAATAAGTTTTCACGAACGGACACTTCAGGAAACTAAAATAATTACGAAAAAAGTTAATATTTTGAGGTTATGAATAAAAAATAACCAAGCTTGCGTGAAATATCAGAGTAGTAGTATCAAACTACACTATACAAAATATCAACAATACTATCACAGCTCTATATGTTCACTTCTAGATCTAGGAAAAGACTACTCTACTAGATACTAGGAAAAGAGATGGTACCTAGTCAAGTTTAAGATAAAACAATTACCTAAACGCCTTTAGCCTAGGTATCTACATGCCATAAGGTGGGAATCGAACCCACGCACAGTAGATCGACGCCATACAAGCGTTGGGACATAGGATATTTAAATATCCAAATGTCAATTTTTGAAAAACGAGTTATGCCATCGTATTTGTCTTCTTATTAGCTGTTAAAAATGTTACTAGCATTTTCTGATTGGACTCTTACATCGAGAGCTATAGCGCAAAATGTGATTTAAATGTATGGGAAGTGACTTAAAAACTGATGTATCTCGAGATTCCCTTCGCCTTTCGACTTGATTTTTTTATATGGTAATAAGACATATATTTGGCACATTTTCTTCAAACAAACATGGTGCGATAAATGTGCCCGTTTTAAGATACAAGTATAGACCGATTTTTGCAATATCATCTACATATTTATCAGTGGCGAGGCGTCCTTATAAGCCGATTCCCATCGGCTTCCCTTTCGAATTTCAAGAAAGAAGCATAGGTATAAGTTATAATATAGGTATAGGTATAATTAATATAATCATTTAAACCACACAATTTAAATATGTAGGTATAACAAAACGCCTACCACCGTAAAAAAAATTGTCTATAAATTACTTGAAACATTTTGCTCCTACTAAACAAGCCGCGGCTTCCTCCTCCATACAAAACTACGCTTGCGTGACGTCATCCACGCCGCGCCGCGCGATGTTCGCAAAATAAGGGCGAGCGGTAACCCGGCTCACGGAGCGGCTTCCACCAATCAAAACTCGCGAGTGAACGAGAAAGAACGCGTCAAGAGTAGAGTAGCTATATCTGTCTACGCGCGAGTGACAGCGCTTTCTCAAATATGTAAACAAACAAATCAGACAAATTCACTCTCATTGTTCTTATTTTGTTTTAGATAATACCATTAACAATTTGTTCTTTGTATTACTTAATTGAATTTATTAGTGTGTGTATCATTTGGAAATAACATAGTTCGTGTGTGTGTTTTAGTTACATTATGTCAACATAGATGGCGTTGTGCATTTTTATGCAAATCCTGAATCGCGGTGTTAAGATTCTCCGCGATTTAATGACCCTAGTTGGGAATTTATTTATTTATATGAATTCACCAAGTATATAATTTTGATTTAATAGTTGGCAGTATCATTACTCCCTACTAATTCCCGCGATCGCACTGTGTGACCTGGTACTCAGTACAATACAAGTACAGTACTACAGTGTGTGTACCTAGTGAAAATAGAGATATCTACGTTGAAATGATGTATTTTGATACGTAGACAGTTGGCATCAGGTTTCTTTTTAATGTACCTATAGCATTTATCGCATTAGACTGTTTTCCGATCCGGCAGATTGTTTACTTTAGGAAGGAACTTATTTTTCAAGGTTAAGTTTTGAGAATAAAAACGTGTTATAAAACTCGGGCACGCCGCTCGGGTGAATTACCTACCAATAATACGTCTATATTAAAATTACTAACGTCCTGACGGATAAATACCTACGATAAATATCAATGGCTAACAGGCCGTTGTAAATTAAATACTTAAAATGTATTGTTGCCAAGTTTTCTCAGATTCTAGTACCTAGTTAATATACCTAACTAAAGATAATAAAGTTTTATAGATATTAATAATCTGCCGAATTCCTCGAGAAAACATGTTCAAACTATCAGTCTCTCAGTCAGTGCTAAAAGGTGGACTGAGAAATTACCTCCATTACCTCTCCCCCCCCCTCCCTGAGTACTCCCCCCCCCCAGTTTTTTTTTTTGCTGCGGCTTCCCTATTTCATTAAACCACCCTTCGCCACTGATATTTATTTATAAGTTTCACATATTTTATCTCTGAATCTCACTTCAGTGGTGACTCACTGATATGGTCAGGCCATAACTCATTGGTGCACCGATAATATAATCTCTGGAAATAATTATATACTACTAATGAGGTAATTTGTTAATTTTTGGTAATTTGTTATTACCTAAATTTTAATGAGGTGATTAGCTATTTTTTTGGAAAATTAGCTAATTACTTATAAAAGACCTTTTTATTGTTTACAATAAGAACTCGAATCGATTTTTAACATACCTACCCTCATAAGTGCCAATTTTGGAAACCATATAAATAGGCGCATGGTTGACTGAAATTAAATTAAATAAAAGCAGTCGTTTTTTATGAAAAACAAAAAAATATTTTATTGTCACGCTTAGTTACTAAAAAAATAATAAATTACAAATAATAAAATATGTAAAAACATCAAAATATACCTACAATTCTATTACTAAGATATTTATTGAAGTACTTAACTACAATTTACTAATAACTAATTTCATAATGATAAAGTAAGGACAAAATTTTAAATTGGTTGACACTAATATTTAGACATGATAAAAACAGTAAAAACAAATATTCAATATAACAAACAAAACGAAGAACAGCATCATAAAGCATCATAAAAATCAATAGTCTAAAAGAAAGTGTTAGTCACAGAAAATATCATCATCAGATTCTATTTCAGATTCTTCAGAATCGCTATCAGATATTAAATTCATAACGTCACAAAATTCTACTTGATTTTCTTCTGTGACTATCATTTCATAAACTTCTTTAAACATATTTCTCTTTACGTTACGATCCAATTTTGGTCGTATGGTTGTCAAAAAAGGATCTGAAGTGAGAAGCAGGTTATGAAGTACATCTTCATTACAATTAATACTACTACTTTTTCTCGAGTGAGACTCTCTAAATTTACGAAAATCTTTGTTTCTCGCTTCAGATGCTTCTTCTGACAAAAAACCGATTGGCACTATAGACAAATGCTCAATTATATGAGCTCCATGAATAAGCAACTTATGAATACTCACAGGCATATAATACCATGGATAAAGATTGGTAAACATTTTTGCAGTATCTATACAGAATTCATTAAATTTGTTTACAATAATTTTTTCACCAGAAGAAATACATTGTAGGATCACACCAAGTCTTTGCACTAAAGCAACGTCTAGTCCAGTTATATCAGCAGTTTTGGCTGGATCTTGAAAGAACCTTCTAGCTGAGTTTCCGTTGTTTGTCGTCCCACTGCCTTGTTTTACAACGTCTAATAATAAACCAGTTTCTTTTCTGAATCTGTCTTGAATGTTCTTTTTTCTTTCATCTACAGATTTTTTGGCATCGTCTCCTCTTGATTGCCAAGATTTAATGTCTAATCTATATGCTATATGAAGCAAATATTCCATGGCACGGATCCATGCATGAAGACTGCTTAATCCATATTTATACATATCTTCGTCCACTGGTTTTTTCTGAACCAATTCTATATTGTTCATTTCCTTCGGACGCGCCTTACACAAATCGCAAACTGCTGTAGAAGTGCCAGAGATATAGGATGCCACTTTTCCATCTATCATTGTCAAGAGCAATTTATGCTTGATAGTTGCATTTTCACATTTCGTTGGATTTAAACTTTCTATTTCTGTTTCTATATTAGTCATTTCGTTTTTAACATTAAACTCCGTTTCTTTCATGAACTTCCACATAATGGGTCGGCAGAAAGACGTTGATGAAGGCCGTTGGTTTTGCCAAATAATACATCCATCTTGAGTTGTGAGCTTCAATGGCACAAGACTCGCCATGAACACGCTTTGTAGTTCTTGATTTGAACAATCCGACTTTTGTTGATGTACACTTTGATTTGAGGCTCCATCAAACCCCCATTTGCTTATTAGCAGGAGTTCATCTTTGTCAAGACTTATGTCCAAACACTGAATAAGTCTATTTACAGTTAAATCTAACAGAGCTTGAAGTTTAATCTTAACAGAAGTTTCTGTTATTGTTACAGCACTGTTGTCAGGGTAGCACTTTTTCTTCTCTTCTTGAAGTTTATAATAACTAGGGTATTTACAAATTCCTTCCTTTTCACTGAAATCTCTTAGTGTTATGTATCGAAACTTTGATAGTCTTAAAGTGACATATAATGCCAAACCTTTTGGGATGATATTTCTTTCATTTCTCCAAATTGAATAAACTGCTTTACTTTAGAGACTTGCTCTGGATTTTCTAAAAGGTACTGCAGGATTTCAGCCACATCTTTTTTTCCAGATGATTTGAGGCTCGTTTGAGCAGAGAAGACGATTTCTTCCGTGCTATAGGAGCTGCAACTCGATTCTGTGCGTCTTCTTTTTTGTTTGTTCGATAATTCTTCAAAAGGTTTGCGGCTTTCTATCGAAGTAGATGTAGATGCGTCGGAAACCCGACATTCCGGATTCATCACAACATTTGTGAAAGAATCGGATGTTGTCGCTGTTGGTTCTTCAGATGCCTCGTCTATTTCTTCTTCGGGTATAATAACATTCTCTTTCCAATTTTCTGGCCATTTGATATCTGCTTGCAACCAGGAGGAATACTTCCGCATAAATGCTTCTTGATTTCTTGAAGATTTCATCCATTTAGCATAGATCCGATAACAAAATCTACGACACCATTCTTTAAGTTCTCTTTCAACTGCGTCTCTTAACTGAAAATCACTATTGGTTTTCAGAGACGTAAATAATTGATTATAGTCCCGAATATCACCACCTTCACGTAGAGAAATGTAAAGGTCGAGGTAAGTACCGAAACCGTGAAAAGACATAATGACAACACTCGGATGAGGATGAAATTACAACTAATGCTCTTCAAGTAATGCACCTATTTATATGGTTTCCAAAATTGGCACTAATGAGGGTAGGTATGTTAAAAATCGATTCGAGTTCTTATTGTAAACAATAAAAAGGTCTTTTATAAGTAATTAGAATAGAATAGAATAGAATAGAATAGAATATTCTTTATTGTACACTAATAACAAACAAACAGAAGGACATAACAAACAAGTAGTAAACGAGTACAATAGGCGGTCTTATCACTAAATGTGATCTCTTCCAGACAACCTTTGGATGGAATCGATCTGTAAAGAAATACATTACGGGTAGTATACTTAGCGTACAAAAAATATTATTTTATTATTTATATCAAAGAAATCAAATAAACAATACATACACATATATAAAGAAAGTAATACAAAACAAAAATAGAAATACATAAGAAGGAGAAGCAGCATTACAGAGCTAGGTAATGATTCTTCACCATACTCTTGAAGACAGCAAGAGACTGTGCGCGCCTGATAGTCACCGGCAGTGCATTCCACAGACGAGTTGCCTGAACAACAAACGATTTGTCATAAAAAGACGTGGAATGCACCGGCATCTTCAGTTTTAAGTTCTCTGATGACCTTAGAGACCGTGAGTGGGTGTCACATACGAACTCAAAGCGTTCTTTAAGATAAGAAGGTGTTGTAGGGTGGAAGAGAATACAATAGAGCAAAGAAAGTATATGAGCATTCCGACGAAGTCGTATAGGAAGCCACTTGAGTTTAGTGCGAAATTCTGAAACATGATCATACTTGCGCAAACCAAATATGAATCTTATACAAACATTTTGAAGTCGCTCAAGTTTATCTAGTTGGTCCACTCTGAGGTCAAGATAGCTGGCATCGGCATAGTCAAGGATAGGAAGTAAGAGAGATTGTGCAAGCGCAATTTTCGTGGCAGTGGGTAGAAAGTTCCGCAGCCGTCTCAGTGATCCTGCAGAAGCAAATAACCGCCTACTGGTTTCCTGCATCTGTGAATCCCAAGACATACTGCAGTCCATGTATATCCCCAAGTTCTTAACCTTCTTACTGAAGGGTATTTGGACGCCATCAAAAATGACTTGCGGGAGACGAAACCAGTCAATTCTTGACACCATCCGTGAACTACCGATAACAATGAGCTGGGTTTTTAATGGATTTACGCTTAGTCCATAACTCCTACTCCACTGAGCTATTTCATTAAGATCTTTATTTACTGTCTCAATAGCTTCTGTTAATTGATCTAGTGGAGCCTGTGAATAAATCTGAAGATCATCTGCATAAAGGTGATAGGAAGAAAGTAGTTTATAAGAAATTGAATTAATGAATATAGCGAAGAGTAATGGGGACAGCACGCCACCCTGCGGCACACCAGCAGTCGTTTCACACCATGAAGAATATTTATCTTCAATACGAATACGTTGCCGGCGCCCGTACAGGTAACTATGAAACCAATCAATGACCGTTGGAGATATGTTAAGAGAGCGAAGAATGGCAAGCAAAATATCAAAGTCAACGGTATTAAACGCATTGCTGAAATCCAGCAGTGCAAGAACCGTTAACTTTCCACCTTCCATGCCCAGTCTGATGTCATCCGTAATATTTACCAAGGCTGTTACAGTACTATGACCAGGACGGAAACCGGATTGAAAAGGATTGAGAAGTCTATTCTTGGATAGGAATGAGCTTAGCTGGTTATGAATGAGACGTTCTAGGACTTTGGAAAGGAATGGTAATATGGAAATAGGGCGATATTCGGAGAAGGATGTGGGATTACATTTCTTTGGGAGAGGAATAATTTGGGCCTCTTTCCAAGCTTCTGGAAAGACACCGCTGTAAATGGAAAAGTTTAGGATGTGACATATGACAGGGAGGATTTCATCAAGGATTGGGAGGATCATTTTACGGCTGACACAGTCACTTCCGACTGCATCGGAGGTTATGGATGTAATGCTCTTCTTAACATCACAAGCAGCAAATTGATTAAAGACGAAAGATGAATAATCAGGGGATGGAATGTTAGAAAGATGGTTTAAAGTATTTAACTTTGTTGTTATGTCAAAGTTAGACGACGATGAGAAATGTTGATTTAATAAGTTGATGTTAATATCTTGAGAAATATTTTCACTACGAGACTTTCCAATCCCCATTGATCTAAGAAATCGCCAGACTTTGGCTGGATCTTCGTTCTCAACCGACGTATGAAAGTGTTGGCGCTGTGCATTCCTACACACCTTGTTGCAGTGATTTCGTATGTTGACGTATTTTTCCCAGTTTGTAGTGTTAGTGCGAGCCTTGTACCTAGACTTAGCTGCTGCCTTTTTAGCCATTATCAACTTTAAATCTTTAGTAAGCCATGGCGATGGCAGATGCCTAACTCTAACAGTTCGAATGGGAGCGTGGACGTCGTAAAGCGCAATTAAATGTTGCGAAAACAATTCAACTTTTTCATCCACAGACTCCGAAGTAAAAAGTGTTCCCCAGTCAATGTTAGCAGCATCCTCACGGAGATTCTCAAGATCCATGCCACCAAAATTACGCTGCAGAAGGACTCTTGACTTTGCCTTCGGAGGACGAATTTTATAAGAAAGGAAGATGAGATCGTGATAAGAGAAGGCATCAGCCGAACACTGACCATGTTTGGCAACGTGGTCAGGAGAAGAAACGAAAATAAGGTCAAGAAGTGAAGGAGTAGAATGTGGAAAGTGGTGTGTTGCATTCAAAGGAAGTATAGATAAATTACTAGAACCTATGACGGCTTGAAGAGAAGCAGATCGGGAATCATTTTTGAGCAGACAGGTGTTGAAATCACCCATAATAATGATGTGACTGTAAGACGTTGCAAAATCTTCCAAGATTCGTTCAAGGGAGGAAAAAAAGTTGATGCGTAGCGAGGGACAGTAATATACACCAAGTAAGATTTTAGTAATAATAATAATAATAATAATAAACTTCTTTATTCAGATAACTGAGATCCATACATTAGGTACACAAACAATACAATTAATATATAATAGTAAGCAGGGACTTAGTCCTCTGCACTAATTTCCACGTAAGCGGGCAGTCGTGTCTACTTGCTATAGCACTCAAGATGCTGTGGCGACTTCCACGCAACCGACTGATGAAGGATGCGGTCTTTTTACGCCATATTGCTGCAAAGCCATCTGTGTGTGCATCAGCAAACATGGCTGATGCGCTACAGAAACGTGGAAGCCGCAACAGCGCCCTGAACGCGTTATTAAATTGGACCCGCAGAGCATTGTATGTTCTCTGAGTATAGTTAGCCCACAGAGCTCCCGTGTACAGTGAGGTACAGTACGCTTTGAATAATGTAATTTTGACTGCGTCTGTACAACGGGAGAATCTGCGCGCCAACATATTCGCCCGAACTGACAATGCTCTGCGTTCCCTCTCCATATCGACGTCATCTTTTAAATCGTCGGTGACCCAATGTCCAAGGTATTTAAATTGGCACACTCTTGTTAAGGCTTCACCATTTAGGTAAAGTGGTTGTACTGGTGGACTTTTGGGACCCGATTTAAAAGCCATATACACTGTCTTTTTTACATTATATGTAAGACCATGTGAAGTGACAAAAGACTCACAAACTGCAAGCAACTTCCGGAGAGCTCCGATTGAGGGGGCCAGCAGCACCATGTCGTCCGCGTAGCTGAAGTTGTTACAACAAACACCATCAATGTAGCAGCCGACATGCATGCCGCTGAGCTCCTCAACCAGGGCGTTTACGTACAGGTTGAAGAGTAAGGGTGAGCTCAAACCCCCCTGCCGCACCCCACACTCCAACCTGCTCGGATCCGAAAGTTCACCCGCCCACTTCACACGATTCTCCTGGTGGAGATACCAGTACCTAAGGACTGATGCCAACTCTGGCGGCACTCCCGTCCCGGCAAGCTTCTCCCACAACACATCATACGCGACTAGATCGAATGCCTTACTCAGATCCAGGAAACAGGCATAGACGGGTGTTCGTCTATCCGTATAATACTTGACAGTGTGTTTCAAACTAAATACAGCTGCCTCAGTGGACAACCCAGGTCGGAATCCGAACTGAGCGTCGTGCAACTGAATGTATTTGGTGAAATGAGAATTGAGCACACTGTCAAGTACCTTGGCAATGATGGTCGCCAGGGAAATTGGTCTATAATTGGTCTTGTCTGTCATGTCTCCTGTCCTGTTCTTAGCTATTGGTACCACCAGCGTCTGCATCAGTCCATGAGGAAGGTATCCGTGACTTATGCATAGATTATAAAACATGGCAAGCACTCGAGGCAGATGGATGCCAGCGTATCTCAGATGTTCAACACTGAGCCCGTCATGACCGGGGGATTTACCTCCTGTCATCTTTCTTATGGCAATTTGAACATCTTTTGCAAGTATGATGGTAGAAATGTCAGAATGACAGGCATCAATCTCCCGGCATGGCGGCCCCAGCGGAGACTTAATGGAATAATAGGTTTTGAACATGTTGGCTATTTCCTTGGGACTAGAAACTCCATCAATACTTACAGGAATACTAGGCTTAGTATTGCTATTCTTGGTACATTTCCAAAAGTTTTTAAAATCTGACTTAGAATGGTGTTTGGCTAAGATATCCATCTTAATTTGTTCCTGGTGATTCTGACACCACTTTAATTTACCTTTAAATTCTTTACGTGCCTGAGTCATGTCAGTAAAAGTTTCCGAGTTAGTTGGTTTACCACTGGATGCCCAAATGTTGAACTTTAGCCTAGCATTCTTGTAAGCCTCGCTTACATGCTTATTCCATCCTGCCAGCAGCTTTTTACGTCTACCCTTATTCACTACATAAGAGGAACGGGCAGCCCTACATAAAATATCTACTATATTTTTATACATTTTATCAATAAGTTGCTTATGACTATATAAATTACAATGCTTACCACTACAATACTGAAACTCTATCGGAAAATCAATATACTTTAACTTAGAATTACATACATTTTGGTACATATTAATTTGAGATCTATTTCTATTACCCCACTGTATTTTATTACAGGGTGATGTTTTAACTTGAGTTTTATGCAACCCTATATTTAAATTACACTTAATAACTAGTGGATAGTGATCAGACCAATATATATCATGTTTCACATAAATATCTGTAATACAAATGGCAGCTGCCTGAGTAACAATACAGTGGTCTAACCATCTTTTACTATTATGTGCTTCGCTAATGAAAGTAAAAGTACCTTGCAAATTGTGATGATTTAAATCCGCACAAATCCACCTTTGCTCACGTGAAAAACTTAGGAGCTCATCACAAAAACGTTCACCGGGATGTGCGTTAAAATCCCCCAATACAAATACTGATTCTACATTGCTATCCTGTATGATTGCACTAATTGCGCCTAAACAGTCCGTGAACTCGGGTAAGTTCTCACTGCAGTCGACGGGCATATATACACTTAACACTAACACAGATCGATCATTTAACGAAATACGGATTGCTGCGATTCGCGGATTTACACAGGGTATCACTGACACATTCTGAAACACTGACTTGCGCCACAACAGCGCCACCCCGCCATACGGCCTGCCTCTCACGATGCCAGCTGTTGTGTCTACCGCCGATGTACCGGTACTGCCAAAGTCCACGTGAATGGTATCAAGAAAAGGTAAATCATGTGGCATAAGCCACGTTTCTTGTAAGGCTATGATATCAGCGAAAACGCACAGTTCCTTGATTCCATCAACTGATCGTTTTACATTTTTACAATTGAACGATATGAATTTCGTGTCGTATATATCCATAATCAATATTAAATCTGTTCTCCGTTCTGCACGATAGATCTATAAGGTCTGAATCGCCGACAGATGACTCCGTCGGGCCAGATTTCGTTATTTAAAAATATATCTAATGCATTTCTATTTACAATTATTTTATAAGCATTATATGGTTTTTCTGTTTTCATATTAATCTTTTGTAGAGATATCTTTTGTTTTGTTTTGGACTTTATATACTCGGCAACATCATCCTCAGAAGTATCCTTATGTACATTAGTCAAAAATAAGGATATTTTTATTTCAGCCGGCTTAAATTTATCATCTGGCCCGATGGCTGCCTTGCCCTTAACTCCGTCTTGTCTATTTCGTAGTTTGCGCCGCTGAAACTCCTTCCATTCCTGATCAGGATCTGCCACCTTCCAGGCGCCACCTTGACGAACCATATCCGCCATAGACATCTTATTTTTATTATAAACATCAGTACATAATACGTCCTGCGATACATTTTCATTTAAATTTTGTTTTATAATATTTTGTTCTTTCGAAATAATATTGGTTGCCTTTAATACATCAACATCTGCACGTGCATGCGCAGTAGACAAATTTTGTACTTTTGCGCAAACACCTGCGCTTGGGGGCGGGACCTCCTGGCTCGCGCGCCGCGCTTCTTCGTTCAAGGTCACGCCGTTGTCACTCAAAGCGCGCTCGACGCATAAATCTTGCGTAAATATTACATTTTGTAATTGTTGTGACGACAAATCACAATTCTTGTTTATGGACTGATTACATCCAGCATCGCCATTGGTCTTTAATTCATTAACATAATTAATCGTAGCATAAGTTTCTTTTATATTCCTGATTTCTGATTGCAATAGAACGATATCTTTTAACAATCTCGTTACGTCGACATGGTCGAATGTTACCGGCGGTAATTTTTGCAACTCCCTAGCTACGAAGATTGGCGTTTTATCAGGATCAGTGCTCTTGAATAGGCATATGATATCTTCGATATCCTTTTGCTCCTTGTTCTTACGTCTCGAGATATTGCGGGTAGTAGTAGAAACCGAATTGAACAGCAGGTTTTTGGCCTCATTTATTTCTGCGCCAGAAAACGCACTCACTATTATTCTTATTAAACTTTCTTCGTCCATAACGTCTATTTTGTTTTGTGTAAAACATAATAACTCATTAATCACTATATTGCACTGTGTACACTTTATTACTTGCGCAGCCATTATTTCTGCGCCCGATCGCTTACGCGGTCGCGCGTAGACTGTGACTCATTGTGAGCTCTAGGAATAGGTGCTCACCAGCGTTTGATGGAGGTGGTTGTGCCGATATATCAATAATGGAGAACGAGATATATGACCGCAGATATATGGCAACACCACCACCACCACCACTTGTGCGGTCGTTTCTTATAAGCTGGAAGCCTGGAAGAGTGTAAACAGTGGACGGAAGACAAGGTTTGAGCCACGACTCTGAGACAAGAATCGCATGAACGTTCTTACAGTCAAAACTTGCCAGCATATCAGGAAAATGAGCCGGAATACTCTGTGCGTTTATGTGAACAACATTAAAATTTCTAGGAACATCAGAGAACTGCGCATCTATTGTGTCCGCAAGTGAAGGTAAGCTTGTGAAACTGTCATCATTACTGCTTGCTGAGTAAAAGGTTTCAGATTCAGAACTCTCACTATCGTATCGCGAAGAAGACATAAGATTATAAGTAAATACTGTGTAATGTGTATAATATGTTAAACAAATTATAAAACAATTATATAAAAAAATAAATATTACGTATATATATATATAAAAAGAAGAATACAAAATCTCATCCACCCGCCGGTCGTGCAAGATTAATTAGAAACAAGAAATAAAAACAATCTTTAGATTTGTGTGGTCCGGGCAATAAGTTGCAGAAGGCGTAGCGAGAATATCAGTAAATTTTGATGACAAGAATGTCAGCGCATCAATGACATGACAGCTGTCATTACGACAAGTGTCAATCAAAATGTTTTTAGAACAGACACCCACATAATTAAAATCTATAATGAAAGACAAATAATAGTGCAACAAGATTAAAACGAAAAGAAAAAGAAGTACATTTAAAAGAAAGTGGGTACTTACAACAAGAAAAGAACTGAAGAAAAAACTAACTAGTATTACTCGGACTTAACACATTATCAGGGGGTGAAAAACACTTCACTTTTTAATAGCAGCAGCACGCTTGGGCCTGCTGGTGATGATGGGCTTCTGCGGAGCGTTGGTAGATGCCGCTTCAGGGGACTTGGTGCCACCACGGGACAGTATAGAGCTCAGTTCCGTAGACGATGTGACGCGATGCCGTGAGCCATTGGGTGCCAATACATAAATACACCCATCCCTCGTCCAGCACTTCGTCACCCCAAACCTCTTCCGTGCAGCCATAAACAGGTCATGTCGAGGTTTGGTCAAGAACTCTGAGACAGTGATGCCGGTGCCTTTTAGTTTTGTTTTCTCAAACCAAATATTGTTTCGGACAGCAACATCCCGAAGCTTAAATAGGATAGGCCTTGGTTTTGTAGTGGATGAAGACCTTCCCATTCTGTGGCATCGCTTAATGTCATCTTCAGCAAAACTATGGATCCTAAAGCGGTCCTTGACAACTCCAACAATTACCTTTGCGGTGTCTTCATCCTTCTCCTCGGGGACACCATGCAGCAACAAAATTCCTCTTCGTCCGCGCATCTCCATTGAGTCCACAGTCCTGGCAAGAAGCTCAACTTGCTGCTGTAGACTGTTGAGCGCCTGAGCTATGAACTCCTTGAAGACGGTGAACTCTGCAGCCAAGTTTGAGCTTTTTTCAAAAAAATTAACAAATTATAAAATTAATAAATTAACAAATGAAGAATTAGCTAATTTTTCAAAAAAATAGCTAATCACCTCATTAAAATTTAGGTAATAACAAATTACCAAAAATTAACAAATTATCTCATTAGTAGTATATAATTATTTCCAGAGATTATATTATCGGTGCACCAATGAGTTATGGCCTGACCATATCAGTGAGTCACCACTGAAGTGAGATTCAGAGATAAAATATGTGAAACTTATAAATAAATATGTAGATGATATTGCAAAAATCGGTCTATACTTGTATCTTAAAACGGGCACATTTATCGCACCATGTTTGTTTGAAGAAAATGTGCCAAATATATGTCTTATTACCATATAAAAAAATCAAGTCGAAAGGCGAAGGGAATCTCGAGATACATCAGTTTTTAAGTCACTTCCCATACATTTAAATCACATTTTGCGCTATAGCTCTCGATGTAAGAGTCCAATCAGAAAATGCTAGTAACATTTTTAACAGCTAATAAGAAGACAAATACGATGGCATAACTCGTTTTTCAAAAATTGACATTTGGATATTTAAATATCCTATGTCCCAACGCTTGTATGGCGTCGATCTACTGTGCCACGGTCTGTTACCAAGAAGGCACAGACCATACTAAAAATGTCATTACCACACAAAATAATTTAACAGTGAAATTAAGGTTTACCAATAACAATGAAAGAGGTTTTCGAGGATGTGCAATAAATTATTAATAACGTAATATTTAATATTGAATTAAAGGTTTTTAATAATCAATATTTCTCAATAATATATTATGTAAGAACTGAGCAGGGGGTTCAATTGAATTTTGGTATCTCGCCCAGCTTAAATACCAGATAATAGTCATTATGTGGGCACAACATCGTTTGCGTGATGGTAGGAGCTTCTTACAAAGTACACAATTGCGTCCAACAGTGCATTGCATCTTGTTATGCTCGACTGCTTCAGACCAACACGTCGTACATATAAGGTCATGAGCTTCAACCTGTAATAAATAAATACAATAAAACATTAGTAAATGTCAAGTAATTGCAATTGTGGCAATTGATTTGAAAACCGAGAAATTGTGTGCTTATGAAAACATAAGTAGGTAGTAACATTCTTATCAAAATTAGAAAAACACTTTCGTAGACCACTTACTATACGGGGAGTAGTCCATTTTTGTATGCAACGAAATATTTCTTCGTTTTCTAATATCAAAGAACCTCCAGCAGATCCACAATTTACACAATATAAACTATGTTCTGCATCCATTGTTGTAATTATAATACAACTAAATTCGATGAATGTCAATGCCAGGAAAATCCAGTCCTTTACACACAGCCGAGTCTACCAAGTACGCAATCTAATCGGAGTCCGTAATCAAGCCAAAGTTGTTAGAATAAAACCATGAAACGCATAGAAAATCACAAAAGAAACGATAGTCGCAAACATTGACATATAATATAATTCTAAGCTCGATGGTCGCAAACAGTCGCAAAGCAATCAAACTGACTGAAGTACACCAGTGTTGCCAATTACGAAAACTATAATACTCGAATGCCAAGCTAGAAATTAGCGATTTCGCTTAAAAATATAGAATACTCGTTTTTTTTTCTAGCTAGTCAGTTTAGGTCATGTTTAGGTATTTAAATGAATAAAGTGTTACCAACTAATTTTTATAACCGACTTCGGAATGGAGGTTCTCAATTCGATCCGTATTTACCGAAATCGCGAAAACTTCCGAAACTGGCAGCACTGGCTGACGGAAACATTTTATAAGGCATCAATAATTGTGACCCAACTTTTTATTTGGAATTTATTTATTTGAAGTGTCCGTGGAATACTAAAATATGTTTCAAACAATAAAAAAATAAATTAAAATTATGGTATAATTTATATTCACATCGGTTCTTAGGCCAAAATTGAACAATGTCCTTTCTGCGTATTAATTTTCAACCCACTTGACAGGGTCTCTAATATGACACTGCATTTTTTTATTAAATTAATGTCAACCCCTGTAATACGAGAAGAAATTTCGGGATTTGAGAAAAATCTTCTTGATGTGTTCCCGTCATTAGTGTTCCCAAACCCTGCCTTCGGAATATCCACTAGCAGCCCCATTTCCTCTCTAAAAGCTTCTTGAATTATTTTTTTTCTATCTGCCACTATATTTTTATGTTCTTGAGTTCTTGCCTGCCATTTTCTTATAGGTATTTTATAAGATAAATGAAGGAGTGATTCAAAAAATCGAATTCTGGCATGTAGTGTCGACAACCCAAATTTAAGAGTATCGGGATTCTCTATATTTTTTTTAATCAGGTTGTTGAAGTCCTTTGATGTTTGCCCACATATATAGCACCTCATGGTAGATGACGTATTTGTTGCAGCATTGCAAACCTTTGCATCAATCATAGTAAAGGCTAATGTGTGCTTTATTATTAATATAACACCATTTGTTCTCGTTATTTCACTTTTTTTCAGGTTTTTTATTTGATTCTCTATGTAGGAGATTTCTTCATTTGTGATGTCCTTTGTTTCATGAACAAAACGGATTCTTATGGGTCGGCAGTATCTTGGAGAAGAAGGCACTGGGTTTTGCCAAATAATCTTATTTTGGTATCCAATATTGCAAATCGGTCGTAAGGGCACAAATTAACTCTGAAATATAGATGAATCACTGTCTGTACTGTTACCAAATTTTTGCTTAAATTGTTGTTGTTGGGAACCATCACAACCCTACTTTGATAATAGCTCTAAAGAGCTTATTTCTGCTTCATTTAAACTTTCGAGTACTTCATCTAAGTACATACATAACCGTGCAGATGTATGATCTAAAAGATCCTGCAAGTTTATTTCAGCACATGTTTCTGTAAGGCTAGTAATAAAAGCTCCGACAAAAAAATAAGAATTGCCCATACTCAAAATACTAAAGCTACTGACTAAAATACTGACTTTCCGACTACTTTTCTCCGAATAAAAATTACGAAACGACCGAATGAGATACTAAAGTCTTCGAAAAATAAACATCACTGTTTGTTGCTATAATACTTTTCTACCAGTATAAATTACGTTCTACTGAAAACTATGCTTTGTATTTTTTAATCTTTACTTGCCTACTATTAATTCATAAATTACCTTTCATATTTCATAGACTTGGTGCCATTTTAACTATAACATTATACTGAAAATATTATTCTCAGTGGTTAAACAATACTTAAAAAAAATATAAAAATGTACTTTAATAATAACTTATACTTGCTTCATTTATCATGAATTTTATTTACCATGGGTATGCTTCGATATCGGTACTTATTTCAGGTTCAGGAAAAAGTTAGAATTAAAGTAGTATTTACGCTTTAATCTAAAACCAAGTAGATTTTGGTTTCCTAGAATATTGTTAATCGATTTCCCAAAAAGGAGGAGGTTCTCAATTCGTCCGGAATGTTTTTTTTTTCTTTGTGTGTACATCGATTACGCCGAGGTTTATAAACCGATTTACGTGAGTCTTTTTTTGTTCGACGCAGAATAGCTGCCAGTTGGTCCCATAGTCATCAGGTCAGGATCTGATGATGGAAACCCTGAGAAATCAAGGGCAACCTTTGAAAGTTGTAGGCATTTAATCAACACCCAACTTTTGTTTCGACGATTCTTCTTCACCGGTATTGATGAACCAGCTCCCTCCTCTTCCTCCGATCCAGAACGGTATACGGGTACCTCATCCATATTTCGTAACAATACTAAGTTTCCTTATTAGATAGTAGGTTAGTAGTTTCCTTAGTACATTTAATAGTTATATTAGTGAAAATACGAAAGCAAAAGCAACAAAATACTATTTATTTTCTTAACATAAACAGACGTTACATGCAAGCATCGGTCGTTGCAAACGCACTGCGCTCGGATCTTTCGAACTTGCACACGAAAACAGCTGAATGCAACCCGAACCCGATCGCGTGTGCCAAACTGTTGAGGTATTTTCATTATTATTAAGAGTTAAAAAATAAATTTAATAACCAACAATAGAAATTATAACAGTTCATGCAAGTTGTAAAAATATGATTATTTTGTCAAAACCTCTGTTGTCGGTAACTTAGTAATTTTGTCGGAAGTTCAGTATTTTAGTCGGAACTTTAGTTTTATTACTCGAAGATCGAATTTTCTTTAGGAGAAAAAGTTATTTGAACCTGCTCATATTTGTAGTTAAAATTGATATTTTTTGTCGTTTATGTTTTCGATTTTTTGTCGGTAATTCATTATAACGCTGGTTAATTAGAATAATAGTCGGCCACAGATCGCTGGAAATTAATTTGTTTTTCGGAACCATTATTATTATCCTTTTTAAAAGATGCAATCATTATTCAATTGTAAAGTTAATCTCTATTGAATAGAGATTAACTTATAGTATAGTTGGGCTTCGTTTCGAGATTGATTGAAAGACGGTTTTGGTGGTAAATAAATGTATAATGCGCACACACGACGCACGTACAGATACCGGCACGGATATTGGGCTCTCGGCGGAAGAGTGGGAATCGCTTTGCGCACCCGTACGCATAAGGCAATAAGGCAGTAAATCGCTTCTGCGCAGGTGAAGGTCATGGCTCGTGTAGTGTACTGTATTATCACCGATATCTGTCGTCTCGTTGTCGCATAGACGCGGAGAGTGCACACTATACTCTATGGCCAGTTGGCGGGAAACCGGGAGAGTGTGTGGCACGGGAGTAAGACGTTATGTGGGCAAGCGAGCCGATATCCTAATTATCGGATGGTAATTACAGAGACACAGGTAGGGCGAACACTACATTTGGCGACGAGTGAAAATATGATATTGGCGGCGTGTCTGTAAGTAGCGAACATTATTTCTTTTGAATTGAAAAGAAAGGAAGGGGCAGGTATGGTAAGTTCAGTTTGCGGATTAGAAGTCCCCCTAAACAGCCGAAATCTGAACAAATTGGCCGTCTGTCCAAAGAACGTGCAAGTTAAAGTTTCTAGTAAGGAAGCTAGTATGGTATCCAGTCACCGACTCGACTATAAATTATTGTATGAGACTTTAAAGAATCTCACACCAGTGCTCATGTCTAGGTTTTACTTGGAAAGTTTAATTGTGTGTTCTTTGAAGCATATAAGTAAGTTGTACGTTAGTAATTGTACTGTATATTCATCACATAAGGGTTTTCCAGAAAGCCTGTATCATAATATCACATTGCGTATGAAATTCATGTATTTTTCACCAATTGAACATAGAACATTCATTTGTTTTAAGATTGGTGCGAATCAGTAAATCGTTTTAATGCTGTGATGCTACATGATGGCTATGATTACAGCATACAGCCAAACATCTGTCGTGGGAGTAATTTCCTTTATGAAAGATAAATTACATTGTGTTCCTAGTTCCTATCATAAAGTAAATAATCTTTGGTTCCCATTGACTATAAAAGTGTGAAAAGTAATCAAATCATTTATTTCATGTAGGCCTTTACAAGCACTTACGAACATCAAAATTATAAATAAGTTTGCTTCTAGTTGCCCATTCCAAAAGTAGCTTCCTATGGAGAAGAACGGGCAAGAAACTCCATGGTTACTCTTTTTAAAAACATAATAGGTGTTACAATTTGTATGTATTGATACATACGATAATAACATGAAAAAGAAATGTTTACAATATTTTTTGGGTTGACTTTGAGAAAGTTATACAATGCAAGTTGAACTAGGAAGTTATAAGAGAGAATTATTATACAAACTATTTTAAGAAGTTAATAAATTAAACAAACCAAGTTATATAAAGCAAAAGAAATAATAACTGGGAATGCCTGAAATGACTGAAAGTTTCAAATTAATTTGTAACTTGTAATATAGTGAAATATTTGGTGAACTGAGTGCATAATATTATAAGTACCTTGAGTTTGTAAGCGACTCCCTACTACAATAATTAAGTAGTTATTTCTACTAAATAATCTGTTTTGAATTGAGTAATTTTAAGTATTTGAAAGTTAATCTGGACGAGTACCTTCTTTAAATCTTGATTAATTTCAGATTTTCTGTGCTGGTGGTTTGGATAATATAAGCTTCCAAACCTAGCTTCCCTCCCAGAGTCTAGTTAACTACTTGCTACATTGTTCTGGTACCAACTTACTTCAAGAGACTTGCTTACAATATAGTGGATATTACAAGAACAAACTGGTGGTTTTGTACCTTTAGTCAACTGTTCTATAAATGACAAACATGTGCTAGGTATTTAGTTAAACAAATAGCACATTGAAGGACCATTGTAAGTTGGACTATGCATGTTGAAGTACTTACCCAGTTGTACTGGTATGTATGCACATATGTACAACATTCCAACCCGTCAACGCTTCCAGTGGGTTGCCTATCTAGTTAATGTTAATTATAACGGTTGCTCAGTCACCCTGAATATACATAATTCTAATCCTTTTAATTTAGTTTGTTTTGCAGTATTAAAGAGGTTGTTATGTTACAACAGAGATATCTCAGAAGATGCAGAACAGGAAAACAGTACCAAACAGCAATATTAGATGGAAAATGTGGATCAAAACTTTTAGTATTCAATAGATAGAATCTTTGGTAAACATCCTAACTCATAATCCTAATTTGAGTATTTTAGGTGAATATGAAACTCTTAGACCAAAAGTTTAAGGAACTAAGCAATGGAGCATTTTTGTACTTTAATTAATTCCCATTAAGATTTGTTGGGACAATGCTGCTTTATTTACCTAACTGGGGTTTCACATCTGTGACAAAATCTTATAAGAATGAAACATGGAAGGAGTTTCAATATAGATACTTACTCTGGGTACTGTCTAATGATTTAGATTTCATAATTTGGTGATTGCTTGTGCTTCTAAAATATAACCTTCAAGATTCAGGCTCGAGTGGATTTTAATTGGTATCACAATTGACTGACATTGGTGCAGTTTAACAGAGTAGCCCTCATTGTAATATTGCTATTTATTTGTAAATTATACTTTACAGTATTGCAGTGCCCAACAGGAATTATAAGTGTAAACTAAATAAACTTACATAGAAAGTTGTTGGGAGAATAACATAACCAAGACATGAAATAGAATCCATTTATTGATTTGAGATTAATACATCTATCTTTTGAAGTAGGTACAATGTGTAGCCTTCTCAGTTGTTGGCTACAAATGTTCTTGGCATACTGATTGTTGTTGTTGCTTTGCCACCCACTTGTGAAACCTGGAGATGCCTGCTGACCGAACAGTTTCTTGAAATTTTCAAAGCAGCGGCACCGAGCTGCCTGGGTCCTGTGGCACCTGCATTTTATCTGCGGCGCTTGGTTGTTCACTAAGTAGGTACCTACTTCATAGGTTCTAGGTTTCTATTCGGCGTTGGTGGGCGCATGAATTGGGAATCCTGCGGCCAATCTATAGGTGGACGGACGTTGTAGAGGGGTCGGCGATCGTTTCTACAGGGGGAATTGTGCATCGACGGGAGCGCTGTTTGTGAGTTGCTGTTCA